>NC_088607.1:0-1200000 GCF_036013475.1 Columba livia
CCCTAACCCTAACCCTAACCCTAACCCTAACCCTAACCCTAACCCTAACCCTAACCCAACCCTAACCCTAACCCTAACCCTAACCCTAACCCTAACCCTAACCCTAACCCTAACCCTAACCCTAACCCTAACCCTAACCCTAACCCTAACCCTAACCCTAACCCTAACCCTAACCCTAACCCTAACCCTAACCCTAACCCTAACCCTAACCCTAACCCTAACCCTAACCCTAACCCTAACCCTAACCCTAACCCTAACCCTAACCCTAACCCTAACCCTAACCCTAACCCTAACCCTAACCCTAACCCTAACCCTAACCCTAACCCTAACCCTAACCCTAACCCTAACCCTAACCCTAACCCTAACCCTAACCCTAACCCTAACCCTAACCCTAACCCTAACCCTAACCCTAACCCTAACCCTAACCCTAACCCTAACCCTAACCCTAACCCTAACCCTAACCCTAACCCTAACCCTAACCCTAACCCTAACCCTAACCCTAACCCTAACCCTAACCCTAACCCTAACCCTAACCCTAACCCTAACCCTAACCCTAACCCTAACCCTAACCCTAACCCTAACCCTAACCCTAACCCTAACCCTAACCCTAACCCTAACCCTAACCCTAACCCTAACCCTAACCCTAACCCTAACCCTAACCCTAACCCTAACCCTAACCCTAACCCTAACCCTAACCCTAACCCTAACCCTAACCCTAACCCTAACCCTAACCCTAACCCTAACCCTAACCCTAACCCTAACCCTAACCCTAACCCTAACCCTAACCCTAACCCTAACCCTAACCCTAACCCTAACCCTAACCCTAACCCTAACCCTAACCCTAACCCTAACCCTAACCCTAACCCTAACCCTAACCCTAACCCTAACCCTAACCCTAACCCTAACCCTAACCCTAACCCTAACCCTAACCCTAACCCTAACCCTAACCCTAACCCTAACCCTAACCCTAACCCTAACCCTAACCCTAACCCTAACCCTAACCCTAACCCTAACCCTAACCCTAACCCTAACCCTAACCCTAACCCTAACCCTAACCCTAACCCTAACCCTAACCCTAACCCTAACCCTAACCCTAACCCTAACCCTAACCCTAACCCTAACCCTAACCCTAACCCTAACCCTAACCCTAACCCTAACCCTAACCCTAACCCTAACCCTAACCCTAACCCTAACCCTAACCCTAACCCTAACCCTAACCCTAACCCTAACCCTAACCCTAACCCTAACCCTAACCCTAACCCTAACCCTAACCCTAACCCTAACCCTAACCCTAACCCTAACCCTAACCCTAACCCTAACCCTAACCCTAACCCTAACCCTAACCCTAACCCTAACCCTAACCCTAACCCTAACCCTAACCCTAACCCTAACCCTAACCCTAACCCTAACCCTAACCCTAACCCTAACCCTAACCCTAACCCTAACCCTAACCCTAACCCTAACCCTAACCCTAACCCTAACCCTAACCCTAACCCTAACCCTAACCCTAACCCTAACCCTAACCCTAACCCTAACCCTAACCCTAACCCTAACCCTAACCCTAACCCTAACCCTAACCCTAACCCTAACCCTAACCCTAACCCTAACCCTAACCCTAACCCTAACCCTAACCCTAACCCTAACCCTAACCCTAACCCTAACCCTAACCCTAACCCTAACCCTAACCCTAACCCTAACCCTAACCCTAACCCTAACCCTAACCCTAACCCTAACCCTAACCCTAACCCTAACCCTAACCCTAACCCTAACCCTAACCCTAACCCTAACCCTAACCCTAACCCTAACCCTAACCCTAACCCTAACCCTAACCCTAACCCTAACCCTAACCCTAACCCTAACCCTAACCCTAACCCTAACCCTAACCCTAACCCTAACCCTAACCCTAACCCTAACCCTAACCCTAACCCTAACCCTAACCCTAACCCTAACCCTAACCCTAACCCTAACCCTAACCCTAACCCTAACCCTAACCCTAACCCTAACCCTAACCCTAACCCTAACCCTAACCCTAACCCTAACCCTAACCCTAACCCTAACCCTAACCCTAACCCTAACCCTAACCCTAACCCTAACCCTAACCCTAACCCTAACCCTAACCCTAACCCTAACCCTAACCCTAACCCTAACCCTAACCCTAACCCTAACCCTAACCCTAACCCTAACCCTAACCCTAACCCTAACCCTAACCCTAACCCTAACCCTAACCCTAACCCTAACCCTAACCCTAACCCTAACCCTAACCCTAACCCTAACCCTAACCCTAACCCTAACCCTAACCCTAACCCTAACCCTAACCCTAACCCTAACCCTAACCCTAACCCTAACCCTAACCCTAACCCTAACCCTAACCCTAACCCTAACCCTAACCCTAACCCTAACCCTAACCCTAACCCTAACCCTAACCCTAACCCTAACCCTAACCCTAACCCTAACCCTAACCCTAACCCTAACCCTAACCCTAACCCTAACCCTAACCCTAACCCTAACCCTAACCCTAACCCTAACCCTAACCCTAACCCTAACCCTAACCCTAACCCTAACCCTAACCCTAACCCTAACCCTAACCCTAACCCTAACCCTAACCCTAACCCTAACCCTAACCCTAACCCTAACCCTAACCCTAACCCTAACCCTAACCCTAACCCTAACCCTAACCCTAACCCTAACCCTAACCCTAACCCTAACCCTAACCCTAACCCTAACCCTAACCCTAACCCTAACCCTAACCCTAACCCTAACCCTAACCCTAACCCTAACCCTAACCCTAACCCTAACCCTAACCCTAACCCTAACCCTAACCCTAACCCTAACCCTAACCCTAACCCTAACCCTAACCCTAACCCTAACCCTAACCCTAACCCTAACCCTAACCCTAACCCTAACCCTAACCCTAACCCTAACCCTAACCCTAACCCTAACCCTAACCCTAACCCTAACCCTAACCCTAACCCTAACCCTAACCCTAACCCTAACCCTAACCCTAACCCTAACCCTAACCCTAACCCTAACCCTAACCCTAACCCTAACCCTAACCCTAACCCTAACCCTAACCCTAACCCTAACCCTAACCCTAACCCTAACCCTAACCCTAACCCTAACCCTAACCCTAACCCTAACCCTAACCCTAACCCTAACCCTAACCCTAACCCTAACCCTAACCCTAACCCTAACCCTAACCCTAACCCTAACCCTAACCCTAACCCTAACCCTAACCCTAACCCTAACCCTAACCCTAACCCTAACCCTAACCCTAACCCTAACCCTAACCCTAACCCTAACCCTAACCCTAACCCTAACCCTAACCCTAACCCTAACCCTAACCCTAACCCTAACCCTAACCCTAACCCTAACCCTAACCCTAACCCTAACCCTAACCCTAACCCTAACCCTAACCCTAACCCTAACCCTAACCCTAACCCTAACCCTAACCCTAACCCTAACCCTAACCCTAACCCTAACCCTAACCCTAACCCTAACCCTAACCCTAACCCTAACCCTAACCCTAACCCTAACCCTAACCCTAACCCTAACCCTAACCCTAACCCTAACCCTAACCCTAACCCTAACCCTAACCCTAACCCTAACCCTAACCCTAACCCTAACCCTAACCCTAACCCTAACCCTAACCCTAACCCTAACCCTAACCCTAACCCTAACCCTAACCCTAACCCTAACCCTAACCCTAACCCTAACCCTAACCCTAACCCTAACCCTAACCCTAACCCTAACCCTAACCCTAACCCTAACCCTAACCCTAACCCTAACCCTAACCCTAACCCTAACCCTAACCCTAACCCTAACCCTAACCCTAACCCTAACCCTAACCCTAACCCTAACCCTAACCCTAACCCTAACCCTAACCCTAACCCTAACCCTAACCCTAACCCTAACCCTAACCCTAACCCTAACCCTAACCCTAACCCTAACCCTAACCCTAACCCTAACCCTAACCCTAACCCTAACCCTAACCCTAACCCTAACCCTAACCCTAACCCTAACCCTAACCCTAACCCTAACCCTAACCCTAACCCTAACCCTAACCCTAACCCTAACCCTAACCCTAACCCTAACCCTAACCCTAACCCTAACCCTAACCCTAACCCTAACCCTAACCCTAACCCTAACCCTAACCCTAACCCTAACCCTAACCCTAACCCTAACCCTAACCCTAACCCTAACCCTAACCCTAACCCTAACCCTAACCCTAACCCTAACCCTAACCCTAACCCTAACCCTAACCCTAACCCTAACCCTAACCCTAACCCTAACCCTAACCCTAACCCTAACCCTAACCCTAACCCTAACCCTAACCCTAACCCTAACCCTAACCCTAACCCTAACCCTAACCCTAACCCTAACCCTAACCCTAACCCTAACCCTAACCCTAACCCTAACCCTAACCCTAACCCTAACCCTAACCCTAACCCTAACCCTAACCCTAACCCTAACCCTAACCCTAACCCTAACCCTAACCCTAACCCTAACCCTAACCCTAACCCTAACCCTAACCCTAACCCTAACCCTAACCCTAACCCTAACCCTAACCCTAACCCTAACCCTAACCCTAACCCTAACCCTAACCCTAACCCTAACCCTAACCCTAACCCTAACCCTAACCCTAACCCTAACCCTAACCCTAACCCTAACCCTAACCCTAACCCTAACCCTAACCCTAACCCTAACCCTAACCCTAACCCTAACCCTAACCCTAACCCTAACCCTAACCCTAACCCTAACCCTAACCCTAACCCTAACCCTAACCCTAACCCTAACCCTAACCCTAACCCTAACCCTAACCCTAACCCTAACCCTAACCCTAACCCTAACCCTAACCCTAACCCTAACCCTAACCCTAACCCTAACCCTAACCCTAACCCTAACCCTAACCCTAACCCTAACCCTAACCCTAACCCTAACCCTAACCCTAACCCTAACCCTAACCCTAACCCTAACCCTAACCCTAACCCTAACCCTAACCCTAACCCTAACCCTAACCCTAACCCTAACCCTAACCCTAACCCTAACCCTAACCCTAACCCTAACCCTAACCCTAACCCTAACCCTAACCCTAACCCTAACCCTAACCCTAACCCTAACCCTAACCCTAACCCTAACCCTAACCCTAACCCTAACCCTAACCCTAACCCTAACCCTAACCCTAACCCTAACCCTAACCCTAACCCTAACCCTAACCCTAACCCTAACCCTAACCCTAACCCTAACCCTAACCCTAACCCTAACCCTAACCCTAACCCTAACCCTAACCCTAACCCTAACCCTAACCCTAACCCTAACCCTAACCCTAACCCTAACCCTAACCCTAACCCTAACCCTAACCCTAACCCTAACCCTAACCCTAACCCTAACCCTAACCCTAACCCTAACCCTAATACCCTAACCCTAACCCTAACCCTAACCCTAACCCTAACCCTAACCCTAACCCTAACCCTAACCCTAACCCTAACCCTAACCCTAACCCTAATGACCCTAACCCTAATGACCCTAACCCTAACCCTAACCCTAACCCTAACCCTAACCCTAACCCTAACCCTAACCCTAACCCTAACCCTAACCCTAACCCTAACCCTAACCCTAACCCTAACCCTAACCCTAACCCTAACCCTAACCCTAACCCTAACCCTAACCCTAACCCTAACCCTAACCCTAACCCTAACCCTAACCCTAACCCTAACCCTAACCCTAACCCTAACCCTAACCCTAACCCTAACCCTAACCCTAACCCTAACCCTAACCCGTACCCTAACCCGTACCCTAACCCTAACCCTAACCCTAACCCGTACCCTAACCCGTACCCTAACCCTAACCCTAACCCGTACCCTAACCCGTACCCTAACCCTAACCCGTACCCTAACCCTAACCCTAACCCGTACCCTAACCCGTACCCTAACCCGTACCCTAACCCTAACCCTAACCCTAACCCTAACCCTAACCCTAACCCTAACCCTAACCCTAACCCTAACCCGTACCCTAACCCTAACCCTAACCCTAACCCTAACCCGTACCCTAACCCTAACCCGTACCCTAACCCGTACCCTAACCCGTACCCTAACCCTAACCCTAACCCGTACCCTAACCCTAACCCTAACCCTAACCCTAACCCTAACCCGTACCCTAACCCGTACCCTAACCCTAACCCTAACCCGTACCCTAACCCTAACCCGTACCCTAACCCTAACCCTAACCCGTACCCTAACCCTAACCCTAACCCGTACCCTAACCCTAACCCTAACCCGTACCCTAACCCTAACCCGTACCCTAACCCTAACCCTAACCCGTACCCTAACCCTAACCCGTACCCTAACCCGTACCCTAACCCGTACCCTAACCCGTACCCTAACCCGTACCCTAACCCGTACCCTAACCCTAACCCGTACCCTAACCCTAACCCTAACCCTAGCCCTAACCCTAACCCTAACCCTAACCCGTACCCTAACCCGTACCCTAACCCGTACCCTAACCCGTACCCTAACCCGTACCCTAACCCGTACCCTAACCCGTACCCGTACCCGTACCCTAACCCGTACCCTAACCCGTACCCGTACCCGTACCCGTACCCGTACCCGTACCCGTACCCGTACCCGTACCCGTACCCGTACCCGTACCCGTACCCGTACCCGTACCCGTACCCGTACCCTAACCCGTACCCTAACCCGTACCCGTACCCGTACCCGTACCCGTACCCGTACCCTAACCCTAACCTGTACCCTAACCCGTACCCTAACCCTTACCTGTACCCTAACCCTAACCCGTACCCTAACCCTAACCCGTACCCTAACCCTAACCCTAACCCTAACCCGTACCCGTACCCGTACCCGTACCTGTACCCTAATCGTAACCCTAACCTGTACTGTAACTGCAACCTGTACCCGTACCCCTAACTGTAACCTGTACTCTAACCCTAACCCTCACGTGTACTCTAACTTTAATTCTTAGCTGTGTTCTTATAGTTACTTGTTTCTTCAGGTGTATCTTAAGCTGTAGTGTAAGTTGTATCATAAGTTGTTCTCTTTGCTGTGTTGTAAGCTTTTCTGTAGGCTCTATGTTCATGACTGTAGTTGTAAATGTAAATGTTAGTTGAAGTAAAAACTTGAAATCTGAACTTGTAATTGTCATGTAGGTGGTTGTGTTATTAGTAGTTTTAGTTGCAATGTTGGTGTGATATTAATAAATGTATATGTCTTGTTTATAGTAACTTGTATTTTCAATTATTTCACAATGTGTTTTGTTATTGTTATCTGAATTGCAAGTGTTATCTGTTGTGTATGTGTAAGTTGTACTGTCAGGTGAGTTGTAATTGTGAGTTGTATTTGTAATTGTTTTTATAAAGTATGTTGTTTTTTTATTTGATTTTGTGTTGTAATTGTATGTGTGAAGTGTTATGTGTTTAATGTTTATTGTTATTTGTAGTTTTTTTTTTTTGTGTATGTGTAAGTTGTACTGTCAGGTGAGTTGTAATTGTGAGTTGTATTTGTAATTGTTTTTATAAAGTATGTTGTTTTTTTATTTGATTTTGTGTTGTAATTGTATGTGTGAAGTGTTATGTGTTTAATGTTTATTGTTATTTGTAGTTTTTTTTTTTTTGTGTATTGGTTGTGCTCTTTTTCAGTATGTATTGTTCGTGTGATGTGTTATATGTTTTTTGTTATATGTTTTTTTTTATTCTGTTCGTTATATTTTAGTGGTTTAGTTATTGTTAAGTTTTGTGTTGATTTGAATTTTATATTTGTTTTATTTTTATAAGGTGTAGTGTTTGTGTAATTTTAGTTTTTTGGTTTGCTTTTGGTTTTTTTTATTGTGTTTTTTTTAGTTTTTTTGGTGATGTTGAATTTTTTTTTTCTGTGTTTGCTTTTTTGTGGTTTGTTTATTTGTTATAATATTATTTGTGTTTTTTATTTGGTTTTGTGGTTTTTGTTGTATTTTCTTATCTTGTTTTATTTATGTTTATTTGGTTTTTTTTGGTTTGTTTTCTGGTGTTGTTGCTGTTGTTTTTTTTTGTTATTTGTTTTTTTTGTTGGGTTCTTGCTGTGTGTTTTTGTTTTTATTTTGAGTAGGGTTTGATGTTTTTTTATTTTGGTAGTTTTTTGCTTCTTTTTTGTGTTGTATTTGCTGTTTGTTTTATAATATTTTTTGGTTTTTTCGATTTTTTATTATTTTTTGTTAGTTGGTTTTGTTTGTATTCTATTTGTAGTTTAAATGTTATTTGTGTAGTGTTGAGAAATTTGTTGATTTTATTGGTGTGATTGTTGTTTTTGATTCTTTGTCTTCTGTTACTTGTATGTGGATAGTGTTTTTTTTCTTGCTTTTATTTGTTGTGAGAAGTTGTCTGGTGTTGTATTTTTGTTTTGCATAAGGTTTGTTGATTTGGTCAGTTTGTGTGATGTTGTTTATATTTTGTTATTTTTTATTTTGTGTTTATATTTCTGTTGTTTTTAGGTGTGTTGTTGTCTTTGTTGTTTTGTGGTTTTTCAGGTGTTTATTTGTGGTGTTTTGTGTGTTTCTGGTTTTTTTTGGTTTGTTTTTTCATGTTTTTTTGTTTTTGTATAATAGTTTTGTTTGTTTGTTTTGTTTAGGTGGAGGTGTGTTTTGTGTCTCATTTTGTTGTTGTTTTGTGATTGTTTTCATTTTTATTTTTTGAATTTTGTGTGGAGATGAAAAAAATTTTTTTCTAATTTGCATATTTAATTGGCTCATTTGCATAATTGGGTGATAATTTCTATGACCAGGGGGAGTAGTCTCTAATTATTGATTGTTTGTTTATTAATTAGGGAGTACTCCCCCTGGTCATGGAAATATGGTGGGTTATGGCTGGATTGGTTTGTTTATATGTGTAAATAAAAAGAATAAAAATAATAAGTCTGGTGCAGCAGTAGGGCTTTGGATGCTCAGGGGGAGTACATGGATTGGATTTTTTTTTTTTTTTTTTTTTTTTAACTCCCCTTAAGCATCCAAAGCCCTACTGCTGCACCGAAAAAACCAAATAATTTATTGTGCTAAATAAAGAACTATTTGTACCTGCCATGCAAAACGAACTCTAGAGTAAAAACACACTCAAATACATTCAACCTGAACAATCGGTCAACTCAAACTCCAACACACACAGCACAAGACAGAAACAAAGTCAAGCACACACACAGCACAAGACAGAGACAAAGTCCAACAGACGCAAAACACAAGACAAAGAAAAAGTCCAACACACACAGCACAAGTCACAGACAAAGTCCTGCACACGCACAACACAAGACAGCGACAAAGTCCAACAAACACACAACACAAGACAGCGACAAAGTCCAACGCACACACAGCACAAGACAGAGACCAAGTCCAGCACACGCACAACACAAGACAGAGACAAAGTCCAGCACACACACAGCACAAGACAGAGACAAAGTCCAGCGCACACACAGCACAAGACAGAGACAAAGTCCAGCGCACACACAACACAAGACAGAGACAAAGTCCAGCGCACACACAGCACAAGACAGAGACAAAGTCCAGCGCACACACAGCACAAGACAGAGACAAAGTCCAGCGCACACACAGCACAAGACAGAGACAAAGTCCAGCACACGCACAACACAAGACAGAGACAAAGTCCAACACACACACAACACAAGACAGAGACAAAGTCCAGCACACACACAGCACAAGACAGAGACAAAGTCCAGCACACGCACAACACAAGACAGAGACAAAGTGCAGTGCACACTCACAGTCACAAACTACACCCTCTCAAACTGAGGTACATGCACAAAACATCAACCTGTCACTCCACTCATACCAAAAAAAGACACTGGACAACAAAAACTCATGTTTGCTTTATTTCCTTTGTGATGGCCCTGAGGTAGGACTAACCTCCTCAAACCACATAGTAAAGCATCATAAATAGTTATTTGATACAAGCCAACAAATGACAAACTGGTTTTCTAAACACTGTTCCATGATCACAATTCCCATAACATTAAAAATTCTACCTTATTACAGCCTTTAGACATAATGTATCACATAACAAAAGGCTGAAGAAAAAATAATTACTTCTGATACAGAGCCATTACAGCATTTCTCACCCAACAACAAGCATTAAACAAACTCCCGGTTCACATGTACATTTGAGCACGCGGCAGAACAAACTCCTCACCATTACAACTTTTTTAACGTCATTTAGTCAAACTTGACACACCAAACATCAAACTCACACTTTCAATACACTTTCAAGATATTACAATGAGAATACATTCAAGGTATTAAAATTATTTAGAACACATTGGAGATATTGCAATTAGAACAAAACACAGAAAACCCAACTCACCTTTTTCAAAGCTTTTCTCACATCCCATTACAGAGGATAACACACTTATATTACAACCCTGTCCCTGTCCTCTGCCATTTACTCACACTACTCCTAGGCCAATCACAAACACCTTCCTGGGACCTCTCCCTAAACAGGCCTCCTAATAAGGACCAACCATGGCCGATATCCGGAACAGGTGTCACCAGAAAGGCTATTCCTGGGATCCTCAACAAAAACCCTGCCTCTGAAACCACCATCCCAGACTGACCTGAATATGAACATGGGCAATTAACTTGACTGCACCAAGCACTATGGACCTGGACTTAAACATACTCCTGAGGGCAGTGGATGGACACATGGCAAAGGAATCCCCTGGCTGGGGTTTTATTTATCTATTTACATTCTTTTTTTTTCCCTTTTCATGTAAATTTTTTAAAAAAAAAAAACCCTACAAAATAAAACCTACAACCCCAAAACACATTCATACCAGATCACAGAGCTAAACCACAACACTCACTCAGATACCAAACCCACCACACACTCACACAGCAACCATTCTCCCAGCTGGCACGCTCACCACACATCCGCATCACCCATCAGGAACAACATTCCCAGGAGGCTCTAAACACTCCCTGCCTGCCAAAACACCAAACTCAGCCAAACGCACATCCAAACTTTAGCAATGAACATCACCTCATTAAGAGGCCAGAACCATGGGGAAAAAAACAACCCAGGCCAGGGGGAAAAAAAAACACACCCAGCTGGGGATTCTTTACTCTATTTTACATTTTAAATTTACCTAAAAATAAAAAACCATTAACCTGCAAAGAAACAGATACAGGACCAAAACACTTTCAGTCCAAGTCACGCAGCTAACCACACCGCTCATACACCTGGAAACACCACCACACGCTCACGCTGCACCACTTCTCCCGGTGTGCCGGGACCCAGTCTCCTCATGACCCCTCAGGAACGCCATTCCCAGAAGCCTCAAAATTGACCCTGCCTGCCAAAACCCCGGCCCAATGGGCGCCCACGTCCAAACCTTGGCGACGAACGTCGCCTCGCTGAGCGGCCGGGACCGGGGAAAAAAAAAACCCAGCCAGGGGAAAAAAAAAAAATCCCCCGGCTGGGGTTTTTTTTATTCTATTTTAAATTTTAAAATTAGCTGAAAAGAAAAAACCTTGAACCTGCAAAGAAACAAATACAGGACCAAAACACAACCATTCCAAATCACTCAGAAAACCACACCACTCATACGCCTACCAACACCACCACAGGCTCACACCGCAGCCCTTCACCCCATGTGCCGTAACCCCGTCTCCACATGGCCCCTCGGGAACGCCGTCGCCGGAAGCCTCAAAAATGACCCTGCCTGCCAAAACCCCTGCCCAATGGGCGCCCACGTCCAAACCTTGGCGACGAACGTCACCTCGCTGAGCGGCCGGGACCGGGGAAAAAAAAAACCCAGCCAGGGGAAAAAAAAAAAATCCCCCGGCTGGGGTTTTTTTTATTCTATTTTAAATTTTAAAATTAGCTGAAAAGAAAAAACCTTGAACCTGCAAAGAAACAAATACAGGTCCAAAACACAACCATTCCAAATCACTCAGCAAACCACACCACTCATACGCCTACCAACACCACCACAGGCTCACACCGCAGCCCTTCTCCCCATGTGCCGTAACCCCGTCTCCACATGGCCCCTCGGGAACGCCGTCCCTGGAAGCCTCAAAAATGACCCTGCCTGCCAAAACCCCGGCCCAATGGGCGCCCACGTCCAAACCTTGGCGACGAACGTCGCCTTGCTGAGCGGCCAGGACCGGGGAAAAAAAAAACCCAGCCAGGGGAAAAAAAAAAAAATCCCCCGGCTGGGGTTTTTTTTATTCTATTTTAAATTTTAAAAATAGCTGAAAATAAAAAACCTTGAACCTGCAAAGAAACAAATACAGGACCAAAACACAACCATTCCAAATCACTCAGCAAACCACACCACTCATACGCCTACCAACACCACCACACGCTCACACCGCAGCCCTTCTCCCCATGTGCCGTAACCCCGTCTCCACATGGCCCCTCGGGAACGCCGTCGCCGGAAGCCTCAAAAATGACCCTGCCTGCCAAAACCCCGGCCCAATGGGCGCCCACGTCCAAACCTTGGCGACGAACGTCACCTCGCTGAGCGGCCGGGACCGGGGAAAAAAAAAACCCAGCCAGGGGAAAAAAAAAAATCCCCCGGCTGGGGTTTTTTTTATTCTATTTTAAATTTCTAAATTAGCTGAAAAGAAAAAACCTTGAACCTGCAAAGAAACAAATACAGGACCAATACACAACCATTCCAAATCACTCAGAAAACCACACCACTCATACGCCTACCAACACCACCACAGGCTCACACCGCAGCCCTTCACCCCATGTGCCGTAACCCCGTCTCCACATGGCCCCTCGGGAACGCCGTCGCCGGAAGCCTCAAAAATGACCCTGCCTGCCAAAACCCCGGCCCAATGGGCGCCCACGTCCAAACCTTGGCGACGAACGTCGCCTCGCTGAGCGGCCGGGACCGGGGAAAAAAAAAACCCAGCCAGGGGAAAAAAAAAAAATCCCCCGGCTGGGGTTTTTTTTATTCTATTTTAAATTTTAAAATTAGCTGAAAAGAAAAAACCTTGAACCTGCAAAGAAACAAATACAGGTCCAAAACACAACCATTCCAAATCACTCAGCAAACCACACCACTCATACGCCTACCAACACCACCACACGCTCACACCGCAGCCCTTCTCCCCATGTGCCGTAACCCCGTCTCCACATGGCCCCTCGGGAACGCCGTCCCCGGAAGCCTCAAAAATGACCCTGCCTGCCAAAACCCCGGCCCAATGGGCGCCCACGTCCAAACCTTGGCGACGAACGTCGCCTCGCTGAGCGGCCGGGACCGGGGAAAAAAAAAAACCCAGCTGGGGGAAAAAAAAAAAAATCCCCCGGCTGGGGTTTTTTTTATTCTATTTTAAATTTTAAAATTAGCTGAAAAGAAAAAACCTTGAACCTGCAAAGAAACAAATACAGGACCAAAACACAACCATTCCAAATCACTCAGCAAACCACACCACTCATACGCCTACCAACACCACCACACGCTCACACCGCAGCCCTTCTCCCCATGTGCCGTAACCCCGTCTCCACATGGCCCCTCGGGAACGCCGTCGCCGGAAGCCTCAAAAATGACCCTGCCTGCCAAAACCCCGGCCCAATGGGCGCCCACGTCCAAACCTTGGCGACGAACGTCACCTCGCTGAGCGGCCGGGACCGGGGAAAAAAAAAACCCAGCTGGGGGAAAAAAAAAATCCCCCAGCTGAGGTTTTTTTATTCTATTTAAAATTAGACATTTACCTGAAATGCCAAAAACATTAACCTGCAATAACAAGTAACTACAAACCCAAACCACAATATTACCAGATCACACAACTCTAACACACCACCCATACACCTTCCAAAACCACCACACCATGACACCACACCCATTCTCTGCCCTTCTTGGCCTGTGCCATCACCCCATCTCTGCATAGGCCCTCAAAAACACCATTCCCGGCACCCTCTAAAATCGCCCCACCTGCCAAAACCCCACTCCCAGCCAGGCCTCAGTCCGTACGTTAGCGACAAACATCACCTGCTGGAGCCACCGGAAACAGGGGAAAAAAATCCCATACGGGACGGGGGGGGGGGGGGAAACCCCCCAGCTAGGGCTCTTATTCCTTACCTTCAGAATTTACCTGAAAAGGGAAAAAATTTTTGAACCTCCAAGGACAAATAACTAAAACCCCAAGCCACATTCACTCGAGATTTCACACTACCCAAACATGCTGCATGTCATCTACCACAACAACCCTTTTAAGTACATGTCTCAAGCTATTTGTCAGGACAGAAAAACAGTTTGGACTTAACTCCCTTGCCATCGTTCACATAGTTCTTGACCACGATGATCCATTCTTCCATGGCTTCCCAATCATGGCAGTTACCACAAGTCTGTTCCTCTGACGATCTGGAACTCAAACTCACCCCACGTCTCCGTCGCTAAGCGCTGACGACGCCCACAACCCTGCCGACGCCGCTTCGTCTCGGGTAACCGACTCGGGGCGCGGCCGACTGAGAGCGGTGTCGGATGGCTCACGCTGTGATGTCGTGCAATGTGATGGCAAGGGCCGCTATTGCTGGCTAAGTGAACAAAGTATGACAATCAAAATCGGCTACAACTTGATTCAGAGTAATTTCTACATGGACAGGAGATGCCAAAGGCTAGAGGGAGGCCTTTCCATTGAGTCGTGAGGTTCAAAATGGACACCCTCGCTTTCTAAACTCCACCCCGGACAGAAGACTAGGTGCGGCTGGATCCAAACGTAGCCACGCGCTGGGTCTACAGCTCGACACCCAGACTCACAGAGGATAGGGGAAAGACCTAAAATATTATATTTAGATAAGGCCAAAGGATTGTATGTTTACAACTCATTCCTTATATCACTCAGCCTGATTTGCAGAATTGCATCGCTCTACACCTCGACATCCCTACCTCCCTTCCATGGACCTAGGGACAAGTGGGTTGATGAGGCTAACACCATGAAAATGAATAACCAAACAGAGCAGTAGAGCAGGAAGGCTGACTGGAGCTGCTGCTTCTGCTAAAGTCCCAGGCAAGAATATAAATCCCTGGGTATTTATACCCTTACAAACTATTCACCCACCCCTCTAGATCGAGAGTCAGTGCAGCAGCAATAGCTGAGTCTGGTCTCCTTGCTTCTCAGTAGATCCTCTGCGCTGATCTCAGACTGGACTTGGCTCCTCGCAGCCGTAGATTTTGTTTACCGTCCGTAGGATCTTCCTGCCAGCCTCAAATGTGGCATTTTCACACAAATAAACCTAGGTCTTCAAAAAACTGTAAAGCAGGCCTTATCCCACAGGTGTTGATCAGAGTCTGTAGCTTCTTTTGTTACCATCCAAAAAAAAAAGCTGTAACTGAGTGTTACATAGCCTAACAAAATGCCTTTTTACAAGTAAGTGACTCATATTGACAACGTGATCACCTGCAAAGAAAAAACATTTCATTAAAACACACTTCATCTCTGAAAAAAGAGCACACCACAAAAAACACTAGTCAATGTCCTTAGTATCAACACCAAAACACCACTAAAATGACTATTGACTCCCCTGCCCACAGCTACTCCATCCCAAATTACTGCACGACCTTTGCCTACACGATTGAACATGTCAGCATATGAACCGTTGACTCCTAGACATCAGTCCACCCACCCCTAACTGCACACGTCAGGGCAGAGCGGCTCCGAGCCAAAAGCGCACCCGCTCAGACAGACTCTCCACAGAACATTATAGACAACATGATGGCAATGCCACCAACAACACCCAGCAATGAGAATGACTCCAAACCAGACACACATTGATCAAAAGAACCTGCAGGAAGGCACTGCTGTACAAGGAGCCTCCACTGCAACCCCAGAAAA
This sequence comes from Columba livia, assembly GCF_036013475.1. Classification (NCBI taxonomy): domain Eukaryota; kingdom Metazoa; phylum Chordata; class Aves; order Columbiformes; family Columbidae; genus Columba; species Columba livia. Next base: position 15,832 of record NC_088607.1, read on the forward strand.
CAAAGGACCCAAAATTCAAGGCCCCTTACAAGACGGCGGCACTGGCGCAAACACACAGAGACGGCGGCACTGGCGCAAACACACAGAGACGGCGGCACTGGCGCAAACACACAGAGACGGCGGCACTGGCGCAAACACACAGAGACGGCGGCACTGGCGCAAACACACAGAGACGGCGGCACTGGCGCAAACACACAGAGACGGCGGCACTGGCGCAAACACACAGAGACGGCGGCACTGGCGCAAACGCTTCGATATGCTGGGAAGAAGTGCCAGTCCCCAAGACTGGATGGGTAGAGAGCAGAGCTGCCAACGCAGCCCTCAAGGACGCCATAACACACAACTGACCAGAAACATCCAAAACGCAAGGACCTGCCACGCTTTCAACTGCTCATACGACAAAACCGGCACCCAATTGGCGCTACGCCAATCGGCACCGGCGTTACAGATCCCAGAATGACACCCGAATAAACTTTTGTGTCCCTCGAACACGATGAAACACCAGGATCGGCTGACAGGCGCAAGGCAGGCTTCCCGAACTACACAGCGACACAGACATAGGCTGGAGCTGCCCTGCCCGGAGGACACTGGCATTGCACTGTGAAATTCCCTGTACCCTTCACCTGCCCAAGGGAGACTGTTCCAGGATAACCCTTGCCCCGAACAGAACTTAACCCCCTTCCCTGCAGTTTTCAGCCCCTTCCCAGGCCCCCAGCCTCCACTTAGCTTTCAGAGGGCCAAGAAACTGAATCCATCTTCAACAGAAGAAAACGCCATGTGCGCTGACAGGGATATTCCAGCATCACCGGGTTCCTCCTCAACATCTACAACAACACAAGAAAACACACGCTCGCTAAGCAGAGTGAGTGCACAGTATAAAGGCACGAGGCACATCTTCCCTTTGACACCACGCACCGCCCCACCTGATTACTGGACGGCCCTTGCCCTTAGCGGAGCTAAACCCCCCGTCCCTGCAATTCCCGGCCCCTCCCCAGCCCCCATGCCTCCACTTAGCTTTCAGAGAGCCGAGGGACCGAACCCATCTTCGACAGAAGAAAACGCCACACGCGCTAACGGGGATCTTCCTGCGTCACCGGGTTGCTCTTCAGCGTCTACAGGAACACGAGAAAGCACACGCTCGCTAAGCCTTGCCGGCACACGGTGCCGTGGGGTACACTCGGACCCCTTCCGCGACACCCGCCTCCCGCTTACGTGCACGGCATTCCATGCCGCGGGCGCGATCACGAACCCTCATCGCTTGTGACGCCTAAGATGGCGAGAAGCAAAAGAACCGTAGCTCTTTGAACGAATCCCTGACCCCACGCTCGTGCTCGCCCCTACCACGGCTCCGTGCTCACCTTGCCAGAGGAGCTGCGCTGCCGATACCCAGCTTTCCACTCTGCTTCACACCTAGAAAAGAGAGAAACGACCAAACTCAGCTAGAGCCACACGGCACAGCTTCCTGCTCCCACCACGCACCTACCCGCTTGCTTACGGCGCTCGGCTCGCCTCCTCCGTCGCTCCTTCGTGCCGAGTTGTCCCTCTGCATCTGAAATCAAGGTATTCAACAAGTTACCCAGGAGCTCATCAACAGCTTGACCGTTCCACAGGTCTGCTTTCTACTCAGGAATCCCACAAGAAGGTCTAATTTAGTCCCAAAAACCACGGGGAAATGGACTGTCCGCTCCCCTGCCCACGGCTACTCCGTCCCAGATGACCGCACAACCTCTGCCTACGCAGGATAACATGTCGACAGATCAATCGTGGACTCCTACACTCAGTCCGCCACTCCTGACTCTACACCTCCGGGCAGAGCAGCTCCGAGCCAAACGCGCACTTGCTTAGACAGATCCTCCACAAAATATTATAGAGGACCCGACAGCAATAACACCAAAAATGCTCCGCAACAAAAATAACTCCAAACCAGAGACAGCAACGATAAAAATAACCTGCAGGGAGGCAGTGGTGAGGCGAGAAGACTCTACTGCAACCCCAGAAAAAAAAGGAGCCGAACATCACGGCCTCTTATGAGACGGCGGCACTGGCGCAAACACACAGAGACGGCGGCACTGGCGCAAACGCTTCGATATGCTGGGAAGAAGTGCCAGTCCCCAAGACTGGATAGGTAGAGAGCAGAGCTGCCAACACAGCCCTCAAGGACGCCATAACACACAACTGACCATAAACATCCAAAACACAAGAACCTTCCACTCTTACACCTGCTGATACGACAAAACCGGCACCCAATTGGCGCTACGCCAATCGTCACCGGTGTTGCAGATCCCAGAATGGCACCCGAGTACACTTTCGTGTCCCTCAAATGCAATGAGACCCCAGGATCATCAGACAGGCGCAAGGCAGGCTTCCCAAACTACACAACGACACAGACACTGGCTGGAGCTGCCCTGCCCGGAACACGCTGGCATCGCACTGTGAAATTCCCTAGACCCTTCACCTGCCCAAAGAAGACTGTTCCTGGATAACCCTTGCCCCAAACTGAACTTTACCCCCCTCCCTGCAGTTTTCAGCCCGTTCTCAGCACCCCAGCCTCCACTTAGCTTTCAGAGGACCAAGAAACTTAATCCATCTTCAACAAAAGAAAAGGCCACGTGCGGTGACAGGGATATTCCAGCATCACCAGGTTCCTCCTCAACATCTACAGAAACACAAGAAAACACACGCGCACTAAGCAGAGCGAGCACACATTATAAAGGCACAAGGCACAACTTCCCTCTGACACCATGCACCGCCCCACCTGCTTACCGTGCTCGGCTCACCTCTTTCCTCACTGTTTCTTGCCAAGTCGTCCCTCTGCATCTGAAATCAAGATATTCAGCAAGTCACCCAGATGCTCATGAACATCTTGACTATCCAACAGGTCTGCTTTCTATTAAGGAATCCCACCAGAAGCTCTAATTAAGTCCCTAAAACACTGGGGAATGGACTGTCTGCTCCCCTGCCCACAGCTACTCCATCCCAGATTACTGCACAACCTTTCTCTACACAATTTAAACTGTCAACAAATTAAGTGTGGACTCCTACAGCTCAGCCCACCCGCCCCAAACTCCACGCGTACGGGTAGAGTGGCTCAGAGCCAAATGGGCACACACGCAGACAGACCCACCGCAGAACGCTAAGGACGACACGACTGTGACGGTACCAAAAAATGCTCCGCAACGACAACGAGAAAAAAAAAGAAAAAGAGAAAGCATGGATGAAAATAACCTCCAGAAAGGCAGCCATGAGACAAGGAGCCTCTTCTGCAAACCCAGAAAAAAGAGAGCCAAATATCATGGCCCCTTACAAGACCACAGCACTGACACGAGCACAAAAAATATGGCACAAACACAATAAGCGGCTGCAACACCTAAGAACTTCTTCCTAGCATGTTGAAGTTACAGTCCCTTAGACTGCATGTGCAGAGAGCAGAGCTGCTGACACAGCACTCAAGGACAGCAGATAACACAACTAACCAGAAACACCCAAAGAACAAGAACTATCCACACTTTCAGCTGCTGATAAAAGAAAACAAGGACCCAATTGACGCTACAGCAACGGGCGCTATCATTCCAGACCCCGAAATGGCACCTAAGATGCCTGTCGTGTCCCTCTAACACAAAGAGACCCCCGGATCACCCGACCGGAGCAAGTCAGGCTTCCCAAACTACATGATGACAGACACAGGCTGGAGCTGCCCTGCCCAGCACAAGCCAGCAACACTCTGAAAAATTCCCTGCGCCCTTTTGCTGCACAAAGGGCACTGTTACTGGGCGGCCCTTTCCCCTATGAGAGCTTTAAACCCACTCCGTGCAGTTCCCAGCCCCGCCCCAGCCCTTGAGCCTCCACTTAGCTGTCAGAGAGCAAAGGGGGTGCATCAATCTTCAGAGAAAAACACCACGTGCACTAATAAGCATCTTCCTGCATCACCACACTTATTTCCAATATCTGCAATAACACAAGAAAACACACACTCAGCAGAGCCAGCACACATTATAAAGGCACACAGGACATCTTCCCACTGACACCACGCAATGACCCACGTGCTTACAGCACACAGCTCGCCTCCTGTGTCGCTCCTTCCTGCCAAGTAGTCCCTCTGCATCTGAAATCAATTTATTCAACAAGTCACCGAGACGCTCATCAACAGTTTGACCATTCCACAGGTCTGCTTTCTGTTTAGGAATCGCACCAGAACCTCTAATTAGGTCTCCAAAACACTGGAGAAGGGACAGTCCGCTCCCCTGCCCACAACTACTCCATCCCAGATGACGACTCAACCTTTGCCAATGCAGTTTAACGTGTCAACAGATTAACCGTGCACCCCTAGAGCTCCATTCACCCACCCCTGACTCCACGCCTCCGGGCACAGCAGCTCCGAGCCAAATGTGCACGTGCACAGACAGACGCACCTCAAAACATTATAGACAACACATCAACAGCACCAAAAGTGCTGTATAACAAGAACTACTCCAAAACAGAGACTACATCAATCAAAAGAACCTGCAGAGAGGCAGCAGTGCGGCAAGGAGTCTCTACTGCAACCCCAGAAAAAAATAAGAGCCCAACATCACGGCCCCTTAAGAAATGGTAGCACTGGCACAAACACGCAAGGCTGCTGCAAAACTAAGAACTTCTTCCCAGCATCTTAAAGTGCCAGTCCCATAGACTGGATGCATACAGAGCAAAACCGCTGATGATGCGGCCCAGAACTACACCGTAAATCACAACTGACCAGAAACATGAAAAATGGAACCACTACCCACACTTTCGGCTGATGATAAGAATCCAGGACCCAATTGGCACCAAGCCAATTGGCACTGGCATTCCAGATCCCGGGATGGCACCCGAGATGCATGCTGTGCGCCTTGAGCGCAACGAGACCCCAGGATCGTCGGACAGTCGCGAGACAGGCTTCCCAAACTACACAGTGCAGACAGAGGCTGGAGCTGCCCTGCCCGGCACACCCTGGCATCACACTGTAAAGGTCCCCAGACACTTTACCCACCCAAGGGGAACTGTTCCTGGACGGCCCTTATCAGAACTTAACCCCAACCCTGCGATTCCCAGCCCCTTCCCAGCCCCCGTGCCTCCACTTAGCTTTCAGAGGGCCGAGGGACCTAACCCATCTTCGACGAAGAAAACGCCACACGCGCTAACGGGGATCGTCCTGCATCGCTGGGTTCCTCTTCAACATCTACAGGAACACAAGATAACACACGCTCGTTAAGCCGTACCGGCACACGGTGCCGTGGGGTAGACTCCGACCCCTTCCGCGAAACACGCCTCCCGCTCAGTTCCACGGCGTTCCGTGCCGCGGACGCGGTCACAAACCCTCATCGCTTGTGACACCTAAGACGGCGAGAAACAAAAAGATACGTAGCTCTTTGAATAAATCCCTGGCCGCACGCTCCTCCTCGCCCCTACCACGGCTCCGTGCTCACCTTGCCAGAGGAGCTGCGCTGCCGATACCCAGCTTTCCACTTTGCTTCGCACCTATAAAACATAGAAACGACCAAACTTAGCTAGAGCCACACGACACAGCTTCCTGCTCCCACCACGCACCAACCCGCTTGCTTACGGCGCACGGCTCGCCTCCTCCGTCGCTCTTTCGTGCCAAGTTGTCCCTCTGCATCTGAAATCAAGGTATTCAACAAGGTAACCACGAGCTCATCAACAGCTTGACCATTCCACAGGTCTGCTTTCTATTCAGGATTCACACAATAAGGTCTAATTGAGTCCCAAAAACCACTGCGGTACGGACTGTCCGCTCCCCTGCCCACAGCTACTCCGTCCCAGATGACCGCACAACCTATGCCTACGCAGGATAACGTGTCCACATATCAATCGTGGACTCCTAAAGCCCGGTCTACCCGCTCCTAACTCTACACCTCCGGGCAGAGCAGCTCCGAGCCAAATGCGCACGTGCTTAGACAGATGCTCCACACAACATTATAGACGACCCGACAGCAATAACACCAAAAATGCTCCGCAACAAAAATAACTCCTAGTCAGAGACGGCAACGATAAAAATAACCTGCGGGGAGGCAGTGGTGAGGCGAGGAGCCTCTAATGCCACCCCAGAAAAAAAAGGAGCCAAACGTCACGGACTCTTACGAGACGGCAGCCCTGGCGCTAACATGCGGAGACGGCACAAATACGAGAAGCTGCTGCAAAACTTAAAACCTTCAAGATGCTGGGAAGAAGTGCCAGTCCCTTAGACTGGATAAGCAGAGATGAGAGCTGCTGTTGCAGCCCAGAACTACACCATAAAACACAACTGACAAAAAACAATCAAGATACAAGAACCATGTACCCATTCGACTGCTCATACAAGAAAACCAGCAGCCGATTAGCGCTACGTCGATCGGCACCGGCTTTCCAGACCCCGGGATGGCGCTTGAAATGACTTTGGTGCCCCTGGAACACAATGATACCCGAGATCGTCTGACAGACACGAAGCACGCTCCCCAAACTACACGACAACAGACGCGGGCTGGAGCGGCCCTGCCCGGCACACGCTGGCATCGCACTATAAAGTTGCCGGACCCCATTTCTCGGCCCAAAGGGGACTGCCCTTTTCTGTCTCAGAACTTAAAACCCTCCCTGCGATTCCCAGCCCCTTCCAAGCCCTCGTGCCTCCACTTAACTTTTAGAGGGCTGAGGGACCAAATCCATCTTCAACAGAGGAAAACACGACGTGGGCTAACGGTGATCTTCCTGCAGTTGTCACTTTCTCCATCACCACCTACAATAAGGAAAGCAAAGACTGACGTACAATTACGCACCCAAATAATATTTGTCAGTACTAGACTACAAGTCATTGCTCACTTTGGCTGAGTTCAAGGAGATACATTTGATTGTTCTACCAGGGACCACTGCAAAGGTTCTGGAGACAAAACACTCTTCTAGGAGAAAAGATTACATTAATACAGCTATTACATTAATACAGCTATTAATACAGCAATACAAACCAAAAAACAACACTCCATCTTCATCGTGGTCAGGAATTATTGGAAAATGCAAAACACGTGGAACTGAATCAACATATGAAACATAATGACAAACCAACTTTCTACTACAGCTGATACTGAACCTTTCCTACACCCGAAGCTCTCACCTCAAAGGAACTCCTCCGCTTCTCCTAAGACGGCTGCCCACGTAGCTTTAATGGCTCAAAACCTGCCGACTGCCGAAGGAGCGACAGAGAACCATCACCGAAGAGGTCCTGGAACGAAATGAGCTCCCTGCCAGGGGACTGGGGCTCAAATACCCTGAGCCCCGCCCACCCCTTCCCACAATCCCCTAGGAAAGGGGAGGGATGAATCACCCCAGCTCCACCCACCACCTTATCAAATTACCTAGAGTCTCACTTGAAATGACAGCACCTGCACTTTATTACTGCTCTTGCATCTACAATGAGACTCAGTATGGAGACCAACTTAGAATTTCTAGGGAGCAGATGAAAAATAAGATACAACAACTGACACTCCATCTTCATCGTGGTCAAGAATTATTGGAAAATGCAAAGCACCTGGAACTGAATCAACAAATGAAACGTGATGACAAACCAACTTTCTACTGCAGCTGCTACTGAACCTTTCCTACGCCCGAAGCTCTCACCTCAAAGGGACTCCTCCGCTTCTCCTAAGACGGCTGCCCACGTAGCTTAAACGGCTCAAAACCTGCCGGCTGCCGAAGCAGCGACAGAGAACCGTCACCGAAGCGGTCCTGGAGCGGAATGAGCTCCCTGCCAGGGGACTGGGGCTCAAATACCCTGAGCCTCGCCCACCCCTTCCCACAATCCCCTAGGAAAGGGGAGGGATCGATCACCCCAGCCCCACCCACCACCTTGTCAAATTACCTAGAGTCTCACTTGAAATGACAGCACCTGCACTTTATTACTGCTCTTGCATCTACAATGAGACTCAGTATGGAGACCAACTGAGAATTTCTAGGGAGCAGATGAAAAATAAGATACAACAACTGACACTCCATCTTCATCGTGGTCAAGAATTATTGGAAAATGCAAAGCACCTGGAACTGAATCAACAAATGAAATGTGATGACAAATCAACTTTCTACTGCAACTGCTACTGAACCTTTCCTGCGCCCAAAGCTCTCACCTCAAAGGGACTCCTCGGCTTCTCCTAAGACGGCTGCCCACGTAGCTTAAACGGCTCAAAACCTGCCGGCTGCCGAAGCAGCGACAGAGAACCGTCACCGAAGCGGTCCTGGAGCGGAATGAGCTCCCTGCCAGAGGACTGGGGCTCAAATACCCTGAGCCCCGCCCACCCCTTCCCACAATCCCCTAGGAAAGGGGAGGGATCGATCACCCCAGCCCCACCCACCACCTTATCAAATTACCTAGAGTCTCACTTGAAATGACAGCACCTGCACTTTATTACTGATCTTGCACCTACAATGAGACTCAGTATGGAGACCAACTTAGAATTTCTAGGGAGCAGATAAAAAATAAGAAACATGATGACAAACCACCTTTCTACTACAGCTACTACTGAACCTTTCCTGCGCCCGAAGCTCTCACCTCAAAGGGACTCCTCGGCTTCTCCTAAGACGGCTGCCCACGTAGCTTAAACGGCTCAAAACCTGCCAACTGCCGAAGGAGCGACGGAAAACCGGCACCGAAGCGGTCCTGGAGCGGAATGAGCTCCCTATCTGAAGATTGGGGCTCAAATACCCTGACCCCCGCCCACCCCTTCCCACAATCGCCTAGGAAAAGAGAGGGATCGGTCACCCCACACCCCACCCACAACCCTTATCAAATTACCTGGAATCTCACTGAAAATTACAGCACCAGGACTTTATTACTGCTATTGCACTTGCAATATGACTAAATACAGATTTCAACCTAGATTTCCTAGGAAATAGATAGAAATAATTATATTACTAATACGATTGCGTATGGAAATTCCCTATAAAAGCGGGCAGAGGTCAGTCTCAAGTGTCAGAGGTCAGCACGGAAGGGTCTGAGATCAATAGACATATGTCAAGGATCATAGCTGAAAGGGCACATGTAGATGGTCAGGGAAACAGACTCAAAATGCAGTGGTCAAAGCTCTAGTGTCAAAGGTCCAGGGTCAAAGGTGGAAAGTCATGGGATCAAAGGACCACAAATATCAAATGTCACCAGAGGTGAAAACGTCACCCAAGGTCAAAAGAACACCTGAGATCAAAAGGTCACCAGAAGTCAAAAGCTCACCAGAGTTCAAAGGTCACCGGGGTAAAAAGTCACCAGATGTCAAAGGTCAGGCGGTTATCGCTCAACAGAGGTCAAGGGTCACAGGAGGTCAAAGGTCACCAAGGGGTCAAAGGTCACCAGGGGTCAAAGGTCACCGGGGTGAAAGGTCACCGGAAGAGCAAAGGTCACCAAGGGCTCAAAGGTCACCGGAAGGTCAAAGATCACCAAGGGGTCAAAGGTCACCAGAGGTCAAAGGTCACCAAGGGGGCAAAGGTCACCGGGGGTCAAAGGTCACCAAGGGGTCAAAGGTCACCAAGGGGTCAAAGGTCACCGGAAGGTCAAAGGTCACCAAGGGGTCAAAGGTCACCGGAGGTCAAAGGTCACCGGAGGTCAAAGGTCACCGGAAGGTCAAAGGTCACCGGAAGGTCAAAGGTCACCAAGGGGTCAAAGGTCACCAAGGGGTCAAAGGTCACCGGAGGTCAAAGGTCACCGGAAGGTCAAAGGTCACCAAGGGGTCAAAGGTCACGAAGGGGTCAAAGGTCACCAAGGGGTCAAAGGTCACCGGAAGGTCAAAGGTCACCAAGGGGTCAAAGGTCACCGGAAGGTCAAAGGTCACCAGAAGGTCAAAGGTCACCAAGGGGTCAAAGGTCACCGGAGGTCAAAGGTCACCGGAAGGTCAAAGGTCACCGGAGGTCAAAGGTCACCAAGGGGTCAAAGGTCACCGGAAGGTCAAAGGTCACCAAGGGTCAAAGGTCACCAAGGGGTCAAAGGTCACCAAGGGGTCAAAGGTCACCGAAGGTCAAAGGTCGTCAAGGGGTCAAAGGTCACCGGAAGGTCAAAGGTCACCGGAAGGTCAAAGGTCACCAGAAAGTCAAAGGTCACAAAGGGGTCAAAGGTCACCAAGGGGTCAAAGGTCACCAAGGGGTCAAAGGTCACCAAGGGGTCAAAGGTCACCAAGGGCTCAAAGGTCACCGGGGGTCAAAGGTCACCAAGGGGTCAAAGGTCACCGGAAGGTCAAAGGTCACCAGAAGGTCAAAGGTCACCAAGGGGTCAAAGGTCACCAAGGGCTCAAAGGTCACCGGAAGGTCAAAGGTCACCGGAAGGTCAAAGGTCACCGGAAGGTCAAAGGTCACCAAGGGGTCAAAGGTCACCGGAAGGTCAAAGGTCACCAAGGGGTCAAAGGTCACCACGGGGTCAAAGGGCACCGGAGGTCAAAGGTCACCAAGGGGTCAAAGGTCACGAAGGGGTCAAAGGTCACCGGAGGTCAAAGGTCACCGGAAGGTCAAAGGTCACCAAGGGGTCAAAGGTCACCGGAAGGTCAAAGGTCACCAGAAGGTCAAAGGTCACCAAGGGGTCAAAGGTCACCGGAGGTCAAAGGTCACCGGAAGGTCAAAGGTCACCAAGGGGTCAAAGGTCACCAAGGGGTCAAAGGTCACGGAAGGTCAAAGGTCACCAAGGGGTCAAAGGTCTCCAAGTGGTCAAACGTCACCAAGGGGGTCAAAGGTCACCGGAAGTCAAAGGTCACCAAGGGGTCAAAGGTCACCAAGGGGTCAAAGGTCACCGGAAGGTCAAAGGTCACCAAGGGGTCAAAGGTCACCAAGGGGTCAAAGGTCACCGGAGGTCAAAGGTCACCGGAAGGTCAAAGGTCACCAAGGGGTCAAAGGTCACCGAAAGGTCAAAGGTCACAAAGGGGTCAAAGGTCACCAAGGGGTCAAAGGTCACCAAGGGGTCAAAGGTCACCGGAGGTCAAAGGTCACCGGAAGGTCAAAGGTCACCAAGGGGTCAAAGGTCACCAAGGGCTCAAAGGTCACCAAGGGGTCAAAGGTCACCGGAAGGTCAAAGGTCACCAAGGGGGTCAAAGGTCACCGGAAGGTCAAAGGACGTCAAGGGGTCAAAGGTCACGGGAGGTCAAAGGTCACCGGAAGGTCAAAGGTCACCGGAAGGTCAAAGGTCACCAAGGGGACAAAGGTCACCGGAAGGTCAAAGGTCACCAGAAGGTCAAAGGTCACCAAGGGGTCAAAGGTCACCAAGGGGTCAAAGGTCACCAAGGGGTCAAAGGTCACCAAGGGCTCAAAGGTCACCGGGGGTCAAAGGTCACCAAGGGGTCAAAGGTCACCGGAAGGTCAAAGGTCACCGGAAGGTCAAAGGTCACCAAGGGGTCAAAGGTCACCAAGGGCTCAAAGGTCACCAAGGGGTCAAAGGTCACCGGAAGGTCAAAGGTCACCGGAAGGTCAAAGGTCACCAGAAGGTCAAAGGTCACAAAGGGGTCAAAGGTCACCAAGGGGTCAAAGGTCACCGGAAGGTCAAAGGTCACCAAGGGGTCAAAGGTCACCAAGGGGTCAAAGGTCACCAAGGGCTCAAAGGTCACCGGGGGTCAAAGGTCACCAAGGGGTCAAAGGTCACCGGAAGGTCAAAGGTCACCAGAAGGTCAAAGGTCACCAAGGGGTCAAAGGTCACCAAGGGCTCAAAGGTCACCGGAAGGTCAAAGGTCACCGGAAGGTCAAAGGTCACCGGAAGGTCAAAGGTCACCAAGGGGTCAAAGGTCACCGGAAGGTCAAAGGTCACCAAGGGGTCAAAGGTCACCACGGGGTCAAAGGGCACCGGAGGTCAAAGGTCACCGGAAGGTCAAAGGTCACCAAGGGGTCAAAGGTCACGAAGGGGTCAAAGGTCACCAAGGGGTCAAAGGTCACCAGAAGGTCAAAGGTCACCGGAAGGTCAAAGGTCACCAAGGGGTCAAAGGTCTCCAAGGGGTCAAAGGTCACCAAGGGGTCAAAGGTCACCGGAGGTCAAAGGTCACCAAGGGGTCAAAGGTCACGAAGGGGTCAAAGGTCACCGGAGGTCAAAGGTCACCGGAAGGTCAAAGGTCACCAAGGGGTCAAAGGTCACCGGAGGTCAAAGGTCACCGGAAGGTCAAAGGTCACCAGGGGTCAAAGGTCACCGGAAGGTCAAAGGTCACCGGAAGGTCAAAGGTCACCAAGGGGTCAAAGGTCACCGGAAGGTCAAAGGTCACCAAGGGGTCAAATGTCACCGGAAGGTCAAAGGTCACCGGAAGGTCAAAGGTCACCAAGGGGTCAAAGGTCACCGGAAGGTCAAAGGTCACCAGAAGGTCAAAGGTCACCAAGGGGTCAAAGGTCACCGGAGGTCAAAGGTCACCGGAAGGTCAAAGGTCACCAAGGGGTCAAAGGTCACCAAGGTGTCAAAGGTCACGGAAGGTCAAAGGTCACCAAGGGGTCAAAGGTCTCCAAGTGGTCAAACGTCACCAAGGGGGTCAAAGGTCACCGGAAGTCAAAGGTCACCAAGGGGTCAAAGGTCACCAAGGGGTCAAAGGTCACCGGAAGGTCAAAGGTCACCAAGGGGTCAAAGGTCACCGAAAGGTCAAAGGTCACAAAGGGGTCAAAGGTCACCAAGGGGTCAAAGGTCACCAAGGGGTCAAAGGTCACCGGAGGTCAAAGGTCATCGGAAGGTCAAAGGTCACCAAGGGGTCAAAGGTCACCAAGGGCTCAAAGGTCACCAAGGGGTCAAAGGTCACCGGAAGGTCAAAGGTCACCAAGGGGGTCAAAGGTCGCCGGAAGGTCAAAGGTCACCAGAAGGTCAAAGGTCACAAAGGGGTCAAAGGTCACCAAGGGGTCAAAGGTCACCGGAAGGTCAAAGGTCACCAAGGGGTCAAAGGTCACCAAGGGCTCAAAGGTCACCAAGGGGTCAAAGGTCACCGGGGGTCAAAGGTCACCAAGGGGTCAAAGGTCAACGGAAGGTCAAAGGTCAACAGAAGGTCAAAGGTCACCAAGGGGTCAAAGGTCACCAAGGGCTCAAAGGTCACCGGAAGGTCAAAGGTCACCGGAAGGTCAAAGGTCACCGGAAGGTCAAAGGTCACCAAGGGGTCAAAGGTCACCGGAAGGTCAAAGGTCACCAAGGGGTCAAAGGTCACCACGGGGTCAAAGGTCACCGGAGGTCAAACGTCGCCGGAAGGTCAAAGGTCACCAAGGGGTCAAAGGTCACGAAGGGGTCAAAGGTCACCAAGGGGTCAAAGGTCACCAGAAGGTCAAAGGTCACCAAGGGGTCAAAGGTCACCGGAAGGTCAAAGGTCACCAGAGGTCAAAGGTCACCAGGGGTCAAAGGTCACCGGAAGGTCAAAGGTCACCAAGGGGTCAAAGGTCTCCAAGGGGTCAAAGGTCACCAAGGGGTCAAAGGTCACCGGAAGGTCAAAGGTCACCAAGGGGTCAAAGGTCACCAAGGGGTCAAAGGTCACCGGAGGTCAAAGGTCACCGGAAGGTCAAAGGTCACCAAGGGGGTCAAAGGTCACCAAGGGGTCAAAGGTCACGGAAGGTCAAAGGTCACCAAGGGGTCAAAGGTCTCCAAGGGGTCAAACGTCACCAAGGGGGTCAAAGGTCACCGGAAGGTCAAAGGTCACCAAGGGGTCAAAGGTCACCAAGGGGTCAAAGGTCACCGGAAGGTCAAAGGTCACCAAGGGGTCAAAGGTCACCAAGGGGTCAAAGGTCACCGGAAGGTCAAAGGTCACCAAGGGGTCAAAGGTCACCGGAAGGTCAAAGGTCACCAAGGGGTCAAAGGTCACCGGAAGGTCAAAGGTCACCAGAAGGTCAAAGGTCACCAAGGGGTCAAAGGTCACCGGAAGGTCAAAGGTCACCAAGGGGTCAAAGGTCACCGGAAGGTCAAAGGTCACCAAGGGGTCAAAGGTCACCGGAAGGTCAAAGGTCACCAGAAGGTCAAAGGTCACCGGAGGTCAAAGGTCACCGGAAGGTCAAAGGTCACCAAGGGGTCAAAGGTCACCAAGGGGGTCAAAGGTCACCGGAAGGTCAAAGGTCACCAGAAGGTCAAAGGTCACCAAGGGGTCAAAGGTCACCAAGGGGTCAAAGGTCACCGGAGGTCAAAGGTCACCGGAAGGTCAAAGGTCACCAAGGGGTCAAAGGTCACCAAGGGGTCAAAGGTCACCAAGGGATCAAAGGTCACCAAGGGGTCAAAGGTCACCGGAGGTCAAAGGTCACCGGAAGGTCAAAGGTCACCAAGGGGTCAAAGGTCACCAAGGGATCAAAGGTCACCAAGGGGTCAAAGGTCACCAAGGGATCAAAGGTCACCAAGGGCTCAAAGGTCACCGGAGGTCAAAGTTCACCGGAAGGTCAAAGGTCGCCAAGGGGTCAAAGGTCACCGGAAGGTCAAAGGTCACCGGAAGGTCAAAGGTCACCGGAGGTCAAAGGTCACCAAGGGGTCAAAGGTCACCGGAGGTCAAAGGTCACCTAGGGGTCAAAGGTCGCCAAGGGGTCAAAGGTCGCCAAGGGGTCAAAGGTCACCGGAAGGTCAAAGGTCACCAAGGGGTCAAAGGTCACCAGAGGTCAAAATGTCACCTGGGGTGAAAAGATCACTAAATGCCAAAAGGTCATGAGGTCCCTCACTGTATCCTTGACTCCTGAAGACCAGGGTCCCCATGACATCCTTTGGGTGTCACCTAGCCCCTATAGACTCTGCCCCAAGCCCCCCTGAGCCCTCGCTTTCAACAGCAGGGATAGGACTGTGACCCCAAACAGCACCCCGTCCCTGTACCTCCAAGAGCAGAGACAGCAGTAAAATCCATTACTTTAATGGAATGGGGGTCAAGGGGTGAGGCCCCTGCCAGGGCGAAAAATCATGGACTCCACACAATCCCATAAGAAATCAAGCAAAGCCATTTATTACACAAATAGGCCTCCTTATATATGCAGTTATGTCTTGATCACGCGTCCACGCTCCGAGCGTCCGTCAACTGATTGAATATTGTCTATGTTCAACAGCTGTCCACGAGCCCGAGTCTCGCTGTTGATAGCTCTGATGATTTCCGTTGTGTTTCCAGCTTTCCGAGGTGGCCTTGAAACGTCTGGGGGCCTAGCTACTTCAGTAACAAATCTCCATCTAATAGAAACCCATCCACACATTGTGAGAGATTTGAGGAATTTTCTTGAACTCAATGTCCCCTTTTTGTTTTTGAACCGGCCGGGCCTTGTTTACAACGCGCTGATTCATCTTTGAAATAAGCCATACTTATGTCATTAATCATATGTTTTATGCTGTAGCATAACAGCATGATATGCAATTGTAATTAATAAGATCAAACAGCTACCCACCTATTTCCAAGCTTTTAAACCATTTTTCCAAACCCTAATTCTACAATGACCATCTTATTAACGTGCTGTTTCAGTTTGTCTAAACTACTATGAATAGATTCCAAAGGATCATACAACTTAATATGACACATTCTCTCAAATTCTTCAGAACCGTGACCTACTGATAAAAGAAAAAAAAAGATCTACAGGGAATTGGGTGACGTCGAAAACGTGGCATCTGTGGAAGAAAAAGTCAGAGTGAAAAGTACTCTGTGGCTGGCTGCACGAACAGGAAGATTTTTAGAAAAAGAAGCGGTGGGGCGTCTTTTACGATTGGCCCTGTGAAAGGGGTGTGTCCCATCGACGGACGGATTTTTTTCTCCAGGTACGTAGGAGGAGGTAGGGACTGAACTGTAGGAAGCGGTCACGAGGGGGAGCTGCGAGTCCCACGACCTCGCCGGACCCTAGCGGGAGGAGGGTCAGGCGGCCGATGGAGGATGTCTGAGGGGAGCCGGAAACGTGTGCCGTCCCCTCGGAGCCGCCTGCCGCGAACTGCCCCTGCTCTGAGAACTCCAAAAAATCGATACCCCTGGTATGTCCCGTATCACATTTGGAGTTCTGGAGCAGAGAGCAAATTATACGCGCTGCACCCTTTAAGCCATTGCCTGCCTACGAAGATGAACGGCGACAACCGGCAAGTTTCTACGAGCCAGGACGAGTTAATCCAACTGACGTGCCTTTGACGGAGGACCCGATGAAGCGCCGGGATCGAGCGACGCAGATTCTCCCTGACTTCCGGGAGGAGAGCCGTGTGCGCATCCTGATGACTTACTGAGACGGCAGGATAGCCATATGGAGGAAGTTTTAAAAGCTAGGAAACCATTAGTTGGCAGAAATGGTAGAACTTCGTGATTAATAGCATATAAAAAGGCATCATGTGCAATTAAGGATGGTTAGAGGCAATTGGCAGGGAATGTGAAAAACGGAAAAAACGGGAACGGGAGGGGCGGAATTGGACCTCGCTCCTGAGGAGCTCCGTATTAAAAAGGAGCAAATACAAAAATGGGCTAGAAAATGTGCAGAGGATGGGATGTGGTCAGTGCTTCTGTAAGAGAAGCAGATGAATATTTGAAAACACAATATGAAAAAGGGCTGGACACTGGGTCAGCAGATCTATTTACAAATATGCGACGACTTACTGATCTGCAGAGAAAGACAAGGGAATTGTGTACGAGTGATAGTAATGAAAATTTGGGTGCTACCCCAATGCATCAGGATACAGATACTCTTCTAGATGACTCTCGTAATGAAGGGCAATGCTCACAACGGGTAGTCACGTATGCGACCGTTGAAGGGACTATGTTACCTGGCGGTGTTACAGCAATGTCAGTGCACATAAATAACAGAGGACAAAGGCAGTGGTAGCCCTTTGATTGAAAAACGGTTAGGCAATTGCAAACTGCAGTTGTGCAATATGGTATGGATAATAGGCACGTGATGCAGCTAATGGATTCATTTTTCAAGGGGCAAGTACTAACTCCAACAGATATTAAGGTATTGATAGAGTTATTGCTTCCCCCAATGGGGTGTTTGCTGTTCTTGGACAACTGGCAGGGGAAGGTGGAATTGGCAGTATTAGAAAATGTTCATTTAGCGGCAGATGATCCATTGCCATTAGCTAGCGCAGACCGATTACCGGGTCGTGGCGATATGGGGATGATGCCGCTGAGGTGACGCTTCCTCCGAGGATTTTGCGGCGAGGGCTTGCTGTGACTGCAGTGAAAGAATTAACAAATATAGGTAACCCTGTACCACCCTGTTCTACAATAAAGCAGGATCCTGGGGAGCCATATATAACTTTGAGGACCGTTTCAAAGAAGCTATAGATGCTTCTCCTAACCTGACACCAGAGGCAAAAGCTGCTGTGGGGAAAGATTTGACCACGACTAGTGCAAACACTCAATACTGACAGATATTAGCCGGCTTGGGAAAAATAGCTTCTCGAGCAGAGATGATGGAAGCTTGTACATGGGTACCGATTATGCAACGCAAGGTAGAAAAGGCAAAAATACATACTCGAGCCAACGCTGAAGCTTTGGCTGCAGCGTTTTTAGCCGGCAACGAAAGGCCGAAGCCCTGCTTCTGACAGCCTAGCGGTTTTACTTGCGTAGAGATGGGACAGCTCAAAAGAAACTGTCCTCGATACACTTAGCAGAATTACAAAAATGGCATAACTGCTCAATTAGTCCAGTAGCAGATTCTCTTTATGTTGTGGGAGTTATACAAAGACTACGTATAGCGCTTTTGCGGCGAGTTTCCAATGCCTTGTTTTTTGAACCATTTTAGATTTGTGGAACACGTTAGATTGCAGGACAGTGCCAGTATTTATAAAGCATATAAAAAGCCACTCTAACCTACGAGGTGGTCTAGTAGAGGGAAACAACATTATATACAAACTTGAGGCAGTGACAGAAGTATCTCCTTTTGAACAAGCCAGACAAGCTCACAAGTACTTCCGTCTAACCTCAGCATCGCTCCAAAAACAGTTTGCGCTGACCGAGGAACAAGCTCCGTCTGATGTTGCAGCTTTTCCCGATTCTGCCCGCATAATGCCTTGGCGACAAAAAGGAGTAAATCCACGGGGCTTGCAGCCAGGCCAGTTATGGCAAACTGATATTACTGATTTGGCACCGTCTGGCCGACAAAAGTACATTAGTGCGATCGTAGATACCTGTTCAGGACTGCTGTGGGAGTCACCAGCAAACGAAAAAAGCTAAAGCGTGATTTATTACAAGCTTCTGCTGTCTCGGGTGTTCGGACTCAGATCAAAACAGATAATGGTCTCCCATATCGTTCTGACACACTTGCAACCTTCCTCATTGGTGGAATGTACGACACCTATTTGGAGTACCTTTTAGTTCTACTGTCCGGGCAATTATTGAGCGTGCACAAGGCACCCTGAAAAATCTTTGGTATGTTTTGAAAAAACAAGAAGGAATTGCTCTCAGTCCAGAAGAGGTTTTGATAAAGGGACTGCATGTGCTGAACTGGCTGAATCCTAAAATTGAGACTAAAATGGAACCTGTTCTTATGCACCAAATAAAAAATGTCAAAGACTTTCCCAAAAATGTATTTAAGTTAATATGTTTAATCTGACAACGCAACAATGGGAAGGTCCTACGTCATTAATAACCTGGAGAAGAATATATGCTTGGGTTTCTACAGGTAACCATAAAAATTTGTGGATCTGAAAAAAGAGGGTGAAACCTTCCATAGCGAACAAATAAGAAACCTAATACAATTATGACAACCCTTAACCTCAAAGGTGTAATCGCTTTTAGAGATGCATGTAGCCAATGATGAGAATACCACTTGTCCCGTCCCAACAGATGGAATGAGGAACAAATGAACTCTATACGTGACACGTGCCCCGACTCGACGGATGAGATTGGCTGTGAGTTAACTCCCGGTAATTCTGCGCGGCGATGCAAAGTGAATGACAGACGATCGCAACGGGGGTACAATTATGAATTTACTAAAAGCATGTGGTGGTATACAAATTACAGCAATCGGTGACTTGGCAAAAGTATGTTATAATACCACAAAACTTATCAATACATTGACAGCAAAAACCCTTCTAAAAGCAGTGGATTGGCAACAATTAGTAACTGTAATGCAAAACTTAACAAGACTTTAGCAGCAGAACTTAAACACATAAAAACCATTGTAAAGAAAAGGAAGAGAGAGAGAGAAGATGAAAACTAAGATATCAGAAAAAGACAGGCAGACAGAGAGACTAAGAGTAACATACGACCACTCCACAGGTACGTCAGTCCTGTGACGACCACCAGAGTGGGGGAGGCGTTGCATATTTATATGCTGCTGACCTGTATCATACGTGACGTTGTTTTATAAGGCTGTTCATTTACATACAAGATATTAGAAGGCGGTTGGTCTCCTCCCTCTGCTCGCTCTTCTTGCTAATTAGGAAGACTCTTCTAGAAATGGGTATGGGGTCTTCAAACTAGGAGAAAGTTCACCATAATGACCAGAAGCGAAATGTCTTGCCCATCAGGAGTAGCTGTTGATCGTGTTCTCTTCTGGTAGCTGGCGGTTCGACAGATGGTTCATCTCTATCATCCAAATTAGGCCATGTAACCTTTCACGGCAACACTGTTAATAGTCCTTATCTTCCAAGGTGTCTGCCTTCATGGCCATAAAACTTTGGGAAAGATAAGATGAGATGGCAACTATCTCTTCCTCCCAATGTAACAAAAACCAGACGTTTAACGCATAACAAGGTCTTAGTTCTGCTAAGCATGGGAACCACTGCTTCAAGATTGTCACACCACTTTGTAAAAGAGAGCAGCAATTGATTTTGTGTTATTAGCCATCGTCACATTCATATTTTAATTTCAAACAACACATACAAACACAATCTTCATAAGATAGAAGATTTTCAAAACATGAAAATAACAGAGAATGTTGACTTTTCTGAGTTGGATACCCTCTTTGGTTAAAAGGAATATTGAAAACGGAACTGTTCTTGTTAATTGTAATTATATTAGCCTTAATGTTCTTAATCTGTATCATACTTTGAAGACAGTGTGAAACACAGGGTATTTTTTATCTAATGAAATATTAACAAGGGAGAGATAGCGAGGCAGAGTCCCCCCTCCCGGGCAGATGGGGTTGTCACCAGCCTGGCTGAGAGGTTAAGCCAGAGACAAAAGAAACAAAAGGAGCCCCATAAGAAGGTAACAATGAATGAGCAAGCACCGGACACAAGTGTGCACAGCGCGAGGACAGTGCATGCAGCCTATTACATTATTGTATAGCATGTGATACAACCAATCACATTGTTGCAAGGCACGTGGAGACGGCAGCTTTGTCTAAAGTCCAATAATAAAGTGAAATCGGTAAACATCACATTGGTGTCTCAGGTCCCATCTGTCACATGGAAAAGCGACAATACACTCCAATAGCAATAGCTGAGTCTGGGGTCTTCTTGATTCTCAGACAATCCTTTGTACTGACCTCAGACAGGTATTTGATTTATGCAGCTGTAGATACTATTTACAGTCATATTAACAACGTGGTCACCTAAAAAAAAAAATATTATAAGAATACTCTGAAAAAACAGCACAAAACAGAAAACATTATTCAAAACAGTCTTGAGTATGAACTATAAAACACCACTACAGAGAATGTACACCCTCCTACCAATGGCAACTCCATGCCAGACGACGGTACAAACATAGCCCACGCAATTTAATAGGTCAACAAATTAACGGTGGACACCTAGAGCTCAATCCACCCATCCCTGACTCTACAACTCTGGGCACAACAGCTCCCACCCAACATGCACATCTGCACAAAAAGCCTCCACAAAACAAGATTGAACACATGACTGAAACAACACCAAAAATGTTCAAGAACAAGAACGACTCCACGACCAGACACGACATCGATCAAAACAACCTTCAGGGAGGCAGTGGAAAGGCAAGGAGGCTCTACTGCAACCCCAGAATAAAAAGGAAACAAACCCCACGGTCCCTTACGAAATGGCACCACGACACAAACAGAGACAGCAACACCAGCACGAAAAGATACTGCAATCACTAAAACTTAAAGATGTTGGGAAGAACTGCTAGTCCCTGAGATTGGATGGATGGAGAGCACAGCTGCTGGCACAGCCCAGGACAACGCCACAATCAGCCCTGACCAGAAACGGCGGCTTCGCCCCTGCCGGCCCGTCTGCGGCACCCGCAAAACCAGAGGCACGCGCTCGGACGCCGCCCGAAAACACAGCCTGCCCGCAGACGGTCCCAGCTCGCCCTCCCTTACCTGGGCCGCTCGCCCACCCGGCCGCCCTTGCTTTTGACTGCCACGCCGCGGACCGCCGAGACGCTCAGCTGCCGCCTGTAAAACACCACCAAAGGACGCTCGGACCCGCGCCAGCAACACGGGACCTGAAACGAGCTGCCGCTTCGGCCCAGCACTCCGTGCTCACCTGGCCCGAGGAGCTGAGCTGCCGACAGCCCGCTTTCCTCTTCGCTTCGCACCTAGGAAACAGAGAAACGACCGAGCTTAGCTAGAGCCACACGGCACAGCTCCCCTCTGGCACCACCCACCGACCCACCTGCTTACGGCGCACAGCTCGCCTCCTCCGTCGCTCTTCCGGGCCAAGTTGTCCCTCTGCTCCTGAAATCAGGTGATTCTGCAAGTCACCCAGCAGCCCATCAACAGCCTGACCAGCCCACAGGTCTGCTTTCTGTGGCGCAAGAACGTCCCAAGCTCTCGTGGAGGCTCTCAAACGCCTGCGCGGGGACCCTCCGCTCCCCTGCCCACGGCTACTCCATCCCAGATGACCGCACCGCCTCCGCCCACGCAATTCAACGCGTCAGCAGGTTAACCGGGGACCGCCAGAGCTCCGTCCACCCTCCCCTGCCTCTACGCGTCCGGGCAGAGCAGCTCCGAGCCAAACGCGCACCCGGGCCGACAGACGCTCCGCAGAACCTTATAGACCACGCGACGGCCACAGCGCCAAAAACGCTCCACGACGAACACGACGCTCCGAGACCAGAAGGGCATCGATCCCAATAATCTACGGGGAGGAGAGGAGCCCCTCTTGCATCCTCAAACGGAAAAGGAGCCCGACGTCACGGCTCCTGACGAGACGGCGGCAGCGCCACAACCGAGCAGAGACGTCGCAACCAAACGAGAAGCTGATGAAAAACCTAAGAACTTCTTCCCAGCATCTTGAAGTTCCAGTCCCTGAGACTGGATGGCTAGAGAGCACAGCTGCCGGCACAGCCCAGGACAACGCCACAATCAGCCCTGACC
Source organism: Columba livia (assembly GCF_036013475.1). Taxonomy (NCBI): domain Eukaryota; kingdom Metazoa; phylum Chordata; class Aves; order Columbiformes; family Columbidae; genus Columba; species Columba livia. The sequence goes on from NC_088607.1 coordinate 37,966, forward strand.
AGAAACGGCCGAAAGGCAAGAACCCGCCACGCTTTCGGCTGCCGACACCAGAAAACCAGCGCCCGATCGGCGCTACGCCGATCGGCACCGGCGTTCCAGATCCCGGGGTGGCACCCGAGAGGCCTTCCGTGCCCCTCGAACGCAACGAGACCCCAGGATCGGCTGACAGGCGCAAGGCAGGCTTCCCGAACTACACCACAACGCAGACGCAGGCTGGAGCTGCCCTGCCCGGCACACGCTGGCATCGCACGGTAAAGGTCCCCGGGCCCTTGACCCGCGCCAAGGGCGCGGTTCCTGGACGGCCCTTGCCCTTAGCAGAGCTAAACCCCCCGTCCCTGCCATTCCCGGCCCCTTCCCAGCCCTCGCGCCTCCACTTAGCTTTCAGAGGGCCGAGGGACCGAACCCATCTTCGGCAGAGGAAAACGCCACGTGCGCCAACGGCCGTCTTCCCGCGTCGCCGGGTTCCTCTTCAGCGCCTGCAGGAGCACGAGAAAGCACGCGCTCGCTAAGCCACGCCGGCACACGGCGCCGCGGGGCAAACGCCGAGTCCGTCCGCGACACCCACCTCCTGCTGAGCTCCAGGGCGGTCCGGTCGGCGTGTCCTGCCGCTGGCGCCGTCACAAACCCTCAGCGCTGGTGACGCCTACGACGGCGAGAAGCAAAAAAAACCGTGGCGCCGGGAACGAGTCCCCGGCCCCACGCTCCTCCTCGCCCCTAGCCCGGCTCACCGCAAATGCTCCTCCCGGTCCAGAGGGCCCACAAAGCGCCTGCAAAGCGAGAAGGAAAAGATGAAGCGAGACACCGGGCAATACCGGGCTCCTCAACGCCCACCGCCGCCTCACCTTCTCGGCTGCCGGCCGGCGTGCGGCTTCGCCCCTGCCGGCCCGTCTGCGGCACCCGCAAAACCAGAGGCACGCGCTCGGACGCCGCCCGAAAACACAGCCTGCCCGCAGACGGTCCCAGCTCGCCCTCCCTTACCTGGGCCGCTCGCCCACCCGGCCGCCCTTGCTTTTGACTGCCACGCCGCGGACCGCCGAGACGCTCAGCTGCCGCCTGTAAAACACCACCAAAGGACGCTCGGACCCGCGCCAGCAACACGGGACCTGAAACGAGCTGCCGCTTCGGCCCAGCACTCCGTGCTCACCTGGCCCGAGGAGCTGAGCTGCCGACAGCCCGCTTTCCTCTTCGCTTCGCACCTAGGAAACAGAGAAAGGACCGAGCTTAGCTAGAGCCACACGGCACAGCTCCCCTCTGGCACCACCCACCGACCCACCTGCTTACGGCGCACAGCTCGCCTCCTCCGTCGCTCTTCCGGGCCAAGTTGTCCCTCTGCTCCTGAAATCAGGTGATTCTGCAAGTCACCCAGCAGCCCATCAACAGCCTGACCAGCCCACAGGTCTGCTTTCTGTGGCGCAAGAACGTCCCAAGCTCTCGTGGAGGCTCTCAAACGCCTGCGCGGGGACCCTCCGCTCCCCTGCCCACGGCTACTCCATCCCAGATGACCGCACCGCCTCCGCCCACGCAATTCAACGCGTCAGCAGGTTAACCGGGGACCGCCAGAGCTCCGTCCACCCTCCCCTGCCTCTACGCGTCCGGGCAGAGCAGCTCCGAGCCAAACGCGCACCCGGGCCGACAGACGCTCCGCAGAACCTTATAGACCACGCGACGGCCACAGTGCCAAAAACGCTCCACGACGAACACGACGCTCCGAGACCAGAAGGGCATCGATCCCAATAATCTACGGGGAGGAGAGGAGCCTCTCCTGCATCCTCAAACGGAAAAGGAGCCCGACGTCACGGCTCCTGACGAGACGGCGGCAGCGCCACAACCGAGCAGAGACGTCGCAACCAAACGAGAAGCTGATGAAAAACCTAAGAACTTCTTCCCAGCATCTTGAAGTTCCAGTCCCTGAGACTGGATGGCTAGAGAGCACAGCTGCCGGCACAGCCCAGGACAACGCCACAATCAGCCCTGACCAGAAACGGCCGAAAGGCAAGAACCCGCCACGCTTTCGGCTGCCGACACCAGAAAACCAGCGACCGATCGGCGCTACGCCCATCGGCACCGGCGTTCCAGATCCCGGGGTGGCACCCGAGAGGCCTTCCGTGCCCCTCGAACGCAACGAGACCCCAGGATCGGCTGACAGGCGCAAGGCAGGCTTCCCGAACTACACCACAACGCAGACGCAGGCTGGAGCTGCCCTGCCCGGCACACGCTGGCATCGCACGGTAAAGGTCCCCGGGCCCTTGACCCGCGCCAAGGGCGCGGTTCCTGGACGGCCCTTGCCCTTAGCAGAGCTAAACCCCCCGTCCCTGCCATTCCCGGCCCCTTCCCAGCCCTCGCGCCTCCACTTAGCTTTCAGAGGGCCGAGGGACCGAACCCATCTTCGGCAGAGGAAAACGCCACGTGCGCCAACGGCCGTCTTCCCGCGTCGCCGGGTTCCTCTTCAGCGCCTGCAGGAGCACGAGAAAGCACGCGCTCGCTAAGCCACGCCGGCACACGGCGCCGCGGGGCAAACGCCGAGTCCGTCCGCGACACCCACCTCCTGCTGAGCTCCAGGGCGGTCCGGTCGGCGTGTCCTGCCGCTGGCGCCGTCACAAACCCTCAGCGCTGGTGACGCCTACGACGGCGAGAAGCAAAAAAAACCGTGGCGCCGGGAACGAGTCCCCGGCCCCACGCTCCTCCTCGCCCCTAGCCCGGCTCACCGCAAATGCTCCTCCCGGTCCAGAGGGCCCACAAAGCGCCTGCAAAGCGAGAAGGAAAAGATGAAGCGAGACACCGGGCAATACCGGGCTCCTCAACGCCCACCGCCGCCTCACCTTCTCGGCTGCCGGCCGGCGTGCGGCTTCGCCCCTGCCGGCCCGTCTGCGGCACCCGCAAAACCAGAGGCACGCGCTCGGACGCCGCCCGAAAACACAGCCTGCCCGCAGACGGTCCCAGCTCGCCCTCCCTTACCTGGGCCGCTCGCCCACCCGGCCGCCCTTGCTTTTGACTGCCACGCCGCGGACCGCCGAGACGCTCAGCTGCCGCCTGTAAAACACCACCAAAGGACGCTCGGACCCGCGCCAGCAACACGGGACCTGAAACGAGCTGCCGCTTCGGCCCAGCACTCCGTGCTCACCTGGCCCGAGGAGCTGAGCTGCCGACAGCCCGCTTTCCTCTTCGCTTCGCACCTAGGAAACAGAGAAACGACCGAGCTTAGCTAGAGCCACACGGCACAGCTCCCCTCTGGCACCACCCACCGACCCACCTGCTTACGGCGCACAGCTCGCCTCCTCCATCGCTCGTCCGGGCCAAGTTGTCCCTCTGCTCCTGAAATCAGGTGATTCTGCAAGTCACCCAGCAGCCCATCAACAGCCTGACCAGCCCACAGGTCTGCTTTCTGTGGCGCAAGAACGTCCCAAGCTCTCGTGGAGGCTCTCAAACGCCTGCGCGGGGACCCTCCGCTCCCCTGCCCACGGCTACTCCATCCCAGATGACCGCACCGCCTCCGCCCACGCAATTCAACGCGTCAGCAGGTTAACCGGGGACCGCCAGAGCTCCGTCCACCCTCCCCTGCCTCTACGCGTCCGGGCAGAGCAGCTCCGAGCCAAACGCGCACCCGGGCCGACAGACGCTCCGCAGAACCTTATAGACCACGCGACGGCCACAGCGCCAAAAACGCTCCACGACGAACACGACGCTCCGAGACCAGAAGGGCATCGATCCCAATAATCTACGGGGAGGAGAGGAGCCTCTCCTGCATCCTCAAACGGAAAAGGAGCCCGACGTCACGGCTCCTGACGAGACGGCGGCAGCGCCACAACCGAGCAGAGACGTCGCAACCAAACGAGAAGCTGATGAAAAACCTAAGAACTTCTTCCCAGCATCTTGAAGTTCCAGTCCCTGAGACTGGATGGCTAGAGAGCACAGCTGCCGGCACAGCCCAGGACAACGCCACAATCAGCCCTGACCAGAAACGGCCGAAAGGCAAGAACCCGCCACGCTTTCGGCTGCCGACACCAGAAAACCAGCGCCCGATCGGCGCTACGCCCATCGGCACCGGCGTTCCAGATCCCGGGGTGGCACCCGAGAGGCCTTCCGTGCCCCTCGAACGCAACGAGACCCCAGGATCGGCTGACAGGCGCAAGGCAGGCTTCCCGAACTACACCACAACGCAGACGCAGGCTGGAGCTGCCCTGCCCGGCACACGCTGGCATCGCACGGTAAAGGTCCCCGGGCCCTTGACCCGCGCCAAGGGCGCGGTTCCTGGACGGCCCTTGCCCTTAGCAGAGCTAAACCCCCCGTCCCTGCCATTCCCGGCCCCTTCCCAGCCCTCGCGCCTCCACTTAGCTTTCAGAGGGCCGAGGGACCGAACCCATCTTCGGCAGAGGAAAACGCCACGTGCGCCAACGGCCGTCTTCCCGCGTCGCCGGGTTCCTCTTCAGCGCCTGCAGGAGCACGAGAAAGCACGCGCTCGCTAAGCCACGCCGGCACACGGCGCCGCGGGGCAAACGCCGAGTCCGTCCGCGACACCCACCTCCTGCTGAGCTCCAGGGCGGTCCGGTCGGCGTGTCCTGCCGCTGGCGCCGTCACAAACCCTCAGCGCTGGTGACGCCTACGACGGCGAGAAGCAAAAAAAACCGTGGCGCCGGGAACGAGTCCCCGGCCCCACGCTCCTCCTCGCCCCTAGCCCGGCTCACCGCAAATGCTCCTCCCGGTCCAGAGGGCCCACAAAGCGCCTGCAAAGCGAGAAGGAAAAGATGAAGCGAGAGACCGGGCAATACCGGGCTCCTCAACGCCCACCGCCGCCTCACCTTCTCGGCTGCCGGCCGGCGTGCGGCTTCGCCCCTGCCGGCCCGTCTGCGGCACCCGCAAAACCAGAGGCACGCGCTCGGACGCCGCCCGAAAACACAGCCTGCCCGCAGACGGTCCCAGCTCGCCCTCCCTTACCTGGGCTGCTCGCCCACCCGGCCGCCCTTGCTTTTGACTGCCACGCCGCGGACCGCCGAGACGCTCAGCTGCCGCCTGTAAAACACCACCAAAGGACGCTCGGACCCGCGCCAGCAACACGGGACCTGAAACGAGCTGCCGCTTCGGCCCAGCACTCCGTGCTCACCTGGCCCGAGGAGCTGAGCTGCCGACAGCCCGCTTTCCTCTTCGCTTCGCACCTAGGAAACAGAGAAACGACCGAGCTTAGCTAGAGCCACACGGCACAGCTCCCCTCTGGCACCACCCACCGACCCACCTGCTTACGGCGCACAGCTCGCCTCCTCCGTCGCTCTTCCGGGCCAAGTTGACCCTCTGCTCCTGAAATCAGGTGATTCTGCAAGTCACCCAGCAGCCCATCAACAGCCTGACCAGCCCACAGGTCTGCTTTCTGTGGCGCAAGAACGTCCCAAGCTCTCGTGGAGGCTCTCAAACGCCTGCGCGGGGACCCTCCGCTCCCCTGCCCACGGCTACTCCATCCCAGATGACCGCACCGCCTCCGCCCACGCAATTCAACGCGTCAGCAGGTTAACCGGGGACCGCCAGAGCTCCGTCCACCCTCCCCTGCCTCTACGCGTCTGGGCAGAGCAGCTCCGAGCCAAACGCGCACCCGGGCCGACAGACGCTCCGCAGAACCTTATAGACCACGCGACGGCCACAGCGCCAAAAACGCTCCACGACGAACACGACGCTCCGAGACCAGAAGGGCATCGATCCCAATAATCTACGGGGAGGAGAGGAGCCTCTCCTGCATCCTCAAACGGAAAAGGAGCCCGACGTCACGGCTCCTGACGAGACGGCGGCAGCGCCACAACCGAGCAGAGACGTCGCAACCAAACGAGAAGCTGATGAAAAACCTAAGAACTTCTTCCCAGCATCTTGAAGTTCCAGTCCCTGAGACTGGATGACTAGAGAGCACAGCTGCCGGCACAGCCCAGGACAACGCCACAATCAGCCCTGACCAGAAACGGCCGAAAGGCAAGAACCCGCCACGCTTTCGGCTGCCGACACCAGAAAACCAGCGACCGATCGGCGCTACGCCCATCGGCACCGGCGTTCCAGATCCCGGGGTGGCACCCGAGAGGCCTTCCGTGCCCCTCGAACGCAACGAGACCCCAGGATCGGCTGACAGGCGCAAGGCAGGCTTCCCGAACTACACCACAACGCAGACGCAGGCTGGAGCTGCCCTGCCCGGCACACGCTGCCATCGCACGGTAAAGGTCCCCGGGCCCTTGACCCGCGCCAAGGGCGCGGTTCCTGGACGGCCCTTGCCCTTAGCAGAGCTAAACCCCCCGTCCCTGCCATTCCCGGCCCCTTCCCAGCCCTCGCGCCTCCACTTAGCTTTCAGAGGGCCGAGGGACCGAACCCATCTTCGGCAGAGGAAAATGCCACGTGCGCCAACGGCCGTCTTCCCGCGTCGCCGGGTTCCTCTTCAGCGCCTGCAGGAGCACGAGAAAGCACGCGCTCGCTAAGCCACGCCGGCACACGGCGCCGCGGGGCAAACGCCGAGTCCGTCCGCGACACCCACCTCCTGCTGAGCTCCAGGGCGGTCCGGTCGGCGTGTCCTGCCGCTGGCGCCGTCACAAACCCTCAGCGCTGGTGACGCCTACGACGGCGAGAAGCAAAAAAAACCGTGGCGCCGGGAACGAGTCCCCGGCCCCACGCTCCTCCTCGCCCCTAGCCCGGCTCACCGCAAATGCTCCTCCCGGTCCAGAGGGCCCACAAAGCGCCTGCAAAGCGAGAAGGAAAAGATGAAGCGAGACACCGGGCAATACCGGGCTCCTCAACGCCCACCGCCGCCTCACCTTCTCGGCTGCCGGCCGGCGTGCGGCTTCGCCCCTGCCGGCCCGTCTGCGGCACCCGCAAAACCAGAGGCACGCGCTCGGACGCCGCCCGAAAACACAGCCTGCCCGCAGACGGTCCCAGCTCGCCCTCCCTTACCTGGGCCGCTCGCCCACCCGGCCGCCCTTGCTTTTGACTGCCACGCCGCGGACCGCCGAGACGCTCAGCTGCCGCCTGTAAAACACCACCAAAGGACGCTCGGACCCGCGCCAGCAACACGGGACCTGAAACGAGCTGCCGCTTCGGCCCAGCACTCCGTGCTCACCTGGCCCGAGGAGCTGAGCTGCCGACAGCCCGCTTTCCTCTTCGCTTCGCACCTAGGAAACAGAGAAACGACCGAGCTTAGCTAGAGCCACACGGCACAGCTCCCCTCTGGCACCACCCACCGACCCACCTGCTTACGGCGCACAGCTCGCCTCCTCCGTCGCTCTTCCGGGCCAAGTTGTCCCTCTGCTCCTGAAATCAGGTGATTCTGCAAGTCACCCAGCAGCCCATCAACAGCCTGACCAGCCCACAGGTCTGCTTTCTGTGGCGCAAGAACGTCCCAAGCTCTCGTGGAGGCTCTCAAACGCCTGCGCGGGGACCCTCCGCTCCCCTGCCCACGGCTACTCCATCCCAGATGACCGCACCGCCTCCGCCCACGCAATTCAACGCGTCAGCAGGTTAACCGGGGACCGCCAGAGCTCCGTCCACCCTCCCCTGCCTCTACGCGTCCGGGCAGAGCAGCTCCGAGCCAAACGCGCACCCGGGCCGACAGACGCTCCGCAGAACCTTATAGACCACGCGACGGCCACAGCGCCAAAAACGCTCCACGACGAACACGACGCTCCGAGACCAGAAGGGCATCGATCCCAATAATCTACGGGGAGGAGAGGAGCCTCTCCTGCATCCTCAAACGGAAAAGGAGCCCGACGTCACGGCTCCTGACGAGACGGCGGCAGCGCCACAACCGAGCAGAGACGTCGCAACCAAACGAGAAGCTGATGAAAAACCTAAGAACTTCTTCCCAGCATCTTGAAGTTCCAGTCCCTGAGACTGGATGGCTAGAGAGCACAGCTGCCGGCACAGCCCAGGACAACGCCACAATCAGCCCTGACCAGAAACGGCCGAAAGGCAAGAACCCGCCACGCTTTCGGCTGCCGACACCAGAAAACCAGCGACCGATCGGCGCTACGCCCATCGGCACCGGCGTTCCAGATCCCGGGGTGGCACCCGAGAGGCCTTCCGTGCCCCTCGAACGCAACGAGACCCCAGGATCGGCTGACAGGCGCAAGGCAGGCTTCCCGAACTACACCACAACGCAGACGCAGGCTGGAGCTGCCCTGCCCGGCACACGCTGGCATCGCACGGTAAAGGTCCCCGGGCCCTTGACCCGCGCCAAGGGCGCGGTTCCTGGACGGCCCTTGCCCTTAGCAGAGCTAAACCCCCCGTCCCTGCCATTCCCGGCCCCTTCCCAGCCCTCGCGCCTCCACTTAGCTTTCAGAGGGCCGAGGGACCGAACCCATCTTCGGCAGAGGAAAACGCCACGTGCGCCAACGGCCGTCTTCCCGCGTCGCCGGGTTCCTCTTCAGCGCCTGCAGGAGCACGAGAAAGCACGCGCTCGCTAAGCCACGCCGGCACACGGCGCCGCGGGGCAAACGCCGAGTCCGTCCGCGACACCCACCTCCTGCTGAGCTCCAGGGCGGTCCGGTCGGCGTGTCCTGCCGCTGGCGCCGTCACAAACCCTCAGCGCTGGTGACGCCTACGACGGCGAGAAGCAAAAAAAACCGTGGCGCCGGGAACGAGTCCCCGGCCCCACGCTCCTCCTCGCCCCTAGCCCGGCTCACCGCAAATGCTCCTCCCGGTCCAGAGGGCCCACAAAGCGCCTGCAAAGCGAGAAGGAAAAGATGAAGCGAGACACCGGGCAATACCGGGCTCCTCAACGCCCACCGCCGCCTCACCTTCTCGGCTGCCGGCCGGCGTGCGGCTTCGCCCCTGCCGGCCCGTCTGCGGCACCCGCAAAACCAGAGGCACGCGCTCGGACGCCGCCCGAAAACACAGCCTGCCCGCAGACGGTCCCAGCTCGCCCTCCCTTACCTGGGCCGCTCGCCCACCCGGCCGCCCTTGCTTTTGACTGCCACGCCGCGGACCGCCGAGACGCTCAGCTGCCGCCTGTAAAACACCACCAAAGGACGCTCGGACCCGCGCCAGCAACACGGGACCTGAAACGAGCTGCCGCTTCGGCCCAGCACTCCGTGCTCACCTGGCCCGAGGAGCTGAGCTGCCGACAGCCCGCTTTCCTCTTCGCTTCGCACCTAGGAAACAGAGAAACGACCGAGCTTAGCTAGAGCCACACGGCACAGCTCCCCTCTGGCACCACCCACCGACCCACCTGCTTACGGCGCACAGCTCGCCTCCTCCATCGCTCGTCCGGGCCAAGTTGTCCCTCTGCTCCTGAAATCAGGTGATTCTGCAAGTCACCCAGCAGCCCATCAACAGCCTGACCAGCCCACAGGTCTGCTTTCTGTGGCGCAAGAACGTCCCAAGCTCTCGTGGAGGCTCTCAAACGCCTGCGCGGGGACCCTCCGCTCCCCTGCCCACGGCTACTCCATCCCAGATGACCGCACCGCCTCCGCCCACGCAATTCAACGCGTCAGCAGGTTAACCGGGGACCGCCAGAGCTCCGTCCACCCTCCCCTGCCTCTACGCGTCCGGGCAGAGCAGCTCCGAGCCAAACGCGCACCCGGGCCGACAGACGCTCCGCAGAACCTTATAGACCACGCGACGGCCACAGCGCCAAAAACGCTCCACGACGAACACGACGCTCCGAGACCAGAAGGGCATCGATCCCAATAATCTACGGGGAGGAGAGGAGCCTCTCCTGCATCCTCAAACGGAAAAGGAGCCCGACGTCACGGCTCCTGACGAGACGGCGGCAGCGCCACAACCGAGCAGAGACGTCGCAACCAAACGAGAAGCTGATGAAAAACCTAAGAACTTCTTCCCAGCATCTTGAAGTTCCAGTCCCTGAGACTGGATGGCTAGAGAGCACAGCTGCCGGCACAGCCCAGGACAACGCCACAATCAGCCCTGACCAGAAACGGCCGAAAGGCAAGAACCCGCCACGCTTTCGGCTGCCGACACCAGAAAACCAGCGCCCGATCGGCGCTACGCCCATCGGCACCGGCGTTCCAGATCCCGGGGTGGCACCCGAGAGGCCTTCCGTGCCCCTCGAACGCAACGAGACCCCAGGATCGGCTGACAGGCGCAAGGCAGGCTTCCCGAACTACACCACAACGCAGACGCAGGCTGGAGCTGCCCTGCCCGGCACACGCTGGCATCGCACGGTAAAGGTCCCCGGGCCCTTGACCCGCGCCAAGGGCGCGGTTCCTGGACGGCCCTTGCCCTTAGCAGAGCTAAACCCCCCGTCCCTGCCATTCCCGGCCCCTTCCCAGCCCTCGCGCCTCCACTTAGCTTTCAGAGGGCCGAGGGACCGAACCCATCTTCGGCAGAGGAAAACGCCACGTGCGCCAACGGCCGTCTTCCCGCGTCGCCGGGTTCCTCTTCAGCGCCTGCAGGAGCACGAGAAAGCACGCGCTCGCTAAGCCACGCCGGCACACGGCGCCGCGGGGCAAACGCCGAGTCCGTCCGCGACACCCACCTCCTGCTGAGCTCCAGGGCGGTCCGGTCGGCGTGTCCTGCCGCTGGCGCCGTCACAAACCCTCAGCGCTGGTGACGCCTACGACGGCGAGAAGCAAAAAAAAACCGTGGCGCCGGGAACGAGTCCCCGGCCCCACGCTCCTCCTCGCCCCTAGCCCGGCTCACCGCAAATGCTCCTCCCGGTCCAGAGGGCCCACAAAGCGCCTGCAAAGCGAGAAGGAAAAGATGAAGCGAGACACCGGGCAATACCGGGCTCCTCAACGCCCACCGCCGCCTCACCTTCTCGGCTGCCGGCCGGCGTGCGGCTTCGCCCCTGCCGGCCCGTCTGCGGCACCCGCAAAACCAGAGGCACGCGCTCGGACGCCGCCCGAAAACACAGCCTGCCCGCAGACGGTCCCAGCTCGCCCTCCCTTACCTGGGCCGCTCGCCCACCCGGCCGCCCTTGCTTTTGACTGCCACGCCGCGGACCGCCGAGACGCTCAGCTGCCGCCTGTAAAACACCACCAAAGGACGCTCGGACCCGCGCCAGCAACACGGGACCTGAAACGAGCTGCCGCTTCGGCCCAGCACTCCGTGCTCACCTGGCCCGAGGAGCTGAGCTGCCGACAGCCCGCTTTCCTCTTCGCTTCGCACCTAGGAAACAGAGAAACGACCGAGCTTAGCTAGAGCCACACGGCACAGCTCCCCTCTGGCACCACCCACCGACCCACCTGCTTACGGCGCACAGCTCGCCTCCTCCGTCGCTCTTCCGGGCCAAGTTGTCCCTCTGCTCCTGAAATCAGGTGATTCTGCAAGTCACCCAGCAGCCCATCAACAGCCTGACCAGCCCACAGGTCTGCTTTCTGTGGCGCAAGAACGTCCCAAGCTCTCGTGGAGGCTCTCAAACGCCTGCGCGGGGACCCTCCGCTCCCCTGCCCACGGCTACTCCATCCCAGATGACCGCACCGCCTCCGCCCACGCAATTCAACGCGTCAGCAGGTTAACCGGGGACCGCCAGAGCTCCGTCCACCCTCCCCTGCCTCTACGCGTCCGGGCAGAGCAGCTCCGAGCCAAACGCGCACCCGGGCCGACAGACGCTCCGCAGAACCTTATAGACCACGCGACGGCCACAGCGCCAAAAACGCTCCACGACGAACACGACGCTCCGAGACCAGAAGGGCATCGATCCCAATAATCTACGGGGAGGAGAGGAGCCTCTCCTGCATCCTCAAACGGAAAAGGAGCCCGACGTCACGGCTCCTGACGAGACGGCGGCAGCGCCACAACCGAGCAGAGACGTCGCAACCAAACGAGAAGCTGATGAAAAACCTAAGAACTTCTTCCCAGCATCTTGAAGTTCCAGTCCCTGAGACTGGATGGCTAGAGAGCACAGCTGCCGGCACAGCCCAGGACAACGCCACAATCAGCCCTGACCAGAAACGGCCGAAAGGCAAGAACCCGCCACGCTTTCGGCTGCCGACACCAGAAAACCAGCGACCGATCGGCGCTACGCCCATCGGCACCGGCGTTCCAGATCCCGGGGTGGCACCCGAGAGGCCTTCCGTGCCCCTCGAACGCAACGAGACCCCAGGATCGGCTGACAGGCGCAAGGCAGGCTTCCCGAACTACACCACAACGCAGACGCAGGCTGGAGCTGCCCTGCCCGGCACACGCTGGCATCGCACGGTAAAGGTCCCCGGGCCCTTGACCCGCGCCAAGGGCGCGGTTCCTGGACGGCCCTTGCCCTTAGCAGAGCTAAACCCCCCGTCCCTGCCATTCCCGGCCCCTTCCCAGCCCTCGCGCCTCCACTTAGCTTTCAGAGGGCCGAGGGACCGAACCCATCTTCGGCAGAGGAAAACGCCACGTGCGCCAACGGCCGTCTTCCCGCGTCGCCGGGTTCCTCTTCAGCGCCTGCAGGAGCACGAGAAAGCACGCGCTCGCTAAGCCACGCCGGCACACGGCGCCGCGGGGCAAACGCCGAGTCCGTCCGCGACACCCACCTCCTGCTGAGCTCCAGGGCGGTCCGGTCGGCGTGTCCTGCCGCTGGCGCCGTCACAAACCCTCAGCGCTGGTGACGCCTACGACGGCGAGAAGCAAAAAAAACCGTGGCGCCGGGAACGAGTCCCCGGCCCCACGCTCCTCCTCGCCCCTAGCCCGGCTCACCGCAAATGCTCCTCCCGGTCCAGAGGGCCCACAAAGCGCCTGCAAAGCGAGAAGGAAAAGATGAAGCGAGACACCGGGCAATACCGGGCTCCTCAACGCCCACCGCCGCCTCACCTTCTCGGCTGCCGGCCGGCGTGCGGCTTCGCCCCTGCCGGCCCGTCTGCGGCACCCGCAAAACCAGAGGCACGCGCTCGGACGCCGCCCGAAAACACAGCCTGCCCGCAGACGGTCCCAGCTCGCCCTCCCTTACCTGGGCCGCTCGCCCACCCGGCCGCCCTTGCTTTTGACTGCCACGCCGCGGACCGCCGAGACGCTCAGCTGCCGCCTGTAAAACACCACCAAAGGACGCTCGGACCCGCGCCAGCAACACGGGACCTGAAACGAGCTGCCGCTTCGGCCCAGCACTCCGTGCTCACCTGGCCCGAGGAGCTGAGCTGCCGACAGCCCGCTTTCCTCTTCGCTTCGCACCTAGGAAACAGAGAAACGACCGAGCTTAGCTAGAGCCACACGGCACAGCTCCCCTCTGGCACCACCCACCGACCCACCTGCTTACGGCGCACAGCTCGCCTCCTCCATCGCTCGTCCGGGCCAAGTTGTCCCTCTGCTCCTGAAATCAGGTGATTCTGCAAGTCACCCAGCAGCCCATCAACAGCCTGACCAGCCCACAGGTCTGCTTTCTGTGGCGCAAGAACGTCCCAAGCTCTCGTGGAGGCTCTCAAACGCCTGCGCGGGGACCCTCCGCTCCCCTGCCCACGGCTACTCCATCCCAGATGACCGCACCGCCTCCGCCCACGCAATTCAACGCGTCAGCAGGTTAACCGGGGACCGCCAGAGCTCCGTCCACCCTCCCCTGCCTCTACGCGTCCGGGCAGAGCAGCTCCGAGCCAAACGCGCACCCGGGCCGACAGACGCTCCGCAGAACCTTATAGACCACGCGACGGCCACAGCGCCAAAAACGCTCCACGACGAACACGACGCTCCGAGACCAGAAGGGCATCGATCCCAATAATCTACGGGGAGGAGAGGAGCCTCTCCTGCATCCTCAAACGGAAAAGGAGCCCGACGTCACGGCTCCTGACGAGACGGCGGCAGCGCCACAACCGAGCAGAGACGTCGCAACCAAACGAGAAGCTGATGAAAAACCTAAGAACTTCTTCCCAGCATCTTGAAGTTCCAGTCCCTGAGACTGGATGGCTAGAGAGCACAGCTGCCGGCACAGCCCAGGACAACGCCACAATCAGCCCTGACCAGAAACGGCCGAAAGGCAAGAACCCGCCACGCTTTCGGCTGCCGACACCAGAAAACCAGCGACCGATCGGCGCTACGCCCATCGGCACCGGCGTTCCAGATCCCGGGGTGGCACCCGAGAGGCCTTCCGTGCCCCTCGAACGCAACGAGACCCCAGGATCGGCTGACAGGCGCAAGGCAGGCTTCCCGAACTACACCACAACGCAGACGCAGGCTGGAGCTGCCCTGCCCGGCACACGCTGGCATCGCACGGTAAAGGTCCCCGGGCCCTTGACCCGCGCCAAGGGCGCGGTTCCTGGACGGCCCTTGCCCTTAGCAGAGCTAAACCCCCCGTCCCTGCCATTCCCGGCCCCTTCCCAGCCCTCGCGCCTCCACTTAGCTTTCAGAGGGCCGAGGGACCGAACCCATCTTCGGCAGAGGAAAACGCCACGTGCGCCAACGGCCGTCTTCCCGCGTCGCCGGGTTCCTCTTCAGCGCCTGCAGGAGCACGAGAAAGCACGCGCTCGCTAAGCCACGCCGGCACACGGCGCCGCGGGGCAAACGCCGAGTCCGTCCGCGACACCCACCTCCTGCTGAGCTCCAGGGCGGTCCGGTCGGCGTGTCCTGCCGCTGGCGCCGTCACAAACCCTCAGCGCTGGTGACGCCTACGACGGCGAGAAGCAAAAAAAACCGTGGCGCCGGGAACGAGTCCCCGGCCCCACGCTCCTCCTCGCCCCTAGCCCGGCTCACCGCAAATGCTCCTCCCGGTCCAGAGGGCCCACAAAGCGCCTGCAAAGCGAGAAGGAAAAGATGAAGCGAGACACCGGGCAATACCGGGCTCCTCAACGCCCACCGCCGCCTCACCTTCTCGGCTGCCGGCCGGCGTGCGGCTTCGCCCCTGCCGGCCCGTCTGCGGCACCCGCAAAACCAGAGGCACGCGCTCGGACGCCGCCCGAAAACACAGCCTGCCCGCAGACGGTCCCAGCTCGCCCTCCCTTACCTGGGCCGCTCGCCCACCCGGCCGCCCTTGCTTTTGACTGCCACGCCGCGGACCGCCGAGACGCTCAGCTGCCGCCTGTAAAACACCACCAAAGGACGCTCGGACCCGCGCCAGCAACACGGGACCTGAAACGAGCTGCCGCTTCGGCCCAGCACTCCGTGCTCACCTGGCCCGAGGAGCTGAGCTGCCGACAGCCCGCTTTCCTCTTCGCTTCGCACCTAGGAAACAGAGAAACGACCGAGCTTAGCTAGAGCCACACGGCACAGCTCCCCTCTGGCACCACCCACCGACCCACCTGCTTACGGCGCACAGCTCGCCTCCTCCGTCGCTCTTCCGGGCCAAGTTGTCCCTCTGCTCCTGAAATCAGGTGATTCTGCAAGTCACCCAGCAGCCCATCAACAGCCTGACCAGCCCACAGGTCTGCTTTCTGTGGCGCAAGAACGTCCCAAGCTCTCGTGGAGGCTCTCAAACGCCTGCGCGGGGACCCTCCGCTCCCCTGCCCACGGCTACTCCATCCCAGATGACCGCACCGCCTCCGCCCACGCAATTCAACGCGTCAGCAGGTTAACCGGGGACCGCCAGAGCTCCGTCCACCCTCCCCTGCCTCTACGCGTCCGGGCAGAGCAGCTCCGAGCCAAACGCGCACCCGGGCCGACAGACGCTCCGCAGAACCTTATAGACCACGCGACGGCCACAGCGCCAAAAACGCTCCACGACGAACACGACGCTCCGAGACCAGAAGGGCATCGATCCCAATAATCTACGGGGAGGAGAGGAGCCTCTCCTGCATCCTCAAACGGAAAAGGAGCCCGACGTCACGGCTCCTGACGAGACGGCGGCAGCGCCACAACCGAGCAGAGACGTCGCAACCAAACGAGAAGCTGATGAAAAACCTAAGAACTTCTTCCCAGCATCTTGAAGTTCCAGTCCCTGAGACTGGATGGCTAGAGAGCACAGCTGCCGGCACAGCCCAGGACAACGCCACAATCAGCCCTGACCAGAAACGGCCGAAAGGCAAGAACCCGCCACGCTTTCGGCTGCCGACACCAGAAAACCAGCGACCGATCGGCGCTACGCCCATCGGCACCGGCGTTCCAGATCCCGGGGTGGCACCCGAGAGGCCTTCCGTGCCCCTCGAACGCAACGAGACCCCAGGATCGGCTGACAGGCGCAAGGCAGGCTTCCCGAACTACACCACAACGCAGACGCAGGCTGGAGCTGCCCTGCCCGGCACACGCTGGCATCGCACGGTAAAGGTCCCCGGGCCCTTGACCCGCGCCAAGGGCGCGGTTCCTGGACGGCCCTTGCCCTTAGCAGAGCTAAACCCCCCGTCCCTGCCATTCCCGGCCCCTTCCCAGCCCTCGCGCCTCCACTTAGCTTTCAGAGGGCCGAGGGACCGAACCCATCTTCGGCAGAGGAAAACGCCACGTGCGCCAACGGCCGTCTTCCCGCGTCGCCGGGTTCCTCTTCAGCGCCTGCAGGAGCACGAGAAAGCACGCGCTCGCTAAGCCACGCCGGCACACGGCGCCGCGGGGCAAACGCCGAGTCCGTCCGCGACACCCACCTCCTGCTGAGCTCCAGGGCGGTCCGGTCGGCGTGTCCTGCCGCTGGCGCCGTCACAAACCCTCAGCGCTGGTGACGCCTACGACGGCGAGAAGCAAAAAAAAACCGTGGCGCCGGGAACGAGTCCCCGGCCCCACGCTCCTCCTCGCCCCTAGCCCGGCTCACCGCAAATGCTCCTCCCGGTCCAGAGGGCCCACAAAGCGCCTGCAAAGCGAGAAGGAAAAGATGAAGCGAGACACCGGGCAATACCGGGCTCCTCAACGCCCACCGCCGCCTCACCTTCTCGGCTGCCGGCCGGCGTGCGGCTTCGCCCCTGCCGGCCCGTCTGCGGCACCCGCAAAACCAGAGGCACGCGCTCGGACGCCGCCCGAAAACACAGCCTGCCCGCAGACGGTCCCAGCTCGCCCTCCCTTACCTGGGCCGCTCGCCCACCCGGCCGCCCTTGCTTTTGACTGCCACGCCGCGGACCGCCGAGACGCTCAGCTGCCGCCTGTAAAACACCACCAAAGGACGCTCGGACCCGCGCCAGCAACACGGGACCTGAAACGAGCTGCCGCTTCGGCCCAGCACTCCGTGCTCACCTGGCCCGAGGAGCTGAGCTGCCGACAGCCCGCTTTCCTCTTCGCTTCGCACCTAGGAAACAGAGAAACGACCGAGCTTAGCTAGAGCCACACGGCACAGCTCCCCTCTGGCACCACCCACCGACCCACCTGCTTACGGCGCACAGCTCGCCTCCTCCATCGCTCGTCCGGGCCAAGTTGTCCCTCTGCTCCTGAAATCAGGTGATTCTGCAAGTCACCCAGCAGCCCATCAACAGCCTGACCAGCCCACAGGTCTGCTTTCTGTGGCGCAAGAACGTCCCAAGCTCTCGTGGAGGCTCTCAAACGCCTGCGCGGGGACCCTCCGCTCCCCTGCCCACGGCTACTCCATCCCAGATGACCGCACCGCCTCCGCCCACGCAATTCAACGCGTCAGCAGGTTAACCGGGGACCGCCAGAGCTCCGTCCACCCTCCCCTGCCTCTACGCGTCCGGGCAGAGCAGCTCCGAGCCAAACGCGCACCCGGGCCGACAGACGCTCCGCAGAACCTTATAGACCACGCGACGGCCACAGCGCCAAAAACGCTCCACGACGAACACGACGCTCCGAGACCAGAAGGGCATCGATCCCAATAATCTACGGGGAGGAGAGGAGCCTCTCCTGCATCCTCAAACGGAAAAGGAGCCCGACGTCACGGCTCCTGACGAGACGGCGGCAGCGCCACAACCGAGCAGAGACGTCGCAACCAAACGAGAAGCTGATGAAAAACCTAAGAACTTCTTCCCAGCATCTTGAAGTTCCAGTCCCTGAGACTGGATGGCTAGAGAGCACAGCTGCCGGCACAGCCCAGGACAACGCCACAATCAGCCCTGACCAGAAACGGCCGAAAGGCAAGAACCCGCCACGCTTTCGGCTGCCGACACCAGAAAACCAGCGACCGATCGGCGCTACGCCCATCGGCACCGGCGTTCCAGATCCCGGGGTGGCACCCGAGAGGCCTTCCGTGCCCCTCGAACGCAACGAGACCCCAGGATCGGCTGACAGGCGCAAGGCAGGCTTCCCGAACTACACCACAACGCAGACGCAGGCTGGAGCTGCCCTGCCCGGCACACGCTGGCATCGCACGGTAAAGGTCCCCGGGCCCTTGACCCGCGCCAAGGGCGCGGTTCCTGGACGGCCCTTGCCCTTAGCAGAGCTAAACCCCCCGTCCCTGCCATTCCCGGCCCCTTCCCAGCCCTCGCGCCTCCACTTAGCTTTCAGAGGGCCGAGGGACCGAACCCATCTTCGGCAGAGGAAAACGCCACGTGCGCCAACGGCCGTCTTCCCGCGTCGCCGGGTTCCTCTTCAGCGCCTGCAGGAGCACGAGAAAGCACGCGCTCGCTAAGCCACGCCGGCACACGGCGCCGCGGGGCAAACGCCGAGTCCGTCCGCGACACCCACCTCCTGCTGAGCTCCAGGGCGGTCCGGTCGGCGTGTCCTGCCGCTGGCGCCGTCACAAACCCTCAGCGCTGGTGACGCCTACGACGGCGAGAAGCAAAAAAAACCGTGGCGCCGGGAACGAGTCCCCGGCCCCACGCTCCTCCTCGCCCCTAGCCCGGCTCACCGCAAATGCTCCTCCCGGTCCAGAGGGCCCACAAAGCGCCTGCAAAGCGAGAAGGAAAAGATGAAGCGAGACACCGGGCAATACCGGGCTCCTCAACGCCCACCGCCGCCTCACCTTCTCGGCTGCCGGCCGGCGTGCGGCTTCGCCCCTGCCGGCCCGTCTGCGGCACCCGCAAAACCAGAGGCACGCGCTCGGACGCCGCCCGAAAACACAGCCTGCCCGCAGACGGTCCCAGCTCGCCCTCCCTTACCTGGGCCGCTCGCCCACCCGGCCGCCCTTGCTTTTGACTGCCACGCCGCGGACCGCCGAGACGCTCAGCTGCCGCCTGTAAAACACCACCAAAGGACGCTCGGACCCGCGCCAGCAACACGGGACCTGAAACGAGCTGCCGCTTCGGCCCAGCACTCCGTGCTCACCTGGCCCGAGGAGCTGAGCTGCCGACAGCCCGCTTTCCTCTTCGCTTCGCACCTAGGAAACAGAGAAACGACCGAGCTTAGCTAGAGCCACACGGCACAGCTCCCCTCTGGCACCACCCACCGACCCACCTGCTTACGGCGCACAGCTCGCCTCCTCCATCGCTCGTCCGGGCCAAGTTGTCCCTCTGCTCCTGAAATCAGGTGATTCTGCAAGTCACCCAGCAGCCCATCAACAGCCTGACCAGCCCACAGGTCTGCTTTCTGTGGCGCAAGAACGTCCCAAGCTCTCGTGGAGGCTCTCAAACGCCTGCGCGGGGACCCTCCGCTCCCCTGCCCACGGCTACTCCATCCCAGATGACCGCACCGCCTCCGCCCACGCAATTCAACGCGTCAGCAGGTTAACCGGGGACCGCCAGAGCTCCGTCCACCCTCCCCTGCCTCTACGCGTCCGGGCAGAGCAGCTCCGAGCCAAACGCGCACCCGGGCCGACAGACGCTCCGCAGAACCTTATAGACCACGCGACGGCCACAGCGCCAAAAACGCTCCACGACGAACACGACGCTCCGAGACCAGAAGGGCATCGATCCCAATAATCTACGGGGAGGAGAGGAGCCTCTCCTGCATCCTCAAACGGAAAAGGAGCCCGACGTCACGGCTCCTGACGAGACGGCGGCAGCGCCACAACCGAGCAGAGACGTCGCAACCAAACGAGAAGCTGATGAAAAACCTAAGAACTTCTTCCCAGCATCTTGAAGTTCCAGTCCCTGAGACTGGATGGCTAGAGAGCACAGCTGCCGGCACAGCCCAGGACAACGCCACAATCAGCCCTGACCAGAAACGGCCGAAAGGCAAGAACCCGCCACGCTTTCGGCTGCCGACACCAGAAAACCAGCGCCCGATCGGCGCTACGCCCATCGGCACCGGCGTTCCAGATCCCGGGGTGGCACCCGAGAGGCCTTCCGTGCCCCTCGAACGCAACGAGACCCCAGGATCGGCTGACAGGCGCAAGGCAGGCTTCCCGAACTACACCACAACGCAGACGCAGGCTGGAGCTGCCCTGCCCGGCACACGCTGGCATCGCACGGTAAAGGTCCCCGGGCCCTTGACCCGCGCCAAGGGCGCGGTTCCTGGACGGCCCTTGCCCTTAGCAGAGCTAAACCCCCCGTCCCTGCCATTCCCGGCCCCTTCCCAGCCCTCGCGCCTCCACTTAGCTTTCAGAGGGCCGAGGGACCGAACCCATCTTCGGCAGAGGAAAACGCCACGTGCGCCAACGGCCGTCTTCCCGCGTCGCCGGGTTCCTCTTCAGCGCCTGCAGGAGCACGAGAAAGCACGCGCTCGCTAAGCCACGCCGGCACACGGCGCCGCGGGGCAAACGCCGAGTCCGTCCGCGACACCCACCTCCTGCTGAGCTCCAGGGCGGTCCGGTCGGCGTGTCCTGCCGCTAGCGCCGTCACAAACCCTCAGCGCTGGTGACGCCTACGACGGCGAGAAGCAAAAAAAACCGTGGCGCCGGGAACGAGTCCCCGGCCCCACGCTCCTCCTCGCCCCTAGCCCGGCTCACCGCAAATGCTCCTCCCGGTCCAGAGGGCCCACAAAGCGCCTGCAAAGCGAGAAGGAAAAGATGAAGCGAGACACCGGGCAATACCGGGCTCCTCAACGCCCACCGCCGCCTCACCTTCTCGGCTGCCGGCCGGCGTGCGGCTTCGCCCCTGCCGGCCCGTCTGCGGCACCCGCAAAACCAGAGGCACGCGCTCGGACGCCGCCCGAAAACACAGCCTGCCCGCAGACGGTCCCAGCTCGCCCTCCCTTACCTGGGCCGCTCGCCCACCCGGCCGCCCTTGCTTTTGACTGCCACGCCGCGGACCGCCGAGACGCTCAGCTGCCGCCTGTAAAACACCACCAAAGGACGCTCGGACCCGCGCCAGCCACACGGGACCTGAAACGAGCTGCCGCTTCGGCCCAGCACTCCGTGCTCACCTGGCCCGAGGAGCTGAGCTGCCGACAGCCCGCTTTCCTCTTCGCTTCGCACCTAGGAAACAGAGAAACGACCGAGCTTAGCTAGAGCCACACGGCACAGCTCCCCTCTGGCACCACCCACCGACCCACCTGCTTACGGCGCACAGCTCGCCTCCTCCGTCGCTCTTCCTGGCCAAGTTGTCCCTCTGCTCCTGAAATCAGGTGATTCTGCAAGTCACCCAGCAGCCCATCAACAGCCTGACCAGCCCACAGGTCTGCTTTCTGTGGCGCAAGAACGTCCCAAGCTCTCGTGGAGGCTCTCAAACGCCTGCGCGGGGACCCTCCGCTCCCCTGCCCACGGCTACTCCATCCCAGATGACCGCACCGCCTCCGCCCACGCAATTCAACGCGTCAGCAGGTTAACCGGGGACCGCCAGAGCTCCGTCCACCCTCCCCTGCCTCTACGCGTCCGGGCAGAGCAGCTCCGAGCCAAACGCGCACCCGGGCCGACAGACGCTCCGCAGAACCTTATAGACCACGCGACGGCCACAGCGCCAAAAACGCTCCACGACGAACACGACGCTCCGAGACCAGAAGGGCATCGATCCCAATAATCTACGGGGAGGAGAGGAGCCTCTCCTGCATCCTCAAACGGAAAAGGAGCCCGACGTCACGGCTCCTGACGAGACGGCGGCAGCGCCACAACCGAGCAGAGACGTCGCAACCAAACGAGAAGCTGATGAAAAACCTAAGAACTTCTTCCCAGCATCTTGAAGTTCCAGTCCCTGAGACTGGATGGCTAGAGAGCACAGCTGCCGGCACAGCCCAGGACAACGCCACAATCAGCCCTGACCAGAAACGGCCGAAAGGCAAGAACCCGCCACGCTTTCGGCTGCCGACACCAGAAAACCAGCGCCCGATCGGCGCTACGCCCATCGGCACCGGCGTTCCAGATCCCGGGGTGGCACCCGAGAGGCCTTCCGTGCCCCTCGAACACAACGAGACCCCAGGATCGGCTGACAGGCGCAAGGCAGGCTTCCCGAACTACACCACAACGCAGACGCAGGCTGGAGCTGCCCTGCCCGGCACACGCTGGCATCGCACGGTAAAGGTCCCCGGGCCCTTGACCCGCGCCAAGGGCGCGGTTCCTGGACGGCCCTTGCCCTTAGCAGAGCTAAACCCCCCGTCCCTGCCATTCCCGGCCCCTTCCCAGCCCTCGCGCCTCCACTTAGCTTTCAGAGGGCCGAGGGACCGAACCCATCTTCGGCAGAGGAAAACGCCACGTGCGCCAACGGCCGTCTTCCCGCGTCGCCGGGTTCCTCTTCAGCGCCTGCAGGAGCACGAGAAAGCACGCGCTCGCTAAGCCACGCCGGCACACGGCGCCGCGGGGCAAACGCCGAGTCCGTCCGCGACACCCACCTCCTGCTGAGCTCCAGGGCGGTCCGGTCGGCGTGTCCTGCCGCTGGCGCCGTCACAAACCCTCAGCGCTGGTGACGCCTACGACGGCGAGAAGCAAAAAAAACCGTGGCGCCGGGAACGAGTCCCCGGCCCCACGCTCCTCCTCGCCCCTAGCCCGGCTCACCGCAAATGCTCCTCCCGGTCCAGAGGGCCCACAAAGCGCCTGCAAAGCGAGAAGGAAAAGATGAAGCGAGACACCGGGCAATACCGGGCTCCTCAACGCCCACCGCCGCCTCACCTTCTCGGCTGCCGGCCGGCGTGCGGCTTCGCCCCTGCCGGCCCGTCTGCGGCACCCGCAAAACCAGAGGCACGCGCTCGGACGCCGCCCGAAAACACAGCCTGCCCGCAGACGGTCCCAGCTCGCCCTCCCTTACCTGGGCCGCTCGCCCACCCGGCCGCCCTTGCTTTTGACTGCCACGCCGCGGACCGCCGAGACGCTCAGCTGCCGCCTGTAAAACACCACCAAAGGACGCTCGGACCCGCGCCAGCCACACGGGACCTGAAACGAGCTGCCGCTTCGGCCCAGCACTCCGTGCTCACCTGGCCCGAGGAGCTGAGCTGCCGACAGCCCGCTTTCCTCTTCGCTTCGCACCTAGGAAACAGAGAAACGACCGAGCTTAGCTAGAGCCACACGGCACAGCTCCCCTCTGGCACCACCCACCGACCCACCTGCTTACGGCGCACAGCTCGCCTCCTCCGTCGCTCTTCCTGGCCAAGTTGTCCCTCTGCTCCTGAAATCAGGTGATTCTGCAAGTCACCCAGCAGCCCATCAACAGCCTGACCAGCCCACAGGTCTGCTTTCTGTGGCGCAAGAACGTCCCAAGCTCTCGTGGAGGCTCTCAAACGCCTGCGCGGGGACCCTCCGCTCCCCTGCCCACGGCTACTCCATCCCAGATGACCGCACCGCCTCCGCCCACGCAATTCAACGCGTCAGCAGGTTAACCGGGGACCGCCAGAGCTCCGTCCACCCTCCCCTGCCTCTACGCGTCTGGGCAGAGCAGCTCCGAGCCAAACGCGCACCCGGGCCGACAGACGCTCCGCAGAACCTTATAGACCACGCGACGGCCACAGCGCCAAAAACGCTCCACGACCAACACGACGCTCCGAGACCAGAAGGGCATCGATCCCAATAATCTACGGGGAGGAGAGGAGCCTCTCCTGCATCCTCAAACGGAAAAGGAGCCCGACGTCACGGCTCCTGACGAGACGGCGGCAGCGCCACAACCGAGCAGAGACGTCGCAACCAAATGAGAAGCTGATGAAAAACCTAAGAACTTCTTCCCAGCATCTTGAAGTTCCAGTCCCTGAGACTGGATGGCTAGAGAGCACAGCTGCCGGCACAGCCCAGGACAACGCCACAATCAGCCCTGACCAGAAACGGCCGAAAGGCAAGAACCCGCCACGCTTTCGGCTGCCGACACCAGAAAACCAGCGCCCGATCGGCGCTACGCCCATCGGCACCGGCGTTCCAGATCCCGGGGTGGCACCCGAGAGGCCTTCCGTGCCCCTCGAACGCAACGAGACCCCAGGATCGGCTGACAGGCGCAAGGCAGGCTTCCCGAACTACACCGCAACGCAGACGCAGGCTGGAGCTGCCCTGCCCGGCACACGCTGGCATCGCACGGTAAAGGTCCCCGGGCCCTTGACCCGCGCCAAGGGCGCGGTTCCTGGACGGCCCTTGCCCTTAGCAGAGCTAAACCCCCCGTCCCTGCCATTCCCGGCCCCTTCCCAGCCCTCGCGCCTCCACTTAGCTTTCAGAGGGCCGAGGGACCGAACCCATCTTCGGCAGAGGAAAACGCCACGTGCGCCAACGGCCGTCTTCCCGCGTCGCCGGGTTCCTCTTCAGCGCCTGCAGGAGCACGAGAAAGCACGCGCTCGCTAAGCCACGCCGGCACACGGCGCCGCGGGGCAAACGCCGAGTCCGTCCGCGACACCCACCTCCTGCTGAGCTCCAGGGCGGTCCGGTCGGCGTGTCCTGCCGCTGGCGCCGTCACAAACCCTCAGCGCTGGTGACGCCTACGACGGCGAGAAGCAAAAAAAAACCGTGGCGCCGGGAACGAGTCCCCGGCCCCACGCTCCTCCTCGCCCCTAGCCCGGCTCACCGCAAATGCTCCTCCCGGTCCAGAGGGCCCACAAAGCGCCTGCAAAGCGAGAAGGAAAAGATGAAGCGAGACACCGGGCAATACCGGGCTCCTCAACGCCCACCGCCGCCTCACCTTCTCGGCTGCCGGCCGGCGTGCGGCTTCGCCCCTGCCGGCCCGTCTGCGGCACCCGCAAAACCAGAGGCACGCGCTCGGACGCCGCCCGAAAACACAGCCTGCCCGCAGACGGTCCCAGCTCGCCCTCCCTTACCTGGGCCGCTCGCCCACCCGGCCGCCCTTGCTTTTGACTGCCACGCCGCGGACCGCCGAGACGCTCAGCTGCCGCCTGTAAAACACCACCAAAGGACGCTCGGACCCGCGCCAGCAACACGGGACCTGAAACGAGCTGCCGCTTCGGCCCAGCACTCCGTGCTCACCTGGCCCGAGGAGCTGAGCTGCCGACAGCCCGCTTTCCTCTTCGCTTCGCACCTAGGAAACAGAGAAACGACCGAGCTTAGCTAGAGCCACACGGCACAGCTCCCCTCTGGCACCACCCACCGACCCACCTGCTTACGGCGCACAGCTCGCCTCCTCCGTCGCTCTTCCGGGCCAAGTTGTCCCTCTGCTCCTGAAATCAGGTGATTCTGCAAGTCACCCAGCAGCCCATCAACAGCCTGACCAGCCCACAGGTCTGCTTTCTGTGGCGCAAGAACGTCCCAAGCTCTCGTGGAGGCTCTCAAACGCCTGCGCGGGGACCCTCCGCTCCCCTGCCCACGGCTACTCCATCCCAGATGACCGCACCGCCTCCGCCCACGCAATTCAACGCGTCAGCAGGTTAACCGGGGACCGCCAGAGCTCCGTCCACCCTCCCCTGCCTCTACGCGTCCGGGCAGAGCAGCTCCGAGCCAAACGCGCACCCGGGCCGACAGACGCTCCGCAGAACCTTATAGACCACGCGACGGCCACAGCGCCAAAAACGCTCCACGACGAACACGACGCTCCGAGACCAGAAGGGCATCGATCCCAATAATCTACGGGGAGGAGAGGAGCCTCTCCTGCATCCTCAAACGGAAAAGGAGCCCGACGTCACGGCTCCTGACGAGACGGCGGCAGCGCCACAACCGAGCAGAGACGTCGCAACCAAACGAGAAGCTGATGAAAAACCTAAGAACTTCTTCCCAGCATCTTGAAGTTCCAGTCCCTGAGACTGGATGGCTAGAGAGCACAGCTGCCGGCACAGCCCAGGACAACGCCACAATCAGCCCTGACCAGAAACGGCCGAAAGGCAAGAACCCGCCACGCTTTCGGCTGCCGACACCAGAAAACCAGCGCCCGATCGGCGCTACGCCCATCGGCACCGGCGTTCCAGATCCCGGGGTGGCACCCGAGAGGCCTTCCGTGCCCCTCGAACGCAACGAGACCCCAGGATCGGCTGACAGGCGCAAGGCAGGCTTCCCGAACTACACCACAACGCAGACGCAGGCTGGAGCTGCCCGGCCCGGCACACGCTGGCATCGCACGGTAAAGGTCCCCGGGCCCTTGACCCGCGCCAAGGGCGCGGTTCCTGGACGGCCCTTGCCCTTAGCAGAGCTAAACCCCCCGTCCCTGCCATTCCCGGCCCCTTCCCAGCCCTCGCGCCTCCACTTAGCTTTCAGAGGGCCGAGGGACCGAACCCATCTTCGGCAGAGGAAAACGCCACGTGCGCCAACGGCCGTCTTCCCGCGTCGCCGGGTTCCTCTTCAGCGCCTGCAGGAGCACGAGAAAGCACGCGCTCGCTAAGCCACGCCGGCACACGGCGCCGCGGGGCAAACGCCGAGTCCGTCCGCGACACCCACCTCCTGCTGAGCTCCAGGGCGGTCCGGTCGGCGTGTCCTGCCGCTGGCGCCGTCACAAACCCTCAGCGCTGGTGACGCCTACGACGGCGAGAAGCAAAAAAAACCGTGGCGCCGGGAACGAGTCCCCGGCCCCACGCTCCTCCTCGCCCCTAGCCCGGCTCACCGCAAATGCTCCTCCCGGTCCAGAGGGCCCACAAAGCGCCTGCAAAGCGAGAAGGAAAAGATGAAGCGAGACACCGGGCAATACCGGGCTCCCCAACGCCCACCGCGGCCTCACCTTCTCGGCTGCCGGCCGGCGTGCGGCTTCGCCCCTGCCGGCCCGTCTGCGGCACCCGCAAAACCAGAGGCACGCGCTCGGACGCCGCCCGAAAACACAGCCTGCCCGCAGACGGTCCCAGCTCGCCCTCCCTTACCTGGGCCGCTCGCCCACCCGGCCGCCCTTGCTTTTGACTGCCAAGCCGCGGACCGCCGAGACGCTCAGCTGCCGCCTGTAAAACACCACCAAAGGACGCTCGGACCCGCGCCAGCAACACGGGACCTGAAACGAGCTGCCGCTTCGGCCCAGCACTCCGTGCTCACCTGGCCCGAGGAGCTGAGCTGCCGACAGCCCGCTTTCCTCTTCGCTTCGCACCTAGGAAACAGAGAAACGACCGAGCTTAGCTAGAGCCACACGGCACAGCTCCCCTCTGGCACCACCCACCGACCCACCTGCTTACGGCGCACAGCTCGCCTCCTCCGTCGCTCTTCCGGGCCAAGTTGTCCCTCTGCTCCTGAAATCAGGTGATTCTGCAAGTCACCCAGCAGCCCATCAACAGCCTGACCAGCCCACAGGTCTGCTTTCTGTGGCGCAAGAACGTCCCAAGCTCTCGTGGAGGCTCTCAAACGCCTGCGCGGGGACCCTCCGCTCCCCTGCCCACGGCTACTCCATCCCAGATGACCGCACCGCCTCCGCCCACGCAATTCAACGCGTCAGCAGGTTAACCGGGGACCGCCAGAGCTCCGTCCACCCTCCCCTGCCTCTACGCGTCCGGGCAGAGCAGCTCCGAGCCAAACGCGCACCCGGGCCGACAGACGCTCCGCAGAACCTTATAGACCACGCGACGGCCACAGCGCCAAAAACGCTCCACGACGAACACGACGCTCCGAGACCAGAAGGGCATCGATCCCAATAATCTACGGGGAGGAGAGGAGCCTCTCCTGCATCCTCAAACGGAAAAGGAGCCCGACGTCACGGCTCCTGACGAGACGGCGGCAGCGCCACAACCGAGCAGAGACGTCGCAACCAAACGAGAAGCTGATGAAAAACCTAAGAACTTCTTCCCAGCATCTTGAAGTTCCAGTCCCTGAGACTGGATGGCTAGAGAGCACAGCTGCCGGCACAGCCCAGGACAACGCCACAATCAGCCCTGACCAGAAACGGCCGAAAGGCAAGAACCCGCCACGCTTTCGGCTGCCGACACCAGAAAACCAGCGCCCGATCGGCGCTACGCCCAACGGCACCGGCGTTCCAGATCCCGGGGTGGCACCCGAGAGGCCTTCCGTGCCCCTCGAACGCAACGAGACCCCAGGATCGGCTGACAGGCGCAAGGCAGGCTTCCCGAACTACACCACAACGCAGACGCAGGCTGGAGCTGCCCTGCCCGGCACACGCTGGCATCGCACGGTAAAGTTCCCCGGGCCCTTGACCCGCGCCAAGGGCGCGGTTCCTGGACGGCCCTTGCCCTTAGCAGAGCTAAACCCCCCGTCCCTGCCATTCCCGGCCCCTTCCCAGCCCTCGCGCCTCCACTTAGCTTTCAGAGGGCCGAGGGACCGAACCCGTCTTCGGCAGAGGAAAACGCCACGTGCGCCAACGGCCGTCTTCCCGCGTCGCCGGGTTCCTCTTCAGCGCCTGCAGGAGCACGAGAAAGCACGCGCTCGCTAAGCCACGCCGGCACACGGCGCCGCGGGGCAAACGCCGAGTCCGTCCGCGACACCCACCTCCTGCTGAGCTCCAGGGCGGTCCGGTCGGCGTGTCCTGCCGCTGGCGCCGTCACAAACCCTCAGCGCTGGTGACGCCTACGACGGCGAGAAGCAAAAAAAACCGTGGCGCCGGGAACGAGTCCCCGGCCCCACGCTCCTCCTCGCCCCTAGCCCGGCTCACCGCAAATGCTCCTCCCGGTCCAGAGGGCCCACAAAGCGCCTGCAAAGCGAGAAGGAAAAGATGAAGCGAGACACCGGGCAATACCGGGCTCCTCAACGCCCACCGCCGCCTCACCTTCTCGGCTGCCGGCCGGCGTGCGGCTTCGCCCCTGCCGGCCCGTCTGCGGCACCCGCAAAACCAGAGGCACGCGCTCGGACGCCGCCCGAAAACACAGCCTGCCCGCAGACGGTCCCAGCTCGCCCTCCCTTACCTGGGCCGCTCGCCCACCCGGCCGCCCTTGCTTTTGACTGCCACGCCGCGGACCGCCGAGACGCTCAGCTGCCGCCTGTAAAACACCACCAAAGGACGCTCGGACCCGCGCCAGCAACACGGGACCTGAAACGAGCTGCCGCTTCGGCCCAGCACTCCGTGCTCACCTGGCCCGAGGAGCTGAGCTGCCGACAGCCCGCTTTCCTCTTCGCTTCGCACCTAGGAAACAGAGAAACGACCGAGCTTAGCTAGAGCCACACGGCACAGCTCCCCTCTGGCACCACCCACCGACCCACCTGCTTACGGCGCACAGCTCGCCTCCTCCGTCGCTCTTCCGGGCCAAGTTGTCCCTCTGCTCCTGAAATCAGGTGATTCTGCAAGTCACCCAGCAGCCCAACAACAGCCTGACCAGCCCACAGGTCTGCTTTCTGTGGCGCAAGAACGTCCCAAGCTCTCGTGGAGGCTCTCAAACGCCTGCGCGGGGACCCTCCGCTCCCCTGCCCACGGCTACTCCATCCCAGATGACCGCACCGCCTCCGCCCACGCAATTCAACGCGTCAGCAGGTTAACCGGGGACCGCCAGAGCTCCGTCCACCCTCCCCTGCCTCTACGCGTCCGGGCAGAGCAGCTCCGAGCCAAACGCGCACCCGGGCCGACAGACGCTCCGCAGAACCTTATAGAACACGCGACGGCCACAGCGCCAAAAACGCTCCACGACCAACACGACGCTCCGAGACCAGAAGGGCATCGATCCCAATAATCTACGGGGAGGAGAGGAGCCTCTCCTGCATCCTCAAACGGAAAAGGAGCCCGACGTCACGGCTCCTGACGAGACGGCGGCAGCGCCACAACCGAGCAGAGACGTCGCAACCAAACGAGAAGCTGATGAAAAACCTAAGAACTTCTTCCCAGCATCTTGAAGTTCCAGTCCCTGAGACTGGATGGCTAGAGAGCACAGCTGCCGGCACAGCCCAGGACAACGCCACAATCAGCCCTGACCAGAAACGGCCGACAGGCAAGAACCCGCCACGCTTTCGGCTGCCGACACCAGAAAACCAGCGCCCGATGGGCGCTACGCCCATCGGCACCGGCGTTCCAGATCCCGGGGTGGCACCCGAGAGGCCTTCCGTGCCCCTCGAACGCAACGAGACCCCAGGATCGGCTGACAGGCGCAAGGCAGGCTTCCCGAACTACACCACAACGCAGACGCAGGCTGGAGCTGCCCTGCCCGGCACACGCTGGCATCGCACGGTAAAGGTCCCCGGGCCCTTGACCCGCGCCAAGGGCGCGGTTCCTGGACGGCCCTTGCCCTTAGCAGAGCTAAACCCCCCGTCCCTGCCATTCCCGGCCCCTTCCCAGCCCTCGCGCCTCCACTTAGCTTTCAGAGGGCCGAGGGACCGAACCCATCTTCGGCAGAGGAAAACGCCACGTGCGCCAACGGCCGTCTTCCCGCGTCGCCGGGTTCCTCTTCAGCGCCTGCAGGAGCACGAGAAAGCACGCGCTCGCTAAGCCACGCCGGCACACGGCGCCGCGGGGCAAACGCCGAGTCCGTCCGCGACACCCACCTCCTGCTGAGCTCCAGGGCGGTCCGGTCGGCGTGTCCTGCCGCTGGCGCCGTCACAAACCCTCAGCGCTGGTGACGCCTACGACGGCGAGAAGCAAAAAAAAACCGCGGCGCCGGAAACGAGTCCCCGGCCCCACGCTCCTCCTCGCCCCTAGCCCGGCTCACCGCAAATGCTCCTCCCGGTCCAGAGGGCCCACAAAGCGCCTGCAAAGCGAGAAGGAAAAGATGAAGCGAGACACCGGGCAATACCGGGCTCCTCAACGCCCACCGCCGCCTCACCTTCTCGGCTGCCGGCCGGCGTGCGGCTTCGCCCCTGCCGGCCCGTCTGCAGCACCCGCAAAACCAGAGGCACGCGCTCGGACGCCGCCCGAAAACACAGCCTGCCCGCAGACGGTCCCAGCTCGCCCTCCCTTACCTGGGCCGCTCGCCCACCCGGCCGCCCTTGCTTTTGACTGCCACGCCGCGGACCGCCGAGACGCTCAGCTGCCGCCTGTAAAACACCACCAAAGGACGCTCGGACCCGCGCCAGCAACACGGGACCTGAAACGAGCTGCCGCTTCGGCCCAGCGCTCCGTGCTCACCTGGCCCGAGGACCTGAGCTGCCGACAGCCCGCTTTCCTCTTCGCTTCGCACCTAGGAAACAGAGAAACGACCGAGCTTAGCTAGAGCCACACGGCACAGCTCCCCTCTGGCACCACCCACCGACCCACCTGCTTACGGCGCACAGCTCGCCTCCTCCGTCGCTCTCCCGGGCCAAGTTGTCCCTCTGCTCCTGAAATCAGGTGATTCTGCAAGTCACCCAGCAGCCCATCAACAGCCTGACCAGCCCACAGGTCTGCTTTCTGTGGCGCAAGAACGTCCCAAGCTCTCGTGGAGGCTCTCAAACGCCTGCGCGGGGACCCTCCGCTCCCCTGCCCACGGCTACTCCATCCCAGATGACCGCACCGCCTCCGCCCACGCAATTCAACGCGTCAGCAGGTTAACCGGGGACCGCCAGAGCTCCGTCCACCCTCCCCTGCCTCTACGCGTCCGGGCAGAGCAGCTCCGAGCCAAACGCGCACCCGGGCCGACAGACGCTCCGCAGAACCTTATAGACCACGCGACGGCCACAGCGCCAAAAACGCTCCACGACGAACACGACGCTCCGAGACCAGAAGGGCATCGATCCCAATAATCTACGGGGAGGAGAGGAGCCTCTCCTGCATCCTCAAACGGAAAAGGAGCCCGACGTCACGGCTCCTGACGAGACGGCGGCAGCGCCACAACCGAGCAGAGACGTCGCAACCAAACGAGAAGCTGATGAAAAACCTAAGAACTTCTTCCCAGCATCTTGAAGTTCCAGTCCCTGAGACTGGATGGCTAGAGAGCACAGCTGCCGGCACAGCCCAGGACAACGCCACAATCAGCCCTGACCAGAAACGGCCGAAAGGCAAGAACCCGCCACGCTTTCGGCTGCCGACACCAGAAAACCAGCGCCCGATCGGCGCTACGCCCATCGGCACCGGCGTTCCAGATCCCGGGGTGGCACCCGAGAGGCCTTCCGTGCCCCTCGAACGCAACGAGACCCCAGGATCGGCTGACAGGCGCAAGGCAGGCTTCCCGAACTACACCACAACGCAGACGCAGGCTGGAGCTGCCCTGCCCGGCACACGCTGGCATCGCACGGTAAAGGTCCCCGGGCCCTTGACCCGCGCCAAGGGCGCGGTTCCTGGACGGCCCTTGCCCTTAGCAGAGCTAAACCCCCCGTCCCTGCCATTCCCGGCCCCTTCCCAGCCCTCGCGCCTCCACTTAGCTTTCAGAGGGCCGAGGGACCGAACCCGTCTTCGGCAGAGGAAAATGCCACGTGCGCCAACGGCCGTCTTCCCGCGTCGCCGGGTTCCTCTTCAGCGCCTGCAGGAGCACGAGAAAGCACGCGCTCGCTAAGCCACGCCGGCACACGGCGCCGCGGGGCAAACGCCGAGTCCGTCCGCGACACCCACCTCCTGCTGAGCTCCAGGGCGGTCCGGTCGGCGTGTCCTGCCGCTGGCGCCGTCACAAACCCTCAGCGCTGGTGACGCCTACGACGGCGAGAAGCAAAAAAAACCGTGGCGCCGGGAACGAGTCCCCGGCCCCACGCTCCTCCTCGCCCCTAGCCCGGCTCACCGCAAATGCTCCTCCCGGTCCAGAGGGCCCACAAAGCGCCTGCAAAGCGAGAAGGAAAAGATGAAGCGAGACACCGGGCAATACCGGGCTCCTCAACGCCCACCGCCGCCTCACCTTCTCGGCTGCCGGCCGGCGTGCGGCTTCGCCCCTGCCGGCCCGTCTGCGGCACCCGCAAAACCAGAGGCACGCGCTCGGACGCCGCCCGAAAACACAGCCTGCCCGCAGACGGTCCCAGCTCGCCCTCCCTTACCTGGGCCGCTCGCCCACCCGGCCGCCCTTGCTTTTGACTGCCACGCCGCGGACCGCCGAGACGCTCAGCTGCCGCCTGTAAAACACCACCAAAGGACGCTCGGACCCGCGCCAGCAACACGGGACCTGAAACGAGCTGCCGCTTCGGCCCAGCACTCCGTGCTCACCTGGCCCGAGGAGCTGAGCTGCCGACAGCCCGCTTTCCTCTTCGCTTCGCACCTAGGAAACAGAGAAAGGACCGAGCTTAGCTAGAGCCACACGGCACAGCTCCCCTCTGGCACCACCCACCGACCCACCTGCTTACGGCGCACAGCTCGCCTCCTCCGTCGCTCTTCCGGGCCAAGTTGTCCCTCTGCTCCTGAAATCAGGTGATTCTGCAAGTCACCCAGCAGCCCATCAACAGGCTGACCAGCCCAAAGGTCTGCTTTCTGTGGCGCAAGAACGTCCCAAGCTCTCGTGGAGGCTCTCAAACGCCTGCGCGGGGACCCTCCGCTCCCCTGCCCACGGCTACTCCATCCCAGATGACCGCACCGCCTCCGCCCACGCAATTCAACGCGTCAGCAGGTTAACCGGGGACCGCCAGAGCTCCGTCCACCCTCCCCTGCCTCTACGCGTCCGGGCAGAGCAGCTCCGAGCCAAACGCGCACCCGGGCCGACAGACGCTCCGCAGAACCTTATAGACCACGCGACGACCACAGCGCCAAAAACGCTCCACGACGAACACGACGCTCCGAGACCAGAAGGGCATCGATCCCAATAATCTACGGGGAGGAGAGGAGCCTCTCCTGCATCCTCAAACGGAAAAGGAGCCCGACGTCACGGCTCCTGACGAGACGGCGGCAGCGCCACAACCGAGCAGAGACGTCGCAACCAAACGAGAAGCTGATGAAAAACCTAAGAACTTCTTCCCAGCATCTTGAAGTTCCAGTCCCTGAGACTGGATGGCTAGAGAGCACAGCTGCCGGCACAGCCCAGGACAACGCCACAATCAGCCCTGACCAGAAACGGCCGAAAGGCAAGAACCCGCCACGCTTTCGGCTGCCGACACCAGAAAACCAGCGCCCGATGGGCGCTACGCCCATCGGCACCGGCGTTCCAGATCCCGGGGTGGCACCTGAGAGGCCTTCCGTGCCCCTCGAACGCAACGAGACCCCAGGATCGGCTGACAGGCGCAAGGCAGGCTTCCCGAACTACACCACAACGCAGACGCAGGCTGGAGCTGCCCTGCCCGGCACACGCTGGCATCGCACGGTAAAGGTCCCCGGGCCCTTGACCCGCGCCAAGGGCGCGGTTCCTGGACGGCCCTTGCCCTTAGCAGAGCTAAACCCCCCGTCCCTGCCATTCCCGGCCCCTTCCCAGCCCTCGCGCCTCCACTTAGCTTTCAGAGGGCCGAGGGACCGAACCCATCTTCGGCAGAGGAAAACGCCACGTGCGCCAACGGCCGTCTTCCCGCGTCGCCGGGTTCCTCGTCAGCGCCTGCAGGAGCACGAGAAAGCACGCGCTCGCTAAGCCACGCCGGCACACGGCGCCGCGAGGCAAACGCCGAGTCCGTCCGCGACACCCACCTCCTGCTGAGCTCCAGGGCGGTCCGGTCGGCGTGTCCTGCCGCTGGCGCCGTCACAAACCCTCAGCGCTGGTGACGCCTACGACGGCGAGAAGCAAAAAAAAACCGTGGCGCCGGGAACGAGTCCCCGGCCCCACGCTCCTCCTCGCCCCTAGCCCGGCTCACCGCAAATGCTCCTCCCGGTCCAGAGGGCCCACAAAGCGCCTGCAAAGCGAGAAGGAAAAGATGAAGCGAGACACCGGGCAATACCGGGCTCCTCAACGCCCACCGCCGCCTCACCTTCTCGGCTGCCGGCCGGCGTGCGGCTTCGCCCCTGCCGGCCCGTCGGCGGCACCCGCAAAACCAGAGGCACGCGCTCGGACGCCGCCCGAAAACACAGCCTGCCCGCAGACGGTCCCAGCTCGCCCTCCCTTACCTGGGCCGCTCGCCCACCCGGCCGCCCTTGCTTTTGACTGCCAAGCCGCGGACCGCCGAGACGCTCAGCTGCCGCCTGTAAAACACCACCAAAGGACGCTCGGACCCGCGCCAGCAACACGGGACCTGAAACGAGCTGCCGCTTCGGCCCAGCACTCCGTGCTCACCTGGCCCGAGGAGCTGAGCTGCCGACAGCCCGCTTTCCTCTTCGCTTCGCACCTAGGAAACAGAGAAAGGACCGAGCTTAGCTAGAGCCACACGGCACAGCTCCCCTCTGGCACCACCCACCGACCCACCTGCTTACGGCGCACAGCTCGCCTCCTCCGTCGCTCTTCCGGGCCAAGTTGTCCCTCTGCTCCTGAAATCAGGTGATTCTGCAAGTCACCCAGCAGCCCATCAACAGCCTGACCAGCCCACAGGTCTGCTTTCTGTGGCGCAAGAACGTCCCAAGCTCTCGTGGAGGCTCTCAAACGCCTGCGCGGGGACCCTCCGCTCCCCTGCCCACGGCTACTCCATCCCAGATGACCGCACCGCCTCCGCCCACGCAATTCAACGCGTCAGCAGGTTAACCGGGGACCGCCAGAGCTCCGTCCACCCTCCCCTGCCTCTACGCGTCCGGGCAGAGCAGCTCCGAGCCAAACGCGCACCCGGGCCGACAGACGCTCCGCAGAACCTTATAGACCACGCGACGGCCACAGCGCCAAAAACGCTCCACGACGAACACGACGCTCCGAGACCAGAAGGGCATCGATCCCAATAATCTACGGGGAGGAGAGGAGCCTCTCCTGCATCCTCAAACGGAAAAGGAGCCCGACGTCACGGCTCCTGACGAGACGGCGGCAGCGCCACAACCGAGCAGAGACGTCGCAACCAAACGAGAAGCTGATGAAAAACCTAAGAACTTCTTCCCAGCATCTTGAAGTTCCAGTCCCTGAGACTGGATGGCTAGAGAGCACAGCTGCCGGCACAGCCCAGGACAACGCCACAATCAGCCCTGACCAGAAACGGCCGAAAGGCAAGAACCCGCCACGCTTTCGGCTGCCGACACCAGAAAACCAGCGCCCGATCGGCGCTACGCCCATCGGCACCGGCGTTCCAGATCCCGGGGTGGCACCCGAGAGGCCTTCCGTGCCCCTCGAACGCAACGAGACCCCAGGATCGGCTGACAGGCGCAAGGCAGGCTTCCCGAACTACACCACAACGCAGACGCAGGCTGGAGCTGCCCTGCCCGGCACACGCTGGCATCGCACGGTAAAGGTCCCCGGGCCCTTGACCCGCGCCAAGGGCGCGGTTCCTGGACGGCCCTTGCCCTTAGCAGAGCTAAACCCCCCGTCCCTGCCATTCCCGGCCCCTTCCCAGCCCTCGCGCCTCCACTTAGCTTTCAGAGGGCCGAGGGACCGAACCCATCTTCGGCAGAGGAAAACGCCACGTGCGCCAACGGCCGTCTTCCCGCGTCGCCGGGTTCCTCTTCAGCGCCTGCAGGAGCACGAGAAAGCACGCGCTCGCTAAGCCACGCCGGCACACGGCGCCGCGGGGCAAACGCCGAGTCCGTCCGCGACACCCACCTCCTGCTGAGCTCCAGGGCGGTCCGGTCGGCGTGTCCTGCCGCTGGCGCCGTCACAAACCCTCAGCGCTGGTGACGCCTACGACGGCGAGAAGCAAAAAAAACCGTGGCGCCGGGAACGAGTCCCCGGCCCCACGCTCCTCCTCGCCCCTAGCCCGGCTCACCGCAAATGCTCCTCCCGGTCCAGAGGGCCCACAAAGCGCCTGCAAAGCGAGAAGGAAAAGATGAAGCGAGACACCGGGCAATACCGGGCTCCTCAACGCCCACCGCCGCCTCACCTTCTCGGCTGCCGGCCGGCGTGCGGCTTCGCCCCTGCCGGCCCGTCTGCGGCACCCGCAAAACCAGAGGCACGCGCTCGGACGCCGCCCGAAAACACAGCCTGCCCGCAGACGGTCCCAGCTCGCCCTCCCTTACCTGGGCCGCTCGCCCACCCGGCCGCCCTTGCTTTTGACTGCCACGCCGCGGACCGCCGAGACGCTCAGCTGCCGCCTGTAAAACACCACCAAAGGACGCTCGGACCCGCGCCAGCAACACGGGACCTGAAACGAGCTGCCGCTTCGGCCCAGCACTCCGTGCTCACCTGGCCCGAGGAGCTGAGCTGCCGACAGCCCGCTTTCCTCTTCGCTTCGCACCTAGGAAACAGAGAAACGACCGAGCTTAGCTAGAGCCACACGGCACAGCTCCCCTCTGGCACCACCCACCGACCCACCTGCTTACGGCGCACAGCTCGCCTCCTCCGTCGCTCTTCCGGGCCAAGTTGTCCCTCTGCTCCTGAAATCAGGTGATTCTGCAAGTCACCCAGCAGCCCAACAACAGCCTGACCAGCCCACAGGTCTGCTTTCTGTGGCGCAAGAACGTCCCAAGCTCTCGTGGAGGCTCTCAAACGCCTGCGCGGGGACCCTCCGCTCCCCTGCCCACGGCTACTCCATCCCAGATGACCGCACCGCCTCCGCCCACGCAATTCAACGCGTCAGCAGGTTAACCGGGGACCGCCAGAGCTCCGTCCACCCTCCCCTGCCTCTACGCGTCCGGGCAGAGCAGCTCCGAGCCAAACGCGCACCCGGGCCGACAGACGCTCCGCAGAACCTTATAGACCACGCGACGGCCACAGCGCCAAAAACGCTCCACGACGAACACGACGCTCCGAGACCAGAAGGGCATCGATCCCAATAATCTACGGGGAGGAGAGGAGCCTCTCCTGCATCCTCAAACGGAAAAGGAGCCCGACGTCACGGCTCCTGACGAGACGGCGGCAGCGCCACAACCGAGCAGAGACGTCGCAACCAAACGAGAAGCTGATGAAAAACCTAAGAACTTCTTCCCAGCATCTTGAAGTTCCAGTCCCTGAGACTGGATGGCTAGAGAGCACAGCTGCCGGCACAGCCCAGGACAACGCCACAATCAGCCCTGACCAGAAACGGCCGAAAGGCAAGAACCCGCCACGCTTTCGGCTGCCGACACCAGAAAACCAGCGCCCGATCGGCGCTACGCCCATCGGCACCGGCGTTCCAGATCCCGGGGTGGCACCCGAGAGGCCTTCCGTGCCCCTCGAACGCAACGAGACCCCAGGATCGGCTGACAGGCGCAAGGCAGGCTTCCCGAACTACACCACAACGCAGACGCAGGCTGGAGCTGCCCTGCCCGGCACACGCTGGCATCGCACGGTAAAGGTCCCCGGGCCCTTGACCCGCGCCAAGGGCGCGGTTCCTGGACGGCCCTTGCCCTTAGCAGAGCTAAACCCCCCGTCCCTGCCATTCCCGGCCCCTTCCCAGCCCTCGCGCCTCCACTTAGCTTTCAGAGGGCCGAGGGACCGAACCCGTCTTCGGCAGAGGAAAACGCCACGTGCGCCAACGGCCGTCTTCCCGCGTCGCCGGGTTCCTCTTCAGCGCCTGCAGGAGCACGAGAAAGCATGCGCTCGCTAAGCCACGCCGGCACACGGCGCCGCGGGGCAAACGCCGAGTCCGTCCGCGACACCCACCTCCTGCTGAGCTCCAGGGCGGTCCGGTCGGCGTGTCCTGCCGCTGGCGCCGTCACAAACCCTCAGCGCTGGTGACGCCTACGACGGCGAGAAGCAAAAAAAAACCGTGGCGCCGGGAACAAGTCCCCGGCCCCACGCTCCTCCTCGCCCCTAGCCCGGCTCACCGCAAATGCTCCTCCCGGTCCAGAGGGCCCACAAAGCGCCTGCAAAGCGAGAAGGAAAAGATGAAGCGAGACACCGGGCAATACCGGGCTCCTCAACGCCCACCGCCGCCTCACCTTCTCGGCTGCCGGCCGGCGTGCGGCTTCGCCCCTGCCGGCCCGTCTGCGGCACCCGCAAAACCAGAGGCACGCGCTCGGACGCCGCCCGAAAACACAGCCTGCCCGCAGACGGTCCCAGCTCGCCCTCCCTTACCTGGGCCGCTCGCCCACCCGGCCGCCCTTGCTTTTGACTGCCACGCCGCGGACCACCGAGACGCTCAGCTGCCGCCTGTAAAACACCACCAAAGGACGCTCGGACCCGCGCCAGCCACACGGGACCTGAAACGAGCTGCCGCTTCGGCCCAGCACTCCGTGCTCACCTGGCCCGAGGAGCTGAGCTGCCGACAGCCCGCTTTCCTCTTCGCTTCGCACCTAGGAAACAGAGAAACGACCGAGCTTAGCTAGAGCCACACGGCACAGCTCCCCTCTGGCACCACCCACCGACCCACCTGCTTACGGCGCACAGCTCGCCTCCTCCGTCGCTCTTCCGGGCCAAGTTGTCCCTCTGCTCCTGAAATCAGGTGATTCTGCAAGTCACCCAGCAGCCCATCCACAGCCTGACCAGCCCACAGGTCTGCTTTCTGTGGCGCAAGAACGTCCCAAGCTCTCGTGGAGGCTCTCAAACGCCTGCGCGGGGACCCTCCGCTCCCCTGCCCACGGCTACTCCATCCCAGATGACCGCACCGCCTCCGCCCACGCAATTCAACGCGTCAGCAGGTTAACCGGGGACCGCCAGAGCTCCGTCCACCCTCCCCTGCCTCTACGCGTCCGGGCAGAGCAGCTCCGAGCCAAACGCGCACCCGGGCCGACAGACGCTCCGCAGAACCTTATAGACCACGCGACGGCCACAGCGCCAAAAACGCTCCACGACGAACACGACGCTCCGAGACCAGAAGGGCATCGATCCCAATAATCTACGGGGAGGAGAGGAGCCTCTCCTGCATCCTCAAACGGAAAAGGAGCCCGACGTCACGGCTCCTGACGAGACGGCGGCAGCACCACAACCGAGCAGAGACGTCGCAACCAAACGAGAAGCTGAGGAAAAACCTAAGAACTTCTTCCCAGCATCTTGAAGTTCCAGTCCCTGAGACTGGATGGCTAGAGAGCACAGCTGCCGGCACAGCCCAGGACAACGCCACAATCAGCCCTGACCAGAAACGGCCGAAAGGCAAGAACCCGCCACGCTTTCGGCTGCCGACACCAGAAAACCAGCGCCCGATGGGCGCTACGCCCATCGGCACCGGCGTTCCAGATCCCGGGGTGGCACCCGAGAGGCCTTCCGTGCCCCTCGAACGCAACGAGACCCCAGGATCGGCTGACAGGCGCAAGGCAGGCTTCCCGAACTACACCACAACGCAGACGCAGGCTGGAGCTGCCCTGCCCGGCACACGCTGGCATCGCACGGTAAAGGTCCCCGGGCCCTTGACCCGCGCCAAGGGCGCGGTTCCTGGACGGCCCTTGCCCTTAGCAGAGCTAAACCCCCCGTCCCTGCCATTCCCGGCCCCTTCCCAGCCCTCGCGCCTCCACTTAGCTTTCAGAGGGCCGAGGGACCGAACCCATCTTCGGCAGAGGAAAACGCCACGTGCGCCAACGGCCGTCTTCCCGCGTCGCCGGGTTCCTCTTCAGCGCCTGCAGGAGCACGAGAAAGCACGCGCTCGCTAAGCCACGCCGGCACACGGCGCCGCGGGGCAAACGCCGAGTCCGTCCGCGACACCCACCTCCTGCTGAGCTCCAGGGCGGTCCGGTCGGCGTGTCCTGCCGCTGGCGCCGTCACAAACCCTCAGCGCTGGTGACGCCTACGACGGCGAGAAGCAAAAAAAACCGTGGCGCCGGGAACGAGTCCCCGGCCCCACGCTCCTCCTCGCCCCTAGCCCGGCTCACCGCAAATGCTCCTCCCGGTCCAGAGGGCCCACAAAGCGCCTGCAAAGCGAGAAGGAAAAGATGAAGCGAGACACCGGGCAATACCGGGCTCCTCAACGCCCACCGCCGCCTCACCTTCTCGGCTGCCGGCCGGCGTGCGGCTTCGCCCCTGCCGGCTCGTCTGCGGCACCCGCAAAACCAGAGGCACGCGCTCGGACGCCGCCCGAAAACACAGCCTGCCCGCAGACGGTCCCAGCTCGCCCTCCCTTACCTGGGCCGCTCGCCCACCCGGCCGCCCTTGCTTTTGACTGCCAAGCCGCGGACCGCCGAGACGCTCAGCTGCCGCCTGTAAAACACCACCAAAGGACGCTCGGACCCGCGCCAGCAACACGGGACCTGAAACGAGCTGCCGCTTCGGCCCAGCACTCCGTGCTCACCTGGCCCGAGGAGCTGAGCTGCCGACAGCCCGCTTTCCTCTTCGCTTCGCACCTAGGAAACAGAGAAAGGACCGAGCTTAGCTAGAGCCACACGGCACAGCTCCCCTCTGGCACCACCCACCGACCCACCTGCTTACGGCGCACAGCTCGCCTCCTCCGTCGCTCTTCCGGGCCAAGTTGTCCCTCTGCTCCTGAAATCAGGTGATTCTGCAAGTCACCCAGCAGCCCATCAACAGCCTGACCAGCCCACAGGTCTGCTTTCTGTGGCGCAAGAACGTCCCAAGCTCTCGTGGAGGCTCTCAAACGCCTGCGCGGGGACCCTCCGCTCCCCTGCCCACGGCTACTCCATCCCAGATGACCGCACCGCCTCCGCCCACGCAATTCAACGCGTCAGCAGGTTAACCGGGGACCGCCAGAGCTCCGTCCACCCTCCCCTGCCTCTACGCGTCCGGGCAGAGCAGCTCCGAGCCAAACGCGCACCCGGGCCGACAGACGCTCCGCAGAACCTTATAGACCACGCGACGGCCACAGCGCCAAAAACGCTCCACGACGAACACGACGCTCCGAGACCAGAAGGGCATCGATCCCAATAATCTACGGGGAGGAGAGGAGCCTCTCCTGCATCCTCAAACGGAAAAGGAGCCCGACGTCACGGCTCCTGACGAGACGGCGGCAGCGCCACAACCGAGCAGAGACGTCGCAACCAAACGAGAAGCTGATGAAAAACCTAAGAACTTCTTCCCAGCATCTTGAAGTTCCAGTCCCTGAGACTGGATGGCTAGAGCTGCCGGCACAGCTCAGGACAACGCCACAAACAGCCCTGACCAGAAACGGCCGAAAGGCAAGAACCCGCCACGCTTTCGGCTGCCGACACCAGAAAACCAGCGCCCGATCGGCGCTACGCCCATCGGCACCGGCGTTCCAGATCCCGGGGTGGCACCCGAGAGGCCTTCCGTGCCCCTCGAACGCAACGAGACCCCAGGATCGGCTGACAGGCGCAAGGCAGGCTTCCCGAACTACACCACAACGCAGACGCAGGCTGGAGCTGCCCTGCCCGGCACACGCTGGCATCGCACGGTAAAGGTCCCCGGGCCCTTGACCTGCGCCAAGGGCGCGGTTCCTGGACGGCCCTTGCCCTTAGCAGAGCTAAACCCCCCGTCCCTGCCATTCCCGGCCCCTTCCCAGCCCTAGCGCCTCCACTTAGCTTTCAGAGGGCCGAGGGACCGAACCCATCTTCGGCAGAGGAAAACGCCACGTGCGCCAACGGCCGTCTTCCCGCGTCGCCGGGTTCCTCTTCAGCGCCTGCAGGAGCACGAGAAAGCACGCGCTCGCTAAGCCACGCCGGCACACGGCGCCGCGGGGCAAACGCCGAGTCCGTCCGCGACACCCACCTCCTGCTGAGCTCCAGGGCGGTCCGGTCGGCGTGTCCTGCCGCTGGCGCCGTCACAAACCCT
Organism: Columba livia; assembly: GCF_036013475.1. Taxonomy (NCBI): domain Eukaryota; kingdom Metazoa; phylum Chordata; class Aves; order Columbiformes; family Columbidae; genus Columba; species Columba livia. Next base: position 80,110 of record NC_088607.1, read on the forward strand.
CAGCGCTGGTGACGCCTACGACGGCGAGAAGCAAAAAAAACCGTGGCGCCGGGAACGAGTCCCCGGCCCCACGCTCCTCCTCGCCCCTAGCCCGGCTCACCGCAAATGCTCCTCCCGGTCCAGAGGGCCCACAAAGCGCCTGCAAAGCGAGAAGGAAAAGATGAAGCGAGACACCGGGCAATACCGGGCTCCTCAACGCCCACCGCCGCCTCACCTTCTCGGCTGCCGGCCGGCGTGCGGCTTCGCCCCTGCCGGCCCGTCTGCGGCACCCGCAAAACCAGAGGCACGCGCTCGGACGCCGCCCGAAAACACAGCCTGCCCGCAGACGGTCCCAGCTCGCCCTCCCTTACCTGGGCCGCTCGCCCACCCGGCCGCCCTTGCTTTTGACTGCCACGCCGCGGACCGCCGAGACGCTCAGCTGCCGCCTGTAAAACACCACCAAAGGACGCTCGGACCCGCGCCAGCAACACGGGACCTGAAACGAGCTGCCGCTTCGGCCCAGCACTCCGTGCTCACCTGGCCCGAGGAGCTGAGCTGCCGACAGCCCGCTTTCCTCTTCGCTTCGCACCTAGGAAACAGAGAAACGACCGAGCTTAGCTAGAGCCACACGGCACAGCTCCCCTCTGGCACCACCCACCGACCCACCTGCTTACGGCGCACAGCTCGCCTCCTCCGTCGCTCTTCCGGGCCAAGTTGTCCCTCTGCTCCTGAAATCAGGTGATTCTGCAAGTCACCCAGCAGCCCATCAACAGCCTGACCAGCCCACAGGTCTGCTTTCTGTGGCGCAAGAATGTCCCAAGCTCTCGTGGAGGCTCTCAAACGCCTGCGCGGGGACCCTCCGCTCCCCTGCCCACGGCTACTCCATCCCAGATGACCGCACCGCCTCCGCCCACGCAATTCAACGCGTCAGCAGGTTAACCGGGGACCGCCAGAGCTCCGTCCACCCTCCCCTGCCTCTACGCGTCCGGGCAGAGCAGCTCCGAGCCAAACGCGCACCCGGGCCGACAGACGCTCCGCAGAACCTTATAGACCACGCGACGGCCACAGTGCCAAAAACGCTCCACGACGAACACGACGCTCCGAGACCAGAAGGGCATCGATCCCAATAATCTACGGGGAGGAGAGGAGCCTCTCCTGCATCCTCAAACGGAAAAGGAGCCCGACGTCACGGCTCCTGACGAGACGGCGGCAGCGCCACAACCGAGCAGAGACGTCGCAACCAAACGAGAAGCTGATGAAAAACCTAAGAACTTCTTCCCAGCATCTTGAAGTTCCAGTCCCTGAGACTGGATGGCTAGAGCTGCCGGCACAGCTCAGGACAATGCCACAAACAGCCCTGACCAGAAACGGCCGAAAGGCAAGAACCCGCCACGCTTTCGGCTGCCGACACCAGAAAACCAGCAACCGATCGGCGCTACGCCCATCGGCACCGGCGTTCTAGATCCCGGGGTGGCACCCGAGAGGCCTTCCGTGCCCCTCGAACGCAACGAGACCCCAGGATCGGCTGACAGGCGCAAGGCAGGCTTCCCGAACTACACCACAACGCAGACGCAGGCTGGAGCTGCCCTGCCCGGCACACGCTGGCATCGCACGGTAAAGGTCCCCGGGCCCTTGACCCGCGCCAAGGGCGCGGTTCCTGGACGGCCCTTGCCCTTAGCAGAGCTAAACCCCCCGTCCCTGCCATTCCCGGCCCCTTCCCAGCCCTAGCGCCTCCACTTAGCTTTCAGAGGGCCGAGGGACCGAACCCATCTTCGGCAGAGGAAAACGCCACGTGCGCCAACGGCCGTCTTCCCGCGTCGCCGGGTTCCTCTTCAGCGCCTGCAGGAGCACGAGAAAGCACGCGCTCGCTAAGCCACGCCGGCACACGGCGCCGCGGGGCAAACGCCGAGTCCGTCCGCGACACCCACCTCCTGCTGAGCTCCAGGGCGGTCCGGTCGGCGTGTCCTGCCGCTGGCGCCGTCACAAACCCTCAGCGCTGGTGACGCCTACGACGGCGAGAAGCAAAAAAAACCGTGGCGCTGGGAACGAGTCCCCGGCCCCACGCTCCTCCTCGCCCCTAGCCCGGCTCACCGCAAATGCTCCTCCCGGTCCAGAGGGCCCACAAAGCGCCTGCAAAGCGAGAAGGAAAAGATGAAGCGAGACACCGGGCAATACCGGGCTCCTCAACGCCCACCGCCGCCTCACCTTCTCGGCTGCCGGCCGGCGTGCGGCTTCGCCCCTGCCGGCCCGTCTGCGGCACCCGCAAAACCAGAGGCACGCGCTCGGACGCCGCCCGAAAACACAGCCTGCCCGCAGACGGTCCCAGCTCGCCCTCCCTTACCTGGGCCGCTCGCCCACCCGGCCGCCCTTGCTTTTGACTGCCACGCCGCGGACCGCCGAGACGCTCAGCTGCCGCCTGTAAAACACCACCAAAGGACGCTCGGACCCGCGCCAGCAACACGGGACCTGAAACGAGCTGCCGCTTCGGCCCAGCACTCCGTGCTCACCTGGCCCGAGGAGCTGAGCTGCCGACAGCCCGCTTTCCTCTTCGCTTCGCACCTAGGAAACAGAGAAACGACCGAGCTTAGCTAGAGCCACACGGCACAGCTCCCCTCTGGCACCACCCACCGACCCACCTGCTTACGGCGCACAGCTCGCCTCCTCCGTCGCTCTTCCGGGCCAAGTTGTCCCTCTGCTCCTGAAATCAAGTGATTCTGCAAGTCACCCAGCAGCCCATCAACAGCCTGACCAGCCCACAGGTCTGCTTTCTGTGGCGCAAGAACGTCCCAAGCTCTCGTGGAGGCTCTCAAACGCCTGCGCGGGGACACTCCGCTCCCCTGCCCACGGCTACTCCATCCCAGATGACCGCACCGCCTCCGCCCACGCAATTCAACGCGTCAGCAGGTTAACCGGGGACCGCCAGAGCTCCGTCCACCCTCCCCTGCCTCTACGCGTCCGGGCAGAGCAGCTCCGAGCCAAACGCGCACCCGGGCCGACAGACGCTCCGCAGAACCTTATAGACCACGCGACGGCCACAGCGCCAAAAACGCTCCACGACGAACACGACGCTCCGAGACCAGAAGGGCATCGATCCCAATAATCTACGGGGAGGAGAGGAGCCTCTCCTGCATCCTCAAACGGAAAAGGAGCCCGACGTCACGGCTCCTGACGAGACGGCGGCAGCGCCACAACCGAGCAGAGACGTCGCAACCAAACGAGAAGCTGATGAAAAACCTAAGAACTTCTTCCCAGCATCTTGAAGTTCCAGTCCCTGAGACTGGATGGCTAGAGAGCACAGCTGCCGGCACAGCCCAGGACAACGCCACAATCAGCCCTGACCAGAAACGGCCGAAAGGCAAGAACCCGCCACGCTTTCGGCTGCCGACACCAGAAAACCAGCGCCCGATGGGCGCTACGCCGATCGGCACCGGCGTTCCAGATCCCGGGGTGGCACCCGAGAGGCCTTCCGTGCCCCTCGAACGCAACGAGACCCCAGGATCGGCTGACAGGCGCAAGGCAGGCTTCCCGAACTACACCACAACGCAGACGCAGGCTGGAGCTGCCCTGCCCGGCACACGCTGGCATCGCACGGTAAAGGTCCCCGGGCCCTTGACCCGCGCCAAGGGCGCGGTTCCTGGACGGCCCTTGCCCTTAGCAGAGCTAAACCCCCCGTCCCTGCCATTCCCGGCCCCTTCCCAGCCCTCGCGCCTCCACTTAGCTTTCAGAGGGCCGAGGGACCGAACCCATCTTCGGCAGAGGAAAACGCCACGTGCGCCAACGGCCGTCTTCCCGCGTCGCCGGGTTCCTCTTCAGCGCCTGCAGGAGCACGAGAAAGCACGCGCTCGCTAAGCCACGCCGGCACACGGCGCCGCGGGGCAAACGCCGAGTCCGTCCGCGACACCCACCTCCTGCTGAGCTCCAGGGCGGTCCGGTCGGCGTGTCCTGCCGCTGGCGCCGTCACAAACCCTCAGCGCTGGTGACGCCTACGACGGCGAGAAGCAAAAAAAAACCGTGGCGCCGGGAACGAGTCCCCGGCCCCACGCTCCTCCTCGCCCCTAGCCCGGCTCACCGCAAATGCTCCTCCCGGTCCAGAGGGCCCACAAAGCGCCTGCAAAGCGAGAAGGAAAAGATGAAGCGAGACACCGGGCAATACCGGGCTCCTCAACGCCCACCGCCGCCTCACCTTCTCGGCTGCCGGCCGGCGTGCGGCTTCGCCCCTGCCGGCCCGTCTGCGGCACCCGCAAAACCAGAGGCACGCGCTCGGACGCCGCCCGAAAACACAGCCTGCCCGCAGACGGTCCCAGCTCGCCCTCCCTTACCTGGGCCGCTCGCCCACCCGGCCGCCCTTGCTTTTGACTGCCACGCCGCGGACCGCCGAGACGCTCAGCTGCCGCCTGTAAAACACCACCAAAGGACGCTCGGACCCGCGCCAGCAACACGGGACCTGAAACGAGCTGCCGCTTCGGCCCAGCACTCCGTGCTCACCTGGCCCGAGGAGCTGAGCTGCCGACAGCCCGCTTTCCTCTTCGCTTCGCACCTAGGAAACAGAGAAAGGACCGAGCTTAGCTAGAGCCACACGGCACAGCTCCCCTCTGGCACCACCCACCGACCCACCTGCTTACGGCGCACAGCTCGCCTCCTCCGTCGCTCTTCCGGGCCAAGTTGTCCCTCTGCTCCTGAAATCAGGTGATTCTGCAAGTCACCCAGCAGCCCATCAACAGCCTGACCAGCCCACAGGTCTGCTTTCTGTGGCGCAAGAACGTCCCAAGCTCTCGTGGAGGCTCTCAAACGCCTGCGCGGGGACCCTCCGCTCCCCTGCCCACGGCTACTCCATCCCAGATGACCGCACCGCCTCCGCCCACGCAATTCAACGCGTCAGCAGGTTAACCGGGGACCGCCAGAGCTCCGTCCACCCTCCCCTGCCTCTACGCGTCCGGGCAGAGCAGCTCCGAGCCAAACGCGCACCCGGGCCGACAGACGCTCCGCAGAACCTTATAGACCACGCGACGGCCACAGCGCCAAAAACGCTCCACGACGAACACGACGCTCCGAGACCAGAAGGGCATCGATCCCAATAATCTACGGGGAGGAGAGGAGCCTCTCCTGCATCCTCAAACGGAAAAGGAGCCCGACGTCACGGCTCCTGACGAGACGGCGGCAGCGCCACAACCGAGCAGAGACGTCGCAACCAAACGAGAAGCTGATGAAAAACCTAAGAACTTCTTCCCAGCATCTTGAAGTTCCAGTCCCTGAGACTGGATGGCTAGAGCTGCCGGCACAGCTCAGGACAACGCCACAAACAGCCCTGACCAGAAACGGCCGAAAGGCAAGAACCCGCCACGCTTTCGGCTGCCGACACCAGAAAACCAGCGCCCGATCGGCGCTACGCCCATCGGCACCGGCGTTCCAGATCCCGGGGTGGCACCCGAGAGGCCTTCCGTGCCCCTCGAACGCAACGAGACCCCAGGATCGGCTGACAGGCGCAAGGCAGGCTTCCCGAACTACACCACAACGCAGACGCAGGCTGGAGCTGCCCTGCCCGGCACACGCTGGCATCGCACGGTAAAGGTCCCCGGGCCCTTGACCCGCGCCAAGGGCGCGGTTCCTGGACGGCCCTTGCCCTTAGCAGAGCTAAACCCCCCGTCCCTGCCATTCCCGGCCCCTTCCCAGCCCTCGCGCCTCCACTTAGCTTTCAGAGGGCCGAGGGACCGAACCCATCTTCGGCAGAGGAAAACGCCACGTGCGCCAACGGCCGTCTTCCCGCGTCGCCGGGTTCCTCTTCAGCGCCTGCAGGAGCACGAGAAAGCACGCGCTCGCTAAGCCACGCCGGCACACGGCGCCGCGGGGCAAACGCCGAGTCCGTCCGCGACACCCACCTCCTGCTGAGCTCCAGGGCGGTCCGGTCGGCGTGTCCTGCCGCTGGCGCCGTCACAAACCCTCAGCGCTGGTGACGCCTACGACGGCGAGAAGCAAAAAAAACCGTGGCGCCGGGAACGAGTCCCCGGCCCCACGCTCCTCCTCGCCCCTAGCCCGGCTCACCGCAAATGCTCCTCCCGGTCCAGAGGGCCCACAAAGCGCCTGCAAAGCGAGAAGGAAAAGATGAAGCGAGACACCGGGCAATACCGGGCTCCTCAACGCCCACCGCCGCCTCACCTTCTCGGCTGCCGGCCGGCGTGCGGCTTCGCCCCTGCCGGCCCGTCTGCGGCACCCGCAAAACCAGAGGCACGCGCTCGGACGCCGCCCGAAAACACAGCCTGCCCGCAGACGGTCCCAGCTCGCCCTCCCTTACCTGGGCCGCTCGCCCACCCGGCCGCCCTTGCTTTTGACTGCCACGCCGCGGACCGCCGAGACGCTCAGCTGCCGCCTGTAAAACACCACCAAAGGACGCTCGGACCCGCGCCAGCAACACGGGACCTGAAACGAGCTGCCGCTTCGGCCCAGCACTCCGTGCTCACCTGGCCCGAGGAGCTGAGCTGCCGACAGCCCGCTTTCCTCTTCGCTTCGCACCTAGGAAACAGAGAAACGACCGAGCTTAGCTAGAGCCACACGGCACAGCTCCCCTCTGGCACCACCCACCGACCCACCTGCTTACGGCGCACAGCTCGCCTCCTCCGTCGCTCTTCCGGGCCAAGTTGTCCCTCTGCTCCTGAAATCAGGTGATTCTGCAAGTCACCCAGCAGCCCATCAACAGCCTGACCAGCCCACAGGTCTGCTTTCTGTGGCGCAAGAACGTCCCAAGCTCTCGTGGAGGCTCTCAAACGCCTGCGCGGGGACCCTCCGCTCCCCTGCCCACGGCTACTCCATCCCAGATGACCGCACCGCCTCCGCCCACGCAATTCAACGCGTCAGCAGGTTAACCGGGGACCGCCAGAGCTCCGTCCACCCTCCCCTGCCTCTACGCGTCCGGGCAGAGCAGCTCCGAGCCAAACGCGCACCCGGGCCGACAGACGCTCCGCAGAACCTTATAGACCACGCGACGGCCACAGCGCCAAAAACGCTCCACGACGAACACGACGCTCCGAGACCAGAAGGGCATCGATCCCAATAATCTACGGGGAGGAGAGGAGCCTCTCCTGCATCCTCAAACGGAAAAGGAGCCCGACGTCACGGCTCCTGACGAGACGGCGGCAGCGCCACAACCGAGCAGAGACGTCGCAACCAAACGAGAAGCTGATGAAAAACCTAAGAACTTCTTCCCAGCATCTTGAAGTTCCAGTCCCTGAGACTGGATGGCTAGAGCTGCCGGCACAGCTCAGGACAATGCCACAAACAGCCCTGACCAGAAACGGCCGAAAGGCAAGAACCCGCCACGCTTTCGGCTGCCGACACCAGAAAACCAGCAACCGATCGGCGCTACGCCCATCGGCACCGGCGTTCTAGATCCCGGGGTGGCACCCGAGAGGCCTTCCGTGCCCCTCGAACGCAACGAGACCCCAGGATCGGCTGACAGGCGCAAGGCAGGCTTCCCGAACTACACCACAACGCAGACGCAGGCTGGAGCTGCCCTGCCCGGCACACGCTGGCATCGCACGGTAAAGGTCCCCGGGCCCTTGACCCGCGCCAAGGGCGCGGTTCCTGGACGGCCCTTGCCCTTAGCAGAGCTAAACCTCCCGTCCCTGCCATTCCCGGCCCCTTCCCAGCCCTCGCGCCTCCACTTAGCTTTCAGAGGGCCGAGGGACCGAACCCATCTTCGGCAGAGGAAAACGCCACGTGCGCCAACGGCCGTCTTCCCGCGTCGCCGGGTTCCTCTTCAGCGCCTGCAGGAGCACGAGAAAGCACGCACTCGCTAAGCCACGCCGGCACACGGCGCCGCGGGGCAAACGCCGAGTCCGTCCGCGACACCCACCTCCTGCTGAGCTCCAGGGCGGTCCGGTCGGCGTGTCCTGCCGCTGGCGCGGTCACAAACCCTCAGCGCTGGTGACGCCTACGACGGCGAGAAGCAAAAAAAACCGTGGCGCTGGGAACGAGTCCCCGGCCCCACGCTCCTCCTCGCCCCTAGCCCGGCTCACCGCAAATGCTCCTCCCGGTCCAGAGGGCCCACAAAGCGCCTGCAAAGCGAGAAGGAAAAGATGAAGCGAGACACCGGGCAATACCGGGCTCCTCAACGCCCACCGCCGCCTCACCTTCTCGGCTGCCGGCCGGCGTGCGGCTTCGCCCCTGCCGGCCCGTCTGCGGCACCCGCAAAACCAGAGGCACGCGCTCGGACGCCGCCCGAAAACACAGCCTGCCCGCAGACGGTCCCAGCTCGCCCTCCCTTACCTGGGCCGCTCGCCCACCCGGCCGCCCTTGCTTTTGACTGCCACGCCGCGGACCGCCGAGACGCTCAGCTGCCGCCTGTAAAACACCACCAAAGGACGCTCGGACCCGCGCCAGCAACACGGGACCTGAAACGAGCTGCCGCTTCGGCCCAGCACTCCGTGCTCACCTGGCCCGAGGAGCTGAGCTGCCGACAGCCCGCTTTCCTCTTCGCTTCGCACCTAGGAAACAGAGAAACGACCGAGCTTAGCTAGAGCCACACGGCACAGCTCCCCTCTGGCACCACCCACCGACCCACCTGCTTACGGCGCACAGCTCGCCTCCTCCGTCGCTCTTCCGGGCCAAGTTGTCCCTCTGCTCCTGAAATCAAGTGATTCTGCAAGTCACCCAGCAGCCCATCAACAGCCTGACCAGCCCACAGGTCTGCTTTCTGTGGCGCAAGAACGTCCCAAGCTCTCGTGGAGGCTCTCAAACGCCTGCGCGGGGACCCTCCGCTCCCCTGCCCACGGCTACTCCATCCCAGATGACCGCACCGCCTCCGCCCACGCAATTCAACGCGTCAGCAGGTTAACCGGGGACCGCCAGAGCTCCGTCCACCCTCCCCTGCCTCTACGCGTCCGGGCAGAGCAGCTCCGAGCCAAACGCGCACCCGGGCCGACAGACGCTCCGCAGAACCTTATAGACCACGCGACGGCCACAGCGCCAAAAACGCTCCACGACGAACACGACGCTCCGAGACCAGAAGGGCATCGATCCCAATAATCTACGGGGAGGAGAGGAGCCTCTCCTGCATCCTCAAACGGAAAAGGAGCCCGACGTCACGGCTCCTGACGAGACGGCGGCAGCGCCACAACCGAGCAGAGACGTCGCAACCAAACGAGAAGCTGATGAAAAACCTAAGAACTTCTTCCCAGCATCTTGAAGTTCCAGTCCCTGAGACTGGATGGCTAGAGAGCACAGCTGCCGGCACAGCCCAGGACAACGCCACAATCAGCCCTGACCAGAAACGGCCGAAAGGCAAGAACCCGCCACGCTTTCGGCTGCCGACACCAGAAAACCAGCGCCCGATGGGCGCTACGCCGATCGGCACCGGCGTTCCAGATCCCGGGGTGGCACCCGAGAGGCCTTCCGTGCCCCTCGAACGCAACGAGACCCCAGGATCGGCTGACAGGCGCAAGGCAGGCTTCCCGAACTACACCACAACGCAGACGCAGGCTGGAGCTGCCCTGCCCGGCACACGCTGGCATCGCACGGTAAAGGTCCCCGGGCCCTTGACCCGCGCCAAGGGCGCGGTTCCTGGACGGCCCTTGCCCTTAGCAGAGCTAAACCTCCCGTCCCTGCCATTCCCGGCCCCTTCCCAGCCCTCGCGCCTCCACTTAGCTTTCAGAGGGCCGAGGGACCGAACCCATCTTCGGCAGAGGAAAACGCCACGTGCGCCAACGGCCGTCTTCCCGCGTCGCCGGGTTCCTCTTCAGCGCCTGCAGGAGCACGAGAAAGCACGCACTCGCTAAGCCACGCCGGCACACGGCGCCGCGGGGCAAACGCCGAGTCCGTCCGCGACACCCACCTCCTGCTGAGCTCCAGGGCGGTCCGGTCGGCGTGTCCTGCCGCTGGCGCCGTCACAAACCCTCAGCGCTGGTGACGCCTACGACGGCGAGAAGCAAAAAAAACCGTGGCGCTGGGAACGAGTCCCCGGCCCCACGCTCCTCCTCGCCCCTAGCCCGGCTCACCGCAAATGCTCCTCCCGGTCCAGAGGGCCCACAAAGCGCCTGCAAAGCGAGAAGGAAAAGATGAAGCGAGACACCGGGCAATACCGGGCTCCTCAACGCCCACCGCCGCCTCACCTTCTCGGCTGCCGGCCGGCGTGCGGCTTCGCCCCTGCCGGCCCGTCTGCGGCACCCGCAAAACCAGAGGCACGCGCTCGGACGCCGCCCGAAAACACAGCCTGCCCGCAGACGGTCCCAGCTCGCCCTCCCTTACCTGGGCCGCTCGCCCACCCGGCCGCCCTTGCTTTTGACTGCCACGCCGCGGACCGCCGAGACGCTCAGCTGCCGCCTGTAAAACACCACCAAAGGACGCTCGGACCCGCGCCAGCAACACGGGACCTGAAACGAGCTGCCGCTTCGGCCCAGCACTCCGTGCTCACCTGGCCCGAGGAGCTGAGCTGCCGACAGCCCGCTTTCCTCTTCGCTTCGCACCTAGGAAACAGAGAAACGACCGAGCTTAGCTAGAGCCACACGGCACAGCTCCCCTCTGGCACCACCCACCGACCCACCTGCTTACGGCGCACAGCTCGCCTCCTCCGTCGCTCTTCCGGGCCAAGTTGTCCCTCTGCTCCTGAAATCAAGTGATTCTGCAAGTCACCCAGCAGCCCATCAACAGCCTGACCAGCCCACAGGTCTGCTTTCTGTGGCGCAAGAACGTCCCAAGCTCTCGTGGAGGCTCTCAAACGCCTGCGCGGGGACCCTCCGCTCCCCTGCCCACGGCTACTCCATCCCAGATGACCGCACCGCCTCCGCCCACGCAATTCAACGCGTCAGCAGGTTAACCGGGGACCGCCAGAGCTCCGTCCACCCTCCCCTGCCTCTACGCGTCCGGGCAGAGCAGCTCCGAGCCAAACGCGCACCCGGGCCGACAGACGCTCCGCAGAACCTTACAGACCACGCGACGGCCACAGCGCCAAAAACGCTCCACGACGAACACGACGCTCCGAGACCAGAAGGGCATCGATCCCAATAATCTACGGGGAGGAGAGGAGCCTCTCCTGCATCCTCAAACGGAAAAGGAGCCCGACGTCACGGCTCCTGACGAGACGGCGGCAGCGCCACAACCGAGCAGAGACGTCGCAACCAAACGAGAAGCTGATGAAAAACCTAAGAACTTCTTCCCAGCATCTTGAAGTTCCAGTCCCTGAGACTGGATGGCTAGAGAGCACAGCTGCCGGCACAGCCCAGGACAACGCCACAATCAGCCCTGACCAGAAACGGCCGAAAGGCAAGAACCCGCCACGCTTTCGGCTGCCGACACCAGAAAACCAGCGCCCGATGGGCGCTACGCCGATCGGCACCGGCGTTCCAGATCCCGGGGTGGCACCCGAGAGGCCTTCCGTGCCCCTCGAACGCAACGAGACCCCAGGATCGGCTGACAGGCGCAAGGCAGGCTTCCCGAACTACACCACAACGCAGACGCAGGCTGGAGCTGCCCTGACCGGCACACGCTGGCATCGCACGGTAAAGGTCCCCGGGCCCTTGACCCGCGCCAAGGGCGCGGTTCCTGGACGGCCCTTGCCCTTAGCAGAGCTAAACCCCCCGTCCCTGCCATTCCCGGCCCCTTCCCAGCCCTCGCGCCTCCACTTAGCTTTCAGAGGGCCGAGGGACCGAACCCATCTTCGGCAGAGGAAAACGCCACGTGCGCCAACGGCCGTCTTCCCGCGTCGCCGGGTTCCTCTTCAGCGCCTGCAGGAGCACGAGAAAGCACGCGCTCGCTAAGCCACGCCGGCACACGGCGCCGCGGGGCAAACGCCGAGTCCGTCCGCGACACCCACCTCCTGCTGAGCTCCAGGGCGGTCCGGTCGGCGTGTCCTGCCGCTGGCGCCGTCACAAACCCTCAGCGCTGGTGACGCCTACGACGGCGAGAAGCAAAAAAAACCGTGGCGCCGGGAACGAGTCCCCGGCCCCACGCTCCTCCTCGCCCCTAGCCCGGCTCACCGCAAATGCTCCTCCCGGTCCAGAGGGCCCACAAAGCGCCTGCAAAGCGAGAAGGAAAAGATGAAGCGAGACACCGGGCAATACCGGGCTCCTCAACGCCCACCGCCGCCTCACCTTCTCGGCTGCCGGCCGGCGTGCGGCTTCGCCCCTGCCGGCCCGTCTGCGGCACCCGCAAAACCAGAGGCACGCGCTCGGACGCCGCCCGAAAACACAGCCTGCCCGCAGACGGTCCCAGCTCGCCCTCCCTTACCTGGGCCGCTCGCCCACCCGGCCGCCCTTGCTTTTGACTGCCACGCCGCGGACCGCCGAGACGCTCAGCTGCCGCCTGTAAAACACCACCAAAGGACGCTCGGACCCGCGCCAGCAACACGGGACCTGAAACGAGCTGCCGCTTCGGCCCAGCACTCCGTGCTCACCTGGCCCGAGGAGCTGAGCTGCCGACAGCCCGCTTTCCTCTTCGCTTCGCACCTAGGAAACAGAGAAACGACCGAGCTTAGCTAGAGCCACACGGCACAGCTCCCCTCTGGCACCACCCACCGACCCACCTGCTTACGGCGCACAGCTCGCCTCCTCCGTCGCTCTTCCGGGCCAAGTTGTCCCTCTGCTCCTGAAATCAGGTGATTCTGCAAGTCACCCAGCAGCCCATCAACAGCCTGACCAGCCCACAGGTCTGCTTTCTGTGGCGCAAGAACGTCCCAAGCTCTCGTGGAGGCTCTCAAACGCCTGCGTGGGGACCCTCCGCTCCCCTGCCCACGGCTACTCCATCCCAGATGACCGCACCGCCTCCGCCCACGCAATTCAACGCGTCAGCAGGTTAACCGGGGACCGCCAGAGCTCCGTCCACCCTCCCCTGCCTCTACGCGTCCGGGCAGAGCAGCTCCGAGCCAAACGCGCACCCGGGCCGACAGACGCTCCGCAGAACCTTATAGACCACGCGACGGCCACAGCGCCAAAAACGCTCCACGACGAACACGACGCTCCGAGACCAGAAGGGCATCGATCCCAATAATCTACGGGGAGGAGAGGAGCCTCTCCTGCATCCTCAAACGGAAAAGGAGCCCGACGTCACGGCTCCTGACGAGACGGCGGCAGCGCCACAACCGAGCAGAGACGTCGCAACCAAACGAGAAGCTGATGAAAAACCTAAGAACTTCTTCCCAGCATCTTGAAGTTCCAGTCCCTGAGACTGGATGGCTAGAGCTGCCGGCACAGCTCAGGACAATGCCACAAACAGCCCTGACCAGAAACGGCCGAAAGGCAAGAACCCGCCACGCTTTCGGCTGCCGACACCAGAAAACCAGCAACCGATCGGCGCTACGCCGATCGGCACCGGCGTTCTAGATCCCGGGGTGGCACCCGAGAGGCCTTCCGTGCCCCTCGAACGCAACGAGACCCCAGGATCGGCTGACAGGCGCAAGGCAGGCTTCCCGAACTACACCACAACGCAGACGCAGGCTGGAGCTGCCCTGCCCGGCACACGCTGGCATCGCACGGTAAAGGTCCCCGGGCCCTTGACCCGCGCCAAGGGCGCGGTTCCTGGACGGCCCTTGCCCTTAGCAGAGCTAAACCCCCCGTCCCTGCCATTCCCGGCCCCTTCCCAGCCCTCGCGCCTCCACTTAGCTTTCAGAGGGCCGAGGGACCGAACCCATCTTCGGCAGAGGAAAACGCCACGTGCGCCAACGGCCGTCTTCCCGCGTCGCCGGGTTCCTCTTCAGCGCCTGCAGGAGCACGAGAAAGCACGCGCTCGCTAAGCCACGCCGGCACACGGCGCCGCGGGGCAAACGCCGAGTCCGTCCGCGACACCCACCTCCTGCTGAGCTCCAGGGCGGTCCGGTCGGCGTGTCCTGCCGCTGGCGCCGTCACAAACCCTCAGCGCTGGTGACGCCTACGACCGCGAGAAGCAAAAAAAAACCGTGGCGCCGGGAACGAGTCCCCGGCCCCACGCTCCTCCTCGCCCCTAGCCCGGCTCACCGCAAATGCTCCTCCCGGTCCAGAGGGCCCACAAAGCGCCTGCAAAGCGAGAAGGAAAAGATGAAGCGAGACACCGGGCAATACCGGGCTCCTCAACGCCCACCGCCGCCTCACCTTCTCGGCTGCCGGCCGGCGTGCGGCTTCGCCCCTGCCGGCCCGTCTGCGGCACCCGCAAAACCAGAGGCACGCGCTCGGACGCCGCCCGAAAACACAGCCTGCCCGCAGACGGTCCCAGCTCGCCCTCCCTTACCTGGGCCGCTCGCCCACCCGGCCGCCCTTGCTTTTGACTGCCACGCCGCGGACCGCCGAGACGCTCAGCTGCCGCCTGTAAAACACCACCAAAGGACGCTCGGACCCGCGCCAGCAACACGGGACCTGAAACGAGCTGCCGCTTCGGCCCAGCACTCCGTGCTCACCTGGCCCGAGGAGCTGAGCTGCCGACAGCCCGCTTTCCTCTTCGCTTCGCACCTAGGAAACAGAGAAACGACCGAGCTTAGCTAGAGCCACACGGCACAGCTCCCCTCTGGCACCACCCACCGACCCACCTGCTTACGGCGCACAGCTCGCCTCCTCCGTCGCTCTTCCGGGCCAAGTTGTCCCTCTGCTCCTGAAATCAGGTGATTCTGCAAGTCACCCAGCAGCCCATCAACAGCCTGACCAGCCCACAGGTCTGCTTTCTGTGGCGCAAGAACGTCCCAAGCTCTCGTGGAGGCTCTCAAACGCCTGCGCGGGGACCCTCCGCTCCCCTGCCCACGGCTACTCCATCCCAGATGACCGCACCGCCTCCGCCCACGCAATTCAACGCGTCAGCAGGTTAACCGGGGACCGCCAGAGCTCCGTCCACCCTCCCCTGCCTCTACGCGTCCGGGCAGAGCAGCTCCGAGCCAAACGCGCACCCGGGCCGACAGACGCTCCGCAGAACCTTATAGACCACGCGACGGCCACAGCGCCAAAAACGCTCCACGACGAACACGACGCTCCGAGACCAGAAGGGCATCGATCCCAATAATCTACGGGGAGGAGAGGAGCCTCTCCTGCATCCTCAAACGGAAAAGGAGCCCGACGTCACGGCTCCTGACGAGACGGCGGCAGCGCCACAACCGAGCAGAGACGTCGCAACCAAACGAGAAGCTGATGAAAAACCTAAGAACTTCTTCCCAGCATCTTGAAGTTCCAGTCCCTGAGACTGGATGGCTAGAGCTGCCGGCACAGCTCAGGACAATGCCACAAACAGCCCTGACCAGAAACGGCCGAAAGGCAAGAACCCGCCACGCTTTCGGCTGCCGACACCAGAAAACCAGCACCCGATCGGCGCTACGCCCATCGGCACCGGCGTTCTAGATCCCGGGGTGGCACCCGAGAGGCCTTCCGTGCCCCTCGAACACAACGAGACCCCAGGATCGGCTGACAGGCGCAAGGCAGGCTTCCCGAACTACACCACAACGCAGACGCAGGCTGGAGCTGCCCTGCCCGGCACACGCTGGCATCGCACGGTAAAGGTCCCCGGGCCCTTGACCCGCGCCAAGGGCGCGGTTCCTGGACGGCCCTTGCCCTTAGCAGAGCTAAACCCCCCGTCCCTGCCATTCCCGGCCCCTTCCCAGCCCTCGCGCCTCCACTTAGCTTTCAGAGGGCCGAGGGACCGAACCCATCTTCGGCAGAGGAAAACGCCACGTGCGCCAACGGCCGTCTTCCCGCGTCGCCGGGTTCCTCTTCAGCGCCTGCAGGAGCACGAGAAAGCACGCGCTCGCTAAGCCACGCCGGCACACGGCGCCGCGGGGCAAACGCCGAGTCCGTCCGCGACACCCACCTCCTGCTGAGCTCCAGGGCGGTCCGGTCGGCGTGTCCTGCCGCTGGCGCCGTCACAAACCCTCAGCGCTGGTGACGCCTACGACGGCGAGAAGCAAAAAAAACCGTGGCGCTGGGAACGATTCCCGGGCCCCACGCTCCTCCTCGCCCCTAGCCCGGCTCACCACAAATGCTCCTCCCGGTCCAGAGGGCCCACAAAGCGCCTGCAAAGCGAGAAGGAAAAGATGAAGCGAGACACCGGGCAATACCGGGCTCCTCAACGCCCACCGCCGCCTCACCTTCTCGGCTGCCGGCCGGCGTGCGGCTTCGCCCCTGCCGGCCCGTCTGCGGCACCCGCAAAACCAGAGGCACGCGCTCGGACGCCGCCCGAAAACACAGCCTGCCCGCAGACCGTCCCAGCTCGCCCTCCCTTACCTGGGCCGCTCGCCCACCCGGCCGCCCTTGCTTTTGACTGCCACGCCGCGGACCGCCGAGACGCTCAGCTGCCGCCTGTAAAACACCACCAAAGGACGCTCGGACCCGCGCCAGCAACACGGGACCTGAAACGAGCTGCCGCTTCGGCCCAGCACTCCGTGCTCACCTGGCCCGAGGAGCTGAGCTGCCGACAGCCCGCTTTCCTCTTCGCTTCGCACCTAGGAAACAGAGAAACGACCGAGCTTAGCTAGAGCCACACGGCACAGCTCCCCTCTGGCACCACCCACCGACCCACCTGCTTACGGCGCACAGCTCGCCTCCTCCGTCGCTCTTCCGGGCCAAGTTGTCCCTCTGCTCCTGAAATCAGGTGATTCTGCAAGTCACCCAGCAGCCCAACAACAGCCTGACCAGCCCACAGGTCTGCTTTCTGTGGCGCAAGAACGTCCCAAGCTCTCGTGGAGGCTCTCAAACGCCTGCGCGGGGACCCTCCGCTCCCCTGCCCACGGCTACTCCATCCCAGATGACCGCACCGCCTCCGCCCACGCAATTCAACGCGTCAGCAGGTTAACCGGGGACCGCCAGAGCTCCGTCCACCCTCCCCTGCCTCTACGCGTCCGGGCAGAGCAGCTCCGAGCCAAACGCGCACCCGGGCCGACAGACGCTCCGCAGAACCTTATAGACCACGCGACGGCCACAGCGCCAAAAACGCTCCACGACGAACACGACGCTCCGAGACCAGAAGGGCATCGATCCCAATAATCTACGGGGAGGAGAGGAGCCTCTCCTGCATCCTCAAACGGAAAAGGAGCCCGACGTCACGGCTCCTGACGAGACGGCGGCAGCGCCACAACCGAGCAGAGACGTCGCAACCAAATGAGAAGCTGATGAAAAACCTAAGAACTTCTTCCCAGCATCTTGAAGTTCCAGTCCCTGAGACTGGATGGCTAGAGAGCACAGCTGCCGGCACAGCCCAGGACAACGCCACAATCAGCCCTGACCAGAAACGGCCGAAAGGCAAGAACCCGCCACGCTTTCGGCTGCCGACACCAGAAAACCAGCGCCCGATCGGCGCTACGCCCATCGGCACCGGCGTTCCAGATCCCGGGGTGGCACCCGAGAGGCCTTCCGTGCCCCTCGAACGCAACGAGACCCCAGGATCGGCTGACAGGCGCAAGGCAGGCTTCCCGAACTACACCACAACGCAGACGCAGGCTGGAGCTGCCCTGCCCGGCACACGCTGGCATCGCACGGTAAAGGTCCCCGGGCCCTTGACCCGCGCCAAGGGCGCGGTTCCTGGACGGCCCTTGCCCTTAGCAGAGCTAAACCCCCCGTCCCTGCCATTCCCGGCCCCTTCCCAGCCCTCGCGCCTCCACTTAGCTTTCAGAGGGCCGAGGGACCGAACCCATCTTCGGCAGAGGAAAACGCCACGTGCGCCAACGGCCGTCTTCCCACGTCGCCGGGTTCCTCTTCAGCGCCTGCAGGAGCACGAGAAAGCACGCGCTCGCTAAGCCACGCCGGCACACGGCGCCGCGGGGCAAACGCCGAGTCCGTCCGCGACACCCACCTCCTGCTGAGCTCCAGGGCGGTCCGGTCGGCGTGTCCTGCCGCTGGCGCCGTCACAAACCCTCAGCGCTGGTGACGCCTACGACGGCGAGAAGCAAAAAAAACCGTGGCGCCGGGAACGAGTCCCCGGCCCCACGCTCCTCCTCGCCCCTAGCCCGGCTCACCGCAAATGCTCCTCCCGGTCCAGAGGGCCCACAAAGCGCCTGCAAAGCGAGAAGGAAAAGATGAAGCGAGACACCGGGCAATACCGGGCTCCTCAACGCCCACCGCCGCCTCACCTTCTCGGCTGCCGGCTGGCGTGCGGCTTCGCCCCTGCCGGCCCGTCTGCGGCACCCGCAAAACCAGAGGCACGCGCTCGGACGCCGCCCGAAAACACAGCCTGCCCGCAGACGGTCCCAGCTCGCCCTCCCTTACCTGGGCCGCTCGCCCACCCGGCCGCCCTTGCTTTTGACTGCCACGCCGCGGACCGCCGAGACGCTCAGCTGCCGCCTGTAAAACACCACCAAAGGACGCTCGGACCCGCGCCAGCAACACGGGACCTGAAACGAGCTGCCGCTTCGGCCCAGCACTCCGTGCTCACCTGGCCCGAGGAGCTGAGCTGCCGACAGCCCGCTTTCCTCTTCGCTTCGCACCTAGGAAACAGAGAAAGGACCGAGCTTAGCTAGAGCCACACGGCACAGCTCCCCTCTGGCACCACCCACCGACCCACCTGCTTACGGCGCACAGCTCGCCTCCTCCGTCGCTCTTCCGGGCCAAGTTGTCCCTCTGCTCCTGAAATCAGGTGATTCTGCAAGTCACCCAGCAGCCCATCAACAGCCTGACCAGCCCACAGGTCTGCTTTCTGTGGCGCAAGAACGTCCCAAGCTCTCGTGGAGGCTCTCAAACGCCTGCGCGGGGACCCTCCGCTCCCCTGCCCACGGCTACTCCATCCCAGATGACCGCACCGCCTCCGCCCACGCAATTCAACGCGTCAGCAGGTTAACCGGGGACCGCCAGAGCTCCGTCCACCCTCCCCTGCCTCTACGCGTCCGGGCAGAGCAGCTCCGAGCCAAACGCGCACCCGGGCCGACAGACGCTCCGCAGAACCTTATAGACCACGCGACGGCCACAGCGCCAAAAACGCTCCACGACGAACACGACGCTCCGAGACCAGAAGGGCATCGATCCCAATAATCTACGGGGAGGAGAGGAGCCTCTCCTGCATCCTCAAACGGAAAAGGAGCCCGACGTCACGGCTCCTGACGAGACGGCGGCAGCGCCACAACCGAGCAGAGACGTCGCAACCAAACGAGAAGCTGATGAAAAACCTAAGAACTTCTTCCCAGCATCTTGAAGTTCCAGTCCCTGAGACTGGATGGCTAGAGCTGCCGGCACAGCTCAGGACAATGCCACAAACAGCCCTGACCAGAAACGGCCGAAAGGCAAGAACCCGCCACGCTTTCGGCTGCCGACACCAGAAAACCAGCACCCGATCGGCGCTACGCCCATCGGCACCGGCGTTCTAGATCCCGGGGTGGCACCCGAGAGGCCTTCCGTGCCCCTCGAACACAACGAGACCCCAGGATCGGCTGACAGGCGCAAGGCAGGCTTCCCGAACTACACCACAACGCAGACGCAGGCTGGAGCTGCCCTGCCCGGCACACGCTGGCATCGCACGGTAAAGGTCCCCGGGCCCTTGACCCGTGCCAAGGGCGCGGTTCCTGGACGGCCCTTGCCCTTAGCAGAGCTAAACCCCCCGTCCCTGCCATTCCCGGCCCCTTCCCAGCCCTCGCGCCTCCACTTAGCTTTCAGAGGGCCGAGGGACCGAACCCATCTTCGGCAGAGGAAAACGCCACGTGCGCCAACGGCCGTCTTCCCGCGTCGCCGGGTTCCTCTTCAGCGCCTGCAGGAGCACGAGAAAGCACGCGCTCGCTAAGCCACGCCGGCACACGGCGCCGCGGGGCAAACGCCGAGTCCGTCCGCGACACCCACCTCCTGCTGAGCTCCAGGGCGGTCCGGTCGGCGTGTCCTGCCGCTGGCGCCGTCACAAACCCTCAGCGCTGGTGACGCCTACGACGGCGAGAAGCAAAAAAAAACCGTGGCGCTGGGAACGAGTCCCCGGCCCCACGCTCCTCCTCGCCCCTAGCCCGGCTCACCACAAATGCTCCTCCCGGTCCAGAGGGCCCACAAAGCGCCTGCAAAGCGAGAAGGAAAAGATGAAGCGAGACACCGGGCAATACCGGGCTCCTCAACGCCCACCGCCGCCTCACCTTCTCGGCTGCCGGCCGGCGTGCGGCTTCGCCCCTGCCGGCCCGTCTGCGGCACCCGCAAAACCAGAGGCACGCGCTCGGACGCCGCCCGAAAACACAGCCTGCCCGCAGACGGTCCCAGCTCGCCCTCCCTTACCTGGGCCGCTCGCCCACCCGGCCGCCCTTGCTTTTGACTGCCACGCCGCGGACCGCCGAGACGCTCAGCTGCCGCCTGTAAAACACCACCAAAGGACGCTCGGACCCGCGCCAGCAACACGGGACCTGAAACGAGCTGCCGCTTCGGCCCAGCACTCCGTGCTCACCTGGCCCGAGGAGCTGAGCTGCCGACAGCCCGCTTTCCTCTTCGCTTCGCACCTAGGAAACAGAGAAACGACCGAGCTTAGCTAGAGCCACACGGCACAGCTCCCCTCTGGCACCACCCACCGACCCACCTGCTTACGGCGCACAGCTCGCCTCCTCCGTCGCTCTTCCGGGCCAAGTTGTCCCTCTGCTCCTGAAATCAGGTGATTCTGCAAGTCACCCAGCAGCCCAACAACAGCCTGACCAGCCCACAGGTCTGCTTTCTGTGGCGCAAGAACGTCCCAAGCTCTCGTGGAGGCTCTCAAACGCCTGCGCGGGGACCCTCCGCTCCCCTGCCCACGGCTACTCCATCCCAGATGACCGCACCGCCTCCGCCCACGCAATTCAACGCGTCAGCAGGTTAACCGGGGACCGCCAGAGCTCCGTCCACCCTCCCCTGCCTCTACGCGTCCGGGCAGAGCAGCTCCGAGCCAAACGCGCACCCGGGCCGACAGACGCTCCGCAGAACCTTATAGACCACGCGACGGCCACAGCGCCAAAAACGCTCCACGACGAACACGACGCTCCGAGACCAGAAGGGCATCGATCCCAATAATCTACGGGGAGGAGAGGAGCCTCTCCTGCATCCTCAAACGGAAAAGGAGCCCGACGTCACGGCTCCTGACGAGACGGCGGCAGCGCCACAACCGAGCAGAGACGTCGCAACCAAATGAGAAGCTGATGAAAAACCTAAGAACTTCTTCCCAGCATCTTGAAGTTCCAGTCCCTGAGACTGGATGGCTAGAGAGCACAGCTGCCGGCACAGCCCAGGACAACGCCACAATCAGCCCTGACCAGAAACGGCCGAAAGGCAAGAACCCGCCACGCTTTCGGCTGCCGACACCAGAAAACCAGCGCCCGATCGGCGCTACGCCCATCGGCACCGGCGTTCCAGATCCCGGGGTGGCACCCGAGAGGCCTTCCGTGCCCCTCGAACGCAACGAGACCCCAGGATCGGCTGACAGGCGCAAGGCAGGCTTCCCGAACTACACCACAACGCAGACGCAGGCTGGAGCTGCCCGGCCCGGCACACGCTGGCATCGCACGGTAAAGGTCCCCGGGCCCTTGACCCGCGCCAAGGGCGCGGTTCCTGGACGGCCCTTGCCCTTAGCAGAGCTAAACCCCCCGTCCCTGCCATTCCCGGCCCCTTCCCAGCCCTCGCGCCTCCACTTAGCTTTCAGAGGGCCGAGGGACCGAACCCATCTTCGGCAGAGGAAAACGCCACGTGCGCCAACGGCCGTCTTCCCACGTCGCCGGGTTCCTCTTCAGCGCCTGCAGGAGCACGAGAAAGCACGCGCTCGCTAAGCCACGCCGGCACACGGCGCCGCGGGGCAAACGCCGAGTCCGTCCGCGACACCCACCTCCTGCTGAGCTCCAGGGCGGTCCGGTCGGCGTGTCCTGCCGCTGGCGCCGTCACAAACCCTCAGCGCTGGTGACGCCTACGACGGCGAGAAGCAAAAAAAACCGTGGCGCCGGGAACGAGTCCCCGGCCCCACGCTCCTCCTCGCCCCTAGCCCGGCTCACCGCAAATGCTCCTCCCAGTCCAGAGGGCCCACAAAGCGCCTGCAAAGCGAGAAGGAAAAGATGAAGCGAGACACCGGGCAATACCGGGCTCCTCAACGCCCACCGCCGCCTCACCTTCTCGGCTGCCGGCTGGCGTGCGGCTTCGCCCCTGCCGGCCCGTCTGCGGCACCCGCAAAACCAGAGGCACGCGCTCGGACGCCGCCCGAAAACACAGCCTGCCCGCAGACCGTCCCAGCTCGCCCTCCCTTACCTGGGCCGCTCGCCCACCCGGCCGCCCTTGCTTTTGACTGCCACGCCGCGGACCGCCGAGACGCTCAGCTGCCGCCTGTAAAACACCACCAAAGGACGCTCGGACCCGCGCCAGCAACACGGGACCTGAAACGAGCTGCCGCTTCGGCCCAGCACTCCGTGCTCACCTGGCCCGAGGAGCTGAGCTGCCGACAGCCCGCTTTCCTCTTCGCTTCGCACCTAGGAAACAGAGAAAGGACCGAGCTTAGCTAGAGCCACACGGCACAGCTCCCCTCTGGCACCACCCACCGACCCACCTGCTTACGGCGCACAGCTCGCCTCCTCCGTCGCTCTTCCGGGCCAAGTTGTCCCTCTGCTCCTGAAATCAGGTGATTCTGCAAGTCACCCAGCAGCCCATCAACAGCCTGACCAGCCCACAGGTCTGCTTTCTGTGGCGCAAGAACGTCCCAAGCTCTCGTGGAGGCTCTCAAACGCCTGCGCGGGGACCCTCCGCTCCCCTGCCCACGGCTACTCCATCCCAGATGACCGCACCGCCTCCGCCCACGCAATTCAACGCGTCAGCAGGTTAACCGGGGACCGCCAGAGCTCCGTCCACCCTCCCCTGCCTCTACGCGTCCGGGCAGAGCAGCTCCGAGCCAAACGCGCACCCGGGCCGACAGACGCTCCGCAGAACCTTATAGACCACGCGACGGCCACAGCGCCAAAAACGCTCCACGACGAACACGACGCTCCGAGACCAGAAGGGCATCGATCCCAATAATCTACGGGGAGGAGAGGAGCCTCTCCTGCATCCTCAAACGGAAAAGGAGCCCGACGTCACGGCTCCTGACGAGACGGCGGCAGCGCCACAACCGAGCAGAGACGTCGCAACCAAACGAGAAGCTGATGAAAAACCTAAGAACTTCTTCCCAGCATCTTGAAGTTCCAGTCCCTGAGACTGGATGGCTAGAGAGCACAGCTGCCGGCACAGCCCAGGACAACGCCACAATCAGCCCTGACCAGAAACGGCCGAAAGGCAAGAACCCGCCACGCTTTCGGCTGCCGACACCAGAAAACCAGCGCCCGATCGGCGCTACGCCCATCGGCACCGGCGTTCCAGATCCCGGGGTGGCACCCGAGAGGCCTTCCGTGCCCCTCGAACGCAACGAGACCCCAGGATCGGCTGACAGGCGCAAGGCAGGCTTCCCGAACTACACCACAACGCAGACGCAGGCTGGAGCTGCCCAGCCCGGCACACGCTGGCATCGCACGGTAAAGGTCCCCGGGCCCTTGACCCGCGCCAAGGGCGCGGTTCCTGGACGGCCCTTGCCCTTAGCAGAGCTAAACCCCCCGTCCCTGCCATTCCCGGCCCCTTCCCAGCCCTCGCGCCTCCACTTAGCTTTCAGAGGGCCGAGGGACCGAACCCATCTTCGGCAGAGGAAAACGCCACGTGCGCCAACGGCCGTCTTCCCACGTCGCCGGGTTCCTCTTCAGCGCCTGCAGGAGCACGAGAAAGCACGCGCTCGCTAAGCCACGCCGGCACACGGCGCCGCGGGGCAAACGCCGAGTCCGTCCGCGACACCCACCTCCTGCTGAGCTCCAGGGCGGTCCGGTCGGCGTGTCCTGCCGCTGGCGCCGTCACAAACCCTCAGCGCTGGTGACGCCTACGACGGCGAGAAGCAAAAAAAAACCGTGGCGCCGGGAACGAGTCCCCGGCCCCACGCTCCTCCTCGCCCCTAGCCCGGCTCACCGCAAATGCTCCTCCCGGTCCAGAGGGCCCACAAAGCGCCTGCAAAGCGAGAAGGAAAAGATGAAGCGAGACACCGGGCAATACCGGGCTCCTCAACGCCCACCGCCGCCTCACCTTCTCGGCTGCCGGCCGGCGTGCGGCTTCGCCCCTGCCGGCCCGTCTGCGGCACCCGCAAAACCAGAGGCACGCGCTCGGACGCCGCCCGAAAACACAGCCTGCCCGCAGACCGTCCCAGCTCGCCCTCCCTTACCTGGGCCGCTCGCCCACCCGGCCGCCCTTGCTTTTGACTGCCACGCCGCGGACCGCCGAGACGCTCAGCTGCCGCCTGTAAAACACCACCAAAGGACGCTCGGACCCGCGCCAGCAACACGGGACCTGAAACGAGCTGCCGCTTCGGCCCAGCACTCCGTGCTCACCTGGCCCGAGGAGCTGAGCTGCCGACAGCCCGCTTTCCTCTTCGCTTCGCACCTAGGAAACAGAGAAACGACCGAGCTTAGCTAGAGCCACACGGCACAGCTCCCCTCTGGCACCACCCACCGACCCACCTGCTTACGGCGCACAGCTCGCCTCCTCCGTCGCTCTTCCGGGCCAAGTTGTCCCTCTGCTCCTGAAATCAGGTGATTCTGCAAGTCACCCAGCAGCCCATCAACAGCCTGACCAGCCCACAGGTCTGCTTTCTGTGGCGCAAGAACGTCCCAAGCTCTCGTGGAGGCTCTCAAACGCCTGCGCGGGGACCCTCCGCTCCCCTGCCCACGGCTACTCCATCCCAGATGACCGCACCGCCTCCGCCCACGCAATTCAACGCGTCAGCAGGTTAACCGGGGACCGCCAGAGCTCCGTCCACCCTCCCCTGCCTCTACGCGTCCGGGCAGAGCAGCTCCGAGCCAAACGCGCACCCGGGCCGACAGACGCTCCGCAGAACCTTATAGACCACGCGATGGCCACAGCGCCAAAAACGCTCCACGACGAACACGACGCTCCGAGACCAGAAGGGCATCGATCCCAATAATCTACGGGGAGGAGAGGAGCCTCTCCTGCATCCTCAAACGGAAAAGGAGCCCGACGTCACGGCTCCTGACGAGACGGCGGCAGCGCCACAACCGAGCAGAGACGTCGCAACCAAACGAGAAGCTGATGAAAAACCTAAGAACTTCTTCCCAGCATCTTGAAGTTCCAGTCCCTGAGACTGGATGGCTAGAGAGCACAGCTGCCGGCACAGCCCAGGACAACGCCACAATCAGCCCTGACCAGAAACGGCCGAAAGGCAAGAACCCGCCACGCTTTCGGCTGCCGACACCAGAAAACCAGCGCCCGATCGGCGCTACGCCCATCGGCACCGGCGTTCCAGATCCCGGGGTGGCACCCGAGAGGCCTTCCGTGCCCCTCGAACGCAACGAGACCCCAGGATCGGCTGACAGGCGCAAGGCAGGCTTCCCGAACTACACCACAACGCAGACGCAGGCTGGAGCTGCCCGGCCCGGCACACGCTGGCATCGCACGGTAAAGGTCCCCGGGCCCTTGACCCGCGCCAAGGGCGCGGTTCCTGGACGGCCCTTGCCCTTAGCAGAGCTAAACCCCCCGTCCCTGCCATTCCCGGCCCCTTCCCAGCCCTCGCGCCTCCACTTAGCTTTCAGAGGGCCGAGGGACCGAACCCATCTTCGGCAGAGGAAAACGCCACGTGCGCCAACGGCCGTCTTCCCACGTCGCCGGGTTCCTCTTCAGCGCCTGCAGGAGCACGAGAAAGCACGCGCTCGCTAAGCCACGCCGGCACACGGCGCCGCGGGGCAAACGCCGAGTCCGTCCGCGACACCCACCTCCTGCTGAGCTCCAGGGCGGTCCGGTCGGCGTGTCCTGCCGCTGGCGCCGTCACAAACCCTCAGCGCTGGTGACGCCTACGACGGCGAGAAGCAAAAAAAACCGTGGCGCCGGGAACGAGTCCCCGGCCCCACGCTCCTCCTCGCCCCTAGCCCGGCTCACCGCAAATGCTCCTCCCGGTCCAGAGGGCCCACAAAGCGCCTGCAAAGCGAGAAGGAAAAGATGAAGCGAGACACCGGGCAATACCGGGCTCCTCAACGCCCACCGCCGCCTCACCTTCTCGGCTGCCGGCCGGCGTGCGGCTTCGCCCCTGCCGGCCCGTCTGCGGCACCCGCAAAACCAGAGGCACGCGCTCGGACGCCGCCCGAAAACACAGCCTGCCCGCAGACGGTCCCAGCTCGCCCTCCCTTACCTGGGCCGCTCGCCCACCCGGCCGCCCTTGCTTTTGACTGCCACGCCGCGGACCGCCGAGACGCTCAGCTGCCGCCTGTAAAACACCACCAAAGGACGCTCGGACCCGCGCCAGCAACACGGGACCTGAAACGAGCTGCCGCTTCGGCCCAGCACTCCGTGCTCACCTGGCCCGAGGAGCTGAGCTGCCGACAGCCCGCTTTCCTCTTCGCTTCGCACCTAGGAAACAGAGAAACGACCGAGCTTAGCTAGAGCCACACGGCACAGCTCCCCTCTGGCACCACCCACCGACCCACCTGCTTACGGCGCACAGCTCGCCTCCTCCGTCGCTCTTCCGGGCCAAGTTGTCCCTCTGCTCCTGAAATCAGGTGATTCTGCAAGTCACCCAGCAGCCCATCAACAGCCTGACCAGCCCACAGGTCTGCTTTCTGTGGCGCAAGAACGTCCCAAGCTCTCGTGGAGGCTCTCAAACGCCTGCGCGGGGACCCTCCGCTCCCCTGCCCACGGCTACTCCATCCCAGATGACCGCACCGCCTCCGCCCACGCAATTCAACGCGTCAGCAGGTTAACCGGGGACCGCCAGAGCTCCGTCCACCCTCCCCTGCCTCTACGCGTCCGGGCAGAGCAGCTCCGAGCCAAACGCGCGCCCGGGCCGACAGACGCTCCGCAGAACCTTATAGACCACGCGACGGCCACAGCGCCAAAAACGCTCCACGACGAACACGACGCTCCGAGACCAGAAGGGCATCGATCCCAATAATCTACGGGGAGGAGAGGAGCCTCTCCTGCATCCTCAAACGGAAAAGGAGCCCGACGTCACGGCTCCTGACGAGACGGCGGCAGCGCCACAACCGAGCAGAGACGTCGCAACCAAACGAGAAGCTGATGAAAAACCTAAGAACTTCTTCCCAGCATCTTGAAGTTCCAGTCCCTGAGACTGGATGGCTAGAGCTGCCGGCACAGCTCAGGACAATGCCACAAACAGCCCTGACCAGAAACGGCCGAAAGGCAAGAACCCGCCACGCTTTCGGCTGCCGACACCAGAAAACCAGCACCCGATCGGCGCTACGCCGATCGGCACCGGCGTTCTAGATCCCGGGGTGGCACCCGAGAGGCCTTCCGTGCCCCTCGAACGCAACGAGACCCCAGGATCGGCTGACAGGCGCAAGGCAGGCTTCCCGAACTACACCACAACGCAGACGCAGGCTGGAGCTGCCCTGCCCGGCACACGCTGGCATCGCACGGTAAAGGTCCCCGGGCCCTTGACCCGCGCCAAGGGCGCGGTTCCTGGACGGCCCTTGCCCTTAGCAGAGCTAAACCCCCCGTCCCTGCCATTCCCGGCCCCTTCCCAGCCCTCGCGCCTCCACTTAGCTTTCAGAGGGCCGAGGGACCGAACCCATCTTCGGCAGAGGAAAACGCCACGTGCGCCAACGGCCGTCTTCCCGCGTCGCCGGGTTCCTCTTCAGCGCCTGCAGGAGCACGAGAAAGCACGCGCTCGCTAAGCCACGCCGGCACACGGCGCCGCGGGGCAAACGCCGAGTCCGTCCGCGACACCCACCTCCTGCTGAGCTCCAGGGCGGTCCGGTCGGCGTGTCCTGCCGCTGGCGCCGTCACAAACCCTCAGCGCTGGTGACGCCTACGACGGCGAGAAGCAAAAAAAACCGTGGCGCTGGGAACGAGTCCCCGGCCCCACGCTCCTCCTCGCCCCTAGCCCGGCTCACCGCAAATGCTCCTCCCGGTCCAGAGGGCCCACAAAGCGCCTGCAAAGCGAGAAGGAAAAGATGAAGCGAGACACCGGGCAATACCGGGCTCCTCAACGCCCACCGCCGCCTCACCTTCTCGGCTGCCGGCCGGCGTGCGGCTTCGCCCCTGCCGGCCCGTCTGCGGCACCCGCAAAACCAGAGGCACGCGCTCGGACACCGCCCGAAAACACAGCCTGCCCGCAGACGGTCCCAGCTTGCCCTCCCTTACCTGGGCCGCTCGCCCACCCGGCCGCCCTTGCTTTTGACTGCCACGCCGCGGACCGCCGAGACGCTCAGCTGCCGCCTGTAAAACACCACCAAAGGACGCTCGGACCCGCGCCAGCAACACGGGACCTGAAACGAGCTGCCGCTTCGGCCCAGCACTCCGTGCTCACCTGGCCCGAGGAGCTGAGCTGCCGACAGCCCGCTTTCCTCTTCGCTTCGCACCTAGGAAACAGAGAAACGACCGAGCTTAGCTAGAGCCACACGGCACAGCTCCCCTCTGGCACCACCCACCGACCCACCTGCTTACGGCGCACAGCTCGCCTCCTCCGTCGCTCTTCCGGGCCAAGTTGTCCCTCTGCTCCTGAAATCAGGTGATTCTGCAAGTCACCCAGCAGCCCAACAACAGCCTGACCAGCCCACAGGTCTGCTTTCTGTGGCGCAAGAACGTCCCAAGCTCTCGTGGAGGCTCTCAAACGCCTGCGCGGGGACCCTCCGCTCCCCTGCCCACGGCTACTCCATCCCAGATGACCGCACCGCCTCCGCCCACGCAATTCAACGCGTCAGCAGGTTAACCGGGGACCGCCAGAGCTCCGTCCACCCTCCCCTGCCTCTACGCGTCCGGGCAGAGCAGCTCCGAGCCAAACGCGCACCCGGGCCGACAGACGCTCCGCAGAACCTTATAGACCACGCGACGGCCACAGCGCCAAAAACGCTCCACGACGAACACGACGCTCCGAGACCAGAAGGGCATCGATCCCAATAATCTACGGGGAGGAGAGGAGCCTCTCCTGCATCCTCAAACGGAAAAGGAGCCCGACGTCACGGCTCCTGACGAGACGGCGGCAGCGCCACAACCGAGCAGAGACGTCGCAACCAAATGAGAAGCTGATGAAAAACCTAAGAACTTCTTCCCAGCATCTTGAAGTTCCAGTCCCTGAGACTGGATGGCTAGAGAGCACAGCTGCCGGCACAGCCCAGGACAACGCCACAATCAGCCCTGACCAGAAACGGCCGAAAGGCAAGAACCCGCCACGCTTTCGGCTGCCGACACCAGAAAACCAGCGCCCGATCGGCGCTACGCCCATCGGCACCGGCGTTCCAGATCCCGGGGTGGCACCCGAGAGGCCTTCCGTGCCCCTCGAACGCAACGAGACCCCAGGATCGGCTGACAGGCGCAAGGCAGGCTTCCCGAACTACACCACAACGCAGACGCAGGCTGGAGCTGCCCGGCCCGGCACACGCTGGCATCGCACGGTAAAGGTCCCCGGGCCCTTGACCCGCGCCAAGGGCGCGGTTCCTGGACGGCCCTTGCCCTTAGCAGAGCTAAACCCCCCGTCCCTGCCATTCCCGGCCCCTTCCCAGCCCTCGCGCCTCCACTTAGCTTTCAGAGGGCCGAGGGACCAAACCCATCTTCCGCAGAGGAAAACGCCACGTGCGCCAACGGCCGTCTTCCCACGTCGCCGGGTTCCTCTTCAGCGCCTGCAGGAGCACGAGAAAGCACGCGCTCGCTAAGCCACGCCGGCACACGGCGCCGCGGGGCAAACGCCGAGTCCGTCCGCGACACCCACCTCCTGCTGAGCTCCAGGGCGGTCCGGTCGGCGTGTCCTGCCGCTGGCGCCGTCACAAACCCTCAGCGCTGGTGACGCCTACGACGGCGAGAAGCAAAAAAAAACCGTGGCGCCGGGAACGAGTCCCCGGCCCCACGCTCCTCCTCGCCCCTAGCCCGGCTCACCGCAAATGCTCCTCCCGGTCCAGAGGGCCCACAAAGCACCTGCAAAGCGAGAAGGAAAAGATGAAGCGAGACACCGGGCAATACCGGGCTCCTCAACGCCCACCGCCGCCTCACCTTCTCGGCTGCCGGCCGGCGTGCGGCTTCGCCCCTGCCGGCCCGTCTGCGGCACCCGCAAAACCAGAGGCACGCGCTCGGACGCCGCCCGAAAACACAGCCTGCCCGCAGACGGTCCCAGCTCGCCCTCCCTTACCTGGGCCGCTCGCCCACCCGGCCGCCCTTGCTTTTGACTGCCACGCCGCGGACCGCCGAGACGCTCAGCTGCCGCCTGTAAAACACCACCAAAGGACGCTCGGACCCGCGCCAGCAACACGGGACCTGAAACGAGCTGCCGCTTCGGCCCAGCACTCCGTGCTCACCTGGCCCGAGGAGCTGAGCTGCCGACAGCCCGCTTTCCTCTTCGCTTCGCACCTAGGAAACAGAGAAACGACCGAGCTTAGCTAGAGCCACACGGCACAGCTCCCCTCTGGCACCACCCACCGACCCACCTGCTTACGGCGCACAGCTCGCCTCCTCCGTCGCTCTTCCGGGCCAAGTTGTCCCTCTGCTCCTGAAATCAGGTGATTCTGCAAGTCACCCAGCAGCCCATCAACAGGCTGACCAGCCCAAAGGTCTGCTTTCTGTGGCGCAAGAACGTCCC
This sequence comes from Columba livia, assembly GCF_036013475.1. Taxonomy (NCBI): domain Eukaryota; kingdom Metazoa; phylum Chordata; class Aves; order Columbiformes; family Columbidae; genus Columba; species Columba livia. Next base: position 110,518 of record NC_088607.1, read on the forward strand.
AAGCTCTCGTGGAGGCTCTCAAACGCCTGCGCGGGGACCCTCCGCTCCCCTGCCCACGGCTACTCCATCCCAGATGACCGCACCGCCTCCGCCCACGCAATTCAACGCGTCAGCAGGTTAACCGGGGACCGCCAGAGCTCCGTCCACCCTCCCCTGCCTCTACGCGTCCGGGCAGAGCAGCTCCGAGCCAAACGCGCGCCCGGGCCGACAGACGCTCCGCAGAACCTTATAGACCACGCGACGGCCACAGCGCCAAAAACGCTCCACGACGAACACGACGCTCCGAGACCAGAAGGGCATCGATCCCAATAATCTACGGGGAGGAGAGGAGCCTCTCCTGCATCCTCAAACGGAAAAGGAGCCCGACGTCACGGCTCCTGACGAGACGGCGGCAGCGCCACAACCGAGCAGAGACGTCGCAACCAAACGAGAAGCTGATGAAAAACCTAAGAACTTCTTCCCAGCATCTTGAAGTTCCAGTCCCTGAGACTGGATGGCTAGAGCTGCCGGCACAGCTCAGGACAATGCCACAAACAGCCCTGACCAGAAACGGCCGAAAGGCAAGAACCCGCCACGCTTTCGGCTGCCGACACCAGAAAACCAGCACCCGATCGGCGCTACGCCGATCGGCACCGGCGTTCTAGATCCCGGGGTGGCACCCGAGAGGCCTTCCGTGCCCCTCGAACGCAACGAGACCCCAGGATCGGCTGACAGGCGCAAGGCAGGCTTCCCGAACTACACCACAACGCAGACGCAGGCTGGAGCTGCCCTGCCCGGCACACGCTGGCATCGCACGGTAAAGGTCCCCGGGCCCTTGACCCGCGCCAAGGGCGCGGTTCCTGGACGGCCCTTGCCCTTAGCAGAGCTAAACCCCCCGTCCCTGCCATTCCCGGCCCCTTCCCAGCCCTCGCGCCTCCACTTAGCTTTCAGAGGGCCGAGGGACCGAACCCATCTTCGGCAGAGGAAAACGCCACGTGCGCCAACGGCCGTCTTCCCGCGTCGCCGGGTTCCTCTTCAGCGCCTGCAGGAGCACGAGAAAGCACGCGCTCGCTAAGCCACGCCGGCACACGGCGCCGCGGGGCAAACGCCGAGTCCGTCCGCGACACCCACCTCCTGCTGAGCTCCAGGGCGGTCCGGTCGGCGTGTCCTGCCGCTGGCGCCGTCACAAACCCTCAGCGCTGGTGACGCCTACGACGGCGAGAAGCAAAAAAAACCGTGGCGCTGGGAACGAGTCCCCGGCCCCACGCTCCTCCTCGCCCCTAGCCCGGCTCACCGCAAATGCTCCTCCCGGTCCAGAGGGCCCACAAAGCGCCTGCAAAGCGAGAAGGAAAAGATGAAGCGAGACACCGGGCAATACCGGGCTCCTCAACGCCCACCGCCGCCTCACCTTCTCGGCTGCCGGCCGGCGTGCGGCTTCGCCCCTGCCGGCCCGTCTGCGGCACCCGCAAAACCAGAGGCACGCGCTCGGACGCCGCCCGAAAACACAGCCTGCCCGCAGACGGTCCCAGCTTGCCCTCCCTTACCTGGGCCGCTCGCCCACCCGGCCGCCCTTGCTTTTGACTGCCACGCCGCGGACCGCCGAGACGCTCAGCTGCCGCCTGTAAAACACCACCAAAGGACGCTCGGACCCGCGCCAGCAACACGGGACCTGAAACGAGCTGCCGCTTCGGCCCAGCACTCCGTGCTCACCTGGCCCGAGGAGCTGAGCTGCCGACAGCCCGCTTTCCTCTTCGCTTCGCACCTAGGAAACAGAGAAACGACCGAGCTTAGCTAGAGCCACACGGCACAGCTCCCCTCTGGCACCACCCACCGACCCACCTGCTTACGGCGCACAGCTCGCCTCCTCCGTCGCTCTTCCGGGCCAAGTTGTCCCTCTGCTCCTGAAATCAGGTGATTCTGCAAGTCACCCAGCAGCCCAACAACAGCCTGACCAGCCCACAGGTCTGCTTTCTGTGGCGCAAGAACGTCCCAAGCTCTCGTGGAGGCTCTCAAACGCCTGCGCGGGGACCCTCCGCTCCCCTGCCCACGGCTACTCCATCCCAGATGACCGCACCGCCTCCGCCCACGCAATTCAACGCGTCAGCAGGTTAACCGGGGACCGCCAGAGCTCCGTCCACCCTCCCCTGCCTCTACGCGTCCGGGCAGAGCAGCTCCGAGCCAAACGCGCACCCGGGCCGACAGACGCTCCGCAGAACCTTATAGACCACGCGACGGCCACAGCGCCAAAAACGCTCCACGACGAACACGACGCTCCGAGACCAGAAGGGCATCGATCCCAATAATCTACGGGGAGGAGAGGAGCCTCTCCTGCATCCTCAAACGGAAAAGGAGCCCGACGTCACGGCTCCTGACGAGACGGCGGCAGCGCCACAACCGAGCAGAGACGTCGCAACCAAATGAGAAGCTGATGAAAAACCTAAGAACTTCTTCCCAGCATCTTGAAGTTCCAGTCCCTGAGACTGGATGGCTAGAGAGCACAGCTGCCGGCACAGCCCAGGACAACGCCACAATCAGCCCTGACCAGAAACGGCCGAAAGGCAAGAACCCGCCACGCTTTCGGCTGCCGACACCAGAAAACCAGCGCCCGATCGGCGCTACGCCCATCGGCACCGGCGTTCCAGATCCCGGGGTGGCACCCGAGAGGCCTTCCGTGCCCCTCGAACGCAACGAGACCCCAGGATCGGCTGACAGGCGCAAGGCAGGCTTCCCGAACTACACCACAACGCAGACGCAGGCTGGAGCTGCCCGGCCCGGCACACGCTGGCATCGCACGGTAAAGGTCCCCGGGCCCTTGACCCGCGCCAAGGGCGCGGTTCCTGGACGGCCCTTGCCCTTAGCAGAGCTAAACCCCCCGTCCCTGCCATTCCCGGCCCCTTCCCAGCCCTCGCGCCTCCACTTAGCTTTCAGAGGGCCGAGGGACCAAACCCATCTTCCGCAGAGGAAAACGCCACGTGCGCCAACGGCCGTCTTCCCACGTCGCCGGGTTCCTCTTCAGCGCCTGCAGGAGCACGAGAAAGCACGCGCTCGCTAAGCCACGCCGGCACACGGCGCCGCGGGGCAAACGCCGAGTCCGTCCGCGACACCCACCTCCTGCTGAGCTCCAGGGCGGTCCGGTCGGCGTGTCCTGCCGCTGGCGCCGTCACAAACCCTCAGCGCTGGTGACGCCTACGACGGCGAGAAGCAAAAAAAAACCGTGGCGCCGGGAACGAGTCCCCGGCCCCACGCTCCTCCTCGCCCCTAGCCCGGCTCACCGCAAATGCTCCTCCCGGTCCAGAGGGCCCACAAAGCGCCTGCAAAGCGAGAAGGAAAAGATGAAGCGAGACACCGGGCAATACCGGGCTCCTCAACGCCCACCGCCGCCTCACCTTCTCGGCTGCCGGCCGGCGTGCGGCTTCGCCCCTGCCGGCCCGTCTGCGGCACCCGCAAAACCAGAGGCACGCGCTCGGACGCCGCCCGAAAACACAGCCTGCCCGCAGACGGTCCCAGCTCGCCCTCCCTTACCTGGGCCGCTCGCCCACCCGGCCGCCCTTGCTTTTGACTGCCACGCCGCGGACCGCCGAGACGCTCAGCTGCCGCCTGTAAAACACCACCAAAGGACGCTCGGACCCGCGCCAGCAACACGGGACCTGAAACGAGCTGCCGCTTCGGCCCAGCACTCCGTGCTCACCTGGCCCGAGGAGCTGAGCTGCCGACAGCCCGCTTTCCTCTTCGCTTCGCACCTAGGAAACAGAGAAACGACCGAGCTTAGCTAGAGCCACACGGCACAGCTCCCCTCTGGCACCACCCACCGACCCACCTGCTTACGGCGCACAGCTCGCCTCCTCCGTCGCTCTTCCGGGCCAAGTTGTCCCTCTGCTCCTGAAATCAGGTGATTCTGCAAGTCACCCAGCAGCCCATCAACAGGCTGACCAGCCCAAAGGTCTGCTTTCTGTGGCGCAAGAACGTCCCAAGCTCTCGTGGAGGCTCTCAAACGCCTGCGCGGGGACCCTCCGCTCCCCTGCCCACGGCTACTCCATCCCAGATGACCGCACCGCCTCCGCCCACGCAATTCAACGCGTCAGCAGGTTAACCGGGGACCGCCAGAGCTCCGTCCACCCTCCCCTGCCTCTACGCGTCCGGGCAGAGCAGCTCCGAGCCAAACGCGCACCCGGGCCGACAGACGCTCCGCAGAACCTTATAGACCACGCGACGGCCACAGCGCCAAAAACGCTCCACGACGAACACGACGCTCCGAGACCAGAAGGGCATCGATCCCAATAATCTACGGGGAGGAGAGGAGCCTCTCCTGCATCCTCAAACGGAAAAGGAGCCCGACGTCACGGCTCCTGACGAGACGGCGGCAGCGCCACAACCGAGCAGAGACGTCGCAACCAAACGAGAAGCTGATGAAAAACCTAAGAACTTCTTCCCAGCATCTTGAAGTTCCAGTCCCTGAGACTGGATGGCTAGAGCTGCCGGCACAGCTCAGGACAATGCCACAAACAGCCCTGACCAGAAACGGCCGAAAGGCAAGAACCCGCCACGCTTTCGGCTGCCGACACCAGAAAACCAGCACCCGATCGGCGCTACGCCGATCGGCACCGGCGTTCTAGATCCCGGGGTGGCACCCGAGAGGCCTTCCGTGCCCCTCGAACGCAACGAGACCCCAGGATCGGCTGACAGGCGCAAGGCAGGCTTCCCGAACTACACCACAACGCAGACGCAGGCTGGAGCTGCCCTGCCCGGCACACGCTGGCATCGCACGGTAAAGGTCCCCGGGCCCTTGACCCGCGCCAAGGGCGCGGTTCCTGGACGGCCCTTGCCCTTAGCAGAGCTAAACCCCCCGTCCCTGCCATTCCCGGCCCCTTCCCAGCCCTCGCGCCTCCACTTAGCTTTCAGAGGGCCGAGGGACCGAACCCATCTTCGGCAGAGGAAAACGCCACGTGCGCCAACGGCCGTCTTCCCGCGTCGCCGGGTTCCTCTTCAGCGCCTGCAGGAGCACGAGAAAGCACGCGCTCGCTAAGCCACGCCGGCACACGGCGCCGCGGGGCAAACGCCGAGTCCGTCCGCGACACCCACCTCCTGCTGAGCTCCAGGGCGGTCCGGTCGGCGTGTCCTGCCGCTGGCGCCGTCACAAACCCTCAGCGCTGGTGACGCCTACGACGGCGAGAAGCAAAAAAAACCGTGGCGCCGGGAACGAGTCCCCGGCCCCACGCTCCTCCTCGCCACTAGCCCGGCTCACCGCAAATGCTCCTCCCGGTCCAGAGGGCCCACAAAGCGCCTGCAAAGCGAGAAGGAAAAGATGAAGCGAGACACCGGGCAATACCGGGCTCCTCAACGCCCACCGCCGCCTCACCTTCTCGGCTGCCGGCCGGCGTGCGGCTTCGCCCCTGCCGGCCCGTCTGCGGCACCCGCAAAACCAGAGGCACGCGCTCGGACGCCGCCCGAAAACACAGCCTGCCCGCAGACCGTCCCAGCTCGCCCTCCCTTACCTGGGCCGCTCGCCCACCCGGCCGCCCTTGCTTTTGACTGCCACGCCGCGGACCGCCGAGACGCTCAGCTGCCGCCTGTAAAACACCACCAAAGGACGCTCGGACCCGCGCCAGCAACACGGGACCTGAAACGAGCTGCCGCTTCGGCCCAGCACTCCGTGCTCACCTGGCCCGAGGAGCTGAGCTGCCGACAGCCCGCTTTCCTCTTCGCTTCGCACCTAGGAAACAGAGAAAGGACCGAGCTTAGCTAGAGCCACACGGCACAGCTCCCCTCTGGCACCACCCACCGACCCACCTGCTTACGGCGCACAGCTCGCCTCCTCCGTCGCTCTTCCGGGCCAAGTTGTCCCTCTGCTCCTGAAATCAGGTGATTCTGCAAGTCACCCAGCAGCCCATCAACAGCCTGACCAGCCCACAGGTCTGCTTTCTGTGGCGCAAGAACGTCCCAAGCTCTTGTGGAGGCTCTCAAACGCCTGCGCGGGGACCCTCCGCTCCCCTGCCCACGGCTACTCCATCCCAGATGACCGCACCGCCTCCGCCCACGCAATTCAACGCGTCAGCAGGTTAACCGGGGACCGCCAGAGCTCCGTCCACCCTCCCCTGCCTCTACGCGTCCGGGCAGAGCAGCTCCGAGCCAAACGCGCACCCGGGCCGACAGACGCTCCGCAGAACCTTATAGACCACGCGACGGCCACAGCGCCAAAAACGCTCCACGACGAACACGACGCTCCGAGACCAGAAGGGCATCGATCCCAATAATCTACGGGGAGGAGAGGAGCCTCTCCTGCATCCTCAAACGGAAAAGGAGCCCGACGTCACGGCTCCTGACGAGACGGCGGCAGCGCCACAACCGAGCAGAGACGTCGCAACCAAACGAGAAGCTGATGAAAAACCTAAGAACTTCTTCCCAGCATCTTGAAGTTCCAGTCCCTGAGACTGGATGGCTAGAGCTGCCGGCACAGCTCAGGACAATGCCACAAACAGCCCTGACCAGAAACGGCCGAAAGGCAAGAACCCGCCACGCTTTCGGCTGCCGACACCAGAAAACCAGCGCCCGATCGGCGCTACGCCCATCGGCACCGGCGTTCCAGATCCCGGGGTGGCACCCGAGAGGCCTTCCGTGCCCCTCGAACGCAACGAGACCCCAGGATCGGCTGACAGGCGCAAGGCAGGCTTCCCGAACTACACCACAACGCAGACGCAGGCTGGAGCTGCCCGGCCCGGCACACGCTGGCATCGCACGGTAAAGGTCCCCGGGCCCTTGACCCGCGCCAAGGGCGCGGTTCCTGGACGGCCCTTGCCCTTAGCAGAGCTAAACCCCCCGTCCCTGCCATTCCCGGCCCCTTCCCAGCCCTCGCGCCTCCACTTAGCTTTCAGAGGGCCGAGGGACCGAACCCATCTTCGGCAGAGGAAAACGCCACGTGCGCCAACGGCCGTCTTCCCACGTCGCCGGGTTCCTCTTCAGCGCCTGCAGGAGCACGAGAAAGCACGCGCTCGCTAAGCCACGCCGGCACACGGCGCCGCGGGGCAAACGCCGAGTCCGTCCGCGACACCCACCTCCTGCTGAGCTCCAGGGCGGTCCGGTCGGCGTGTCCTGCCGCTGGCGCCGTCACAAACCCTCAGCGCTGGTGACGCCTACGACGGCGAGAAGCAAAAAAAACCGTGGCGCCGGGAACGAGTCCCCGGCCCCACGCTCCTCCTCGCCCCTAGCCCGGCTCACCGCAAATGCTCCTCCCGGTCCAGAGGGCCCACAAAGCGCCTGCAAAGCGAGAAGGAAAAGATGAAGCGAGACACCGGGCAATACCGGGCTCCTCAACGCCCACCGCCGCCTCACCTTCTCGGCTGCCGGCCGGCGTGCGGCTTCGCCCCTGCCGGCCCGTCTGCGGCACCCGCAAAACCAGAGGCACGCGCTCGGACGCCGCCCGAAAACACAGCCTGCCCGCAGACCGTCCCAGCTCGCCCTCCCTTACCTGGGCCGCTCGCCCACCCGGCCGCCCTTGCTTTTGACTGCCACGCCGCGGACCGCCGAGACGCTCAGCTGCCGCCTGTAAAACACCACCAAAGGACGCTCGGACCCGCGCCAGCAACACGGGACCTGAAACGAGCTGCCGCTTCGGCCCAGCACTCCGTGCTCACCTGGCCCGAGGAGCTGAGCTGCCGACAGCCCGCTTTCCTCTTCGCTTCGCACCTAGGAAACAGAGAAACGACCGAGCTTAGCTAGAGCCACACGGCACAGCTCCCCTCTGGCACCACCCACCGACCCACCTGCTTACGGCGCACAGCTCGCCTCCTCCGTCGCTCTTCCGGGCCAAGTTGTCCCTCTGCTCCTGAAATCAGGTGATTCTGCAAGTCACCCAGCAGCCCATCAACAGCCTGACCAGCCCACAGGTCTGCTTTCTGTGGCGCAAGAACGTCCCAAGCTCTCGTGGAGGCTCTCAAACGCCTGCGCGGGGACCCTCCGCTCCCCTGCCCACGGCTACTCCATCCCAGATGACCGCACCGCCTCCGCCCACGCAATTCAACGCGTCAGCAGGTTAACCGGGGACCGCCAGAGCTCCGTCCACCCTCCCCTGCCTCTACGCGTCCGGGCAGAGCAGCTCCGAGCCAAACGCGCACCCGGGCCGACAGACGCTCCGCAGAACCTTATAGACCACGCGACGGCCACAGCGCCAAAAACGCTCCACGACGAACACGACGCTCCGAGACCAGAAGGGCATCGATCCCAATAATCTACGGGGAGGAGAGGAGCCTCTCCTGCATCCTCAAACGGAAAAGGAGCCCGACGTCACGGCTCCTGACGAGACGGCGGCAGCGCCACAACCGAGCAGAGACGTCGCAACCAAACGAGAAGCTGATGAAAAACCTAAGAACTTCTTCCCAGCATCTTGAAGTTCCAGTCCCTGAGACTGGATGGCTAGAGCTGCCGGCACAGCTCAGGACAATGCCACAAACAGCCCTGACCAGAAACGGCCGAAAGGCAAGAACCCGCCACGCTTTCGGCTGCCGACACCAGAAAACCAGCACCCGATCGGCGCTACGCCGATCGGCACCGGCGTTCTAGATCCCGGGGTGGCACCCGAGAGGCCTTCCGTGCCCCTCGAACGCAACGAGACCCCAGGATCGGCTGACAGGCGCAAGGCAGGCTTCCCGAACTACACCACAACGCAGACGCAGGCTGGAGCTGCCCTGCCCGGCACACGCTGGCATCGCACGGTAAAGGTCCCCGGGCCCTTGACCCGCGCCAAGGGCGCGGTTCCTGGACGGCCCTTGCCCTTAGCAGAGCTAAACCCCCCGTCCCTGCCATTCCCGGCCCCTTCCCAGCCCTCGCGCCTCCACTTAGCTTTCAGAGGGCCGAGGGACCGAACCCATCTTCGGCAGAGGAAAACGCCACGTGCGCCAACGGCCGTCTTCCCGCGTCGCCGGGTTCCTCTTCAGCGCCTGCAGGAGCACGAGAAAGCACGCGCTCGCTAAGCCACGCCGGCACACGGCGCCGCGGGGCAAACGCCGAGTCCGTCCGCGACACCCACCTCCTGCTGAGCTCCAGGGCGGTCCGGTCGGCGTGTCCTGCCGCTGGCGCCGTCACAAACCCTCAGCGCTGGTGACGCCTACGACGGCGAGAAGCAAAAAAAACCGTGGCGCTGGGAACGAGTCCCCGGCCCCACGCTCCTCCTCGCCCCTAGCCCGGCTCACCGCAAATGCTCCTCCCGGTCCAGAGGGCCCACAAAGCGCCTGCAAAGCGAGAAGGAAAAGATGAAGCGAGACACCAGGCAATACCGGGCTCCTCAACGCCCACCGCCGCCTCACCTTCTCGGCTGCCGGCCGGCGTGCGGCTTCGCCCCTGCCGGCCCGTCTGCGGCACCCGCAAAACCAGAGGCACGCGCTCGGACGCCGCCCGAAAACACAGCCTGCCCGCAGACGGTCCCAGCTCGCCCTCCCTTACCTGGGCCGCTCGCCCACCCGGCCGCCCTTGCTTTTGACTGCCACGCCGCGGACCGCCGAGACGCTCAGCTGCCGCCTGTAAAACACCACCAAAGGACGCTCGGACCCGCGCCAGCAACACGGGACCTGAAACGAGCTGCCGCTTCGGCCCAGCACTCCGTGCTCACCTGGCCCGAGGAGCTGAGCTGCCGACAGCCCGCTTTCCTCTTCGCTTCGCACCTAGGAAACAGAGAAACGACCGAGCTTAGCTAGAGCCACACGGCACAGCTCCCCTCTGGCACCACCCACCGACCCACCTGCTTACGGCGCACAGCTCGCCTCCTCCGTCGCTCTTCCGGGCCAAGTTGTCCCTCTGCTCCTGAAATCAGGTGATTCTGCAAGTCACCCAGCAGCCCATCAACAGCCTGACCAGCCCACAGGTCTGCTTTCTGTGGCGCAAGAACGTCCCAAGCTCTCGTGGAGGCTCTCAAACGCCTGCGCGGGGACCCTCCGCTCCCCTGCCCACGGCTACTCCATCCCAGATGACCGCACCGCCTCCGCCCACGCAATTCAACGCGTCAGCAGGTTAACCGGGGACCGCCAGAGCTCCGTCCACCCTCCCCTGCCTCTACGCGTCCGGGCAGAGCAGCTCCGAGCCAAACGCGCACCCGGGCCGACAGACGCTCCGCAGAACCTTATAGACCACGCGACGGCCACAGCGCCAAAAACGCTCCACGACGAACACGACGCTCCGAGACCAGAAGGGCATCGATCCCAATAATCTACGGGGAGGAGAGGAGCCTCTCCTGCATCCTCAAACGGAAAAGGAGCCCGACGTCACGGCTCCTGACGAGACGGCGGCAGCGCCACAACCGAGCAGAGACGTCGCAACCAAACGAGAAGCTGATGAAAAACCTAAGAACTTCTTCCCAGCATCTTGAAGTTCCAGTCCCTGAGACTGGATGGCTAGAGCTGCCGGCACAGCTCAGGACAACGCCACAAACAGCCCTGACCAGAAACGGCCGAAAGGCAAGAACCCGCCACGCTTTCGGCTGCCGACACCAGAAAACCAGCGCCCGATCGGCGCTACGCCCATCGGCACCGGCGTTCTAGATCCCGGGGTGGCACCCGAGAGGCCTTCCGTGCCCCTCGAACGCAACGAGACCCCAGGATCGGCTGACAGGCGCAAGGCAGGCTTCCCGAACTACACCACAACGCAGACGCAGGCTGGAGCTGCCCGGCCCGGCACACGCTGGCATCGCACGGTAAAGGTCCCCGGGCCCTTGACCCGCGCCAAGGGCGCGGTTCCTGGACGGCCCTTGCCCTTAGCAGAGCTAAACCCCCCGTCCCTGCCATTCCCGGCCCCTTCCCAGCCCTCGCGCCTCCACTTAGCTTTCAGAGGGCCGAGGGACCGAACCCATCTTCGGCAGAGGAAAACGCCACGTGCGCCAACGGCCGTCTTCCCACGTCGCCGGGTTCCTCTTCAGCGCCTGCAGGAGCACGAGAAAGCACGCGCTCGCTAAGCCACGCCGGCACACGGCGCCGCGGGGCAAACGCCGAGTCCGTCCGCGACACCCACCTCCTGCTGAGCTCCAGGGCGGTCCGGTCGGCGTGTCCTGCCGCTGGCGCCGTCACAAACCCTCAGCGCTGGTGACGCCTACGACGGCGAGAAGCAAAAAAAAACCGTGGCGCCGGGAACGAGTCCCCGGCCCCACGCTCCTCCTCGCCCCTAGCCCGGCTCACCGCAAATGCTCCTCCCGGTCCAGAGGGCCCACAAAGCGCCTGCAAAGCGAGAAGGAAAAGATGAAGCGAGACACCGGGCAATACCGGGCTCCTCAACGCCCACCGCCGCCTCACCTTCTCGGCTGCCGGCCGGCGTGCGGCTTCGCCCCTGCCGGCCCGTCTGCGGCACCCGCAAAACCAGAGGCACGCGCTCGGACGCCGCCCGAAAACACAGCCTGCCCGCAGACCGTCCCAGCTCGCCCTCCCTTACCTGGGCCGCTCGCCCACCCGGCCGCCCTTGCTTTTGACTGCCACGCCGCGGACCGCAGAGACGCTCAGCTGCCGCCTGTAAAACACCACCAAAGGACGCTCGGACCCGCGCCAGCAACACAGGACCTGAAACGAGCTGCCGCTTAGGCCCAGCACTCCGTGCTCACCTGGCCCGAGGAGCTGAGCTGCCGACAGCCCGCTTTCCTCTTCGCTTCGCACCTAGGAAACAGAGAAAGGACCGAGCTTAGCTAGAGCCACACGGCACAGCTCCCCTCTGGCACCACCCACCGACCCACCTGCTTACGGCGCACAGCTCGCCTCCTCCGTCGCTCTTCCGGGCCAAGTTGTCCCTCTGCTCCTGAAATCAGGTGATTCTGCAAGTCACCCAGCAGCCCATCAACAGCCTGACCAGCCCACAGGTCTGCTTTCTGTGGCGCAAGAACGTCCCAAGCTCTCGTGGAGGCTCTCAAACGCCTGCGCGGGGACCCTCCGCTCCCCTGCCCACGGCTACTCCATCCCAGATGACCGCACCGCCTCCGCCCACGCAATTCAACGCGTCAGCAGGTTAACCGGGGACCGCCAGAGCTCCGTCCACCCTCCCCTGCCTCTACGCGTCCGGGCAGAGCAGCTCCGAGCCAAACGCGCACCCGGGCCGACAGACGCTCCGCAGAACCTTATAGACCACGCGACGGCCACAGCGCCAAAAACGCTCCACGACGAACACGACGCTCCGAGACCAGAAGGGCATCGATCCCAATAATCTACGGGGAGGAGAGGAGCCTCTCCTGCATCCTCAAACGGAAAAGGAGCCCGACGTCACGGCTCCTGACGAGACGGCGGCAGCGCCACAACCGAGCAGAGACGTCGCAACCAAACGAGAAGCTGATGAAAAACCTAAGAACTTCTTCCCAGCATCTTGAAGTTCCAGTCCCTGAGACTGGATGGCTAGAGAGCACAGCTGCCGGCACAGCCCAGGACAACGCCACAATCAGCCCTGACCAGAAACGGCCGAAAGGCAAGAACCCGCCACGCTTTCGGCTGCCGACACCAGAAAACCAGCGCCCGATGGGCGCTACGCCGATCGGCACCGGCGTTCCAGATCCCGGGGTGGCACCCGAGAGGCCTTCCGTGCCCCTCGAACGCAACGAGACCCCAGGATCGGCTGACAGGCGCAAGGCAGGCTTCCCGAACTACACCACAACGCAGACGCAGGCTGGAGCTGCCCTGACCGGCACACGCTGGCATCGCACGGTAAAGGTCCCCGGGCCCTTGACCCGCGCCAAGGGCGCGGTTCCTGGACGGCCCTTGCCCTTAGCAGAGCTAAACCCCCCGTCCCTGCCATTCCCGGCCCCTTCCCAGCCCTCGCGCCTCCACTTAGCTTTCAGAGGGCCGAGGGACCGAACCCATCTTCGGCAGAGGAAAACGCCACGTGCGCCAACGGCCGTCTTCCCGCGTCGCCGGGTTCCTCTTCAGCGCCTGCAGGAGCACGAGAAAGCACGCGCTCGCTAAGCCACGCCGGCACACGGCGCCGCGGGGCAAACGCCGAGTCCGTCCGCGACACCCACCTCCTGCTGAGCTCCAGGGCGGTCCGGTCGGCGTGTCCTGCCGCTGGCGCCGTCACAAACCCTCAGCGCTGGTGACGCCTACGACGGCGAGAAGCAAAAAAAACCGTGGCGCTGGGAACGAGTCCCCGGCCCCACGCTCCTCCTCGCCCCTAGCCCGGCTCACCGCAAATGCTCCTCCCGGTCCAGAGGGCCCACAAAGCGCCTGCAAAGCGAGAAGGAAAAGATGAAGCGAGACACCGGGCAATACCGGGCTCCTCAACGCCCACCGCCGCCTCACCTTCTCGGCTGCCGGCCGGCGTGCGGCTTCGCCCCTGCCGGCCCGTCTGCGGCACCCGCAAAACCAGAGGCACGCGCTCGGACGCCGCCCGAAAACACAGCCTGCCCGCAGACGGTCCCAGCTCGCCCTCCCTTACCTGGGCCGCTCGCCCACCCGGCCGCCCTTGCTTTTGACTGCCACGCCGCGGACCGCCGAGACGCTCAGCTGCCGCCTGTAAAACACCACCAAAGGACGCTCGGACCCGCGCCAGCAACACGGGACCTGAAACGAGCTGCCGCTTCGGCCCAGCACTCCGTGCTCACCTGGCCCGAGGAGCTGAGCTGCCGACAGCCCGCTTTCCTCTTCGCTTCGCACCTAGGAAACAGAGAAACGACCGAGCTTAGCTAGAGCCACACGGCACAGCTCCCCTCTGGCACCACCCACCGACCCACCTGCTTACGGCGCACAGCTCGCCTCCTCCGTCGCTCTTCCGGGCCAAGTTGTCCCTCTGCTCCTGAAATCAGGTGATTCTGCAAGTCACCCAGCAGCCCATCAACAGCCTGACCAGCCCACAGGTCTGCTTTCTGTGGCGCAAGAACGTCCCAAGCTCTCGTGGAGGCTCTCAAACGCCTGCGCGGGGACCCTCCGCTCCCCTGCCCACGGCTACTCCATCCCAGATGACCGCACCGCCTCCGCCCACGCAATTCAACGCGTCAGCAGGTTAACCGGGGACCGCCAGAGCTCCGTCCACCCTCCCCTGCCTCTACGCGTCCGGGCAGAGCAGCTCCGAGCCAAACGCGCACCGGGGCCGACAGACGCTCCGCAGAACCTTATAGACCACGCGACGGCCACAGCGCCAAAAACGCTCCACGACGAACACGACGCTCCGAGACCAGAAGGGCATCGATCCCAATAATCTACGGGGAGGAGAGGAGCCTCTCCTGCATCCTCAAACGGAAAAGGAGCCCGACGTCACGGCTCCTGACGAGACGGTGGCAGCGCCACAACCGAGCAGAGACGTCGCAACCAAACGAGAAGCTGATGAAAAACCTAAGAACTTCTTCCCAGCATCTTGAAGTTCCAGTCCCTGAGACTGGATGGCTAGAGCTGCCGGCACAGCTCAGGACAATGCCACAAACAGCCCTGACCAGAAACGGCCGAAAGGCAAGAACCCGCCACGCTTTCGGCTGCCGACACCAGAAAACCAGCACCCGATCGGCGCTACGCCGATCGGCACCGGCGTTCTAGATCCCGGGGTGGCACCCGAGAGGCCTTCCGTGCCCCTCGAACGCAACGAGACCCCAGGATCGGCTGACAGGCGCAAGGCAGGCTTCCCGAACTACACCACAACGCAGACGCAGGCTGGAGCTGCCCTGCCCGGCACACGCTGGCATCGCACGGTAAAGGTCCCCGGGCCCTTGACCCGCGCCAAGGGCGCGGTTCCTGGACGGCCCTTGCCCTTAGCAGAGCTAAACCCCCCGTCCCTGCCATTCCCGGCCCCTTCCCAGCCCTCGCGCCTCCACTTAGCTTTCAGAGGGCCGAGGGACCGAACCCATCTTCGGCAGAGGAAAACGCCACGTGCGCCAACGGCCGTCTTCCCGCGTCGCCGGGTTCCTCTTCAGCGCCTGCAGGAGCACGAGAAAGCACGCGCTCGCTAAGCCACGCCGGCACACGGCGCCGCGGGGCAAACGCCGAGTCCGTCCGCGACACCCACCTCCTGCTGAGCTCCAGGGCGGTCCGGTCGGCGTGTCCTGCCGCTGGCGCGGTCACAAACCCTCAGCGCTGGTGACGCCTACGACGGCGAGAAGCAAAAAAAACCGTGGCGCTGGGAACGAGTCCCCGGCCCCACGCTCCTCCTCGCCCCTAGCCCGGCTCACCACAAATGCTCCTCCCGGTCCAGAGGGCCCACAAAGCGCCTGCAAAGCGAGAAGGAAAAGATGAAGCGAGACACCGGGCAATACCGGGCTCCTCAACGCCCACCGCCGCCTCACCTTCTCGGCTGCCGGCCGGCGTGCGGCTTCGCCCCTGCCGGCCCGTCTGCGGCACCCGCAAAACCAGAGGCACGCGCTCGGACGCCGCCCGAAAACACAGCCTGCCCGCAGACGGTCCCAGCTCGCCCTCCCTTACCTGGGCCGCTCGCCCACCCGGCCGCCCTTGCTTTTGACTGCCACGCCGCGGACCGCCGAGACGCTCAGCTGCCGCCTGTAAAACACCACCAAAGGACGCTCGGACCCGCGCCAGCAACACGGGACCTGAAACGAGCTGCCGCTTCGGCCCAGCACTCCGTGCTCACCTGGCCCGAGGAGCTGAGCTGCCGACAGCCCGCTTTCCTCTTCGCTTCGCACCTAGGAAACAGAGAAACGACCGAGCTTAGCTAGAGCCACACGGCACAGCTCCCCTCTGGCACCACCCACCGACCCACCTGCTTACGGCGCACAGCTCGCCTCCTCCGTCGCTCTTCCGGGCCAAGTTGTCCCTCTGCTCCTGAAATCAGGTGATTCTGCAAGTCACCCAGCAGCCCATCAACAGCCTGACCAGCCCACAGGTCTGCTTTCTGTGGCGCAAGAACGTCCCAAGCTCTCGTGGAGGCTCTCAAACGCCTGCGCGGGGACCCTCCGCTCCCCTGCCCACGGCTACTCCATCCCAGATGACCGCACCGCCTCTGCCCACGCAATTCAACGCGTCAGCAGGTTAACCGGGGACCGCCAGAGCTCCGTCCACCCTCCCCTGCCTCTACGCGTCCGGGCAGAGCAGCTCCGAGCCAAACGCGCACCCGGGCCGACAGACGCTCCGCAGAACCTTATAGACCACGCGACGGCCACAGCGCCAAAAACGCTCCACGACGAACACGACGCTCCGAGACCAGAAGGGCATCGATCCCAATAATCTACGGGGAGGAGAGGAGCCTCTCCTGCATCCTCAAACGGAAAAGGAGCCCGACGTCACGGCTCCTGACGAGACGGCGGCAGCGCCACAACCGAGCAGAGACGTCGCAACCAAACGAGAAGCTGATGAAAAACCTAAGAACTTCTTCCCAGCATCTTGAAGTTCCAGTCCCTGAGACTGGATGGCTAGAGCTGCCGGCACAGCTCAGGACAATGCCACAAACAGCCCTGACCAGAAACGGCCGAAAGGCAAGAACCCGCCACGCTTTCGGCTGCCGACACCAGAAAACCAGCAACCGATCGGCGCTACGCCCATCGGCACCGGCGTTCTAGATCCCGGGGTGGCACCCGAGAGGCCTTCCGTGCCCCTCGAACGCAACGAGACCCCAGGATCGGCTGACAGGCGCAAGGCAGGCTTCCTGAACTACACCACAACGCAGACGCAGGCTGGAGCTGCCCTGCCCGGCACACGCTGGCATCGCACGGTAAAGGTCCCCGGGCCCTTGACCCGCGCCAAGGGCGCGGTTCCTGGACGGCCCTTGCCCTTAGCAGAGCTAAACCCCCCGTCCCTGCCATTCCCGGCCCCTTCCCAGCCCTCGCGCCTCCACTTAGCTTTCAGAGGGCCGAGGGACCGAACCCATCTTCGGCAGAGGAAAACGCCACGTGCGCCAACGGCCGTCTTCCCGCGTCGCCGGGTTCCTCTTCAGCGCCTGCAGGAGCACGAGAAAGCACGCGCTCGCTAAGCCACGCCGGCACACGGCGCCGCGGGGCAAACGCCGAGTCCGTCCGCGACACCCAACTCCTGCTGAGCTCCAGGGCGGTCCGGTCGGCGTGTCCTGCCGCTGGCGCGGTCACAAACCCTCAGCGCTGGTGACGCCTACGACGGCGAGAAGCAAAAAAAAACGTGGCGCCGGGAACGAGTCCCCGGCCCCACGCTCCTCCTCGCCCCTAGCCCGGCTCACCGCAAATGCTCCTCCCGGTCCAGAGGGCCCACAAAGCGCCTGCAAAGCGAGAAGGAAAAGATGAAGCGAGACACCGGGCAATACCGGGCTCCTCAACGCCCACCGCCGCCTCACCTTCTCGGCTGCCGGCCGGCGTGCGGCTTCGCCCCTGCCGGCCCGTCTGCGGCACCCGCAAAACCAGAGGCACGCGCTCGGACGCCGCCCGAAAACACAGCCTGCCCGCAGACGGTCCCAGCTCGCCCTCCCTTACCTGGGCCGCTCGCCCACCCGGCCGCCCTTGCTTTTGACTGCCACGCCGCGGACCGCCGAGACGCTCAGCTGCCGCCTGTAAAACACCACCAAAGGACGCTCGGACCCGCGCCAGCAACACGGGACCTGAAACGAGCTGCCGCTTCGGCCCAGCACTCCGTGCTCACCTGGCCCGAGGAGCTGAGCTGCCGACAGCCCGCTTTCCTCTTCGCTTCGCACCTAGGAAACAGAGAAACGACCGAGCTTAGCTAGAGCCACACGGCACAGCTCCCCTCTGGCACCACCCACCGACCCACCTGCTTACGGCGCACAGCTCGCCTCCTCCGTCGCTCTTCCGGGCCAAGTTGTCCCTCTGCTCCTGAAATCAGGTGATTCTGCAAGTCACCCAGCAGCCCATCAACAGCCTGACCAGCCCACAGGTCTGCTTTCTGTGGCGCAAGAACGTCCCAAGCTCTCGTGGAGGCTCTCAAACGCCTGCGCGGGGACCCTCCGCTCCCCTGCCCACGGCTACTCCATCCCAGATGACCGCACCACCTCTGCCCACGCAATTCAACGCGTCAGCAGGTTAACCGGGGACCGCCAGAGCTCTGTCCACCCTCCCCTGCCTCTACGCGTCCGGGCAGAGCAGCTCCGAGCCAAACGCGCACCCGGGCCGACAGACGCTCCGCAGAACCTTATAGACCACGCGACGGCCACAGCGCCAAAAACGCTCCACGACGAACACGACGCTCCGAGACCAGAAGGGCATCGATCCCAATAATCTACGGGGAGGAGAGGAGCCTCTCCTGCAACCTTATTGTGGGTTGTCTGAATTTAGAGTTGATGAGTTAGTTTTCTGTATTTGGAGTTAATAGGCTAGTTTGCTGTATGAATAAAGTTAAGTGTTGCGCTAGTTGTGAGGCGACTTGGAGGCGGGGAGCTTGTGGTCGGTGGGGGTGCCTGCGCCCTGGAGCGGGGGGACAGCTTGTGACTACGAGATAACGATCTTGTTACCATGCGAACACTGCCTGACCAACATTCCCGCCTTAGCTAGCTTAACGTCTGTTAAAGTGATTAGCCAATCAGCATGAAACATGTGTGCCTTAGACTATATAAATGTATGTTTGCCAAACAATAAAGCGGACACCTTGCTTGCATCAAGCTGCGTCCCTGTCTCTCAATCGCGGCAAATTGGTGACCCCGACGTGATCGTCAGCGACGAAACCGCCGAGGATTGAAAAACCACCTACCTGGTGGCATGTCACGAGTCCCGCAGAACGTGGAATGACCTGCTGAAAGGAAGCAGGATAAGCCGGCCGGCCAAACAATCCCTCCGTCTGGAACGAGAGGTGAGCTGTGGGAAACTAGCAAAATGGGGAATCAAGAGTCTTTCCGTGAGAGAGATGCTTATGAGCTTATGAAAGCTCTACTTAAGAAGCATGGGAAAAAGACTCTTTCGGAACAAGATCTTAAGTTAATCCTTAAATGGGTGCAGGTTAAGATCCCCGCGGTGACTGCTTCTTCTATTTTTACGCGTGAACTTTGGGACAATGTGGGGGTAAAGTTATGGGACGCAGCCACCTCAGGAGATGAGGAAGCGCAGTATATGCTCCCCAGTTGGAGAAAAATCTTTGAAACCATAAAGGCACAAGAGCAAAATCAGCGAGGCTCTGAGGAGGGAGCTCAGTCACCTCCCCCCTGCCCTTCTAAAATCGCTGGTGGGGCGGAACCCTCTGCGCCACCATTAGCTTGTGCTGCTGGATATCCCCCGGAGAATGATCCCTTTGACCCGGGTCCGATTGACCCTGAAAAGGAACCTGATCTTTTTCCCCCTGATCCTCATGAGGTTTGGGGAAAGATTAAGCGCCAAGCGATAAACGAGGGGGAGTTGGAAATAGCCAGAACTATAGTAGCCCCCGTTATATACCAAGGACGGGGTGGGGCTCAGGCTCAGTGGGAAGCACTTTCTTTTTCGGTCATTAAGGAGTTGCGCCGTACAGTTACCGAGCATGGGTTGTCTTCCCCTTATTTTGCAAGCCTTTTATCTTCTGTATTCGATACATATGTCATGACCCCACATGATTTAAAATCTCTCGCGCGATTGTTATTAATCCCAACACAATATACAATGTGGGAGTCTCAATGGAGAACGGGATTGCAGACAGTTTTGCTGGGTTATGCAGGACATGCTAATGCCGCCTTAGCTGCATTGACTATAGAGCACCTCACAGGAACAGGGCAGTTTTCGGACCCGGCAGCCCAAGCTAGGGACATTCCTCGGGAGGCTTTGGAAGCAGGCAGAGAAGAAGTGAAAAGGGCCTTGTTGAGAGTTCCTGACTCTGGCAGACCCCAAAAAGCATTCACTAGTATCACTCAGGAACCCCGTGAGCCGTATATGCAGTTTATAGATGGATTAAAACAAGCCTTAGAGCGGCAAGTTGATAACGGACAAGCTCGGGAGATTTTACTCCTTAAACTGGCTGTGGAAAACGCTAACGCCAATTGTAAAAAGCTCTTGAAGTCTCTCCCAAATCAAAACCCCACCTTAATTGAAATGGTGGAAGCCTGTAATAGAATTGGCACTATGGATCATAAATATGAGGCCATGGCTGCTGCTTTTGCAGCCATGCACGGCCCGATGGGCGCCGACCCACAGCGAAACTGCTATGGGTGTGGAAAACCGGGACACCTTAAAAAAGATTGCTTTAGTGCCAATGCTGGGAAACGACCCCAAACACCTGGGGTTTGTCCCAAGTGCCAAAAAGGGTGCCGCTATGCTAATCAATGTCGATCTAAATACGACTCTCAAGGGCGCCCCATACAGGGAAACCGATTGCAGAGCGCGGGACTGCGGCGCGCACAGACACAAGTTCCACGACCAGCACCCCCACAAACGCCGGGGGGGGAAACAGGAGTGTTTCCAGTCTCCGCCCAGCAACAGCAGGGAGTGCCTGCCTGGACCTGGCAACCGCCTACACAGTAACACTACTTGATTCCTCTGTTCACTTACTGCCTACCAAAATTGCAGGTCCTTTGCCCCCTCAAACGCAAGCATTATTATTAGGAAGATCGTCCACCACTCTGTCAGGACTTTTTGTATTGCCCGGAGTAATCGATCCTGACAGTAATTCAGAAATTAAAATTATGGCCTGGACCCCTTTTCCTCCTTGTACAGTGCCAGAGGGAAGTCGTATCGCTCAACTGATACTGATCCCTAAGGAAGACTATGTCCCAATCCCTGACCAATTGCTCCCACAGAGACAGGGAAGTTTTGGATCTACGGGAGAACCACTAATTTTATGGGTTCAAGCCATCTCACAAAAACGTCCTATATGTCAATGCACCCTCATTCGCAGAGGTCAGCAAGTTATGTTAAGTGGAATTATTGATACAGGTGCAGATGTCACCGTTATTTCTCAAGCAAAGTGGCCTTCTAGGTGGCCTTTAGCTGATGTCTCTCAGACATTAGCAGGAATCGGGGGGTGTGGAGCTAGCCGCCGAAGCGCAGAAATAATACAAGTTCAAAATTCAGAAGGACAAGTTGCCTCAGTCAAACCGTTTATCTTACCAGTACCTATGGTCTTGTGGGGGCGTGATGTGTTGTCTCAGTGGGGGATGTCTATCCAGACACATTTTTAGGTGGGGCCATTGAGGGGCGTGAAACCCTAAAGTTAACTTGGAAAACAGATACTCCTATTTGGATTGATCAATGGTCCCTGCCGCTGGAAAAACTTCACGCCCTCCAAGAAATAGTTAATGAACAACTATCTATGGGACATATTGTACCCTCTACAAGTCCTTGGAACTCGCCCGTTTTTGTTATTAAAAAACTGACTGGCAAGTAGCGCTTGCTCCATGACCTCAGAAAAATTAATGACGCTATGGAAGACATGGGGGCCCTGCAACCTGGGCTTCCGTCACCCGCCATGATCCCTAGAGATTGGCATTTAACCATCACAGACCTCAAAGATTGTTTTTTCAACATTCCATTGCATCCAGATGATGCTCCTAAATTTGCCTTTTCGGTTCCTAGCGTCAACATGCAAGCTCCTTTGCAAAGATACCAGTGGGTTGTGCTACCGCAGGGAATGAAAAATAGCCCTACAATATGCCAATGGTATGTAGCAAAAATACTTAGTCCTGTCAGAACTGTAGTACCTGCTGCATTGTTATATCATTATATGGATGACATCCTAGTGGCAGCACAGCACCATGAAGTCATGGAGGAAGCTGTAGCCCTTGTCGTGGCTGCTGTAAAATCAGCAGACCTCTGTATTGCACCAGAAAAAACTCAAAAAGTGCCACCTTGGAAATACTTAGGATGGCGTATAAGGGCTCAGACTATTGCTCCGCAACCTTTACAAATACAGGCAAATGTAAAAAATTTACATGATGTGCAGAAACTATTAGGAACAATCAATTGGGTCAGACCATTGTTAGGAATCACTAATGCGGATCTTCGTCCCTTATTCGAAATGCTTAAAGGAAGCTCGGACTTAAACGCTCCGCGAACTCTCAGTCCTGAAGCCATAACTTCCTTGCATAAAGCTGCAGCAGCGATTACCTCCAGACAAGCACATCGATGGGAACCAGAATTGCCTTTTCAATTAATCATCCTTAACCCTGTTCGACAGCCTCATGCACTTTTTTTCCAATGGGACTGCCAGAAAATGGACCCTTTACTGATCATTGAATGGATTTTTCTGCCTAACCAAGCCACAAAGACGATTTCTACCCAACATGTGATGTTTGCATCTTTAATCATCAGGGCCAGACAGCGATTACTTACCCTGGCGGGCACGGACTTCATCCTTATATGTATGCCGGTAACAAGTGTTTACCTGCAATGGTTACAACAACAATCAGATGCACTAGGCATAGCTCTAACTGGCTATGCAGGCCAACTCACTTCTCATCCGCCGTCTCACAAACTGTTAAGCGTTGATTTTCACCTTTTACCTATTACAAAGCGGAGTGACCAGCCTTTACAAGCCTTCACTGTATTCACGGATGGGTCTGGCAAATCTCACAAGTCTGTCATCCTTTGGTGGGATGATCATCGAGAACAGTGGAACTCAGATGTAGAGACTGTACAGGGTTCTCCTCAAATAGGAGAATTGTCTGCAGTTGTTCGAGTGTTTCGAAAATGGTCTATTCCTCTCAATATAATCACTGATTCTGCTTATGTTGCAGGAATTGTTAGCCGAGCAGAGGCTTCTGTGCTACGAGATGTTTCTCATACGGCACTGTTTAATTTGTTACAAGAACTCATCTTTCTGTTAAATTCCCGTCTTCACCCTTATTTTATTATGCACATTCGATCTCACACTTCTCTACCTGGTTTTATTGCAGAAGGGAACCGACAAGCGGATTTGCTTACGCTACCGGTGCAGGTGTTACCACATCGATTAGCACAAGCTAAACTCAGCCACTCCTTTTTTCATCAAAACGCTGCAGGCCTTAAGCGTCAATTTGACCTCGCTATACAACAAGCCCATAATATCATTGCGGTGTGTCCTGATTGTCAAAGGCACTCTTTCCCTTCTATAGCAGAAGGAGTCAACCCCAGAGGGCTACAGAGCCTTCAACTCTGGCAAACAGATGTCACTCATTTTGCTGAATTTGGTCGTTTAAAGTTTGTTCATTGCTCTATTGATACATTTTCAGGAATGTTATTTGCCTCCTGTCATATAGGAGAAAAAGCACGTGATGTGCAAAAACATCTAATGCGTGCTTTTGCTACTTCAGGGGTACCCTCTCAAATTAAAACTGACAATGGCCCCGCATATGTATCTAAAACCTTAACTACCTTTTTTGCCTCTTGGGGTATATCACACGTTACAGGTATCCCTCACTCTCCTACAGGACAAGCTTTAATAGAACGTTCCCACCAAACCTTAAAACGCCTGTTATTAAAACAAAAAGGGGGAACAGGAGCCGCTACGCCAGAGGAGCGAATACAGAAAGCCTTGTATGTTTTTAACTTTTTGAATTGTTCCCTATTAGACAGCAATCCTCCAGTAGTTCGCCATTTTAGCACAAACACCCTTTTTGAACCCAAGATTAAGCCGCCAGTATTGATCCGGGACCCCGAAACAGGTAAGATAATGGGACCCTATCCCCTTGTCACGTGGGGAAGAGGCTATGCTTGTGTTTCCACAGAAAGAGGTCCCCGCTGGATCCCAGCTAAAAACGTGAGACCTTTTCGAGAGACACTGCAGCAGCCTCCTGAAGACATTCCTGGTCCTGATCCTGTGACTGATATAGAAGACACCACCATTTCAATAATTGAATGAACTCTGTTCCAGAGGTTAACGAATGGGAGCTTAAATGTCCCCAATGTGAAAAATGTAATCCGTGGATTTGTAGAATTTGTGCTAATTGTGGAAAATCACAGTGGCTAAATCGCCATACAGTAGGACGCTGGTGTGATAACTGCCTAACAATTGAGTGGAATACAGTTCAGGTGTTATTGATAACAGATAGAGAGACAGAATATTCTCCCCGGTATGATTATTATTCTAACGATTGGGGGAAAATTGTAGCACAAAGGTCTGGAGACATTTTATATTCTAAGATTGAATACGCCAAAGACATTCAAATGAGTTTCTGTTCTTTTAATGATTTGTGCATTATTAATAGTAATCCCATGTGTGTTACAATGCTTGCAAAAATCAATAACTGCTTCTATGAACAAGATTCTCCTTGTGCAGCAAGGAGCGGACCAAGATCAGAACGAAATTACGAAAACCCCCAGTACGGAGCTGTTAGTGAAATAAGATGTCCTCGAGTTGGTCGTTCGCCAACCTTGGGAGGGTCAGTTAATTAAAACAAAAAGGGGGAGATGTGGGTTGTCTGAATTTAGAGTTGATGAGTTAGTTTTCTGTATTTGGAGTTAATAGGCTAGTTTGCTGTATGAATAAAGTTAAGTGTTGCGCTAGTTGTGAGGCGACTTGGAGGCGGGGAGCTTGTGGTCGGTGGGGGTGCCTGCGCCCTGGAGCAGGGGGACAGCTTGTGACTACGAGATAACAATCTTGTTACCATGCGAACACTGCCTGACCAACATTCCCGCCTTAGCTAGCTTAACGTCTGTTAAAGTGATTAGCCAATCAGCATGAAACATGTGTGCCTTAGACTATATAAATGTATGTTTGCCAAACAATAAAGCGGACACCTTGCTTGCATCAAGCTGCGTCCCCGTCTCTCAATCGCGGCACTTATAGACCACGCGACGGCCACAGCACCAAAAACGCTCCACGACGAACACGACGCTCCGAGACCAGAAGGGCATCGATCCAAATAATCTACGGGGAGGAGAGGAGCCTCTCCTGCATCCTCAAACGGAAAAGGAGCCCGACGTCACGGCTCCTGACGAGACGGCGGCAGCGCCACAACCGAGCAGAGACGTCGCAACCAAACGAGAAGCTGATGAAAAACCTAAGAACTTCTTCCCAGCATCTTGAAGTTCCAGTCCCTGAGACTGGATGGCTAGAGAGCACAGCTGCCGGCACAGCCCAGGACAACGCCACAATCAGCCCTGACCAGAAATGGCCCAAAGGCAAGAACCCGCCACGCTTTCGGCTGCCGACACCAGAAAACCAGCGCCCGATCGGCGCTATGCCAACCGGCACCGGCGTTCCAGATCCCGGGGTGGCACCCGAGAGGCCTTCCGTGCCCCTCGAACGCAACGAGACCCCAGGATCGGCTGACAGGCGCAAGGCAGGCTTCCCGAACTACACCACAACGCAGACGCAGGCTGGAGCTGCCCGGCCCGGCACACGCTGGCATCGCACGGTAAAGGTCCCCGGGCCCTTGACCCGCGCCAAGGGCGCGGTTCCTGGACGGCCCTTGCCCTTAGCAGAGCTAAACCCCCCGGCCCTGCCATTCCCGGCCCCTTCCCAGCCCTCGCGCCTCCACTTAGCTTTCAGAGGGCCGAGGGACCGAACCCATCTTCGGCAGAGGAAAACGCCACGTGCGCCAACGGCCGTCTTCCCGCGTCGCCGGGTTCCTCTTCAGCGCCTGCAGGAGCACGAGAAAGCACGCGCTCGCTAAGCCACGCCCGCACACGGCGCCGCGGGGCAAACGCCGAGTCCGTCCGCGACACCCACCTCCGGCTGAGCTCCAGGACGGTCCGGTCGGCGTGTCCTGCCGCTGGCGCGGTCACAAACCCTCAGCGCTGGTGACGCCTACGACGGCGAGAAGCAAAAAACTGTATTGCTTGGGACATACCAGAAAGTTGCCACTTTCCCCTTCATCACCCACAATACAAAAACACATACACAATAATGAGCACTCAGATCATGGTTGTCCGTACTAGTTCCCTCGCTATTCCTCGCCTTGATGGAGTTCTGGGAGTTACATTTGAATGATCTACCAGGGTCCACCGCACACTGCAAAGGTTCTGTGGACAACACACTGTTCTGTGGGTGATCAGGGAGGCCATGAGCCACCCCGTAGCTTGAAAGACACTCTGCCTTATGGTCCTGCTGCTTCCTTCAGAAATGCTAAAACTCCACCTACAGATACGAGATGCTCATCCTAACCCCTGGTAGATAACCTGAGCATCCTAGGAGGAGAGATTATATCAGCAACTTGTTACACACCAATACAAACCAAGAATTAACACCCCATCTTCATTGCAATCAGGAATTTAGGGAAAACGCAAAGTACCAGGAATTGATTCAATAGAAGAAAAAAAGTTAGAAACATACTTTCAACTACAGCTGCTATTGAAACTTCTCTGCTCCTGAAGGTCCTACCTCAAGCAGACATCTCCACTTCTCCAAACACATCTGCTCGTGTAGCTTAAACAGCTCAAAAGCTGCCGACTGCTAAAGGAGCAGCAGAGAACCAGCACCCAAGCAGCCCAGCAGCAGAATGAGCTCCCCACCTGGGGACTGGGGCTCAAATACCCTGAGCCCCGCCCACCCCTTCCCACAATCCCCTGGGAAAGGGGAGGGGTCAATCACCCCAGGCCCCACACACCACCCTTATCAAATCACCTGGACCCTCACTGGAAGTGACAGCACCTGCACTCCTGTCGGGCTCTGTCAGACACTGTTGGTTTTTGTGAAGCCCTGTGAGACCTCTTGGGGTCTGTCAGGCTCTGTCAGGCTTTGATGGGCTCTGTAGGGCTCTGTCGAGACCTCTTGGGGTCTGCTGAGCCCTGTCAAGATTTCTCAGGCTCTGTTGAGACCCCCAGGGCTCTGTCATACACATTGAGGCTCTATCAGGAGCTGACAAGATTTGTCAGGCCCTGACAGGTCCTGTTGGGCTCTGCCAAGCTTTGTCAGGCTCTGTGAGGATCCGTCAAACTCTCTCGGGCCCTGTCGGGCTCTGTTGGACTTTCTCAAGCTCTCTCAGGCCCTGCCTGGCTCTGTTGGTCTTTCTTGAGCTTTGTCTGCCCCTGTCATGCCCTGTCGGGTACATGGCTCAGCAGGGGAGGGGAAGGAGTTGTAGGTCTGTAGGCCACACCCCCTGCAGGGAGCCCACCAATGGGGGTGGAAGTGTGGGTCAAGGGGGAGGAGCCCAGCTGGGAGGGTGAGGTGCTTGGAAACGGGGTGGGGCCTGATTAGGGCACACCCCTTTGGGAAGGCACATTGGGGAGAGCTTGGGAGGGAGGTGGGGTTGGCAGTGGCCCCGCCCACATCTTCAGCCCCACCCTCAACCCTAAACCCCACCCCCAAATCCTTCACTGGAAATGGAAGAAACCAAATGCTTAAGGTTTTTTTACATTATTTAATTTTATTGGGTGAGAATTGGCCCCAAAACCAGGTTAAAAATCCCCCAACACGGCCCTGGGGGAGCAACGTCAGGATGGCAGCGGCACAGCGCTGCCCTTTTCCAAGATGGCCGTCAGGGGTAAACAGAGTCACAGGCCCCACCACCCACCTTGGGCCCCACCCCAGAATGGCCGCCCTAGGCAGGCCCCGCCCACCTCAGCCCCACCCTTCCAGCACAGGCTTGGCAGCCATGACAGCCATGGCCCCGCCCACCAGCAGGGACACAGCAGCCGAGATGGCCACGCCCATCAGGGCAGCCACCTTGTTCCCATGGGCAGGGGGCAGGGCCACAGGAGCAGCCGATACAGCCGGGAGCTGCCGCCTGAGCACGGCGCAGACCAACAGCCCCTCCGGCAGTGCCAGCATGGCTGCCAGCCCTCCCCCCCCAGCCATCTTGGATTCCAAGCAGGGTGGCGCCCAGCAGCCATGCTGTCCTCATTTTGTTGTGCACAGGGCCCCGTGCAGCATCGCAACCCAGGACAGCTGGTGGGGTGAGGGGACCCAGGAACGTCGATCTATGGGCGGAATGCAGAAGCTGTGGGGTGCTACATATCAATGGGCCAGAGTGCTGGAAGTATATGGTGCTGCAGAGCAGTGCTGTGGCTGTATAGGGCAGACTGGATCTGTGGGGCACTGCTGTGGGTCTATGGGATAGGGTGCAGGAGCTAGTGCGCTGTAGGGCAGAATTGCTGGCCTATGGGCTAGTGGGAAGAAGCTATGGTGTCTTCTGGGACAGTGCTGTTGATCTATAGGGCAGAGGAACTATGGGGTGCTGTAGGGTTACACTGTGGGTCTATAGGGCAGAGTGAACAAGATATGGGGTGCTGTGGGACAGCACTGTGTGTCTATGGGGCACAGTGGAGATATAGGGTGCTGTGGAGCACTGCTGTCCATTTATGGTGCAGAGTAAAAGCAGCTATGGGCAGCAGTGACTCTATAGGGCAGAGGGGCTATGGGCTGCTGTGGGTCACTGTGTGGGTCACTCACCTGTAGGGGGTTCAGCCTCTTCAGGGGTGTTTCACCCCACAACAACCCCATTGACCCCACAGCCGCCCTGACCCCCACACCGCCCCATAGACCCTTGTGACCCACCCATAGTGGGCAGTGCAGGCGCAGTCAGGAGGGAAGGGTGGTCAGGTGGACAGAGGTGTGGGGCGCTGTGGGGCAGCACTTTGCACCAATGGGGCAGAACGCAGCACCTACAGGCTGCTGTGGGGCAGCTCTCTGGGTCTAAGGGGCAGAGTAGAGTCCTGTGCGGCAGCACTGTGGGTCTATGGGGAAGAGTAGAGTCACTATGGGGTGCTGGGGGGCACTCCTGTGGATGTATGGGGCAGAGTAGAGGAGCTATACGGTGCTGTGGGCCAGTACTGGGCATCCATGGGGCAGAGTGCAGGAGCCATGGGGTGTTGTGAGGCAGTGTTGTGGGTCTATGGGGCAGAGTGTAGGAGCCATGGGGCATTGTAGGGCAGTACAGTGGGTCTATAGGCCAGATGAGCTATAGGGTGCTGTGGGACAGCACTGTGGATCTGTGGGGCAGAGTACAGGAGCTATAGGGTGCTGTAGGGCAGCACTCTGCACCCATGGGGCAGAGTGGAAGACATATGAGGTACTCTGTGGCACTGCTGTAGACATATGGGGCAGAGTAAGGAAGCCATGGGGTGCTGTGGGATAGCAAGCAGGAGCTATAGGGTGCTGTGGGGCAGTGTTGTGGATCCGTAGGGCAGAATGGAGGTGCTATGGGGCACTGTGGGGCACTGTGTGGGTCACTCACCTGTAGGGGGTTCAGCCTCTTCAGGGGTGTTTCACCCCACAACAACCCCATTGACCCCACAGCCGCCCTGACCCCCACACCGCCCCATAGACCCTTGTGACCCACCCATAGTGGGCAGTGCAGGCGCAGTCAGGAGGGAAGGGTGGTCAGGTGGACAGAGGTGTGGGGCGCTGTGGGGCAGCACTTTGCACCAATGGGGCAGAACGCAGCACCTACAGGCTGCTGTGGGGCAGCTCTCTGGGTCTAAGGGGCAGAGTAGAGTCCTGTGCGGCAGCACTGTGGGTCTATGGGGAAGAGTAGAGTCACTATGGGGTGCTGGGGGGCACTCCTGTGGATGTATGGGGCAGAGTAGAGGAGCTATACGGTGCTGTGGGGCAGTACTGGGCATCCATGGGGCAGAGTGCAGGAGCCATGGGGTGCTGGGGGGCACTCCTGTGGATGTATGGGGCAGAGTACAGGACCTATATGGTGCTGTGGGGCAGTACTGGGCATCCATGGGTCAGAATGCAGGAGCCATAGGGTGCTGGGGGGCACTCCTGTGGATGTATGGGGCAGAGTACAGGACCTATATGGTGCTGTTGGGCAGTACTGGGCATCCATGGGGCAGAGTGCAGGAGCCATGGGGTGCTGCAGGGCACTCCTGTGGATATATGGGGCAGAGTACAGGACCTATATGGTGCTGTGGGGCAGTACTGGGCATCCATGGGGCAGAGTGCAGGAGCAATGGGGTGTTGTGAGGCAGTGTTGTGGGTCTATGTGGCAGAGTGTAGAAGCCATGGGGCATTGTAGGGCAGTACAGTGGGTCTATAGGCCAGATGAGCTATAGGGTGCTGTGGGACAGCACTGTGGATCTGTGGGGCAGAGTACAGGAGCTATAGGGTGCTGTAGGGCAGCACTCTGCACCCATGGGGCAGAGTGGAAGACATATGAGGTACTCTGTGGCACTGCTGTAGACATATGGAGCAGAGTGGAGAAGCCATGGGGTGCTGTGGGATAGCAAGCAGGAGCTATAGGGTGCTGTGGGGCAGTGTTGTGGATCCGTAGGGCAGAGTGGAGGTGCTATGGGGCACTGTGGGGCACTGTGTGGGTCACTCACCTGCAGGGTGTTCAGCCTCTTCAGGGGTGTTTCACCCCACAACAACCCCATT
Organism: Columba livia; assembly: GCF_036013475.1. Classification (NCBI taxonomy): domain Eukaryota; kingdom Metazoa; phylum Chordata; class Aves; order Columbiformes; family Columbidae; genus Columba; species Columba livia. The sequence goes on from NC_088607.1 coordinate 140,496, forward strand.
GACCCCACAGCCGCCCTGACCCCCACACCGCCCCATAGACCCTTGTGATCCCCCCCCCGCCCCTTCCCCGCCATGGTGTGCAGTGGAGATGTGGCCAGCCGGAGGAGGTGGGGGGGGCGCACAGTCAGCAGGAGTGCAGTGGGGGGGGCACGGGATCAGCCGGGGGGCAGGGGGGCACAGTCAGCCGGAGTTGGGGGGGGCACGCGGTCAGCCGAGTTGCAGGGGGGGGGGGGCACGCGCGGTCAGCCGGAGCGGGGGGCGTGGTCAGCCGGAGGGGGCGTGGCCAGGCTGCCTTCGCTGTTCTCTGCGCAAGAGCTGCAGTGGGAAAGGGAAGGAAAGGGCCGTTATTTGTGTCACAGTCCTGGGAAACAGCCCCAAATCCCCCCGCTTCAACATTAACCGAGTGAGCAAATTAACTGCCAAAAAAATGGATCTTGAAAGCTTCTTTGAGCACAAATTATCCTAAAAACAGCCCCAAAATGAAGTAAATTGAATTTGAGACCAAACAGCCTTAAAAATCTCAAAATCCCGCCCAAATATGGTCCCTCACAGCTTTATATAATAAGATATATATGTAAAAATAGATTAGATACATTACATAGTAATTATACATAATATATATAATATATATTAATATTTAATGAATATCATTACAATAGTATATTATAGATATCATTATGCCATTATATATTAATTATAAATTTCATTACATAATATCAATGAGTATTAGTTGATCAGTTAATTATATCAGATTATATATTATATATTTCTACTAGTCATCATATTATATCGTTTATAGTAGCATATTGCTATACTGATTTAGTCTACATATTTACTATTAAATTAAAATTAACTTTAATAATTTAAATTTAAATTAAATTAAAAATAAGTTAAATTAAATTAAAATATAGAAATAAATTTTAAAATGGAATGTAAACAATTACGTGGGTTTAGGGAGGCGGCGACCAATCAGCGCCTTTCTCTCCTCAGAGGCAGCGACCAATCAGCGCCTTTCTCTCCCTCGGAGACAGCCGAGCGGGGCTGAGCCGGGGGAGGCTTTCCCGCCAGACGGCACCGGCCAATCAGCGAGCGTCTCCTCGGCCCCCTCAGCGTGAGGGAGAGCGGGACGGGGGAGACAAAATGGCGGCGGGTTAAAAAAGCCGAACATGTTCCCGCTTAAATATTAATTCAGTAAATTATATAAAGAAATAGATTTTTAAAGCTTTTTTTGGGGCCAAATCAGCACCAGATCTGGGACCCCCAGCTCTAGACACGTTCAATGAAGTGAATTCAGCCCTAAAACCCCCAAAAAGCAACGAAATGCCCCTCCCGGCTTTAAATACAATAACTTACACACTTATTTCAACAACTACTTACATTATTTTAACAATTAATAATTTAAACAATTAAGCGGCTTTAGGAGCCTCAGAACCGCCCAAAATGCTCAAAAAAACCCTCATAAAACCTCAAAAAGCCCCGTTTAAATATAATAATGTAAATTAATAAGCGGTTAACAGAAAAAAACGCATTTGGACTCGCAATCCTGGGAAACAGCCCCAAATCTCCCCCCGGGCTTTAAATATTAATCTATTGTATAAATTCTTATCAATAAGTAGATTCAAAAAGCTTTAAAGTCGCAAATCGGCCCCTCAAACTTTAAACGCGTTAAATAAACCTTTCAAAAAGCCGATTTAGACCCCAACGGCCCCAAAACGGCTCCTCACAGCGCTAAATAATTGAAACAACTCAGCGTCTTCAGAAGCCCCGCACCGCAGTGAAATAATAAATCAAATAATAAACCAACAATTAAATCTTAGGAGCGTCAGACCCGCCCAAAATGTTCCAAATAAAACCTCAAATAAACCCTTTAAACATAACAAATTAAATAAATAAGGGCTCTAAAAAAACCGATTTGGACTCAAAATCCCGGGGAAAAGCCCCAAATCTCCCCGAGCTTTAAACTTTAATTCTCCTGATAAACCCTCAATAAACAGATTTCAAAGGCGCCTTCTGGCACAAATCGGCACCCAAAAATTACGTAAAAACATCTTTTAAAAGCCGAATTGGACCCAAACCAGCCCCGATTGCTGAGAAAAGCCCCGAACCGGCTCCTCCCGCGTTCAACACAACGATTTAAGCCGCTAAAGCGGCTCCGGGAGCCTTAATCGCCCCCGCCCCCCCCCCCTACAAACCCGCGGCTTTAAAACCCCAGTTCCGATCAAAACCCCCAGATACACCCCAGCCCGCCGGTCACTCATTAACCCGCCGAGCCCCAATTAACACCCGCACGATAATTACCGCCCTGACCCGCCCCGTTAACTGATTCCGGCCGCCGTTCCTGCCGTTCTCCGGTTTCCCGCCGCGGGGGGGGGGGGGGGGGGGGGGGGGGGGGGGGGGGGGCCGATGAGCTCGCGCTGCCGCTGCCGCCTCCGCCTTTCTGGTCCTGCGGGCGTTCTGCGCCGCCCCATTTATTACCTCGTTGTCCCGCCCGGTCCCGCCCCCCGCCCGCCCTCCTGCCAATGGACGAGCCGCCCCGTCAGCCGCGCTGCCCAATCAGCGCTTCGTTGCTGTGGGCTAACGTCGGCGAGAAAACGCCGACCAATGAGCGCCTTTTCTACCTCAGGGGCGCTAGCGAATCAGCGCCTGTTACTGGGAGGGCGAACTTCGGCGGAAAGTGACCAATCAGTGCCTTCCTCCCCTCAGCGACACGGTGACCAATCAGCGCCTTTCTCCCACCCCCTCGGAGAACCCCTCGTGGGGATGAGCCAATGGACGACTTCCGAGGCTGACACTGTCAGCCAATCAGCGAGCGCCTCCTCCCTCCCTCGGTATAAAATAGCGAATGAGAGGAGAAGGGGGAAACAAGATGGCGGAAGAGAAGACATCGTGGCGGCATGCAGCGGCGATTGAGGAGGAAGGAGGAGAGTCGGGGCTGGGCGGAAAACCGGCGGCTCCTCCGGCCGCGGCAGCAGCGATCGGGGGGTGTGTGGGGGGGAAACCGGCGGCTCCTCCGGCCGCGGCAGCAGCGATCGGGGTGTGGGGGGGGAAAACCGGCGGCTTCTCCGGCCGCGGCCGGCACGTGGCTTCACCGGCACCGCGGCCGCGAGACCGCGCGCTGTGGGGCTGCGGGGCGGGGTGTGGGGCCGGGGGCTCCAGGGGTCCCGCAGCGGCGGCCGTGGGGCGGGATGGGGCGGCTGCGGTGATAGCTGTGGGGCACTGGAGTGGCTGCTGTGGGGGCTCTGCAGAGGCGTGTCTGGAGCTCTTGCGGGGCAGGAGCAGGGCTGCTGTAGCGGTACCTGTGGGGCAGCCATAGGGCTGCCATGGGGTTACTTAGGGTCACGCATGGGTGGGGGGGCCGCGCGCGCAGCTGGGTGTAGCCCCACCCACGGGGGTGGGATCCGTGCTGAGGGGCGGGGACTGGGAGGACACGCCCATTAGGAGGCCCACCTGGGGGAACTGGGCAGGGGGTGGGGCCTCCGTGTGTCACACCCCCATAGGAGGAGCCGCTTGGGGTAGGGAGAAGGACACGCCCAAAGAGGGCGTAGCTTAGGAAGGGAGGGGTGGAGCCGAGAGTAGAGTGGGCTCTGTATAGCACGTGCTCTGAGGGGGCGTGGTTTAGCAGGGGCTGAGTTTAGGGGTGGAGCCGCGGGCGGGGCTTCGATGCATTATGCTGCTGGGAGGGGTCTGTAAGGGACACGCGCCTCGGGGAGGGCACAGACTGGCAGGGGCGGAGCTTGGACGGGGTGGAGTTGGGGGTGTGGCTTTCTCAGACCACGCCCTTGGAGGGAGAAGCCGGACTGGATAGCACACTGAAAAATTAAAATTAGCTGTTGTTAATCACATCTAGTTTGATGTCTTTTTATTTTAACTCAGAGGTAATTAATAGCGGTCATGTTTTTGCACAACCCCAAAAAAGCTGTGGTTAAATTCAGACTGTCATAACTGTTTTCTAATATTATTTTACATCTAAATATCTTTTAGTGTTCTGTTGGGAATCATTACTGCCTGGGAACTTTTTAATACCCCTGTTTATAAACAGCCACTACTTCGTGGTTCCTTTATACTTCTCTTTAAAAAAAGAAATGTAACGTTTTGACTCTGTTTGGTTCTGAGCTTTGTTGCCTCCCATCTCATGGCTCTGTTATAATTTAAATACTAAACACTCCCGATCACTTTCCAATGCTGTTTAAAATCTAAAGCTTCCTCACTTTGTTTCCTATGCAGTCATTCGTGTCTGCAGTTTATTTCATAACGGTTGTTCAAATGAAGCTACCAATGACTCCACATTAGTTTTCTGCCTTTATCATTTAAAAGGAATTCCAAACAATGTGTTTTTTAAACTAGCATTCAGATTGGGAACAACTGCTGCCTAGTTCACCAAGTAATAGCTGAAATTAAATTTACTTCTTGCTCATGCCTATATAATTTCATCTATTTACACTTTAACATTTTTATCATTACATTACTACCAGGCGGATTTACTAGCACACATTATTTTTTATTGTAGATATAAACTAGAGGTTTTTTTCTCTACAGGTATTACTTCCAATTAGTGCTCCAGTATTTATATTCCACTCTTTTAAATTTTACTACATAAATTGGGGATTATTACTGTCTGCCTTGGAATTACCTTGGAATTTCCAGGCAAACCCACCGCAGCGCCTCGACGTGTCAAGATTGTCGGTGCCGGCTCTGCCAACAACGCGTCCAGCGAACGCCGCGGTGCTGCGGCAGCGCGACGGAACCGACCGGAGCGCGGGGAGGAGACTCAGCCCAGCAGGTACCACACGTAACGTGGAACACCGGGCGGCCCAACTTCATTTCAAAGGAGGAACACGCACACGGAGCACAAAGGATGCTCTTCTGCACGAGACGCGCTGTCCTTAGCAGCTGCACAGCGACGCTGTCTCTGTGATTGGGAGATCTGGTGGCAAATGAGGGAGCTCTGCACGTTGCACCTTTCAAACCTGCACAGAGTCACACTTCACCCCGCAGGTGACACCAGAAACTAGGAAGCCTCCAAAAAGAATTTACAGCCCCACACCCAAACCAGCTGCACTCACCTCCACCACCAATCCTGCTCTACACACACCTCCTTCTCCTTCACACACCCTTCAACAGCCAGATCCACAGCCATCTCCTCACGGTCATTCACTGCACTGAACGCAGCAGGGTAGGGGTGGAGGGGAGAGAAAGCTAAAGGAAATTTTTTAAAAACTCCCTGTGTTTCTTTCAGTGGCATTTTTGGCGTTATTTTTGTTGGGGGCCGGGGGACATGTTGGGGTGTTTTTAATTAAGGAAACTGCTGTTTCAGCCTGCAAGTGAAAACAAACCACACGCACAAGGCTGGACACGGTCAAAGCAGCCCCAGCTCGTTCCGCAGTCGCTGACAGCGCGTCCATTCAGCCGTCTGCCCGCCCTGACGCGCTCCCCCAGCGTACCCGGCTGGACACACACACGTGTGCTGGGGAACTCGGACCAGCGCTGCGGTCTGGGGAGGAGTGAAGGACGAACCAGAAATAGATCCTGCAAGAATCCGTCTCTAAAACACTGTAGATCAACAACGACAGTTGTAAGTCACAGACACTCCTCCTTTTCTCTCGGACTCTCACAACAGTAATAAGTAAGTCCTGAAGGATGGAAAACACCAGGATAGGCTGGGAACAACAACAAAGGTAGGTAAAAGAAGGTAAATGGGGGCTCTCAGGGGCCCCAAAAGACAAGCTCAGCTGTCCTGAGAGGAGCAGATGGGAATCAGAGGAGTCCTGAGGGGATTGGGGAGGGGGCTGTCCTGGTTTCATTAAAAAACAAGTTTCTCTTTCAGTGAATTTGCCTGTCAGCTAAAGCTTCATATTAGCTGCATTTTCCTGGAGAACCAGATACATGTTTTGGTAAACAATGCAATGGAATGCTTACTTGTTGATAAGGACAGATTCACATCTTGCAAGAGGAGCAACAAGAAACAGGTGACCAACAAACTGACCAACCGTGTATAACATCCCCTTCACATGAATACTTCATACAGAAGTGGCAGATCATGAGGATCTTGTCCTCTTTGCCCCTTTTCGTCCCTTCTGCTTATGGTGACATTAGGAGAGGACCTTGCTAGTCGTCCCTGCAAACTGAGGCCTACTGAGAGACTGAATCCAGCTCCGGTTGGCTGCATAGTCCAGTCCAGGACTTCAGGTGCCGGCTCTGCAGTTGCTGAGACTTTCAGGATTGGTTTTGTATTATTTTCTCTACTCTTAATATAGCATTAGTAAAACATTGTCAGTTTTTCCAACTCTCTTCTCTCTGTCCTTCTTTCCCTCCGGATCGCCTGTCCTGAGTGGGAAGGGGGGAGAGGGAGGGGCAAAAGGGGGAAGTGGGGGGGAGACGGGGTTAACAATACATCTGCCAGGGTTTTACTGTCACCCCGCAATCTAAACCCTCGACAGGGGCCAACAGATGGGGGTCCTGAGAGGAGACAAGAGGGGAAAATGAGGCCTCTGGGATGTGACAAGAGCAACTGGGGAAGTTTTGAGGGGAAGAGAGAAAAGAGGGGAATTTAACGGGGCAAAAGGTCAAACAGGCACCGTGATGCCACCAACGAGCCTGCAGGGACCCAAAGGCAGGCAGGGCAATCGCAGAGGAACTGGGAGGAAACGGGTTTCTGAGGGAACAAGGTGGCGAGTGAGCTTGTGAGGGGTCCAGAGGCAAAGGGATGTGTCCCGAGGAGAACAAATAGAGAGGTTCTTACTCTGAGAAGTTGTCCTTGACTTTGTTCCACCAGCAGCCGTCCTGCAGTCTCGGCACAGCCTGGGGATCCCTGACCCGCACCACCACAACCTTTAACAGCACATGGGGCTGCTCTAGAACCGCAATGACAAACAGCAAGTACTTCTCTAGGACAGCTTTGATGTGGGATTGTTCTGTTTTCTCTGCAACGGACAGGGAGACATTTCTCCTCCCCACAGTACCACTAAACACCCCACCCATGATTGTTCAGGCGTTTTGGGGCTGAAAGCCCCCATCTCTCACTGGCCTGCTCCTCCAGTAACGTCATCGTCACCCCCCGAGTCCCCCCATTTATTCACTCAAAAAAAAAAAGGTAGAAAAGGAAAACAGCCCCAGCGGGCAGCACATTACTTTAAAACGCCATTTACCTATGTACATACCAGAGCGCCCAAACATGGGGGGGCAGCGCCCCGAACAGCCGCAGCCACATCCCACAGGCCGGCAGCCGCCCCCCGGCACGCTGGGGACGGAGGACGGAGCCGCGTCTCCCGCTCCGGCGCTGCTCCCCCCACCCGGGCTGGGGGGTCTGCTGAGCACGGGGCGGTCACAGCTCCCCCTCTGAAACACAGGAATTCCACATTAGAGTTCCGCGTTGGGGCGGCCGGGTGCAGCACCGCGCTGTGCCCGCAGCCTTTCCTTCCTTGTCCAATTTATACAACGGCCTCGGCTCCTCAGATTCCGCCAGGGCTGCTCTCCTCGCATTCCCACCAGGTGGTTCCCCAATCCCTTTCCCGCGAGCTAAAATACCGCCCAACGGGCTCTTGTGCAGAGCACCGCTACCGCGCCGTCCTCCCGTTACGCGTCACGCAGGACGACACGGCTCACCTTGTAACAGAGACAAGCAAGAACTACGAACGCTTCTAGCGGCACTCCACAGGCAATACTAAAACCTGCCCACGACGTACCGCCCTCACAAGTTGTGCTCCAGGTTTATCCCGCCCTCTCCAAAACAAAACGATTCCGGCACGCGGCTCAAGTCCGTCTAACGCTCAGCGCCGCGATCGGGACGCTCGGCCACACGGGCGGCTTCACGGCGCTCGCGCCCCTTGCACGCTAAAGCCACCGCAGCTTCCGCTGTAGGTTTTGGCGTTCGAGTGCACAGTCAGAGCCGAGGCCTATCCGAGAACCAAACCGAACTGCGGTACGCCTCACCGCTACGTACGGGGCCGGCTCTACACCGCGACGGAGCGCCGGAACAACCGACACCAAAAGCTGGCCGCACGAGCAACCACCGCACGCCTGTAAGGCGCTCGCAAGCCCGTGCGCGCTATCCTGCCTAAATTCCGTACCGCGACTTACGGACGCCCCGCGAGCGCGTGCCCGGTCCTGGCTCCCAGCGCAGAAAGACCCCTCGCCAGAGGTCCTCGTCCGTCCCCGCCGCGACGCGACCGAGACGAGGAGTCTCTCCAGAGAAACCCCCGGGGCGCGCCGACAGAGCCCTCGACTCCGCGGGCCCCGCGGCCGCACAGAGCGGGTCCTCCGGCCGCCTCGCCGGCTGAAACGGGGAAGGGAACGGGACGGCAGAGTCAGCAGCGCTGCTAAGCCGCATTCTTCACAGTATCACAGTATGTTTGGGACGGGAAGGGACCTCAAAAGATCATCCAGTCCAATCCCCCCATGGAGCAGGAACGCCCAGGTGAGGTCGCACAGGAGCACGTCCAGGCGGGTTTTGAATGTCTGCAGAGAAGGAGGCTCCACAAACCCCCTGGGCAGCCTGGGCCAGGCTCTGCCACCCTCACTGAGAAGAAGTTTCTTCTCAAATTTAAGTGGAACCTCTTGTGTTCCAGCTTGATCCCATTACCCTTTGTCCTATCGTTGTTTGCTACCGAGAAGAGCCTGGCTCCGTCCTCGTGGCACTCACCCTTTATGTATTTATAAACATTGATAAGGTCCCCCCTTAGTCTCCTCTTCTCCAAACTAAAGAGACCCAGCTCCCTCAGCCTTTCTTCATAAGGGAGGTGCTCCACTCCCTTAATCATCTTCGTTGCCCTACGCTGGACCCTCTCCAGCAGTTCCCTGTCCTTCTGGAACTGAGGGGCCACAACTGGACACAATATTCCAGATGCGGTCTCACCAGGGCGGAGCAGAGGGGAAGGAGGACCTCTCTCCATCTACTAGCCACCCCCCTTCTAATACACCCCAGGATGCCATTGGCCTTCCTGGCCACAAGGGCACAGGGCTGGCTCACGGTCATCCTGCTGTCCACCAGGACCCCCAGGTCCCTTTCCCCTACACTGCTCTCTAATACGTAATTTCCCAACCTATACTGGAACCTGGGGTTGTTCCTGCCCAGGTGCAGGACTCTACACTTGCCCTTGTCAAATTTCATCAGGTTATTCCCCGCCCAACTCTCCAGCCTGTCCAGGTCTCTGATGGCAGCACAGCCTTCTGGCGTGTCAGCCACCCCTCCCAGCTTGGTGTCATCAGCAAACTTGCCGATAGCGCACTCTATTCCCTCGTCCAAATCGTTAATGAATATACTGAATAACATTGGCCCCAGCGCTGTCCCCTGAGGCACTGCACTGGATACTGGCCTCCAGCTGGACTCCGCACCATTGACTACCGCTCTCTGGCTTCTCTCCTTAAGCCAGTTTGCAACCCACCTCACTGCTCTGTTGTCCAGACGAAGCTGTTCCATTACTTTCCCAGGGACAGAGCTGAGGCTGACCGGTCTGTAATTACCCGGGTCCTCCTTCTTGCCCTTTTTGAAGACTGCAGTGACATTTGCTTTCCTCCAGTCCTCGGGCACCTCCCCCGTTTCCCAAGACTTGGCAAAGATGACGGAGAGCGGTCCAGCAGTGACTTCAGCCGGCTCCCTCAGCACCCGCGGGTGCATCCCATCCGGACCCGTGGATTTATGGATGTCCAGACTATTTAATTGCTCCCTAACCCAGTCCTCATCGACTAAAGCAAACTCCTCCACTGACCTGGCTTCATCCGGGGTCTCAGGGGTACAGGGCTCCCCAGGACGGCCTCCGGCAGAGTAGACAGAGACAAAGAAGGCATTCAGGAATTCTGCCTCCTCTGTATCTTCTGCCACCAGGGCACCCACCCCGTTCATCAGTGGGCCTACATTGCCTCTGGTGTTAGTTTTATCTGCTATGTATTTGAAAAAGCTCTTTTTGCTGCCCTTGACCCCTCTCGCCAGCTGTAATTCTAGGGGGCCTTGGCTATCCTAGCTGCCTTCCTGCATCCTCTAACAGCAGCCTTATATTCCTCCCAAGTGACCAGCCCCTGCTTCCATGACCTGCAAACTCTCCTCTTCTGCTTGAGCATACCCAACAGATCCCTGTTCAACCACGCAGGCCTCCTGGCTCCCTTCCTTGACTCCCTTCGTGTGGGGATGCTCTGATCCTGAGCGTGGAAGAAGCAATCTCTGAATGCAACCCAGCTATCTCGGGCCCCTTTTCCTTCAAGCAGTCTTGCCCGTGGGATTTCCCCAGCAATTGCTTGAAAAGGCCAAAGTTAGCCCTGCTAAAGTCCAGGGTTGCAATTCTACTTGCTGTTCTGTTCCTGCCACCCAAGATGCTGAACTCCACCTTCTCGTGGTCACTGCAGCCCAGGCAGCCCTCAACCTTTACTGCTTCGACCAGACCCTCCTTGCTAGCGAGGATGAGATCCAGCAGTGCACCTCTCCCAGTCGGCTCCTCCACCACCTGCATGAGGCAGTTCTCACCGATGCACGGCAGGAACCTCCTGGACTGTGGCTGGCTGGCTGAACGGTCCTTCCAGCAAACACCAGGGAACTTAAAATCCCCCACAACAACCAGGGCCTGTGACCGTGAGGCCGCTCTCAGCTGCCCATAGAAGGCCTCATCAACTTCCTCAGCCTGATCTGGTGGCCTGTAACAGACGCCCACAGCAGTGTCACCCCTGCCAGCCTGCCCCTTGATCCTGACCCATACACTCTCAACTCGCTCCTCATCCGCTCCTGGGCAGAATTTAGTACACTGTAGCTGCTCTCTCACATAGAGAGCAACTCCACCACCACGCCTGGCTGGCCTGTCTTTACTTCATTTGATGAGGTTAGTTGTAATCGTTTAGTTTCTCGCTGACAACACGTCTCTTAATTATTAGTTAAATACAAACTAAGCTCTCAGCTCCTAAACAATGTGTTACTTAACCTTCCGTCTCCCTCTTGTCGTGCAGAAGGAGCTAAAAGGTGAAAACCGTCCCCTCACCGCGCAGGCGGTCAGAAAGCATTTCCCTCACGTCAACCGGTTCCTGAGGGCCGCATCTTGTAGAACTTCACCGCAGCGTACGCTGACTCGGCAGCTTCTCTTCAAAAGCGGGAAGAGAAAACAGGGACAGGCACCTGAAAAAACAAGGCAGAGAACAGAGCAGCTGGGAACACCGTGTCATTCGCACGTGCACGTCCCACAAGCCCCCGAACGTGGGGGGGCTCCCCGAGGAAAACAAAGCGGGGGCAGCGCCCCAAACAGCCGCAGCCCCGGCCCGCAGGCCGGCAGCCGCCCCCCGGCACGGCAACGCTTCCGGCCGACCCGAGAAGGGAGCCGTTCGTGCCGGCCGGTATCGACACCCCCCTTTTCCAGGCAGCTCGGAGAACTCCCTTTGCCAGCGTTGTCCTGGTACGTTTCCCTCGTCCGGCTGCTCTTGTCTGTACCCCGCGTGCACCATCAAGATGGTTTTCTAGGCACGTTTCCCATTGCCTCGTTCGCACAGAGCTTCTAAATTCGCTCTTACCTGTTCGTCCGATCTCGACAGAGCGCATCAGCTCCTCGCGCCGCGAGGCGCCGCTGCTCTCCCGTCGCCGGTGACGGCTCCTTTGGACCCTAATTCTGATCGGGCTATTAATCTCCTATTAATTGCTTATCCTCTTTGTTACAGTTCCCTGACGTTGGCTGGAGGACACGGCCACCTGGGCTCAGAGACGCGGCTTCCGTACCGGTCTCTGTCCTCTCGGTGGCTGGTTTTACAGCGGCGCCTGCCAATTTATGGCCAGTTTCCTGAGCAGCGTTTCCCTTCTGAGGCCCGTTGCAACGCGTGACGGCAACTCTCCTAGCAACAGCACAGCTTCCAGCAACCGGAGCATCACGTTTAATCTGCCTCCCTTGTGCCGTTAATACACTTTATTCTTTTCAAACGGCTTCAAGGGCCCGCACCCTTCAAGAAACCTGCTTAGAATCAGTGCAGCTACTAATCTTCTTCTCTTTGCGTAACTCTACAGCTCACGCGAGAGCAATTTCTTCAGCTTTCTGGGCAGAAGTCCCTGGAGGTAAAGCTTTAGCTTCCCTTACCTGCTGGGCGGTCGGCACCGCACGCCCGGCTTCACGTACCCCTCGCTTTACGCAAAGCTGCTCCCATCGCTGACCCGGGAGGCTTCGGCATCCTCCAGCGGCCGGTCCCTTCAATCCGCTTCTGCTGTTGCCGAGCAACCGCGGGCCACCGACTGCCAGACGGATCCACTGAGGAAAGAAGCCGCGCCGAAAACGTTAGCAGGAGCAATATTTACATCGTTAAAAGTTTAAGGAGGCACCGAGGGAGGGATGTCGTTTGCACACCAATGGGGACCTGACCCCCGTCGGGGGGGGACGGACACCGGCACGCACAGACCCGACCGCGAACCCCCGCGGCTCGATCGGCGTCTCTGCCCCCCCCCCTTGCCGGGCGCTGCAGTACCCGAGTTTCGCCACAGGGCGGCAGCACCGAGGCGCGCCGCGGCACCGCGTTGGGGCGGCCGGGTGCAGTACCGCGCTTTGCCCACAGGACGGCGCCACTGAGACCCGCCGCGGCAGCCCCGGGCGAGCGGTCGTGCCGCGTTTCGCGGGAATCCCGCCAAAAAAAACCCAAAAAACAAACGCGACCAAACAAAAAAGCGCACAGAGAGAGCCGCGGCGCGAAAGCCGCGCCCGCAGGACACGGAACCCGCCGGGGCTCGCCCCGAGCTCCCGCCGAAGCGGCGCCCCGCTCGCCACGCCACCCAGCCCGCCCGCAACCGCGCCTTAGCTCTGCTTGTTACCGTCCCCGCGACCGACGGGGGCTGCGCCGCTCCCGGAGGGGCTGCCGCACCGGGCACGGGCGCTGCGCCGGAGGGAGACGCGGCTCCGGACCGCACGCCTCCCAGCAGCTTCGCCAGCGCGGCCGTAAGGGCGGGGGGGGGGGAACCGGAACCGAAGGCCTCCGCGCCGCGCCGCGCCGGCCCCTCCCGCTCCCCCCGTTCCAACGGCACGGTCACCCTCGCCGCTGCCGCACTCACCTGCCGCCTCTTTCGCCGCTCCGTTCCCCTCGCGCTCCCCCGCCGTCCCGCCGGGCTCCGCGGGCACCGACAGCCGCCGCGCCCCCGAGACGCCCGCGGCGGGAGGTCCCCGGCTGTCGCCTCCTTCCCCTCCGCCCTCCTGCCGCCTCCGGGGAACCTCACGAAGGGCGGCCCTGAGCCGCCCGCCTCCCGATGCCCGGGCGCCGGCCGCAGCGAGCGCTCCGCAGCCGCCCCGACCCCCGTTCCCGTTCGCTCCCGGTCCCCCCCACCCCGGCCCCGGCCCCGAGACACCGCGGACCTATCAGCGCTCGCGGTTTGGGCATGCGCACTAGGGAGACTGCAGCACCCGCCCCTTGCCGCATCCCGGTTGGCTCCCCGGGACACGTCAATCATCTCCCTCTCCGCCTATCAGCGCTCGCAACTGGGGCATGCGCAGTAGGGACACCGCAATGCCCGCCTCTTCCGCACCATCATTGGCTGCGGGCGGCACGCAGTACCCAGCCCTCGACGCCCGCCCCTCCGGCAATCTGATAGGCAGACAGCATGAATTTGCCTGTCAGCTAAAGCTTCATATTAGCTGCCTTTTCCTGGAGAACCAGACACATACATGTTTTGATAAACATTGCAAGGGAATGCTTACTTGTTGATAAGGACAAATTCACATCTTGCAAGAGGAGCAACAAGAAACAGGTGACCAACAAACTGACCAACTGTGTATAACATCCCCTTCACATGAATACTTCATATAGAAGTGGCAGATCATGAGGATCTTGTCCTCTTTGCCCCTTTTCGTCCCTTCTGCTTATGGTGACATTAGGAGAGGACCTTGCTAGTCGTCCCTGCAAACTGAGGCCTACTGAGAGACTGAATCCAGCTCCGGTTGGCTGCAGAGTCCAGTCCAGGACTTCAGGTGCCGGCTCTGCAGTTGCTGAGACTTTCAGGATTGGTTTTGTATTATTTTCTCTACTCTTAATATAGCATTAGTAAAACATTGTCAGTTTTTCCAACTCTCTTCTCTGTGTCCTTCTTTCCCTCCGGATCGCCTGTCCTGAGTGGGAAGGGGGGAGAGGGAGGGGCAAAAGGGGGAAGTGGGGGGGAGACGGGGTTAACAATACATCTGCGACACGGCGGCCGTGGGCACCCCGGGGCGGGGCACGAAGCTGCTGCGTCCCCCCAGTTCTGGATCCCCCGACCCAGAGCAAAGCGCAAAGCGCTCCCCTCCTCCGGCTGCCGACAGCCAGCCCGGCTTCTTGCACAGCCCCCTGGTTCCCCCCTCACCCCGTCCCCCCAGTTAGTCCCAGGGGTGTTTCTGAAGCCCATGGACACCTCAGCCCCACCCGGGGGCAGGATGGGCCTCTGCTGGCTCTGCCCTGGTGCCCACTGGTTTGCTCCCCGTGCTCCTTCTGGGGGGGCCTGGATACCAACTGGATCCACCTGGGCACCCCCAAAGCGCCTTTTTAGCACTTATTTTTCTCCTGAAAAAGCAAACACAGCGGGGCTTTCTGCCATCCTGCCCCAGGGACTCCTCTCAGACCACACCGGTGCTTGGTTTCCCATCGCCATTTATTGCAGCCGCTGCCTGCTCAGTGCCCGGGGCGGTGGGACCGGGGCCGGGACCCCGTCCTGCCCGGCTGTCAGGGGGTTGGTTCACGGCGGGGGGGCGGGATGGGCGGCAGCAGCTGCGGTGCCAGGGTGAAGCGTCTGGGAGACGAGACTGGTAGGTGCTGCAGCACGGCTGATCTCAGCGAGGAGCGGGTGCCTGGGGGCGAGGGGCAGGGTCAGCCACAGACACCCACCAACAGGGTCCTGCCCCCACCCTGAAGCACACAGGCTCTTGTCCCACACTGCCCAGCACCACCCCCCATGTCCCCCCAGCTCCCTCCAGCTCCACCACGAGGACCGGCTGCCCCAGCAGCCAGTGCTGCCCCCACAGCCCAGCCCAGACCCCAGACCCCCCTCCCACCCCGCCCAGCTGTGGGCACAGACCCGTCCCCCCAGACAGCGGGGTGTCCTCTGCCCCCCGGTGCCCTGACAGGGCCATACTTGGCCGGTTCCTGGAGGTCGGGGTGTCTGGGGTGGCCCTTGGCATTGTGGGCAGCTGAGAGCCCCCCATCATGGAGAGCTGCTCGTCCTGCTGGTTCCCATCAGTGCCGTCCTGGCCCGACAGCTGCATCGCGTCCTTCTGGGAAGGGGAGAGCGTGTGACCCAAACACGGGGCCCCGTTCCGCATCCCCCAGCAACCCTCCCCCAGCCAGCTCTCCCCGGGGAAACTGAGGCACGGATGGATCCCCCCACAGGCTCAGATCCCCCTCCCCACCTCTGTCATCCCTACCTTGTTGGGGCTGCGGGCACTGGGTTTGGATGGCCGTGGGGTGCTGGGCGGTTGGGGCTGGAAACGCGGGGGCGTGACGGTGTGTTGGCCTCCGCAGCTCCGCGGAACAGTGGGGTATCTACACTCGCCCGTCCGCTCCCTGTGGGACAGGACATGGGGGTGCTCAGTGCCCGGCAGGTGGCACCCCGTGTGTCACTCGACGCCAGGAGGGGTCGGGGGGTGCTCCATGTTCAGGGGGCAGTTACTCACGGTCCAGGTGCCAGCATGTTGAGGGGCCGGTCGCAGGACAGGCAATGGAAACCGGGCAGCAGCTGCCTGGAGGGGGGAGAAAAGGGCTGGGGAGCTCCTGGGGGGCACAGCCCCACCTGCACACCTGCCACAAAACGCCTCTGCACCCACCCCCCAAGACTGGTTCAGGAGGGCTCCTCCCGCACGTGCCCCCTCATTGTGCCGCCTCTATCGCTGCGAAGCTGCAGCTGGCAGGAGCACAAGGCACAGCCACTTGCTCAGCATCCCCAGGGGCGCTGCCCACGTGGCTCCCACGCCAGGTACCACACCGGCACGAGCCGGGACAGCCAGCAGGAACAGGGCCAGCACTGCCAAAGCCACCACTGTCCCCATCGCACTCACTTCCTAATCCCAGCGGCATCGTCACGCTCTGCCTGCAGCGCCTTCTCCTGGAGCTGCCCGCTGAGGCTCTTCCACCGCTCCTCCTGCTGCTGCCGGAACGCCCCCAGCTCCCGGCGGTCCAGCTGTGGACGGGTGACACCCTCAGCCAGCTACCCCAGGATGGGACATGGCGGTCCCCTGGGGCACAGCCGGGAGGGGGGACCCTCGCAAGAATGCTGCCTTAGGCTGCCAGGCCCCCAAGGTGCCAGTTCTGCGTGGAGGGGACGAGCCCTCACCTTGCAGTCCATCTGTCTCTGCAGCTCTCGCTGGAACTGGTGCCAGCCCTTCTCCTGGCCCGTCACCTGGCTCGTCACCTCCTCCATCATCTTGGTCAGCCGCTCCTCGCACGCCTCAAGCTGGCTGCGACTGACTTTGTCAGCCAGGGCGGCTTTGTCTGCTTTCTAGCAACGGGGAAAGGCAGGAGAGCGGTGGGGACAGGATGCAGGGACAACGGGAGAGGGAGAAGTGGCTACGTGGTCCTGTTCACCCCATCACCCCCGTGGCGTTGGTCCCACCAGCCGAAGGGACTCGGGGCCACAGAGGGACCTGGCAAGGGACCCGCAGCCGGGCTGGAAATCCTCCCTCCCCCTGGCTGGTTCTGCCAGCCAGCACCCAAGGGACAAGGGGTGTTTGTCACCCTGCCTGGGACACCCTTGGCTGGCACCAGGGCCCCTCGAGCCCGTACCTCATCGATTCCCAGCACCAGCAGCTCCTCCTTGTCTGCTTGCTTCTTCTCCAGCCTCCCCAGGGCCTGGGACAGAGCCTTCCAAGGCAGACAGCAGCCCGTGATGCCACGGCAGGGTCGGAGCTGCCCCCCGGCCAGCCGAGCACCCCCTGCCTCCCCACCCCATCAGAAACCTCCAGGAAAGGCATTGGGAAGCTGTGCAGGGCTGCGAGCAGGGTGGCAGGGGGACAGACCCCTTGGGGTCCCAGCCTGGGCTCTCCTGCGGGTTACAGCCACCCACCTTGATGTCATTCTGCTTCTGCTGACGATCCTGCTGGAGGTTTGCAAGGGCCGAGCTCAACTTCTCATAGTCCTTTTGTAGCTGCATGATGCTGGCCTGGAGGCACTTGAGTTGCTCGTCCTGCTGCAGGGACTAAGAGGACAAGGCGGTGCTGAGCAAGGGGGTGGCTGCCCCTCGGGGACAGACCCAGGGTATTTTGGCTGGTGGCCACGGGCCCTCAGTGCAAGCAGGACATTTGCTCCAAGGCTTTAGTTCCCTTCCGTGCTGCTGACTCTCACAAGCCAATTAGGGGGGCAGCGAGGGGCTCCCCCATGTTGAAATGTCTGAGGGGTCCTGGCAGCTCAAGCCCCCTACACCACATCTCCTTACCTGTCTCCTCCACTTCGGATGACTCTCCACCTTGCTGCCCGCCTTCTGGACCAGGGACTCCACCTGCTCCTCGAGCTTCTCGCAGCGCTGGAGGAGTTTCCCCAGCAGCACCCTGGTGTCCGGGCTGCAGACGTGGCACCCTGCGTGTTCGTGTCCCCCGCTCTGCGCCGTCGTCCTCGGCTCGTCCACCTGCTGGCAGGGGAGGAGGAATCAGCTCTGAGCCGGGCTGGATGCCACCCACAAGCCCAGGTGCCGTGGAGGCTCCATGGCCCCATCCAGCCAGGGGACGTGGCCGGGACCCCGCCAGGACCCCCCCCGAGCCAGCGGGGGCTGGGAGCGCTGCCCCCGGGCCTCACCTCTGCCTGCAGCTGCTGTGCTGCCTCCATCACCAACTTATTCACGTACTTGGCCGCAAACTGCTCCAGCTCGGCCTGGGTTGGCTCCTGCTGCTTCCCCAGCTCCTTGCGCTCTGCCTTGACCTTCTGTCCCTTGGGCCTGGACAGCGAGACAGGGGCAGGGGCAGGCTTAGCCTTCGTGGGGGTGTCCCTCGGCCCCCAAACTGGGATGTTCCCAGACCCCAGGCTCCCTCACAGCCCTGCAGGTAGGAAACCCTCTCCCATCCTTTTACCGTGGCTGTTGGGTCATCTGGCCACTGCCGTCTGCTTTCCTACCGGCTCCAGACCCCCTCGTCTTTCTGGGAGTATCCTCCACCTTGCTGATCTGGGAACGGCAGTGGTGGGGGTGAGGGCACAGCCCCCTGTGTCATTCTGGCACGGGGAGCCTTCAGCTGCCCCCTCCCTGCCCAAACTGCTGTCCCCACAGCCCCTCGGGGACTGCTGCCGGCTCACCTTCTCCTTCTCCCCGTGGAGGGCCCTGGCCATGTCCTGCAGGAAGGACACCTGGCACCTGAGGTCGGCCAGGATGCTGGTGATGCTCTGCCGGCCTAGAGGGACATGGTGCAAGGGGATGTGCTGTCGGTGAGGGGGTCTCACCCGTGGGGCCAGGCTCTGAGCATGACGAGCCCCTGACCCAGGGTGTCCCCACACCAAACAACCCCGCCAGCCCCCCCGTGCTCTCACCTCCCTTTGGGAAGAGCCGGCGCACGTCCTCAAGATCTGTGCTTTCTGCTTTTGTAGATTTAAGCTGCTCCACCTGTTCCTTCAGACCAGCGCAGAGCTGGCCGAGCTGCCCAACCTGTGACAGCACCTCCCGCATCTCCGACTCGTAGCTTGAGGTGCTGGTGGAGCCCCAGGGCTTGGCCGGCTCTTGGGCATCCCCTGGGATGGTGGCTTTGGAGCTGGAGGACCCAGGCTGCACCCCAGGGGTGGTGGTGTGGGTCCCAGGGGATCCTGCCTGCATCCCCGCAGTGCTGGCCTGGGCATCAGGGGCCCCTGGTTGTGTCCCCAGGGAGGTGCTGGCCTGGGTGCCCGGGGATCCTGGCTGCATCCCCGGGGTGGTGGCGCTGGCACCAATAGACCTCTTGTGAATGGAGGGAGCGCCTGACAACTTCACAGGGGTCGCTGGTTGCCCCTGTATCCCTGCTTGCATCCCCGGGGAGCCAGACCCTGCAGTCCCCTTGCTGGTCTCCATCCCAGGCTGTGTCCCACGTCCCTTTGGCTCCAGTGCTGAGCTCCTCCTGGCCTGGCTGTCCATGGCCACCTGGGTGGGCTCAGCGGGGGCAGACTGGCCCCCACCACCCTCCTGGGAAGAAGAGGCAAAAGGCAGCAGGTTTACTGGCAGCTGGGCAGCCTAGAGGACAGACCCCAGAACCCCCCGCCATGTCCCCAGTCCCCGTCCCCAAACCACCATCTTGCATGGCCAGACTCGTGTTGAAAACGAGAGCCCAAATGCAAAGTGATCACGGGGTCAGCCCGGCCATGGAACCAGAGGGATGGGATCCCCAGGGATGGAACCCCCAGTATCACTGCCCAGCACCCCAGCCCACAGGCTGTGCCCCGAGGCAGGAGGGCTGGTGTCCCCGAGGGAGCGGGGGACGCAGCCGCCTCCTGTCCCTGCGCAGCCCGGCAGCGTCCCGGGGCTTCCCCTGGAGCTGGGCGAGGAGAGGGACACCCGCTCAGATGTGGGAGCGGGATTTAAAGAGTATCCCCGAGTGAACTGGGGCACGAGGCAGAGGGACACTGGGCAGGGCTGTGCCTGGGGACCGCGGCTGAATTGCATGGGCAGAACTTTATCTCCCCTCCTGCCCCTCCCACGGTTCTGTTTTGAGGGCTCTCTAGTTCAAAAGTGCCTTAGCAACTCCTGGGACACCCTTCCCATCTTCCCTCCTGCTGCCCTTCACGCTGGTGACACCGATGGCCGTGGGGCAGGGGCACAGTGTGACAGGGCAGCAGGAGCGGGGAGGGACGAGGGCCCAGCTCCCTCCCGGGGCACCAGGGGATGCTCACCAGGCCAAGCGTCTCCTGGATCTCCTGGATGTCCTCCGCCAGGCCGGAATGCGCCTCCTGCAGGGCATGCATGTCCTCTGCCAGGCCGACATGTGCCTCCTTCACCTCCTGGATGTCCTGTTCCAGGCCAGAATGCGCCTCCTGCATGGCCTCCTTCATCTCCCGCACGTCCTGTTCCAGGCTGGACTGCGCCTCCTTAAACTTGCTGATCTCCTCCCACAGGTCCTGGAGCGAAGCCCTTTTCTGGGAGAGCGGGTGGGGGGTGAGCCCAGGGGAGGGTCCCTGGGGACCTGGGCCCCGCTGTGCTCTGCTGCGGGAGCTCGGGCTTAACCCAGCCCTTGGGCTGAGGGCGGCACGACGGCAGCGCGGAGCCCGGAGGAGGGGGCGTCTCGTGGGGGAGCACCCAGGGACCAGCAAGAGCATCTACCTTGGGGACATCTCTCTTCTCCTCTTCCGTTGTTTTTGGCATGGCCTCCTTGGCCACGGAGGAGACCTTGGAGTTGCTCCCGGTCCCCTCCAGCGTGTCCTTCTCATCCAGCTGCTGCTTTGGTTTCCAGAGGTGCTGCCCTGTGCCCAGGGCTCCATCCTCCTCCTTCTCCTGGCCAGGCTGGGCCTTGCTGTCCTGATCCTTTGCCAGGCCGGGGGTCGGGCTCTGCTCTGGCTCCAGGACAGACAGCTCCTGCTGGCCCAGCTGCCCGATGATGGCCTCAAGCAATTTGTGCAGTGCCACCAAGTCGACAACCCCCAAATGGGGTGTCCCCATGGCGGCGTTCAGCATCTCCAGCAGTCCACGTGTGGCCATCGCTGCTGCTCTGCCCGAAAACACTGAACTGGATGTGGGAAGACGGGAGCTCTTCTGTCCGGAGATGATGTTGGAGGGATGGGCAGCCAGCAGCCTTTCTCCTCCTCCTTCTTGCCACAGAAAGTGATCCAGTCACCAAACAGATCCAAGTGCCAAAAGCAATCCGAGTGATGAAAGTGATCCAGTCGCCAAACAGATCCAAGTTCCGAAAGTGATAAAACCACCAACAGCAGTTCAACCACCAGAAGTGGTTCAACCACCAGTAGCGATCCTACCACCAAAAGTGGTGCAACCACCAATAGCGATCCCACCACGAAAGCAATCCAACTGCCAAAATGAGTCCACCACCACAGTGATCCCAC
Organism: Columba livia; assembly: GCF_036013475.1. NCBI lineage: Eukaryota > Metazoa > Chordata > Aves > Columbiformes > Columbidae > Columba > Columba livia. Next base: position 161,394 of record NC_088607.1, read on the forward strand.
CACGGCAAGTGATCCCACCACGGCCAGTGACCAAATGGGCGAGGGGCACAGGTGACAGGGGACAATATAGTGTCTCTGTTGCCTGGCAACAGCCGCCCCAGGAGCCAGCGGGCGCCGCCCTGGTCCTTTGTGATGAAGTCACCCACGGGATGGGAGATGCTGAGGCTCCCTCCTGCCTTTCCCACTTTACCACCTACAATGCAGCTGGTGACACCTCAAATGTTGTGGCAGGTCACTGCAGCCCGTGCCCAGATTCAAAGTACAATCAGACAGGTCATGGGGAATGAAATCTCATTTCACTCAATTAAATACCCTCAGTTTTAATTGCAGAAAGAATGGCTTTATCCGTGTTGTGCACTAAATGAAACTCTCCCGACGTCTCACCCTTTCCTTTCCCCATGGCACAGCTGGCCTCGGAGGCGATTCCCCTTGGTGGCAGATGGGCAGCGACTGGCTCACGAGTGCACCAGCACTGGGAACCTGGGCTGAAAACAAGGTCAAAGTGCCTGGTTTAGGACGCCTTTCCCTGCGGTTCATCACGCAGAAGGGTGTCTTTTGAGAGGGAGCTGTTCTGAAGGGATTTCTTCTGCCTCTCTTGACCGTTGGCACGAGCCAGCGGCTGCTGACCAGGAAATGTGCTCATCGCTTGCTCCCTCAAGAACACTGCTCTGGCCTTTGCAGCTGGAACGACATAAACCAGAGGATGTTTCCTGTCACCTCTGCAAGAAGGTGGTTCAAATGCAAAGGCTGATCTTGCCTGTAAGCAGCACAAACTGCTCTAGAGACAGCTCTTTGCTGGGGATGGAGCTGCGAGAGAGGTTCTCCAGCTGGCACGGCTGCCTCCCTTTTGAAACACGGGCAATCTTGTGCTGGGAGTCCCGTCCCTCAGCCTCATGGCTCTGACATCTCCTCTGATGCTTCAGAAACGCTGCTGCTAGCTACACAGCCATTGCAAGATCCTTTTGCACTGCAAACTGAAGCTGCTCCATAGCTGAAAGGGAGACCCCAACACAGAAAGCAGGGCTGCCATGATTCCTCTGAGAGTGAACCCCACATCCCAAAGAAAGCCGGTCCTTAGAGATGGCCAAGTTTGGAGCAGCGCTGTCACACGTGAGCTGCGAGTCACACAAGGAAGAGTTCCAGGGGACGGAGCGTGTCCCCAGATGGTTTTTGCCAGCGCTGACTGAGGAAGAGGCGTCCTGTCCAGGGACCTCTGCACAGACATCTCCAGGCAGAGCAAGACACCGGGGGGCAACAGCCCCTCTCAAACCCCAGTTTTGCACCCCAAGTGGCCGCACGGCAATGGGCAAGCGTTCATCCCGGGCCAGAGATGCTGGCTCCAGAAGTCATGGCTTGCTCCTGGGAGGGTCTTCTTGTGTCAGAACCTCCTGTGTTTCGCCACGCATTTTTCACTGTCAATGACTTTCATTTCTTTTCCCTCTACGCTCTCCTCCGGTTTTGCCGTGGAGAGCAGATGCCAACAGTCTATTCCAGCCTTATGGGATCTTGCAGACTTCTCCTTTGCTGTCTGTGGTGCTGGTGATTGCCTTCTGCTGCCCCTGGTTCATGTTGAAGATTAATTCCTGGCAGACGCGGTTGGTGCTGCTGAGCAACACTCTTGGCTTTGTGCTAGTGCTCAGTAGGACACCTACAAGGAAGCAGGTGTCAAAAACCTCTCGGTTCTTGTGTTGAATGGTGTTGTGAGGAATCATTTAACTTCTCATTTTCATCGTGAGCTCCTGGGGTTTTTGGCAAGACTGGCCTCAAAAAGGGCCGGGTCTGTCCGGGGGGGAGGTGGGGAGGGCACTAAATTCAGCTCAGTGCTCAGAAAGCAGGGGCCGTGCCGGGAACCGCGAGGGGCCCGGCCAGCGCCTCGTGTCCCGGGGGCCCTGCCTGACTTTCTGTGTCCTAATGGGGTGCGAAGTGGAGCAGGGGACAGGGAGCCGGGTGAAGAGGGTCCTGAGGGACCCCAAAACTCTCCCCACCCATCGTGCTGGTCCTCATTGCATCACCTCATCCCTGCCCGGGGCAGCTGGCATCAGAGCAGTGTCCCCTCCCCAAACCCGCTGCACCCCAGCGCTCTAAGCACCCTGGATGGTCCAAACTGTTCTTCGCAGCCCGAGCTGGCCCTGCCTGGGCTGGAGATCCTCCCCAGGCAGCCCCCACGTTCTGGGGGTGCCACCCAGACCCTGCAGCGCTGGGTACCCCAATACCCACCAGAGCTCGGCTTCGAGCATCCCCTGGTGCGGGATGCAGCCAGATCTTCAGTGATGGGGAGTTGGCAGGTTGGGACTCCAAAAACCATCCATGGCCGATCTGACACCCCCGCAGATGTGCACCCCCAGCAACACACCGGCCACGCCGCCCAACTTCCCCGACGCTCTGGCCACGTTCTCCAAGCTGCGAACCCCCGAGAGCCACAGAGCAGCATCAGCCCCATCACCTCCATGGCCTGTGCCCCCGGGAGCTTCAGTCCCTACTGCGCTTCCTCACCCACAACCCCCAGCCCGCCTGGCTGCCCCCTCCTCACCCACCGCCCACGGCCTCCACCACCCCCTGCCCCCCAGAAAGCCACGGCCACCATGGACAGCCAGAGACCAGACTGGGTTGGCGGAGGTGGGGGGGTCAGGGGGGTCCCGGGCCAGGGTGTTGGGAGCGGGGGCTCCCCTGAGAATCGCACTGGAACAATTTTCTAGGTATTATTTCTAGGGTGGGGGGCACACACTGCTGGGGAGGGCACTGGCCCTTGAGAGCCTCTAGATGGTCTTTTCTCCCCTCATTTTTTAAAAATATATATTTAATATATATAAATCTAGAGAGAAGGAGCAGCAGCACAGGGGTGGGTGCTGGGTGGGGGGGGTTTCTTAACGCCCCCTCCCACCAGCATCGCTGCAGCGTGGCGGGAGAGCGAAGGGGACGCAAATAACGAAGAAATCAATGGCCAGAGGCAGCTGTCGGCACCCAGGTCATGGCTATGGGGGCACCCTGGATTGGGGGCACACAGCCGCTGGGCCCCCTGCCTCTGCATGTCCCAGACCCCTGATGAAGCCCCCAAAGCAATCCCCTCCTCCGGCTCCCATTACCCTTTGTCCTATCATTGTTTGCCCCCGAGAAGAGCCTGGCTCCATCCTCATGGCACTCACCCTTTATATATTTATAAACATTAATGAGGTCCCCCCTTAGTCTCCTCTTCTCCAAACTAAAGAGACCCAGCTCCCTCAGCCTTTCTTCATAAGGGAGGTGCTCCACTCCCTTAATCATCTTTGTTGCCCTACGCTGGACCCTCTCCAGCAGTTCCCTGTCCTTCTGGAACTGAGGGGCCACAACTGGACACAATATTCCAGATGTGGTCTCACCAGGGCGGAGCAGAGGGGAAGGAGAACCTCTCTCGATCTACTAGCCACCCCCCTTCTAATACACCCCAGGTACCATTGGCCTTCCTGGCCACAAGGGCCAGTGCTGGCTCATGGTCACCCTGCTGTCCACCAGGACCCCCAGGTCCCTTTCCCCTCCACTGCTCTCTAATATGTAATTTCCCAACCTATACTGGAACCTGGGGTTGTTCCTGCCCAGGTGCAGGACTCTACACTTACCCTTGTCAAATTTCATCAGGTTATTCCCCGCCCAACTCTCCAGCCTGTCCAGGTCCCGCTGGATGGCAGCACAGCCTTCTGGCGTGTCAGCCACCCCTCCCAGCTTGGTGTCATCAGCAAACTTGCCGATAGCGCACTCTATTCCCTCGTCCAAATCGTTAATGAATATACTGAATAACATTGGCCCCAGCGCTGACCCCTGAGGCACTGCACTGGATACTGGCCTCCAGCTGGACTCCGCACCATTGACTACCGCTCTCTGGCTTCTCTCCTTAAGCCAGTTTGCAACCCACCTCACTGCTCTATTGTCTAGACGAAGCTGTTCCATTACTTTCCCAGGGACAGAGCTGAGGCTGACCGGTCTCTAATTACCCGGGTCCTCCTTCTTGCCCTTTTTGAAGACTGCAGTGACATTTGCTTTCCTCCAATCCTCGGGCACCTCCCCCGTTTCCCAAGACTTGGCAAAGATGACGGAGAGCGGTCCAGCAGTGACTTCAGCCGGCTCCCTCAGCACCCGCGGGTGCATCCCATCCGGACCCGTGGATTTATGGATGTCCAGACTATTTAATTGCTCCCTAACCCAGTCCTCATCGACTAAAGCAAACTCCTCCACTGACCTGGCTTCATCCGGGGTCTCAGGGGTACAGGGCTCCCCAGGACGGCCTCCGGCAGAGTAGACAGAGACAAAGAAGGCATTCAGGAATTCTGCCTCCTCTGTATCTTCTGCCACCAGGGCACCCACCCCGTTCATCAGTGGGCCTACATTGCCTCTGGTGTTAGTTTTATCTGCTATGTATTTGAAAAAGCTCTTTTTGCTGTCCTTGACCCCTCTCGCCAGCTGTAATTCTAGGGGGCCTTGGCTATCCTAGCTGCCTTCCTGCATCCTCTAACAGCAGCCTTATATTCCTCCCAAGTGGCCAGCCCCTGCCTCCATGACCTGCAAACTCTCCTCTTCTGCTTGAGCATACCCAACAGGTCCCTGTTCAACCACGCAGGCCTCCTGGCTCCCTTCCTTGACTCCCTTCGTGTGGGGATGCTCTGATCCTGAGCGTGGAAGAAGCAATCTCTGAATGCAACCCAGCTATCTTGGGCCCCTTTTCCTTCAAGCAGTCTTGCCCGTGGGATTTCCCCCAGCAATTGCTTGAAAAGGCCAAAGTTAGCCCTGCTAAAGTCCAGGGTTGCAATTCTACTTGCTGTTCTGTTCCTGCCACCCAAGATGCTGAACTCCACCTTCTCGTGGTCACTGCAGCCCAGGCAGCCCTCAACCTTTCCTGCTTCGACCAGACCCTCCTTGCTAGCAAGGATGAGATCCAGCAGTGCACCTCTCCCAGTCGGCTCCTCCACCACCTGCATGAGGCAGTTCTCACCGATGCACGGCAGGAACCTCCTGGACTGTGGCTGGCTGGCTGAACGGTCCTTCCAGCGAACACCAGGGAACTTAAAATCCCCCACAACAACCAGGGCCTGTGACCGTGAGGCCGCTCTCAGCTGCCCATAGAAGGCCTCATCAACTTCCTCAGCCTGATCTGGTGGCCTGTAACAGACGCCCACAGCAGTGTCACCCCTGCCAGCCTGCCCCTTGATCCTGACCCATACACTCTCAACTCGCTCCTCATCCGCTCCTGGGCAGAATTTAGTACACTGTAGCTGCTCTCTCACATAGAGAGCAACTCCACCACCACGCCTGGCTGGCCTGTCTTTACTTCATTTGATGAGGTTAGTTGTAATCGTTTAGTTTCTCGCTGACAACACGTCTCTTAATTATTAGTTAAATACAAACTAAGCTCTCAGCTCCTAAACAATGTGTTACTTAACCTTCCGTCTCCCTCTTGTCGTGCAGAAGGAGCTAAAAGGTGAAAACCGTCCCCTCACCGCGCAGGCGGTCAGAAAGCATTTCCCTCACGTCAACCGGTTCCTGAGGGCCGCATCTTGTAGAACTTCACCGCAGCGTACGCTGACTCGGCAGCTTCTCTTCAAAAGCGGGAAGAGAAAACAGGGACAGGCACCTGAAAAAACAAGGCAGAGAACAGAGCAGCTGGGAACACCGTGTCATTCGCACGTGCACGTCCCACAAGCCCCCGAACGTGGGGGGGCTCCCCGAGGAAAACAAAGCGGGGGCAGCGCCCCAAACAGCCGCAGCCCCGGCCCGCAGGCCGGCAGCCGCCCCCCGGCACGGCAACGCTTCCGGCCGACCCGAGAAGGGAGCCGTTCGTGCCGGCCGGTATCGACACCCCCCTTTTCCAGGCAGCTCGGAGAACTCCCTTTGCCAGCGTTGTCCTGGTACGTTTCCCTCGTCCGGCTGCTCTTGTCTGTACCCCGCGTGCACCATCAAGATGGTTTTCTAGGCACGTTTCCCATTGCCTCGTTCGCACAGAGCTTCTAAATTCGCTCTTACCTGTTCGTCCGATCTCGACAGAGCGCATCAGCTCCTCGCGCCGCGAGGCGCCGCTGCTCTCCCGTCGCCGGTGACGGCTCCTTTGGACCCTAATTCTGATCGGGCTATTAATCTCCTATTAATTGCTTATCCTCTTTGTTACAGTTCCCTGACGTTGGCTGGAGGACACGGCCACCTGGGCTCAGAGACGCGGCTTCCGTACCGGTCTCTGTCCTCTCGGTGGCTGGTTTTACAGCGGCGCCTGCCAATTTATGGCCAGTTTTCTGATCAGCGTTTCCCTTCTGAGGCCCGTTGCAACGCGTGACGGCAACTCTCCTAGCAACAGCACAGCTTCCAGCAACCGGAGCATCACGTTTAATCTGCCTCCCTTGTGCCGTTAATACACTTTATTCTTTTCAAACGGCTTCAAGGGCCCGCACCCTTCAAGAAACCTGCTTAGAATCAGTGCAGCCACTAATCTTCTTCTCTTTGCGTAACTCTACAGCTCACGCGAGAGCAATTGCTTCAGCTTTCTGGGCAGAAGTCCCTGGAGGTAAAGCTTTAGCTTCCCTTACCTGCTGGGCGGTCGGCACCGCACGCCCGGCTTCACGTACCCCTCGCTTTACGCAAAGCTGCTCCCATCGCTGACCCGGGAGGCTTCGGCATCCTCCAGCGGCCGGTCCCTTCAATCCGCTTCTGCTGTTGCCGAGCAACCGCGGGCCACCGACTGCCAGACGGATCCACTGAGGAAAGAAGCCGCGCCGAAAACGTTAGCAGGAGCAATATTTACATCGTTAAAAGTTTAAGGAGGCACCGAGGGAGGGATGTCGTTTGCACACCAATGGGGACCTGACCCCCGTCGGGGGGGGACGGACACCGGCACGCACAGACCCGACCGCGAACCCCCGCGGCTCGATCGGCGTCTCTGCCCCCCCCCCTTGCCGGGCGCTGCAGTACCCGAGTTTCGCCACAGGGCGGCAGCACCGAGGCGCGCCGCGGCACCGCGTTGGGGCGGCCGGGTGCAGTACCGCGCTTTGCCCACAGGACGGCGCCACTGAGACCCGCCGCGGCAGCCCCGGGCGAGCGGTCGTGCCGCGTTTCGCGGGAATCCCGCCAAAAAAAACCCAAAAAACAAACGCGACCAAACAAAAAAGCGCACAGAGAGAGCCGCGGCGCGAAAGCCGCGCCCGCAGGACACGGAACCCGCCGGGGCTCGCCCCGAGCTCCCGCCGAAGCGGCGCCCCGCTCGCCACGCCACCCAGCCCGCCCGCAACCGCGCCTTAGCTCTGCTTGTTACCGTCCCCGCGACCGACGGGGGCTGCGCCGCTCCCGGAGGGGCTGCCGCACCGGGCACGGGCGCTGCGCCGGAGGGAGACGCGGCTCCGGACCGCACGCCTCCCAGCAGCTTCGCCAGCGCGGCCGTAAGGGCGGGGGGGGGAACCGGAACCGAACGCCTCCGCGCCGCGCCGGCCCCTCCCGCTCCCCCCGTTCCAACGGCACGGTCACCCTCGCCGCTGCCGCACTCACCTGCCGCCTCTTTCGCCGCTCCGTTCCCCTCGCGCTCCCCCGCCGTCCCGCCGGGCTCCGCGGGCACCGACAGCCGCCGCGCCCCGGAGACGCCCGCGGCGGGAGGTCCCCGGCTGTCGCCTCCTTCCCCTCCGCCCTCCTGCCGCCTCCGGGGAACCTCACGAAGGGCGGCCCTGAGCCGCCCGCCTCCCGATGCCCGGGCGCCGGCCGCAGCGAGCGCTCCGCAGCCGCCCCGACCCCCGTTCCCGTTCGCTCCCGGTCCCCCCCACCCCGGCCCCGGCCCCGAGACACCGCGGACCTATCAGCGCTCGCGGTTTGGGCATGCGCACTAGGGAGACCGCAGCTCCCGCCCCTTGCCGCATCCCGGTTGGCTCCCTGCGACACGTCAATCACCTCTCTCGCCGCCTATCAGCGCTCGCCAGTGGGGCATGCGCAGTAGGGACACCGCAACGCCCGCCTCTTCGGCAACATCATTGGCTGCGGGCGGCACGCCAATCAGCATCTCTCCGCCTATCAGCGCTCGAGCTTTAGGGCATGCGCAGTACCCAACCCTCGACGCCCGCCCCTCTGGCAATCTGATAGGCAGACAGAATGGTAACTGACGTGCCTAGGCAGCCAACCAGCGCTCCGCTCCTCCAGCCCTCCCGCGCCATCTGATTGGCCCGCTCTGCATCCCCAGGCTAATGGGGAAAAAAAAGCCTAGAATTCAAACCCAAATTTAAAATTGCACGTGTCTTTTCCAAGCAGGAGGAGCCTGTGATTCCACAAAAAAAGAAGGGCAAAGAGCAGATCAGCTTATCACAGAAAGACAGGGACAGGGAGCAAGACAAGGTGACACAGAGAGAGGGAGAGAGAGGTAAAAGGGACGGAGAGGCCAAAATGAGCGCTCCACAGCCTCCCCTCCCTCGCCCCGACCCCCGTTTCCCCGTTAACTCCCGCTACCCGCCCCGGGACCCCACGGACGCGTTTGCCAGGGAGGCAGCTGTTCAAACGGGATTGAGACGGCGCGCTCTGATTGGCTGCTTTCCACCCCGCCGCGCCGTCCTCCTATTGGATGCTCCTTCCCGCGCTCCGCGCCCAGGTGCCCGCCTCAGCGTCGGACCTGACTGAGGACTGCGCAAGTTGGGCATGCGCAGTACGGACACCGCAACGCCCGCCCCCCCGGCAACCTCATTGGCTGCCTACGCACATCAATTGCCATGCTCCCCGCCTATCGGCGCTCCGCCCCTCCAGCCCTCCCGAGCGATCTGATTGGCCCGCTCTGCATCCTCACCCGCCTCGTCTGTCTTCTTCAAGCAAGTTCTGTTTCAAGCACAGCCTCTCCTTGGGGGGAAAAAAAATGCCCGCTCCGAGCTCCCAAACACCAGGCAGCCGCGGGGAAACCACTGAAAGCCAAGACCCACGGCGGCAACGTCGAGTGCCATTTGGCTCCAATTCCGATCATGCGCCTAAAAGCCTCTCTCGGCCCTACCCACGACTGCTCCTTCTCTGGAAGGACAAGCTGAACGTCCTAAACCGAAGGAACGCAACTCCGCTGGCAGCCAATTTGCCTCTTCTCCGGCTTCCCCGCGGAATATCTTGTAGCGCCCTCCAACTCGCAAACGTTCTTCCCCAGTCCACGGCCCCAGAGACGCGGCATCTCCCGAGCGGCATCGACCGCGCGGGATTTTCTTCACGGTGCGGAGAAGGCCACGCTGGCTAAAAAGCACGCCAGAGCACCTGAACCCGTCTGCCGCCCCCGGCCTGCGGCCCAGAGACCGGGAGCGCCCTGCCCGAGGGGCCGCGCGCCCCGCGGCTCCGGCCGGCAGGTCTCTCTCCCCTCCGCCCCCCGGCACCGAGGAGGCGCTGCCGCCGCCTCGCCCGCGCCCCCCGGCAGCGGGGCCGCCCCGGGAGAGCCGGGGGACCCCGCCTCGCCGCCGCCCCCGGGAAGGGCGCGGACGGGCGCGGGTTTAATCCCCGAGGGAGAGAGAGGCCGGGCTCCCCGCGCTCACCTCCCCAGGGAAGGCGCGGCCAACGGCCGCTCCAGCTCCGAGCGGCTCCCGCTCGTTGCCGCCGCAGGTCACTTCGGCTCCGCCGGACGCGGCCCCCGGGCAGCGCGCGCGCCCCCCTCCGTCTGCCGCAGCTCTGGCTCGTCGAGGCCCCCCGCCTCCGCGGCTCCCGCTCCCGACGAGCTCTGTGCAGCAGCCTGGGCTTCCCGCGAGGTCACAGACCCGCCGCTGCCAAAAGAACGAGGACTGGGATTAACCCTCCTAAGGAGCCATCGAGGGAGGGGTGTCGTTTGCACACCAATGGGGACCTGACCCCCGTCGGGGGGACGGACACCGGCACGCACAGACCCGACCGCGAACCCCCGCGGCTCGATCGGCGTCTCTGCCCCCCCCCTTGCCGGGCGCTGCAGTACCCGAGTTTCGCCACAGGGCGGCAGCACCGAGGCGCGCCGCGGCACCGCGTTGGGGCGGCCGGGTGCAGTACCGCGCTTTGCCCGCAGCCTTTCCTTCCTTGTCCAATTTATACAACGGCCTCGGCTCCTCAGATTCCGCCAGGGCTGCTCTACTCGCATTCCCACCAGGTGGTTCCCCAATCCCTTTCCCGCGAGCTAAAATAGGATCGGCTGACAGGCGCAAGGCAGGCTTCCCGAACTACACCACAACGCAGACGCAGGCTGGAGCTGCCCTGCCCGGCACACGCTGGCATCGCACGGTAAAGGTCCCCGGGCCCTTGACCCGCGCCAAGGGCGCGGTTCCTGGACGGCCCTTGCCCTTAGCAGAGCTAAACCCCCCGGCCCTGCCATTCCCGGCCCCTTCCCAGCCCTCGCGCCTCCACTTAGCTTTCAGAGGGCCGAGGGACCGAACCCATCTTCGGCAGAGGAAAACGCCACGTGCGCCAACGGCCGTCTTCCCGCGTCGCCGGGTTCCTCTTCAGCGCCTGCAGGAGCACGAGAAAGCACGCGCTCGCTAAGCCACGCCGGCACACGGCGCCGCGGGGCAAACGCCGAGTCCGTCCGCGACACCCACCTCCTGCTGAGCTCCAGGGCGGTCCGGTCGGCGTGTCCTGCCGCTGGCGCGGTCACAAACCCTCAGCGCTGGTGACGCCTAAGACGGCGAGAAGCAAAAGAACTGTAGTGCTTGGGACAAACCAGGAAGTTGCCACTTTCCCCTTCGTCACTGTTCTGGTTTTGCTAAAAAAAAAATTTCTCTTTCAGTGAATTTGCCTGTCAGCTAAAGCTTCATATTAACTGCATTTTCCTGGAGAACCAGACACATGTTTTGGTAAACCTAGCAATGGAATGCAAACTTATTGATAAGCACAGATGGACATCTCGTGAGAGGGGCAACGAGAAGCAAGTGAGCAAGAAACTGACCAACTGTGTATAACATCCCATTCACATGAATACTGCATATAAAAGTGGGAGATCACGAGGATCTCGTGTGCTTTTCCCTTTTCCCTTCTGCTTATGGCCGACATTAGGAGAGGACCTTGCTAGTCGTCCCTGCGAACTGAGGCCAGTGACAGACTGAATCCAGCTCCGGTTGGCTGCAGAGTCCAGTCCAGGACTTCAGGTGCCGGCTCTGCAGTTGCTGAGACTTTCAAGATTGGTTTTGTATATTTTGTATTATTTTCTCTATTCTTATTAGTAGCATTAGTAAAACATCTTTAATTTTTTTCCAACTCTCTTCACTCTCTGCTTCTTTTCCTCCCAATCGCCTCTCCTTAGTGAAAAGGGGGGAGAGGGAGGGGGAAGTGTGGGGAGGGGGGGAGAGGGGGTTAGCAATACATCTGCCAGGGTTTTATTGTCACCCCACAATCTTAACCCTCAACAGATAAATTGGCGCCCAACGTGGGGCACGAGAAAGGGGTAAATTTGAAGATTTTTGGCTTTTCTACTGCTCTGACGTACCGTTCAGTTTTCTTGGCACGGTGCCAACTCATAGAGTTGTGATACTCGGGCGTCCGTTTGCTTTGGATATTAGTTAGTTGTATTAAGGCAAAGTGAATTACACTGATTTAAAGATGTTATGGCATAAGTTGTATCAGTTATTTTCTACACTGTGCTCACTGATTCCATATCTGTGTTGGGCTTTCTTTTTAAATCGAAGTATTCATTATATAACAACAAGGAACTGGACAATGGTCATGATGATACTGTGTGGTTTGTCACTGGTTTATTTCATTATACTGCAGCCGCTAATGAATTTCTACTCGCTTCTGCTTTACCTTGAAAAGCCTCCAGGAGAGATTAAAGAGCAGTACGGCTCTGTGTTTGCTAATTGGTCAGGCGAATCTTTAGAAAGGCTGACTAACAATACTTTCGTTTTTTCGCTAGGACAGTTCACAAATGTTTTAGAGAACTTTGAATATCCTTGGAGTTTTGATAGAACTGTGATGGTGTTATCTGGTTTGCTGAATGTGTGTCAGTTTGTGCTTCTGTTAAGAGAAATGGCGTTCAACAGGAGGTTTGCGTCTCTTTGTTGTCCTGAGATTTGCGGTGCGTCTTCGGAAGCTTTAGCAAAAAGCACTCCGAGCCGCTCGAGAAAGAGCAAAACAGCCAAAGCTGCCGCTGCAGCCACTGCCCCCCCAACGGCGGCTTCGCAGGCTGAAGCTACAGCTCCTCCGCAGAGCTCCTCTGCCAAGGGCGCTGCAGATAACATCCCTTCTCCAGCCTCAAAGGCTAACAAGGCAGCCCCCCCTTCTTCACACACTGGGCACTGTTGCTGCTGTAACCACTGTGACAGTCATTCAGACTCTGGAAATAAATCAAATGATGGTAAACCCATATCAGCATCAGTTGCTGGTTGTAAGAAAGTCACTAGAAAGACTACCCGTGCAGCAGATGATGGCACAGGGCCAACATCAACCCAAGGTGCACCATCAGGACAGGGAGGAGATGAAGTGACCACCACTCGGTCCTTTTCTCCAGGTGAGCTGAGAGATATGAGAAAAGACTTTAGTCGTCGTGAAGGCGAGAATATTTTAACCTGGCTGCTCCGATGCTGGGACAATGGGGCAGAAACAATTGAATTGGAAGGTGGTGAAGCCAGGCAGCTGGGATCTCTGTCAAGAGATTCCACCATTGATAGGGCAATTTCAAGAGAGTCTAATGCCACTAGTCTCTGGACCCGACTCCTGGCAGCTATGAAAGTAAGATTTCCCTACAAGGAAGATTGTATATCCAAGTTAGGGAAATGGAATACTATGGAGAGAGGTATTCAGTTCCTGAGAGAATTAGCTGTGCGAGAGATCATCTATTTTGGATCAGACAACCAAGAGGGGACAGACCCAGATAGAATCAATTGTACACGATCTCTGTGGCGCAGATTTGTACAAAGTGCACCCCCTGCATATGCTAAGTCATTGGCAGGAATGGTCTGGTCAGCTAGAGGTCAACAAGAGATTAATGAAGTGATTGAGCAGCTTCGGAACTTTGAGGACAGCCTTGCTGGTTCTCTACGGGCTTGTGTCTCCGCTGTAGAGAAACTGTGTGAAAAATCTGATGACCGGTTTGAAAAGATATTGCAAGAAATCAAAGAACTCAGCGAAGACACATACCATTCACGACCTGCACAAACCTATGTTTCAGCTATTAGGAAAAGGCGTTTCCAATCTCGAGAGAGAGGACAGAGGCAGCCCACAAAAAGAGGTTCACTGTGGTTCTTCCTACATGAGCAGGGAGAAAACATGAATAAGTGGCATGGAAGACCTACCTCAGAACTTCAGGAACGAGTACGTGAGATAAAAGGAAAAACTCCTAGGAAGGTGGCTGCTCCAGTTTACAAAAGGAGCAGAAGAGATTCTGATGCTCTTGAAGGAACCTCTAATTCACACCCAGAGACTGTGCAAAACAGAAATTAGAGGTGCCCTGCCTCCAACCAGGTGGAAGAAAGGGATAACAGAGTATATTGGACTGTACAAATACTATGGCCTGGTACAACACACCCCCAGGAGTACAAAGCTTTAGTGGACACTGGTGCTCAGTGCACAATAATTCCTTCTAATTATAAAGGAACGCAATCCATCAATATTGTTGGAGTGACTGGGGGATCCCAGGAACTGACTGTTGTAGAGGCTGAAATGAGCCTAACTGGAAAAAACTGGCAAAAGCATCCCATTGTGACTGGTCCAGATGCTCCGTGCATCCTTGGCATAGACTACCTCAGGAGAGGGTATTTTAAGGACCCAAAAGGGTATAGGTGGGCATTTGGTATAGCAGCTGTGGACACTGAGAAAATTGAACAGCTGTCTGATTTGCCTGGTCTTTCAGATGGTCCTTCTGTTGTAGGACTGCTGATGGTTGACGATCAGCAGGTGCCAATTGCTACCACGACGGTGCATCGTCGGCAATAGCGCACCAACCGAGAGTCTTTGATTCCGATCCAGAAGTTGATCCGTCAATTGGAAAGCCAGGGTGTGATCAGTAAGACTCGCTCACCTTTTAACAGCCCAATCTGGCCAGTGCGTAAGTCTAGTGACGAGTGGAGACTAACTGTAGACTATCGTGGCCTGAATGAAGTTACACCACCACTGAGTGCTGCTGTGCCTGACATGCTAGAACTGCAATTTGAACTGGAGTCAAAGGCAGCTAAGTGGTATGCTACAATTGACATTGCTAATGCATTTTTCTCTATTCCTGTAGCAGCAGAGTGCAGGCCGCAGTTTGCTTTCACCTGGAGAGGCATCCAGTACACGTGGAATCGCTTGCCCCAGGGGTGGAAACACAGTCCTACCATCTGCCATGGGCTGATCCAGACCACGCTGGAGCAAGGTAAAGCTCCAGAACACCTGCAATATATTGATGACATCATCGTATGGGGCGACACGGCGAAAGAAGTCTTCGAGAAAGGTGAGAGAATAATTCAGATTCTTTTGGATGCTGGTTTTGCCATAAAACGAAGCAAGGTCAAGGGACCTGCACGAGAGATCCAGTTTTTAGGAATAAAATGGCACGATGGCCGTCGTCAGATCCCAATAGATGTGATCAACAAAATTGCAGCAATGTCTCCACCTACTAATAAAAAGGAGACACGGACTTTCTTGGGCATTGTAGGTTTTTGGAGAATGCGTATTCCTGACTACAGCCAGATTGTGAGCCCTCTCTATCGAGTGACTCGTAAAAAGAACCAATTTGAGTGGGGCCCTGAACAACGACAAGCCTTTGAACAAATGAAGCGTGAGATAACTCATGCGGTGGCCCTTGGACCAGTTCGGACTGGACTAGATGTTAAAAATGTGCTCTACACTGCAGCCGGAGATAATGGACTTACCTGGAGCCTCAGAAAGCACCAGGAGAAACGCGAGGTCGACCCTTAGGTTTTTGGAGTCGAGGATACAAAGGATCTGAGGCCAACTATACTCCAACTGAAAAAGAGATACTAGCAGCATAGGAAGGAGTTCGAGCTGCTTCAGAAGTGATCGGTACTGAAGCACAGCTCCTCCTGGCACCTCGACTGCCGGTGCTGAGCTGGATGTTCAAAGGGACGGTTCCCTCTCCACATCATGCAACCGAAGTTACGTGGAGTAAACGGATTGCACTGATCACGCAACGAGCTCGAATTGGAAATCCCAGTCGCCCAGGGATCTTAGAAGTGATTACAGACTGGCCAGAAAGCAAAGACTTTGGGATGTCTCCAGATGATGAGGAAGTAAAACGTGCTGAAGAAGCACCACCGTATAATACCCTTTCAGAGACTGATAAGCAGTATGCACTGTTCACAGATGGATCCTGTCGTCTTGTAGGAAAACATCGAAGGTGGAAAGCTGCTGTGTGGAGTCCCACACGACAAGTTACAGAAGCCACTGAAGGACAAGGTGAATCTAGTCAATTTGCAGAAGTGAAAGCCATCCAGCTGGCTTTGGACATTGCTGAACGAGAGAAGTGGCCAATACTTTATCTCTATACTGACTCATGGATGGTAGCAAATGCCTTGTGGGGTGGCCACAGCAATGGAAGAAAAGCAACTGGCAGCGCAGAGGTAAACCCATTTGGGCTGCCACACTGTGGCAAGACATTGCTGCTCGGCTAGAGAGCCTGCCTGTGAAAGTTCGGCACGTAGATGCTCATGTGCCTAAAAGTCGAGCCACCGAGGAACATCTAAACAACCAACAAGCAGATCAAGCTGCTAAGATTAAAGTAGCTGAGGTGGACTTGGACTGGCAACATAAAGGTGAACTTTTCCTAGCTCGGTGGGCCCATGATGCTTCAGGGCATCAAGGTAGAGATGCAACATATAAATGGGCTCACGATCGAGGGGTGGATTTAACTATGGACACTATTTCACAGGTTATTCATGAATGTGAGACTTGCGCCGAAATCAAACAAGCGAAACGGTTAAAGCCTGTATGGTATGGGGGGCGATGGTTAAAGTATAAGTATGGAGAAGCTTGGCAGCTTGATTATATTACACTTCCACAAACACGTCAAGGTAAGCGTTATGTACTTACAATGGTGGAAGCAACCACTGGATGGTTGGAAACATATGCCGTACCTCATGCTACAGCCCGAAATACCATCTTGGGCCTTGAAAAGCAAGTCCTTTGGCGACACGGTACGCCAGAAAGAATTGAATCAGACAATGGTACTCATTTCAAAAACAGTATTATAGACAATTGGGCCAAAGAACATGGTATTGAGTGGGTGTATCATATTCCATATCATGCACCAGCCTCTGGGAAAATTGAAAGGTACAATGGTTTGCTAAAAACTACACTAAAGGCACTTGGTGGTGGAACCTTTAAAAACTGGGATTCACATTTAGCAAAAGCCACTTGGTTGGTCAACACCAGGGGATCAACCAATCGAGCCGGGCCTGCCCAGTCAGAAATCCTACGGACTGTAGAAGGAGATAAAGTCCCTGTAGTACACGTGAAAAACATGTTAGGAAAGGCAGTCTGGGTTAATCCTGGCTCAGGCAAAGGCAAGCCCATTCGTGGGATTGTTTTTGCCCAGGGACCTGGGAGCACCTGGTGGGTGATGCTTAAGGATGGAGAATTTCGGTGTGTACCTCAAGGGGATTTGAGTTTAGGTGAAAATACGCAATACTGAACTGCAGGATGTGAATTGCCATGCTAACAATGTTTAATAAGTGTTTTTCAGATCAAAACAGTGATGACGAAACCAGAGCTAGCTTCTTCGAGTGGCGCCTGACAACTTCTTCGAAGTCGATGTCTTTAACCCACAAACAGTGGTCATGAGATGCACTTGTACCATTTTTCCTGCCCTGGGAGACTGTCGTGACAAAATGAACTTAATGAACTTTTTAAAGGATGGTCTACTGATTAATTACTCCTGTGTATATATGTACATATGTATATATATATATATATAGTAGTAGTGAGTAATTAGATTGTATTGATAGATTGTATTGATAAGGTTTAAGCATTCAGTGAATGGCATATTATAAGGGGTGGAATGTCCTGGTTTTGCTAAAAACAAGTTTCTCTTTCAGTGAATTTGCCTGTCAGCTAGAGCCTTCATATTAACTGCATTTTCCTGGAGAACCAGACACATGTTTTGGTAAACCTAGCAATGGAATGCAAACTTATTGATAAGCACAGATGGACATCTGGTGAGAGGGGCGATGAGAAAAAAGCGAGCAAGAAACTGACCAACTGTTTATAACATCCCATTCACGTGAATACTGCATATAAAAGTGGGAGATCACGAGGATCTCATGTGCTTTTCCCTTTTCCCTCTTCCTTATGGTGACATTAGGAGAGGACCTTGCTAGTCGTCCCTGCGAACTGAGGCCAGTGACAGACTGAATCCAGCTCCGGTTGGCTGCAGAGTCCAGTCCAGGACTTCAGGTGCCGGCTCTGCAGTTGCTGAGACTTTCAAGACTGGTTTTGTATATTTTCTATTATTTTCTCTATTCTTATTAGTAGCATTAGTAAAACATCTTTAATTTTTTTCCAACTCTCTTCACTCTCTGCTTCTTTTCCTCCCAATCGCCTCTCCTTAGTGAAAAGGGGGGAGAGGGAGGGGGAAGTGTGGGGAGGGGGGGAGAGGGGGTTAGCAATACATCTGCCAGGGTTTTATTGTCACCCCGCAATCTTAACCCTCGACAATCACCCACAATACGAAAAGACATACACAATAATAAGCACTCAGATAGCGGTTGTCCATACTAGTTCCCTCGCCATCGTTCACCTTGACTGAGTTCTGGGAGTGACATTTGAAAGATCTACCAGGGTCCACCGCACACTGCAAAGGTTCTGTGGACAACACACTGTTCTGTGGGTGATCAGGGAGGCCATGAGCCACCCCGTAGCTTGAAAGACACTCTGCCTTATGGTCCTGCTGCTTCCTTCAGAAATGCTAAAACTCCACCTACAGATACGAGATGCTCATCCTAACCCCTGGTAGATAACCTGAGCATCCTAGGAGGAGAGATTGTATCAGCAACTTGTTACACACCAATACAAACCAAGAATTAACACCCCATCTCCATTGCAATCAGGAATTTATGGAAAACACCAAGTACCAGGAATTGATGCAATAAATGAAAAATAGTTACAAACATACTTTCAACTACAGCTGCAATTGAAACTCTTCTGCTCCTGAAGGTCCTACCTCAAGCAGACATCTCCACTTCTCCAAACACATCCGTCCATGCAGCTTAAACAGCTCAAAAAGCTGCCGACTGCTAAAGGAGCAGCAGAGAACCAGCACCCAAGCAGCCCAGCAGCAGAATGAGCTCCCCACCTGGGGACTGGGGCTCAAATACCTTGAGCCCCGCCCACCCCTTCCCACAATCCCCTGGGAAAGGGGAGGGGTCAATCACCCCAGGCCCCACACACCACCCTTATCAAATCACCTGGACCCTCACTGGAAGTGACAGCACCTGCACTCCTGTCGGGCTCTGTCAGACACTGTTGGTTTTTGTGAAGCCCTGTGAGACCTCTTGGGGTCTGTCAGGCTCTGTCAGGCTTTGATGGGCTCTGTAGGGCTCTGTCGAGACCTCTTGGGGTCTGCTGAGCCCTGTCAAGATTTCTCAGGCTCTGTTGAGACCCCCAGGGCTCTGTCATACACATTGAGGCTCTATCAGGAGCTGACAAGATTTGTCAGGCCCTGACAGGTCCTGTTGGGCTCTGCCAAGCTTTGTCAGGCTCTGTGAGGATCCGTCAAACTCTCTCGGGCCCTGTCGGGCTCTGTCGGACTTTCTCAAGCTCTCTCAGGCCCTGCCTGGCTCTGTTGGTCTTTCTTGAGCTTTGTCTGCCCCTGTCATGCCCTGTCGGGTACATGGCTCAGCAGGGGAGGGGAAGGAGTTGTAGGTCTGTAGGCCACACCCCCTGCAGGGAGCCCACCAATGGGGGTGGAAGTGTGGGTCAAGGGGGAGGAGCCCAGCGGGGAGGGTGAGGTGCTTGGAAAGGGCGGGGGTCCTGGTTGGGGCACACCCCTTCAAGAAGGCACATTGGGGAGAGCTTGGGAGGGAGGTGGGGTTGGCAGTGGCCCCGCCCACATCTTCAGCCCCACCCTCAACCCTAAACCCCACCCCCAAATCCTTCACTGGAAATGGAAGAAACCAAATGCTTAAGGTTTTTTTACATTATTTAATTTTATTGGGTGAGAACTGGCCCCAAAACCAGGTTAAAAATCCCCCAACATGGCCCTGGGGGAGCAACGTCAGGATGGCAGCGGCACAGCGCTGCCCTTTTCCAAGATGGCCGTCAGGGGTAAACAGAGCCACAGGCCCCACCACCCACCTTGGGCCCCACCCCAAAATGGCCACCCTAGGCAGGCCCCACCCACCTCAGCCCCACCCTTCCAGCACAGGCTTGGCAGCCATGACAGTCATAGCCCCACCCACCAGCAGGGACACAGCAGCCGAGATGGCCACGCCCATCAGGGCAGCCACCTTGTTCCCATGGGCAGGGTGCAGGGCCACAGGAGCAGCCGATACAGCCGGGAGCTGCCGCCTGAGCACGGCGCAGACCAACAGCCCCTCCGGCAGTGCCAGCATGGCTGCCAGCCCTCCCCCCCCAGCCATCTTGGATTCCAAGCAGGGTGGCACCCAGCAGCCATGCTGTCCTCATTTTGTTGTGCACAGGGCCCCATGCAGCATCGCAACCCAGGACAGCTGGTGGGGTGAGGGGACCCAGGAACGTCAATCTATGGGTGGAATGCAGAAGCTGTGGGGTGCTACATATCAATGGGGCAGAGTGCTGGAAGTATATGGTGCTGCAGAGCAGTGCTGTGGCTGTATAGGGCAGACTGGATCTGGGGGGCACTGCTGTGGGTCTATGGGATAGGGTGCAGGAGCTAGTGCGCTGTAGGGCAGAATTGCTGGCCTATGGGCTAGTGGGAAGAAGCTATGGTGTTTTGTGGGACAGTGCTGTTGATCTATAGGGCAGAGGAACTATGGGGTGCTGTAGGGTTACACTGTGGGTCTATAGGGCAGAGTGAACAAGATATGGGGTGCTGTGGGACAGCACTGTGTGTCTATGGGGCACAGTGGAGATATAGGGTGCTGTGGAGCACTGCTGTCCATTTATGGTGCAGAGTAAAAGCAGCTATGGGCAGCAGTGACTCTATAGGGCAGAGGGGCTATGGGCTGCTGTGGGTCACTGTGTGGGTCACTCACCTGTAGGGGGTTCAGCCTCTTCAGGGGTGTTTCACACCACAACCACCCCATTGACCCCACAGCCGCCCTGACCCCCACACCGCCCCATAGACCCTTGTGACCCACCCATAGTGGGCAGTGCAGGCGCAGTCAGGAGGGAAGGGTGGTCAGGTGGACAGAGGTGTGGGGCGCTGTGGGGCAGCACTTTGCACCAATGGGGCAGAACACAGCACCTACAGGCTGCTGTGGGGCAGCTCTCTGGGTCTAAGGGGCAGAGTAGAGTCCTGTGCGGCAGCACTGTGGGTCTATGGGGAAGAGTAGAGTCACTATGGGGTGCTGGGGGGCACTCCTGTGGATGTATGGGGCAGAGTAGAGGAGCTATACGGTGCTGTTGGGCAGTACTGGGCATCCATGGGGCAGAGTGCAGGAGCCATGGGGTGCTGGGGGCACTCCTGTGGATGTATGGGGCAGAGTACAGGACCTATATGGTGCTGTGGGGCAGTACTGGGCATCCATGGGTCAGAATGCAGGAGCCATAGGGTGCTGGGGGGCACTCCTGTGGATGTATGGGGCAGAGTACAGGACCTATATGGTGCTGTTGGGCAGTACTGGGCATCCATGGGGCAGAGTGCAGGAGCCATGGGGTGCTGGGGGGCACTCCTGTGGATATATGGGGCAGAGTACAGGACCTATATGGTGCTGTGGGGCAGTACTGGGCATCCATGGGGCAGAGTGCAGGAGCCATGGGGCATTGTAGGGTAGTACAGTGGGTCTATAGGCCAGATGAGCTATAGGGTGCTGTGGGACAGCACTGTGGATCTGTGGGGCAGAGTACAGGAGCTATAGGGTGCTGTAGGGCAGCACTCTGCACCCATGGGGCAGAGTGGAAGACATATGAGGTACTCTGTGGCACTGCTGTAGACATATGGGGCAGAGTGGAGAAGCCATGGGGTGCTGTGGGATAGCAAGCAGGAGCTATAGGGTGCTGTGGGGCAGTGTTGTGGATCCGTAGGGCAGAGTGGAGGTGCTATGGGGCACTGTGGGGCACTGTGTGGGTCACTCACCTGCAAGGTGTTCAGCCTCTTCAGGGGTGTTTCACCCCACAACAACCCCATTGACCCCACAGCCGCCCTGACCCCCACACCGCCCCATAGACCCTTGTGATCCCCCCCCGCCCCATCCCCGCCATGGTGTGCAGTGGAGATGTGGCCAGCCGGAGGAGGTGGGGGGGGCGCACAGTCAGCAGGAGTGCAGTGGGGGGGGCACGGGATCAGCCGGGGGGCAGGGGGGCACAGTCAGCCGGAGTTGGGGGGGGCACGCGGTCAGCCGAGTTGCGGGGGGGGGGGGGGGGGGGGGGGGGCACGCGCGGTCAGCCGGAGCGGGGGGCGTGGTCAGCCGGAGGGGGCGTGGCCAGGCTGCCTTCGCTGTTCTCTGCGCAGGAGCTGCAGTGGGAAAGGGAAGGAAAGGGCCGTTATTTGTGTCACAGTCCTGGGAAACAGCCCCAAATCCCCCCGCTTCAACATTAACCGAGTGAGCAAATTAACTGCCAAAAAAATGGATCTTGAAAGCTTCTTTGAGCACAAATTATCCTAAAAACAGCCCCAAAATGAAGTAAATTGAATTTGAGACCAAACAGCCTTAAAAATCTCAAAATCCCGCCCAAATATGGTCCCTCACAGCTTTATATAATAAGATATATATGTAAAAATAGATTAGATACATTACATAGTAATTATACATAATATATATAATATATATTAATATTTAATGAATATCATTACAATAGTATATTATAGATATCATTATGCCATTATATATTAATTATAAATTTCATTACATAATATCAATGAGTATTAGTTGATCAGTTAATTATATCAGATTATATATTATATATTTCTACTAGTCATCATATTATATCGTTTATAGTAGCATATTGCTATACTGATTTAGTCTACATATTTACTATTAAATTAAAATTAACTTTAATAATTTAAATTTAAATTAAATTAAAAATAAGTTAAATTAAATTAAAATATAGAAATAAATTTTAAAATGGAATGTAAACAATTACGTGGGTTTAGGGAGGCGGCGACCAATCAGCGCCTTTCTCTCCTCAGAGGCAGCGACCAATCAGCGCCTTTCTCTCCCTCGGAGACAGCCGAGCGGGGCTGAGCCGGGGGAGGCTTTCCCGCCAGACGGCACCGGCCAATCAGCGAGCGTCTCCTCGGCCCCCTCAGCGTGAGGGAGAGCGGGACGGGGGAGACAAAATGGCGGCGGGTTAAAAAAGCCGAACATGTTCCCGCTTAAATATTAATTCAGTAAATTATATAAAGAAATAGATTTTTAAAGCTTTTTTTGGGGCCAAATCAGCACCAGATCTGGGACCCCCAGCTCTAGACACGTTCAATGAAGTGAATTCAGCCCTAAAACCCCCCAAAAAGCAACGAAATGCCCCTCCCGGCTTTAAATACAATAACTTACACACTTATTTCAACAACTACTTACATTATTTTAACAATTAATAATTTAAACAATTAAGCGGCTTTAGGAGCCTCAGAACCGCCCAAAATGCTCAAAAAAACCCTCATAAAACCTCAAAAAGCCCCGTTTAAATATAATAATGTAAATTAATAAGCGGTTAACAGAAAAAAACGCATTTGGACTCGCAATCCTGGGAAACAGCCCCAAATCTCCCCCCGGGCTTTAAATATTAATCTATTGTATAAATTCTTATCAATAAGTAGATTCAAAAAGCTTTAAAGTCGCAAATCGGCCCCTCAAACTTTAAACGCGTTAAATAAACCTTTCAAAAAGCCGATTTAGACCCCAACGGCCCCAAAACGGCTCCTCACAGCGCTAAATAATTGAAACAACTCAGCGTCTTCAGGAGCCCCGAACCGCAGTGAAATAATAAATCAAATAATAAACCAACAATTAAATCTTAGGAGCGTCAGACCCGCCCAAAATGTTCCAAATAAAACCTCAAATAAACCCTTTAAACATAACAATTTAAATAAATAAGGGCTCTAAAAAAACCGATTTGGACTCAAAATCCCGGGGAAAAGCCCCAAATCTCCCCGAGCTTTAAACTTTAATTCTCCTGATAAACCCTCAATAAACAGATTTCAAAGGCGCCTTCTGGCACAAATCGGCACCCAAAAATTACGTAAAAACATCTTTTAAAAGCCGAATTAGACCCAAACCAGCCCCGCTTGCTGAGAAAAGCCCCGAACCGGCTCCTCCCGCGTTCAACACAACGATTTAAGCCGCTAAAGCGGCTTCGGGAGCCTTAATCGCCCCCGCCCCCCCCCAAACCCGCGGCTTTAAAACCCCAGTTCCGATCAAAACCCCCAGATACACCCCAGCCCGCCGGTCACTCATTAACCCGCCGAGCCCCAATTAACACCCGCACGATAATTACCGCCCTGACCCGCCCCGTTAACTGATTCCGGCCGCCGTTCCTGCCGTTCTCCGGTTTCCCGCGGCGGGCGGGGGGGGGGGGGGGGGGGGGGGGGGGGCCGATGAGCTCGCGCTGCCGCTGCCGCCTCCGCCTTTCTGGTCCTGCGCGCGTTCTGCGCCGCCCCATTTATTACCTCGTTGTCCCGCCCGGTCCCGCCCCCCGCCCGCCCTCCTTCCAATGGACGATCCGCCCCGTCAGCCGCGCTGCCCAATCAGCGCTTCGTTGCTGTGGGCTAACGTCGGCGAGAAAACGCCGACCAATGAGCGCCTTTTCTACCTCAGGGGCGCTAGCGAATCAGCGCCTGTTACTGGGAGGGCGAACTTCGGCGGAAAGTGACCAATCAGTGCCTTCCTCCCCTCAGCGACACGGTGACCAATCAGCGCCTTTCTCCCACCCCCTCGGAGAACCCCTCGTGGGGATGAGCCAATGGACGACTTCCGAGTCTGACACTGTCAGCCAATCAGCGAGCGCCTCCTCCCTCCCTCGGTATAAAATAGCGAATGAGAGGAGAAGGGGGAAACAAGATGGCGGAAGAGAAGGCATCGTGTCGGCATGCAGCGGCGATTGAGGAGGAAGGAGGAGAGTCGGGGCTGGGCGGAAAACCGGCGGCTCCTCGGGCCGCGGCAGCAGCAGCGATCGGGGGATGTGGGGGGGGGGAAACCGGCGGCTCCTCCGGCCGCGGCAGCAGCGATCGGGGTGTGGGGGGGGAAAACCGGCGGCTCCTCCGGCCGCGGCCGGCACGTGGCTTCACCGGCACCGCGGCCGCGAGACCGCGCGCTGTGGGGCTGCGGGGCGGGTGTGGGGCCGGGGGCTCCAGGGGTCCCGCAGCGGCGGCCGTGGGGCGGGATGGGGCGGCTGCGGTGATAGCTGTGGGGCACTGGAGTGGCTGCTGTGGGGGCTCTGCAGAGGCGTGTCTGGAGCTCTTGCGGGGCAGGAGCAGGGCTGCTGTAGCGGTACCTGTGGGGCAGCCATAGGGCTGCCATGGGGTTACTTAGGGTCACGCATGGGTGGGGGGGCCGCGCGCGCAGCTGGGTGTAGCCCCACCCACGGGGGTGGGATCCGTGCTGAGGGGCGGGGACTGGGAGGACACGCCCATTAGGAGGCCCACCTGGGGGAACTGGGCAGGGGGTGGGGCCTCCGTGTGTCACACCCCCATAGGAGGAGCCGCTTGGGGTAGGGAGAAGGACACGCCCAAAGAGGGCGTAGCTTAGGAAGGGAGGGGTGGAGCCGAGAGTAGAGTGGGCTCTGTATAGCACGTGCTCTGAGGGGGCGTGGTTTAGCAGGGGCTGAGTTTAGGGGTGGAGCCGCGGGCGGGGCTTCGATGCATTATGCTGCTGGGAGGGGTCTGTAAGGGACACGCGCCTCGGGGAGGGCACAGACTGGCAGGGGCGGAGCTTGGACGGGGTGGAGTTGGGGGTGTGGCTTTCTCAGACCACGCCCTTGGAGGGAGAAGCCGGACTGGATAGCACACTGAAAAATTAAAATTAGCTGTTGTTAATCACATCTAGTTTGATGTCTTTTTATTTTAACTCAGAGGTAATTAATAGCGGTCATGTTTTTGCACAACCCCAAAAAAGCTGTGGTTAAATTCAGACTGTCATAACTGTTTTCTAATATTATTTTACATCTAAATATCTTTTAGTGTTCTGTTGGGAATCATTACTGCCTGGGAACTTTTTAATACCCCTGTTTATAAACAGCCACTACTTCGTGGTTCCTTTTATACTTCTCTTTAAAAAAAGAAATGTAACGTTTTGACTCTGTTTGGTTCTGAGCTTTGTTGCCTCCCATCTCATGGCTCTGTTATAATTTAAATACTAAACACTCCCGATCACTTTCCAATGCTGTTTAAAATCTAAAGCTTCCTCACTTTGTTTCCTATGCAGTCATTCGTGTCTGCAGTTTATTTCATAACGGTTGTTCAAATGAAGCTACCAATGACTCCACATTAGTTTTCTGCCTTTATCATTTAAAAGGAATTCCAAACAATGTGTTTTTTAAACTAGCATTCAGATTGGGAACAACTGCTGCCTAGTTCACCAAGTAATAGCTGAAATTAAATTTACTTCTTGCTCATGCCTATATAATTTCATCTATTTACACTTTAACATTTTTATCATTACATTACTACCAGGCGGATTTACTAGCACACATTATTTTTTATTGTAGATATAAACTAGAGGTTTTTTTCTCTACAGGTATTACTTCCAATTAGTGCTCCAGTATTTATATTCCACTCTTTTAAATTTTACTACATAAATTGGGGATTATTACTGTCTGCCTTGGAATTACCTTGGAATTTCCAGGCAAACCCACCGCAGCGCCTCGACGTGTCAAGATTGTCGGTGCCGGCTCCGCCAACAACGCGTCCAGCGAACGCCGCGGTGCTGCCGGGGCTGCGGCAGCGCGACGGAACCGACCGGAGCGCGGGGAGGAGACTCAGCCCAGCAGGTACCACACGTAACGTGGAACACCGGGCGGCCCAACTTCATTTCAAAGGAGGAACACGCACACGGAGCACAAAGGATGCTCTTCTGCACGAGACGCGCTGTCCTTAGCAGCTGCACAGCGACGCTGTCTCTGTGATTGGGAGATCTGGTGGCAAATGAGGGAGCTCTGCACGTTGCACCTTTCAAACCTGCACAGAGTCACACTTCACCCCGCAGGTGACACCAGAAACTAGGAAGCCTCCAAAAAGAATTTACAGCCCCACACCCAAACCAGCTGCACTCACCTCCACCACCAATCCTGCTCTACACACACCTCCTTCTCCTTCACACACCCTTCAACAGCCAGACCCACAGCCATCTCCTCACGGTCATTCACTGCACTGAACGCAGCAGGGTAGGGGTGGAGGGGGGAGAAAGCTAAAGGAAATTTTTTAAAAACTCCCTGTGTTTCTTTCAGTGGCATTTTTGGCGTTATTTTTGTTGGGGGCCGGGGGACATGTTGGGGTGTTTTTAATTAAGGAAACTGCTGTTTCAGCCTGCAAGTGAAAACAAACCACACGCACAAGGCTGGACACGGTCAAAGCAGCCCCAGCTCGTTCCGCAGTCGCTGACAGCGCGTCCATTCAGCCGTCTGCCCGCCCTGACGCGCTCCCCCAGCGTACCCGGCTGGACACACACACGTGTGCTGGGGAACTCGGACCAGCGCTGCGGTCTGGGGAGGAGTGAAGGACGAACCAGAAATAGATCCTGCAAGAATCCGTCTCTAAAACACTGTAGATCAACAACGACAGTTGTAAGTCACAGACACTCTTCCTTTTCTCTCGGACTCTCACAACAGTAATAAGTAAGTCCTGAAGGATGGAAAACACCAGGATAGGCTGGGAACAACAACAAAGGTAGGTAAAAGAAGGTAAATGGGGGCTCTCAGGGGCCCCAAAAGACAAGCTCAGCTGTCCTGAGAGGAGCAGATGGGAATCAGAGGAGTCCTGAGGGGATTGGGGAGGGGGCTGTCCTGGTTTCATTAAAAAACAAGTTTCTCTTTCAGTGAATTTGCCTGTCAGCTAAAGCTTCATATTAGCTGCATTTTCCTGGAGAACCAGATACATGTTTTGGTAAACAATGCAATGGAATGCTTACTTGTTGATAAGGACAGATTCACATCTTGCAAGAGGAGCAACAAGAAACAGGTGACCAACAAACTGACCAACCGTGTATAACATCCCCTTCACATGAATACTTCATACAGAAGTGGCAGATCATGAGGATCTTGTCCTCTTTGCCCCTTTTCGTCCCTTCTGCTTATGGTGACATTAGGAGAGGACCTTGCTAGTCGTCCCTGCAAACTGAGGCCTACTGAGAGACTGAATCCAGCTCCGGTTGGCTGCATAGTCCAGTCCAGGACTTCAGGTGCCAGCTCTGCAGTTGCTGAGACTTTCAGGATTGGTTTTGTATTATTTTCTCTACTCTTAATATAGCATTAGTAAAACATTGCCAGTTTTTCCAACTCTCTTCTCTCTGTCCTTCTTTCCCTCCGGATCGCCTGTCCTGAGTGGGAAGGGGGGAGAGGGAGGGGCAAAAGGGGGAAGTGGGGGGGAGACGGGGTTAACAATACATCTGCCAGGGTTTTACTGTCACCCCGCAATCTAAACCCTCGACAGGGGCCAACAGATGGGGGGTCCTGAGAGGAGACAAGAGGGGAAAATGAGGCCTCTGGGATGTGACAAGAGCAACTGGGGAAGTTTTGAGGGGAAGAGAGAAAAGAGGGGAATTTAATGGGGCAAAAGTTCAAACAGGCACCGTGATGCCACCAACGAGCCTGCAGGGACCCAAAGGCAGGCAGGGCAATCGCAGAGGAACTGGGAGGAAACGGGTTTCTGAGGGAACAAGGTGGCGAGTGAGCTTGTGAGGGGTCCAGAGGCAAAGGGATGTGTCCCGAGGAGAACAAATAGAGAGGTTCTTACTCTGAGAAGTTGTCCTTGACTTTGTTCCACCAGCAGCCGTCCTGCGGTCTCGGCACAGCCTGGGGATCCCTGACCCGCACCACCACAACCTTTAACAGCACATGGGGCTGCTCTAGAACCGCAATGACAAACAGCAAGTACTTCTCTAGGACAGCTTTGATGTGGGATTGTTCTGTTTTCTCTGCAACGGACAGGGAGACATTTCTCCTCCCCACAGTACCACTAAACACCCCACCCATGATTGTTCAGGCGTTTTGGGGCTGAAAGCCCCCATCTCTCACTGGCCTGCTCCTCCAGCAACATCATCGTCACCCCCCGAGTCCCCCCATTTATTCACTCAAAAAAAAAAAGGTAGAAAAGGAAAACAGCCCCAGCGGGCAGCACATTACTTTAAAACGCCATTTACCTATGTACATACCAGAGCGCCCAAACATGGGGGGGCAGCGCCCCGAACAGCCGCAGCCACGTCCCACAGGCCGGCAGCCGCCCCCCGGCACGCTGGGGACGGAGGACGGAGCCGCGTCTCCCGCTCCGGCGCTGCTCCCCCCACCCGGGCTGGGGGGTCTGCTGAGCACGGGGCGGTCACAGCTCCCCCTCTGAAACACAGGAATTCCACATTAGAGTTCCGCGTTGGGGCGGCCGGGTGCAGCACCGCGCTGTGCCCGCAGCCTTTCCTTCCTTGTCCAATTTATACAACGGCCTCGGCTCCTCAGATTCCGCCAGGGCTGCTCTCCTCGCATTCCCACCAGGTGGTTCCCCAATCCCTTTCCCGCGAGCTAAAATACCCCCCAACGGGCTCTTGTGCAGAGCACCGCTACCGCGCCGTCCTCCCGTTACGCGTCACGCAGGACGACACGGCTCATCTTGTAACAGAGACAAGCAAGAACTACGAACGCTTCTAGCGGCACTCCACAGGCAATACTAAAACCTGCCCACGACGTACCGCCCTCACAAGTTGTGCTCCAGGTTTATCCCGCCCTCTCCAAAACAAAACGATTCCGGCACGCGGCTCAAGTCCGTCTAACGCTCAGCGCCGCGATCGGGACGCTCGGCCACACGGGCGGCTTCACGGCGCTCGCGCCCCTTGCACGCTAAAGCCACCGCAGCTTCCGCTGTAGGTTTTGGCGTTCGAGTGCACAGTCAGAGCCGAGGCCTATCCGAGAATCAAACCGAACTGCGGGACGCCTCACCGCTACGTATGGGGCCGGCTCTACACCGCGACGGAGCGCCGGAACAACCGACACCAAAAGCTGGCCGCACGAGCAACCACCGCACGCCTGTAAGGCGCTCGCAAGCCCGTGCGCGCTATCCTGCCTAAATTCCGTACCGCGACTTACGGACGCCCCGCGAGCGCGTGCCCGGTCCTGGCTCCCAGCGCAGAAAGACCCCTCGCCAGAGGTCCTCGTCCGTCCCCGCCGCGACGCGACCGAGACGAGGAGTCTCTCCAGAGAAACCCCCGGGGCGCGCCGACAGAGCCCTCGACTCCGCGGGCCCCGCGGCCGCACAGAGCGGGTCCTCCGGCCGCCTCGCCGGCTGAAACGGGGAAGGGAACGGGACGGCAGAGTCAGCAGCGCTGCTAAGCCGCATTCTTCACAGTATCACAGTATGTTTGGGACGGGAAGGGACCTCAAAAGATCATCCAGTCCAATCCCCCCATGGAGCAGGAACGCCCAGGTGAGGTCGCACAGGAGCACGTCCAGGCGGGTTTTGAATGTCTCCAGAGAAGGAGGCTCCACAAACCCCCTGGGCGGCCTGGGCCAGGCTCTGCCACCCTCACTGAGAAGAAGTTTCTTCTCAAATTTAAGTGGAACCTCTTGTGTTCCAGCTTGATCCCATTACCCTTTGTCCTATCGTTGTTTGCTACCGAGAAGAGCCTGGCTCCGTCCTCGTGGCACTCACCCTTTATGTATTTATAAACATTGATAAGGTCCCCCCTTAGTCTCCTCTTCTCCAAACTAAAGAGACCCAGCTCCCTCAGCCTTTCTTCATAAGGGAGGTGCTCCACTCCCTTAATCATCTTCGTTGCCCTACGCTGGACTCTCTCCAGCAGTTCCCTGTCCTTCTGGAACTGAGGGGCCACAACTGGACACAATATTCCAGATGCGGTCTCACCAGGGCGGAGCAGAGGGGAAGGAGGACCTCTCTCGATCTACTAGCCACCCCCCTTCTAATACACCCCAGGATGCCATTGGCCTTCCTGGCCACAAGGGCACAGGGCTGGCTCACGGTCATCCTGCTGTCCACCAGGACCCCCAGGTCCCTTTCCCCTACACTGCTCTCTAATACGTAATTTCCCAACCTATACTGGAACCTGGGGTTGTTCCTGCCCAGGTGCAGGACTCTACACTTGCCCTTGTCAAATTTCATCAGGTTATTCCCCGCCCAACTCTCCAGCCTGTCCAGGTCTCTGATGGCAGCACAGCCTTCTGGCGTGTCAGCCACCCCTCCCAGCTTGGTGTCATCAGCAAACTTGCCGATAGTGCACTCTATTCCCTCGTCCAAATCGTTAATGAATATACTGAATAACATTGGCCCCAGCGCTGACCCCTGAGGCACTGCACTGGATACTGGCCTCCAGCTGGACTCCGCACCATTGACTACCGCTCTCTGGCTTCTCTCCTTAAGCCAGTTTGCAACCCACCTCACTGCTCTGTTGTCCAGACGAAGCTGTTCCATTACTTTCCCAGGGACAGAGCTGAGGCTGACCGGTCTCTAATTACCCGGGTCCTCCTTCTTGCCCTTTTTGAAGACTGCAGTGACATTTGCTTTCCTCCAATCCTCGGGCACCTCCCCCGTTTCCCAAGACTTGGCAAAGATGACGGAGAGCGGTCCAGCAGTGACTTCAGCCGGCTCCCTCAGCACCCGCGGGTGCATCCCATCCGGACCCGTGGATTTATGGATGTCCAGACTATTTAATTGCTCCCTAACCCAGTCCTCATCGACTAAAGCAAACTCCTCCACTGACCTGGCTTCATCCGGGGTCTCAGGGGTACAGGGCTCCCCAGGACGGCCTCCGGCAGAGTAGACAGAGACAAAGAAGGCATTCAGGAATTCTGCCTCCTCTGTATCTTCTGCCACCAGGGCACCCACCCCGTTCATCAGTGGGCCTACATTGCCTCTGGTGTTAGTTTTATCTGCTATGTATTTGAAAAAGCTCTTTTTGCTGTCCTTGACCCCTCTCGCCAGCTGTAATTCTAGGGGGCCTTGGCTATCCTAGCTGCCTTCCTGCATCCTCTAACAGCAGCCTTATATTCCTCCCAAGTGGCCAGCCCCTGCCTCCATGACCTGCAAACTCTCCTCTTCTGCTTGAGCATACCCAACAGGTCCCTGTTCAACCACGCAGGCCTCCTGGCTCCCTTCCTTGACTCCCTTCGTGTGGGGATGCTCTGATCCTGAGCGTGGAAGAAGCAATCTCTGAATGCAACCCAGCTATCTCGGGCCCCTTTTCCTTCAAGCACTCTTGCCCGTGGGATTTCCCCCAGCAATTGCTTGAAAAGGCCAAAGTTAGCCCTGCTAAAGTCCAGGGTTGCAATTCTACTTGCTGTTCTGTTCCTGCCACCCAAGATGCTGAACTCCACCTTCTCGTGGTCACTGCAGCCCAGGCAGCCCTCAACCTTTACTGCTTCGACCAGACCCTCCTTGCTAGCGAGGATGAGATCCAGCAGTGCACCTCTCCCAGTCGGCTCCTCCACCACCTGCATGAGGCGGTTCTCACCGATGCACGGCAGGAACCTCCTGGACTGTGGCTGGCTGGCTGAACGGTCCTTCCAGCAAACACCAGGGAACTTAAAATCCCCCACAACAACCAGGGCCTGTGACCGTGAGGCCGCTCTCAGCTGCCCATAGAAGGCCTCATCAACTTCCTCAGCCTGATCTGGTGGCCTGTAACAGACGCCCACAGCAGTGTCACCCCTGCCAGCCTGCCCCTTGATCCTGACCCATACACTCTCAACTCGCTCCTCATCCGCTCCTGGGCAGAATTTAGTACACTGTAGCTGCTCTCTCACATAGAGAGCAACTCCACCACCACGCCTGGCTGGCCTGTCTTTACTTCATTTGATGAGGTTAGTTGTAATCGTTTAGTTTCTCGCTGACAACACGTCTCTTAATTATTAGTTAAATACAAACTAAGCTCTCAGCTCCTAAACAATGTGTTACTTAACCTTCCGTCTCCCTCTTGTCGTGCAGAAGGAGCTAAAAGGTGAAAACCGTCCCCTCACCGCGCAGGCGGTCAGAAAGCATTTCCCTCACGTCAACCGGTTCCTGAGGGCCGCATCTTGTAGAACTTCACCGCAGCGTACGCTGACTCGGCAGCTTCTCTTCAAAAGCGGGAAGAGAAAACAGGGACAGGCACCTGAAAAAACAAGGCAGAGAACAGAGCAGCTGGGAACACCGTGTCATTCGCACGTGCACGTCCCACAAGCCCCCGAGCGTGGGGGGGCTCCCCGAGGAAAACAAAGCGGGGGCAGCGCCCCAAACAGCCGCAGCCCCGGCCCGCAGGCCGGCAGCCGCCCCCCGGCACGGCAACGCTTCCGGCCGACCCGAGAAGGGAGCCGTTCGTGCCGGCCGGTATCGACACCCCCCTTTTCCAGGCAGCTCGGAGAACTCCCTTTGCCAGCGTTGTCCTGGTACGTTTCCCTCGTCCGGCTGCTCTTGTCTGTACCCCGCGTGCACCATCAAGATGGTTTTCTAGGCACGTTTCCCATCGCCTCGTTCGCACAGAGCTTCTAAATTCGCTCTTACCTGTTCGTCCGATCTCGACAGAGCGCTTCAGCTCCTCGCGCCGCGAGGCGCCGCTGCTCTCCCGTCGCCGGTGACGGCTCCTTTGGACCCTAATTCTGATCGGGCTATTAATCTCCTATTAATTGCTTACCCTCTTTGTTACAGTTCCCTGACGTTGGCTGGAGGACACGGCCACCTGGGCTCAGAGACGCGGCTTCCGTACCGGTCTCTGTCCTTTCGGTGGCTGGTTTGACAGCGGCGCCTGCCAATTTATGGCCAGTTTCCTGATCAGCGTTTCCCTTCTGAGGCCCGTTGCAACGCGTGACGGCAACTCTCCTAGCAACAGCACAGCTTCCAGCAACCGGAGCATCACGTTTAATCTGCCTCCCTTGTGCCGTTAATACACTTTATTCTTTTCAAACGGCTTCAAGGGCCCGCACCCTTCAAGAAACCTGCTTAGAATCAGTGCAGCTACTAATCTTCTTCTCTTTGCGTAACTCTACAGCTCACGCGAGAGCAATTGCTTCAGCTTTCTGGGCAGAAGTCCCTGGAGGTAAAGCTTTAGCTTCCCTTACCTGCTGGGCGGTCGGCCCCGCACGCCCGGCTTCACGTACCCCTCGCTTTACGCAAAGCTGCTCCCATCGCTGACCCGGGAGGCTTCGGCATCCTCCAGCGGCCGGTCCCTTCAATCCGCTTCTGCTGTTGCCGAGCAACCGCGGGCCACCGACTGCCAGACGGATCCACTGAGGAAAGAAGCCGCGCCGAAAACGTTAGCAGGAGCAATATTTACATCGTTAAACGTTTAAGGAGGCACCGAGGGAGGGATGTCGTTTGCACACCAATGGGGACCTGACCCCCGTCGGGGGGGGACGGACACCGGCACGCACAGACCCGACCGCGAACCCCCGCGGCTCGACCGGCGTCTCTGCCCCCCCCCCTTGCCGTGCGCTGCAGTACCCGAGTTTCGCCACAGGGCGGCAGCACCGAGGCGCGCCGCGGCACCGCGTTGGGGCGGCCGGGTGCAGTACCGCGCTTTGCCCACAGGACGGCGCCACTGAGACCCGCCGCGGCAGCCCCGGGCGAGCGGTCGTGCCGCGTTTCGCGGGAATCCCGCCAAAAAAAACCCAAAAAACAAACGCGACCAAACAAAAAAGCGCACAGAGAGAGCCGCGGCGCGAAAGCCGCGCCCGCAGGCCACGGAACCCGCCGGGGCTCGCCCCGAGCTCCCGCCGGAGCGGCGCCCCGCTCGCCACGCCACCCAGCCCGCCCGCAACCGCGCCTTAGCTCTGCTTGTTACCGTCCCCGCGACCGACGGGGGCTGCGCCGCTCCCGGAGGGGCTGCCGCACCGGGCACGGGCGCTGCGCCGGAGGGAGACGCGGCTCCGGACCGCACGCCTCCCAGCAGCTTCGCCAGCGCGGCCGTAAGGGCGGGGGGGGGGGAACCGGAACCGAAGGCCTCCGCGCCGCGCCGCGCCGGCCCCTCCCGCTCCCCCCGTTCCAACGGCACGGTCACCCTCGCCGCTGCCGCACTCACCTGCCGCCTCTTTCGCCGCTCCGTTCCCCTCGCGCTCCCCCGCCGTCCCGCCGGGCTCCGCGGGCACCGACAGCCGCCGCGCCCCCGAGACGCCCGCGGCGGGAGGTCCCCGGCTGTCGCCTCCTTCCCCTCCGCCCTCCTGCCGCCTCCGGGGAACCTCACGAAGGGCGACCCTGAGCCGCCCGCCTCCCGATGCCCGGGCGCCGGCCGCAGCGAGCGCTCCGCAGCCGCCCCGACCCCCGTTCCCGTTCGCTCCCGGTCCCCCCCACCCCGGCCCCGGCCCCGAGACACCGCGGACCTATCAGCGCTCGCGGTTTGGGCATGCGCACTAGGGAGATTGCAGCACCCGCCCCTTGCCGCATCCCGGTTGGCTCCCCGGGACACGTCAATCATCTCCCTCTCCGCCTATCAGCGCTCGCAACTGGGGCATGCGCAGTAGGGACACCGCAACGCCCGCCTCTTCCGCACCATCATTGGCTGCGGGCGGCACGCAGTACCCAGCCCTCGACGCCCGCCCCTCCGGCAATCTGATAGGCAGACAGCATGAATTTGCCTGTCAGCTGAAGCTTCATATTAGCTGCCTTTTCCTGGAGAACCAGACACATACATGTTTTGATAAACATTGCAACGGAATGCTTACTTGTTGATAAGGACAAATTCACATCTTGCAAGAGGAGCAACAAGAAACAGGTGACCAACAAACTGACCAACCGTGTATAACATCCCCTTCACATGAATACTTCATATAGAAGTGGCAGATCATGAGGATCTTGTCCTCTTTGCCCCTTTTCGTCCCTTCTGCTTATGGTGACATTAGGAGAGGACCTTGCTAGTCGTCCCTGCAAACTGAGGCCTACTGAGAGACTGAATCCAGCTCCGGTTGGCTGCAGAGTCCAGTCCAGGACTTCAGGTGCCGGCTCTGCAGTTGCTGAGACTTTCAGGATTGGTTTTGTATTATTTTCTCTACTCTTAATATAGCATTAGTAAAACATTGCCAGTTTTTCCAACTCTCTTCTCTGTGTCCTTCTTTCCCTCCGGATCGCCTGTCCTGAGTGGGAAGGGGGGAGAGGGAGGGGCAAAAGGGGGAAGTGGGGGGGAGACGGGGTTAACAATACATCTGCGACACGGCGGCCGTGGGCACCCCGGGGCGGGGCACGAAGCTGCTGCGTCCCCCCAGTTCTGGATCCCCTGACCCAGAGCAAAGCGCAAAGCGCTCCCCTCCTCCGGCTGCCGACAGCCAGCCCGGCTTCTTGCACAGCCCCCTGGTTCCCCCTCACCCCGTCCCCCCAGTTAGTCCCAGGGGTGTTTCTGAAGCCCATGGACACCTCAGCCCCACCCGGGGGCAGGATGGGCCTCTGCTGGCTCTGCCCTGGTGCCCACTGGTTTGCTCCCCGTGCTCCTTCTGGGGGGGCCTGGATACCAACTGGATCCACCTGGGCACCCCCAAAGCGCCTTTTTAGCACTTATTTTTCTCCTGAAAAAGCAAACACAGCGGGGCTTTCTGCCATCCTGCCCCAGGGACTCCTCTCAGACCACACCGGTGCTTGGTTTCCCATCGCCATTTATTGCAGCCGCTGCCTGCTCAGTGCCCGGGGCGGTGGGACCAGGGCCGGGACCCCGTCCTGCCCGGCTGTCAGGGGGTTGGTTCACGGCGGGGGGGCGGGATGGGCGGCAGCAGCTGCGGTGCCAGGGTGAAGCGTCTGGGAGACGAGACTGGTAGGTGCTGCAGCACGGCTGATCTCAGCGAGGAGCGGGTGCCTGGGGGCGAGGGGCAGGGTCAGCCACAGACACCCACCAACAGGGTCCTGCCCCCACCCTGAAGCACACAGGCTCTTGTCCCACACTGCCCAGCACCACCCCCCATGTCCCCCCAGCTCCCTCCAGCTCCACCACGAGGACCGGCTGCCCCAGCAGCCAGTGCTGCCCCCACAGCCCAGCCCAGACCCCAGACCCCCCTCCCACCCCGCCCAGCTGTGGGCACAGACCCGTCCCCCCAGACAGCGGGGTGTCCTCTGCCCCCCGGTGCCCTGACAGGGCCATACTTGGCCGGTTCCTGGAGGTCGGGGTGTCTGGGGTGGCCCTTGGCATTGTGGGCAGCTGAGAGCCCCCCATCATGGAGAGCTGCTCGTCCTGCTGGTTCCCATCAGTGCCGTCCTGGCCCGACAGCTGCATCGCGTCCTTCTGGGAAGGGGAGAGCGTGTGACCCAAACACGGGGCCCCGTTCCGCATCCCCCAGCAACCCTCCCCCAGCCAGCTCTCCCCGGGGAAACTGAGGCACGGATGGATCCCCCCACAGGCTCAGATCCCCCTCCCCACCTCTGTCATCCCTACCTTGTTGGGGCTGCGGGCACTGGGTTTGGATGGCCGTGGGGTGCTGGGCGGTTGGGGCTGGAAACGCGGGGGCGTGACGGTGTGTTGGCCTCCGCAGCTCCGCGGAACAGTGGGGTATCTACACTCGCCCGTCCGCTCCCTGTGGGACAGGACATGGGGGTGCTCAGTGCCCGGCAGGTGGCACCCCGTGTGTCACTCGACGCCAGGAGGGGTCGGGGGGTGCTCCATGTTCAGGGGGCAGTTACTCACGGTCCAGGTGCCAGCATGTTGAGGGGCCGGTCGCAGGACAGGCAATGGAAACCGGGCAGCAGCTGCCTGGAGGGGGGAGAAAAGGGCTGGGGAGCTCCTGGGGGGCACAGCCCCACCTGCACACCTGCCACAAAACGCCTCTGCACCCACCCCCCAAGACTGGTTCAGGAGGGCTCCTCCCGCACGTGCCCCCTCATTGTGCCGCCTCTATCGCTGCGAAGCTGCAGCTGGCAGGAGCACAAGGCACAGCCACTTGCTCAGCATCCCCAGGGGCGCTGCCCACGTGGCTCCCACGCCAGGTACCACACCGGCACGAGCCGGGACAGCCAGCAGGAACAGGGCCAGCACTGCCAAAGCCACCACTGTCCCCATCGCACTCACTTCCTAATCCCAGCGGCATCGTCACGCTCTGCCTGCAGCGCCTTCTCCTGGAGCTGCCCGCTGAGGCTCTTCCACCGCTCCTCCTGCTGCTGCCGGAACGCCCCCAGCTCCCGGCGGTCCAGCTGTGGACGGGTGACACCCTCAGCCAGCTACCCCAGGATGGGACATGGCGGTCCCCTGGGGCACAGCCGGGAGGGGGGACCCTCGCAAGAATGCTGCCTTAGGCTGCCAGGCCCCCAAGGTGCCAGTTCTGCGTGGAGGGGACGAGCCCTCACCTTGCAGTCCATCTGTCTCTGCAGCTCTCGCTGGAACTGGTGCCAGCCCTTCTCCTGGCCCGTCACCTGGCTCGTCACCTCCTCCATCATCTTGGTCAGCCGCTCCTCGCACGCCTCAAGCTGGCTGCGACTGACTTTGTCAGCCAGGGCGGCTTTGTCTGCTTTCTAGCAACGGGGAAAGGCAGGAGAGCGGTGGGGACAGGATGCAGGGACAACGGGAGAGGGAGAAGTGGCTACGTGGTCCTGTTCACCCCATCACCCCCGTGGCGTTGGTCCCACCAGCCGAAGGGACTCGGGGCCACAGAGGGACCTGGCAAGGGACCCGCAGCCGGGCTGGAAATCCTCCCTCCCCCTGGCTGGTTCTGCCAGCCAGCACCCAAGGGACAAGGGGTGTTTGTCACCCTGCCTGGGACACCCTTGGCTGGCACCAGGGCCCCTCGAGCCCGTACCTCATCGATTCCCAGCACCAGCATCTCCTCCTTGTCTGCTTGCTTCTTCTCCAGCCTCCCCAGGGCCTGGGACAGAGCCTTCCAAGGCAGACAGCAGCCCGTGATGCCACGGCAGGGTCGGAGCTGCCCCCCGGCCAGCCGAGCACCCCCTGCCTCCCCACCCCATCAGAAACCTCCAGGAAAGGCATTGGGAAGCTGTGCAGGGCTGCGAGCAGGGTGGCAGGGGGACAGACCCCTTGGGGTCCCAGCCTGGGCTCTCCTGCGGGTTACAGCCACCCACCTTGATGTCATTCTGCTTCTGCTGACGATCCTGCTGGAGGTTTGCAAGGGCCGAGCTCAACTTCTCATAGTCCTTTTGTAGCTGCATGATGCTGGCCTGGAGGCACTTGAGTTGCTCGTCCTGCTGCAGGGACTAAGAGGACAAGGCGGTGCTGAGCAAGGGGGTGGCTGCCCCTCGGGGACAGACCCAGGGTATTTTGGCTGGTGGCCACGGGCCCTCAGTGCAAGCAGGACATTTGCTCCAAGGCTTTAGTTCCCTTCCGTGCTGCTGACTCTCACAAGCCAATTAGGGGGGCAGCGAGGGGCTCCCCCATGTTGAAATGTCTGAGGGGTCCTGGCAGCTCAAGCCCCCTACACCACATCTCCTTACCTGTCTCCTCCACTTCGGATGACTCTCCACCTTGCTGCCCGCCTTCTGGACCAGGGACTCCACCTGCTCCTCGAGCTTCTCGCAGCGCTGGAGGAGTTTCCCCAGCAGCACCCTGGTGTCCGGGCTGCAGAAGTGGCACCCTGCGTGTTCGTGTCCCCCGCTCTGCGCCGTCGTCCTCGGCTCGTCCACCTGCTGGCAGGGGAGGAGGAATCAGCTCTGAGCCGGGCTGGATGCCGCCCACAAGCCCAGGTGCCGTGGAGGCTCCATGGCCCCGTCCAGCCAGGGGACGTGGCCGGGACCCCGCCAGGACCCCCCCCGAGCCAGCGGGGGCTGGGAGCGCTGCCCCCGGGCCTCACCTCTGCCTGCAGCTGCTGTGCTGCCTCCATCACCAACTTATTCACGTACTTGGCCGCAAACTGCTCCAGCTCGGCCTGGGTTGGCTCCTGCTGCTTCCCCAGCTCCTTGCGCTCTGCCTTGACCTTCTGTCCCTTGGGCCTGGACAGCGAGACAGGGGCAGGGGCAGGCTTAGCCTTCGTGGGGGTGTCCCTCGGCCCCCAAACTGGGATGTTCCCAGACCCCAGGCTCCCTCACAGCCCTGCAGGTAGGAAACCCTCTCCCATCCTTTTACCGTGGCTGTTGGGTCATCTGGCCACTGCCGTCTGCTTTCCTACCGGCTCCAGACCCCCTCGTCTTTCTGGGAGTATCCTCCACCTTGCTGATCTGGGAACGGCAGTGGTGGGGGTGAGGGCACAGCCCCCTGTGTCATTCTGGCACGGGGAGCCTTCAGCTGCCCCCTCCCTGCCCAAACTGCTGTCCCCACAGCCCCTCGGGGACTGCTGCCGGCTCACCTTCTCCTTCTCCCCGTGGAGGGCCCTGGCCATGTCCTGCAGGAAGGACACCTGGCACCTGAGGTCGGCCAGGATGCTGGTGATGCTCTGCCGGCCTAGAGGGACATGGTGCAAGGGGATGTGCTGTCGGTGAGGGGGTCTCACCCGTGGGGCCAGGCTCTGAGCATGACGAGCCCCTGACCCAGGGTGTCCCCACACCAAACAACCCCGCCAGCCCCCCCGTGCTCTCACCTCCCTTTGGGAAGAGCCGGCGCACGTCCTCAAGATCTGTGCTTTCTGCTTTTGTAGATTTAAGCTGCTCCACCTGTTCCTTCAGACCAGCGCAGAGCTGGCCGAGCTGCCCAACCTGTGACAGCACCTCCCGCATCTCCGACTCGTAGCTTGAGGTGCTGGTGGAGCCCCAGGGCTTGGCCGGCTCTTGGGCATCCCCTGGGATGGTGGCTTTGGAGCTGGAGGACCCAGGCTGCACCCCAGGGGTGGTGGTGTAGGTCCCAGGGGATCCTGCCTGCATCCCCGCGGTGCTGGCCTGGGCATCAGGGGCCCCTGGTTGTGTCCCCAGGGAGGTGCTGGCCTGGGTGCCCGGGGATCCTGGCTGCATCCCCGGGGTGGTGGCGCTGGCACCAATAGACCTCTTGTGAATGGAGGGAGCGCCTGACAACTTCACAGGGGTCGCTGGTTGCCCCTGTATCCCTGCTTGCATCCCCGGGGAGCCAGACCCTGCAGTCCCCTTGCTGGTCTCCATCCCAGGCTGTGTCCCACGTCCCTTTGGCTCCAGTGCTGAGCTCCTCCTGGCCTGGCTGTCCATGGCCACCTGGGTGGGCTCAGCGGGGGCAGACTGGCCCCCACCACCCTCCTGGGAAGAAGAGGCAAAAGGCAGCAGGTTTACTGGCAGCTGGGCAGCCTAGAGGACAGACCCCAGAACCCCCCGCCATGTCCCCAGTCCCCGTCCCCAAACCACCATCTTGCATGGCCAGACTCGTGTTGAAAACGAGAGCCCAAATGCAAAGTGATCACGGGGTCAGCCCGGCCATGGAACCAGAGGGATGGGATCCCCAGGGATGGAACCCCCAGCATCACCGCCCAGCACCCCAGCCCACAGGCTGTGCCCCGAGGCAGGAGGGCTGGTGTCCCCGAGGGAGCGGGGGACGCAGCCGCCTCCTGTCCCTGCGCAGCCCGGCAGCGTCCCGGGGCTTCCCCTGGAGCTGGGCGAGGAGAGGGACACCCGCTCAGATGTGGGAGCGGGATTTAAAGAGTATCCCCGAGTGAACTGGGGCACGAGGCAGAGGGACGCTGGGCAGGGCTGTGCCTGGGGACCGCGGCTGAATTGCATGGGCAGAACTTTATCTCCCCTCCTGCCCCTCCCACGGTTCTGTTTTGAGGGCTCTCTAGTTCAAAAGTGCCTTAGCAACTCCTGGGACACCCTTCCCATCTTCCCTCCTGCTGCCCTTCACGCTGGTGACACCGATGGCCGTGGGGCAGGGGCACAGTGTGACAGGGCAGCAGGAGCGGGGAGGGACGAGGGCCCAGCTCCCTCCCGGGGCACCAGGGGATGCTCACCAGGCCAAGCGTCTCCTGGATCTCCTGGATGTCCTCCGCCAGGCCGGAATGCGCCTCCTGCAGGGCATGCATGTCCTCTGCCAGGCCGACATGTGCCTCCTTCACCTCCTGGATGTCCTGTTCCAGGCCAGAATGCGCCTCCTGCATGGCCTCCTTCATCTCCCGCACGTCCTGTTCCAGGCTGGACTGCGCCTCCTTAAACTTGCTGATCTCCTCCCACAGGTCCTGGAGCGAAGCCCTTTTCTGGGAGAGCGGGTGGGGGGTGAGCCCAGGGGAGGGTCCCTGGGGACCTGGGCCCCGCTGTGCTCTGCTGCGGGAGCTCGGGCTTAACCCAGCCCTTGGGCTGAGGGCGGCACGACGGCAGCGCGGAGCCCGGAGGAGGGGGCGTCTCGTGGGGGAGCACCCAGGGACCAGCAAGAGCATCTACCTTGGGGACATCTCTCTTCTCCTCTTCCGTTGTTTTTGGCATGGCCTCCTTGGCCACGGAGGAGACCTTGGAGTTGCTCCCGGTCCCCTCCAGCGTGTCCTTCTCATCCAGCTGCTGCTTTGGTTTCCAGAGGTGCTGCCCTGTGCCCAGGGCTCCATCCTCCTCCTTCTCCTGGCCAGGCTGGGCCTTGCTGTCCTGGTCCTTTGCCAGGCCGGGGGCCGGGCTCTGCCCTGGCTCCAGGACAGACAGCTCCTGCTGGCCCAGCTGCCCGATGATGGCCTCAAGCAATTTGTGCAGTGCCACCAAGTCGACAACCCCCAAATGGGGTGTCCCCATGGCGGCGTTCAGCATCTCCAGCAGTCCACGTGTGGCCATCGCTGCTGCTCTGCCCGAAAACACTGAACTGGATGTGGGAAGACGGGAGCTCTTCTGTCCGGAGATGATGTTGGAGGGATGGGCAGCCAGCAGCCTTTCTCCTCCTCCTTCTTGCCACAGAAAGTGATCCAGTCACCAAACAGATCCAAGTGCCAAAAGCAATCCGAGTGATGAAAGTGATCCAGTCGCCAAACAGATCCAAGTTCCGAAAGTGATAAAACCACCAACAGCAGTTCAACCACCAGAAGTGGTTCAACCACCAGTAGCGATCCTACCACCAAAAGTGATGCAACCACCAATAGCGATCCCACCACGAAAGCAATCCAACTGCCAAAATGAGTCCACCACCACAGTGATCCCACCACGGCAAGTGATCCCACCACGGCCAGTGACCAAATGGGCGAGGGGCACAGGTGACAGGGGACAATATAGTGTCTCTGTTGCCTGGCAACAGCCGCCCCAGGAGCCAGCGGGCGCCGCCCTGGTCCTTTGTGATGAAGTCACCCACGGGATGGGAGATGCTGAGGCTCCCTCCTGCCTTTCCCACTTTACCACCCACAATGCAGCTGGTGACACCTCAAATGTTGTGGCAGGTCACTGCAGCCCGTGCCCAGATTCAAAGTACAATCAGACAGGTCATGGGGAATGAAATCTCATTTCACTCAATTAAATACCCTCAGTTTTAATTGCAGAAAGAATGGCTTTATCCGTGTTGTGCACTAAATGAAACTCTCCCGACGTCTCACCCTTTCCTTTCCCCATGGCACAGCTGGCCTCGGAGGCGATTCCCCTTGGCGGCAGATGGGCAGCGACTGGCTCACGAGTGCACCAGCACTGGGAACCTGGGCTGAAAACAAGGTCAAAGTGCCTGGTTTAGGACGCCTTTCCCTGCGGTTCATCACGCAGAAGGGTGTCTTTTGAGAGGGAGCTGTTCTGAAGGGATTTCTTCTGCCTCTCTTGACCGTTGGCACGAGCCAGCGGCTGCTGACCAGGAAATGTGCTCATCGCTTGCTCCCTCAAGAACACTGCTCTGGCCTTTGCAGCTAGAACGACATAAACCAGAGGATGTTTCCTGTCACCTCTGCAAGAAGGTGGTTCAAATGCAAAGGCTGATCTTGCCCGTAAGCAGCACAAACTGCTCTAGAGACAGCTCTTTGCTGGGGATGGAGCTGCGAGAGAGGTTCTCCAGCTGGCACGGCTGCCTCCCTTTTGAAACACGGGCAATCTTGTGCTGGGAGTCCCGTCCCTCAGCCTCATGGCTCTGACATCTCCTCTGATGCTTCAGAAACGCTGCTGCTAGCTACACAGCCATTGCAAGATCCTTTTGCACTGCAAACTGAAGCTGCTCCATAGCTGAAAGGGAGACCCCAACACAGAAAGCAGGGCTGCCATGATTCCTCTGAGAGTGAACCCCACATCCCAAAGAAAGCCGGTCCTTAGAGATGGCCAAGTTTGGAGCAGCGCTGTCACACGTGAGCTGCGAGTCACACAAGGAAGAGTTCCAGGGGACGGAGCGTGTCCCCAGATGGTTTTTGCCAGCGCTGACTGAGGAAGAGGCGTCCTGTCCAGGGACCTCTGCACAGACATCTCCAGGCAGAGCAAGACACCGGGGGGCAACAGCCCCTCTCAAACCCCAGTTTTGCACCCCAAGTGGCCGCACGGCAATGGGCAAGCGTTCATCCCGGGCCAGAGATGCTGGCTCCAGAAGTCATGGCTTGCTCCTGGGAGGGTCTTCTTGTGTCAGAACCTCCTGTGTTTCGCCACGCATTTTTCACTGTCAATGACTTTCATTTCTTTTCCCTCTACGCTCTCCTCCGGTTTTGCCGTGGAGAGCAGATGCCAACAGTCTATTCCAGCCTTATGGGATCTTGCAGACTTCTCCTTTGCTGTCTGTGGTGCTGGTGATTGCCTTCTGCTGCCCCTGGTTCATGTTGAAGATTAATTCCTGGCAGACGCGGTTGGTGCTGCTGAGCAACACTCTTGGCTTTGTGCTAGTGCTCAGTAGGACACCTACAAGGAAGCAGGTGTCAAAAACCTCTCGGTTCTTGTGTTGAATGGTGTTGTGAGG
Organism: Columba livia; assembly: GCF_036013475.1. Lineage (NCBI taxonomy): Eukaryota > Metazoa > Chordata > Aves > Columbiformes > Columbidae > Columba > Columba livia. The sequence continues at coordinate 205,178 of NC_088607.1, forward strand.
AATCATTTAACTTCTCATTTTCATCGTGAGCTCCTGGGGTTTTTGGCAAGACTGGCCTCAAAAAGGGCCGGGTCTGTCCGGGGGGGAGGTGGGGAGGGCACTAAATTCAGCTCAGTGCTCAGAAAGCAGGGGCTGTGCCGGGAACCGCGAGGGGCCCGGCCAGCGCCTCGTGTCCCGGGGGCCCTGCCTGACTTTCTGTGTCCTAATGGGGTGCGAAGTGGAGCAGGGGACAGGGAGCCGGGTGAAGAGGGTCCTGAGGGACCCCAAAACTCTCCCCACCCATCGTGCTGGTCCTCATTGCATCACCTCATCCCTGCCCGGGGCAGCTGGCATCAGAGCAGTGTCCCCTCCCCAAACCCGCTGCACCCCAGCGCTCTAAGCACCCTGGATGGTCCAAACTGTTCTTCGCAGCCCGAGCTGGCCCTGCCTGGGCTGGAGATCCTCCCCAGGCAGCCCCCACGTTCTGGGGGTGCCACCCAGACCCTGCAGCGCTGGGTACCCCAATACCCACCAGAGCTCGGCTTCGAGCATCCCCTGGTGCGGGATGCAGCCAGATCTTCAGTGATGGGGAGTTGGCAGGTTGGGACTCCAAAAACCATCCATGGCCGATCTGACACCCCCGCAGATGTGCACCCCCAGCAACACACCGGCCACGCCGCCCAACTTCCCCGACGCTCTGGCCACGTTCTCCAAGCTGCGAACCCCCGAGAGCCACAGAGCAGCATCAGCCCCATCACCTCCATGGCCTGTGCCCCCGGGAGCTTCAGTCCCTACTGCGCTTCCTCACCCACAACCCCCAGCCCGCCTGGCTGCCCCCTCCTCACCCACCGCCCACGGCCTCCACCACCCCCTGCCCCCCAGAAAGCCACGGCCACCATGGACAGCCAGAGACCAGACTGGGTTGGCGGAGGTGGGGGGGTCAGGGGGGTCCCGGGCCAGGGTGTTGGGAGCGGGGGCTCCCCTGAGAATCGCACTGGAACAATTTTCTAGGTATTATTTCTAGGGTGGGGGGCACACACTGCTGGGGAGGGCACTGGCCCTTGAGAGCCTCTAGATGGTCTTTTCTCCCCTCATTTTTTAAAAATATATATTTAATATATATAAATCTAGAGAGAAGGAGCAGCAGCACAGGGGTGGGTGCTGGGTGGGGGGGGTTTCTTAACGCCCCCTCCCACCAGCATCGCTGCAGCGTGGCGGGAGAGCGAAGGGGACGCAAATAACGAAGAAATCAATGGCCAGAGGCAGCTGTCGGCACCCAGGTCATGGCTATGGGGGCACCCTGGATTGGGGGCACACAGCCGCTGGGCCCCCTGCCTCTGCATGTCCCAGACCCCTGATGAAGCCCCCAAAGCAATCCCCTCCTCCGGCTCCCATTACCCTTTGTCCTATCATTGTTTGCCCCCGAGAAGAGCCTGGCTCCATCCTCATGGCACTCACCCTTTATATATTTATAAACATTAATGAGGTCCCCCCTTAGTCTCCTCTTCTCCAAACTAAAGAGACCCAGCTCCCTCAGCCTTTCTTCATAAGGGAGGTGCTCCACTCCCTTAATCATCTTCGTTGCCCTACGCTGGACCCTCTCCAGCAGTTCCCTGTCCTTCTGGAACTGAGGGGCCACAACTGGACACAATATTCCAGATGTGGTCTCACCAGGGCGGAGCAGAGGGGAAGGAGAACCTCTCTCGATCTACTAGCCACCCCCCTTCTAATACACCCCAGGTACCATTGGCCTTCCTGGCCACAAGGGCCAGTGCTGGCTCATGGTCACCCTGCTGTCCACCAGGACCCCCAGGTCCCTTTCCCCTCCACTGCTCTCTAATATGTAATTTCCCAACCTATACTGGAACCTGGGGTTGTTCCTGCCCAGGTGCAGGACTCTACACTTACCCTTGTCAAATTTCATCAGGTTATTCCCCGCCCAACTCTCCAGCCTGTCCAGGTCCCGCTGGATGGCAGCACAGCCTTCTGGCGTGTCAGCCACCCCTCCCAGCTTGGTGTCATCAGCAAACTTGCCGATAGCGCACTCTATTCCCTCGTCCAAATCGTTAATGAATATACTGAATAACATTGGCCCCAGCGCTGACCCCTGAGGCACTGCACTGGATACTGGCCTCCAGCTGGACTCCGCACCATTGACTACCGCTCTCTGGCTTCTCTCCTTAAGCCAGTTTGCAACCCACCTCACTGCTCTGTTGTCCAGACGAAGCTGTTCCATTACTTTCCCAGGGACAGAGCTGAGGCTGACCGGTCTCTAATTACCCGGGTCCTCCTTCTTGCCCTTTTTGAAGACTGCAGTGACATTTGCTTTCCTCCAATCCTCGGGCACCTCCCCCGTTTCCCAAGACTTGGCAAAGATGACGGAGAGCGGTCCAGCAGTGACTTCAGCCGGCTCCCTCAGCACCCGCGGGTGCATCCCATCCGGACCCGTGGATTTATGGATGTCCAGACTATTTAATTGCTCCCTAACCCAGTCCTCATCGACTAAAGCAAACTCCTCCACTGACCTGGCTTCATCCGGGGTCTCAGGGGTACAGGGCTCCCCAGGACGGCCTCCGGCAGAGTAGACAGAGACAAAGAAGGCATTCAGGAATTCTGCCTCCTCTGTATCTTCTGCCACCAGGGCACCCACTCCGTTCATCAGTGGGCCTACATTGCCTCTGGTGTTAGTTTTATCTGCTATGTATTTGAAAAAGCTCTTTTTGCTGTCCTTGACCCCTCTCGCCAGCTGTAATTCTAGGGGGCCTTGGCTATCCTAGCTGCCTTCCTGCATCCTCTAACAGCAGCCTTATATTCCTCCCAAGTGGCCAGCCCCTGCCTCCATGACCTGCAAACTCTCCTCTTCTGCTTGAGCATACCCAACAGGTCCCTGTTCAACCACGCAGGCCTCCTGGCTCCCTTCCTTGACTCCCTTCGTGTGGGGATGCTCTGATCCTGAGCGTGGAAGAAGCAATCTCTGAATGCAACCCAGCTATCTTGGGCCCCTTTTCCTTCAAGCAGTCTTGCCCGTGGGATTTCCCCCAGCAATTGCTTGAAAAGGCCAAAGTTAGCCCTGCTAAAGTCCAGGGTTGCAATTCTACTTGCTGTTCTGTTCCTGCCACCCAAGATGCTGAACTCCACCTTCTCGTGGTCACTGCAGCCCAGGCAGCCCTCAACCTTTCCTGCTTCGACCAGACCCTCCTTGCTAGCGAGGATGAGATCCAGCAGTGCACCTCTCCCAGTCGGCTCCTCCACCACCTGCATGAGGCGGTTCTCACCGATGCACGGCAGGAACCTCCTGGACTGTGGCTGGCTGGCTGAACGGTCCTTCCAGCAAACACCAGGGAACTTAAAATCCCCCACAACAACCAGGGCCTGTGACCGTGAGGCCGCTCTCAGCTGCCCATAGAAGGCCTCATCAACTTCCTCAGCCTGATCTGGTGGCCTGTAACAGACGCCCACAGCAGTGTCACCCCTGCCAGCCTGCCCCTTGATCCTGACCCATACACTCTCAACTCGCTCCTCATCCGCTCCTGGGCAGAATTTAGTACACTGTAGCTGCTCTCTCACATAGAGAGCAACTCCACCACCACGCCTGGCTGGCCTGTCTTTACTTCATTTGACGAGGTTAGTTGTAATCGTTTAGTTTCTCGCTGACAACACGTCTCTTAATTATTAGTTAAATACAAACTAAGCTCTCAGCTCCTAAACAACGTGTTACTTAACCTTCCGTCTCCCTCTTGTCGTGCAGAAGGAGCTAAAAGGTGAAAAACGTCCCCTCACCGCGCAGGCGGTCAGAAAGCATTTCCCTCACGTCAACCGGTTCCTGAGGGCCGCATCTTGTAGAACTTCACCGCAGCGTACGCTGACTCGGCAGCTTCTCTTCAAAAGCGGGAAGAGAAAACAGGGACAGGCGTCTGAAAAAACAAGGCAGAGAACAGAGCAGCTGGGAACACCGTGTCATTCGCACGTGCACGTCCCACAAGCCCCCGAACGTGGGGGGGCTCCCCGAGGAAAACAAAGCGGGGGCAGCGCCCCAAACAGCCGCAGCCCCGGCCCGCAGGCCGGCAGCCGCCCCCCGGCACGGCAACGCTTCCGGCCGACCCGAGAAGGGAGCCGTTCGTGCCGGCCGGTATCGACACCCCCCTTTTCCAGGCAGCTCGGAGAACTCCCTTTGCCAGCGTTGTCCTGGTACGTTTCCCTCGTCCGGCTGCTCTTGTCTGTACCCCGCGTGCACCATCAAGATGGTTTTCTAGGCACGTTTCCCATTGCCTCGTTCGCACAGAGCTTCTAAATTCGCTCTTACCTGTTCGTCCGATCTCGACAGAGCGCTTCAGCTCCTCGCGCCGCGAGGCGCCGCTGCTCTCCCGTTGCTTCCAGCAACCGGAGCATCACGTTTAATCTGCCTCCCTTGTGCCGTTAATACACTTTATTCTTTTCAAACGGCTTCAAGGGCCCGCACCCTTCAAGAAACCTGCTTAGAATCAGTGCAGCCACTAATCTTCTTCTCTTTGCGTAACTCTACAGCTCACGCGAGAGCAATTGCTTCAGCTTTCTGGGCAGAAGTCCCTGGAGGTAAAGCTTTAGCTTCCCTTACCTGCTGGGCGGTCGGCACCGCACGCCCGGCTTCACGTACCCCTCGCTTTACGCAAAGCTGCTCCCATCGCTGACCCGGGAGGCTTCGGCATCCTCCAGCGGCCGGTCCCTTCAATCCGCTTCTGCTGTTGCCGAGCAACCGCGGGCCACCGACTGCCAGACGGATCCACTGAGGAAAGAAGCCGCGCCGAAAACGTTAGCAGGAGCAATATTTACATCGTTAAACGTTTAAGGAGGCACCGAGGGAGGGATGTCGTTTGCACACCAATGGGGACCTGACCCCCGTCGGGGGGGGACGGACACCGGCACGCACAGACCCGACCGCGAACCCCCGCGGCTCGATCGGCGTCTCTGCCCCCCCCCCTTGCCGGGCGCTGCAGTACCCGAGTTTCGCCACAGGGCGGCAGCACCGAGGCGCGCCGCGGCACCGCGTTGGGGCGGCCGGGTGCAGTACCGCGCTTTGCCCACAGGACGGCGCCACTGAGACCCGCCGCGGCAGCCCCGGGCGAGCGGTCGTGCCGCGTTTCGCGGGAATCCCGCCAAAAAAAACCCAAAAAACAAACGCGACCAAACAAAAAAGCGCACAGAGAGAGCCGCGGCGCGAAAGCCGCGCCCGCAGGACACGGAACCCGCCGGGGCTCGCCCCGAGCTCCCGCCGAAGCGGCGCCCCGCTCGCCACGCCACCCAGCCCGCCCGCAACCGCGCCTTAGCTCTGCTTGTTACCGTCCCCGCGACCGACGGGGGCTGCGCCGCTCCCGGAGGGGCTGCCGCACCGGGCACGGGCGCTGCGCCGGAGGGAGACGCGGCTCCGGACCGCACGCCTCCCAGCAGCTTCGCCAGCGCGACCGTAAGGGCGGGGGGGGGAACCGGAACCGAACGCCTCCGCGCCGCGCCGGCCCCTCCCGCTCCCCCCGTTCCAACGGCACGGTCACCCTCGCCGCTGCCGCACTCACCTGCCGCCTCTTTCGCCGCTCCGTTCCCCTCGCGCTCCCCCGCCGTCCCGCCGGGCTCCGCGGGCACCGACAGCCGCCGCGCCCCGGAGACGCCCGCGGCGGGAGGTCCCCGGCTGTCGCCTCCTTCCCCTCCGCCCTCCTGCCGCCTCCGGGGAACCTCACGAAGGGCGGCCCTGAGCCGCCCGCCTCCCGATGCCCGGGCGCCGGCCGCAGCGAGCGCTCCGCAGCCGCCCCGACCCCCGTTCCCGTTCGCTCCCGGTCCCCCCCACCCCGGCCCCGGCCCCGAGACACCGCGGACCTATCAGCGCTCGCGGTTTGGGCATGCGCACTAGGGAGACCGCAGCTCCCGCCCCTTGCCGCATCCCGGTTAGCTCCCTGCGACACGTCAATCACCTCTCTCGCCGCCTATCAGCGCTCGCCAGTGGGGCATGCGCAGTAGGGACACCGCAACGCCCGCCTCTTCGGCAACATCATTGGCTGCGGGCGGCACGCCAATCAGCATCTCTCCGCCTATCAGCGCTCGAGCTTTAGGGCATGCGCAGTACCCAACCCTCGACGCCCGCCCCTCTGGCAATCTGATAGGCAGACAGAATGGTAACTGACGTGCCTAGGCAGCCAACCAGCGCTCCGCTCCTCCCGCCCTCCCGCGCCATCTGATTGGCCCGCTCTGCATCCCCAGGCTAATGGGGAAAAAAAAGCCTAGAATTCAAACCCAAATTTAAAATTGCACGTGTCTTTTCCAAGCAGGAGGAGCCTGTGATTCCACAAAAAAAGAAGGGCAAAGAGCAGGTCAGCTTATCACAGAAAGACAGGGACAGGGAGCAAGACAAGGAGACACAGAGAGAGGGAGAGAGAGGCAAAAGGGACGGAGAGGCCAAAATGAGCGCTCCACAGCCTCCCCTCCCTCGCCCCGACCCCCGTTTCCCCGTTAACTCCCGCTACCCGCCCCGGGACCCCACGGACGCGTTTGCCAGGGAGGCAGCTGTTCAAACGGGATTGAGACGGCGCGCTCTGATTGGCTGCTTTCCACCCCGCCGCGCCGTCCTCCTATTGGATGCTCCTTCCCGCGCTCCGCGCCCAGGTGCCCGCCTCAGCGTCGGACCTGACTGAGGACTGCGCAAGTTGGGCATGCGCAGTACGGACACCGCAACGCCCGCCCCCCCGGCAACCTCATTGGCTGCCTACGCACATCAATTGCCATGCTCCCCGCCTATCGGCGCTCCGCCCCTCCAGCCCTCCCGAGCGATCTGATTGGCCCGCTCTGCATCCTCACCCGCCTCGTCTGTCTTCTTCAAGCAAGTTCTGTTTCAAGCACAGCCTCTCCTTGGGGGGAAAAAAAATGCCCGCTCCGAGCTCCCAAACACCAGGCAGCCGCGGGGAAACCACTGAAAGCCAAGACCCACGGCGGCAACGTCGAGTGCCATTTGGCTCCAATTCCGATCACGCGCCTAAAAGCCTCTCTCGGCCCTACCCACGACTGCTCCTTCTCTGGAAGGACAAGCTGAACGTCCTAAACCGAAGGAACGCAACTCCACTGGCAGCCAATTTGCCTCTTCTCCGGCTTCCCCGCGGAATATCTTGTAGCGCCCTCCAACTCGCAAACGTTCTTCCCCAGTCCACGGCCCCAGAGACGCGGCATCTCCCGAGCGGCGAGCGGAATCGACCGCGCGGGATTTTCTTCACGGCGCGGAGAAGGCCACGCTGGCTAAAAAGCACGCCAGAGCACCCGAACCCGTCTGCCGCCCCCGGCCCGCGGCCCAGAGACCGGGAGCGCCCTGCCCGAGGGGCCGCGCGCCCCGCGGCTCCGGCCGGCAGGTCTCTCTCCCCTCCGCCCCCCGGCACCGAGGAGGCGCTGCCGCCGCCTCGCCCGCGCCCCCCGGCAGCGGGGCCGCCCCGGGAGAGCCGGGGGAACCCGCCTCGCCGCCGCCCCCGGGAAGGGCGCGGACGGGCGCGGGTTTAATCCCCGAGGGAGAGAGAGGCCGGGCTCCCCGCGCTCACCTCCCCAGGGAAGGCGCGGCCAACGGCCGCTCCAGCTCCGAGCGGCTCCCGCTCGTTGCCGCCGCAGGTCACTTCGGCTCCGCCGGACGCGGCCCCCGGGCAGCGCGCGCGCCCCCCTCCGTCTGCCGCAGCTCTGGCTCGTCGAGGCCCCCCGCCTCCGCGGCTCCCGCTCCCGACGAGCTCTGTGCAGCAGCCTGGGCTTCCCGCGAGGTCACAGACCCGCCGCTGCCAAAAGAACGAGGACTGGGATTAACCCTCCTAAGGAGCCATCGAGGGAGGGGTGTCGTTTGCACACCAATGGGGACCTGACCCCCGTCGGGGGGACGGACACCGGCACGCACAGACCCGACCGCGAACCCCCGCGGCTCGATCGGCGTCTCTGCCCCCCCCCTTGCCGGGCGCTGCAGTACCCGAGTTTCGCCACAGGGCGGCAGCACCGAGGCGCGCCGCGGCACCGCGTTGGGGCGGCCGGGTGCAGTACCGCGCTTTGCCCGCAGCCTTTCCTTCCTTGTCCAATTTATACAACGGCCTCGGCTCCTCAGATTCCGCCAGGGCTGCTCTACTCGCATTCCCACCAGGTGGTTCCCCAATCCCTTTCCCGCGAGCTAAAATAGGATCGGCTGACAGGCGCAAGGCAGGCTTCCCGAACTACACCACAACGCAGACGCAGGCTGGAGCTGCCCTGCCCGGCACACGCTGGCATCGCACGGTAAAGGTCCCCGGGCCCTTGACCCGCGCCAAGGGCGCGGTTCCTGGACGGCCCTTGCCCTTAGCAGAGCTAAACCCCCCGGCCCTGCCATTCCCGGCCCCTTCCCAGCCCTCGCGCCTCCACTTAGCTTTCAGAGGGCCGAGGGACCGAACCCATCTTCGGCAGAGGAAAACGCCACGTGCGCCAACGGCCGTCTTCCCGCGTCGCCGGGTTCCTCTTCAGCGCCTGCAGGAGCACGAGAAAGCACGCGCTCGCTAAGCCACGCCGGCACACGGCGCCGCGGGGCAAACGCCGAGTCCGTCCGCGACACCCACCTCCTGCTGAGCTCCAGGGCGGTCCGGTCGGCGTGTCCTGCCGCTGGCGCGGTCACAAACCCTCAGCGCTGGTGACGCCTAAGACGGCGAGAAGCAAAAGAACTGTAGTGCTTGGGACAAACCAGGAAGTTGCCACTTTCCCCTTCGTCACTGTTCTGGTTTTGCTAAAAAAAAAATTTCTCTTTCAGTGAATTTGCCTGTCAGCTAAAGCTTCATATTAACTGCATTTTCCTGGAGAACCAGACACATGTTTTGGTAAACCTAGCAATGGAATGCAAACTTATTGATAAGCACAGATGGACATCTCGTGAGAGGGGCAACGAGAAGCAAGTGAGCAAGAAACTGACCAACTGTGTATAACATCCCATTCACATGAATACTGCATATAAAAGTGGGAGATCACGAGGATCTCGTGTGCTTTTCCCTTTTCCCTTCTGCTTATGGCCGACATTAGGAGAGGACCTTGCTAGTCGTCCCTGCGAACTGAGGCCAGTGACAGACTGAATCCAGCTCCGGTTGGCTGCAGAGTCCAGTCCAGGACTTCAGGTGCCGGCTCTGCAGTTGCTGAGACTTTCAAGATTGGTTTTGTATATTTTGTATTATTTTCTCTATTCTTATTAGTAGCATTAGTAAAACATCTTTAATTTTTTTCCAACTCTCTTCACTCTCTGCTTCTTTTCCTCCCAATCGCCTCTCCTTAGTGAAAAGGGGGGAGAGGGAGGGGGAAGTGTGGGGAGGGGGGGAGAGGGGGTTAGCAATACATCTGCCAGGGTTTTATTGTCACCCCACAATCTTAACCCTCAACAGATAAATTGGCGCCCAACGTGGGGCACGAGAAAGGGGTAAATTTGAAGATTTTTGGCTTTTCTACTGCTCTGACGTACCGTTCAGTTTTCTTGGCACGGTGCCAACTCATAGAGTTGTGATACTCGGGCGTCCGTTTGCTTTGGATATTAGTTAGTTGTATTAAGGCAAAGTGAATTACACTGATTTAAAGATGTTATGGCATAAGTTGTATCAGTTATTTTCTACACTGTGCTCACTGATTCCATATCTGTGTTGGGCTTTCTTTTTAAATCGAAGTATTCATTATATAACAACAAGGAACTGGACAATGGTCATGATGATACTGTGTGGTTTGTCACTGGTTTATTTCATTATACTGCAGCCGCTAATGAATTTCTACTCGCTTCTGCTTTACCTTGAAAAGCCTCCAGGAGAGATTAAAGAGCAGTACGGCTCTGTGTTTGCTAATTGGTCAGGCGAATCTTTAGAAAGGCTGACTAACAATACTTTCGTTTTTTCGCTAGGACAGTTCACAAATGTTTTAGAGAACTTTGAATATCCTTGGAGTTTTGATAGAACTGTGATGGTGTTATCTGGTTTGCTGAATGTGTGTCAGTTTGTGCTTCTGTTAAGAGAAATGGCGTTCAACAGGAGGTTTGCGTCTCTTTGTTGTCCTGAGATTTGCGGTGCGTCTTCGGAAGCTTTAGCAAAAAGCACTCCGAGCCGCTCGAGAAAGAGCAAAACAGCCAAAGCTGCCGCTGCAGCCACTGCCCCCCCAACGGCGGCTTCGCAGGCTGAAGCTACAGCTCCTCCGCAGAGTTCCTCTGCCAAGGTCGCTGCAGATAACATCCCTTCTCCAGCCTCAAAGGCTAACAAGGCAGCCCCCCCTTCTTCACACACTGGGCACTGTTGCTGCTGTAACCACTGTGACAGTCATTCAGACTCTGGAAATAAATCAAATGATGGTAAACCCATATCAGCATCAGTTGCTGGTTGTAAGAAAGTCACTAGAAAGACTACCCGTGCAGCAGATGATGGCACAGGGCCAACATCAACCCAAGGTGCACCATCAGGACAGGGAGGAGATGAAGTGACCACCACTCGGTCCTTTTCTCCAGGTGAGCTGAGAGATATGAGAAAAGACTTTAGTCGTCGTGAAGGCGAGAATATTTTAACCTGGCTGCTCCGATGCTGGGACAATGGGGCAGAAACAATTGAATTGGAAGGTGGTGAAGCCAGGCAGCTGGGATCTCTGTCAAGAGATTCCACCATTGATAGGGCAATTTCAAGAGAGTCTAATGCCACTAGTCTCTGGACCCGACTCCTGGCAGCTATGAAAGTAAGATTTCCCTACAAGGAAGATTGTATATCCAAGTTAGGGAAATGGAATACTATGGAGAGAGGTATTCAGTTCCTGAGAGAATTAGCTGTGCGAGAGATCATCTATTTTGGATCAGACAACCAAGAGGGGACAGACCCAGATAGAATCAATTGTACACGATCTCTGTGGCGCAGATTTGTACAAAGTGCACCCCCTGCATATGCTAAGTCATTGGCAGGAATGGTCTGGTCAGCTAGAGGTCAACAAGAGATTAATGAAGTGATTGAGCAGCTTCGGAACTTTGAGGACAGCCTTGCTGGTTCTCTACGGGCTTGTGTCTCCGCTGTAGAGAAACTGTGTGAAAAATCTGATGACCGGTTTGAAAAGATATTGCAAGAAATCAAAGAACTCAGCGAAGACACATACCATTCACGACCTGCACAAACCTATGTTTCAGCTATTAGGAAAAGGCGTTTCCAATCTCGAGAGAGAGGACAGAGGCAGCCCACAAAAAGAGGTTCACTGTGGTTCTTCCTACATGAGCAGGGAGAAAACATGAATAAGTGGCATGGAAGACCTACCTCAGAACTTCAGGAACGAGTACGTGAGATAAAAGGAAAAACTCCTAGGAAGGTGGCTGCTCCAGTTTACAAAAGGAGCAGAAGAGATTCTGATGCTCTTGAAGGAACCTCTAATTCACACCCAGAGACTGTGCAAAACAGAAATTAGAGGTGCCCTGCCTCCAACCAGGTGGAAGAAAGGGATAACAGAGTATATTGGACTGTACAAATACTATGGCCTGGTACAACACACCCCCAGGAGTACAAAGCTTTAGTGGACACTGGTGCTCAGTGCACAATAATTCCTTCTAATTATAAAGGAACGCAATCCATCAATATTGTTGGAGTGACTGGGGGATCCCAGGAACTGACTGTTGTAGAGGCTGAAATGAGCCTAACTGGAAAAAACTGGCAAAAGCATCCCATTGTGACTGGTCCAGATGCTCCGTACATCCTTGGCATAGACTACCTCAGGAGAGGGTATTTTAAGGACCCAAAAGGGTATAGGTGGGCATTTGGTATAGCAGCTGTGGACACTGAGAAAATTGAACAGCTGTCTGATTTGCCTGGTCTTTCAGATGATCCTTCTGTTGTAGGACTGCTGATGGTTGACGATCAGCAGGTGCCAATTGCTACCACGACGGTGCATCGTCGGCAATAGCGCACCAACCGAGAGTCTTTGATTCCGATCCAGAAGTTGATCCGTCAATTGGAAAGCCAGGGTGTGATCAGTAAGACTCGCTCACCTTTTAACAGCCCAATCTGGCCAGTGCGTAAGTCTAGTGACGAGTGGAGACTAACTGTAGACTATCGTGGCCTGAATGAAGTTACACCACCACTGAGTGCTGCTGTGCCTGACATGCTAGAACTGCAATTTGAACTGGAGTCAAAGGCAGCTAAGTGGTATGCTACAATTGACATTGCTAATGCATTTTTCTCTATTCCTGTAGCAGCAGAGTGCAGGCCGCAGTTTGCTTTCACCTGGAGAGGCATCCAGTACACGTGGAATCGCTTGCCCCAGGGGTGGAAACACAGTCCTACCATCTGCCATGGGCTGATCCAGACCACGCTGGAGCAAGGTAAAGCTCCAGAACACCTGCAATATATTGATGACATCATCGTATGGGGCGACACGGCGAAAGAAGTCTTCGAGAAAGGTGAGAGAATAATTCAGATTCTTTTGGATGCTGGTTTTGCCATAAAACGAAGCAAGGTCAAGGGACCTGCACGAGAGATCCAGTTTTTAGGAATAAAATGGCACGATGGCCGTCGTCAGATCCCAATAGATGTGATCAACAAAATTGCAGCAATGTCTCCACCTACTAATAAAAAGGAGACACGGACTTTCTTGGGCATTGTAGGTTTTTGGAGAATGCGTATTCCTGACTACAGCCAGATTGTGAGCCCTCTCTATCGAGTGACTCGTAAAAAGAACCAATTTGAGTGGGGCCCTGAACAACGACAAGCCTTTGAACAAATGAAGCGTGAGATAACTCATGCGGTGGCCCTTGGACCAGTTCGGACTGGACTAGATGTTAAAAATGTGCTCTACACTGCAGCCGGAGATAATGGACTTACCTGGAGCCTCAGAAAGCACCAGGAGAAACGCGAGGTCGACCCTTAGGTTTTTGGAGTCGAGGATACAAAGGATCTGAGGCCAACTATACTCCAACTGAAAAAGAGATACTAGCAGCATACGAAGGAGTTCGAGCTGCTTCAGCAGTGATCGGTACTGAAGCACAGCTCCTCCTGGCACCTCGACTGCCGGTGCTGAGCTGGATGTTCAAAGGGACGGTTCCCTCTCCACATCATGCAACCGAAGTTACGTGGAGTAAACGGATTGCACTGATCACGCAACGAGCTCGAATTGGAAATCCCAGTCGCCCAGGGATCTTAGAAGTGATTACAGACTGGCCAGAAAGCAAAGACTTTGGGATGTCTCCAGATGATGAGGAAGTAAAACGTGCTGAAGAAGCACCACCGTATAATACCCTTTCAGAGACTGATAAGCAGTATGCACTGTTCACAGATGGATCCTGTCGTCTTGTAGGAAAACATCGAAGGTGGAAAGCTGCTGTGTGGAGTCCCACACGACAAGTTACAGAAGCCACTGAAGGACAAGGTGAATCTAGTCAATTTGCAGAAGTGAAAGCCATCCAGCTGGCTTTGGACATTGCTGAACGAGAGAAGTGGCCAATACTTTATCTCTATACTGACTCATGGATGGTAGCAAATGCCTTGTGGGGTGGCCACAGCAATGGAAGAAAAGCAACTGGCAGCGCAGAGGTAAACCCATTTGGGCTGCCACACTGTGGCAAGACATTGCTGCTCGGCTAGAGAGCCTGCCTGTGAAAGTTCGGCACGTAGATGCTCATGTGCCTAAAAGTCGAGCCACCGAGGAACATCTAAACAACCAACAAGCAGATCAAGCTGCTAAGATTAAAGTAGCTGAGGTGGACTTGGACTGGCAACATAAAGGTGAACTTTTCCTAGCTCGGTGGGCCCATGATGCTTCAGGGCATCAAGGTAGAGATGCAACATATAAATGGGCTCACGATCGAGGGGTGGATTTAACTATGGACACTATTTCACAGGTTATTCATGAATGTGAGACTTGCGCCGAAATCAAACAAGCGAAACGGTTAAAGCCTGTATGGTATGGGGGGCGATGGTTAAAGTATAAGTATGGAGAAGCTTGGCAGCTTGATTATATTACACTTCCACAAACACGTCAAGGTAAGCGTTATGTACTTACAATGGTGGAAGCAACCACTGGATGGTTGGAAACATATGCCGTACCTCATGCTACAGCCCGAAATACCATCTTGGGCCTTGAAAAGCAAGTCCTTTGGCGACACGGTACGCCAGAAAGAATTGAATCAGACAATGGTACTCATTTCAAAAACAGTATTATAGACAATTGGGCCAAAGAACATGGTATTGAGTGGGTGTATCATATTCCATATCATGCACCAGCCTCTGGGAAAATTGAAAGGTACAATGGTTTGCTAAAAACTACACTAAAGGCACTTGGTGGTGGAACCTTTAAAAACTGGGATTCACATTTAGCAAAAGCCACTTGGTTGGTCAACACCAGGGGATCAACCAATCGAGCCGGGCCTGCCCAGTCAGAAATCCTACGGACTGTAGAAGGAGATAAAGTCCCTGTAGTACACGTGAAAAACATGTTAGGAAAGGCAGTCTGGGTTAATCCTGGCTCAGGCAAAGGCAAGCCCATTCGTGGGATTGTTTTTGCCCAGGGACCTGGGAGCACCTGGTGGGTGATGCTTAAGGATGGAGAATTTCGGTGTGTACCCCAAGGGGATTTGAGTTTAGGTGAAAATATTCAATACTGAACTGCATGATGTGAATTGCCATGCTAACAATGTTTAATAAGTGTTTTTCAGATCAAAACAGTGATGACGAAACCAGAGCTAGCTTCTTCGAGTGGCGCCTGACAACTTCTTCGAAGTCGATATCTTTAACCCACAAACAGTGGTCATGAGATGCACTTGTACCATTTTTCCTGCCCTGGGAGACTGTCGTGACAAAATGAACTTAATGAACTTTTTAAAGGATGGTCTACTGATTAATTACTCCTGTGTATATATGTACATATGTATATATATATATATATAGTAGTAGTGAGTAATTAGATTGTATTGATAGATTGTATTGATAAGGTTTAAGCATTCAGTGAATGGCATATTATAAGGGGTGGAATGTCCTGGTTTTGCTAAAAACAAGTTTCTCTTTCAGTGAATTTGCCTGTCAGCTAGAGCCTTCATATTAACTGCATTTTCCTGGAGAACCAGACACATGTTTTGGTAAACCTAGCAATGGAATGCAAACTTATTGATAAGCACAGATGGACATCTGGTGAGAGGGGCGATGAGAAAAAAGCGAGCAAGAAACTGACCAACTGTTTATAACATCCCATTCACGTGAATACTGCATATAAAAGTGGGAGATCACGAGGATCTCATGTGCTTTTCCCTTTTCCCTCTTCCTTATGGTGACATTAGGAGAGGACCTTGCTAGTCGTCCCTGCGAACTGAGGCCAGTGACAGACTGAATCCAGCTCCGGTTGGCTGCAGAGTCTAATCCAGGACTTCAGGTGCCGGCTCTGCAGTTGCTGAGACTTTCAAGACTGGTTTTGTATATTTTCTATTATTTTCTCTATTCTTATTAGTAGCATTAGTAAAACATCTTTAATTTTTTTCCAACTCTCTTCACTCTCTGCTTCTTTTCCTCCCAATCGCCTCTCCTTAGTGAAAAGGGGGGAGAGGGAGGGGGAAGTGTGGGGAGGGGGGGAGAGGGGGTTAACAATACATCTGCCAGGGTTTTATTGTCACCCCGCAATCTTAACCCTCGACAATCACCCACAATACGAAAAGACATACACAATAATAAGCACTCAGATAGCGGTTGTCCATACTAGTTCCCTCGCCATCGTTCACCTTGACTGAGTTCTGGGAGTGACATTTGAAAGATCTACCAGGGTCCACCGCACACTGCAAAGGTTCTGTGGACAACACACTGTTCTGTGGGTGATCAGGGAGGCCATGAGCCACCCCGTAGCTTGAAAGACACTCTGCCTTATGGTCCTGCTGCTTCCTTCAGAAATGCTAAAACTCCACCTACAGATACGAGATGCTCATCCTAACCCCTGGTAGATAACCTGAGCATCCTAGGAGGAGAGATTGTATCAGCAACTTGTTACACACCAATACAAACCAAGAATTAACACCCCATCTCCATTGCAATCAGGAATTTATGGAAAACACCAAGTACCAGGAATTGATGCAATAAATGAAAAATAGTTACAAACATACTTTCAACTACAGCTGCAATTGAAACTCTTCTGCTCCTGAAGGTCCTACCTCAAGCAGACATCTCCACTTCTCCAAACACATCCGTCCATGCAGCTTAAACAGCTCAAAAGCTGCCGACTGCTAAAGGAGCAGCAGAGAACCAGCACCCAAGCAGCCCAGCAGCAGAATGAGCTCCCCACCTGGGGACTGGGGCTCAAATACCCTGAGCCCCGCCCACCCCTTCCCACAATCCCCTGGGAAAGGGGAGGGGTCAATCACCCCAGGCCCCACACACCACCCTTATCAAATCACCTGGACCCTCACTGGAAGTGACAGCACCTGCACTCCTGTCGGGCTCTGTCAGACACTGTTGGTTTTTGTGAAGCCCTGTGAGACCTCTTGGGGTCTGTCAGGCTCTGTCAGGCTTTGATGGGCTCTGTAGGGCCCTGTCGAGACCTCTTGGGGTCTGCTGAGCCCTGTCAAGATTTCTCAGGCTCTGTTGAGACCCCCAGGGCTCTGTCATACACATTGAGGCTCTATCAGGAGCTGACAAGATTTGTCAGGCCCTGACGGGTCCTGTTGGGCTCTGCCAAGCTTTGTCAGGCTCTGTGAGGATCCGTCAAACTCTCTCGGGCCCTGTCGGGCTCTGTCGGACTTTCTCAAGCTCTCTCAGGCCCTGCCTGGCTCTGTTGGTCTTTCTTGAGCTTTGTCTGCCCCTGTCATGCCCTGTCGGGTACATGGCTCAGCAGGGGAGGGGAAGGAGTTGTAGGTCTGTAGGCCACACCCCCTGCAGGGAGCCCACCAATGGGGGTGGAAGTGTGGGTCAAGGGGGAGGAGCCCAGCGGGGAGGGTGAGGTGCTTGGAAAGGGCGGGGGTCCTGGTTGGGGCACACCCCTTCAAGAAGGCACATTGGGGAGAGCTTGGGAGGGAGGTGGGGTTGGCAGTGGCCCCGCCCACATCTTCAGCCCCACCCTCAACCCTAAACCCCACCCCCAAATCCTTCACTGGAAATGGAAGAAACCAAATGCTTAAGGTTTTTTTACATTATTTAATTTTATTGGGTGAGAACTGGCCCCAAAACCAGGTTAAAAATCCCCCAACACGGCCCTGGGGGAGCAACGTCAGGATGGCAGCGGCACAGCGCTGCCCTTTTCCAAGATGGCCGTCAGGGGTAAACAGAGCCACAGGCCCCACCACCCACCTTGGGCCCCACCCCAAAATGGCCACCCTAGGCAGGCCCCACCCACCTCAGCCCCACCCTTCCAGCACAGGCTTGGCAGCCATGACAGTCATAGCCCCACCCACCAGCAGGGACACAGCAGCCGAGATGGCCACGCCCATCAGGGCAGCCACCTTGTTCCCATGGGCAGGGTGCAGGGCCACAGGAGCAGCCGATACAGCCGGGAGCTGCCGCCTGAGCACGGCGCAGACCAACAGCCCCTCCGGCAGTGCCAGCATGGCTGCCAGCCCTCCCCCCCCAGCCATCTTGGATTCCAAGCAGGGTGGCGCCCAGCAGCCATGCTGTCCTCATTTTGTTGTGCACAGGGCCCCATGCAGCATCGCAACCCAGGACAGCTGGTGGGGTGAGGGGACCCAGGAATCTCGATCTATGGGTGGAATGCAGCAGCTGTGGGGTGCTACATATCAATGGGGCAGAGTGCTGGAAGTATATGGTGCTGCAGAGCAGTGCTGTGGCTGTATAGGGCAGACTGGATCTGGGGGGCACTGCTGTGGGTCTATGGGATAGGGTGCAGGAGCTAGTGCGCTGTAGGGCAGAATTGCTGGCCTATGGGCTAGTGGGAAGAAGCTATGGTGTTTTGTGGGACAGTGCTGTTGATCTATAGGGCAGAGGAACTATGGGGTGCTGTAGGGTTACACTGTGGGTCTATAGGGCAGAGTGAACAAGATATGGGGTGCTGTGGGACAGCACTGTGTGTCTATGGGGCACAGTGGAGATATAGGGTGCTGTGGAGCACTGCTGTCCATTTATGGTGCAGAGTAAAAGCAGCTATGGGGTGCAGTGACTCTATAGGGCAGAGGGGCTATGGGCTGCTGTGGGTCACTGTGTGGGTCACTCACCTGTAGGGGGTTCAGCCTCTTCAGGGGTGTTTCACACCACAACAACCCCATTGACCCCACAGCCGCCCTGACCCCCACACCGCCCCATAGACCCTTGTGACCCACCCATAGTGGGCAGTGCAGGCGCAGTCAGGAGGGAAGGGTGGTCAGGTGGACAGAGGTGTGGGGCGCTGTGGGGCAGCACTTTGCACCAATGGGGCAGAACGCAGCACCTACAGGCTGCTGTGGGGCAGCTCTCTGGGTC
This sequence comes from Columba livia, assembly GCF_036013475.1. Lineage (NCBI taxonomy): Eukaryota > Metazoa > Chordata > Aves > Columbiformes > Columbidae > Columba > Columba livia. Next base: position 223,528 of record NC_088607.1, read on the forward strand.
TAAGGGGCAGAGTAGAGTCCTGTGCGGCAGCACTGTGGGTCTATGGGGAAGAGTAGAGTCACTATGGGGTGCTGGGGGGCACTCCTGTGGATGTATGGGGCAGAGTAGAGGAGCTATACGGTGCTGTGGGGCAGTACTGGGCATCCATGGGGCAGAGTGCAGGAGCCATGGGGTGCTGGGGGGCACTCCTGTGGATGTATGGGGCAGAGTACAGGACCTATATGGTGCTGTGGGGCAGTAGTGGGCATCCATGGGTCAGAATGCAGGAGCCATAGGGTGCTGGGGGGCACTCCTGTGGATGTATGGGGCAGAGTACAGGACCTATATGGTGCTGTTGGGCAGTACTGGGCATCCATGGGGCAGAGTGCAGGAGCCATGGGGTGCTGGGGGGCACTCCTGTGGATGTATGGGGCAGAGTACAGGACCTATATGGTGCTGTTGGGCAGTACTGGGCATCCATGGGGCAGAGTGCAGGAGCCATGGGGTGCTGGGGGGCACTCCTGTGGATATATGGGGCAGAGTACAGGACCTATATGGTGCTGTGGGGCAGTACTGGGCATCCATGGGGCAGAGTGCAGGAGCAATGGGGTGTTGTGAGGCAGTGTTGTGGGTCTATGGGGCAGAGTGTAGGAGCCATGGGGCATTGTAGGGTAGTACAGTGGGTCTATAGGCCAGATGAGCTATAGGGTGCTGTGGGACAGCACTGTGGATCTGTGGGGCAGAGTACAGGAGCTATAGGGTGCTGTAGGGCAGCACTCTGCACCCATGGGGCAGAGTGGAAGACATATGAGGTACTCTGTGGCACTGCTGTAGACATATGGGGCAGAGTGGAGAAGCCATGGGGTGCTGTGGGATAGCAAGCAGGAGCTATAGGGTGCTGTGGGGCAGTGTTGTGGATCCGTAGGGCAGAGTGGAGGTGCTATGGGGCACTGTGGGGCACTGTGTGGGTCACTCACCTGCAAGGTGTTCAGCCTCTTCAGGGGTGTTTCACCCCACAACAACCTCATTGACCCCACAGCCGCCCTGACCCCCACACCGCCCCATAGACCCTTGTGATCCCCCCCCGCCCCATCCCCGCCATGGTGTGCAGTGGAGATGTGGCCAGCCGGAGGAGGTGGGGGGGGCGCACAGTCAGCAGGAGTGCAGTGGGGGGGGCACGGGATCAGCCGGGGGGCAGGGGGGCACAGTCAGCCGGAGTTGGGGGGGGCACGCGGTCAGCCGAGTTGCGGGGGGGGGGGGGGGGGGGGGGCACGCGCGGTCAGCCGGAGCGGGGGGCGTGGTCAGCCGGAGGGGGCGTGGCCAGGCTGCCTTCGCTGTTCTCTGCGCAGGAGCTGCAGTGGGAAAGGGAAGGAAAGGGCCGTTATTTGTGTCACAGTCCTGGGAAACAGCCCCAAATCCCCCCGCTTCAACATTAACCGAGTGAGCAAATTAACTGCCAAAAAAATGGATCTTGAAAGCTTCTTTGAGCACAAATTATCCTAAAAACAGCCCCAAAATGAAGTAAATTGAATTTGAGACCAAACAGCCTTAAAAATCTCAAAATCCCGCCCAAATATGGTCCCTCACAGCTTTATATAATAAGATATATATGTAAAAATAGATTAGATACATTACATAGTAATTATACATAATATATATAATATATATTAATATTTAATGAATATCATTACAATAGTATATTATAGATATCATTATGCCATTATATATTAATTATAAATTTCATTACATAATATCAATGAGTATTAGTTGATCAGTTAATTATATCAGATTATATATTATATATTTCTACTAGTCATCATATTATATCGTTTATAGTAGCATATTGCTATACTGATTTAGTCTACATATTTACTATTAAATTAAAATTAACTTTAATAATTTAAATTTAAATTAAATTAAAAATAAGTTAAATTAAATTAAAATATAGAAATAAATTTTAAAATGGAATGTAAACAATTACGTGGGTTTAGGGAGGCGGCGACCAATCAGCGCCTTTCTCTCCTCAGAGGCAGCGACCAATCAGCGCCTTTCTCTCCCTCGGAGACAGCCGAGCGGGGCTGAGCCGGGGGAGGCTTTCCCGCCAGACGGCACCGGCCAATCAGCGAGCGTCTCCTCGGCCCCCTCAGCGTGAGGGAGAGCGGGACGGGGGAGACAAAATGGCGGCGGGTTAAAAAAGCCGAACATGTTCCCGCTTAAATATTAATTCAGTAAATTATATAAAGAAATAGATTTTTAAAGCTTTTTTTGGGGCCAAATCAGCACCAGATCTGGGACCCCCAGCTCTAGACACGTTCAATGAAGTGAATTCAGCCCTAAAACCCCCCAAAAAGCAACGAAATGCCCCTCCCGGCTTTAAATACAATAACTTACACACTTATTTCAACAACTACTTACATTATTTTAACAATTAATAATTTAAACAATTAAGCGGCTTTAGGAGCCTCAGAACCGCCCAAAATGCTCAAAAAAACCCTCATAAAACCTCAAAAAGCCCCGTTTAAATATAATAATGTAAATTAATAAGCGGTTAACAGAAAAAAACGCATTTGGACTCGCAATCCTGGGAAACAGCCCCAAATCTCCCCCCGGGCTTTAAATATTAATCTATTGTATAAATTCTTATCAATAAGTAGATTCAAAAAGCTTTAAAGTCGCAAATCGGCCCCTCAAACTTTAAACGCGTTAAATAAACCTTTCAAAAAGCCGATTTAGACCCCAACGGCCCCAAAACGGCTCCTCACAGCGCTAAATAATTGAAACAACTCAGCGTCTTCAGGAGCCCCGAACCGCAGTGAAATAATAAATCAAATAATAAACCAACAATTAAATCTTAGGAGCGTCAGACCCGCCCAAAATGTTCCAAATAAAACCTCAAATAAACCCTTTAAACATAACAATTTAAATAAATAAGGGCTCTAAAAAAACCGATTTGGACTCAAAATCCCGGGGAAAAGCCCCAAATCTCCCCGAGCTTTAAACTTTAATTCTCCTGATAAACCCTCAATAAACAGATTTCAAAGGCGCCTTCTGGCACAAATCGGCACCCAAAAATTACGTAAAAACATCTTTTAAAAGCCGAATTAGACCCAAACCAGCCCCGCTTGCTGAGAAAAGCCCCGAACCGGCTCCTCCCGCGTTCAACACAACGATTTAAGCCGCTAAAGCGGCTTCGGGAGCCTTAATCGCCCCCGCCCCCCCCCAAACCCGCGGCTTTAAAACCCCAGTTCCGATCAAAACCCCCAGATACACCCCAGCCCGCCGGTCACTCATTAACCCGCCGAGCCCCAATTAACACCCGCACGATAATTACCGCCCTGACCCGCCCCGTTAACTGATTCCGGCCGCCGTTCCTGCCGTTCTCCGGTTTCCCGCGGCGGGCGGGGGGGGGGGGGGGGGGGGGGGGGGGGCCGATGAGCTCGCGCTGCCGCTGCCGCCTCCGCCTTTCTGGTCCTGCGCGCGTTCTGCGCCGCCCCATTTATTACCTCGTTGTCCCGCCCGGTCCCGCCCCCCGCCCGCCCTCCTTCCAATGGACGATCCGCCCCGTCAGCCGCGCTGCCCAATCAGCGCTTCGTTGCTGTGGGCTAACGTCGGCGAGAAAACGCCGACCAATGAGCGCCTTTTCTACCTCAGGGGCGCTAGCGAATCAGCGCCTGTTACTGGGAGGGCGAACTTCGGCGGAAAGTGACCAATCAGTGCCTTCCTCCCCTCAGCGACACGGTGACCAATCAGCGCCTTTCTCCCACCCCCTCGGAGAACCCCTCGTGGGGATGAGCCAATGGACGACTTCCGAGTCTGACACTGTCAGCCAATCAGCGAGCGCCTCCTCCCTCCCTCGGTATAAAATAGCGAATGAGAGGAGAAGGGGGAAACAAGATGGCGGAAGAGAAGGCATCGTGTCGGCATGCAGCGGCGATTGAGGAGGAAGGAGGAGAGTCGGGGCTGGGCGGAAAACCGGCGGCTCCTCGGGCCGCGGCAGCAGCAGCGATCGGGGGATGTGGGGGGGGGAAACCGGCGGCTCCTCCGGCCGCGGCAGCAGCGATCGGGGTGTGGGGGGGGAAAACCGGCGGCTCCTCCGGCCGCAGCAGCAGCGATCGGGGGGTGTGTGGGGGGGAAACCGGCGGCTCCTCCGGCCGCGGCAGCAGCGATCGGGGTGTGGGGGGGGGAAAACCGGCGGCTCCTCCGGCCGCGGCCGGCACGTGGCTTCACCGGCACCGCGGCCGCGAGACCGCGCGCTGTGGGGCTGCGGGGCGGGTGTGGGGCCGGGGGCTCCAGGGGTTCCGCAGCGGCGGCCGTGGGGCGGGATGGGGCGGCTGCGGTGATAGCTGTGGGGCACTGAAGTGGCTGCTGTGGGGGCTCTGCAGAGGCGTGTCTGGAGCTCTTGCGGGGCAGGAGCAGGGCTGCTGTAGCGGTACCTGTGGGGCAGCCATAGGGCTGCCATGGGGTTACTTAGGGTCACGCATGGGTGGGGGGGCCGCGCGCGCAGCTGGGTGTAGCCCCACCCACGGGGGTGGGATCCGTGCTGAGGGGCGGGGACTGGGAGGACACACCCATTGGGAGGCCCACCTGGGGCAACTGGGCAGGGGGTGGGGCCTCCGTGTGTCACACCCCCATAGGAGGAGCCGCTTGGGGTAGGGAGAACGACACGCCCAAAGAGGGCGTAGCTTAGGAAGGGAGGGGTGGAGCCGAGAGTAGAGTGGGCTCTGCACAGCACGTGCTCTGAGGGGGCGTGGTTTAGCAGGGGCTGAGTTTAGGGGTGGAGCCGCGGGCGGGGCTTCGATGCATTATGCTGCTGGGAGGGGTCTGTAAGGGACACGCGCCTCGGGGAGGGCACAGACTGGCAGGGGCGGAGCTTGGACGGGGTGGAGTTGGGGGTGTGGCTTTCTCAGACCACGCCCTTGGAGGGAGAAGCCGGACTGGATAGCACACTGAAAAATTAAAATTAGCTGTTGTTAATCACATCTAGTTTGATGTCTTTTTATTTTAACTCAGAGGTAATTAATAGCGGTCATGTTTTTGCACAACCCCAAAAAAGCTGTGGTTAAATTCAGACTGTCATAACTGTTTTCTAATATTATTTTACATCTAAATATCTTTTAGTGTTCTGTTGGGAATCATTACTGCCTGGGAACTTTTTAATACCCCTGTTTATAAACAGCCACTACTTCGTGGTTCCTTTATACTTCTCTTTAAAAAAAGAAATGTAACGTTTTGACTCTGTTTGGTTCTGAGCTTTGTTGCCTCCCATCTCATGGCTCTGTTATAATTTAAATACTAAACACTCCCGATCACTTTCCAATGCTGTTTAAAATCTAAAGCTTCCTCACTTTGTTTCCTATGCAGTCATTCGTGTCTGCGGTTTATTTCATAACGGTTGTTCAAATGAAGCTACCAATGACTCCACATTAGTTTTCTGCCTTTATCATTTAAAAGGAATTCCAAACAATGTGTTTTTTAAACTAGCATTCAGATTGGGAACAACTGCTGCCTAGTTCACCAAGTAATAGCTGAAATTAAATTTACTTCTTGCTCATGCCTATATAATTTCATCTATTTACACTTTAACATTTTTATCATTACATTACTACCAGGCGGATTTACTAGCACACATTATTTTTTATTGTAGATATAAACTAGAGGTTTTTTTCTCTACAGGTATTACTTCCAATTAGTGCTCCAGTATTTATATTCCACTCTTTTAAATTTTACTACATAAATTGGGGATTATTACTGTCTGCCTTGGAATTACCTTGGAATTTCCAGGCAAACCCACCGCAGCGCCTCGACGTGTCAAGATTGTCGGTGCCGGCTCCGCCAACAACGCGTCCAGCGAACGCCGCGGTGCTGCCGGGGCTGCGGCAGCGCGACGGAACCGACCGGAGCGCGGGGAGGAGACTCAGCCCAGCAGGTACCACACGTAACGTGGAACACCGGGCGGCCCAACTTCATTTCAAAGGAGGAACACGCACACGGAGCACAAAGGATGCTGTTCTGCACGAGACGCGCTGTCCTTAGCAGCTGCACAGCGACGCTGTCTCTGTGATTGGGAGATCTGGTGGCAAATGAGGGAGCTCTGCACGTGGCACCTTTCAAACCTGCACAGAGTCACACTTCACCCCGCAGGTGACACCAGAAACTAGGAAGCCTCCAAAAAGAATTTACAGCCCCACACCCAAACCAGCTGCACTCACCTCCACCACCAATCCTGCTCTACACACACCTCCTTCTCCTTCACACACCCTTCAACAGCCAGATCCACAGCCATCTCCTCACGGTCATTCACTGCACTGAACGCAGCAGGGTAGGGGTGGAGGGGGGAGAAAGCTAAAGGAAATTTTTTAAAAACTCCCTGTGTTTCTTTCAGTGGCATTTTTGGCGTTATTTTTGTTGGGGGCCGGGGGACATGCTGGGGTGTTTTTAATTAAGGAAACTGCTGTTTCAGCCTGCAAGTGAAAACAAACCACACGCACAAGGCTGGACACGGTCAAAGCAGCCCCAGCTCGTTCCGCAGTCGCTGACAGCGCGTCCATTCAGCCGTCTGCCCGCCCTGACGCGCTCCCCCAGCGTACCCGGCTGGACACACACACGTGTGCTGGGGAACTCGGACCAGCGCTGCGGTCTGGGGAGGAGTGAAGGACGAACCAGAAATAGATCCTGCAAGAATCCGTCTCTAAAACACTGTAGATCAACAACGACAGTTGTAAGTCACAGACACTCTTCCTTTTCTCTCGGACTCTCACAACAGTAATAAGTAAGTCCTGAAGGATGGAAAACACCAGGATAGGCTGGGAACAACAACAAAGGTAGGTAAAAGAAGGTAAATGGGGGCTCTCAGGGGCCCCAAAAGACAAGCTCAGCTGTCCTGAGAGGAGCAGATGGGAATCAGAGGAGTCCTGAGGGGATTGGGGAGGGGGCTGTCCTGGTTTCATTAAAAAACAAGTTTCTCTTTCAGTGAATTTGCCTGTCAGCTAAAGCTTCATATTAGCTGCATTTTCCTGGAGAACCAGATACATACATGTTTTGGTAAACATTGCAATGGAATGCTTACTTGTTGATAAGGACAGATTCACATCTTGCAAGAGGAGCAACAAGAAACAGGTGACCAACAAACTGACCAACCGTGTATAACATCCCCTTCACATGAATACTTCATATAGAAGTGGGAGATCATGAGGATCTTGTCCTCTTTGCCCCTTTTCGTCCCTTCTGCTTATGGTGACATTAGGAGAGGACCTTGCTAGTCGTCCCTGCAAACTGAGGCCTGCTGAGAGACTGAATCCAGCTCCGGTTGGCTGCAGAGTCCAGTCCAGGACTTCAGGTGCCGGCTCTGCAGTTGCTGAGACTTTCAGGATTGGTTTTGTATTATTTTCTCTACTCTTAATATAGCATTAGTAAAACATTGCCAGTTTTTCCAACTCTCTTCTCTCTGTCCTTCTTTCCCTCCGGATCGCCTGTCCTGAGTGGGAAGCGGGGAGAGGGAGGGGCAAAAGGGGGAAGTGGGGGGGAGACGGGGTTAACAATACATCTGCCAGGGTTTTACTGTCACCCCGCAATCTAAACCCTCGACAGGGGCCAACAGATGGGGGGTCCTGAGAGGAGACAAGAGGGAAAAATGAGGCCTCTGGCATGTGACAAGAGCAACTGGGGAAGTTTTGAGGGGAAGAGAGAAAAGAGGGGAATTTAATGGGGCAAAACGTCAAACAGGCACCGTGATGCCACCAACGAGCCTGCAGGGACCCAAAGGCAGGCAGGGCAATCGCAGAGGAACTGGGAGGAAACGGGTTTTTTGAAGGAACAAGGTGGCGAGTGAGCTTGTGAGGGGTCCAGAGGCAAAGGGATGTGTCCCGAGGAGAACAAATAGAGAGGTTCTTACTCTGAGAAGTTGTCCTTGACTTTGTTCCACCAGCAGCCGTCCTGCGGTCTCGGCACAGCCTGGGGATCCCTGACCCGCACCACCACAACCTTTAACAGCACATGGGGCTGCTCTAGAACCGGAATGACAAACAGCAAGTACTTCTCTAGGACAGCTTTGATGTGGGATTGTTCTGTTTTCTCTGCAACGGACAGGGAGACATTTCTCCTCCCCACAGTACCACTAAACACCCCACCCATGACTGTTCAGGCATTTTGGGGCTGAAAGCCCCCATCTCTCACTGGCCTGCTCCTACAGTAACGTCATCGTCACCCCCCGAGTCCCCCCATTTATTCACTCAAAAAAAAAAAGGTAGAAAAGGAAAACAGCCCCAGCGGGCAGCACATTACTTTAAAACGCCATTTACCTATGTACATACCAGAGCGCCCAAACATGGGGGGGCAGCGCCCCGAACAGCCGCAGCCACGTCCCACAGGCCGGCAGCCGCCCCCCGGCACGCTGGGGACGGAGGACGGAGCCGCGTCTCCCGCTCCGGCGCTGCTCCCCCCACCCGGGCTGGGGGGTCTGCTGAGCACGGGGCGGTTACAGCTCCCCCTCTGAAACACAGGAATTCCACATTAGAGTTCCGCGTTGGGGCGGCCGGGTGCAGCACCGCGCTGTGCCCGCAGCCTTTCCTTCCTTGTCCAATTTATACAACGGCCTCGGCTCCTCAGATTCCGCCAGGGCTACTCTCCTCGCATTCCCACCAGGTGGTTCCCCAATCCCTTTCCCGCGAGCTAAAATACCCCCCAACGGGCTCTTGTGCAGAGCACCGCTACCGCGCCGTCCTCCCGTTACGCGTCACGCAGGACGACACGGCTCATCTTGTAACAGAGACAAGCAAGAACTACGAACGCTTCTAGCGGCACTCCACAGGCAATACTAAAACCTGCCCACGACGTACCGCCCTCACAAGTTGTGCTCCAAGTTTATCCCGCCCTCTCCAAAACAAAACAATTCCGGCACGCGGCTCAAGTCCGCCTAACGCTCAGCGCCGCGATCGGGACGCTCGGCCACACGGGCGGCTTCACGGCGCTCGCGCCCCTTGCACGCTAAAGCCACCGCAGCTTCCGCTGTAGGTTTTGGCGTTCGAGTGCACAGTCAGAGCCGAGGCCTATCCGAGAATCAAACCGAACTGCGGTACGCCTCAGCGCTACGTACGGGGCCGGCTCTACACCGCGACGGAGCGCCGGAACAACCGACACCAAAAGCTGGCCGCACGAGCAACCACCGCACGCCTGTAAGGCGCTCGCAAGCCCGTGCGCGCTATCCTGCCTAAATTCCGTACCGCGACTTACGGACGCCCCGCGAGCGCGTGCCCGGTCCCGGCTCCCAGCGCAGAAAGACCCCTCGCCAGAGGTCCTCGTCCGTCCCCGCCGCGACGCGACCGAGACGAGGAGTCTCTCCAGAGAAACCCCCGGGGCGCGCCGACAGAGCCCTCGACTCCGCGGGCCCCGCGGCCGCACAGAGCGGGTCCTCCGGCCGCCTCGCCGGCTGAAACGGGGAAGGGAACGGGACGGCAGAGTCAGCAGCGCTGCTAAGCCGCATTCTTCACAGTATCACAGTATGTTTGGGACGGGAAGGGACCTCAAAAGATCATCCAGTCCAATCCCCCCATGGAGCAGGAACACCCAGGTGAGGTCGCACAGGAGCATGTCCAGGCGGGTTTTGAATGTCTCCAGAGAAGGAGGCTCCGCAACCTCCCTGGGCAGCCTGTTCCAGGCTCTGCCACCCTCACTGAGAAGAAGTTTCTTCTCAAATTTAAGCGGAACCTCTTGTGTTCCAGCTTGATCCCATTACCCCTTGTCCTGTCGTTGTTTGTCACCGACAAGAGCCTGGCTCCATCCTCATGGCACTCACCCTTTATGTATTTATAAACATTGATAAGGTCCCCCCTTAGTCTCCTCTTCTCCAAACTAAAGAGCCCCAGCTCCCTCAGCCTTTCCTCACACGGGAGATGCTCCACTCCCTTAATCATCTTCGTTGCCCTACGCTGGACCCTCTCCAGCAGTTCCCTGTCCTGCTGGAACTGAGGGGCCCAGAACTGGACACAATATTCCAGATGTGGTCTCACCAGGGCGGAGCAGAGGGGAAGGAGGACCTCTCTCCACCTACTAACCACCCCCCTTCTAATACACCCCAGGATGCCATTGGCCTTCCTGGCCACAAGGGCCCAGGGCTGGCTCATGGTCATCCTGTTGTCCACCAGGAGCCCCAGGTCCCTTTCCCCTCCACTGCTCTCTAATACGTAATTTCCCAACCTATACTGGAACCTGGGGTTGTTCCTGCCCAGGTGCAGGACTCTACACTTGCCCTTGTCAAATTTCATCAGGTTATTCCCCGCCCAACTCTCCAGCCTGTCCAGGTCTCTGATGGCAGCACAGCCTTCTGGCGTGTCAGCCACCCCTCCCAGCTTGGTGTCATCAGCAAACTTGCCGATAGTGCACTCTATTCCCTCGTCCAAATCGTTAATGAATATACTGAATAACATTGGCCCCAGCGCTGACCCCTGAGGCACTGCACTGGATACTGGCCTCCAGCTGGACTCCGCACCATTGACTACCGCTCTCTGGCTTCTCTCCTTAAGCCAGTTTGCAACCCACCTCACTGCTCTATTGTCCAGACGAAGCTGTTCCATTACTTTCCCAGGGACAGAGGTGAGGCTGACCGGTCTGTAATTACCCGGGTCCTCCTTCTTGCCCTTTTTGAAGACTGCAGTGACATTTGCTTTCCTCCAGTCCTCGGGCACCTCCCCCGTTTCCCAAGACTTGGCAAAGATGACGGAGAGCGGTCCAGCAGTGACTTCAGCCGGCTCCCTCAGCACCCGCGGGTGCATCCCATCCGGACCCGTGGATTTATGGATGTCCAGACTATTTAATTGCTCCCTAACCCAGTCCTCATCGACTAAAGCAAACTCCTCCACTGACCTGGCTTCATCCGGGGTCTCAGGGGTACAGGGCTCCCCAGGACGGCCTCCGGCAGAGCAGACAGAGACAAAGAAGGCATTCAGGAATTCTGCCTCCTCTGTATCTTCTGCCACCAGGGCACCCACCCCGTTCATCAGTGGGCCTACATTGCCTCTGGTGTTAGTTTTATCTGCTATGGATTTGAAAAAGTTCTTTTTGCTGTCCTTGACCCCTCTCGCCAGCTGTAATTCTAGGGGGCCTTGGCTATCCTAGCTGCCTTCCTGCATCCTCTAACAGCAGCCTTATATTCCTCCCAAGTGACCAGCCCCTGCCTCCATGACCTGCAAACTCTCCTCTTCTGCTTGAGCATACCCAACAGGTCCCTGTTCAACCACGCAGGCCTCCTGGCTCCCTTCCTTGACTCCCTTCGTGTGGGGATGCTCTGATCCTGAGCGTGGAAGAAGCAATCTCTGAATGCAACCCAGCTATCTCGGGCCCCTTTTCCTTCAAGCAGTCTTGCCCGTGGGATTTCCCCCAGCAATTGCTTGAAAAGGCCAAAGTTAGCCCTGCTAAAGTCCAGGGCTGCAATTCTACTTGCTGTTCTGTTCCTGCCACCCAAGATGCTGAACTCCACCTTCTCGTGGTCACTGCAGCCCAGGCAGCCCTCAACCTTTACTGCTTCGACCAGACCCTCCTTGCTAGCGAGGATGAGATCCAGCAGTGCACCTCTCCCAGTCGGCTCCTCCACCACCTGCATGAGGCGGTTCTCACCGATGCACGGCAGGAACCTCCTGGACTGTGGCTGGCTGGCTGAACGGTCCTTCCAGCAAACACCAGGGAACTTAAAATCCCCCACAACAACCAGGGCCTGTGACCGTGAGGCCGCTCTCAGCTGCCCATAGAAGGCCTCATCAACTTCCTCAGCCTGATCTGGTGGCCTGTAACAGACGCCCACAGCAGTGTCACCCCTGCCAGCCTGCCCCTTGATCCTGACCCATACACTCTCAACTCGCTCCTCATCCGCTCCTGGGCAGAATTTAGTACACTGTAGCTGCTCTCTCACATAGAGAGCAACTCCACCACCACGCCTGGCTGGCCTGTCTTTACTTCATTTGATGAGGTTAGTTGTAATCGTTTAGTTTCTCGCTGACAACACGTCTCTTAATTATTAGTTAAATACAAACTAAGCTCTCAGCTCCTAAACAACGTGTTACTTAACCTTCCGTCTCCCTCTTGTCGTGCAGAAGGAGCTAAAAGGTGAAAAACATCCCCTCACCGCGCAGGCGGTCAGAAAGCATTTCCCTCACGTCAACCGGTTCCTGAGGGCCGCATCTTGTAGAACTTCACCGCAGCGTACGCTGACTCGGCAGCTTCTCTTCAAAAGCGGGAAGAGAAAACAGGGACAGGCGTCTGGAAAAACAAGGCAGAGAACAGAGCAGCTGGGAACACCGTGTCATTCGCACGTGCACGTCCCACAAGCCCCCGAACGTGGGGGGGCTCCCCGAGGAAAACAAAGCGGGGGCAGCGCCCCAAACAGCCGCAGCCCCGGCCCGCAGGCCGGCAGCCGCCCCCCGGCACGGCAACGCTTCCGGCCGACCCGAGAAGGGAGCCGTTCGTGCCGGCCGGTATCGACACCCCCCTTTTCCAGGCAGCTCGGAGAACTCCCTTTGCCAGGGTTGTCCTGGTACGTTTCCCTCGTCCGGCTGCTCTTGTCTGTACCCCGTGTGCACCATCAAGATGGTTTTCTAGGCACGTTTCCCATTGCCTCGTTCGCACAGAGCTTCTAAATTCGCTCTTACCTGTTCGTCCGATCTCGACAGAGCGCTTCAGCTCCTCGCGCCGCGAGGCGCCGCTGCTCTCCCGTCGCCGGTGACGGCTCCTTTGGACCCTAATTCTGATCGGGCTATAAATCTCCTATTAATTGCTTACCCTCTTTGTTACAGTTCCCTGACGTTGGCTGGAGGACACGGCCACCTGGGCTCAGAGACGCGGCTTCCGTACCGGTCTCTGTCCTCTCGGTGGCTGGTTTGACAGCGGCGCCTGCCAATTTATGGCCAGTTTCCTGAGCAGCGTTTCCCTTCTGAGGCCCGTTGCAACGCGTGACGGCAACTCTCCTAGCAACAGCACAGCTTCCAGCAACCGGAGCATCACGTTTAATCTGCCTCCCTTGTGCCGTTAACACACTTTATTCTTTTCAAACGGCTTCGAGGGCCCGCACCCTTCAAGAAACCTGCTTAGAATCAGTGCAGCCACTAATCTTCTTCTCTTTGCGTAACTCTACAGCTCACGCGAGAGCAATTGCTTCAGCTTTCTGGGCAGAAGTCCCTGGAGGTAAAGCTTTAGCTTCCCTTACCTGCTGGGCGGTCGGCACCGCACGCCCGGCTTCACGTACCCCTCGCTTTACGCAAAGCTGCTCCCACCGCTGACCCGGGAGGCTTCGGCATCCTCCAGCGGCCGGTCCCTTCAATCCGCTTCTGCTGTTGCCGAGCAACCGCGGGCCACCGACTGCCGGATGGATCCACTGAGGAAAGAAGCCGCGCCGACAACGTTAGCAGGAGCAATATTTACATCGTTAAACGTTTAAGGAGGCACCGAGGGAGGGATGTCGTTTGCACACCAATGGGGACCTGACCCCCGTCGGGGGGACGGACACCGGCACGCACAGACCCGACCGCGAACCCCCGCGGCTCGATCGGCGTCTCTGCCCCCCCCCTTGCCGTGCGCTGCAGTACCCGAGTTTCGCCACAGGGCGGCAGCACCGAGGCGCGCCGCGGCACCGCGTTGGGGCGGCCGGGTGCAGTACCGCGCTTTGCCCACAGGACGGCGCCACTGAGACCCGCCGCGGCAGCCCCGGGCGAGCGGTCGTGCCGCGTTTCGCGGGAATCCCGCCAAAAAACACCCAAAAAACAAACGCGACCAAACAAAAAAGCGCACAGAGAGAGCCGCGGCGCGAAAGCCGCGCCCGCAGGACACGGAACCCGCCGGGGCTCGCCCCGAGGTCCCGCCGGAGCGGCGCCCCGCTCGCCACGCCACCCAGCCCGCCCGCAACCGCGCCTTAGCTCTGCTTGTTACCGTCCCCGCGACCGACGGGGGCTGCGCCGCTCCCGGAGGGGCTGCCGCACCGGGCACGGGCGCTGCGCCGGAGGGAGACGCGGCTCCGGACCGCACGCCTCCCAGCAGCTTCGCCAGCGCGGCCGTAAGGGCGGGGGGGGGGGGGGGAACCGGAACCGAACGCCTCCGCGCCGCGCCGCGCCGGCCCCTCCCGCTCCCCCCGTTCCAACGGCACGGTCACCCTCGCCGCTGCCGCACTCACCTGCCGCCTCTTTCCCCGCTCCGTTCCCCTCGCGCGCCCCCGCCGTCCCGCCGGGCTCCGCGGGCACCGACAGCCGCCGCGCCCCGGAGACGCCCGCGGCGGGAGGTCCCCGGCTGTCCCCTCCTTCCCCTCCGCCCTCCTGCCGCCTCCGGGAAACCTCACGAAGGGCGGCCCTGAGCCGCCCGCCTCCCGATGCCCGGGCGCCGGCCGCAGCGAGCGCTCCGCAGCCGCCCCGACCCCCGTTCCCGTTCGCTCCCGGTCTCCCCCCACGGCGCGGCACCGAGACACCGCGGACCTATCAGCGCTCGCGGTTTGGGCATGCGCAGTAGGGAGATCGCAGCTCCCGCCCCTTGCCGCATCCCGGTTGGCTCCCCGGGACACTTCAATCACCTCTCTCCCCGCCTATCAGAGCTCGCGATTGGGGCATGCGCAGTAGGGAGACCGCAGCTCCCGCCCCTTGCCGCATCCCGGTTGGCTCCCCGGGACACGTCAATCACCTCTCTCGCCGCCTATCAGCGCTCGCGGTTTGGGCATGCGCACTAGGGAGACCGCAGCACCCGCCCCTTGCCGCATCCCGGTTGGCTCCCCGGGACACGTCAATCACCTCTCTCGCCGTCTATCAGCGATCGCGGCTGGGGCATGCGCAGTAGGGACGCCGCAAAGCCCGCCCCTTCAGCAACATCATTGGCTGCGGGCGTCACGCCAATCAGCATCTCTCCGCCTATCAGCGCTCGATCTTTGGGGCATGCGCAGTACACAGCCCTCGACGCCCGCCCCCCCGGCAATCTGATTGGCAGACAGAAAGGCAACTGACGTGCCTAGGCAGCCAACCACCGCTCCGCTCCTCCAGCCCTCCCGCGCCAACTGATTGGCCCGCTCTGCATCCTCACCCGCCGGCTCGCCGCCCTGCCGGGACCCCCCCCCGCACCCCGCGCCCTCCGGCCGCGCGGCTTGCCGCCGCCGCCGCCGCGTTTAAAAGGCGACAACGAACCGCGCTCCTCTGCTTCACGCGGAAAAGGGGGGCGGCTGGTCACCCGCAGCAGGAAAAACCCTTCTGTCTTGCGTTGCCCTTCGCCCTTACCATTGCACGGCCGTGCGCTCCTCAACGTAAAGCAGCCGCCTGACAGACGCACGCTCAGAACTTGACTAGGCTGGCTGGGGTTTTTGTCTGTCTTACGCACACGGACTTGCACTTCTCTGAGGAAACACGTTCTTTTTTAAGCACAGCCTCCCCTCGGGGAAAAAAACGTGCCCGCTCCGAGCTCCCCAACACCAGGGAGCCGCGGGGAAACCAGTGAAAGCCAAGACCCACAGCGGCAACGTCAAGTGCCATTTGGCTTCAGTTCTGATCACGCGCTTAAAAGCCTCTCTCGGTCCTACCGGTGACTGCTCCTGTTCTGGAAGGACAAACTGTCTTACCTGAAAATCCTAAACTGAAGGCTCCACGGAACAGAACGGGGATTGAGCCACAGGACAACGTGCCGTCCACTTACGCTAATGGGGGAAAAAAAACCCTAGAATTCAAACCCAAATTTAAAACTGCACGTGTCTTTTCCAAGCAGAAGGAGCCTGTGATTCCACAAAAAAAGAAGGGCAAAGAGCAGGTCAGCTTACCAGAGAAAGACAGGGACAGGGAGCAAGACAAGGAGACACAGAGAGAGGGAGAGAGAGGCAAAAGGGACGGAGAGGCCAAAATGAGCGCTCCACAGCCTCCCCTCCCTCGCCCCGACCCCCGTTTCCCCGTTAACTCCCGCTACCCGCCCCGGGACCCCACGGACGCGTTTGCCAGGGAGGCAGCTGTTCAAACGGGATTGAGACGGCGCGCTCTGATTGGCTGCTTTCCACCCCGCCGCGCCGTCCTCCTATTGGATGCTCCTTCCCGCGCTCCGCCCCCAGGTGCCCGCCTCAGCGTCGGACCTGACTGAGGACTACGCAAGTTGGGCATGCGCAGTACGGACACCGCAACGCCCGCCCCCCCGGCAACCTCATTGGCTGCCTACGCACATCAATTGCCATTCTCCCCGCCTATCGGCGCTCCGCCCCTCCAGCCCTCCCGAGCGATCTGATTGGCCCGCTCTGCATCCTCACCCGCCTCGTCTGTCTTCTTCAAGCAAGTTCTGTTTCAAGCACAGCCTCTCCTTGGGGGAAAAAAAATGCCCGCTCCGAGCTCCCAAACACCAGGCAGCCGCGGGGAAACCACTGAAAGCCAAGACCCACGGCGGCAACGTCGAGTGCCATTTGGCTCCAATTCCGATCACGCGCCTAAAAGCCTCTCTCGGCCCTACCCACGACTGCTCCTTCTCTGGAAGGACAAGCTGAACGTCCTAAACCGAAGGAACGCAACTCCACTGGCAGCCAATTTGCCTCTTCTCCGGCTTCCCCGCGGAATATCTTGTAGCGCCCTCCAACTCGCAAACGTTCTTCCCCAGTCCACGGCCCCAGAGACGCGGCATCTCCCGAGCGGCGAGCGGAATCGACCGCGCGGGATTTTCTTCACGGCGCGGAGAAGGCCACGCTGGCTAAAAAGCAGGCCAGAGCACCTGAACCCGTCTGCCGCCCCCGGCCTGCGGCCCAGAGACCGGGAGCGCCCTGCCCGAGGGGCCGCGCGGCTCCGGCCGGCAGGTCTCTCTCCCCTCCGCCCCCCGGCACCGAGGAGGCGCTGCCGCCGCCTCGCCCGCGCCCCCCGGCAGCGGGGCCGCCCCGGGAGAGCCGGGGGAACCCGCCTCGCCGCCGCCCCCGGGAAGGGCGCGGACGGGCGCGGGTTTAATCCCCGAGGGAGAGAGAGGCCGGGCTCCCCGCGCTCACCTCCCCAGGGAAGGCGCGGCCAACGGCCGCTCCAGCTCCGAGCGGCTCCCGCTCGTTGCCGCCGCAGGTCACTTCGGCTCCGCCGGACGCGGCCCCCGGGCAGCGTGCGCGCCCCCCTCCGTCTGACGCAGCTCTGGCTCGTCGAGGCCCCCCGCCTCCGCGGCTCCCGCTCCCGACGAGCTCTGTGCAGCAGCCTGGGCTTCCCGCGAGGTCACAGACCCGCCGCTGCCAAAAGAACGAGGACTGGGATTAACCCTCCTAAGGAGCCATCGAGGGAGGGGTGTCGTTTGCACACCAATGGGGACCTGACCCCCGTCGGGGGGACGGACACCGGCACGCACAGACCCGACCGCGAACTCCCGCGGCTCGATCGGCGTCTCTGCCCCCCCCCTTGCCGGGCGCTGCAGTACCCGAGTTTCGCCACAGGGCGGCAGCACCGAGGCGCGCCGCGGCACCGCGTTGGGGCGGCCGGGTGCAGTACCGCGCTTTGCCCGCAGCCTTTCCTTCCTTGTCCAATTTATACAACGGCCTCGGCTCCTCAGGTTTCGCCAGGGCTGCTCTCCTCGCATTCCCACCAGGTGGTTCCCCAATCCCTTTCCCGCGAGCTAAAATACCCCCCAACGGGCTCTTGTGCAGAGCACCGCTACCGCGCCGTCCTCCCGTTACGCGTCACGCAGGACGACACGGCTCATCTTGTAACAGAGACAAGCAAGAACTACGAACGCTTCTAGCGGCACTCCACAGGCAATACTAAAACCTGCCCACGACGTACCGCCCTCACAAGTTGTGCTCCAAGTTTATCCCGCCCTCTCCAAAACAAAACAATTCCGGCACGCGGCTCAAGTCCGCCTAACGCTCAGCGCCGCGATCGGGACGCTCGGCCACACGGGCGGCTTCACGGCGCTCGCGCCCCTTGCACGCTAAAGCCACCGCAGCTTCCGCTGTAGGTTTTGGCGTTCGAGTGCACAGTCAGAGCCGAGGCCTATCCGAGAATCAAACCGAACTGCGGTACGCCTCAGCGCTACGTACGGGGCCGGCTCTACACCGCGACGGAGCGCCGGAACAACCGACACCAAAAGCTGGCCGCACGAGCAACCACCGCACGCCTGTAAGGCGCTCGCAAGCCCGTGCGCGCTATCCTGCCTAAATTCCGTACCGCGACTTACGGACGCCCCGCGAGCGCGTGCCCGGTCCCGGCTCCCAGCGCAGAAAGACCCCTCGCCAGAGGTCCTCGTCCGTCCCCGCCGCGACGCGACCGAGACGAGGAGTCTCTCCAGAGAAACCCCCGGGGCGCGCCGACAGAGCCCTCGACTCCGCGGGCCCCGCGGCCGCACAGAGCGGGTCCTCCGGCCGCCTCGCCGGCTGAAACGGGGAAGGGAACGGGACGGCAGAGTCAGCAGCGCTGCTAAGCCGCATTCTTCACAGTATCACTGTATGTTTGGGACGGGAAGGGACCTCAAAAGATCATCCAGTCCAATCCCCCCATGGAGCAGGAACGCCCAGGTGAGGTCGCACAGGAGCATGTCCAGGCGGGTTTTGAATGTCTCCAGAGAAGGAGGCTCCGCAACCTCCCTGGGCAGCCTGTTCCAGGCTCTGCCACCCTCACTGAGAAGAAGTTTCTTCTCAAATTTAAGCGGAACCTCTTGTGTTCCAGCTTGATCCCATTACCCCTTGTCCTGTCGTTGTTTGTCACCGAGAAGAGCCTGGCTCCATCCTCATGGCACTCACCCTTTATGTATTTATAAACATTGATAAGGTCCCCCCTTAGTCTCCTCTTCTCCAAACTAAAGAGCCCCAGCTCCCTCAGCCTTTCCTCACACGGGAGATGCTCCACTCCCTTAATCATCTTCGTTGCCCTACGCTGGACCCTCTCCAGCAGTTCCCTGTCCTGCTGGAACTGAGGGGCCCAGAACTGGACACAATATTCCAGATGTGGTCTCACCAGGGCGGAGCAGAGGGGAAGGAGAACCTCTCTCCACCTACTAACCACCCCCCTTCTAATACACCCCAGGATGCCATTGGCCTTCCTGGCCACAAGGGCCCAGGGCTGGCTCATGGTCATCCTGTTGTCCACCAGGAGCCCCAGGTCCCTTTCCCCTCCACTGCTCTCTAATACGTAATTTCCCAACCTATACTGGAACCTGGGGTTGTTCCTGCCCAGGTGCAGGACTCTACACTTGCCCTTGTCAAATTTCATCAGGTTATTCCCCGCCCAACTCTCCAGCCTGTCCAGGTCTCTGATGGCAGCACAGCCTTCTGGCGTGTCAGCCACCCCTCCCAGCTTGGTGTCATCAGCAAACTTGCCGATAGTGCACTCTATTCCCTCGTCCAAATCGTTAATGAATATACTGAATAACATTGGCCCCAGCGCTGACCCCTGAGGCACTGCACTGGATACTGGCCTCCAGCTGGACTCCGCACCATTGACTACCGCTCTCTGGCTTCTCTCCTTAAGCCAGTTTGCAACCCACCTCACTGCTCTATTGTCCAGACGAAGCTGTTCCATTACTTTCCCAGGGACAGAGGTGAGGCTGACCGGTCTGTAATTACCCGGGTCCTCCTTCTTGCCCTTTTTGAAGACTGCAGTGACATTTGCTTTCCTCCAGTCCTCGGGCACCTCCCCCGTTTCCCAAGACTTGGCAAAGATGACGGAGAGCGGTCCAGCAGTGACTTCAGCCGGCTCCCTCAGCACCCGCGGGTGCATCCCATCCGGACCCGTGGATTTATGGATGTCCAGACTATTTAATTGCTCCCTAACCCAGTCCTCATCGACTAAAGCAAACTCCTCCACTGACCTGGCTTCATCCGGGGTCTCAGGGGTACAGGGCTCCCCAGGACGGCCTCCGGCAGAGCAGACAGAGACAAAGAAGGCATTCAGGAATTCTGCCTCCTCTGTATCTTCTGCCACCAGGGCACCCACCCCGTTCATCAGTGGGCCTACATTGCCTCTGGTGTTAGTTTTATCTGCTATGGATTTGAAAAAGTTCTTTTTGCTGTCCTTGACCCCTCTCGCCAGCTGTAATTCTAGGGGGCCTTGGCTATCCTAGCTGCCTTCCTGCATCCTCTAACAGCAGCCTTATATTCCTCCCAAGTGGCCAGCCCCTGCCTCCATGACCTGCAAACTCTCCTCTTCTGCTTGAGCATACCCAACAGGTCCCTGTTCAACCACGCAGGCCTCCTGGCTCCCTTCCTTGACTCCCTTCGTGTGGGGATGCTCTGATCCTGAGCGTGGAAGAAGCAATCTCTGAATGCAACCCAGCTATCTCGGGCCCCTTTTCCTTCAAGCAGTCTTGCCCGTGGGATTTCCCCCAGCAATTGCTTGAAAAGGCCAAAGTTAGCCCTGCTAAAGTCCAGGGCTGCAATTCTACTTGCTGTTCTGTTCCTGCCACCCAAGATGCTGAACTCCACCTTCTCGTGGTCACTGCAGCCCAGGCAGCCCTCAACCTTTACTGCTTCGACCAGACCCTCCTTGCTAGCGAGGATGAGATCCAGCAGTGCACCTCTCCCAGTCGGCTCCTCCACCACCTGCATGAGGCGGTTCTCACCGATGCACGGCAGGAACCTCCTGGACTGTGGCTGGCTGGCTGAACGGTCCTTCCAGCAAACACCAGGGAACTTAAAATCCCCCACAACAACCAGGGCCTGTGACCGTGAGGCCGCTCTCAGCTGCCCATAGAAGGCCTCATCAACTTCCTCAGCCTGATCTGGTGGCCTGTAACAGACGCCCACAGCAGTGTCACCCCTGCCAGCCTGCCCCTTGATCCTGACCCATACACTCTCAACTCGCTCCTCATCCGCTCCTGGGCAGAATTTAGTACACTGTAGCTGCTCTCTCACATAGAGAGCAACTCCACCACCACGCCTGGCTGGCCTGTCTTTACTTCATTTGATGAGGTTAGTTGTAATCGTTTAGTTTCTCGCTGACAACACGTCTCTTAATTATTAGTTAAATACAAACTAAGCTCTCAGCTCCTAAACAACGTGTTACTTAACCTTCCGTCTCCCTCTTGTCGTGCAGAAGGAGCTAAAAGGTGAAAAACGTCCCCTCACCGCGCAGGCGGTCAGAAAGCATTTCCCTCACGTCAACCGGTTCCTGAGGGCCGCATCTTGTAGAACTTCACCGCAGCGTACGCTGACTCGGCAGCTTCTCTTCAAAAGCGGGAAGAGAAAACAGGGACAGGCGTCTGGAAAAACAAGGCAGAGAACAGAGCAGCTGGGAACACCGTGTCATTCGCACGTGCACGTCCCACAAGCCCCCGAACGTGGGGGGGCTCCCCGAGGAAAACAAAGCGGGGGCAGCGCCCCAAACAGCCGCAGCCCCGGCCCGCAGGCCGGCAGCCGCCCCCCGGCACGGCAACGCTTCCGGCCGACCCGAGAAGGGAGCCGTTCGTGCCGGCCGGTATCGACACCCCCCTTTTCCAGGCAGCTCGGAGAACTCCCTTTGCCAGGGTTGTCCTGGTACGTTTCCCTCGTCCGGCTGCTCTTGTCTGTACCCCGCGTGCACCATCAAGATGGTTTTCTAGGCACGTTTCCCATTGCCTCGTTCGCACAGAGCTTCTAAATTCGCTCTTACCTGTTCGTCCGATCTCGACAGAGCGCGTCAGCTCCTCGCGCCGCGAGGCGCCGCTGCTCTCCCGTCGCCGGTGACGGCTCCTTTGGACCCTAATTCTGATCGGGCTATTAATCTCCTATTAATTGCTTACCCTCTGTTACAGTTTCCTGACGTTGGCTGGAGGACACGGCCACCTGGGCTCAGAGACGCGGCTTCCGTACCGGTCTCTGTCCTTTCGGTGGCTGGTTTGACAGCGGCGCCTGCCAATTTATGGCCAGTTTCCTGAGCAGCGTTTCCCTTCTGAGGCCCGTTGCAACGCGTGACGGCAACTCTCCTAGCAACAGCACAGCTTCCAGCAACCGGAGCATCACGTTTAATCTGCCTCCCTTGTGCCGTTAATACACTTTATTCTTTTCAAACGGCTTCAAGGGCCCGCACCCTTCAAGAAACCTGCTTAGAATCAGTGCAGCTACTAATCTTCTTCTCTTTGCGTAACTCTACAGCTCACGCGAGAGCAATTGCTTCAGCTTTCTGGGCAGAAGTCCCTGGAGGTAAAGCTTTAGCTTCCCTTACCTGCTGGGCGGTCGGCACCGCACGCCCGGCTTCACGTACCCCTCGCTTTACGCAAAGCTGCTCCCACCGCTGACCCGGGAGGCTTCGGCATCCTCCAGCGGCCGGTCCCTTCAATCCGCTTCTGCTGTTGCCGAGCAACCGTGGGCCACGGACTGCCAGACGGATCCACTGAGGAAAGAAGCCGCGCCGACAACGTTAGCAGGAGCAATATTTATGTCATATATTTATATTTGGTATCAAAAGAATTTGTTTGGGGAGGTAATTACAAAATGAGAACCGGTTCCATTACTAAAGTACCACCTTGCTCCCCCTTCAGATGCATCTGTGCACGTGCGAGTAAATTAGTGGGGGAAGTGATTTGAATGTGAAATTCTGGGTTAGCTGTATTGCAGTTAGTGTTGTTCTGCGGACACATTGATTTGGATCTAAAATTAATGGAAGGGATTGACGCTTAATATGCTGTTTATTGACATCCGTAAGAAATTACAGAAGGTAGGAGCTGAGGGATGTAAGTATTGCTCAGCTAACTGAAATTGCATATAAAGTTTATAGTCACAGGAATTAAATGAAGAAAAAGGGCAAGAGGAGCCCAAGCCTGTGCTGTGAAGTTTGAACATGAAGTTCAGGCCCGGCAGCTCCCCCCCCATAAGCTGCGGCCAGAAGAAAAGAAGTAAAAAGCTGACTGGCTGCTAAAGCGGCAGAAAAAGGTGTCGGGGGGGAAAGCGGTGGCTGCTGGAGCTGGAGCTGCAGCTCCTCTCCTCTGGGCTCGCCGCCCGCGGGGGCTGAAGCGGGGGGACAGTCGCCGCCTGGCCTGGAAGCCCCGTCTGATGAGGGACAGATGCTACAATATGTGGATGACATTTTAATCACTACTAGAACCAAGGAGACGTGCGTGACCTGGACCCTGTGGACCAGAGACACCTGCAATGCAATAAGGAAGCCACACGAACCTTTAAGAACTTAAAAAGGCTTTGATGTCAGCCCCTGCTTTAGGACTCCCAGGTGTGAGTAAACCATTTTCCCTGTTCTCTGTTCCCTATTGTCTGAGGACAACCCTCTGCCCCACAGCCCCGCACACAAACTGCCAGAAGCTCCCATAGGCTCCTTTTAAAGCCCAAGGGAATCCGAGCTGGGCCCGTATATGGTCAGTGCTCTAGAAGCTTCTCTGGTCCGAGGCGTTTCATTAAACGAGGGCCCCGTCTGTCAGCCGGGGGGTGTGGGCATGACCAGAGCGTCCATCAACTAGAGCTGCCCGGTGCTTTCCTGCGACTGCAAAGCGCTGCGACACGGCGGCCGTGGGCACCCCGGGGCGGGGCACGAAGCTGCTGCGTCCCCCCAGTTCTGGATCCCCCGACCCAGAGCAAAGCGCAAAGCGCTCCCCTCCTCCGGCTGCCGACAGCCAGCCCGGCTTCTTGCACAGCCCCCTGGTTCCCCCCTCACCCCGTCCCCCCAGTTAGTCCCAGGGGTGCTTCTGAAGCCCATGGACACCTCAGCCCCACCCGGGGGCAGGATGGGCCTCTGCTGGCTCTGCCCTGGTGCCCACTGGTTTGCTCCCCGTGCTCCTTCTGGGGGGGCCTGGATACCAACTGGATCCACCTGGGCACCCCCAAAGCGCCTTTTTAGCACTTATTTTTCTCCTGAAAAAGCAAACACAGCGGGGCTTTCTGCCATCCTGCCCCAGGGACTCCTCTCAGACCACACCGGTGCTTGGTTTCCCATCGCCATTTATTGCAGCCGCTGCCTGCTCAGTGCCCGGGGCGGTGGGACCGGGGCCGGGACCCCGTCCTGCCCGGCTGTCAGGGGGTTGGTTCACGGCGGGGGGGCGGGATGGGCGGCAGCAGCTGCGGTGCCAGGGTGAAGCGTCTGGGAGACGAGACTGGTAGGTGCTGCAGCACGGCTGATCTCAGCGAGGAGCGGGTGCCTGGGGGCGAGGGGCAGGGTCAGCCACAGACACCCACCAACAGGGTCCTGCCCCCACCCTGAAGCACACAGGCTGTTGTCCCACACTGCCCAGCACCACCCCCCATGTGCCCCCAGCTCCCTCCAGCTCCACCACGAGGACCGGCTGCCCCAGCAGCCAGTGCTGCCCCCACAGCCCAGCCCAGACCCCAGACCCCCCTCCCACCCCGCCCAGCTGTGGGCACAGACCCGTCCCCCCAGACAGCGGGGTGTCCTCTGCCCCCCGGTGCCCTGACAGGGCCATACTTGGCCGGTTCCTGGAGGTCGGGGTGTCTGGGGTGGCCCTTGGCATTGTGGGCAGCTCAGAGCCCCCCATCATGGAGAGCTGCTCGTCCTGCTGGTTCCCATCAGTGCCGTCCTGGCCCGACAGCTGCATCGCGTCCTTCTGGGAAGGGGAGAGCGTGTGACCCAAACACGGGGCCCCGTTCCGCATCCCCCAGCAACCCTCCCCCAGCCAGCTCTCCCCGGGGAAACTGAGGCACAGATCCCCCCGCAGGCTCAGCATCCCCCTCCCCACCTCTGTCATCCCTACCTTGTTGGGGCTGCGGGCACTGGGTTTGGATGGCCGTGGGGTGCTGGGCGGTTTGGGCTGGAAACGCGGGGGCGTGACGGTGTGTGGGCCTCCGCAGCTCCGCGGAACAGTGGGGTATCTACACTCGCCCGTCCGCTCCCTGTGGGACAGGACATGGGGGTGCTCAGTGCCCGGCAGGTGGCACCCCGTGTGTCACTCGACGCCAGGAGGGGTCGGGGGCTGCTCCCTGTTCAGGGGGCAGTTACTCACGGTCCAGGTGCCAGCATGTTGAGGGGCCGGTCACAGGACAGGCAATGGAAACCGGGCAGCAGCTGCCTGGAGGGGGGAGAAAAGGGCTGGGGAGCTCCTGGGGGGCACAGCCCCACCTGCACACCTGCCACAAAAC
Source organism: Columba livia (assembly GCF_036013475.1). Taxonomy (NCBI): domain Eukaryota; kingdom Metazoa; phylum Chordata; class Aves; order Columbiformes; family Columbidae; genus Columba; species Columba livia. The sequence continues at coordinate 248,462 of NC_088607.1, forward strand.
GCCTCTGCACCCACCCCCCAAGACTGGTTCAGGAGGGCTCCTCCCGCGCGTGCCCCCTCATTGTGCCGCCTCTATCGCTGCGAAGCTGCAGCTGGCAGGAGCACAAGGCACAGCCACTTGCTCAGCATCCCCAGGGGCGCTGCCCACGTGGCTCCCACGCCAGGTACCACACCGGCACGAGCCGGGACAGCCAGCAGGAACAGGGCCAGCACTGCCAAAGCCACCACTGTCCCCATCGCACTCACTTCCTAATCCCAGCGGCATCGTCACGCTCTGCCTGCAGCGCCTTCTCCTGGAGCTGCCCGCTGAGGCTCTTCCACCGCTCCTCCTGCTGCTGCCGGAACGCCCCCAGCTCCCGGCGGTCCAGCTGTGGACGGGTGACACCCTCAGCCAGCTACCCCAGGATGGGACATGGCGGTCCCCTGGGGCACAGCCGGGAGGGGGGACCCTCGCAAGAATGCTGCCTTAGGCTGCCAGGCCCCCAAGGTGCCAGTTCTGCGTGGAGGGGACGAGCCCTCACCTTGCAGTCCATCTGTCTCTGCAGCTCTCGCTGGAACTGGTGCCAGCCCTTCTCCTGGCCCGTCACCTGGCTCGTCACCTCCTCCATCATCTTGGTCAGCCGCTCCTCGCACGCCTCAAGCTGGCTGCGACTGACTTTGTCAGCCAGGGCGGCTTTGTCTGCTTTCTAGCAACGGGGAAAGGCAGGAGAGCGGTGGGGACAGGATGCAGGGACAACGGGAGAGGGAGAAGTGGCTACGTGGCCCTGTTCACCCCATCACCCCCGTGGGGTTGGTCCCACCAGCCGAAGGGACTCGGGGCCACAGAGGGACCTGGCAAGGGACCCGCCAGGGGTCCTCCCTCCCCCTGGCTGGTTCTGCCAGCCGGCACCCAAGGGACAAGGGGTGTTTGTCACCCTGCCTGGGACACCCTTGGCTGGCACCAGGGCCCCTCGAGCCCGTACCTCATCGATTCCCAGCACCAGCATCTCCTCCTTGTCTGCTTGCTTCTTCTCCAGCCTCCCCAGGGCCTGGGACAGAGCCTTCCAAGGCAGACAGCAGCCCGTGATGCCACGGCAGGGTCGGAGCTGCCCCCCGGCCAGCCGAGCACCCCCTGCCTCCCCACCCCATCAGAAACCTCCAGGAAAGGCATCGGGAAGCTGTGCAGGGCTGCGAGCAGGGTGGCAGGGGGACAGACCCCTTGGGGTCCCAGCCTGGGCTCTCCTGCGGGTTACAGCCACCCACCTTGATGTCATTCTGCTTCTGCTGACGATCCTGCTGGAGGTATGCAAGGGCCGAGCTCAACTTCTCATAGTCCTTTTGTAGCTGCATGATGCTGGCCTGGAGGCACTTGAGTTGCTCGTCCTGCTGCAGGGACTAAGAGGACAAGGCGGTGCTGAGCAAGGGGGTGGCTGCCCCGCGGGGACAGACCCAGGGTATTTTGGCTGGTGGCCACGGGCCCTCAGTGCAAGCAGGACATTTGCTCCAAGGCTTTAGTTCCCTTCCGTGCTGCTGACTCTCACAAGCCAATTAGGGGGGCAGCGAGGGGCTCCCCCACGTTGAAATGTCTGAGGGGTCCTGGCAGCTCAAGCCCCCTACACCACATCTTCTTACCTGTCTCCTCCACTTCGGATGACTCTCCACCTTGCTGCCCGCCTTCTGGACCAGGGACTCCACCTGCTCCTCGAGCTTCTCGCAGCGCTGGAGGAGTTTCCCCAGCAGCACCCTGGTGTCCGGGCTGCAGACGTGGCACCCTGCGTGTTCGTGTCCCCCGCTCTGCGCCGTCGTCCTCGGCTCGTCCACCTGCTGGCAGGGGAGGAGGAATCAGCTCTGAGCCGGGCTGGATGCCGCCCACAAGGCCAGGTGCCGTGGAGGCTCCATGGCCCCGTCCAGCCAGGGGACGTGGCCGGGACCCCGCCAGGACCCCCCCCGAGCCAGCGGGGGCTGGGAGCGCTGCCCCCGGGCCTCACCTCTGCCTGCAGCTGCTGTGCTGCCTCCATCACCAACTTATTCACGTACTTGGCCGCAAACTGCTCCAGCTCGGCCTGGGTTGGCTCCTGCTGCTTCCCCAGCTCCTTGCGCTCTGCCTTGACCTTCTGTCCCTTGGGCCTGGACAGCGAGACAGGGGCAGGGGCAGGCTTAGCCTTCGTGGGGGTGTCCCTCGGCCCCCAAACTGGGATGTTCCCAGACCCCAGGCTCCCTCACAGCCCTGCAGGTAGGAAACCCTCTCCCATCCTTTTACCGCGGCTGTTGGGTCATCTGGCCACTGCCGTCTGCTTTCCTACCGGCTCCAGACCCCCTCGTCTTTCTGGGAGCATCCTCCACCTTGCTGATCTGGGAACGGCAGTGGTGGGGGTGAGGGCACAGCCCCCTGTGTCATTCTGGCACGGGGAGCCTTCAGCTGCCCCCTCCCTGCCCAAACTGCTGTCCCCACAGCCCCTCGGGGACTGCTGCCGGCTCACCTTCTCCTTCTCCCCGTGGAGGGCCCTGGCCATGTCCTGCAGGAAGGACACCTGGCACCTGAGGTCGGCCAGGATGCTGGTGATGCTCTGCCGGCCTAGAGGGACATGGTGCAAGGGGATGTGCTGTCGGTGAGGGGGTCTCACCCGTGGGGCCAGGCTCTGAGCATGACGAGCCCCTGACCCAGGATGTCCCCACACCAAACAACCCCGCCAGCCCCCCCGTGCTCTCACCTCCCTTTGGGAAGAGCCGGCGCACGTCCTCAAGATCTGCGCTTTCTGCTTTTGTAGATTTAAGCTGCTCCACCTGTTCCTTCAGACCAGCGCAGAGCTGGCCGAGCTGCCCAACCTGTGACAGCACCTCCCGCATCTCCGACTCGTAGCTTGAGGTGCTGGTGGAGCCCCAGGGCTTGGCCGGCTCTTGGGCATCCCCTGGGATGGTGGCTTTGGAGCTGGAGGACCCAGGCTGCACCCCAGGGGTGGTGGTGTGGGTCCCAGGGGATCCTGCCTGCATCCCCGCGGTGCTGGCCTGGGCATCAGGGGCCCCTGGTTGTGTCCCCAGGGAGGTGCTGGCCTGGGTGCCCGGGGATCCTGGCTGCATCCCCGGGGTGGTGGCGCTGGCACCAATAGACCTCTTGTGAATGGAGGGAGCGCCTGACAACTTCACAGGGGTCGCTGGTTGCCCCTGTATCCCTGCTTGCATCCCCGGGGAGCCAGACCCTGCAGTCCCCTTGCTGGTCTCCATCCCAGGCTGTGTCCCACGTCCCTTTGGCTCCAGTGCTGAGCTCCTCCTGGCCTGGCTGTCCATGGCCACCTGGGTGGGCTCAGCGGGGGCAGACTGGCCCCCACCACCCTCCTGGGAAGAAGAGGCAAAAGGCAGCAGGTTTACTGGCAGCTGGGCAGCCTAGAGGACAGACCCCAGAACCCCCCGCCATGTCCCCAGTCCCCGTCCCCAAACCACCATCTTGCATGGCCAGACTCGTGTTGAAAACGAGAGCCCAAATGCAAAGTGATCACGGGGTCAGCCCGGCCATGGAACCAGAGGGATGGGATCCCCAGGGATGGAACCCCCAGCATCACTGCCCAGCACCCCAGCCCACAGGCTGTGCCCCGAGGCAGGAGGGCTGGTGTCCCCGAGGGAGCGGGGGACGCAGCCGCCTCCTGTCCCTGCGCAGCCCGGCAGCGTCCCGGGGCTTCCCCTGGAGCTGGGCGAGGAGAGGGACACCCGCTCAGATGTGGGAGCGGGATTTAAAGAGTATCCCCGAGTGAACTGGGGCACGAGGCAGAGGGACACTGGGCAGGGCTGTGCCTGGGGACCGCGGCTGAATTGCATGGGCAGAACTTTATCTCCCCTCCTGCCCCTCCCATGGTTCTGTTTTGAGGGCTCTCTAGTTCAAAAGTGCCTTAGCAACTCCTGGGACACCCTTCCCATCTTCCCTCCTGCTGCCCTTCACGCTGGTGACACCGATGGCCGTGGGGCAGGGGCACAGTGTGACAGGGCAGCAGGAGCGGGGAGGGACGAGGGCCCAGCTCCCTCCCAGGGCACCAGGGGATGCTCACCAGGCCAAGCGTCTCCTGGATCTCCTGGATGTCCTCCGCCAGGCCGGAATGCGCCTCCTGCAGGGCATGCATGTCCTCTGCCAGGCCAACATGCGCCTCCTTCACCTCCTGGATGTCCTGTTCCAGGCCAGAATGCGCCTCCTGCATGGCCTCCTTCATCTCCCGCACGTCCTGTTCCAGGCTGGACTGCGCCTCCTTAAACTTGCTGATCTCCTCCCACAGGTCCTGGAGCGAAGCCCTTTTCTGGGAGAGCGGGTGGGGGGTGAGCCCAGGGGAGGGTCCCTGGGGACCTGGGCCCCGCTGTGCTCTGCTGCGGGAGCTCGGGCTTAACCCAGCCCTTGGGCTGAGGGCGGCACGACGGCAGCGCGGAGCCCGGAGGAGGGGGCGTCTCGTGGGGGAGCACCCAGGGACCAGCAAGAGCATCTACCTTGGGGACATCTCTCTTCTCCTCTTCCGTTGTTTTTGGCATGGCCTCCTTGGCCACGGAGGAGACCTTGGAGTTGCTCCCGGTCCCCTCCAGCGTGTCCTTCTCATCCAGCTGCTGCTTTGGTTTCCAGAGGTGCTGCCCTGTGCCCAGGGCTCCATCCTCCTCCTTCTCCTGGCCAGGCTGGGCCTTGCTGTCCTGATCCTTTGCCAGGCCGGGGGTCGGGCTCTGCTCTGGCTCCAGGACAGACAGCTCCTGCTGGCCCAGCTGCCCGATGATGGCCTCAAGCAATTTGTGCAGTGCCACCAAGTCGACAACCCCCAAGTGGGGTGTCCCCATGGCGGCGTTCAGCATCTCCAGCAGTCCACGTGTGGCCATCGCTGCTGCTCTGCCCGAAAACACTGAACTGGATGTGGGAAGACGGGAGCTCTTCTGTCCGGAGATGATGTTGGAGGGATGGGCAGCCAGCAGCCTTTCTCCTCCTCCTTCTTGCCACAGAAAGTGATCCAGTCACCAAACAGATCCAAGTGCCAAAAGCAATCCGAGTGATGAAAGTGATCCAGTCGCCAAACAGATCCAAGTTCCGAAAGTGATAAAACCACCAACAGCAGTTCAACCACCAGAAGTGGTTCAACCACCAGTAGCGATCCTACCACCAAAAGTGATGCAACCACCAATAGCGATCCCACCACGAAAGCAATCCAACTGCCAAAATGAGTCCACCACCACAGTGATCCCACCATGGCAAGTGATCCCACCACGGCCAGTGACCAAATGGGCAAGGGGCACAGGTGACAGGGGACAATATAGTGTCTCTGTTGCCTGGCAACAGCCGCCCCAGGAGCCAGCGGGCGCCGCCCTGGTCCTTTGTGATGAAGTCACCCACGGGATGGGAGATGCTGAGGCTCCCTCCTGCCTTTCCCACTTTACCACCCACAATGCAGCTGGTGACACCTCAAATGTTGTGGCAGGTCACTGCAGCCCGTGCCCAGATTCAAAGTACAATCAGACAGGTCATGGGGAATGAAATCTCATTTCACTCAATTAAATACCCTCAGTTTTAATTGCAGAAAGAATGGCTTTATCCGTGTTGTGCACTAAATGAAACTCTCCCGACGTCTCACCCTTTCCTTTCCCCATGGCACAGCTGGCCTCGGAGGCGATTCCCCTTGGCGGCAGATGGGCAGCGACTGGCTCACGAGTGCACCAGCACCTGGGAACCTGGGCTGAAAACAAGGTCAAAGTGCCTGGTTTAGGACGCCTTTCCCTGCGGTTCATCAAGCAGAAGGGTGTCTTTTGACAGGGAGCTGTTCTGAAGGGATTTCTTCTGCCTCTCTTGACCGTTGGCACGAGCCAGCGGCTGCTGACCAGGAAATGTGCCCATCGCTTGCTCCCTCATGAACACTGCTCTGGCCTTTGCAGCTAGAACGACATAAACCAGAGGATGTTTCCTGTCACCTCTGCAAGAAGGTGGTTCAAATGCAAAGGCTGATCTTGCCTGTAAGCAGCACAAACTGCTCTAGAGACAGCTCTTTGCTGGGGATGGAGCTGCGAGAGAGGTTCTCCAGCTGGCACGGCTGCCTCCCTTTTGAAACACGGGCAATCTTGTGCTGGGAGTCCCGTCCCTCAGCCTCATGGCTCTGACATCTCCTCTGATGCTTCAGAAACGCTGCTGCTAGCTACACAGCCATTGCAAGATCCTTTTGCACTGCGAACTGAAGCTGCTCCATCGCTGAAAGGGAGACCCCAACACAGAAAGCAGGGCTGCCATGATTCCTCTGAGAGTGAACCCCACATCCCAAAGAAAGCCGGTCCTTGGAGATGGCCAAGTTTGGAGCAGCGCTGTCACACGTGAGCTGCGAGTCACACAAGGAAGAGTTCCAGAGGACGGAGCGTGTCCCCAGATGGTTTTTGCCAGCGCTGACTGAGGAAGAGGCGTCCTGTCCAGGGACCTCTGCACAGACATCTCCAGGCAGAGCAAGACACCGGGGGGCAACAGCCCCCCTCAAACCCCAGTTTTGCACCCCAAGTGGCCGCACGGCAATGGGCAAGCGTTCATCCCGGGCCAGAGATGCTGGCTCCAGAAGTCATGGCTTGCTCCTGGGAGGGTCTTCTTGTGTCAGAACCTCCTGTGTTTCGCCACGCATTTTTCACTGTCAATGACTTTCATTTCTTTTCCCTCTACGCTCTCCTCCGGTTTTGCCGTGGAGAGCAGATGCCAACAGTCTATTCCAGCCTTACGGGATCTTGCAGACTTCTCCTTTGCTGTCTGTGGTGCTGGTGATTGCCTTCTGCTGCCCCTGGTTCATGTTGAAGATTAATTCCTGGCAGACGCGGTTGGTGCTGCTGAGCAACACTCTTGGCTTTCTGCTAGTGCTCAGTAGGACACCGACAAGGAAGCAGGTGTCAAAAACCTCTCGGTTCTTGTGTTGAATGGTGTTGTGAGGAATCATTTAACTTCTCATTTTCATCGTGAGCTCCTGGGGTTTTTGGCAAGACTGGCCTCAAAAAGGGCCGGGTCTGTCCGGGGGGGAGGTGGGGAGGGCACTAAATTCAGCTCAGTGCTCAGAAAGCAGGGGCCGTGCCGGGAACCGCGAGGGGCCCGGCCAGCGCCTCGTGTCCCGGGGGCCCTGCCTGACTTTCTGTGTCCTAATGGGGTGCGAAGTGGAGCAGGGGACAGGGAGCCGGGTGAAGAGGGTCCTGTGGGACCCCAAAACTCTCCCCACCCATCGTGCTGGTCCTCATTGCATCACCTCATCCCTGCCCGGGGCAGCTGGCATCAGAGCAGTGTCCCCTCCCCAAACCCGCTGCACCCCAGCGCTCTAAGCACCCTGGATGGTCCAAACTGTTCTTCGCAGCCCGAGCTGGCCCTGCCTGGGCTGGAGATCCTCCCCAGGCAGCCCCCACGTTCTGGGGGTGCCACCCAGACCCTGCAGCGCTGGGTACCCCAATACCCACCAGAGCTCGGCTTCGAGCATCCCCTGGTGCGGGATGCAGCCAGATCTTCAGTGATGGGGAGTTGGCAGGTTGCGACTCCAAAAACCATCCATGGCCGATCTGACACCCCCGCAGATGTGCACCCCCAGCAACACACCGGCCACGCCGCCCAACTTCCCCGACGCTCTGGCCACGTTCTCCAAGCTGCGAACCCCCGAGAGCCACAGAGCAGCATCAGCCCCATCACCTCCATGGCCTGTGCCCCCGGGAGCTTCAGTCCCTACTGGGCTTCCTCACCCACAACCCCCAGCCCGCCTGGCTGCCCCCTCCTCACCCACCGCCCACGGCCTCCACCACCCCCTGCCCCCCAGAAAGCCACGGCCACCATGGACAGCCAGAGACCAGACTGGGTTGGCGGAGGTGGGGGGGTCAGGGGGGTCCCGGGCCAGGGTGTTGGGAGCGGGGGCTCCCCTGAGAATCGCACTGGAAGAATTTTCTAGGTATTATTTCTAGGGTGGGGGGCACACACTGCTGGGGAGGGCACTGGCCCTTGAGAGCCTCTAGATGGTCTTTTCTCCCCTCATTTTTTAAAAATATATATTTAATATATATAAATCTAGAGAGAAGGAGCAGCAGCACAGGGGTGGGTGCTGGGTGGGGGGGGTTTCTTAACGCCCCCTCCCACCAGCATCGCTGCAGCGGGGCGGGAGAGCGAAGGGGACGCAAATAACGAAGAAATCAATGGCCAGAGGCAGCTGTCGGCACCCAGGTCATGGCTATGGGGGCACCCTGGATTGGGGGCACACAGCCGCTGGGCCCCCTGCCTCTGCATGTCCCAGACCCCTGATGAAGCCCCCAAAGCAATCCCCTCCTCCGGCTCCCATTACCCTTTGTCCTATCATTGTTTGCCCCCGAGAAGAGCCTGGCTCCATCCTCATGGCACTCACCCTTTATATATTTATAAACATTAATGAGGTCCCCCCTTAGTCTCCTCTTCTCCAAACTAAAGAGACCCAGCTCCCTCAGCCTTTCTTCATAAGGGAGGTGCTCCACTCCCTTAATCATCTTTGTTGCCCTACGCTGGACCCTCTCCAGCAGTTCCCTGTCCTTCTGGAACTGAGGGGCCACAACTGGACACAATATTCCAGATGCGGTCTCACCAGGGCGGAGCAGAGGGGAAGGAGGACCTCTCTCGATCTACTAGCTACCCCCCTTCTAATACACCCCAGGATGCCATTGGCCTTCCTGGCCACAAGGGCCCAGTGCTGGCTCATGGTCACCCTGCTGTCCACCAGGAGCCCCAGGTCCCTTTCCCCTCCACTGCTCTCTAATATGTAATTTCCCAACCTATACTGGAACCTGGGGCTGTTCCTGCCCAGGTGCAGGACTCTACACTTACCCTTGTCAAATTTCATCAGGTTATTCCCCGCCCAACTCTCCAGCCTGTCCAGGTCTCTGATGGCAGCACAGCCTTCTGGCGTGTCAGCCACCCCTCCCAGCTTGGTGTCATCAGCAAACTTGCCGATAGTGCACTCTATTCCCTCGTCCAAATCGTTAATGAATATACTGAATAACATTGGCCCCAGCGCTGACCCCTGAGGCACTGCACTGGATACTGGCCTCCAGCTGGACTCCGCACCATTGACTACCGCTCTCTGGCTTCTCTCCTTAAGCCAGTTTGCAACCCACCTCACTGCTCTATTGTCCAGACCACACCTCCTCAACTGAGCTGTGAGGATGCTGTGGGAGATTGTGTCAAAGGCTTTGCTGAAGTCAAGGTATAGACCACATCCACCGCTCTGCCATTGTCCATCCACCTTGTTACATTCTCATAAAAGTCAACAAGGTTGCTCAAGCACGACTTACCCTTGGTAAAGCCATGCTGACTGCCCCTAATAGCCCTCTTATCCTTGATGTGCCTTGAGATGGCACCAAGGAGAAGCTGTTCCATTACTTTCCCAGGGACAGAGGTGAGGCTGACCGGTCTCTAATTACCCGGGTCCTCCTTCTTGCCCTTTTTGAAGACTGCAGTGACATTTGCTTTCCTCCAATCCTCGGGCACCTCCCCCGTTTCCCAAGACTTGGCAAAGATGATGGAGAGCGGTCCAGCAGTGACTTCAGCCAGCTCCCTCAGCACCCGCGGGTGCATCCCATCCGGACCCGTGGATTTATGGATGTCCAGACTATTTAATTGCTCCCTAACCCAGTCCTCATCGACTAAAGCAAACTCCTCCACTGACCGGGCTTCATCCGGGGTCTCAGGGGTACAGGGCTCCCCAGGACGGCCTCCGGCAGAGTAGACAGAGACAAAGAAGGCATTCAGGAATTCTGCCTCCTCTGTATCTTCTGCCACCAGGGCACCCACCCCGTTCATCAGTGGGCCTACATTGCCTCTGGTGTTAGTTTTATCTGCTATGGATTTGAAAAAGCTCTTTTTGCTGTCCTTGACCCCTCTCGCCAGCTGTAATTCTAGGGGGCCTTGGCTATCCTAGCTGCCTTCCTGCATCCTCTAACAGCAGCCTTATATTCCTCCCAAGTGACCAGCCCCTGCTTCCATGACCTGCAAACTCTCCTCTTCTGCTTGAGCATACCCAACAGATCCCTGTTCAACCACGCAGGCCTCCTGGCTCCCTTCCTTGACTCCCTTCGTGTGGGGATGCTCTGATCCTGAGCGTGGAAGAAGCAATCTCTGAATGCAACCCAGCTATCTCGGGCCCCTTTTCCTTCAAGCAGTCTTGCCCGTGGGATTTCCCCCAGCAATTGCTTGAAAAGGCCAAAGTTAGCCCTGCTAAAGTCCAGGGCTGCAATTCTACTTGCTGTTCTGTTCCTGCCACCCAAGATGCTGAACTCCACCTTCTCGTGGTCACTGCAGCCCAGGCAGCCCTCAACCTTTCCTGCTTCGACCAGACCCTCCTTGCTAGCGAGGATGAGATCCAGCAGTGCACCTCTCCCAGTCGGCTCCTCCACCACCTGCATGAGGCGGTTCTCACCGATGCACGGCAGGAACCTCCTGGACTGTGGCTGGCTGGCTGAACGGTCCTTCCAGCAAACACCAGGGAACTTAAAATCCCCCACAACAACCAGGGCCTGTGACCGTGAGGCCGCTCTCAGCTGCCCATAGAAGGCCTCATCAACTTCCTCAGCCTGATCTGGTGGCCTGTAACAGACGCCCACAGCAGTGTCACCCCTGCCAGCCTGCCCCTTGATCCTGACCCATACACTCTCAACTCGCTCCTCATCCGCTCCTGGGCAGAATTTAGTACACTGTAGCTGCTCTCTCACATAGAGAGCAACTCCACCACCACGCCTGGCTGGCCTGTCTTTACTTCATTTGATGAGGTTAGTTGTAATCGTTTAGTTTCTCGCTGACAACACGTCTCTTAATTATTAGTTAAATACAAACTAAGCTCTCAGCTCCTAAACAACGTGTTACTTAACCTTCCGTCTCCCTCTTGTCGTGCAGAAGGAGCTAAAAGGTGAAAAACATCCCCTCACCGCGCAGGCGGTCAGAAAGCATTTCCCTCACGTCAACCGGTTCCTGAGGGCCGCATCTTGTAGAACTTCACCGCAGCGTACGCTGACTCGGCAGCTTCTCTTCAAAAGCGGGAAGAGAAAACAGGGACAGGCGTCTGAAAAAACAAGGCAGAGAACAGAGCAGCTGGGAACACCGTGTCATTCGCACGTGCACGTCCCACAAGCCCCCGAACGTGGGGGGGCTCCCCGAGGAAAACAAAGCGGGGGCAGCGCCCCAAACAGCCGCAGCCCCGGCCCGCAGGCCGGCAGCCGCCCCCCGGCACGGCAACGCTTCCGGCCGACCCGAGAAGGGAGCCGTTCGTGCCGGCCGGTATCGACACCCCCCTTTTCCAGGCAGCTCGGAGAACTCCCTTTGCCAGCGTTGTCCTGGTACGTTTCCCTCGTCCGGCTGCTCTTGTCTGTACCCCGCGTGCACCATCAAGATGGTTTTCTAGGCACGTTTCCCATTGCCTCGTTCGCACAGAGCTTCTAAATTCGCTCTTACCTGTTCGTCCGATCTCGACAGAGCGCGTCAGCTCCTCGCGCCGCGAGGCGCCGCTGCTCTCCCGTCGCCGGTGACGGCTCCTTTGGACCCTAATTCTGATGGAGCTATAAATCTCCTATTAATTGCTTATCCTCTTTGTTACAGTTCCCTGACGTTGGCTGGAGAACACGGCCACCTGGGCTCAGAGACGCGGCTTCCGTACCGGTCTCTGTCCTCTCGGTGGCTGGTTTGACAGCGGCGCCTGCCAATTTATGGCCAGTTTCCTGAGCAGCGTTTCCCTTCTGAGGCCCGTTGCAACGCGTGACGGCAACTCTCCTAGCAACAGCACAGCTTCCAGCAACCGGAGCATCACGTTTAATCTGCCTCCCTTGTGCCGTTAATACACTTTATTCTTTTCAAACAGCTTCAAGGGCCCGCACCCTTCAAGAAACCTGCTTAGAATCAGTGCAGCCACTAATCTTCTTCTCTTTGCGTAACTCTACAGCTCACGCGAGAGCAATTGCTTCAGCTTTCTGGGCAGAAGTCCCTGGAGGTAAAGCTTTAGCTTCCCTTACCTGCTGGGCGGTCGGCACCGCACGCCCGGCTTCACGTACCCCTCGCTTTACGCAAAGCTGCTCCCACCGCTGACCCGGGAGGCTTCGGCATCCTCCAGCGGCCGGTCCCTTCAATCCGCTTCTGCTGTTGCCGAGCAACCGCGGGCCACCGACTGCCAGACGGATCCACTGAGGAAAGAAGCCGCGCCGACAACGTTAGCAGGAGCAATATTTACGTCATTAAACGTTTAAGGAGGCACCGAGGGAGGGATGTTGTTTAACACAAATGGGGACCTGACCCCCGTCGGGGGGGACGGACACCGGCACGCACAGACCCGACCGCGAACCCCCGCGGCTCGATCGGCGTCTCTGCCCCCCCCCTTGCCGGGCGCTGCAGTACCCGAGTTTCGCCACAGGGCGGCAGCACCGAGGCGCACCGCGGCACCGCGTTGGGGCGGCCGGGTGCAGTACCGCGCTTTGCCCACAGGACGGCGCCACTGAGACCCGCCGCGGCAGCCCCGGGCGAGCGGTCGTGCCGCGTTTCGCGGGAATCCCGCCAAAAAACACCCAAAAAACAAACGCGACCAAACAAAAAAGCGCACAGAGAGAGCCGCGGCGCGAAAGCCGCGCCCGCAGGACACGGAACCCGCCGGGGCTCGCCCCGAGCTCCCGCCGAAGCGGCGCCCCGCTCGCCACGCCACCCAGCCCGCCCGCAACCGCGCCTTAGCTCTGCTTGTTACCGTCCCCGCGACCGACGGGGGCTGCGCCGCTCCCGGAGGGGCTGCCGCACCGGGCACGGGCGCTGCGCCGGAGGGAGACGCGGCTCCGGACCGCACGCCTCCCAGCAGCTTCGCCAGCGCGGCCGTAAGGGCGGGGGGGGGGGGGGGGAACCGGAACCGAACGCCTCCGCGCCGCGCCGGCCCCTCCCGCTCCCCCCGTTCCAACGGCACGGTCACCCTCGCCGCTGCCGCACTCACCTGCCGCCTCTTTCGCCGCTCCGTTCCCCTTGCGCGCCCCCCGCCGTCCCGCCGGGCTCCGCGGGCACCGACAGCCGCCGCGCCCCGGAGACGCCCGCGGCGGCAGGTCCCCGGCTGTCCCCTCCTTCCCCTCCGCCCTTCTGCCGCCTCCGGGAAACCTCACGAAGGGCGGCCCTGAGCCGCCCGCCTCCCGATGCCCGGGCGCCGGCCGCAGCGAGCGCTCCGCAGCCGCCCCGACCCCCGTTCCCGTTCGCTCCCGGTCTCCCCCCCACGGCGCGGCACCGAGACACCGCGGACCTATCAGCGCTCGCGATTTGGGCATGCGCACTAGGGAGACCGCAGCACCCGCCCCTTGCCGCATCCCGGTTGGCTCCCCGGGACACGTCAATCACCCCTCTCGCCGCCTATCAGAGCTCGCGATTGGGGCATGCGCAGTAGGGAGACCGCAGCTCCCGCCCCTTGCCGCATCCCGGTTGGCTCCCCGGGACACGTCAATCACCTCTCTCGCCGCCTATCAGAGCTCGCGGTTGGGGCATGCGCAGTAGGGAGCCCGCAGCACCCGCCCATTGCCGCATCCCGGTTGGCTCCCCGGGACACGTCAATCACCTCTCTCGCCGCCTATCAGAGCTCGCGATTGGGGCATGCGCAGTAGGGAGACCGCAGCACCCGCCCCTTGCCGCATCCCGGTTGGCTCCCCGGGACACGTCAATCACCTCTCTCGCCGTCTATCAGCGATCGCGGCTGGGGCATGCGCAGTAGGGACGCCGCAACGCCCGCCCCTTCAGCAACATCATTGGCTGCGGGCGGCACGCCAATCAGCATCTCTCCGCCTATCAGCGCTCTCTCTTTGGTGCATGCGCAGTACCCAGCCCTCGACGCCAGCCCCCCCGGCAATCTGATTGGCAGACAGAAAGGCAACTGACGTGCCTAGGCAGCCAACCAGCGCTCCGCTCCTCCAGCCCTCCAGCCCTCCCGCGCCAACTGATTGGCCCGCTCTGCATCCTCACCCGCCGGCTCGCCGCCCTGCCGGGACCTCCCCCCCCCCGCGCCCTCCGGCCGCGCGGCTTGCCGCCGCCGCCGCCGCGTTTAAAAGGCGACAACGAACCGCGCTCCTCTGCTTCACGCGGAAAAGGGGGGCGGCTGGTCACCTACCCATAAATTCATTGTGAACAGACAGAGCCCGAAGGAGCTCCGGCCGGCAGGTTTCTCTCCCCTGTGCTCGGGGCCGAGGAGACGCCGCCGCCTCCTGCTGCCGCCTCGCCCGTTCTTTTCGCAGCGGGGCTGCCCCGGGAGAGCCGGGGCCTCTTTGTCTCCCGGCGGTTCGTCCGTCCGCCTCCGCCCCTTTCTGACCGGCACGACCCCGCCCGCAGCGGCAGCGCCCCCTCGTCCCCCGGCACGGGCACAGCGCGCCGCTCCCCAGCTGCAGTACCGGGCTGTGGCCACCAGGCGGCAGCACCGGGCGCGGTCACGCAGCGCCCCCCGGGCCCCGCAGCGCGGGCCTTTTCTTGGCCCGGGGGCAGCCGGAGCTCCCTGAACGCGCTTTCCCGAAGCCGCGCACACGGCAGACACACTGATAACAGATAAAACCCCGACATTTATAAAGTATTGTTTTTCCTCAAGATGTCTTCTGGCCTAGTAAAATATATTGCCTGTGCCTGTGCCCGTGTCTTGTCTGCAGCAACAACTCGGCTCTGGGCAGTGACAGGGGCAGTCCCAGCCCTCACCCACGGTCAGGAACGGTTCTCAAACGATCCTGCGCCACGATGCCCAGAGCCAGGACACCCGCGCGGTGGGGCGGGAGCACACGGCCGGGGGCACGTCCCGGCTCGGGGCTGTTTCCGCAGCCGCTGCGAGCTGCTCCGTGAGCTGGAACCAACCTCCCGCTGCCCGGCCCGGCCCTCTGTCCCCGGCTTTCCCAGGCAGCCCAGCGGGTCGGGTCACACAAACTGTGCTCTGCGGGCACCACCCAGCCGGGTCACCTGTGTCTGCGGCTGTGGGGACACCCCGCGGGCTCCCTGGGAAACGGACCGCACAGCACAGCACAGGCGGGTTCCTGGTGCTGTGCCCGTGGTGGTTCATCCCTGTGGCCGTGGGTGTCAGACCTTGACACGACAGACACAAAACCTGGGGAGGGACGTGACCACAGTAAAACGCTTAAAGATAACGAGCTAGCAGACTTGATTTACTCTTTATTTAAAAATACACATGGCTGCTGTCTTTTCTCCAGTTTAGCTAGGACGGGCTTCAATATCTCTATTAATTCTAATTACAATATGTGACAAAAATTAAGGGGGGAAAGCTTTATTTTTACAGTGAAAGCGCCTCATCTCACTGATGGGGTTTCACCCGCGTCCGAGCTGGTCCCAGGATCCGTGGTCCCTTCCGGGAATTCCCCGGTGCCAGCACAAGGTCCCAGAGACCCTGGGGACCACGGCAGGTCAGGCAGATCATCCCGTCCTCGTCACCAGAACATGATACCGGAAAGTCGTCAAACAGACTCGCTATCACTGTTTTGAAAGTGTTAAACAGCAGGCACTTCTATTACAGCGCGCTGGGCACTCGGGGGATCGCTCCTCTAATCCAGCGTGCGTTCTGCTTTCCTCTGGTTTTACAGATCGTGGAACTCCTCAAACAGTGAACATGTCAACCAACGTCACAGACGTCTCGTGCTCTTTCACCAGCGTGCAGCAGCAACGAGAAATCCGGAATGAGCGCGTACAGAAACACGTACGTATTTACCCCATTCAGAACAACGCGTTACCCCAGCTGGCCGTACTTCACTGGCAGCAATCCCTCCTGCATTCACACCCTCTGTGCACGGCACGGGTGCCGACTGCTGGCAATCAGGGCAGGACATAAGAACGCTCCTGGCCTGATCCACTGTCATTTGAAATTGTCGTTTTAACGCCTTTGCACTCTGGTGAAAGGATTCATGTGATCATTTAGCTTGCTGCAAGGCTTCAGGCACAGTGAGCGGCACAGCTTGTGCATCGGCCCTCCTATTGCCTTCCGCAAGAGGTCCTGGAAGGGCCGTGCGAGAGCGGGTGTGCATTGCATAAAAACCATGATGTCTGTGATTTATTAGAAACCATAGCATTCCCAATTCAGCCATCAAAAGAGGATTATCCTCTTCCTTAAGAAAAGAAGCTTCCAGGCGGTTAAGTTTGCCAGCTGCAAAATATGAGCCAGTTCCAACATTCCACGGTTTGTTGCAGAACACCTCACAGCGATCCCAACAGCTGTCAGCTCCAGAACTTGTTGGACCCTTGGTCTCTTTCTCTACCTTGTGTTTGCAGCACTGGGTATCTGAGTTCAGCCACGTCATTACAACTCACGTGAGCGACCAGAGCCATCAGTAATTACAGTCTTGTCGCTTACTGGTCGTTGCTGACAGCAGCGTTTGCTGCACAACGGTAAATTACCAGTTTCAGCCCACAGTTTATGTTGAGGGTAATAAACTGGTATGTTCCCTGCGTATGTTGCCAATGCAATCTGGAAATTCACATCCTCAGTTAATTACCATTGCGAATTCTCCTTTGTCGTAGGAATAAATACACCTTCAGGTCTATCCCATACATCGCATATAAACATTCTCTGCCTTTACTTATTGGTTTTGCATACATTTCTTTTATTATCCAAACTGTTTTCATTGGTGTGTGAGCTAGAAAAACCCATATGGCCACAGTCACCTTTCTCCCTCCTTGAGCTCTCCTGACCTGCGGTTCCACCACCGGTGTCTTCTTCCCTGATCCCTCCTGGCCGGCAGGTGCGATCCAACCCTCTGTATCCATCACTCTGCCTCACAGGTTCACCTCCTTCCTTGCTTTTCCTTTGCACGCTGCTCCCCTAAGAGAAACACACAGAGGACTGAGCTACCCCAGCAGGGACAGATTATGATAGACAGAAGATGTGTTACTGGCAGCAACTTTGGTGGGAACACAAAATACATCGCTTATGTAATGTCTAACCTAGCTAATCAGCAAATGCTTGAGCGAGCTTCATAGCGAGTATAAATGCAAACCTGAGTTTGTAATTAATGTCTCTCACGGCACCTTACCGTGAGTCCACGCCCGACTCGCTACACTCTTCCTCGCAGGCTCACCGTCTTCCTCTGCTTCCTTTTTCCTTTGCACGCTGCTCCACCTGAAGAGAAACACACGAAGGACTGAGCTACACCAGCCCACGGGCACTACAGTCAGACAGGGGACAAGTCTGGGGGCTGACACCCCCCCACACCCCACAGCGCGCCCACCTTGCCTTGGCACCAGCCCCTCGCACACGCCTTAGAGATGTCACAGCTCAGTACAAACGCCCACGGTCCTCGCCTGCTCTTTGGTACTTGCTGGACCCCAGATCCTGAGCGTGGAAGAAGCAATCTCTGAATGCAACCCAGCTATCTTGGGCCCCTTTTCCTTCAAGCAGTCTTGCCCGTGGGATTTCCCCCAGCAATTGCTTGAAAAGGCCAAAGTTAGCCCTGCTAAAGTCCAGGGCTGCAATTCTACTTGCTGTTCTGTTCCTGCCACCCAAGATGCTGAACTCCACCTTCTCGTGGTCACTGCAGCCCAGGCAGCCCTCAACCTTTACTGCTTCGACCAGACCCTCCTTGCTAGCGAGGATGAGATCCAGCAGTGCACCTCTCCCAGTCGGCTCCTCCACCACCTGCATGAGGCAGTTCTCACCGATGCACGGCAGGAACCTCCTGGACTGTGGCTGGCTGGCTGAACGGTCCTTCCAGCAAACACCAGGGAACTTAAAATCCCCCACAACAACCAGGGCCTGTGACCGTGAGGCCGCTCTCAGCTGCCCATAGAAGGCCTCATCAACTTCCTCAGCCTGATCTGGTGGCCTGTAACAGACGCCCACAGCAGTGTCACCCCTGCCAGCCTGCCCCTTGATCCTGACCCATACACTCTCAACTCGCTCCTCATCCGCTCCTGGGCAGAATTTAGTACACTGTAGCTGCTCTCTCACATAGAGAGCAACTCCACCACCACGCCTGGCTGGCCTGTCTCTCCTGAAAAGGGCATAGCCATCCATGACCACATTCCAGTCATGTGAACTGTCCCACCATGTTTCCGTAATTGCCACCAGATCATAATCTCCCGACTGAACACGGGATTCTAACTCCTCCTGCTTATTCCCCATGGTGTGTGCATTGGTGTGCAGGCATTTCAGGGAGCGAGCAGAGCACACCAGTTTCTCCCTAGGGGCACAGGAGGCCACCCGGTCCTCATCAGTTTTAGAACACTGCCCCACTGGGACAAGCCCAGCTACAACCCCATCCCCCTTCGAGCCTCGTTTAAAGCTCTCCAAATGAGCCCAGCTAATTCCTGCCCCAGCATCCTTTTGCCCCTGCGAGATAAACCTTTCCCGCTTGACACTGTCATAAAGCCTTTACTAAAACTACATTCAAATATGTTCTACTAATCAATGTAAAACCAGAGATTAACTCTTCAGGTTAACTTTACTGGCAATGATGAATATAAACCTCTTACGAAAATATTCTTATTCAATGTATAAGAATTGTTTATAAAAATATACTAATACGTAACAAAGCCAGTAATTCCTACAAAACATATAATTCAACATATATTTAACAAAATATAGGACACAGTAAAAATCTTTAATGCTGAGGGTATTTTTACCCCCATTTTGTCAAACAATAACTCGTATAACATAGAAAATTACTCATTCCGCTATAGAGAAGTGTTATCACCATAGAAGTCTGTGTATGTTCCACCCTGAAGTTACCTGCATCTGCAGGAACATAAAGCCACGACTCTTCTTTGGAAGGACAGGCAGTTATGACCACAAACACATTCTGTGGGTAACTGCACGGTCCTGCTGGTCAGCGTTGTCACAGGGACAGCCCTGAGTCCCAGACGGTGAGCCCAGCACGGAAAACAGACTCCTCCTGGGTAACCGCTGTTGGTTAGCAAGGAAATAACTTCTAAGAAGCTGCCCCTCTAGGAACAAACTTTCTTCTAACAGTCTCCTCTTGAACAAAAGCTCAAGGAAAATACTGCGGGGGGTAGAGTGTTTATATTAAATGGTGATCAAGGGTAGTACTACCCAACTTACACCAATTACAGAAAAAGCCATCTTAGAAGAGTTTTTGGAGTTGGGAAAGAGCCTAGTTTCAGAAGAAAAGGGACACATTGAATTTTTTCACGTAATTTCACCACGTTGTTGTGCTGAGGTTACTCCATGCCTGGTGTTAGACAAATGCAGGAAATCCACTGCAATTGTGTAGATTGCCCTTGTCTACACACCAAACTTGCCAGATGCTTTTATTCTTCAGCTGGTTTACCTTCTTCTGAGTTCTTCGGCTACGCCAATTACTCTGAAAGGTAAGTATTACATATAGTTTATATGCATGTACGATAAAACAAAACAACCAAAGCAAAGCCAAATACAGCGAACAGTATCCACAGGGCAGGCATGGATTACTTGATCCTCAGTCCTGTCCCTGAGAGACAAAAACAACAAGCAGTTTTTAACATAAATTATTTTAGTCCGCACTGGAACTCCTCCTGCAGAAGTTTCTGGTGATGTCACCATTTCCCCTAATTGATTCTAATGATGTCATAAGAAAATAAAGCATATTCAAGGGCTCACTTGCTGCTGCTAGGACAGCATTTGGGGTTTCACTGAGGCAATGAGACAGGCTCTGGGGAAGGTTCTGGAGGTGGTAAAGAGCTGTGACAGAGTGTGGACAATTTCAGCGGCGGGGCTGGAGGGGGATCATTGGGGGCCCTGTACCCAGTTATGGTATCAGAACTTTTAGGGGCTGCTTTTCCGTGGGTGGGGGAGGGTGGAGAAGTGTGCAAGGTGGGAGGAGCAGGGCTGGCTCAGGGGACCGGGGACCAGCCCAGCGGCTGCTGAGGCCACGGAGGTCCCGCGGGGCTGCCCGGGCTTGTGCGGGGCTGCCCGGGCTTGTGCGGGGCTGCCCGGGCTTGTGCGGGGCAGCAGGGCTGGGGAAGGCTCCGGGAAGCTCTGACTGCTTCGGGAAAGGCCCCTTGGTCGCGCCGCGGGGGGGAGCCGGAGTGGGTTGTGGGATCTGTTTATCCGCGTCTTTGTGCCTCCCCCGTCGCAGCTCTCCGGTAACTCTCGCACGGCTCCATTTATCACGCCTGATTAAAAATATCCTTAATTCCGTTTGATCGATCGCTTCTAAACTTCGCTCCTGGCCAGCAACAGCGGGCAGGGGTGTCCCAGCAGCACCGCCCCCCTCCCGCCCCAAGCGCGCGGTCCGGCGGCCGCCGAGACACCGAGGCCTCCCCGACAGGACGAGGCTCGGGATGGCCCCCTCATCGCAGCGCCCCCGCGCCGGGCTGCTCCCCCCGCAGCACCGCCCGCAACGCCCCGCCCGCCGCCCCGCTGTCCGTGCGCTCCCGAGCCCGCGGGGCGGGAAGACGCGCATGCGCCGGCCGGAGGAAACGGGTGGGGCGGGGCGCGCACCGCGCACGCTCTGGCTGCCACCGGCGCGCGCGGCGGCGGCTGCGGGGAGCGGCCGGGAGGGGCGGGGCCAGCCCCGCGCTGGGGGAGCGATGACGGGCCCTCCCGCGCCTCGCCCGGCCGCGGGCGCCGCAAGGTCACTTTTTATACTGGAGAAAAATAAACCTTCGGTACAAATAAATAACAAAGTTCATGTAGTAGAGAATTGTGTTATTTATCTACAACAGTCAACAATACAGAGAACTGGATATAAAAGTTTCTTGGTCAAAAGCTGACTCTGCATTTGGAGCATCTATCCCCTTGCACGGGGTGATCAGACACTAAGTGTAAAGCTTCCCGGCTTTTGAGAGCTGCCACGATCGTAACACTGAGGGAAAAAAACAACTATCAAGGTTGTTCTCTAGAACAGATATTTGAATAAAACAAATACTTTGGAAAAAAATTATGCTCCACCACCAAGCATATTTGCTATAGAGAGCGTGGGGATAAAAAAAATGCAGCAGATATTTAAATCTTTCCTTAAGTTACTTGTATGTTTTGAATAAGTCTGCCCCTGTAAAAACGGAGGTCATTTTGCAGACACTAAGGAAACAGGCAGGAAAAAAACCCAAACCTTACAGATGGGATCACTTTGTATTCATTATACTGCACAGCAACTGAGAACAACGTTCCTAAAGATGAAAACCAAACTTCTCCCCAGAGAGTGTGCTGAAACCTGAACATCCTCAGGGAACATTTATCCCCGGGGGTTCCCCCGCCCCGATGTTCTCAGCTGGTGTTTCTTTGAGGGAGAGGGAGGCTCTCATGAAGATATTTCATGGTCCCATGCTCTGAGAAGTCAGAAACAACATGATTGTCCCCCCTCAGCAACCACTTTGTAGTTAAGAGTCCTTCAATTCCCACTGGTCCCCGCGCGTGGATACGAGAAGTACTAATTCCCACCTCAGCACCTGCAGGAAACACACAAGATACAGGTAGTTAATCCTAAAATGATGTGCACTTCACACTAAGCAGCTTTGCACGTTTGTGTAACACCAGCTGCCCACCTTCAGTGACCTGCCTTTCTCTGCTCCTCTTCAAATGCCATCTGTTCCAATTTAAAAGTTAGAGGAGCTTACCTATTACATTATAAATTGTAATGCGTATACTTCTGGCTGCTACAGAGAGAGATGCGCATCTGTACACGGATCTTAGACTTGCTTCCTTAGGGTTTAATCAATTTTTTAAAAAAAGCTACATTAGTCAAGATTGTGATCTTGTGTCCTTTTTTATCATATTGAGGAGATATTGCAAGACCCTAACTAGAATTTTTTAATCACATGGAACACTGAGTGTTCCAGCGGACGTAGTAATAGCCTGTTATGGAGATTTCTGAGTTTCTGCCTCAGGAAAGAATGTTTCCCTTGTCTTCTGCAATTCACATTACGCACACCAGTTTATTTAAGCACCCGACAGCCAGCTGCTCCCTGCCCGTCGTTCCTCACGCTGCAGGGCTGGCACACCGGAGCGCAGCTCAGTCTGCCCCCAGGAACGGAGCATGGCATGGCTTACAGCACCAACAGAAGACAAACAACAAAAACTGTTCACCAATTTCAGATCCTGCGCTGCATTGTTCTATCATCTACATGCAGGCAACATACTTTATTCTCATTGAACAGAGCTTCAGAGGATACAAAACATCTTTGCTCCCTACTGCTAAATTAATCCACATAGTCTGTACAGCAGTATTAGCTGGTTCTGGCAAGAAAGAGATATTAAACTGTTGTTCCATGTGGATGTAATGTCTAGACTTCAACCTTTCCTATGGTACACTTTCCTTAAAACCATGTATGAGACGGTAAGATCAGAGACTAATTCTGTCTTCCAGGATTCACACTGCCACATTTTTCCCACAACAGCAAATCCTGCAGTCACCTCCCCACAGTATTTTCTGTCTTACCAAGTCCAAATCTGTAGCCGTCAGAGAACCGAGTGCTGGCATTCCAGAAAACACAAGCGCTGTCCACATGCTGGAGGAAGAACTCTGCCATTTTCTCTGGGAAAGAGACGGGGAGAAAAATAAAATCCAGGGCATACAGAATGTTCATGCACTCCAATAAACGCAGCACAACGCGGTGAACAGACAGAACAACACAACTTTCACATGCAACCTCATCAGACAGTATTTAAACAGCCTGGGCTAAGACATGTTTATTTATTCCTTCTTCTCAGTATGCTTATCAAGTAGACACAGCTGAAAATGTTGCAAGAAGCTTGCAAAGATGAGAAGAAAAATGATGTGTAATTCTAAATACTCGTGAACCTGCAAACAGGGACAGTTGTACGACTGGAGAGAAAGGCGAGCTGCCCCAAACATTCTGCAGTCAAATCGAGACAGTTAAACTACAGAGTCAGCTCGCCATTAATCTCATACATGAAATTGTTCCAGATAATAAAAAATCCTAAACTAAATTGCAATTGCAGGTATAATATTTGGGAAATACAATGCCGAAATACCTCATGAAATCAGCTAACTAAACCAGTTTAAATAGAACATGCAACAGCTGAGCGAGCTCGAGCGGAGGCACGTCTTTGTCCTCCAGAGACTCTGCAAGGCTGCAGGTCAGATGCCCTCAGCAACACGACAAACATCACAGATCAGCTCTATTTCATACACTCCCCAGCAAACCACTGGTGCGCCAGCTCCGTGGCAGTGCCTTGTGGTATCCACTGTATGCCCTTTAGTGACGCTCATTAGAGCTCGGTGGGAAGTACAGAAACAGAAGCCTGCTCAACTCACACACTGGTCGGCCGTAGATCATCATGATCTTACTGCAGGGGATCCTTGGGAGTTCCAGGCTTGGTCTGAGAGTCAACCTTTGGCTGGGCACAGCTCTAGCTAGGTTTTGAACTAGCACAGTGTTCAACCTGCATGCAGGACAGGTGCTACAGATGGGAGCAGCGCAGAGCTGCACACAGGAACACAAATTCACAACAGAGGCAAGAAACTGTAAATTGAGGTAAATGCAGCTTTTATACTAGGGATGCAGAAGTGGGAAGTTAAGGAGTGGGAGAGGCAGAGGGAAGATATTTGTGGTCCTTGTTTGCAAGACATAAAAATTACATGACCAGATCAAAAGTTTGATCTTCCCTGCAATCCCTATTCTCTCCAGTGATACAGGAACACAAAGCAATTTGCCTGGCAAGAGCATGTGCTGACTTGCTATCAGCCAACTGCTCAAGCACATCCCTTATCATCCTGGAATAAGGGCCACACAACAACATGTTTTCTCTGAGCTGAACAGGATTGTAGCCACATTCAGCTCATCAGTCTCCAGCTGGTTATGCCTCCTACAGACCCAAGAACAACTGCTGCAATGTAAGTAGTTACACTGACACCAAGAACTGGCAGTAGCTTAAGGAGCAGACCGATCACTAACCATTCTCCGTGATGATAACATCCGTGTGAGAACTTCCATACTTGTGGATATGTTCAACAGCCTCCTGGACGCTGTCCACCACCTCAATGCAGCACTCCAGGTCTCCATATTCTGTGCGGAGAGATTTCACTTCTGAAGGGCTGAATGTCAAGTACGATGCAAACTTCGGGCCAGCGTGGATCTTCACCTGCAATACCAGAAACATTCTGTGCTGCTGACCATACCGATGCCTTCCAGGTGAAAGTGTGGCTTCTTGTACTCTGTGGGATGGAGTTAATTTTCTTCATAGTAGTCCCTACAGTGCTATGTTTTAGATTTGTGACTAAAACAACGTTGAAAACACACCACTATTTCGGCTGTGACTGAACAGAGCCTGCACAGCGCCAGGGCTTTCTCTTTTTCTCCTCTGTCCCCCCAGCAAAAGGGTTGGGAGCGTGCAGGCAGCTGGGAGGGGACACAACCACGACCGCTGACCCGGACGGACCAAAGGGACACTCGGTGCCGTGTAATGTCACACAGCAATACAAACTGAGGGGCGGGGGTTTCTGAAGAAGGTGGGCATTGCTCAGACACTGCCTGGGCACTGGTCTGCTTGTGGCAGATGGTGAGTCATCAGTTTTGTGTCACTTGTGTGGGGTTTGGGGTGGGCTTTGGTTTGTTTTCGTTTTCTTATTCTTCCACTTCCTTCTCCTTCTTTCCTTGGCTTATCCAACTATCTTTCTTCCAAGCCACAAGGTTTCTTGCTTTTGCTCCTCTTATTCTCTTCCCACATCCCCCTTAGGGCAGGGGAGAACGAGCAAGTGGCTGGATGGTGCTCAGCTGCTGACTGGGGTCAACCCACGACATTGGTGAATCAAATGTTCACTGCAGGCAGGGTAAGAAAAATAAGCCTACACCTTGGGAAACCTATCAGACTGGTGAACCAGCGACAAGGCACAATAACAGCTCGAGTGCTAGGCTGGCTGCTGACCATGACACGCTCCTAGTCCAGGACTCATTTCAAAGTATTTAAAGAAATCACATCATTTGGAGAGGAAAGTCACCAGGCAGGACAGTACAACACTAGTGCTGGGAAAACACCTAAAATGTTGCAGCCAGCCCTTGTTTTAAGAAAGCAAGTGCAGTGCGGAGAATAACTACAGGAATGTTTCCAAGTTTGCACCTACAAAAGACTTAAGATCTTGAACGGCTTTTACCCTTTTACTTTGTAAACTAACACCAGTCCTCTCTGAAGCATGTGTTTCAGACACAACGGAGTTACTGGGTCCAAAACAAGAAAACTCACGCAGATGTTTTTCATTTGTTATAAAGAAGAACTAATGCATTATCAATACCTGAGTTTAATCATAGCAGCTGAGACACCTCAACGAGAGATAATTTAGATCTGATGCGGCAGAGAAATCCCCATGCAATTGAAACACAGGAAATTTTGACAAAACAGAAATGGGAAATGAGGCACAAGCCTGCAAAATGTGAAGGCTTTTAAAAAGTTATCTGTAAAACTGCACTTTCTTGTGCAACTATAAGTTACTTTAATTGCATAATCCTGCCCAATATTTGCATGTTTCTTCTTTTCAGGTCAGATTAGACACAGGTAACATCCTCCCCTCTGTACTGGGAGCCAGGTGGGTGGCGGTGGAAATGCACCAGTCCTCACATTCCTCCCATCCAAAGCCCAGAGATCCACCCTTCACTCTACTCTTCCTAAGAAACAACCAAACAAGATATGAAAAAGATCCATTAAGTGAGGACTTGCTCCTGACTAACTATCAGCTTCTTTTACTATGACCATTTCAACATCATCAAAACATATAGCTTATTTCACCCGCATTAATTTACCTGCCTGTACACTCTATTTGCCAAACATATACTGTTGTGTGAAAATCCTTCGTGGATATTTCTCTCCTGATGCACCTCTGCTGACAAAACATTACCCACATCAAGACAACTAACTAGTATACTGGCCTTTGCCTGTTCCTTTAATATACTAGGAGGGAAAACAGGTGGGGATAAGGGCATGCAAGATGAAAGGCTTTTAAAAATATTGATGAAGCAGAAACAGAATGGAAAAAAGGAGGAATTGACTTGGGAAGCTAAATATATCGATTCAAGATCAAGAGGCTTTGTGTCTGGTAAGTTAACAGCAATTAAGTCAGAATTAAGAAGGGTAGAGAAAGGGTTGTGTGTATGCTCTTCTAGAGCAGAAGATTATTTTTGCTATGTAAAAGTGTTCCTATCCCATAATGGCACACAGTTGCACTGAAGAAGCTGCTTTCAGATAATTTCTACAGAAAAACTTGCATTTGTGTGGAGAAGCAGAGATAGTTGTCTGTAAGTTCATCTATGTGTACAAAGAAACATATGCATAACTTGAGTGTTATTGCATCATAAAATTGAACAGGGCTACATCAGCCAGACCAAATGCTTCTTAAGTGGTAGAAAGAAACCAAACACAACAAAACACACAAAACAAAACACAAGAATGAGTGACTAACCTGTTCTACTCTCAACATGTCTATGATCTGATCAAACAACGGGGTTCTCAGCAAGTCTCGATGAATTAAGAGAGTTTCCAGAGCATTACAGGCAGCAGGGTATTCACACTTTGAGTCTCTGACTGAGGTTTAAGAGTAGATAACTGGTTACATAACATTTATGACAAAGATTTTGAACAGCATATGAATTATCAATTACCATAACCATGTTGCATACTCCAAATATGAAGTTCAGTTACACCCAAGAGACTCAAGTCACCCTCTCCCCACTTACTTATTCGTGTGACCTTCTCAACGCTGGCATCCGTGTCCACATACACATGGCAGATCCCTTCGCTGTGTCCCATTACTGGGATTCCCTTTGCAGCTTTCTGGATATCCCTGACCAGCTGTGATGAACCACGTGGAATGATTAGATCTATCAGCTTATCCAAACGGCAGAGATCTTCTACTTCCTCTCTTGTGTTCACCTGTGGTAGTTGCAATATAGTCAGTCTGTGGTTTCAAGTCTCAAGTTCTGCCCATACTTCTTATACATACCATAGCAAAGAAATAGTTGATTTAATTCTAGGCACTTACTAGTTGCACTGCATCTTTGACTCCATGAGTGGAGAGTGCTTCTTGTACCAGATGATGAAGGATTTGATTGCTATGTGCTGCCTCTTTCCCTCCTTTAAGTAATAAGCCATTTCCACTGGCTATGGCTAAAGCAGACACCTGTTAGAAAATATTAAAAAAAAAAAGAGAAAAGAAATTTGTCTCTGTTGGAATAACACCCACAAAATCCAATAAGAACAGGATTTTTAATACTGTTGATTTACTCAATATTCACCTACAGTTTTCATTTTACGGCACCAAAAAGTCATTACAAGTAACAGCACATTGAACTCCAGAAACAACACGTGTTAGTGTTTCAGCAACAAACGTGAGTTCTTAGGGTACTACTGGCAGGAGGAGGCTGCAGTGGACAAGCCAGAGGAAACCCTGGACCCAGGCTCTGGTATGAATACGGGGCAGTCACCCCACAGAGACCGACGTTAGGTGCAGGAAATCTTGTCCCTGGCCATTCTGGCAGAAAGTGGCTAATGAGCTCGTCCTGTGAACACGAAGGACGTTTGCATCATGTTGCCTACAACAGAAGCCACGAACTGACGACACTTAAGTGTGGGGAAAAATACCTTCTAGACAATAGACCCAGAATCACCTGTATCACTTTGCTTTCATGTCTATAGCCAGAAAGAACTGACTGAAGTTGTTGCCTTTCTGTTTAAGGTGCCAGATTCCATCTATTAGAGTCCAGCAACACAACTAGACTATATTTCTAAAAAATGCTCCACAGAAGCCACTGCTTTTTCAAATTTAGATTAAAAAATAACTTCTTCTGTTGAAAACATATACCCAGTCTCCAGACACTAGTTCTTATTGGTGTTTTTCCCACCAAACTGAAAACCTCTTTAACAGAGGGGTGGTGGTAGGTTTTTTTATTATTTTTTTGTTCTTTTCTACCTAGGACTACGTCAGATATTATAAAGCTCTCTTCCCAGACTTATTCTATTTTTCTATCCCTTTTTGTCTTCCTCACCACAATACCATTCTCAGTGGCATCACAATTTGTCCACCTATTTGAAAAACAGAGCATTTGAAAAATATAGCATACACTCCTTTGAAAGAGAGAGACATCAGCTACTCAGGGCAAGAGATCAGGGCTGAAGTCCAGAAAGACAGACCATAATTCAACAGGGAAACATACTGGTTATCTATGAAGAACACAGCTGGCAGCAAGGAGGTAACACTGGTAGACGAGGGAGACTTGTGCCTTTCCGTTTGATGGGAACTTTGCCGAGAGCACACTCCCTTTCAGTATGAAATGGGGACCACCCACAAAATTCAGTCCTCAAGTACCAAGCTGCCCACTGGCTGAGTCTCATCCCCTTTTGAAGTGCCTGTACCTATCACTTTACCCTCAAACACCTGCTCATCTGTTAGAAAACACCTCACTTGATCTTCCTAAACACCTAATGTTAATCGTGGGAAATAGCATTGATAATTAAGATGTTTGTTTTCTTTCAAAATTCTATTGCAGTTGCTCAGTAAGGTATTCACAGAATCCCAGCCTGGTTGGGGTTGAAGGGACCTCTGGAGATCCCCAGTCCAACCCCCCCGCTCACGCAGGGTCACAGAGCAGATCCCACAGGATCCCGGGGGTTTGAATGTCTCAGAGCAGGAGACTCCACACCCGCTCTGGGCAGCCTGGGCCAGGCTCTGGCACCGCAAAGCAGTTTCTCCTCATATTCAGGTGGAACCTCCTGTGTTTCAGCCTGTGCCCGTTGCCCCTCATGCTATCATTTGGCACCACTGAAAGGAGTGTGGTCCATCCTCTTGACACCCACCCTAGAGATATTTATAAACATTGATCAGATCCCCTCTCAGCTTCTCTTCTCCAGCTGAGCAGCTCTAGCTCTCTCAGTCTCTCATAAGAAAGGTGCTCTAGGCCCCTAATCATCTTCATAGTCCTTCAATGGACTCCCTCCAGTAATTCCTTGTCCTTCTTGAACCAGGGAGCCCAGAACTGGGCACAGTTCTGCAGATGCGGCCTTACCAGGCTAGAGCGGAGGGGGAGGAACCTCCCTTCACCTGCTGGTCACACTCTTTCCAATGCACCTCAGGCACCATTGGCCTCTTGGCCACAAGGGCACACTGTTGACTCACTGTCAGCCTGTTGTCCACCAGAACTCCCACGTCCTTTTCTGCAGAACTGCTTTCCAGCAGGTCCACCACAAGCTGTAGTAGTGCCTGGGGTTGTTCCTCCCCAGTGCAAGACCCCACATTTGCCCTTGTTGAACTTCATCGGGTTCTCCTCTGCCCAGTCCTCCAGCCTGTCCAGTCTCGCTGGACGGCAGCACAGCCTCTGGGGTGTCAGCCCTTCCTCCCAGTTCGGTATTCAAGAATCTCAAAATAAGACCAAGGTTGCCTCTGCAATGTTAGGTCAGCCCCATATTTTCATGCACCATAAGAGCATTTACTCACAGCAATACTGCCACACAGAGCTGCAGACCGACATATTTGCCTTTAAAATGCCTGCCTTATTCCCGGCACGAGATAAATGACATTCGTGTACAGTACAGTAGTTGAGATTTTCACTAGCCTTTCCAGCAACTTCAGTACTTAAGAACTTAGACACCAATTTTCATCACGCCCATCTCATTGCAAGCGAGTAAACACTGTCATTGTGCCTCACTGCACACAGCAGTATCAGCACAGACCACGCAGAGCCTGGAGCTTCTGTGCTTTCTGTGCTCAGTCTTTTTTAACTTTTTAAACATTTTTTAATCACATATTCCGCCACAGTTACAGTTAATTACTAGTATCTATATTAAACAGTTCCTTTTTTAATTCCCGCCTGCAGTTCAGCTGTATGCAGTATGGACAGACAGAACAAGTGCTCATTGGTAAGAGCTGCCCAAGCTGTGAGTTAGGCACTGAACATACCTTCGTGAGACATATGCAGGAATCGCAACACCTGAATGCAAGATGATTCCTTTATGTTGGATTTTTAAAAATAAACAAAACAAAACCACAAAAACAACAAAAAGCCCACAAACAAAAACCCCAAACCAAACAAAACCAAAACAAAACCAAACAAAGAAACACACCCCCACAAAAAAGACAAGACTTCTTGCAGCCTCCCGTTTGGTCACCAACAGAAATACCCGTTTTTTGTCATCAAGGAGTTCCCAGCAATGTAACCGACCCTCCTCACATACCTGTGGAAGACAGTCAGGACGGGACTCAAAGATCACAAGAAGGACACCAATCGGCACTGTGACCTGCTCCAAATCCAGGTCTTTCGCTATCCGCGTTCGCCGAATTATTCGGCCCACGCTGTCCTTTGAGGACGCTGCGATCTGACGCAGACCAATAGCCAAGCTGTTCAGCTTTGACGTAGACAAACTTAGACGTTTCAACAAAGGAAGTGCCAGTCTTCCTAAAGAAAGAAAAAATGGTGCTGGAGTTAGACTGGCCTGCCTAGGCTCAAGCAAAAGCAGCTTAAACAACTCGTGAACCTAAGGAAAAATCTCATACTTCCTGTGCCCTAACAAAAAACCCACCCATGATGAAAAATACACAGCATTAGGTCTGGTAGTGACAATAAAACCACTCAAATATGACAATGATTTCCCCCCCCACAACATTTTCACATTAGCCAGTTTAAATGATTTGCACATGAAGCAACATCAACATCCACAGTTTAAGGTTTGCCCTATTTCAGGTACTGCTGTATGTCCAAATTTCTCCTTTGCCTCCTTTGGCAAAACTGAGGGGGTTTTGTTTGTTTGTTTTTACAGTTCACTGCTCGGTGTTTTCCAAGGCCCCAGTGTCTTCTCTGACGAAGGTATCTGTTTTCTGCAATTAAGGAAGCTGCCGCTCTTTACGCTGACAAACTCTCAAGGTCCTGGGTTCACTAATCTGTGGCAGCCATACTACCCCACCCCCGGTGACAGAAGATTCTAGTTTTGCTCATTTCCTTCAAGGCCCAGAGAGGTTCAAGACAACAGGATTACCACGGAAGGACTTGAAATATTACCTTTATTTTCAGCCTCTTCTAAATCCTTTTTGTTTGCTAAGAGAATTTCTTCTCTCTGGTCAGTTAGCAAATCAGCAAGACGATAAATAATCTCGGCTCTCTGAAAGAGAAAACAGTTTCTGAACAGACCTCTTACACATAGTCTATGCTATCTGACATCTGGTCCCCTTCAGTCCTTTTATGTTAACCACATCCTCTCACTGTCCTGATTTCCCAAATACCTCAGGCCAGCTAATTTTTGAAGGCTGCATCACATCGAAATATGAGGCTGAACGCTGCTTCAGCCTTGAATTTGCTTTCTACTATTTTGCTTTCCATGTCCAGGCTTCTTCACCAAACCCACAACGTTCTTCCTTTAAGATCACCTTGTGTTCTTCACAACCAATGCCACATTCGCCCACCCGGCTGCAGAGCCTACAGCTCCTCTTCCGCATGCACTACACGCGAGAGCAAACGGAGCAAGTTGTTCCAGGTAATTCTTCAGCAGCTCTGATCACAATTTCTGTGACATATTTGACACTATTAAAATTTTATATAAACCCCACACGAAAACATATGTTAATTCATAGACCCAAAATACATTATCTTTCTGCTCTTCTCATCTCTTTAAGCATGCTACAATCCAAATTGTGGACCTGGCACAGAAAGAATAGATTCTCGTCCCAAGGGGCCCATTTGTGTTATGCATCTGTGTTGTAAAACCCACCACACATTCACAGCTTAACAA
Organism: Columba livia; assembly: GCF_036013475.1. Classification (NCBI taxonomy): domain Eukaryota; kingdom Metazoa; phylum Chordata; class Aves; order Columbiformes; family Columbidae; genus Columba; species Columba livia. Next base: position 280,050 of record NC_088607.1, read on the forward strand.
GCAAGGCCATACTGTTCTGTCACCTGCTCCGGCTGCAGAGCTGCCAGCGTCCTGCCACCAGCTCGCGCCATTTCAGCCTGCTGCTCCACCGTAGGACCTGCAGGAAACAAAAACACGCCACGCAGACAAAGTAACAGTGCATGTGGAAGTGAACGCTAGGCCTTCCAGTTCTTTGCTCAAAGCAGGAAAGCAGGTACAGAGTCTTGGACATAGTCGAGAAATCTGTTGTATGGTAAAACAGGAAAATCTGTACCTGACACAAAAATACTGCTATGGCCCCCAAACGTAAAAAGTCACCACAGGGATTCTGCAAGGTCACCAAGTCAGAGGCAAGTGCGCACCTTGCATCAAACACACTTGGCAAAGGGCAGAAGAACACCGGGACAGCCGAGTCCCAGGGCACGGCAGGCTACTGAAAGAAAGAAGGCAGACTTTGAAAAGTTTTGGTGTCCAACTGAGGAAATCAGAAGGGATTACAAAATAGCGTGGGAATATAAAAACAATAATGGAAGCCAAAACTCAGTCAGAAAAGCGGCTCTCCCTCCGTCTCCTCCTGCACGCCTTTTAGAAGGGTTCCTATAGAAGGGGTTTGGTTGGCTTTTTTTTCCTGGCAGGACCTCAATGTCTCAAACTGAAATTAAATGGAACAGGTTACTTCTGTTTCTGTTTCCAAACAAGTCACCAGGTTCAGGTAGCATTTCCCCAAAGAATTCACAAGTTGCTCATGGATAAACTAAGTTGTGACTTTTAACTGTCCAGAAATTGTCTGTAAAACAGATAACGTGAAGGTCACAAATATGACTCAGCTTCTATTTATGAAGGGTCTCATGGAAATTGCCAGAGCAGGACCTGCAATGCTACGGAAAATGTCAAGAGCTATACTGGGAAGCGTAAGAGAAGAACTTGCAGACACATGATTAATTAGACATATTTAAGAAGTGCGAAAACAGTTTTTAAAGTGAAGTAATACTTTACAAAGTATGGTACATTTTGGTGTTCTTTAAGAAAAGTGACTGTATGTAAGCAGAAATAGTAGATTTTTAACAGTTACAGAATTTCAAAAGTGTGTTCTTTGGAAGATACTATACAAAGAGGGGACTGGAGTAAACGCTTGCACAATGGCGGAAAAGCGACAGTAAAATTCCACATGGACTTTTGCTGTTTGCCATATTTGTAAGTGATTCAGAATGGGGTCACAAGACTAAAAGCTTTGCTGCTGATACGGATTTATTACATTGGGACTAACCGCAAAGTGTCACAATTGCACTTTTTCTTAGAAAGTAGCTGTGCAGAGGAGCCGAGCGGGGCCCGGCCCGCAGAGCAGAGGAGCCGAGTGGGGACCGGCCCGGCCCGGCCGCAGAGCAGAGGAGCTGAGCGGGGACGGGCCCGGCCCGGCCGCAGAGCAGAGGAGCCGAGCGGGGCCCGGCCCGGCCCGGCCGCAGAGCAAAGGAGCTGAGCGGGGACGGGCCCGGCCCGGCCGCAGAGCAGAGGAGCTGAGCGGGGCCCGGCCCGGCCCGGCCGCAGAGCAGAGGAGCTGAGCGGGGCCCGGCCCGGCCCGGCCGCAGAGCAGAGGAGCTGAGCGGGGACCGGCCCGGCCCGGCCGCAGAGCAAAGGAGCTGAGCGGGGACCGGCCCGGCCCGGCCGCAGAGCAGCTCCCGTGTCCTGCGCTGCCCCGGGAGCGCGGCCGGCGAAGGGGACCCGGCCCCTCAGCTCTGGGTAGCCCACACCGGGAGGGCTGCGCCCAGGGCTGGGCCCAGCACCACAGACACCGACACTGTGGAGAGTCCAGCAAAGGGCCGTAAAGATGATGGAGGGACGGGAGCATCGCTCGTATGAGGAGGGGATCCCACCAGCGTGTACAAACACCCGAAGGGACGGCGTGAAGAGGGAGACAGGCCCTTTTCAGTGGTGCCCGGTGACAGGACGAGGCAATGGACACAAACCGAAGCACAGGAGGTGCATCCCATCAGGAAACACTTCTGCACTGTGAGGATGGTCCAGCACGGGCACAGATTGCCCAGGGAGGTTGTGGAGTCTCCATTCTTGGAGATAACCAAAATCTGTTTGGACACAGTTCTGGGCAACCTGCTTGAGCAGGAGGTAGGACCAGGTGACCCTGTCGTCTGTCATACTGCCCCTTCCAACCTCAGCCGTCTGGCAATTCCATGAGTTCCTCTGCAGACAAACCAATAGGCCAAGACACAGCAAGTGTGATTCAAACCAGATAAACGTGAAGCAAATGCAGAGGGGAAATGGACAATCGGACATTCGTATGTTGACAAATAACACTACGAAAACATCATCTCAGTGAACATCCACATCAAAAAGTAAATTCAATGTTTGGAATTATTAGAAAAGGCCTAGAGAACATGACAGAAAACATCACACATCAAAATTCAGTTAGTTCTGCCATCTCATAAATTAAAGCTTCATTTGCATCTTGAGCACTATGTGAAATTTTGATTTTTGGACATCTCAAAAAGGCCACAATAGAATGAAAACAGGTTTGAACAACAGAAGCAGAGACGACCACGTCTTTGGATCAGCTTCTGTACAAAACGTCTAAGACCAAACCTCTTTCACGTGGAAGAGAGAAGGTGAGGGGAAGGACTACGTCTCACATCTTTCAAGTTAAACAGGGGCGGATCATCCATAAAGGCAGCAGGGGCATCAAATGAAGATACGGGAAGAAAACTCAGAACGTTCCCCACCGCCCCAGACCCCAACTAAAGCAAGCTTCTCTTCACGGAGTCCTAGCTCCAGAGGTTAAGGCTCCTGACTGTTGTGACACAGAGTCCTGCAGATGCTAAACTTTTACATGGGTTCAAAGGATGATTTGACAAATTCTTAAAAGAAATCCATTGAGGATTATTATACACAAAGAAGTTTTCTTGGCTTAAAGCGCTAGTCCAAAGTGTCACTCTGTACTTGTCCTGTCCTGCTGAGGTCAGGGATCTTTGGTCTGACTTTCTCCAGTGATGGTTACACCATTCCAGCCATGCACTGGCAGGAAAACATTCCTACCCACCATGGTAGAAAACTGAGTCGTAAAAGGAATTTCTGGTAAGAAATAAAACTAAACACTGTCTTAGCTCAGCAGCACATTCTACATCCACATTTTCACACTGAAATCTTCAATACTAGATGATAACCCCTAAGACAAAAAAATGGTAAAAATTCTTTTCACTGCATTCTTCAAATGCAAGTCTGAGATGGCAGTTTATCAGCTGGAGGGAACCAGAGCAGAGGATTCAACATTTTCTATTCCTACTTTAGAAAATACCTTTCAAAATCCATTTTTCAAGCAGAGGGTGGTTTCCTAGTTATTGTACGGGTCTAGCCAAATTTTATCCCTAACCTTTCAGGAAATGTCTAAAACTCCCAATGTACACATTACCTCTGTACTCACCTGCAGGTTTTACCTCTGAAAAAAAAGTTCCAACTTTTTTCCCTTCCACAATATCTGTGATGACATGACCCGAGATCTTTGGGTGGGTTCCATTTGCAATCACTACAGAGGTGCCTCCTTGGAGGGCCCACAGCGCTGCTTTCACCTACAGTGAACGACAGAGCCAGTTCCAGGAAATTCGCTTTTTACTTGAATCCCCACTCTCAGTAAGAATTCTTGCTCCATTTTGATCACTTATGCTTTCAAAGAGCATTCAACACACTTGAGGGATTTACATGATGTAGCACTGAATGAAATAATCTATTTGTGCTTTACCTTCCCTTCCTTAACTAGTCGCTACTTCATGAGCACACGTCAAATCTTCCTCACAGCCTGCTTTTGTAAAGGCCTCTGCAAGGGCACTTTGGTCACATGTTCTGTTTCACCATTACCTTACACTGTAAGACCATCATACTGTTTGAAGAAAGACAATTTTATTTTTTTAAAATGTTCTGTTGCCACTTTCCCTGACATTGATTAGCCATCAATAATTATTACAATCCACTTTAAGTGACCGCATGGGATTACTTGTACTGCAGAGCACTGTTCTCGCTCAGGTCCTAGCCATTACAGTATAACATTAACATATTGTTCAACACTTTAAGCTGTCTGAATTACTCCCTTAAAGTCTGACAGCCTAAGCACTCCTCATGGATCTGCCCACGAGGCAGAGGTACTCTCACTGTTTATAACTCTCTGGTGAAGCTAGGAAGTTTGCCGAAGAGTTGCTCAGCTTTCCACACAAAGATTTTACCTACTTCGTTCACATTTCCTGTTCAGGTTCTCAAAGGATGGTTTTATTTATTTGCTGCTACTTTTTGCTTGCGAGTACACCTATTGTCTTAATAGTTGTTTCTTTCAGTAGGCTCTATCTGAAGACTGCACTTCTTTAGTTTTGACTTATGTGCTTTTTATTTGGCATTCTTCCTCTTTTTTGTTGCTATTTTGGAGGAGGATTCTCTAGGTACAGCATTTAGGAGTCATCTTCAAAGGTCAGGACCACAGTGTACTAAGCCAAGTCTAGAAGTAACATACCTAAGATCTAAGGCAAGAAGCAAGTTTGAAACAAGAGCACCGATGTTCACAGACTGAAGGGAACTGAAATCAATGATCCTCCCAGATCACCTGTGTGCTAAAGGCTTTGCGGAGGGCAGGCAACATGAACAACAAGAGCTCTATGAAATTCAGGGGCAGCATCTTTGTGGGCATTGCCCAAACATGTAGGGCAAACATAAGTGCCCTTTCTGAACTACAGTGTTGGCACACCGCCTTGCTCAGCCCTCCTACAGAATGTTAAGCTTACAGCACAATAGGGTCCTTTGAAATCAGGTACTGATTGGTCCTAAGATTAGCCTCTTCCCACACACTTAACCCATTGCTTAAGGCATCACAACATGATTTCTCTAAAATTTCCCCCCATCCAAGATTTCACTGGTTCATGTCAAAATACAAAACCACAAACCCAAACCCCAGATGTTACCTGCTGAAGAGGTGCTGCCTGTGGCCTCCTCTGTTTCTTTTCCCGGCCGAGGAATGGGCAGCATTATCCCACAACTGTATTTAATTACATGTCATTTATTTTACTGCAAAGGCTTCTCTCTCTGCTCCCTCACTTCTACACGTTCCTGCTATGGTTCTACAATTACATATGACAATCCATATTCACTGGGAGACAGCACCTGCCAGATATGTCTGTCACAAACTCTTGACTGCTACAAGACCATCAACTGCTCCATTTTTGCTCAAGTTTCATGCTGATAATCAACATTTGTACTTCAAGCTACCAGCTGTTTCTTCTATTATTGATGTTAACAGTTTTCCAAAAATATCACCCAATTCTCGACTGTAAGAGATTTTTGTTACAACAGCAACACTGAGATTTACCTCTGCATAACTCAGGCTTAAAGATACCAAATATCTCCAACAATACAAATATCTCTACAATCCAAGTACTCTCCGACCTTGGCCGCTTTCCCCTCAATATCTGCCATCGTTTAAACTATTCCAGAAGCCAGATAAAGTTGTTTCTCAATAAGCTCTATACCTCCTTCAGTTACAAACAGAACACTCCAGTGCCGCCTCCGTTTGCCACCTTCCAGCTCACGCTCTGACACTCCAGTGTGCCTTACCTGATTCTTCAGAAAAGGAAATAAAACATACGGTAACTGGTGAAGAATTTCACTTTGGTCTTTCTCTGCTTAGTCAAATCTGCTTCTGTTTCCACAGACAACCTTCCAAAAGTGTCCTGAGGAAACCCGGATCAATTAATGCTGCCATAGTGTATATCCCAGCATCATGAGAGCCATATGCTGAAGTCTCACACCACAGCCATGTTCATGCACTCACAGCAATGAATACTGAGGGCATCTGACCGTGTACAGCACTAAAAACCACTGGCCCTCCTGCCTCTACTAATCTTGTACTCAAGAACATGTATCCTTCAGAAGCAAAAAGCACATGTACAAACTCGGAAAGGAGACGGAGGTATCACATCACCTTCAAGTGACAGGGATTCCCAAAACCTTTGGATTATCACCTAAGAGGGAAGCGAGGATGGGCTCAATTTAGAACACACACATACAGTTCCAAATGCTACATTTTGTAAATTACTGGGGTGTAATTCATTAGTAGTTCTTTTCAATTTACATGGACCTAAGAAAGAAGCTAAAGGAACTCATCCACAGTCACACAACAGCTGAGGCTGGAAAGGATCTCTGGAGATCAAGTAGTCCAACCACCTGCTCAAAACAGGGTCAACTGGAACAAGTTACTCAGGACACTGTCCAGTCAGGTTCTGAACATCTCCAAACATTAGATTGCACAAGCTCTCTCAGCAACCTCCTCCAGTGCTTCAGCAACTTCACGAGAAAATTCTTACACTTCCATCTGATTTCTTGTATTTCAGTCTGTGCCCCTTGCCTCTTGTCTGTTCCCTGGACACCACTGAGAAGAGTCTGGTTCTGTCCCCTCTACACCCTCCTCTCGGGTATTTATACACAAACCTCCACTTCTCCAGGGTAAACAGTCCTCGCTCTCAGCCTCTCTTAGCGTGACAGATGTTCTGATTCTTTAATCCTGTTCACGGCTCTCGGCTAGATTAACTGTAGTGTGCCATGTCCTTCTCGCGCTGCGGTGTCCAGAACCAGACACAACTCCGCAGGTGTGGTCTCACTAGTGCTGAGCAGAGGGAAATCGTCATTTCCCTCGGCCTGACAGCCACGCTCTTTCTGATGCAACCCAGGCCACTGTCGGCCTGCTTTGCCCAGCAGGCATCTTGTTGGCTCACATTCCACTTGGTGTCTACCAGGGCCCTGATGTCCTTTCCAGTGAACCTGCTTTCGGGCCAGTCACTGCGCAGCCCACACAGCTAATGGAGCCGTTCCGGCCCGGGGCAGGGCTGGTATTCCCATGACTGAGCTTCACAAGGTTCCTGTCTGCACGTTTCTGCAGCCTATCAAGATTCGCCTGAACGGCAGCACAACCATCTCATCTATCTCCCTTTCCCACATCTCCCGTCCCTTCCCAATTACAAAACAAATGTTCCATATTTCTACCTTGGCTTCCATGCCTCCCATTCCCACCCGGGATTTGGTTCCAAACGTTACAGACTGCTGGTCTCCTGGGTAGAATATGTCAATGAGCTTTGCATCATCAGATCCTGGAGGGCTGTCAAAGAGTCCTGAAATAAAACAATACAAATCTGTTAGTGTTGTATACCCTCACCTCTCAAGCTCACTCATGAAAAAAGAAAAAAAATACAAACCATGAGGCTCAAAAGCTGTATTCCACTTCACAGATTAAAAACTTTCACCGAAGCCTGGTTTTTGTGGGACTGCAAGCATGATACGCGTAACAGGCAGGCGCAGGAAGCACAGCTTTACCAAAACCAACAAACGTGAAACTGAAAACCCACATGCTGAGTATCAGCGTGCAGGCTGGGAGGTATGACATGTGACTGAGGTTACAGAGACAGTTCACAGCTCTCGTATGTTCAAAATCCAGGCTTACATATGCAAACCCACAACTGAACAGGCAAGGAATAGTCCTCACCAAAATCTCAGATGATATTCCTGAACTCTGGGTTGTAGAGTGATGAACTGGGCATTTCAGAAATATGTAAAAAGGGTAATTATCGAATTATGCTAAGAAGGAAGACACCACGGAGACACATTCATTAACTTTTTTTAAAATTTAGTAATTTTATGTAATGTTTGGAGTTGAATGACACTTTGGCTTACCTAAGACATTAAACCTAAACTCTACCACCACACTACCCAAAAATTCTATGTCAACAAATACTGTCATTACAAATTAGAGGGCACAAGTGCAGATTGTGTCCCTCCTTGATACCCTGGGAGGAGATGACACACATCTTCCCATAAACAAGATGTCACATTCAATGAACAAGCTCAGAGGATGGGCGTGTCAGGTGTTAATTTTTTTAGAAGTTGTTTTGACTATCGCTTTTACAAGTTGTTCTCAGACAGACATTTCAACTATAATCAACCATGAAATCCAGCTGAATCTGCTAAAAGAAACTGTGTTTATGGAAAGGCACCTCCTTCCTCCTCAGGGCCTGCAATATGTGCCCAAGTCCAGGATCCACTGAAAGAACCCATCTGGAGAAGACGAAAAGACCACGTGACCTGCGTGGTGTGGACGGCACTGATCTGACACTGCACCCACTGTGCTCCTCTCTCTACAAAAAGAACTTCAGCATCCACAGGTGAGAGACTCATGTCACAGCAGCACAGCTCAGAAGACCAGAGCAGTGTAAGCCAAATGTCTGGGGACAGTAAAGGGTTGCAAGTTCCAGGTATCTGGAAGGCAACAACCAGGACTTGTAACGTACCTGCAATTCACTGAAAGAGAACCTGCTGCCAGAAGAACTACTGCAGAATAGTATTTGGCTTATACACCTGATTCTAATCACATGGCCTTTATCCTGCATATTACTCATGACTATATCATACAATTCTGAGAAGCCCACAGAAATACCATAGTACATACAGTATTCTGGGTTCTGGAACACGTCTCAAGTCCACATGCATCCTTACCCACCCAGACTCAGCAGGGTGGCAGACAGGCTTCGGATTACGCATCAGCATTGGGTAAATGCCTTAAGGAGTTACATGGTACATTGTAACTGTCTCTCTAAAAGACAAGAGCTGAAGAGATCAGTAAAGCCTCAATATTGTTTTGACTATCTGATGTATTTCAATAAAACAAGAAAGCAATTAAGTGACTCACAAACCTTCTACATCTGAGAGAACAATCAGGAGATCAGTTTTCATTTCCACAGCCAGTCGTGCTGCCAGACTGTCGTTATCCTTCACACTAATCACCTGCAAGGCACATGCATATCAGCAGCACTGAATAGTGGGGGGAACTAGGAAATACTTGGCTGCAACATTCAAAAGCAAGCTACCTCAGCACTACCAAGGCCTGCTGAGCTACTTTGTTCACTCCCACTGGAAACTTAGAAGGTGCTATTCGTGTGAAAGTACATGTGCTTTTGGAACGCAGTGAAGCGGTATCAAAATGACAAGTAGCGTGACCAGTACCTGCACTGTCCAACCTGGTGCCCAGTGACAGGACAAGAGGTACCAACTGACCCTCCTTCAAGCAGGGGTGCTGGACCAGATGACCTGCACAAGTCCCTTCCAACCTCAGCTACGAGGTGAAAGCCACACTGGGCACGTTCGCTTTGGCAGGGCAGAGCCCACCTGCGTGCATTACAGTAACAGCCGGGTCAGCAGAGCCCTCCCGCGCCCCCTGCCCACACCACGAAGCTGGTATGTTTGTTTCCCTGCTGCAGCCTCAGAGAGGCTGATTATGTCAGCCTGACTATTGTCCCTGATTACGGCATTAGTGCAGTGCACATCAGTGCTGTACCATCTACAAGCAGGATCCAATCTCTTACAATACTTTACCCACATTTACCCCCTGTAGATCACTGTTTGGCTCCGGAGGTGGAACAACAGCATCATTAGTGTTAATTATAGGGACAATATTCATTCTTAAAAGCTCATGCAATGTTCCATTTAAGTTCCGACGCTTCTGTTCATCATGGAAATCCAGGTTGGTGACTAAAATCTAAAAGGAGGAAAAAAAAATTAATATATATTTAGCCTACCGCTTTTCCCAAGAACACCATAAACGTATGACCCTCCGGGTCACTAAATAAACATAAGCTGCATTTACAGGATAAAGAATACAAGTGAGAAATAGTCTTTCCACAACATTTTCAGGTTTATATGCCTTAACTTCTACTGGAACCTACAACGGCCTTTCTCAAGTTGATGGATCACGGGCTCCAGGAATCAACGTGGAAAAAACCAAACCAAACCAAAACGAAACATAAGCAGAACATAGGTGCTGATGATAATTACTAAGACTCTAAACAATCTGATCCAAGACACTCAAGACACTGCCTTTCCTGTTGTTCCCTCCCGGGGTAAGGTTTGGACTGTTCCAGGCAGAAGCGACGCTTTGTCTCGAGACTTCAGCGCTAGAACTCACTCGCTTTTCTGAAAGAATCTTGGTCTTAGAGCCTCCTGCATGCAGACACCACTCCCTTCTTTTTGGTGCTTTAAGACAAAAAAACCCCTCAATGTCTGCCTTGAAGAGATTTTTTCTTCATTTTCACTCTGCCATTGGAAATTTGAGAACTAAGCAAACAACTCCACCACAGAAAAGTTACAATAGCATTTGGAATCACTGTGTACACTGACTCTTTTGGCATGGGCAATTATTTTAAATCAAAGAAATCGTAGTTGTCTGCAAACTTGAAAAATATTATAATCCAGTACAACCTGTAGTGATTGTGAGGTACACTCTAAACATTTGAGTGGTATCAGCTATACTGTATTACAGGAAGAAGCTCCTCCAAGCGAGACTTCATATTAGGCTCCTAAATTCATTAGAAGTGTCTAAAGAAATAAGGCCTTACAGCTGATACAATTCTTTATTCTCAGAGCATTTAAGATAAGCAAAGTCTGTTTAAGAGTAATTCGATTAACACAGTTGCAGTATTCGGTGAGGCAGCAGACCCAGGCTAGGGACACCACCACACGAGTTAGGAAGCTCTGCAGTGCAGACAGACAGCAAGTCCTGGGGCCCCCCTGTCGGCTCTTCCGAGCGCGTGGCAGGTCAGCCACTGTGATCTCTCAACCCGCACTCTGGATCAACAAGTTCAGCTTTTGCAAAGAGACCTCAACAGACTCCCACCCCACACATAAAAGCGGGACACACACAAACTCCAAAAAGAAAAAGCAGATTTGCTTCACCCTGACGATGGATAACTCCATTTGAGAAATAGTTAGCAAGGGACTCCTGTATAAGCCACCATTTACCCTACAAAAATAAGACTCAAAAGTAGGACGGCAATGGAAATGCAAGACTACAGTAAAGATAGCAGCATACAAAACATGGGAAAAAAAATCCAAGCGCAAGTCCACCTCTGACTGAACTAGAAAGTCAGCCTAGAAAAGAAGGAATCCCTTACCTGAGCTGCACAGATGCTGTACTGCGTGAACATGGCCTCGTACAACGCCATGAGCCCACTCTGCCCAGCTGCGGCACAGGCCCGCGCCTCCAGGACTGGAATAGCCTACGGAGATAACCAACAGCTGTCAGGGAGCGACCCCAGCAGGACGACCAGCGCCGGGGAACGGCGGGAGCGCCGCCAGCCACTCACCATGTCTTTCAGCTGACTCTGCCCTGAATGAAGCGCTTGCCTCACACTCTGAGAAAGCAAGATCTCATGACGTAACCGCTGCTTTCCAAAAGCTACAGCACCACTGGTGACAATCATCATCTCTCGACCCTGATTCTGCAGCATTGACACCTGTAAGTACAGAAGATACGAAACAGGGCCTGCAGTATGATCACAGTACGCACAACACTTCCGCCCATCATGGATAACCTCATGCTCGCAGTTCTTGCTGACGCAAGTGTTTCGCTTCACCCATGGAAGTACAAAGGCAGCCAGGCTCTAAGATACTCCTGGATGCCTTCTGAGACACTTGGCAGGTATGCGAAGGGCTGCATGCAATCTATAGCTTCTGCTAAACTTTCTTGTCACTGCACCAGTTTTTATGACAGAGTCATGCTCGAATTTTCACAATATATATTACACAGCAACACTTCTATAACCCTCGTCCCTCCACTGCTACAGATAAGGAAAGATAAGATACGGAAAAGCTGTAAAGTAACAGCTGTACCTTCCACCAACCTTCTCATTCGCCATCCACTCCCAAAGCTGCCATTGTACAATAACTTTGTATTCCAAAAGTCAAAAAGCTAACTCTGATAGTACAGCTTTTAATTCCTCCTTCTTTACATGCATCTGGCCAGACTTCTTTCAAATCTTTAAAGCTAAACGTCTTACATGAATTTAATTTGTTATAATATGTTAACTTTACTTCCCAAAGAAGACATGTCCAATCCTACCCCCCAGTCATAATTTCATTTTAGAGAACCAATCCGTCAGTTGATCTCATCAGTTTTTCCTACAAGCACCAAAGTTTCAGGCTTTCTGGGTCTGCCCTTTCTGCAGATTTCACACACTCCAGTGCCACCTTCCCACTAGATCCAACTAATGCCCCAGTCACGTCTCACCTACTGCACTGAAAACCCCTCACTGTGCCAATTCCCCCGCTCTGCACCGCGGGCTCTGGCTGAGATGGAGCTAGCTTTCTTCACGGGGGCCCACAAGGTGCTGTGTTGTGGATTTCAAGACTAAAGCACTGTTGATAACATCCTGATGTTTTGCCTGTTGCTAAGTAGTGCTCGCACAGCATCAAAGCCTTCTTTTTCCCATGCTGAGCAGTCCTTGCACAGCATCAAGGCTTTCTTTTTCCCACTACAGCCCAACACAGCAGGCAGGATAGGAGCTCGTCGAGAAGTTCAGAGAGGACACACTTGGGACAGCCAACACGAACTGGCCAAAAAGCCATTCCATACCATGCAACGTCATGCTCAGTAATAAAACTGGGGTAGCAGAATAGGAAAGGGCACGGGGTTTCTTCCAAGGTGGCCGTCACTCGGGACTAGCTGGGTATTGGTCGGCTTGTGTGAGGTAGAGAGTGACTGCCTTAGCATCACTTGTTCCTTTTCCCTTCTCCTTCACTTATCGAGCTGTCTTTATTTAAACCCATGAGTTTTCTTACTTTCACTCTTCCTGTTTTCTTCCCAATCCAACTGGTTGTGGGGCAGCCGTGTGGGGACTGAACACACATCGGTGTGGGGGCTTAGCTGCTAGCCAAGGTCAACCCGCCATACCTTCAAACACCAGTTTACTGAGTTATGTGGTTTATGCTACCACAGAACAGGGGGATGAAAAAGGGAAAGGCCAACTCATTGCTTTAAAGGGCCATTTTATGAGTTTTTCCTACAATCTTCTGTGTCATCCAACAGTCACCGAGTACCTGAAGTTAAAACAAACATTCCATTCCAGTCACGGAATTACCTGCTCTACAATAGATGCCAGCCTTCCAAGGGCCAGGCCACACTCGTCCCCGCGCGTCACAACAGCACTGCCCAGCTTCACCACAATCCGCTTCGCGTGCTTCAGCTCGCTGCGGTGCGCAAACGGCTTCCCATGTGCACGGCTGAGCGGCACGGTGATAAACGGGATGTTGCTCCAAAACCGGATGGGTTCATTCCTTAATCTTTGGTTGTGGCGAGGGGGATCTTTGGGAAAGAAAGAAAGGAAAAAAAAACACAACACAGTTTTAAGTTTTATTCACGCTTTAAGCCCTTGAACTCAGGTAACACTTCTTGCCTCGTCCTGTGCAGCACTAGTCGTCCTTATTGACATACAAGGCAACATCCCCTGTGTGTCAGAGCTCTGACTCTGAGCATCTAGGGCAAGGGTGTCAAACTCATTTTCACAGTCCTAAAATTATGCTCGGCTCTTTGAAGGCAACCACAAGGCTGATGTGGCCCCAGTGAAACTGAGTTTGACACCTCTGCTCTAGGGGATCAAACTGAAGAACGCTGCAAAAGAGCCCATGCAGCTCACATCAGAAATTAGTGTACTAGTTTTAAAAACAACCATCTACTATGCCTTGCCTCATTAGGTACAGCTAGAGAGTTTTCTCGTCTGTAGTAGCACAGAAAGCTTAACTGTTAGGACAGAAAAGAAACACAGCTTTTGCAATATCTTTAAGTCAGGTATTTTTGCGCGTTGCTCAACAGGGGCAGCAGAAGGGGGATGACGGACACGCACTGGAAGTCGCCTTCCTATGGGATAAACAGGCGTTGGAGGGAGACAGTCACAGCATTACTCAGGTAATAAAAGATACACAGGGTTGGCACTTTGCCCAAGCCAGTGAGCCAGGGAACATTTCTCAGCAAAATCTTTGCCTCTGAAATGCCTGCAAAGGACAGTAAGACCACTGTCCGCACAACAGACTTAAGAAAATAGTGACTATTAAGGTACAATCACAAGGACCAGTCTGGATCCTTTCTCATTGGCAAAGAGGTGGACCCAAACACATTAAGTCCCGAAGTTAAGCTGAAGGAATGAAGGTGGACGGAAAGCACCCCCAACATGCTTCATATGAGGTTTTGCAGAGCCACGATGAATTGTGTCTGAAGGAGGAGCTCTGCAGATAAGAATACCTGCAGTCCAAGTGGGTCAACCGGATAATTAATATAATGTGGACAAGCCATATTACTGGAAAAAAAATCTGAAACCACATTTCCATATACTCCATTTAGTTCTTGTTTTATTATCCTAAAACTGCAGTAAACCAGGTCAACTTTTTGACAGTTTGAAAAACATCAGTACATCAAAAAAAGAGGAGAAGTCAACAGAGCTACAGCTCAGAAAAACAAAGTTTAGAATTTTCAAGACTTTAACATATATTAATTCATATAAATATCAACAAAAGAGAACTGTTAACATACAGACCAACGGAAAGTTAATCTCTTTATCTAATAGAGTCTGCCTGTCCTTGCCATGTCTATTTCAGACCACTAATCAACAGACAGCGAATGGTTCTCTCAAGTTAGGTTTTCAGGGAACAACTATTTAGAGGGCACCTACGTATTTACACTCAGGTTTCCTGCAAGCATTTTTCTACTTTTAATTAATGTGAATAAATTTGAGCTTCACACCTTGCTTTACTCAAGACATCCATTGGCTGAAAATGCAGATGGGAGAGCAGGCGTAATCAGATAATTTCCAGGAACGCAGGAGGTCAAACTAAATAACTTTGACAGCAGCAGTACTTTCACAACTGTTTTTTTTTCTTGAAATTCATGTCATAACAAATACAAATACACCTTCTCGGACATCCAGCTGAATATTATTGAGTTAAGAGAGAAAGTAACATTAATAAAGTAGAGCTTCAACTGCAGCTCGCTCCAGAGGCTGTAAATTTTGAACGATGTTAATGAGGTGATTTTCCGTTCAACGTAGGAAAGAGGGCAGGCGTGCCCAGACACACACTGACCAACACGTTCAGAAACGTGTGCTTTCTGTCATACATACATGAACGGGGCATGGCTGCAGTGGCATGTGGCGGTAACACAAAGCACCATCCAGGGGAACGGACAACAGGGCTCAGAGCAGCACGACACAACATTCTGAGATGTCTTCTGCAAATCTGTAAGTTAAAAGGAAAGGAGCAGGGGGGAAACTGGTTAAATATCAGTAAATTTCCATCCGTATTTCTCTCTTCACCCACCTGCTCCCCCAACTCCCTTGTATCCTCTACATTCTTAACACAATTTCCTTGTATAAGAGACAGACAGCCCACTGCGACTTGGAAGAACTGAGGGACCCTGTTCCTGACCTGCTGGCAGAAGGCTGTTATTAAAGACCAAGAAGAAAACACGGTTCCCCAAAAAGGGAAGATACTGCTGGCGAGTGTACCTACAGTGGAGAAAAGTCGGAACTTTTCCACAGAGAAGCCTGGGAAAAAAAAATGTAGAGTGGTTGTATCACCCCGTCTTCTCTGTACTCCCCTCAAGGGAGTGCCTGAGCTCCTGAGCTCAGCCCCGTTCCACACAGAAGACATGCTGACTCACTTTTCCCTGAGTGCTACCAAATGACAAGGTGTTAACCATGATTACAAGCACTGACACCAATTTCCAAAGTATTTGGTGTTAGTTTCCCTTCACTGAACTTGTAAACACTCAGGATTCTTGTAACTCAAAATCCACTACAGAAAGTACCCAGCAAACAAGGGATACACAATAAGCAATTTCCCATGACAGGTCTAGTTGAAGTAATGCATCTGGTATCACAAAGGAGATCAACCAGAATCCAGTTCTCCCAAATAGTGCTTAAGCCATTAAACCTCTGCTTCCCCTTTTACAAAATTTTGCTTCCTTTACTCTGCACCACCGAACAGAGCAAACAACGCTGCAGGAGCTGTGGTCCGGAGAAGGCACCGCAGAGCAGACTGCTGTGACAAACACAAACAGTTACAGCACCTGGCAGTTCCACCATACGTGTACATCAACACTTGAAGCTGCCTCAGTGTATCATTACTATACCTCATTATAATCCTTACCAAAATATATACCTCTACATAAGACCAGGAAGGCAACCGCAGACAATGGTTGTCCTGTTTTGTCTAGGAAAGATTACACAGCATGGCATTTTAACAATATTAATCTGCAGTGTCCCTCCAGCTCTGCATTTCATGTGCAGTGGCAGCCCTGACCACTGCCAGGATGAGGGCGACAAAGGACTCAGAGCAGATGATACAACTGAGCAAGCAGTCCAGGTTTTCTTCTCACAACTGGGCAAGCTCAGAGGAGCTGGTGAACAGTCCCAAGGAAACTTTCCTGCCCTGAACCCTCACCAGGCACCTCACACACCTGTCTCTGCAGGGCACAGCAATTCCATCTGTTCATATGTTTGGTTGTTTGAACCCTCCACCTTGAAGTTCACCCCAGCACCTACTGTCCACCATCACCTTCCCAGGAGGGTTTTGGTTTCGTCTCAGAGGGATGCTCAAAGTCCAGCACTTCCTAACAACATGACCTGGCAAACAGCAAGTCCTTTATCCAGAATCCCTTCCACCACAGTCATCCTGAGTGGCACTGCGTGTTCCTCATCAGCTCCCACCACAGATCCTGTCCCTCAGGGAAAAGAACCAGGCACTGCACCGGAGGTTTCACCCCAGACATCTCCTGTTACAGCCTCTCCCGTCCGCCCATCGACTCCCGCCACAGCGATAACCTCCACCTGGTGCTGCACCCTCACTGCAGACCCCACAGCTGGATCAAGCTGTGCTGTCCCCTGCTGATCCGCCAGACAGCCGCGAGCAGCCTCGTCCTTCCCTCCAGGGACGAGCCGGGGGAGCGAGCAGAGCGGGTGAGCGGGGGTCTCTAAAAGCAAAAACATTGGAAAGAAACTGAACTTTTTTGAAACTAGCTTGTGAGAAAAAGCAAGGCGATCATGTTAACAAGAAGACAGAAACTGAAATTTTAAAGCAGCAGCAGACACCACGACAATAAGAAAGAGATGTGAAATGGGTGATGCTGCTGGAAAGCACGGACGGAGCACAGGGCACGCTGTGAATTACACGCTTGCTTTCAGGACAGTCCGAGGCTGCAGAACAACTCCTTTCTCTCCTCTCGCTCAATCGATTTAAAGTTAATTTCAATCCTCAGTTCCCATTCCACTCTCATTCCCACCATTTTCATAGATGGAGTGGTTCTGGTTTTCAGTAACGGTAAACCAATAAAAGTGCCTCATTTAAACCAATAAATAAACAAAAGCTTCTGTCTTACTTGGAAGGGAGGGAGCAATAAAATGAAAAGGGAAATGCATTATTCAGGTACTTCTCCAAAACTCCACCATCAACTTAAAAATTTATTTTTCTCATTACCAAACTAGGCTCCAAACCTGACTTTTAAAAATACCATTCTCCCTTTATCTTTTTAAATTATAAAAGTTGTCCTTATATTATTGCCCAAAGAAAGCAATACTATTGGCTAGTTTTCATTAACAGCTGTTAAGTAGCACAGTACATTTAGACTCTGCTCCAGACCCGTGTAAAGAGACTTGTCACCTTCTCAAGCAACCAGAGGTCTCACTCAAATCCTAAAACTGGTGCCTACAACTACAACAACCTATAATGCTGATTTTTCAGCCTCTTGGCTGCAGGCCCATGGGCTGTTCACAACTATTTCTGATGATTTGATAAAATAAAACTAAATAAACTTTTTTCACAGTTTTATACATGGAAGAACAATATCTCAACTAAGCGTTAGAAATTCCACACGTGAAAAAAAAATCTGGAAACCAAACTCCTATAGCAAGATCTATACTGTACTACACCTCTCGAGCACTGTCAAACTTAAATAGTGAGCGTTTTACCCATTTTCAGCTGAATTTAAAGCCTGGTTGTCGCCTGCTGAGGTGCCGGGGCCTGGACAGAGACCGGGGGCGCCCTGACCTCCCCGACGGAGCGACCGCACAGCGGCGCTTCGGGGCTCCTCAGGAATTCACTTCTGGTGTGTCAAAAGCTCGGGTGCGGAGAAGCGGCTCCCTCAGTGCACCCGGCTCAGCTCCCCGCACGTGACAGAGGAACGGAAACTGCTGCCGAAAAATAACGTCACAGGCTGGCTAGGATGCAGCACTTCCAAATGCTGATATGCACACCATTAGTTCAACTTCTAAGGTTTATCTGCTTCAGTGTTCACATTATGCACACGTAATCTGCAGTTACAGCTAATAGCTTCCAGATCAGATATCTCATGATTTTATAACAGAATTTGATTAGGCTGATTACTCTTATACCTACTTTAATATTATAATTTCATGACAAAACCTAATGTGGAAGACTTCCAGCTTCATACGGCTCCACTGTTTTTTAAGTATGCATGTGTTCTAAATCCTTTTTGGGAATGCTCTGTTAATATTTTTTTCATTCAGCAAATTTTTGAGACCTTTCATAAGAGTTAACAGTTACTATGAGTTTTAGTAACACTACTTTACAGAAGCACACACTCTTGAAGTGTAAATTTTGATCAGCAGACTAAAACCCTTAACAAAATAGGAATTTAGAGAAACATTTTGCCATAATGATACTAAAAATAAAAATCAAAGTTTGTAAACAAATACAGAAAAGAGATTAAATGATATCCTAAATAATTAAAGTTAGTACTTACAATTTTAACTGTAGAATTTCATTGGAGAGGGACTTTTTACAAGGAGATGTAGCGACAGGACAAGGGGTAATGGCTTTAAACTGAAAGAGGGGATATTTAGATTAGATATAAGAATATATATATCTATATATCCTTATACATAGGTATATATATCACCACCCTGAGGGTGGTGAGAGCCTGGCCCGGGTTGGCCAGAGAGCGGTGGGTCCATCCCTGGAGACATCCCAGGCCAGGCTGGACCGGCTCTGAGCACCCTGAGCTGGTGCAGCTGTCCCTGTCACGGCAGGGGGACACCGGGGGGCTGGGGAGGTCCCTCCTACCCAAACCATTCTGTGATTCTATGATACTTTTAAGCAACTAAGCAGAGATAAATCAAGTTCCAAGGAAATGCACAAAATTCTAATTAAGGTTATACCATAACACAAATAACTCCTCTGAAATATTCAGGCAGTTTTGTTATTTACACAGCTTTGTTACCTTACCAACTAAATCTGCAGTTCTTAATGTAAACTGAAAACCAAGCAACTTTCCCAGAGGTAAGGTCGCTCAGAAGAACTGACTAAAATAAAGCTTTGACTAAATTGTCTTTAGAACGGATCACAAATATGCTTGCCCAGGTTCTACAGAAGTTATACACACAGGGATCGGGCAATTCAAAAGAACATGCACTAGCAATTCTTCTCTACCACGGACACGCTCCAGCAGGCCGGCGGAACCAGCCCCTCACTGGCCGGCCTGAGCCCTTCTCAGCGTTTCAACGCCGGTACCGCAAAGCGAGCACCTGCGGAAGGTCGGAATCGTCCCACTCGGCGTGCCCTGTCTCTCAGCACGTTAGGCAGCACACGCCGGGCCGCACCGCAACAGCAGCGGGACAGGACCGGAGCCGCTGCCGGGCCCGGAACGGGAGCTGAGCGGAGCCGCGCGGGGGCGGCGGCGGCACAGGCGGCAGTTCGGCTTCACAGCACAGACACATCACCCGCCGCGGACACCACAGGCGCCGCTCCGTGCCGGAGCACCGAGAGCCACCAGCATTTCCGTACCTGACCCTCCGGCTGAAACCGCGACTTCCCGCAGAACCGGCGCCGGCAGGAAAGCGGGGCCGCGCTGGCGAACGGCGGCCGCGGAGCAGCAGAGGCCGCGCTGGCGCCTGGCGGGGCCGCAGCGCAGCCAATCCCCGCCCGCCGGCAGCCGCCGCCACATCATCGCGGCGGGCGCGGCCGGGAGCCAACCGGCGGCTGCTGGGACCCCGCCACGCCGGCTCCATCCCTCCCACCCGCGCGCGCACCTGCCCGTCCCGCGGCCCCAGCGCATGATGTAACTCTGCTCCACGTTGCAGCACAAAATCCAGGGCTTTACAAGCTGTAGCATTAACAGCTGTTTTCTGTCTAGTCCAGGCTAGTCCAGACGGCCCTGTCCGCAGCACAGGCTGCCCAGCCATCTCCTACAGCCAGATTCCCTTGACCTCGATTCTCCCCGCTCTCAGATGGCAGCAGCCTGATGCAGGCAGCCAGGTGAAAAGACGTGTCGCCAAGCTCCCGAGAGCAGATTTACCTCCTTAGGGCCCTTACCTCCTTTGTTTTCTCTTCTGTAGCACAAACCCCTCCACAAGGGAATCATCACTGGCTTTGCTCTTCAAATATCTCCTATATCCCATTTGCATTTCTTTCTAAATTAACAGAATCATAGAGCCACCTAGGTTAGAAAAGACCTTTAAGATCGTCAAGCCCAATTGCAAATCCAGCATTGCCAAGCTCACTGCTAACCCATGTCCCTAAGCACCACATCCACACATCTGTCCAGCCCTCCAGCACTGCCCTGGGCAGCCTGTTCCAATGCCCCACAGCCCTTTGGGGAAGAAATTGTTCCCACATCCAACCTCAACCTCCCCTGGTGCAACTTGAGGCCGTTTCCTGTGCTCCTGGCGCTTGTTCCTGGGGAGCAGAGCCCGACCCCCCTGGCTCCAAGCTCCTTTCAGGCAGTTCAGAGATCAGAAGGTCTCCCCTCAGCTCCTGTTCTCCAGCTGAACCCCCCAGGTCCCTCAGTCTCCATCACACTTGTGCTCCAGCCCCTCACCAGCTCCGGTCCCTTCTCTCCACTCGCTCCAGCACCTCAAGGCCTTTCTTGGCCCGAGGGGCCCAAAACTGACCCCAGGGTTTGGGGTTTGTCCTCCCCAGGTCCCAGCACAGGGATGGTCACTGCCCTGGTCCCGCTGGCCACACCGGTGCTGGTACCAGCCAGGATGCTGTGGCCTCTTGGCCCCTGGGCACATGCTGGCTCACGTTCAGCCGCTGTCACCAGCACCCCCAGGTCCCTTTCCAGCAGCTGTTCCCCAGCCTGGAGCGCTCATGGGGCTGCTGTGACCAAAGTGCAGGACCCGACACTTGGCCTTGTTGAACCTCAGACAACTGGACTCAGCCCATTGATCCAGATCCCTCTGTATGGCCATCATACCCTCCAGCAGATCAACACTCCCACCCAATTTGGTGTCATCTGCAAGCACTCTTATCACTGCAATTAGTAGTAACCATAAACCTACAGTTTCTCATCTCCAAGGACACTACGAAATTCATAGTAGTTCCTCAGTTCAACTCAGATACTAGTTATACTGCCTTCTGTCTATACCTAATTCACCACTGTAAATGGTAATATTCCTATTTTCCTATTAGAAACAAAATTTCCTCTTCAAACAAATTCCAACAGCCCTAATTCTCATGTTGTTACAAGACAGTATTTGGTTTTTTTTGTTTTGTGTGACATTTGTTTGTTTGGGGGATTGTTTATTTTGTGGTTTGGCTTTGCTTTGTTTTTAAATCTTAAGCATATCACCTTCTGGGATCAGGAAACAACCTTCTCTGAAAGTCTCACAACGGTGCAGAAAACCTCATGAAGAGTGAACAATATTCAAGTGGTGGGGGTAGAATTGAAGACACTTGCAAAACCCCCAGTTTCTCAATAACTTATAGAAGAATCAATTCACAATTATCTGACATTAAGATTTCACTATCTCCACACAAGGGAAAACAAACCAACCCCCAAAAGACTCAAAATAAGTACAAGGTAATCACGTTGATAGAAGGCTATCTGGAGATCACTTTGTGAGAACTGGCATTTGTTTTGATCTTCACAGTGCACATGGGGCCTGCTCTCCCCTCCTCGCCACTCCAGCTGTCGGCAACGACAAACCTCTCGTGTAACTGCAGCAACACCGGAGTGTCGGTCACACGCACAAAAAAGACAGAGCAGTGATTTGAAACATTACGTCAGCAGCTGATCTTTCATGTGAAGACAAGCCTCCATTCTGATTTTTAAACAGCTAAGAAGAAGCAGGAGTCCCCTCATTTTGTGCTCACCTGGCCAATTTTTAGCACATACCACTTCTTTCAACCGTGCTTCCAAATAAAAAGCATCAGGTTTTCCTCAACCCCCGCAGATACTGCTTTTCTTTTTCAGATGCTGAAATAGAGGAAGAATTGGTAAGAGAAAATTAATAGAAACTAAATTGGTACTTTCATCTGCCACACGGAACCAGGAGCTTTTAGGGAAGCATGCTTGTTAGTGGCAAGGAATCCTGGATTCCCTGCCTGGTCAGCAGCTATTCACCCCAGCGCAGGGCAAGCACAGCAGGAAGCGGGCACTGGGAAACAGCGGCTGCGGGGAGCGAACACCCTGAGCAATCGTAAACAGAGTTCTACCTTGGAGAAGAAGCACGAAACGAAACCATCGCGACGGTATTAACAATCTGCGTAGACAGACGTGCTACAGTCCACCTTCAGTCCTGGACACGACTGCAACAAACGCAGGTGGATCTTCATTGTCTTCATTCAAAGACTTGGTTTTTAACTCCCCAACTAACAAAAAAGAAAAAAGTCACACAGAGTAGCAGCTTTAATCAAGATTATTAAGTGAGGAAGGTGAGAACACAGGTTAATTTAATCAAACATTAGTCCTCACCAAGAAACCTCCAGACAGGGTTAGTTCGCATCTTTCGAGCGTCTCCCTCCTCCTCACGTCACTCTGCTCTTGCCTGGATCAAATCCGGCTACTTTCTTCTACAACCTGTTTTCAGCGCTGAGCAGCAGCACGTCGGGTTCCACCAGCGCACAAGGACGAAGGTGACAGAGCTGGCATCCCAGTTCTGTTCCAGTTCCCCCACAGCTCTCACATCAAGGTTGTACAAGTGCTAAAGATTATTCAGGAAAAATGATGGAGACTGAATAAAAATTTTGCAATAGCTATGGTTAGTAGAGTGACAACAGCGTCACTCAGCGATAACATGCAAATCAAGCACCCAGACACTTCTTCACATCCAGAAGAAACGACAGCCAGGGAAATGCAAGGACAGAATAAAGAGAAGTCTGCTCACCACTACCGCGAAGAAATTTGTGCGGCCGAAGTTCCACTAGAGCTGAATCTGGCCAGAACTGCAAGGGACGACTAAAAAGGGCTTTTTTTAATATGTTAATGGGAAAAGACAAGCCAGAAATAACATGGGCTCAGTACTTGATGAGCATGGTCACCTCATGAACAGGGACACAGACAAAGCTGAGACTTTTAATGCTTTCTCGCCTTCAACACCAATGATGGACTTGGGGGCCCCCATAACTCTGGGCTAGAAAACCATGGCTGCGAGGACAACAAACTCCCAACCAAAATGAAATATGTGCAGGATTTTCTGCTCCAGCCTGATCCCTGCAGGCCGATGGGGCCTGACAGCACTAATCCAAGGGAGCTTTAAGAACTGGCTCATGTCATAGTGAGACCCATCTCCGACTTTTCAAGGTGAACACTTCAAAGTATCCATAATTTTTTAGGGTACAGACTCAGCACAGGTATAATCATTTGTTAAAGCATTTTAATTCCTTTCACTTAAGAAAATAAAACTGTTCTTGATGTCATGGCACAGAGGCACTTGCCTAAGGGTTTTGGAAAACCATGTAAGCTTTGCTCGTTAAGTCTCATTTATCTACAGTTTTATTACTTCAGAGAACTATCAGGTTTCCTAAAATAACCCTCTAATCTGGCCCTGTTATATCTCCCGTGAAGAAACACTAAGCGAACAACGGGTTTATCACCAAGAGTTAGGTCAAAACCTAGGTAATAACTTTGGTGTGTCATGCAAGCACCAGGAGGGTTTAAATATTTTCTTTGGACATGAAGAAATCTTGTAAGTGGACAGAAGAGATGAGCAAGGAAAAAGAAATCTCCGCAGGGTGGCAGCTCTGCTCTCACAGCTGCCATGAGCCCCACGCAGCTCCTGTCGGCCCAGCGCCCGCAGGGCCCCGCACCGCAGCTCCACGCTGCCGGTAACCGCCGGCAGCAGCGGCCGCTGCGGCCTCCACAAAACCCGAACCGGGGTTCGCAAGGCCCTGCAAAGCTCGCGAAGGCAGCGGGAGCGCGCGGGTGCGGGCAGCACCTCTGCAGCTCTGCGGCGCAGCTCACTTCTCTTCCTCATCCCCCCGAGTCCTCGTTCCTCTGCTGCGGGCAACAGCGCAGCCGCTCCCACCCGCTGCGGGACGGCGGCTCAGCCCCGGGCCGGCCGCACCGCGAGCTCCGCGCTCAGCCTGGGGCGGCCGCGCCGGCCCGGTCTGGGGGCTCCCGAGGCGGCAGCGGCGGCAACCGCGCCGGCCCTCTGCCGGGCGTCGCCGCGACCCCACGGGCGCAGCCCAGGCTGCTCCCCGGAGCCGGCCCCAGCTCGGGACGGCGGCCCGAGGCTGCTCGCCAGCAGCGCGGCCGCGGCGGCGGGGAGCGCAGCGCGGGGAGCCAGGTGTGGCGGCGCGGCAGCGGCCCCGAGCGCGGCAGCGCTGCGCCCACCCACCCGCGCGGCGCGTCCCGCTGCTTCCGGCCCCGCCCGACGGCGCGGCGCGCGTGAGCTCGAGCCCGCGCTCTGCAGGAGGGGGACGGGCGGGGGGCGGGGCCGGGCCGTTCCGCGGGCGGGAGGCGCTCGGGGCGGGTGCTCGTTCCGGTGCCGCCGGGCGCGATCGCGACAGCGGCACCTGCGGCTTGTGTCGCGTTCCGGCTCAGAGCAGAGCGGGAGGGGTTGGGCTTGCACTCTCTGCCCCCCGCCCCGCGTGTCCCCCGCGTGTCCCCCTCGCGCTGCGGCCGCGGGAAGGGACATTTTTTGGCTCCAGCCGTGAGCCCCGTCCGTGGGTTTGGCGTGGCTGGAACTGAACGTGGCTGAGCGAGGCCAAGGCTCTGCCCAGCTCTATCTCCTGCAGCGAGGACAGTCACGGGAGCCAAAGGCGTGCTAGAAAATACATGTTGGACATCAGGGATACGGTAGAGAATTACAACAGTAACATAACGCATTCTTATAGCACTTACATGTACTTGCAGCTCATAGAATAAAAAGAATCTCTGTACTCACCTAATTGAATTATCTCAATAATGCGGGAAACAGAGATGCCAGATCCTGACACACTTGACAAATGACACCTGCCACGTTTCTCCAATTAACTCTGTTCGATTCAGTTATTGTCACCTCTAAATTAGTTTTCTGGATTCTGCAAACTGGGAGCATGAGAGGACGTGTGACAGGCTACAACTGCGTTTTGCTAAAAGCTTTGCGAACACATCACAGGTCTGACGGATCACAGCTCGCTGCTCCCGGGTGGGCCCGGACCCGCTGCCGCGGGCTGCCCCACGCAGGAGACACGCGTGGAGTTCTTCCCGAGCTCAGAAACCATGCAGACCACCAGAAAGCTAAATACGTGAAGTTACCTCGTAACCCGAATAAAAGCAAAACCAGGACATGCAGATTATATCCTTTGATATCCTGACCGATCACAAGTTTTTCGTTCTATTTTTGCACTCTTCTGTTTAAGTTCATAATGAGGAAGAGCAACAGCTGCTATGCACAGTACAAAGGCAACAGGTTTTGCTAAAGGCAGGCCAAATTTCTCTGATTTTCTTGCCCATCATTGATGCTGTTGGATTACCTGACATTAGATGGGGCAGATTTTTCCATCATGTGAAGAATTTAAGATAACAAATAATTTGCTAAAAAAAGATATTGCCATCCAACAACCCCAGGGAACGATGGAGCAGATTTCCTCCGCCTGTGTGATGCAGTGTGGCAGGCCTGAGGCGCAGATCACCTTCACCTCCAAAACCAGTAAACTCACATTCTGGTCCCAAAGACCGAACCAGCAGTAAAGTACCGCGGTCAGCTTCAGTCTCGTACTACACCTACAAATTCTTCCTAAAATAATTGATTTTCTTCTTTAGGACTGTTCACAAATCTCTCCGATGTGCCACCTAAAACTCCAGTGGCTGTCATGACCAGCCCAGTTCTTATCTGGAGCCACACGAGACTGTTTATGTAGGAAAACACATACTCAGGTCTGCTTATTCAAGAAAGAAACATCAGGAAGAAAGCTGTCTTGACAAACAACTAAAATTCAACTATATTTCAGAGGATGAGACAGTTACAATTACTTTGCTTTGTGTAACACTATTGTCAATGTTAACAGCGATTAAAACACAAATTTCAGTTGCATATCTGTATTGGAAAAGACAGAAAAATAAGAGTCAAAACCTGTCACAGAGGCACAGTCATCACGTAACGAGGACAGGTTCAAGGTGACTGGCGACACGTCTACTCAAAAAATAGTAATTCAGGCCAGCTGGGGGGCACTCCTGTATTTTAAATGTTCAGTTAGTTCCACATAGAAAACTCAGGTCCTTCTCCAACAGAAAGATGACCGAATGCAGCTCCAAAACACTTGCACTGAACTTGGTTTAAAAGCACTCCTGGTTTCTAGGAACAGGGAATGTTCACTTCAACGTCCTCCTTGTTCTTCGTTAATGCGATTTCTCTGGATCCCTCAAGTGTTTCACTGCAGTGAGGGTTGCAGGTGGTGCGCACGGAGAACAGGGGCGTGCGAGGACACAGCGCAAAGCTCGCCACGCAGCTCCGTCCAGGAACAGGAGGCACATCGGTACCACAGGCACAGTGAGGAGAAAAGTCCATGATCTGCATCATTTTCTGCACGTATCAATTCACTGACAGGCCCTGTCTCTTTGACTTTTCAAAAGCAGAGAATACTAGACATTATTAGAATCAACAAAAAACAGGCAGCCAGATCACCTCTATAACTTCTTTCAAAACTCACTGCCACCTTGAATGGGAAAAAGATGTCAAATGGGAGTTTCCAGTGCACTTGGGGCTGGCCTCGCGGGGGCTCTGGCCATTCCGTCACGTCCATGAAAGTAACAACAGCCGCCAAAGGTACCGCGCTTGTGCTGAGGAACTGCGACAAGAAGGAAAGCACAGAGTTCAGCAAGGTTAATACAAAAGATACATCTCTCCTCAATGCTAATGGAGACCCACTGCAGGTGACTGGCAAACCAAATGCCTTTAGGATGGTAGGAGTTAAGTGTTGCAGATATGTTTTTCTAGTGGAGTAACTCCTCTTTCCCCAAATCGATCCTTCTCTGGTAAATGGAGGGCACAGGTCTCGGGAAAGATCAGCAGCTACTGCACATGATATGTTACAGATCTCCAGAACTCCAGCTCTGCTGAAGCAAGCCTTCTACTCGCAGGAAAGACACACCCGCTAGTTGGTAACGAGAAGGAAAGCTAGCTTTATTTTTTATAAAACTGTACTTTTTATGTAAGACAAGATCACCTGGCTCTTTGAACACGCGATTGCTGCCAGAAACAGACAGGACTGCCACAAGATTTGATCCTTTCAAGAAAATGCCAATAAAATAAAGCAGGGACCTGATGCAACAAGGAATTTATTTCTCACATTGTAGCATGGTGTTTCAGAAAGGAGGCAGATTGGTAGGTCAGGCGGTAAAGATGGAAAAGGGCACTGAAGTTCTAAGGCCTCAGCTCCTTTCTGCCTCAGCAGAATGCTGTAGGACAACGAACACGCGCGCTCCTGGAGCTGCGCGGCGTCTCACGGCGAGCCCGGGCCGACCCCGGACCGCGCTGCCGCCGACAGAGCGACCGCGCCGCCTGCCCCGGCCCGGCCCGGCCCGCACGCTGACCGCGGAAAAGGGACCCGACTGGCAGCACCCCTCTGCGCTGGCACCCGTGTGCCGGTCTGTGAAACCACCGCCTCTCTCCTTCCCTGGAAACAAGCTGGAAGATTGCCTTTAGAGCAAAGTCGTGTGGAAAGTGTTTGAAAAGGCTCCAAAACAGAGTTCATTACTTTCAAGAGAAAAATACTGAGAATCCTGTTGGGGAATTGTTGCGGTAGCTCTCAAGGCAAATTAATAACACTTTTGTGCTCAAATATAAAAGAAAAATGTAATGAACAATGCATTGGGCAGAGCCCTACTGCAATACATGGTTCTATCAGGGGTCTGCAAAGATGCGTCATGAGCAGAGCCCTTAAATCCGCCTGCACCAGCCCCAACCCCGAGCGCGTCAGCATGAGGCCCCTCAGCTGGGTCCGTCCCCAGCCCGGCTCTGCTGCCCAGAGGTGGCCCCTGACCCTGGGCCGCTGAGCACCCCTGTTCCAGGGCGGCTACAACATATTTTACAAGGTGAACATTTTCTGCCATGTTCTTTTTTCGTGTACATTGCAAGAAGGGAGGATAAAGAGGTACCAGGAGACACATCCAAACAAGTGGTGTAAAACCTCATTTAGACCGAGTCTGAAGTTCAAAGAGCGGCAGCAGATCAGACACTTGCCGTGCCACAGGGAGCGCCGTGGGCAGGTGTCAGCTGCTCCCCCTAAAGCCCTCGCAGAGAACTAAAAGCCTTGAAATGCATGTGCTACCTGACTGGCTGTCGTGTCAGGAGTCAAGCCGTGCACCAAAATGGGGTCCACGGACACACTAGCAAAAGACTTAATTCTCTTGTGCGGACAGGCTAGCTCCACCTTCCTGCTGGCATCACAGAACCACCGAACAGTTTGGGCTGGAAGGGACCTTTAAAGCTCAGCTAGTCCAAACCCCCTCCAGCACACAGGGACATCTTCAACTAGATCAGGTTGCTCAGAGCCCTGTCCAACCTGACTCTGAATCTTCCCATCATATAATCTTCTCTTAGAAACCTGCTTTCTGGCTTACAACCTCTCCCCCTGCTTCTTCCAATCTTCTGCCACCAGCATTAGCCACCTGTTGGCGATTTCAGAACCCCCAAAGAAACAGAAACATCTTATTGCACAGATGAGCAGCATGCTATGGAGTCTGTTAAATATACATCAACTCACATTCCATATCAAGGCTTTAAGAGACAACTAGATAAACATATAGTTATTGAATATTTGTAACTACAACTTTATATCCAGCATAATTAAAAGTTTAAAGTTTGAGTCCTTAAGGGGCAGAACGCGGTTTGGGATTGGAAAGAAGGCACGTTTTCCAGCTGTACAATTGACTGAGGACAGTACTGGTAAGACCATAAAACCACCTTTCTCTATGGAGCTGTTAAATACGAACTCTGGCCGTTGCAGCCAGATCATTGCTAAACTCGACTCAGTAATATCAAGATCATTTGATTCCTTGGTTTTTAAACAATGTGAATCCCATTCAATTACCTCTGTGACAGGGAGCAGGTTTAGATTCCATACCTTCAGGGGCTGGCACTGATAAAGGTATCGTGCACCCAGTATCTGAGCTTGTGGGTTGGACAGGAGGCCAACCTTAGTCCACAATATCTGTATCTCCAGGGTCACAGGAACCATGCAACAGGAAGTACAATTCACAGCCTGAGAACAAAATATACCCCAAACACCTTAACATAGTATTTTAAATGTGAAAAAGGACCATTATCGTCAAAATCTAATTTTTTTTAGCATAGGCAACAGAACCTGAATCAGTCACTTCAGCACTAACCCCGTAACTTCTGGTCAGGTCAACCACCCATTTCAGAGCTGTATCTATCCATTTCATAGTCACCCCATTTCCAAACAAAACTGATCTCAGCTCTACCACTTGGATTTTTTATTCTATTAGGCCATCTCCCAACAGATTAATAATTATTAAAACAGAATTTCCTCCATAAGTACTTGGATTGCAAACTTTTACCTGTATTAGGTAATATATAAATATCGCTAGAAACTGGAAAATCAGAAAGGACAACAATAATAAAAGCACCAAATTAACAGGAATTAACCAGGTAGTTTTAGTTCTAGAAGGCTATCAGAAAGCTAGGTAATACACGACCGGATTCACTGCTAAACTCCTTTTGCCCATTTAAACAGCAGGCACAGCATTTAAGAGATGTTAAACGTCAGGATTTATTTTTTTTAGTGAGTATCCTAATGCTAGGAACCATAATAAGAGTGACCGCTCACATGCCCTGAGACCCCTGAGAATCAGTGGATCACCGCACAAAGAAAGGAAGCACAGATAAAGAAGCTGGTTCTTTTTTTCCCCCATGTCCATGCTTCCCCAAGGGAATATGAAGATAAGAAAGGAAAAACGTTCACAGCTGGTGTCTTTGCATTCAGATTACCTGCACACTGCAGTTCTGAATCAGAACGGGCGTCCACTCTTCCGCCCGGCCGGAGCGAGCGCTGCCAGTTACAGCCAGGCCTGCTCCGCGCGGGCCCTGGAGAGCCCTGCGCAACTGCTGCTGCGCCTGACTGCAGCTGCTGTCCTCCGGTATTTGGGACAGGCTGGGAACGAGAAAACAACCTTGACAAAGTGATCTCCTGGACAGGAAAAAACCACTATCAACACCCTTCGTTCGCAAAGCGTATTACTTCTGCTCTTGTAATGAGTCAACGGAATCATGAAGAAGCACTGGTATTAAACAGATACAGTTTCAATGCTCTCTGCAATGAGAAGGGAGAAGAACAACAAGGGAGGGTCACATGTGGTAAGGAAAACCGACAGCTGTCTAGTCATCTTATCACATCAGTGGTCACATACCTGCCCCGTCACCAACAAACGAACGATCCACATCATCAACACAATCACTAAGGTTGCATTATACTTCACTTCTCAATTCCACCCTTGCCCAAGACATGTTGCCAGACTACAGTGCCAACGTGTTGCAGAAAACCTTTGCAATGTTCAGATTGTTCTAGAAGTCCACCCTCTCTCTGATATTCAAGTCCTGTTAGCAGTATATGAAAGACCTGTAGCGACCCATCGGTGACCTCAGGAAGGACCTAAGCTCCACAGCAGTGTGTGAGACTACAAAAAACACGCTAAGTCAGTGCGCACCTCCTAAAAGTGCCAGGAAGGGCAACTGCAGAGCGCGTTGTTACCTGAGCTTGCAGCCTGTCCTCGTATTTCTTCCAAATTGTACTGTGTGTCTGAGGAACCGTGAGCAACTTCCATCACCTTCGCTTTGTAAAACGCTCATCTGACAGACTGCGTGTCAAGAAGCCAAACAAAAGCATAAACAGACAATACTGGACATTCGGCTTGTATTTAACAATCCTCTCTCCGCACATTCCTCTTTATCCCCATCGCAGGACTATCATTTGGTCGTGACCAAAAGGCCTGCTGATGGCTGCAATGTAATACCGAGGTACCTCCTCACAGGTAAAGGTATCTCAGGTGAAGAACCTCAGAAGTCCAGACAGTAGAGCACCAGCAGTCAGTAAACCCAGTGCTAAATAAAACGTGACAGCAGACAAAGGATACGTGCTGCGTGGCACCACTGCGTGCAGTCAGCACTGGTGCTTCGGGGATGTAGCCAGGGTTCCCACTTCTAGGCAACGTATGAGAAAGACTCCTGGTCTACGAAGAGGCAAAGGAAGGAAAGAAAGGAAGAGGAAAACATTAGCATTGGTAAGATCCATTCTTCTCAGAAGATCAAATTCACAGTCTCAAAAACTTAAATGTAACCCATTTTTTTGAATGACCAAATATTATGCACTACTATACATCCATTATTTGTTTCCAAATCCTCTTTCTTACCTGGCAAGATCATCTGCACTCCAGGAGGTAAAAACTAAACGCCAGTGCCCTGAAACGTGGATGCTACCAGGACAGTTCTTGAGACAACAAATTCCTGTTGCTCAGCCTTTGTCCCAAAGGAAGTGAACATACCTGTCTGGGCAATGCTGCAGATGATGAGCAGAACAAACCCTGCCTTGACCCCGACTCTGAAGTGGCAGGTTCCACTTCTAAATTGTTTTATGGGGAGAACCTGTGGGGACAACCTCAGCAAGGCTGCACTGCACACTTATCAGCCCCTGAGGTCACCACTTGTCCCACGTTACATTGCCTCTACGGGACAAGGTTTATATGAACTTCAACACACGTTAGTATTTCCCAGATTTCAACCCCTCCAAAGTAACACTTTTTTCCCTGCTGCACAGGCCAAGTTAAATAAGCACCTGTAATGAATTTAGAAGCTTTGTTTGCAAACACTGAACGCCTCAGATACAGCACAGCTCCAACCCTCCCTTTGCAACACTGTGCTGGTGACCCTGATGGCGTTCTCTCCCCTTCTCCCCCCACCAAAAACAATCCCCAAAGCAAATTAAAAAAACCCAACAAAAAATAGATTAAAATAATAATGTCCTTCAAGCTTGTGCTGTGCAAGACTGCATGCTTGCACTGAGCTTGAGTTTTCCTACTAATACGATTTGAGACCAGAGCAGTGCCCCTCCTTCCCTTGACCACCAGCCATGTCCCAGGGTTCTAGCACTACCACACCACGGTGACACTGCTCTAATCTCTCCACATGTCATCTGCACAACACTGGGTCACAAACTACAGACGACAGACTCGGTCAGAGTCCAGGAGAGCGCGGGCACTGACCCAGAAGCGGAAAGTGAAGCGCTGCTGCAGAGCGGATCCCGCGCTCCCAGAGACGCTGCTGACTTTGAACCGGACAGAAACGCTCTGGATCCCACGTGTGCCGCTGAATTCGATCTCATAGATCACCTGGAAGTCCAGTTCAGAGAAGGATCAGAGGCAGGGGCAGGTAACAGGGCCATGACTTTAAGCTAATGCTGAGCTGACTAAAGGAAAGAAGATTCAGATACCTGAGAAACAACATTGTGACATGTGTTATCCTTCATGTGGGGCACTCCAGGTGCTGCCACCGCGGTGACCTTTACCTGGAGACAGTGAGCACGTCAGCAATTAGCAGTTGTTTAAAACGACTGTGCCTTTCTCACTCTTTCCCACTGCTTTTCTACCCAAGTCAGATTTACCTCCTGCTGTAGCTGTGATCTGTGGGCACATAACCCTGCTACAGACGCCCATTTTTTCCTATGAAAACAAGCTACCTCCCTGACTCCAGCCCTACCTGTGCCCATTCATTTAGAAATACATCTTTCCTTATAGCCTTGATTTTTTTTCTATAATGTCACACTTTTGTCCAAAAAATCTGTCTCAGACACAGAACATTCCCATCCTCCAAAGTTCCCAACCCATGGGCATTACTATGAATGCCTAAGATTTCAGGAATGTTTTATTTCAGAAGCAGAAATTAGTTTCATTACCTTCATGGACTGCACGATGGTGTCGTTAACCGGGACCTGGGGAAAACAAACAGAACAACATACGTCACCAAAAAGACAACCAGTTTCCTAGGTTTGCAAGTGCCTGAAGTCGTGAAACCATCACTAAATAGTGCCTACATATTATATTGAGAAAAACTTGCTTTATTCCAGATATGTAAAACTTGTAATCAATTTGTGAAACCACACACATAACTCACACACACGATCCACAGAGAGCATTTTTAGAACATTAGACGAGACAATTTATTTTTGGCCCTGCTAATGACCTGCAGAATGCAGGTACTTTAAAGCACCAGCATTTTTGATCCATTCCTGGAGCTCCCCCCTCTGGAAGCAAGTAATTACATCAGCTGCCATTTGAGGAGAAATTACACTTCGGGCACAGTGACAAAGAAAGGCCCGAAAACATGGTTAAATGTAATCAGTAGGAGACTTTATTACAGCTATGTAGATTTAGATTTCCAATAGAAGGGCAAACTGAGCCATTAGCCTTAACAAGGTGTTAATATTTACACCGCTGTTTTACCTTGGAACACCAGAGAACTCTAAGAGGAGGAAAGAGGTATTTTCTTTCATGTTAACATCCAGTAAGACCAGCATGATGAACCCAGAACAATTAATCGGCTATTTTGAAACTACTGTCAGGACAAATAATGGAGAAATTGATATGGAATTCAATCTGTGAATGTAAATAAAGCTAATATTGATAAGTAGCCTTCAGAGTGGTTTTAGAGATAACACATTGTGTAAAACAAATCCTCATTCTTTACTAAGAACGTGCACGTTGCTTGGTTGAGCAAGTCATGGAATGGACAGTAACACTTTGATAAACAGTCTGTTTAAAATGAGAGTTCTAGTTAAACCATTAAGACTATGAGTACTAATGAAGTACCTACTAAATGCATTAAGAATTTGCTAGTAACTGAAATTTCCTGGAAAGTAGTTTGAATTGAGGATTATCACTACCACGTCCGTTTTAACAGGATTTCCAGCAAGAAGGCCTTAACAATCCGGAGATCAGGGATGACGCACCAGATGACCTTTAGTTTTCCAGATAGCTGAAACCGGAATGGAAAATCAAGCAAATACGATGTTGAGCACAAGGAAGAAACGCGACACGCACCTTCAGCACAGAGAAGTCACGGTAGTAGGAGGCAGCATCCAGGGCAGGGTCAGTAACGCAGCTCTCGCTCAAGTTGGCAAAAATCCGAGTACAGCTTGTGCTTTTACTGTCCAGGAAGCCTGAGTTAAGACATGACAATGGATAAAACTGACGTAAACCACCCCAAGAAATTCTTCCCCCTTTACTAACCAGCAGGATTTCCATCAACACAGAGTCCACTGGCTCCCATTTTCACTGGCTGCCTGAGCGTGCTCAGTACGGATGACGAATCAAAGTAGATCAGGATGGGATCACCAGCCTGAAAAGACAGTTTGGAGAAATCGCAGACAAAGTGACTGTGGAATACCAAGGCCAAGTGCAAGGTGACGACAGCGCCAGGGCACAGAGGCAAATTTATACTTCTCCTTAGAGTACACCCGCTTTTGTCTAAAGGGTTGTTCTAACTTTTAAATACAAGAAACTAATAAAAAACTTTTCACACAACAAGGAATTAAAGGAGCAGAGAGATAATACAGATTACAGGTAGAAGAATAAGAATCTTTTCATCTGGTCTCGTTAGATCTCATTACAGACAGCTTTAGCAAAAACGTATCTGCAAACAGATTGCCGTTTCCTTTCCACTCACCCGGTAGAAGGCAGAGGACGACGGCTGGACTTGTGATGGGGCTGAGAAAGAGTGTCTGCCGTACTTCTCTAAAAACTTCACAAAATCAGATTCCTTAATATCCTGTGGCTGCTGGAAATAGTTCAGCTTTGCTAACGGGTAAAAAGAGAAAAAAATAATCCACCAATATCAAATTTCTAGAAAAGACAGACCTAGGAAAAAATAAATATTGCGCCAATATTTTTAAAAGGAACAACTTAAGTAATCATAAGCTAGATAGTACCTTATATTAATTAATGCATAGTAACACTACTAACAGGCTAATATGAAATATGAACAAGATGATATCCAGTTCACACTGTTTCATAGGAGACAGGTATCAATACACAAATGTGACTTTACAAAAAGCATGAAAACTGCTTAAGTTAACTATCTTAATATGTGCTCCAATTATTGTAGGATGCCCAAATCAGACACACATGACATTCCAATGTCAAAACACTACCAGTGTGTGAGTTCACTAAAAGTAACATTCAATGGATTCAAAAGAATTAAGGGTGGTACATATGAATAGGGAATAGGCATGCTAAGAAAACAAAACCAAAACAAAAAACCACCCAGACTTTCTATGGGTATCCCACAGTGATGCCCTCCTGACCCAGCAGTACTCGGTACAACTACAGCGTTACAACATATTAAATTATTACTGCTATAAGTCATAAAATGGCAAATTATTAAGAACATACTATGTAGACTCACCCTAACGGACTTGTTTGAACAATAAACTTTTTAATCCATCAAAATAAAACGTCTTACAGAGTTCAAGGACTACAGATCATACCACAGAATCCCAGCATGTCAGGGATGGGAAGGGCCTGGAAAGCTCATCCAGTGCAATCCCCCCATGGAGCAGGAACACCCAGATGAGGTTACACAGGAAGGTGTCCAGGCGGGTTGGAATGTCTGCACAGAAGGAGACTCCACAACCCCCTGGGCAGCCTGGGCCAGGCTCTGCCACCCTCACCGGGAACAAGTTTCTTCTCCTCTTTCAGTGGAACCTCCTGTGTTCCAGTTTGAACCCATTGCCCCTTGTCCTATCACTGGTTGGCACCAAAAGGAAGAAAGGGCCACAGAGAGCACAAAAGAAAGAGGAGATTGGGTGTGATGAGCTATCAAGGTTAGAGGAATGCCAGACATGTAAACAGCTGTCAGATGGAGAACAACAGTCTGAAAAAGTAGAAAAATAAAGCCATTGAAGGATGGCAATAGCCAGGAAAATAGGCAAGAAAGATGACTGGGTAAAGCAAAGGATGTTCTACACTTCAGGAAAGACAGCTGAAATAGAGTACTGCAGTCAAGAAGGAATGAGGACAGCCACAGAAAGAGCAATTAGTGACAGGCAGAGGAAGTAAAAACCTGCAGTAAAACCTGCATCTTTCAGAAGTATCATAAAGAAGTATCAGCAAAACTTGAACACCACTCTGGTATCTGCTAGCAATGGCTTCAACGAGGTGAAGTCGACTTGTGCATCACAACCTCTGTTCTGGCCACGGTAATTCATTAGGTTCAGAGAAGGCTGGATTGTATTTCTGGCAGCAGTAGCTCCTGTCACCATCCACCCTGGAAAGGCTTCTTCCACAATCAGCTGATGAGAACACATGTGTTTCTATATTTCCTTGGGGAAGGCCAATGGGGAAAAGGCTGTTTCTGCCAGAAAATTTTATCATCCTTCAGGTGATCCCAAAGAAAGTCTTTCACAGGTGTTCTTCCAACAAGCACAGAGAAGGAAAATGCGACACGAGCAGTGAATTCTGTTGTTCCCAGGTGTGCTATACCTCACGTACACATGCAATCAAATGTCTAGGGCTTGTTCAGCGGGCCTGATCGTGTGACTGATACGAGGTCCAAATATTAAATGGACAGAAAAATCTGGTGCTGTCAATATGGACACAGATGATTCTTCCTTTCAATGAGATCTCAGACACAACAGCAGTTGATGAAGGCTGATTTGTGTTAGCAGAGACCCTACTTTTAAACTGAGTACAATGATCTTTTTTTCTTGTTTGCCTTTGGTGATGGGACTCTGATTCACTATGATCTCTCTAGAATTATAACAGCCCAAGTAATTAGTAGCAGTTATCACATGTTTTTTTAAAAAAATATTCCCTAAGCAGAGGCAACCTATGAATTAAACGTGTGGAAAGAAAGGTCACTCACAGCCATCCAGCTGCACACAGAACAGCAGATCACGTCCACCAGGAACAGCAACGATATCAGTAGCATAAGGGGTGTTACTTCTGAACACAAGCGATTTCTCTACACACACCTGGCTCACAGACCTGCAAAGACAAGATCCCACCGAGCAGACTGTTAAAGAGGTTGTTCTTGATCACTTCATATCTTACATTACCAAATGCCAGCAAGACAACACAGTACTACTTTTCATCATCTTACATGAGTTACTGCAGAATTTGCATTGCTAATCAATTACAGAAAGCCTCTCTCGTCTCTATTTGTATATTTAGAAATCACTCAAATTCTGGAACAAAAAGTAGTAAAGAAATTCAGTGTCTGTCTGTTACAGCTCCTCTCGGTCCTCCTCACGACTGCAACCTGCGGAGACAGGATTCACCCGCAGATGTTTACTCTCCAGCTCAAACTGTCTTGCTCGCTGAGCACATCTCACAGTCTGTAACCGCTTTACTGTCTCTCAGTTGTGCATTACAGTTCTCTTTCCCTCAGCCCTTCTCGCTCCCACTGCCAACCGCGTCCCCGCAGAGCCGGGCTCGGCTTTGCCCGGGCCGGCGAGCGCTGCCCGCGGGAAACCCTTCCCGGCCCGGGGCGCAGAAACAGCTGCGACCCCGAACCGCAGGCGGCCGAACCGCGGTTCCCGCGGGTGCCCGGTCCATCTTTCACCCGGCCCCTGCCCACCTGCTGCCGCCGGAGCGGCGGGACGCGGCGGGGCCGCGCAGGCCGGAGACGCCGGGCGGCCGGTGGCGGTCGGGGCGGCGGAGCACGGCGCCGGCTGCCCGCGGGCGGCGGCGGAGCGGAGGAGCGGGACGGCCGCGGCGAGGCCCGGCAGCGGGGAGCTGGGCGGCGGAGCCCGGGGCGGCGGCAGCGGCGGCCCGGCCCCCGGCCGCGTCCTGGCTTCGGGGAGCAGCCCGGCGCGCGGCCCCCGCGGCGAGTTCGGCGGCGGCTGCCGGTGCGGGGCCGAGGCCGCGGGCGGGCAGCCGCGCCAGCAGCAGGGCCAGCAGCAGGGCCCGGGCCCCGCTCATGGCGTCGCTTCGTCGCTAAGAAACGCGCTGAGGCGCATGCGCGGGCGGCGTCTGCGCCGCCTCCAGGCTGGGGGCTCCGGCGGGGCCGGCGCTGCCATCGCCCCGCGGCAGCGCCCGGGGGCGGAGCCAGAATGGCGGCGGGGAGCCGGTCCCTCCCGTCTGGAGCTGGGGCGGACATGGCGCCACCGCCCTCATCGGGAAGCCCCGGAGACTCGGCTGCGGTTTCTCCCATTTTCCGTTGCGGAGAGGCTGACGGTGGAGCAAGCGCGCAGCTCGCCCCCGCCGCAGCTGCCGCTCTCGGCTCCGCCGGGCGGAGCGGCCGGCGCCGTTGTTCCCCACGGTGCGATCCGCGGCGGACAGCTGTGGCCGGCGCGCGCGGCTCCGCAGGCTCGGGCTGTGGCGAGCGGCACGTGCGAGCGGCACAGCGCGCGGCGAGCTCCGCCCGGGCGGCGGGAAACCACCCTCCGGTTGCAGCGTCCTCCGCCGCGGCCACAGCGGCTCTGCATGCGTGGCTGCGGGCGCTTCGCCGGGGCGGGTGGCAGTCCGCTCTGTGCATTGAAAAATAAAGATGAATTTCTGCATGGGAAAAAATGGAACACACCACCTCACAAAAAAAACAAACCAAAAACACAAACAAAAAACCCCGCACAAACAAACAAACCCCAAACCACCAACAAAACAAACAAGGATTTTAAAATACCTTCCAAAATAAACTATTTCAGTTAGAGACAGAACGCCGAGGTCTACAAGCGGAGCGCTGGGGCCGCTTCCCGCCTTCGAGAACGTCCCAAGACGGACCCAGCCCGGCAGCCGCAGCGGGGGGGGGGCGGTGCGCGTGCCCTGGCACGCGGCGCGGCTGCTCCCGGGGCCGCCGCCGCCTGTCCAAGGTGCCAGCACCGCAACACACGCACCGCGCTGTCCCAGCGGCACGTGTGCCCGCGAGCCGCCGCAGAGGAGACGGCGCCTGCGCAGAGCGGCCGGCTCTGCAGAACGGACCAGCGCTGCCGACAGTTAGTCATAAGCGAGAGCATCCCAGCATAGCTCTGAGGTGGTGGAACTGGAGATTAACCTCTAATTAACCTCTAGTTGACACAGTTGCAGTTAATGATAATCACGTTGCACCTTCTGCAATTTTTTTTTTAATTACTTATCCACGTGTCAGAGTTTCCAGTTTTGAGTAACAAGACCTTGTCCTTGCCCATACTGAGTCTTCCTTGCCCAGGGCTCTCAAAGCTAAAAGGCAACTAGCAGTCAAACCAAGTCTGTTAAATGTATTTCTCCGTGTTTCTGGCTTCAGCTGCAGCATCAGTACCTGCTTTCTCCTGCATTCAGCTCTCCAGGCTCAGAGCAAACCCCCCCAAATAAACCACTTCTGCAGTTCCTCAGCTCTCTGACCGGTGACCCCGCCCAGCACCAGCCCCCGCGCAGGAGGGCCGGGTGGGCCCAGCGCCAGCCCGGCCGGGGCCTGCGGGGCGTCCCTCCGCGCTGCTCCGCGCGTGTTCGCGGTCTGGCCGGAGCAGCAGCGTACGTGTTGGTCGGCGAAACCTCTGCTGTTGGATTTTAACCTCAGTGAAAGTTATTAGCCAAGAAAACAGAGTCATGAACATTAACAATAATTCTCATATCAATTATTGAGAAATATAACTTGTGAATGATCAGTGAAGATTCTTAGAAAATTTATGATAATGTTCTTTATTATAATACTTCATATTACAAATTGTACTATTCTTTCTCTTTATTACATTTATATTGAAGCCTCTTTCCTTTTCTTTGTCACAAAGAGTTAAAATCTGTACAAGAATTTAAGAGCCTTTCAGCAATTTGGCACATCAGTTTTAGCTCAGCTATTATCTAGCTGCATCAAGATATTAATGTAGTCATCTCTCTTTAGTCTCAATGAATGGCTATAAAAATGTCAAACAATTAAGATTATATTGGCCAACACAGCCCTGTTTGATTGAGTACAGATGTAGGCCATGTCCCCTGAATCATACTGATGAAGAAGCAGAAAGGCTTGTAGAACTCCTGCACAAATTCATTTCAATGTATGTACCATTTAGGTTTCTAATGTCAGTACTTGCAATACTAATAAGCAAAAAATGCTAAATAGGTATTTTCAGGTGGAATAAAAATCAGTGTCGTTCAGGACAAATACTAATGAGCTCTATTGGAGGAGAAAAAATAACCCTATAAAAATAGCACAGGAGCCAGTACGGTGGTACGAACACAGACACCGCTCCGCTGCACAGATGCGACTGTAGCAAAGGAATGTCTCTCTCACTGAAGGGAATCGCGCTGCTTAAATTCTGCCTCTGCCTGGACCAGAAAATGTAGCCCATATGATACTTGTCG
This sequence comes from Columba livia, assembly GCF_036013475.1. NCBI lineage: Eukaryota > Metazoa > Chordata > Aves > Columbiformes > Columbidae > Columba > Columba livia. The sequence goes on from NC_088607.1 coordinate 320,383, forward strand.
CCACATTTACTCCGTGCGGATGCGCGTGCTGTTCTGTGCAGGCGCGCGGGAACACGAGTAACCCTCCGTTTGCCGAGATAAGCAGCGAGTAGCCAGAGTGCAGGATCAGAGTCTGAGTACCCGCAACCGGAGCAGGGCCCTGGGCCCCCGAGGCCCGTGTGTCCGGGAGGTTCCGCACCGCGGAGACTGGGAAGAGCAGCAGCGCGTTCCCGGAGCAGCTCCCGGCCGGGGACGCCTGGAGACGCGGGCCGGGCGACCACGTGCTGCGTTCTGTGCACAGCAGCAAGGCTCAGATGGCCCGGCTAAGGTAAAAGGACAGGACAAGACATTCTGGTTACTTTTGAAAGACGTAACAGTAGTGGCTGCGGCACGTTCCAAGTGCCCGGTTCACGTTTCTCAGACACGGTGACCGACGCTCTCGCAGGGCACTAGGGTGGGCAGGAAAACCCACCTCTGCTCCCTTTCCTGCCAAACCGTGTCTTGGCAACCGTGCCTCAGGCAGCAGCGAGGGCACCCCTGTGCCGGCCACGGGCAACCGCATGGGTAGCACGGCACTGTTATCTCCAAACCCCCTCTGAAGCGAGTACTTGCATTTTTTAAAGTGGATATCACTGATCGGGTAGGCGACAGCTCCTACAACTGCCAAGACATTTTGTTCTAGCTTTCTATTAATTATTAGTCAATGATGAATACAGTATGTTTAGATATTTCTTATGACTTCCAAGTGACATCGGGGTCCTGATTCAGTCACCATGTACTGGAATAGTTTTTCTTCTGTAAAATACTAGGCCAGTGTCACGCTTACCGCTCTGTGCAATTTAGCTGCTACCTCCCCGTCAGGATTAGCCGAATGATTACAGATACGTCACCTCGGCTGCAGCGTCCTTCATACTCATTTATCTTCTGTAAGCTACTTCAGGAGTTACAAGTCCAGATAAATTCTGAGGACATGACTGAAGTATTTTTGGCAATACTTTCTTTCCTTCCAACAGAAACTCTTAGTTAAGGCTCTGACAGCATATTGACAGGCAATTAATAAGTATCTGTCACAACAGTAGAAGAACAGACTGTCCTGGCTGCTCCACGAGTGCTGAGAACTTAGCAGACAAGCTCATTAGTACCGGAAGGGTCAGGTTGTCTGCTCCGAGCACACCTGATGCTTTCACCACAAACCTCCCCGGACACCGACGATTCAGCTCCACCTGTAACTCCACCGGCGCTGGCGTCTCCTCAGCTTTGCTCTGCACTTAGAGATTGTTCTCCAGGCCACCCACAGCGGTTTCCAAACGAACTTACTGACTGTGATCATGCCTTTGTTGTGCTAATCAAAACAAATTGTGAACAGGGATCTGCCCCTTGAAATCCTGGCATTAAACAGAAAAGGAAGACAGAGAACAGCAGTGTGGACACCATCACTGTGACACGATTAATAAGTGTATTCTATTACCCAGTCAGATAATAAGACACCCATAATATAGAATATTTTCATAAGGAATTTAGTTCAGCTTCTGATTGTCCAGGAAAATGACTCGCTGCACTTCTGAAAACCCCTCGTTCCTCTTCTGCAGCCCTCCCTGCAGTGCAGCTGCTATCCACGTCTTTCACAACCGATGCACTTGTGTGAAATTCACAACAAGAATTCCCAAAATCAATAACGGTCCTGATTCAGTTTACTGTTCTTATCTGTAGCTTACCTCAATGCACCTATAGCATGGGAAATTTCTATGTCAGCTCTTAAATTATTGAATTGTTGAATATGAGTACAGGAAAAACCAGGAGTCTGAACCATCCATTCTGGTAAGAAACTTAACACGGTAACTTCACTGCTTTTAAAAAAAATTAAGTGATCCACAAGGTTAGACAGAAATACAGAACATGAACAAATTATTTTCAGATATATATTCAGAAAATAAATACAAACTCCTAATTAGTTCAGCCCTTTTGGAAATTTCTGGAAAAGCTGTCCATGTTTGTGGACGCCAGGTTTCTCCTGATGATTTCAAACGGCAGATGTCAAGTATGAGACCGCCAGGGGAAGCGCCGTGGCGGGAGCGGTGCTGTGCGACGGGGCGCGGGCGGTGCTGTGCGACGGGGTGCGGGCGGTGCTGTGCGACGGGGCGCGGGCGGTGCTGTGTGACGGGGCGCGGGCGGTGCTGTGTGCCCTGGCGCGGGCGGTGCTGTGCGCCCTGGCGCGGGCGGTGCCGTGTGCCCTGGCGCGGGCGGTGCTGTGTGTCCTGGCGCGGGCGGTGCTGTGCGCCCTGGCGCGGGCGGTGCCGTGCGACGGGGCGCGGGCGGTGCTGTGTGTCCTGGCGCGGGCGGTGCTGTGCGACGGGGCGCGGGCGGTGCTGTGTGCCCTGGCGCGGGCGGTGCTGTGCGACGGGGCGCGGGCGGTGCTGTGTGTCCTGGCGCAGGCGGTGCTGTGTGCCCTGGTGCGGGCGGTGCCGTGCGACGGGGCGCGGGCGGTGCTGTGTGCCCTGGCGCGGGCGGTGCTGTGTGCCCTGGTGCGGGCGGTGCTGTGTGACGGGGCGCGGGCGGTGCTGTGTGCCCTGGTGCGGGCGGTGCTGTGCGACGGGGCGCGGGCGGTGCTGTGTGACGGGGCGCGGGCGGTGCTGTGTGCCCTGGCGCGGGCGGTGCTGTGTGCCCTGGTGCGGGCGGTGCCGTGCGACGGGGCGCGGGCGGTGCTGTGTGCCCTGGCGCGGGCGGTGCTGTGTGCCCTGGTGCGGGCGGTGCTGTGCGACGGGGCGCGGGCGGTGCTGTGCGACGGGGCGCGGGCGGTGCTGTGTGACGGGGCGCGGGCGGTGCTGTGTGCCCTGGCGCGGGCGGTGCTGTGCGACGGGGCGCGGGCGGTGCTGTGTGCCCTGGTGCGGGCGGTGCCGTGCGACGGGGCGCGGGCGGTGCTGTGTGTCCTGGCGCGGGCGGTGCTGTGTGCCCTGGCGCGGGCGGTGCTGTGCGACGGGGCGCGGGCGGTGCTGTGTGTGCTGGCGCGGGCGGTGCCGTGTGTCCTGGCGCGGGCGGTGCCGTGTGTCCTGGCGCGGGCGGTGCCGTGCGACGGGGCGCGGGCGGTGCCGTGTGTCCTGGCGCGGGCGGTGCCGTGTGTCCTGGCGCGGGCGGTGCTGTGTGTCCTGGCGCGGGCGGTGCCGTGTGTCCTGGCGCGGGCGGTGCTGTGTGTCCTGGCGCGGGCGGTGCCGTGTGTCCTGGCGCGGGCGGTGCTGTGTGTCCTGGCGCGGGCGGCAGCTCAGCGCCCACCTGCTCCGCGCCGCCAGTTTTCACGCTCTGCGTGTCAGGCTGAAGCACCACATGAAACACAGGAAAAACAAAACACAGTAGTAACTCAGTGATAAAGAAATACCTCCATAAATATTTCCCATAGTAACGGACACTGCCAGGAAACTGAAAATCTCAGTGAAAGAGGGGGATGCTACGTTTGAAAACGTTCAGAAAGCTGGTCAAATGTGTGCAATTTCTATTAACGACACCCTCATTTGTTGATGGTGACACAAACACTAAGGCTTAAGATTAGGATTATCAAAGATCATTTCCCTTTCTTGTATCTCCTTAGGCTGAGATACAGGCCTTTGCTTCTGAAAGGGGTCTTTATTTTGTTGGCTTCAACTGCGCTGACCTGTTGAACACAACAGTACATGTATATTCTCTTGCCAGCAGAATACATTTCACAGTAGGTGTGCTACTGTGATTACAATGTTTATTTTAGTGTCTTTAAAAATATACCTGTATATAATAATAGGAAGATTCAGATTTCAAGGAATATAATTGATATTTTACATACCAGCAACATTGTTAAGGTATCACACTGCAATTTTGTAAAAATGGGATTAAGTGATCTAAAACTATTCCTCACACCACCAGTCTCAGACAACCCTCTGGAAAGCTGCAATTTATGAAAATTGTTTCCTCTCTTCTTACGCTTAAGTGAAGACTTTTGTGACTACTGCATTTGAGATGGTACCTCCTGGGATCATAAAAAACCGCCAAGAGAAATTACCCACTCATTACCCAGGTAATGACTCGGTAGTTCCACAGACTGGTAAGTATTTCAGGACACCTAAACATGCCTTCAGTTTTAACTTGACCATATTCTTAAAATCCATACTATTCCCTGTTATTGTACCCACACAAAGTCAGTTCAGTTGGCGTTAGTACCTGGGGGGACTTTACGGAGCTGTTCACAGCCCGAGCGCGGCAGTCGGCCCAGCACCGTGACTCGTGCTCACGCTCGACGGGCCGGCTCCGCTCGGCACCCTCCAGCTCCCGCTCAGGGGTGAAGTCACTAAGTCAGCGTTCAAACTCAAATGGGCTCAGTCATGGAAACGTATCTTGGCAACAACCCCAAGCCTGTTCCCCCAAGAAACACTCAGAGTTTGGCATCTGCTCCACCACACCCCACTGCGAAGGGGACAGACCTGCCCGGGCCCAGCTCGGAGAGAGCAGCACGTGGCGAGAACCCGCAGGGACCGCCGACAGCAGTTCCATTTGGGAGCGTTCACACCGAGTTCGGGCAGTTCTGTTCCATTTGGGAGCGTTCACACCGAGTTCCAGCAGTTCAGTTCCATTTGGGAGCGTTCACACCGAGTTCCGGCAGTTCAGTTCCATTTGGGAGCGTTCACACCGAGTTCCGGCAGTTCAGTTCCATTTGGGAGCGTTCACACCGGGCTCCAGCAGTTCAGTTCCATTTGGGAGCGTTCACACCGGGTTCCGGCAGTTCAGTTCCATTTGGGAGCGTTCACACCGGGTTCCGGCAGTTCAGTTCCATTTGGGAGTGTTGACACCGGGTTCCGGCAGTTCAGTTCCATTTGGGAGCGTTGACACCGGGTTCCGGGAGTTCAGTTCCATTTGGGAGCGTTCACACCGAGTTCCAGCAGTTCAGTTCCATTTGGGAGCGTTCACACCGCGCTCCGGCAGTTCAGTTCCATTTCGGAGCGTTCACACCGAGTTCCGGCAGTTCAGTTCCATTTGGGAGCGTTCACACCGAGTTCCGGCAGTTCAGTTCCATTTGGGAGCGTTCACACCGAGTTCCGGCAGTTCAGTTCCATTTGGGAGCGTTCACACCGAGTTCCGGCAGTTCAGTTCCATTTGGGAGCGTTCACACCGAGTTCCGGCAGTTCAGTTCCATTTGGGAGCGTTCACACCGAGTTCCGGCAGTTCAGTTCCATTTGGGAGCGTTCACACCGAGTTCCGGCAGTTCAGTTCCATTTGGGAGCGTTTACACTGGGCTCCAGCAGTTCAGTTCCATTTGGGAGCGTAGTGTTCACACCGGGTTCCGGCAGTTCAGTTCCATTTGGGAGCATTCACACCGAGTTCCAGCAGTTCAGTTCCATTTGGGAGCGTTCACACCGGGTTCCGGCAGTTCAGTTCCATTTGGGAGCATTCACACCGAGTTCCAGCAGTTCAGTTCCATTTGGGAGCGTTCACACCGGGTTCCGGCAGTTCAGTTCCATTTGGGAGCGTTCACACCGGGCTCTGGCAGTTCAGTTCCATTTGGGAGCGTTCACACCAGGTTCCGGCAGTTCAGTTCCATTTAGGAGCGTTCACACCGAGTTCCGGGAGTTCAGTTCCATTTGGGAGCGTTCACACCGGGTTCCGGCAGTTCAGTTCCATTTGGGAGCATTCACACCGAGTTCCGGGAGTTCAGTTCCATTTGGGAGCGTTCACACCGGGTTCCGGCAGTTCAGTTCCATTTGGGGGCGTTCACACCGGGCTCCGGCAGTTCAGTTCCATTTGGGAGCGTTCACACCGGGCTCCAGCAGTTCAGTTCCATTTGGGAGCGTTCACACCGAGTTCCAGCAGTTCAGTTCCATTTGGGAGCGTTCACACCGGGTTCCGGCAGTTCAGTTCCATTTGGGAGTTCACACCGAGTTCCGGCAGTTCAGTTCCATTTGGGAGCGTTCACACCGAGTTCCGGCAGTTCAGTTCCATTTGGGAGCGTTCACACCGGGTTCCGGCAGTTCAGTTCCATTTGGGAGTTCACACCGAGTTCCGGCAGTTCAGTTCCATTTGGGAGCGTTCACACTGGGCTCCAGCAGTTCAGTTCCATTTGGGAGTTCACACCGAGTTCCGGCAGTTCAGTTCCATTTGGGAGTTCACACCGGGCTCCGGCAGTTCAGTTCCATTTGGGAGCGTTCACACCAAGTTCCGGCAGTTCAGTTCCATTTGGGAGCGTTCACACCGGGCTCCAGCAGTTCAGTTCCATTTGGGAGCGTTCACACCGGGCTCCAGCAGTTCAGTTCCATTTGGGAGCGTTCACACCGGGTTCCGGGAGTTCAGTTCCATTTGGGAGTTCACACCGGGTTCCGGGAGTTCAGTTCCATTTGGGAGCATTCACACCGGGTTCCGGGAGTTCTGTTCCATTTGGGAGCGTTCACATCGGGTTCCGGGAGTTCTGTTCCATTTGGGAGCATTCACACCGGGTTCCGGGAGTTCTGTTCCATTTGGGAGCGTTCACACCGGGTTCCGGGAGTTCAGTTCCATTTGGGAGTTCACACCGGGTTCCAGAGACTAAGGACAGAGCTGCGTTTTGGTTTTTCACCATTTTGTAGCAATCTTGCTGCAGTTCTTCCCTGCAGAACACTTAGAACGGCACACTCTTCTTGGACAGGTACCTACTGCTCAAATTATGTTCTTGTTCTAGAATATTACCAATAAATTCACCGTGATTTTTTTTTCTCCTCACATTTTTTAGATCACATAAATTTTAGCTGACCAATTCTTTTCATGCTCCAATATATTATGAAATGTCATTTCTGTTATAAAAGCTAATTGATAATGTGATTTGTCACGTTGCTGAGACATAATTCAGAAAGTTATTTTAAAGCCGTTGATACATGGAACAGTACTAACTGTTTAATATTTCTTGTGTGAATGGATGCAGCGCACGGGAACGATGCGCTGCCATGCAGATGAAATATTTTCAGAAGCTTTTATTCCTGTTTGGGCTTGTGCCAATGTCTTTCTAGTAGATAGCTCATATGTCCTAAGCTGTATCTACTGTAATTTATTCCTTGGTCATTAGTTAGTGGGATTTTTTCCCTCCAAGTTTCTGAACAATATATAATATTTTACAAATTAAGAGCTCACAGTCAAATAAATGGAGAGCATTCTCTAGAATACTCCTCCAAAAAGTAGAAAAGTTTTTGTATTCAATATTCTTAAATATTTTGTTTAATAAAAATAATTTCTCAGTTACTATAACAAAAATAACTCCTGGCCGCGGCGAGCCCCCGCAGTCCCGCGCCAGTCGCGGGTCCCGGCACAAGAAGTCCTGACCCGCCGAGCGGGGCCGGAGCAGCCGCAGAACCGACCCGGTGCTGGAGCAGCTCTGCCGGGACAGGCCCAGAGCCGGGGTGTCCAGCTGGAGAAGAGAAGCTCCGGGGAGACCCGGGTGCGGCCTTTCAGTACAGAAAGGGTCTGACAAGGAGGATGGAGGCCCTGAGAGCCCCGGCTGGACGGGCTCTGAGCGCCTGGGCTGGCGGGAGGTGTCCCTGCCCGTGGCCACGGGTGGACCAAATGGTCGTCAAAACGCGCTTTCCAACCCAAACCATTCTGTGAGTCTATGATTTTATTTACACAATATTAGTACCAGGACTTACCTTTTTGAATTTGCTCTTTGTACATACTCAATGAACAGTTTAAAATAATCGCATCAGCATTTCACCATGACTATTTCCATTGCAGTTATTAGAGAGTACTCTTCCTGTACAAAACCTTGTATGAAATTAACAGTCTTAATTCTGCTTTTGTAGCTGAAAATCTTGGTCCACCCATTTCCTACCCAATGAAGACCTTCGTTGTGGCACCTTATATGACTATACTACTACTTAGTTCCCCAGATAATCCGAAGCCGAGGATGCTCTTGGCGGTCTCGTACATCAGGCTGCCACAGGACAAACGTGCCCTCTCGCTCCTGCTGTGCTGCGCACAGGACACTCGTTTGCTTTCACTGCCGTCTGCTGGCTCAGCCCGGGGACAAAGCCCGCTGCTGTTAGTCCAGGTGACCTGCTGTGACAGCACCTCGCCTTTTTGTTTTTTGAACCTGGACCTGAACAGAGATGATGTTTACCCAGACCTTCACGTGGCCTGTTGGGAACTTGAGATGCTTGTCACTCCATGACCGCAGAAAACACCCGAGAACCTCTCTATTTTCCATTTTTCCACTCCCACTCTCGCCCCCAGTCCCACACTCCACGTGAGCAGCTGCTGCCTTGCGAGTCTCAGCTGGCGGCAAAATGACAACAACAAATGGGAACACCTCCCCCAGGTCTGGTGCGCGTGCCCCGGGCCATCTGTCCTGCCCCGTTTCGCGGAGCAGAGTTGGCTGACCCCAGAGCTCTTAAGTGAGAACAACCACATTTCTGCAAATGCTTCTAAATTGCGGCAGGTGTTTGTGCGTGTGACAAAGCTGTAAACTTAGGACTTATTTAGCATCTTAAATGCTGAGACTCGTGAGGCATACTACAGTGCATTTATCATTGACTGTAAATTGGGCCTTTTTATGTTTCCCAATTAAAAGCAGCTTTGTCCTCACAGAGGACTCCTGCCTAAACTTTCAATCACAATCTGAAGAATATCAGATGCTTTAAGCTTTTAGTTGCTTATTAAAATCAGGTTGTGAAACATAATTTTTCTACAGCATTTCTTCTCAGCCCCTGCTCAGTTCCACTCACATTTACTGTCGCTTACAGACAAGCATTCTGAGCTCGAAACCTGCATCAGCTGAGCTGCTGAACCCTTCCTCTGTGTAAGCAGCAGCTTCTTTTCCTTTGTTAAATTGCCATTGTAAATTTAAAATATTAGAGATGTTAATTTGTCTGTGCTCATTTTCTTCTTAAATTATTCCAAATTTCACTATCTGTCTTTTCCTGAAGTGACTCTTTTGTACGAACACGTAATAGAAAAGCAGGTATTATTTCTGGTACTAATTCCCGAAGGAATGAACTAGATGGCCTCCTGCGTCACTGAATGCAAAACCGCTGCCACCTCACGTACAGTTCACCAGCTGCTCCCCTCGTCCCACGGCCAGCAGTGATTTTCCTGACTGGGATGCAGCACAGCAACACGGAGAACCCTGCTAATACCCGGGCAGTTTGGTTATGTGTTAGCGCCTCAGAAACACCGACCAGACACGCTGCCGCCGTGCCTCCGTCCGCTTCTCTGCACGTACCCAGCACGCAGGGCCATTTGAAGGTTTCCTCTGATCAGCATCTCCAGTACCTTACTCTCAACAAGTAAAGCTACTGGTCCGACGTTTCCTGGACAAGGCCATTGCTCTTTATCAACTCTTCATCAACGCCTTCTGATAGAGCAGTGCTGTCAGACCGTACGGACACTTCTGGTCACACTCCTCCATCTTCCTGACAGAGCCTGCTGCAATGTAGTTAGGGCTGAGGTATCAAATACCAATGGGAACATTTTGGGAGAAAAGCACTTTGGTAGATGAAGTTATTTCCATCAGTTTCATAAATAAACCACAGTATTAAGCTATTGAATAAGCCCATTGTACCTGCATATCCATGGTTTTTCTAACCTTTGCAACCTTGCAGTTTTATCCTGGATTATTCTCAAAGAATGACACTGCCATTTCTGAAGAACAACACTGTCCTTTTCGCACTTCACTACTTATGAAACTTCTTATTTCAAAAAGGTGCAAGGTAACACAAATTCATGGAAACTGTCATGTAGGAAGGCAGATGAGGCTTCACGATTCCCATTAAATACACTTTTTTCAAAGCCTTTTATGTTACAGGAAAGGAGACAGCACCAGAAATATGCCATTCCAGGTAGAAAATGCCATCAACAGCAGGGAAATGCAATTGCATAGCAATGAATGTGTTGGAGAATGATGTGGAAATTAATCTCGGAAATAAAGGAATTAATGACACAGTGGACATTTGCTACACTGAACAAGCGTGGACCTCTGCTTCTTCCAAGAGAAATTGCTTCTTCAAACTCAGAAATACTTGAGGTTCCCAAATACCTTGCATGGGATCTTAAGGAAGCAGCTGCGTAATAGTGACGCACTGAAAAGGTACCTGGTAGGACTTAAAAGTACGTAAATAAAATGCGAGAACTTAAGGAAAAGGACCCCCGGCCACGTCTGGTGAAACACGGCAAGTTCAGAGACTCAAGAAGGTTTTACACGGAATCCTCAACTTAAGCACAGCCTACGGCCTCGTGGTTGCTTCATTTGTATTGTTACCAAACGCCCAGATACGCTCCATTGAAAACATATGTCCTATGCCTAAATAATGGGAAGGAAGCACAGATTTATACTCTATTGTGTGCATTGGAAAGTATTTTGCATGTCATGATTTTGTAATTATGGTCTATATAGCCCTATAACTCTTGTCCGGTTGTAATTAACTCTAGCACAAGAACAGTATCTTTTCAGTGCCATTTTAATGCTCTATCAGGAACACAAAAAATGTATCACAGGAAACAAACATTATTGGGGAAAAAATGGGTTTAATGGCAATAATGGTGAAAGCTTTGTGTTTTCCATAAGTGCTAATTATTTTACATTTACTTCTACTGTTATCACTACAAATAAAAGTTTTAAAGTCTATTTTAAAAATGCATTGCTGATTAACAGACCATGCCACAAGATCCACACGTGTTATAATCTTATTTGGGATTTTTGAATAATTTTATATGTGTTAATATGTTATTCAGGAAAACTACAGGGAAACAAAGAAAGCAAAACTTATTAAACATTTTATTTAATACTGCCTCGTTTTCTAATTAAACCACAACTACCACTAAATAAACAGTTAAACATCAATTCACTCAGAATAAGGTGAGTTGGTGCGTTTTTCAGCAAAGCTCCTGAAAAATCTGCCACGTAAAAATAAAATGCACCAAGGAAAAGTCCTTCCAAATGGAGGTACTGACAATGACACATTCCAATTCCACTCAGGCATCGACTCCCAAAACATAATAGCCTGCCTCCCTTAAAGCTGTGTTTGCACTCACCGAATTCTTCTGAGGTATTCACCGCGTTCAAAAACCTTGTCGCACTGGCTGAAATCTCTGAGATACAGTTTTCGATACATTCCTGACACTTACTCTAACACGGAATTCTCTACGTCTGGCGCAGGAATCGGCCCGTCGGCACAACGCCGGTCTCAGGGCTCCCCGAGACGCGCCGCGCCCCGCGCGCAGGGCGGTGACGCGGGCTGTGCCACCGGCACGCCGGGCTGCGCCACCGGCACGCCGGGCCGCGCCACTGCCACGCTGGGCAGCCCGTACAGCACGCAGCCGACAGCCCGCGGGTCCGAGGCGCCGCGAGCGGCCCCGGCTGCTCTGTCCTCCGCAGGACGGCCAGAATCCGCTTCCGCTGTAAAAACATTGTAAACATGGCTATTTCTGAACACAGCTGAATATAAGAATGCTGTAAATGCAGTAATTTATCACATCTTCTCTTTGACTAGTATTTGTGGTTATTCTACATTCTTTTAACAATATTAACAACTGCCACTATATCTACGAAGCATTTCTGAAAAAACAAGGCGAAGTTTCCGATGTGCACTCTTTTCAATTCTACAACAGCGTAAGTTATAATTAAAATTTATTTTATTGACCCTTGTCTTAAGAGGTAACTCCCATACAATGAAAAATATCTATATAATTTCACAAACAGTATATTAAGAGTTGTTTTACTCAAAAATCCTTCTCCCCCTCTGACCAGACGCCAGGTGGAATTCTGTGTATACAGTGTGCCCTTTGCAACGCACACTGTTCGATCCCTGTGGACTCAACTTATCTTTTTGCATAATCCATACAATCCATACCATTCATATTGTTCATGTCATGCTCCTCAAGTAACTTTTCAGTCACACTACTTCATTTTACAACAGTTCAATGGAGAGAAAATGTCAGCTTTTGGTCAGTTATGACAAAGCCTCCCCCCAAATTTTATATATGCAAAATACAGCTACTCCAATTATAGAACCGCATCAGTGGCCTTCCCACTCTCCATTCTTGTAAGAAGTGTCAAAAAATTTGTCTGAACTACACATGGGTCTACCGGGTTCCTGTTAAAGCTGCCAGTCTTTTGTTCTACACTTTTTAATTCTTACTTTTAATGGAATCCGTTTCCCTGTGAATCTTCCTCTTTTGAAGGATACGGACTATCTGCCCAGTTGTTCTACCAAAGCTCAACAAATCTGGAAAGAAACGTTAATTGCTGTTAGTTTTTAATGAAAGTTTTGAAAAATAAGAAAGCATCAGCCATACAGCCTGGTGTCCTCCCATTTCAGAGCTGACGAAAACAGATTCCTTTACAGATTTAGTTCTGTGCCTCTGAAGACCTGAGTTATCTCCAGCCTCTGTTTCTCCCACAGTTTTTGGAACTACGGACTGCCAGGTCCTCGGGCACCGCTCCTCACCACAGAGATCACGTCCTGACCGCACGCGGCCCCGCTGGGGCTGCTCTAAGCAGGCTGCGGTGCTGCGCGGCGGCTCCGGCAGCAGCCACCGCCCGCGGAAACCGCCGCAGAACTCGCGAGGCGCAGAGGAAGAGGAGAGATGGGGGACCGGGGGGCACGGACACCCCACGAGTGCACACGCGCTACTGTCCGAAATAACACACGCAAGCGAAGAGAAACGTGAACACCCACTCTCGGCCAGAACGTCCAGCCTCTCCGCGTTGTCCCGCAGGGTCGTGAACCACTGGTTGGCCAGCACGGACCGCACGCCAGCGAGGCTGAGCAGCAGGGCGCTCTCCGCGGGGCTCTGCACCGCAGCCTGGGCACCCCTAAAGGGATCCAAACTGTGAGAGCCAGGAACTAAAAACGTACACAACACGTCAAAAATATAACTACATATACAATGCTTTTTAATAGAAGGCGAAAAGGAATGCCAGCCTGCGTTTTCACGTATGCTGAGCATAAAGTGATATCTAGTGTTCATACAGCACTTCCAGTTTAGTTCAAAGAATGTACGTAACTTCCCCTCTACATCTTTTCATGATGCAATTTGACAATGTGGATTCTTCCATCGTGGCACCATCCTGGGCACCTCAGGAAATGTGAAAGGGGTAGCACACTGACTTTTACAAAATACTGCAGAACACCCTTTAAAAGATGGCCAAAACGTTGGGAATCAGGCGAAAAGACCTGTTCATTTCTGCTTAAGTTGCTAAAGGGAAACACAAAATATTGCAGGAATGGAAAGCCTGCTCTTTGTGATAAGCGTGGCATTAATTTGGAGGCTTAAAATCAAATTACTTGTCTAGTAGGATCAGATATTTTATTGCTGAATATTTAAGTAAGTATCTTTGGTATATTGTTTCAGTGATGGGAGGGGGCGATACTCTAGTGTTGGAACTGCAGTAAACGGAAAGCTAAGTTTTGGTTCTATTAGCCACTGCTTTTCACGGTAACCTTGTCAGAAGATGATAATTACAGTTTTCTGTAATCTTTCGGGAGATGCTGATCGTCTACGCAGTTACGTGACTCAGTTTTAACTGAATGTTACTCTAAGTTTGCTGGAAGCTTTTACGCTTAAACATGTTGATAAATGTACCATCTATTAGAATGAGACTTTGAAGTTCAGAGTTGGAAAGGAACCGTATTTTGTTTCTGTTTAGGAAACGGCTGTTCGGGGGAGGTAAGAAGGATATTAAAAATAAAAAGGAGGTTGTTCAGGCACTCAGATGTGTGTATAACCTGTCTCACACAAAAGTAATTTTAACTTACACACTGTTGCATTGATTAAACAGTATTTTTAGAGAAGCGCTTTTTCTATTTATTTTTCATGGAATGAATAATCAGAAACGTCAAGAGGTGTTTATGCAGCCCTAACAGGACTGGATTTAAGATTTGACTGGCTGCAGAACTATGGTAGTCCCAGAAATGACATGGATAAAGTACATTTTGATATGGTCTCTGTGACAAGGGCAGGATGGGATGGCACCGAGTTATTAGTCACGAGAACGCACGACGACACAGTGTGAGCGTGTGAACCCCGCCACCTCCCAGCGCAAACGCAAGGAAAACACCAAAATGCTTTTAAGGCTAAAAATGCTCTGATAAATAACGTTAAAGATTCTGAACAGGTTATTTAACATGCCATAGTAATCTATTTAAATTTAAAAATGGCTGGTTGTTAAACTCTTTGGTGTATAAAACTTTAGACAGACTCTTAACAGTTTATCTGTTAAAGGGAAGCTTTATCTATCTAGTTCGAACATTCTGAGAATCCTGAGCTCAGAACTGGAAGGTATACGTGTTTCTGTGCCACATTTTCTGACCGTTGCCTTCAACAGAGCTTGCAACTTATTTAGGTCCTATGCAGAGAATGAAGCTACAAGATACAGAGCCGAACTTCTCCCTGCGGTGCAAATACGAGCACTTCTACTTGCAGAAGTAAGTAAGAATATTTATAATTCAGAATTTTAACTTTGCTTTGGAATAAAAATAATCTGCTTTAATGTGGACTTTACCAAAATAAACTTTATCCTACCTTTTGTGGCTACCAGAGTTTATAATTCTGTGATAACTTTCCTTTGTTCGCACCAGATCTAGAAGTATCATCAGATGGCATTCTGGAAAACAAATATGTTACAGCAATGGTATTTGCACTAATACTAATGCATACATAATAAATATAAGTAAATCGGGCCTTTCTTAAGTTAATGACTTCTTGAACACAGTCCAAACAACTAATATAAATGTGATATATCTGAGCCGAAATAGTCAAACATTAAGCAAAAGAACACTAATAAAGTCACCCTAACAGTATTTGACGTAACTTTGCTACACTTTTCCACAGTGTCTTGCAGGGTTTTTCCTGTGCTACCACAGTATAACTAACAATGGAATCCACACGCCACCCTACTACCGGCTAACCCGTACGACTCGGTTGTGTAGTTACAAACTCCTGCCAAATGGCGCGGAGATGTCATCTGCTGCAGCTCCGACCCACAAGTCAGGACCAGCTACGTACAAGAAAACAGACTTTGCTTCCAAACGCTGAACTCCATGAAAAGGGAGAGGAGTTACCGGGAACACCATCAGATTATGGCTCAGTTTTTGGTACTTCAGAAATTCCAACATTGGGAAGTGGAGAAGGACTGAGTTGTGAGGAATAATAAGAAAGCTGTGCGGCGAATAAAATCTCGAAAAAAGCCCTTAATGGGCAACGTCAGTACTGTGATAATGACACAGCATGAAATGAACACAACTGGGAACAAAAGGTGGTGTCATTAGAAAGGATTTTTGAGTTATCTCACGTGGGATGTTCATGGCGACCAGCCTGTCGAGTACAACGTGAGACAGGAACCTCTCCATCCCGTAGAACAGGAAGGCGCTGCAGGTGGCCAGCAGCTGCTCCCATTCGGCCTGGCTGCAAGGAGGACGACGGGACGTTACCGCCGGGTTACTGCTTCACAAGAACATTCTACATACAGAAGGTATCCAGAGCAAACACCTCAGCCGTATCCACTCCAGAAATATTTGTAAGAGAAGTCAGCATGGAAAGCAAGGAGATAAGACTGCAGAATTCTACGGAAAGTGTAATAACTCACGTGGACTATTAATAATTATTATTTTAATACAGAGGGGTACTTAGTTTAGTAACATCTCATATTAAACAAACAAATATCATCAATGTGTGTGTTGTACAGCTTTGAAATAACAGTATTTAGTCTGACTTTCAACAGTATTCGCATGTGCACCCACCAAGATATGTGGAAATTAGGGTTTGAAAGGAGATGCAAATGACCAGCCTAACTTAGCAGCAAACCCGAGCAACTGCCTATCAGGTCACAATCCTTGTGACCGTTGTGAGGAAACACTAGAGCACCTACACAGCGATTCTACCTACGTAAGGAAGACTTCAAAGCACTGGTTGACCTGGCGGTTACAACGGAAGGTCCAGTGGCGGCCCTGCCGACTCACAGGACTTGTCGGCACTCAACCTATCAAGATCCCTTTTATCCCTCTGTTTCTATGATCTTAAAAGCACTTCTATGAAGAATGAAGTCTGTTTGTGAATAAACTCCGTTAAATGGTATTGTTTCACAATGAGATGTTTGAAATGGTAGCCTGTGAGATGTACCTTCACCACTTCGTGTCTCCAATCAGTGCACCAGTCCCAGAGCTGGCTCAATGTGCAGGGGTGCTACAGCTTTGTTACATTTGGATTTAAAAACAGTTACGAGCACAGCCAGAAATTACATTTAAGCTGACATATCATATTAATCTAAGACTGCACCAGTAGACTTTCTGCCAAAATGACATGGTCTACATATACGGCAACTGATGCAATCCATCTGGCTAAATCACCTCCTTTCAGATTCTTAAAATATCCTGTCTACAAATCTAAATATGCATTTGAAACAAAGGCAGTGGATAGCTACGTGTTTACCAGCTCAGAAAAGATGCGATCCTGTTTTACGTGTGAAGCCCCCGGGAGGAGGCACAGCGGGCGGAGGGTGGCAAACCTGGGGAGGCGCTCGCTGCCCGTCGCTCCTCGCCACTGGAGCTCACCGTGCTTCTCCAGGACTTCCTTCAGTTTTTGGGAAGGGCTTAAAGCTTCTGTAACAACAGCATGTAATCATTACAAGCTTAATATGCTACAAAGGATGTTGGGGAATCTTAATTTCAACTATTTATAAATGACAATCCAGAGTTTTTCAGGCCATCACTAGGCCTTAAGTTTTTGAAACCTAAGTCTGGCTTTTAAAACTGTAGTAGTCGTGCTATTTTCTGGGTAAAATTGTTTGCAATTCCCATTTGAAAGGTATATTTTATGACTGACAAGGATTATTCAGTAGACAGGTTAAAGACTTTAAAAAGACAAAGAAAAAATTCTAGATACCCTGAGGGAAGTGTGAAGCGTGGAAGACACGAGCACTGCTCATAGAGGTGGGTTCCAGGGGCTCAGAGACGGAAATAACCGAGCTTCCAGAGCCGCGACCTCAGAAAGCAAGAGTCCAAACCCACCTCTGCTCTGCACGGACACTGCACACTTAATGATAATTCCTTTTCTCTTTTTTGAGTACATTTTGCTACCACTGTAAAATGCAGACACACTCTACAGTCAGATATGAGCACATGGTCAACAGTGGTGTAGTTTTATCTGCTGTAAATGAGAAACTGCAAACATAATCCTGTATTATGCTACTGATTGTTCAGTAGCTTCTTTTGCATTTAGGTTTAATGACTATATCAAATAAAAACCTTCATTAAATCAATTTTCAGCATTTGATATACAAGTGAGTTCGCTAACGAATGTGAAGCAGTTAAACTCCCACACACACTGGTAGAAGCAGCGAGGTAGAACTGCATTATTAAGGTGTCTGTCAAACTGAGCTAGCGCATGCAGAGGAGGTCGGGGAGCCGGGGGCGCGCTGGAGGAGGACACGGGCTCTGTCTGGTTTGGAGGGGGCTCTGGGGTGGCCCCCGGCTTGGCTGCTTCAGGAGGGACGTGGGGAGGGGGTGCTGAGCTCTGTCCCAGGGACAGGGCCCTGGGAATGGCTGGAGCTGCACCAGCGAGGCTCGGACGGGACACCAGGAGCCGCTCCTGCACCCAAGGGCCGTCCAGGCCCCGGCACAGGCGTCCCGGAGAGGCGGCCGGTGCCGTCGGAGCTGAAGAGGCTGCGGGACAAGGCCCAGCGACTCACTTCGGCTTTCGGTCAGCCCCGACGGGGCCAGGCCGCTGGACCGAGTGACCGCGGTGTGTCCCTTCCGACCGAACCGTCTGTTCTATTCATAGTCTATTCTATTGAGACAGTAAACGCCTACTGCCTTGACAAACACAACCCAAAAGGACGTAACGACTCTCTCAAATACCCTTGTAGGCTCTGTGTCTATCACAGTGCCCTTCACCTTTCAAAGGGCTGTAAAAACTCCACGTTACACTCGCTTTTTGTGCAGTGTTCGTTTTGAGAACTGCTGGTGAGTGCCGCTGTCCTGTCCCAGCCCGTTCCACTCAACACCTTTTCTTCCAAGCCCTCTCACGGCTTTCAAGCAAATTTCTTGTATAGCAAAGATCACATAAAGCATCACAGCCTTCCAGTTAACCTACACAGGGACACCGTATCATAACAGCATCTATTTGAAAACCAGAAACGCTATAACGAGTTCCTCAAAGTAAGCATGTGTTTCTAATTGGTTTGCATCGCAAGAAAGATTACTCACGTCATTATTTTCTTGGCAATATTAGGTCAATTTTAAGTGATATGAAAGACACAGTAAGACAAAGTCGTTTCTTTCCTGAATGTAAACCAGGCTCTATCGTTTCACTGACGCACCATTTGACAGGCGATGAGCAGCTGCTGTTCCAATGAACAACCAGACTTTTCTGTCAGCATCCTGACGTCATGGCTGCATTTTCTGTTACAAAAACTTCTAAATTCAATGGCTAGTTTATGGCAAAATAATTATTTAATATACATTACCTGCCTCTCTTCCTTCATTATAGGGATCCACAATATCTAATAAAAAGTTAAGTGTAAACAACACAATGTAAAGAACAAAAAAGGTAAGTTTAACTGATAGACTTAACTAATAATCCGCAAAAGGATACATTTTAAATGACGAGTATCAACAGACAAGCAATTAGAGGGTAAATCACGGTTAACTGGTGCCTACAAGTAAAAACAATACATATTCTATTACATACAGGAGTCCCAATCAAATATTAACAGTATTGCATTTTTTGTGTCAAAGAGCTATCAAAAACATGTCGGGATTAAAAGCAGCACGACACTCAATTGTCAATGGAAAGTAAAAGCACGAGCTATTCCGCATTACCTACATATACATACATTACATATAAATATATACACACATGCGCACAAGCACATGTACGTACATACATATATTTACAAAAATATGTGCATCCACAATATACAATATCCTATACTGTTTGGGAAGTACTTTAGTGACTCGGAGCAGCTCCCCGGTGGGTTGTTAAGCCTGTCACACAGGGACCGTGATCTTCAAAGAAACAACTACTCTGTCACCACTGCAAAATTCTACGGGCTCGGGACAGAACCGCAGAGCCCGGGCGGGGAGGGACCACAGGGACCAGCGCGTCCGACCCTTCTTGGCAGAAGACTTACATGGTATTTACCTCACTTCAGTATTACAGCATGTATAACGAGCTGCTATGTCAGCTACTTGTTGTTCTTTACATCTTTACACAAAAAGAAGATTACTGCTATTGAGTTCATTTTCAAAATGTGGAAAATTCACCTTTTTGCCATTCTTTTTCTGATGAGCTTTTGGTTTATTTTCTTTCGACTTTTCAACATCCGTTTTAACATCAGTCTCTGTGGAATTGAAAAGAACATTTTGTAAAAATACAGGCAGTTCTAGAAAACACAGCTTTCCTGAAGGATGACTCGTCTTTGTTCTGATGTCTTAATAATATCAGATTAAATTGCAACAATAAAAATGAATTTCACACCACAGCAAGGCAAGAACATTCCCCAAACCTTCCTGCCTAAAAGTAATGGTTTGAAAGTGGAAAACAAGCAAGAGAAGTGATTCTTGGACATGCAAATGCTTCGTTACATTGCAGGTTTAGGACAGAGTTGAACAGAGGTTACCAATGCACTTTCTAAGCAGAAATTAAAAGCAATAATTGCACTAACAGACTTTTCAACTATGCTTCCTCCCATTTATCTGCTTCTAAAATGATGCAGCTACAAGAAGTTTCATGTTAAAAAAGGGAAAAACAGAAATGGAAAAACCCTATGTTCTAAAACCCCTGTTCCTAACAGACCTGTAACAGTACATGCGTGTGTATGTAGACTCAAAATGTTCTAATCTTGGATTATTCACAGTCCTTTCCCTTTAGGAAGGAGGCGTGAAACGGAAAAACACAAGACAGGTGACGCTGAAGGCGCTAAATATCACAGATATGAACACGAGCACAAGAGCTGCTCTGGAACAGAACAGTTCCACGGTACACAGCGAGATTTCCAAACTCAGCCTACTTTATAGTCTTAATAATCCAATCTGAGTTAAAATATGCTTTTATATCTCCCTTTTGCCCTATTGTGACTTCCAATTTTTTAACTTCAGTAACAAAAGGTATCTTTGATTTACACAAAAAAGCTGCTTAGTGTCTGCATTTATTACTCGCTTTTAGAATAAATAAGAAACGAGTTTCAGGATGCCATAAGGACAAGTTTACCACCCGTCCAACTACCTGGCTAACACACCCATCTCAGTGCAGAGCCTGCGGCGGGCGCAAGCGTCCGCAACGGGAGGAGGTCGGCGGAGCCCGCGGGATCCCGCTGCTCATGCACCATCTTGGTCCATTCCCTCCGCGCAGCTGAAAACAGCTGTAAAGAGTTTAAGATCATACCTGTATAACTCTGCAAGCCATTTTGGATTCCATTGAGTTTTACACAATTCTTTCATATATAGAGGTCATTTTAAATTAGCTAGCACTGCAGCTATAGTCAGCCTGTACATCAGTGCAAAAAGTCTCCTGTACTATCTATTCCATCTAAAATACCAGAAACCTGCTGTATGCGGCAGTCTTCCAGTAAAATACGATACACAGAGTCACAGAACCATAGAATGGTTTGCCATTCATATTATTTAAATCTAAGTACCTTGTTTGCTGCATCATTACACTAATACAAAGAATGTCTAATAGTACCTGATTCAGCCATATGCATTCGATTGTAGAGAATCTGAAGAGAAAAATCTCTGGATACAGAACTTATTCCTTCCGCTTTAAAGATCCTGAGAGCTTCCAAAGGCAATTCCATCAGCCACGTATCTCCCAGCAATATCACACACAATCCGAAGTCCGCGGCTGCACCTACAGAACATGACTGAGATTTAGTAGTTCTCGGTATACATGTAAATAACTCAAGTTAGATGTAAAAATCTACATTTCCTCTATTGTGTGACACCCAAACTCCATTTTACTGTGGATTAAGTGCATTATGCAAAATCATTTCTTTTGATACTGTCACTTCTAAGATGCCGTCAAGCTTCTGTGCACGTGCACTTGTGAGCACGGATTCTTCAGAGGGAAAACTGCCCACGTGTCAGTAACCAGCCGGCTCAGACAAGTGCAGGTACAGGTATTCACGAAAATGATTTCTGGAAATGCAAAATTGCCTTAGTGGAGTTTGGCCAAACAGTATAGAGCTGTAAAGGAGCTCTTATCCAATACGAACTGTGTCTTTCTGCAGGAAACCTTTGTGTTTGTTTTTAGGAAAAAAGTACTGAATATCATTATGACAACACTCTCCTGTTCTACAGAAAGACAACGAACACACGAAGACAAGTTATTCAGTCTTTGCAGAACAACAGAAGCAACCAGCTGCCAGACTGCAGAAAGAAACTCTTCTAAGTAAAAGCAAATGCAAATGCCTCTTTATTTTTAGTAATTTTTAACTGAGAAACTTCACCGTTCCCCAGCATAAAGCAAAACCCTCGTCCCCCGGCAAGCCGTGGGCCCGACCGGCGCTCCTCCTGGAACACGTTCAGGGACGCGTTGCGCCATCAGGCTCGCGTTAACGCAAACAACCCGGGAGACGCCGAAACCGAAAACGCACAAAAAGACAAAACAAAAACACATGAAGAGACTTAAGAAAGTTCACTCTTTTGGCTTTTCTCCCGAAAAGTCTGGTTTGTAAAAAAGGCATTTAATTAGCTGTCTAGAGCACACATAGTTTAGAAGACTCTAAATACACGCAGAAGGACAGGTCCATCCCACGTATCAACAGTCTCTTTGGAAGTACACTAAAATACTTGCTATGGAACAGAAACAGGCCCACTGCTGAAGCCACCTTCTTCTTCCCGGTGTCAAAAAAATGCAAACGAAAGGGACGGGATTTTTGTGTATTCGTGCACACACACTGTACTTGAGCGCACGTACCCTGCATCCGAGTCTGTCTGGGGTCCTTGTCTTTCACTTTTGCTTTCCCCGATCCAGCTGCTGAAGCTGATGCGTCCTGTTCTCTGCGCAGAGGAACCGCAGTGAAAACATTGCCAGCACTAACACTTGTGTGAGGAAAGGTTCTCACACCAAACACAAGGACAAAACTGCTTCGATCTCAATGACGTTTTACACCGCCACGGATGTGCTCCCTCTGAGTTCCTCTCCTTTGGAAATCCCACCCTTGACTAGTTACATTACAACGTTTCATCCTGAGCTCACTACTGTATCACTCAGTCTATCATACGGCTGAACCTCTCTCTCAGGATGCAAGAAGTTCATTCAACAGGGTCTGTTCTTGCTAAACCCCTTCCTGCATTCGCAGGACCTGAGTCACCATTCTGTTTTCACAAACGATGACAGAACAAGTATAAATGTCTTACCTGGTATCAGAAAAATCGACCTGTGATAGCACTGGTTTCAGATAGTCTTCCATAATTTCTAATATTTCAGAGAAATCCGATGTCAAATCATGTCCATTATCGTGTATTTTCTCTGGTGGAGTCTATCACGCACATTGCAACCGAAAACAGAATGCTTACAAAATGTTATTTAATAAGGATGGAGTGTGTATTATCTGTTAAATCAATCAGAGGCCAAGTCAAATAAGTTGAAACACCATAAAATGGAAAATATAAACACAGAAACTGAGTTACTAAACTACTTTGCTTCAAAACATCACTCCTAGCAGCAAAACATTCTAACATAGGAATCAGTACAAGATTTCAATATTTATTATTTGAGCAATTAATGTATTTCTGCAATTTCAGCGAGGACAGTCCAGCAGCAAGAAAAGATAACGCGATGCACCAAATAACAACTTTGAGAAGGAAACAGAAACTGCAAGATGAACGCGGAAGCAGCAAATGGAAGTGTATGGAGAGACCAATGGAGCAAGTTTGGCAAAGAAAACCTAAACAGAATGAAGAAAATAGATAAGGAGATAATAAAATAATGTAGGACACTAAAACATGAAGCTTCTAAAAGCCAACAGACACGGACACAAAAACACCAGCTGGGAAAGAGCTCAGTGCAGCGGCGAAGGGTGTTGGTGCTGAGGAGGGTCCCGCCCCGGTCGCTGGCGCGGCTCCGGGTGCGCCGCGCGCACAGCTGGGCGAAGCGATGCGCACACATCTGGAAAACCTAAGCCACGTGTCTTCGGTCTGCTCTACCTGACATATCTTTTCACCTTTTTCTTTACTTACACAACCACAGCAACCTCCACTTAAGTTGCCATCACAACAAAGTCCGGCCAGGGGCAAGAGGAAAAGGGATCAAGCAATAATCAGTGTTTTAACTGAAAGAAGCTAACATGATCAACAGTACAGAATTCCAGTTCCTGAACCAGATGTCTTAAAATTGTGTGGTTAAAATAATGAAAAACTGTACAGAAAATTCAATATTATCTATATTTTCACCCTTACATTAATAATGGAAATAGGTCTACACCAGCTTTGGTTAATACGCTATATTTAACAGTGAATTTTGATTTATATCGAAAACCCTAGATTTTACCTAATGGAGCCAAAACTGAAGTAAATTAGAGTGGATGCAGACTTGCGCATCCCACCCTGCAGCTTAAAGCTGATGTGGGAGCCACAGGCTCTTCCAGTGTGACGTGGCACTGCACGACTTGCTGCGCTGTTTGTGAAGAGCAATGTCCTCGCAGAACTGAGCCTTCTCGCAGCAACACACAACTTTCATCATCGACATTTGAAGTACTCACAGCTACAAACTTGGAATTCCAAGGAAATGTGTCCTTGAAGCAAAAGTGTGACTTAACAGACTTGGATCAACTGCATTCAGACAAACAGCCACAGTGCAAAGGATAACGTGTGCTCTGGAAGTTTTTCTGGGTTGGAAATCAGTAATAATCTCTGGCTGAGATAGTTTTGAGTAAAGGGTTAGATCTGAGATCCCCTTTTTCCCTTGGGACAGCTGGGTCTTTCCTGGGACGTGAAAGCCAATGCACATTTGTAAATGCAGATCTTTTCAGCTCATTTTAAAGTACATTGATCTCAACTGCATCAATTTCAATTCTGGTAAACTACTCAACATTTCAAAACTGCCGAATGACACTGAAAACAGTGACGAGATAGCACAGTAAGATTAACTTTTGAAGCAGAGTACACAGCATTTGGTAACTGTGAAGACTGGGTGTTACACTTGGAATAAACTGAAAATTCTGCACAAAGAGTGTTTATAATGGCTTTTTAGTACCCGTTTTTCATCCTGTTTTAAATATAAAGTAATCAAATACATTACCACATCCGTTCTGAAGGTGCACTCTTGCAAGTTTTGAATGACAGTCTGTTTAAGCTGACTCTGCATCTGTTGCTGCTTGTAAAGATGCACTTTTTCCAACAACACACAAAAGGCATCGGGGTTCACAGGAAATCGAGACACCTCAGCTCGCACTGCTGAAAGGAGGATGACACCATCTTAAGACTCCTTTTGAGAAATCACATTTGTACTTTAAGAAATGACTGTACAGAGAACATCAGTTTCTAAAGCCACGGTATTCTTTGAAAATTAAATAACTTTATATATTTAGCACCAAATACAGAGATGTACAATGAAAAAAAAAAAAAGTCTACAATTACTTATCTATAACGACCTTAGCCTTTAAATATAAACGAAACCCCTGTAAACTGTGACCAGATACACGATATCTGATAATGGCACTCATGTATTCAGGTATTAACGTTCCTCTGGCATTAATAAGAGTCACAACTATTTCGAGGGTCAGTGGCGGACACGAGCCCCTCGCAGCCCCGGGGCGGCCGTTCTCACCCCCCGGCCCAGCGGGTCTCCCCTTCTGCTGCGCAGCGGCTGCTCCCGGCTTCCCAATCAACGAACTGTACAGATGTGACCTGTGGAACGCAGAAAACGAGCAGATTATCTGACTCTTCAGCCTGATCATATGATGCAAATTTATCAGACGAGTAATTATTATCCTCTAGCGTTCTCCCATTACTACGTTTCCAGCAAGGTAGATTTGTATCTGTTCCGTGACAACTGTTTACGACTTTTCACAATTGGTGAGGATACCCATGGTCAGCCGCTATAGCTGAATTTATGAGCAGTCGCTAATTAGGCTGCAGTAATGAGATCATTTGTGGCTTCATACAGCTAAACAGGATCCCTCCTGACATTTTGAAGAGCACAAGCAACAAGAGCTGGGACCTACTAACAGAATTTAGAAGGATACCAAATCTGTCCCGAAACCTTTCAAGTGACCCCTGGAGGTTAAAGAGATAACCAGGGAAATCAAAGTGCAGGGAAACGCACGGCTTGAGCTGCAGGCAGTTCTGTTTACACATCAATCTGTCCACTATCATGGAATTCAAGCCCAGCAAAATTAGAAGTAAAAGACAATAAACAACCAAAATACTTTTTTTAACCTGTAAATAATCAGATTACACTTGTAACAAACAGAATGCTAAACCAAAATGATGAAATTTTATACCTGTCTTCTGAATGTTGGAGAATCATTATGTAGAAATTAGACGGCAATTCATCCATTATATTAAAATGCTCAACAGGAATACAGAGATTTCTCCATGCCTGTACAATAATTCCAAAATAGCATTACTTTCATACATTTTATAATCACCGATCTCAGTTCTTTCATCAGAAAATTGATAACAGTTCTAGGGAGACAGTGCGAACATCACAAGGAAAGAAGAGAGGCGAGCACTCGGCAGCCGCGCCAGGCGGCCCCGCGCCAGCAGCAGGGAGCGCTGCCGCACGCGGGTGACTGCGCTGGGCAGCGCCGAGCCCCGTCCCGCGGACGCCCCGTCCCGCGGACGCCCCGTCCCGCATGCACTGACAAGGCACCGGCTGCAGGTGTCCTGCCGGAGCAGGGCTGGGCCCCCCGAGGCCTGCGCTGACCCTGCAGGGGAGACTCCACAGCCCCTGGGCAGGCGGGCCGGGCTCCGGCACCGCACAGGACAGAACCCGAGCCTCCTGCAGCACCGCAGCTCGGCCCACGCCCAGACTCACAGGTAAAGCGTTCCTACGAACGAATGAAAGGATATCGGGCTGTTTTCATACGGTAACACCTGCATGGGCACCTGAGTATCTCAAACAGGAGGACTGTCCAGACAGGGACAAGAGTCCTTTACAGTAACATCTGCAACTGGACTGGGTGAGACTCACGCAGAATTAAGGATTTAAGCATGCAGGACTCTGACATCCAGCTATACCGAATTGTAACTATAAGACAAACTGGAACTGCATCCTTAAAATTTGACTTCTGACTTAAATTACATAGCTCATGCCACACAGATAACCTGGCAGGAATAAAACCACAGGATAGTACATACCATACTAATAAAAAAGTATTTCTATGCATGATCAAGTCAACCCATTACTCAAATAAGGGGAAAAAAGTTTAATAGAGTTTAAATAAAACAGATGAAATATTATTTAATTCCAGGAACCACTGAAATTACAAATACTTGTGTATACCTAAATGTATGCCTAGGTATATATGTGTCTCCGTATATAAAATACAAATACACCACTAACAAGCAGCGTATCTCAAAGAGTTACCACTGAAGTAGCAGTCAGGTGCTGTTCCACTCTGGCCAGAAGATCACTCGTGCTCCGGCCGTGCCTTAACTGCCGCTGCAGATGCAGCAACGCCGCCAGCTGCGAGCTGCTGGTGTCAGATGCGGCTGCTAGGAGGACACTCTTCATCCTCAGAGACACCGAACAGCTCTGTAAAATTGTTGTATATATTTATTTTCCCTCCCCAAAATAACATACATATGTATATACTCTATATGTGTTATAACATGTCTATATGTTAAAGTCTCTTGGTTGCAAAGTGAGACAGATTAGCCAAAGCCTATCTGCTATATGTGTTTACAATCTAATGTGGACAGGCTGGCAATAACTAATGAAGATTTCTTAAATACGAATAGCTAGAATTAACCTCTTTGACCACATCTATCATCTATGTTCCTGCATCTAGTCATCTAAGGTCTACATGGAAAGGTAACTGACAGTGTTCTGAGCTGAGCTTTTCGAGTAAGCTGAGTCTTTGTGCTCCTGTGCCTTCGAGTGCACAGCCAGCGCATCACTTCAACAGACTTCCTGCACAGAGCGAGATAAACGGTAAGACTTCACATCCTTTTATTTCAGCACACGCTCCAATCCTGTCCTTTGAGCCAATGCTTGCTAAGAGCTAAGGCATCTTTTTTTTGCTTTTAATGCAGATGTCACATTAAAAATTGCAATTTGGGTTGACCTAATAATCCAAAGGGAGGCCTAATATTAACATGGAGTGACATTTTTGTATATACAAACCTGTCTGGGCAGCACAGTAACTGAATCAGCAGAATTGTTTGCCCAGTAGAAGACAGGACTGGTGGTGTTTTTGGTGCCTTGATACACATTCTACTTAGCTTGTTCACTAACGAGTATGACAGCAAACCACAAATAACATGGTGTGCTGCAGGAGAACAGGAATAAAGGACTGAACCACGGAAACCAGCGCTACCTGTTTCCTGATTTATCAGAAGACCCCCAGGCCGCTCCATCCGCGGGCAGAGGGGCGTGCAAACCGGAGAGCTGACACAGAGGCAGCTGCCCACGGCGCGTCCCGACCTGCGGCTGCCGTGCCGTGGCAAGAAGGAAATCAGCACAAGGTGCATTTCTGTACTTCCACAATGGAGATGATGGTGTAGGAAGCGTGTACGATTTGTTCCTGATATAGGGAACACAAACCTTATAGTCACTCGTCATCTCTGTGACGAAGGCGCAGACATGAACGATTCACACGCCTTCAAGCCACCTATGGGACCACGTGTGTAGGTGTTGATTTGACAAACTGAATGCAAACCTTTCCCCTCTACTTCAAAATAACGAATGAACGAGTCCAGAGAAAAATTTTTAAAATTGTTTGTCAGGGAAGGAAGAAACTGTACTTCGTGGTAATGCTTATCCTAGTTAATCACATTATAGGTATTTATTAATATTAAAATATTTTCATGTATGCAATCGTCAACGATAACATCAAGTTGAACACAACATATACTAGAATTGTTAAAAAGCTACTGATCAAACATCTTGAAATCAACAAACAAAAGTATTTGATTACCCGTATTACTCACTAGTTCTTATACGTATGTGTACACTGTGTTTCGTATGACCAGTTTTCAGGCTACATGAACAGACATTTTTGCTTATGTAACTTAAAAGACCCTTTCTATAGCGGACAGAATCACAACACATTAGCTGCGTTACCTGATGAAGTGCCAAGAACTGGCTAGTTGAAACGGGATCGAACTGTTGGAAGCATTCGACCATTTCCAAACTGGCAGGAGCCAGGACGTCGGTCACGTTGTGCCTGAACGCAACATTCACACAGCGCAGCAACGCTTCGCTGCACTGAGAAAGGTACTTCTCAGCCAGCCTATGTTCCTTCTAGATGATAAAAATAACAAGGTTTATATTCAAAGATGTATTAATATTGAATATTTTTACACGCATAGAGATTAGCAGTGTTTTAGAAAATATAAGTACTCCCTTTTCATGACTGATTTTAATGCTTTTTCTCCTTTTTAAGGCATTTACTTAATGTATGATCAAAATATTCCAATATAAATTATATAGCAGACACCAACATTCATTATACATCAAAGAATAAATATTTTAATAATATACTTTCTTTAATATAAAGTGTGTACTTAGCAGAACAGTGTTTAAATTCTAGGCAATATGAGCCATTCAGAACAAAGGAATTTTCTGTCAGTTTTCAGTACAGTTGTTTCCACTATATTTAATACAAATAAGCCCATGAATCTCTTATCTCAGGCATTTGCTGATGATAGTAACACCACAAACGGTGCATTCCCAAGGCCTGCGCTACGACCTGCAGCAGCTGGTCAGGTCGGCTGAGCACACCGCACAGCTGTCCTGCGGCAGCAGTTCTCTGCCCGTGCTGCGGCCCCGGCGCGCGGTGCTGCCCGCGCGTCCCCGCGTCCCCTCGCGCAGCAGACGGGATTCACCCGGGGGAGCGCCTGGAAACGCTCAGCCAGGAGCTCCCGGGACAGAGACGGGCTCGGGCGCTCTGGAGATCTGACCTGTGACAGATCAGTTTATGTTACAGACATTTCTGTTATCAGTTCAAACAGAACGGATAAGGTGAGGTGACTACTACTCCATCGAAAGGAAGCACACGAATTCTAATACGAGCACATATGCTAACATACCTTTAAGTCCTGTATTTTCCTCCGGTACTTATCGTACTGACACCGATGGGCCGGTGAGCCGCTGTGTGTCACCTCCTGCCCACTGCGTGCTGCCGAAGTCAGGGCAGTTCTTGCGATGTCTGATTCAGCTTCTTCCTACTCGCCACAGCATAGAAAATAATTAATCACCCCATTAAATATGTCTGGCTTAATTTTTTCTGTGAATCTAGGAGAAAATGGAACTCAGATTACCTCACTATCTGAATCCCTTGATGGTGAGAGATTTAGCAATATTATCAGGCATCAAAATTTCTTAGTATGTATGACAATATGACTAATAGAAACTAGAAAGACCTCAGACAATCTCTAAGATTTTGATTTTCTGGTATTTGTCCTCAATTAATTTCTTCTGAACGCTGTAATTCATCACTGAATTTATGACTCAGCTTTCCTTTTCTTACATGGTGTTCTTACTACAACACAAAAGGAACTGACAAGGCTGAGCTTTTCATTTACAAGTCACGACTTGTTTGCGTGGATTCAGAGAACAGCCTATCTGGCCCTTTAGGGCATTCACGGATCATTTTCTATCTCATTTGAAAATACTGTATTTAGCATATCTCAGGAACAAATAAAAAATTATCTACACGACAATGGCATGTAAGCAGAAGCATTTTTCTGAAATTACTTGGTTCAGCATTAATTTTTATGATGGTTTGTATGCAATATGCAAAACCTACCCCTACAGAAAGTGTAGTATACGGAAAAGATATCCTGGCAGACAAGCTTTACACATAGGAGCAAATGTAAAGGCAGAAAAGAATGCATACCATAGCATTTGGCTTCCAGTAAACATCTGAGTGTACAGGATCAGTGCTAACGGCCAGTAAACGCAGAGTTTTTCCAGTGAGATAGAGGCATTTGGACGTCGTGTCGGGACAGCCCTTGCAAAGGCTCTGCACGTTTGCTAACTGAGCCAGCGCGATATGGCCCACAGTGCGCTCCATACGCTTCCAGTCCTGGTAAGATACATACTTACGTTTATTCGCTCATATACGTCCCCCGCCCAGAAACATACTTAAAAAAATGTAACACAAATATTTACATACAAACACATCTCTTAAATGTGATTACACTATCAACTGCAAACAAGCTGTCTTTCCTAGATACACAGATTAATTAACAAGTGATTAACAAAGAACAGTCAGTGCCGAGGGGAGAACAGTGTCCCGCTGTGCTGGGGGTGACAGCAGCTCCAGCAGGCTGGGCTGTGCCCTCGTTCCCCGGCTCGGGCAGCTCTGCTCAACTCCAGCTGCTCTCAAAAGAGATACAACCCTGCAAAACCCTCCACAGCAGTTACGAGCCCCCAGTAACTTTCCTGCTGTTCTCAGCAGTTTTTAAGTCTCTGCATTTAAGAAACAAAATCTTTATGAGAACACAAAACCAGAAAATAAACAAACACAACAACAACCAACCGAAACCCAAACCTTCTGCAGGACAAAGTCCACGCATTTGAACTTTCTTTGCTGCAAAACTACATGGATGGTCCAGGGACCCTTTTCCTCACAAGTGGAAAAAGTTCTGCCATGGAAAATATCCCTGGGACACTTCGTCAGACCTCTGTATGTAAATCATAGGACTAAATACTTTGTACTACCTGCTGTGCTGCCGCATCTCCAGCAGCTGCTCTGAGGAAAGCCTCCGCAACGCCAAGACATGACGCTTCTCTCTCTTCCTTAAGCTTTTTCTCAGCAATAACAAGACGAAAAATATCCAAGAGAATTTCTACAAGATTTAGTTTCCTGTCAGCTAGCTGCCTCATTAACGGGATACTAATACCTGCAGTCTGAAATACAAAAGAAAGCAGAATTCTGATTTCAAATATTTTTGCAAATTTACCTGGTAAGAAGTTAGAATGTTGTATTTCCTTCAACCAAGGAAGCAAACATTTTAACAATATCACCTCGGTATACCAGAGATATTGCTGTGAAGATACTTAAGTAATTTAAAAGATGAAGTTCAATGTGAAATATATTACAAAGCAATCAAAGTAGATGCATAGAAAAAGAGCAGATGGGGTTTTGCTTTTCATGTTTTATGTATCTGGTAGAAATATCTAATTCCAAAGGAGTCACAAACGTGTACATAAAACCAGAAATTTAATATTGATGGGTTTGGAAGCTGCACAAAATACTGTGTCTTTTCAAAAGTAAAGCAGAACACAGAGCCGGACGCGGAGCTCACACGGAGCAGGCTGCGAGCCGCCGCACGCGCTCGCTTCGCTGACACAGCGCTCTGGCAAAACACTCCACCGTGGAGAACTTCAGACTCCCCCGGCACTTAGGGAGTCAAAAACATCTGCAAGTTTAGACTTTTGTAGCTATTAGATAAACTTCAGAATTAAATACAACTGACAAAGACGAAAAAATCCGCTCATTTCTGCTTTATCTTCTGCCCTTTTTAAACTGTAAAATCTATTGGAATGCAACTTTTCCTTCTATGTTCAAACAATGCCTATTATTACAGGAAGATAGTGTCATTTGGGGCTTCCAAGAATTATCCAAGAACGAGTGAATAATACAACTAAATTATTTTCCATGAGTAGATATGTATATATAATCTCCATACCTCATTAGCTGCAAATAAGCTACTAACATCACGAAACACTTCCTCCGTCTCAGATACTGCCCTCTGAGCTAAGTTATAGGCATCTAGATATCGACTGTGTTTTGCTTCTTCGTTCCTTCCCTGCTTGGCAATCACCCTGAAATAAAACGAAAACCAGCCGCCATAAGCCCAAAGGAGCCAATGTAGGAAAGTGTTTCTTTTTATGGTGTCAAAACTATTGGACATATACAATAAAATAATGAGATTAATAGATTAGATTCATAGATTAAATAGATTAATTCTGTACATGTCTCCTCAATGTTCAAACAGGAAAAGCGAACGCTCACACATTATTCTCGGACCTGCACCGCTGCACGGCAAGAAGGTGCCGAGACACGGGGGGGAGAAAGGCAAAGCGCGCTCTGGAGGATCGTTCACCGGGATGAAGCGGCAGAGCAGGCGGCCACCAAGCGTACCCGTCCTGTCGGCGGGACATCCTGGGACCAGCTGGGGGCCGCGGCGCAGGGTGCTGTGCACTTCTGCTATTACAGCAGCTTCCAGAGAACCATTTCAAAAGTAACAATTGTAAAAGGCAAAACGCCTTTAGGAATGGGAAGACAAAAAGCTGACTTAAGAGACCTGACACTGTGTTTGGACCTCCAAGCCAGCACGAAAATCACTAGTTCCGTGTAAGATTAACTCTGCCTTCAGCAAAAAGAATTTCTGATTCTACAGTACTGTTCTGATACAGAACACAGGAAGAATACAAATAGACCTGTAACACCAAGATATAAAACCTGGCAAAATTATCTGCTCTTTGCCATCTTCAATTAGACTACAGAAATGTAAACAATACGCTTTGTGGACTAGTTGAATGAAATTTTCATCAAAGGTGCACTCTTACCTGTGAATATTTGCACATTCTAGCAGAATCCCTGCGCTGCAGCTTTTGTGCCCATAACGAACAAAGTCCTTCTCAATTTGAAGCAATTTATTGTAGTATCCTTGTAGCACATCTGGTAACTGACAAGACTCTGCATTAATCGCCATACAATCTTGGGCAAAACGTATCTGAAGAAGCGTTTTCCTAGGAATAAAAATCAAGTACAAGATAGCAGTCAGAAAGCACAGCCTGTGCTTGAAAACAGCCTTATTTCTCTGCTCTCCTTTAAATTGCAAGAAATCTAGAAAAGCCTCTTCATTCTTCAAATCTGTGCCCTACAAATTATACTAGGTCCTGAAAAAAATCAAAATACTACATTTTCAGATTAGAACTGGAGTGTGACTTGTTCCCTGTATCTAATTACTCAAACTGTCTAGGCCTAATCAGTCTTCTAAATGTAGCCAAACTGCGAACACTGTTGGTCTTCCCTCTCTAATCCAGGAGTCTCACATTTCTGGAAAGAGAAGGAAGTGTAAATGTGACAAACAGAGTGCTTCAAAAAGACAGACCCAGTTTCAGAGCTGCAGCGAGTTCGAATCGGGTCCATCTTTTTAAACACCCTCTGCTTCTCTCCTTTCACCAACACAGTTGAACTTGTCTGTGCTCGGATTTCAACATGACCAAAGCAACTTTAGTTTCACCATAAAAGGGCCCATGGCGTCACGGTGGGTCAGCACCGCAGGCCGCGGCCCTGCTGTGGGAACCTCCGCAGCGGCCAACGCACCCGCTCCTTGGGAAGCCCAGAGCACGAGCTGCGCAGAGCCGGCTCGCTCACCAACGTACCCGCTCCTTGGGAAGCCCAGAGCACGAGCTGCGCAGAGCCGGCTCGCTCACCAACGCACCCGCTCCTTGGGAAGCCCAGAGCACGGGCTGCGCAGAGCCGGCTCGCTCACCAACGTACCTGCTCCTTGGGAAGCCCAGAGCACGAGCTGCACAGAGCCGGCTCGCTCACCAACGCACCCGCTCCTTGGGAAGCCCAGAGCACGGGCTGCGCAGAGCCGGCTCGCTCACCAACGTACCTGCTCCTTGGGAAGCCCAGAGCACGAGCTGCACAGAGCCGGCTCGCTCACCAACGCACCCGCTCCTTGGGAAGCCCAGAGCACGAGCTGCGCAGAGCCGGCTCGCTCACCAACGCACCCGCTCCTTGGGAAGCCCAGAGCACGGGCTGCGCAGAGCCGGCTCGCTCACCAACGCACCCACTCCTTGGGAAGCCTAGAGCACGAGCTGCACAGAGCCGGCTCACTCACCAACGTACCCGCTCCTTGGGAAGCCTAGAGCACGAGCTGCGCAGAGCCGGCTCACTCACCAACGCACCCGCTCCTTGGGAAGCCTAGAGCACGAGCTGCGCAGAGCCGGCTCACTCACCAACGTACCCGCTCCTTGGGAAGCCTAGAGCACGAGCTGCACAGAGCCGGCTCGCTCACCAACGTACCCGCTCCTTGGGAAGCCTAGAGCACGGGCTGCACAGAGCCGGCTCGCTCACCAACGTACCCGCTCCTTGGGAAGCCTAGAGCACGGGCTGCACAGCAGCACGAGCTGCGCAGAGCCGGCTCACTCACCAACGCACCCGCTCCTTGGGAAGCCTAGAGCACGAGCTGCGCAGAGCCGGCTCGCTCACCAATGCACCCACTCCTTGGGAAGCCTAGAGCACGAGCTGCACAGCAGCACGGGCTGCACAGAGCCGGCTCGCTCACCAACGTACCCGCTCCTTGGGAAGCCCAGAGCACGGGCTGCACAGAGCCGGCTCACTCACCAACGTACCCGCTCCTTGGGAAGCCTACAGCACGGGCTGCACAGAGCCGGCTCGCTCACCAACGCACCCGCTCCTTGGGAAGCCTACAGCACGGGCTCCACAGCAGCACGGGCTGCACAGAGCCGGCTCGCTCACCAACGCACCCGCTCCTTGGGAAGCCCAGAGCACGGGCTGCACAGCAGCACGGGCTGCACAGAGCCGGCTCGCTCACCAACGTACCCGCTCCTTGGGAAGCCCAGAGCACGAGCTGCACAGAGCCGGCTCGCTCACCAACGTACCCGCTCCTTGGGAAGCCCAGAGCACGGGCTCCACAGCAGCACGGGCTGCGCAGAGCCGGCTCGCTCACCCGCCGGGTGGCCGGGCTGCACACCAGAATGGGGACATCGGAAATTCAAATTTTAAAGAAGCAACATAAATTACTGAAAAGAAAGATATTTGAGAATCCACAGAAGGCACCATACTAATATAAAGATGAACAGCAAAAATCACCATGTATTTGCAACGTGGCTGCGGAGAGGATGGGCATAAACCAGTTACCTGGCTTCAAGGGATGCGATTATAAACCCCAGCTCCGGCTGCCTGTTGGGCCTCTTCAGGAAAGCAGATCTGAGCACACTGGCAGTGCGTTCCAGGATCTCACAAGCCTGCAGGTAATATCAGAAATTTCATCATTCTATTTTAGATGTCTGCGTATAATACTGAACATCCATTGAGAAAGCTTAAATTTTGTGCAGAACATGTTAAGTATCTTTCCCTAATATTCACCAAGAGGACTGATCCTTGACAACTGTAAATAAGGGTCTAAGAAGTATGAGTTACGAGCATATTTAGATATTTCGATATGACAAGTGAATGGAGCACACAGACACAGAGAGATGAAGCCAGACTCAGAGGAACACAGCAAAACAACCACAGGTAGCACATTCAACCTGAAAAAAGGGGAAACCTAAAGAGATGTCCCAGTGTTCAGCCTTCACGGCCACTTTTGGCTTTTGTCTCGGGTTACAAGGTCGTGGAATCTCCATTCTTGGGGGTATTTGAGAAGTGGCCACATATGGCCAGAGCAACATGAGTCAATGGTAAGGTCAGAAACTGCCCGTTTCACCTGGTCTCAGACCAGACGACCTCAAACTCAAATAGTGACTGGATTCTGTATTTCACAGGCATCCTCCTAGGGACAGATTCCTGCATCCTTCCTGACCAGCATATTAACCCACAAGTAAACCTTACACAGCTCTAGTTGCCACTGTGGGGTGTAAAAAGAAGGCCCCAGTTGATAGTGTTGAATGAAAAAGCCCTTAGATGATGCTCAAACCCTCATCTACAGATTTGTCCTTTTCAAAAAAATTGCTGCTGCAGTCACGTTGGTCAGATAAATGGAGGAAAAAACAAACACCACACCCCATACACTTCATTAACAGCTATACTGTTAAACCTTAGTAAATACTCTCACTGGTAACCAGGTATTTTGTCCTTCAACGACAGTAAATGTGAAATCGGCCCAAATCAAATCACCCCTCTATACAAAGACTCACACAGATAATCAACAAAGGACAGATCCCCACAGACACAACAGGATTGTATTCATGCTGAGACTCCTGAAAGTTAAGGGTTGAGCAGTACATGGATATTTTAATGTTAACGGTCAGATAGGAAAAGGTTTTAATAAATGTATACATTATACTTACAATAGCATTTTTCAGAATCTAGAAAGAATATTTGCAAAACTATTTTAAATAATTTAAAAGGAAGTATATACTAGAAAATAATATTGGAAGTTATAATCTTTATTAAATATGGAAAATAAACACATCAATGTTAACAGAACTGTCTCAGTACAAAAGCATTCTAGCCAAGCGGATCGGATCTCTGGGATTGAGTTACACATAGTAGATTACAATTGCTCTTCTTTCAGTAGAAAGATATACAGTTTATGATAAAAACACCCTAAACTTCTGCAGATAAAACCTCATTCCTATGGGCCTACATCTGTTTGGAATCTGCAATTAATGTTTGTTGAATGCACAACAGAGAAAACTACATGAACCGCGTTCGACACTTATTTTTGCTGCTACTGGAATGCAAAGGCTCTTTCCGGAAAGAGACGCACGCCGGGCAGAGCCGCAGTCCCCTTACCGCGCTGGGCGCTCCCGGCCCGCCCTGCTCCAGCACCGCCTCGGCCAGAGCCAGCCCGCTGTCGCCCCAGAAGCGCTCGTGGCCGCCCCGGCGCCGGGCCGCCTCCAGCAGCGCGCGGGCCTGCCCGTGGTGCTGCTCCAGCGCCGCCAGCGCCGCCAGGCCCTGCAGGCACCGCGCCGCCTCCCGCGGGGCCCCCAGCTCCTGGAAGAGACATACGGGGCCTATGGACAGAAGATCCGCCACTGCTATTCATATTACTTGTGTTCATATTTCAGATTAAACTTACGAATAGGCACAGAAGTAAGTGGTGAATGTTATTTCCCCAGTTATCCATAGAATTTCTGAGTTACTACTTACATTACTTTCATTTTTTCGAAAAACATGAACTGTCTACCTAACATCAAGAACTTCAAATATACCTTACAGACCTTTATATTCACTTATCTTCTAACCCACAAGTCAAATAGGCTATTTTTCTGCCGTTATTTAGTATGATATGTATATCTGCTGTCATTTTTCAGTATCTGATGAAAAAAACGTGGTGACAAAAAATTTTTTTCTTCCCTTTGGGGAAGAAATTGTTCCCACATCCAACCTCAACCTCCCCTGGTGCAACTTGAGGCCGTTTCCTCTGCTCCTGGCGCTTGTTCCTGGGGAGCAGAGCCCGACCCCCCTGGCTCCAAGCTCCTTTCAGGCAGTTCAGAGATCAGAAGGTCTCCCCTCAGCTCCTGTTCTCCAGCTGAACCCCCAGGTCCCTCAGCCGCTCCATCACACTTGTGCTCCAGCCCCTCACCAGCTCCGGTCCCTTCTCTCCACTCGCTCCAGCACCTCAAGGCCTTTCTTGGCCCGAGGGGCCCAAAACTGACCCCAGGGTTTGGGGTTTGGCCTCCCCAGGTCCCAGCACAGGGACGGTCACTGCCCTGGTCCCGCTGGCCACACCGGTGCTGGTACCAGCCAGGATGCTGTGGCCTCTTGGCCCCTGGGCACATGCTGGCTCACGTTCAGCCGCTGTCACCAGCACCCCCAGATCCCTTTCCAGCAGCTGTTCCCCAGCCTGGAGCGCTCATGGGGCTGCTGTGACCAAAGTGCAGGACCCGACACTTGGCCTTGTTGAACCTCAGACAACTGGACTCAGCCCATTGATCCAGATCCCTCTGTATGGCCATCATACCCTCCAGCAGATCAACACTCCCACCCAATTTGGTGTCATCTGCAAAGTGATTGAAGGTGCACTTGATCCCCTCGTCCAGACCATTGATAAAGAGATTAAACAGAACTGGCCCCAATACTAAGCCCTGGGGAACAACACTCACGACCGGCCACCAGGTGGATTTGTCTCCATTGACCACAACTCTTTGGACCTGGCCACCCAGCCGGTCCAGACCTGCGGGCTTCTCCAGGAGAGCATTTCACTGTGGGAAACGGTGTAAGAGGCTTTACTAAAGTCCAGGTAAACAACATGAACGGCCTTTCCCTCACCCACCAAGAAGAGTCTCCACGGTCACCGAGAGCACACGGAGACGCCGACACTGCTTCACAAGTTGAAATAATTTTCAGACAATTCCCATTAAGTCGGATTCAAGTGCAATATATTTAAATGTACACTTCATGTTGAAACTCAAATGACACAGATTTGGGGTGGGCAGGGGCAGGGTTTGGTTTTGTAATGTGATCATTATTTTGAGGAACAACTGCATCAAAATGAGCATTTTTCATACACATTCTACTAATTTCTCGTTTTCTATTTTGTTTCTGAGGTACCTGAGCTGCCGCATGTGCCTCTGAAAGCAGAAGTCTCGCTGGTTGATACAAGCCTAGCTGAATCAGCACTTGAGCTTTTTCTGTCCACAAATAAGGGAAAGAAAGGGCACTCAGTCCTTTTCCTGTTACTGCATTCAGCTCAAAACCCTGAAAAAATAACAAAATATTACGCCTTCATAGATTTCAAAACTAAACCAGATGGAATACAAATTGTTATTAACTATCATATTCACTTCTTGAGAAATCCCACAGCCCAGCTCTATTTTCTAACTTCAAAATTCAACACTATATTAAGGGAAAAACAGGTTTACTGTGAGATGTGTTGTAATCCTCAACAGGCATTCAACTAATAAGTATATACTATTAAAACTAATTTTAGAACAGATTAAATACTTCAGATCTGCTACTGTTGCGAATAAGTTGATTCCTGGTAATAACTAAAACAATTAAAAACTATTTGCAAGAGCCAGAAGAGGTGACTTGAGAGGCATTATGAATAAAAAAAGATATTTTACAAGCACAAGAATGGAAAAATACACCAAGACAGCTCAATGATGTGACGAAAACAAGGGCAGGATTGCCATAGAAAGAAAACAGAGGTGAGCTTTGAGAGTATCAGTAAGGCAATGACCCTACTAAAAACACACAGAAAAGCCAGCGCTGGAATATTTGCCTGCCTTCAAAACAAGTCTCAAGGGAGCAAACCAGAGTGCAGTGCTGCGACGGAGAGAGGGAGGTGACAAACCGGGACCAGGGGCTCAGACACCAACGTCTCACTGTCTTCTCCACTCACCTGCCTTAGTCACGGATTCCCCTTGTAGAAAGGCACTTTCACTATGCATCAATACAGACTCTCTTCTCGTTGTTCCGCAATACAAACACGAGTCACACGCCAGGCAAACCCAGCTCACATCCAGCTCACGCCGGCCAGCAAAATTTAAGTAGTACACATTTTAAAAGACTTTTTGTGTTCATGTATTTCTCAAATATAGAAGTATTTAAAAACAAACTAGCAAGTAGATTAAAACACGAAGTGAAGAGTAATTTATGAAAGAAACTGGAGTAGAAAGAAAAACCTTTGCACTCGAAGCAAGGTCATTCTCCACCCTGCTACCATTCAGCTGGGCATTCTCAAAACACCGTTTTCTTTCTTCTGCTCTAGTATGTACTTCCTTTTCTTTTTTCAATGCAATCTCTTGCCTACACCTAAATCACGAGAAAGAAGAAGTAAATTCAAGAATATTGTAAAAGTATTTCGTAATTAGTGTAACAAAATGTATTACTGCATTAGGTGTATTCACCACACGCTCACTCTGTGGGTAGGCACAAAACAACCATGGCACAGAATTTTAGGGCACAACAAATACACCAAATCTATGTTACGAGATCATGTTTTTAAATACTTTTTCCCAACACCACTTATCAATTGTAGGCAAAAAACCTCAATACATACATTGCTTGTTCTAATCCACTAATGTGTGCTTCCCCAGCAGCTTTCTCATGATACAAAGATGCCTGGCTCAGTTTTAGGTCTGAACATATCAGGGCAATTCTACGAATAAAAAGAAGGAACGTTTAAGAAACTATCAGAATCTTTCATATGTTGCTTCATATAAACATGTCATGTATAAAGAGCGCACATTCCGCATTTCTCAGTCCTGCCACCTTATGGCAATAACAAAAAAATTGAATTAAAAAAGAAGGAAATGCAGTAGCTGAGATTACACATGGACAGAGGCCATAGACCAACAGAGTGGCCGGAGATCATCCAGCCCAACGCGCCCACGGGCAGGGACACGTCCCGGCCAGCGCAGAACGGCGCGGCCAAAGCACAGACGCGCTCTAGTGCGCTCTCCCTGCGGCAAGAGAAACCCCGCACGTGTGTATGCGCGGCCTGCCGCTCTACACCGAGTGACGGGACCTGGCAGGTACACAGAGCTGACCATACACAAAAATCAGGTCATGCATGTAAATAAAATGCCACCAAATAAAAACAAATCTTGAGGAGTCAATCAAAAAACCCATCTGGCAAAGCCTGGCTGCAAATCGATTTCCTGTTACTAAATCAATGTTAGTTGTGTGAGACAGTCACTCAGTATCAGCTGGCAATCCAGATAAAGACACGTTTGTATACGTGGATATTTATCTATTCTGTTACGTGGGATCAGTTCGAGGCATTCTAAAAATACATTATTTGGCATTTCACAAACTATTGGGAATTAAACAAACAATTTTATCTTATAACTGTTAATGATTAAGCAAACATTATGCAATACATTTCAAAAAGGCATGATGCAATGTTTTAACAAAGACAGCAATAACTTGTCATTGCATGCATATTAAATATTTTGCATCAAAACTTTTAGGGCTAATCATCCATAAAAATAACAGAATTTTGGTCACAAAGGCAAATTATATAAAAGAGAATGTGTTTATTTGGGGTACTTACTTGCACTCTTACGCTAAAGCAAATATATTTTTAATACAGGATGCTATATTTTTAACACAAGATAAACACCTAAAATATAACACTTTTATCAACTTTTTATTTTACTTTGCTTTTTTCCAGGTAGGTGACAAAAAGGCATTACCAAAATTATTCACATAACTGTGGCTCGAGCTCCCAGTCCTGCACACCTTTCCTGGTGCAGTGACAAATAATAATGCCGCAAGCAAACCAATTCATCAAACGCTATTAAACTTATAAAAAAGGAATGACAATAAATAAAACCCATTAAAAATATAAATCAACAAGTCACAAAAAGCTTTGTTACTATTTAGTGAAATATTAATGGATGGCCCACTGCTTTCAGTTTCTCTTTTGTTTGATACAAACCGAAGGTGGTAGAGTCCAGACAGACTCGCACATTCCACAACGTCATTAGCAATAACTTCAGCCAGCTGGAAGACGGGAAGAATCAAGTGGGGGCAAAACATTTTCTGTAGTTCATTAGATAAAAGGTCCATAAAATACAAAGTGCAAGTCTGAAAAGAAATGTTTTAAATTCAATTAGTATAAACATAATTTTGTAGAGAATACATTTTAAACTGATGACTGCATCTTCTGTTCCAGGCGCTACTGTTCATAAACAAACAACGCTTCCAGCGGGAGCGGCAGCGCCGTACACGGACAGGCTGTGAGTTCATTCCGAAAGCTCAGGTCACTGCAGGATGCAGAGGACAGACCAACACTTCCGCAGTATTAATGACCGTTACGACAGGAGGCGTTTCTGACAGCCCTCTGGGCACTACCGCACAGACAGAGAAACTGGAACACAACAAAGTTCTCTGATACTCGCTTCTTCCCTAAATAACTAATGCTCTTGAATTCTGAGGAGTATACTTACGGGTTTGGGGAAATTATCCCAGTTAATACCGTAACTATTTGTCTTCTGTTTAAAAGCATCTCTGATTGTGCTGGGACAGTCGTAGCGAGCCCACTCCTCCACACTTACTGGTAAGGTGTCACCCCATCCCGTCCCTCTTGGCTGCTCTTTCACAACAGAAACTTCAACCTAGGAAAAAAACAGGGACATTTATGAGGCAAATTAACATTCTTGTTGGTATTAAATATTCAGCTAGCATTTTAAAAAAAAGTATTTTCTTAAAATCCTTTGAAGTTTTGTCTTTTGTTTCTGTTTTACCTCCAGACTGCACATTTTACAGAACAACAGTATTTTAACAACTAAAGAAAAATATCTGTAAATGTGTGACCTGTCAGGTCCATGTGATGGAGAATGAATGTGTCATATACAGACTCACGGACGAACTCTTCACAAGTTACAAGAGACTCTACAGGAAAGCAACTGAATTATTTAACAGATGAGCCCAGGGAACCAGCTCTCAGACATGATTGTTTTCGTTCCATGAGCGCGTTCTTACTTGTTTGTCTTTCTTTTTGCCCTTCTCTTTCTTCTTTTCGTCCTTCTCAGGAGCAATTATTGACTCCACCTTCTGAGGAGCTGTAAGTTGTGAAGACTTTGATGATACCTTTATAATAGATCGTGCTGCTGACAACGATACCTAGATAATAAAATAATTACAGTTAATGACTTTCAACTTTCAACAATAACATCGATTTCTAGTGATGCTGACTATTCACTGTAAGTCGCTATCCAGAGCTATTAACAATGGTCACATACCCTGTTATGTTTACATAAGCAATTTCTTCAGAAAACTAAAATTTCAAAGATTCTTAGATGTTTGCATTATCTGTACAAATACTTAGGATGATGGAGACCATGCACCTGAGCAGCTGAACTGTCAAAAGATGACATTGTCCCGTGATAAATACATAAATACTGCTGCCCTTTGAACCTTATGGTTGTGAGTTCATTTAAAAAACTCCAAACCAAAAAACTTGTCCAGATTTGTTATCTTCTACAAGGGATGAATTTCATATCAAAGTGATCTGGAAGACCTTCCGGATCAGACTTCAATGAGGGCACTCATCAATGTCGTATAAAATAAATTTGTAAATATTTAAACATATGAAAGTATCCATTGGAAATGTCTCTGAACATGCAATAGCACAGCTGCCGATCTTACCTAAAATGAATTAAAAAAAAACCAACTGAGAATATGAACACATTTTGCTGGAGGGATCAAGAGCAGAACACACAAGACGAACAAAAAGTAATGCTGGATGCTGCACAACTTGTAAACCCTTCAAATCAAAGGTAACACGTGTCTTTAACAAAGTCAGAAGCGGCTGATTTGGCTGGTGCTATTGAGGTGTTCAGAGAACATTTTAACGTCTTCCAGGGAGTGGTTGATGGAGTCCCAGCACCTGAGAGCCGGCTGCAGAACCCTCAGCTCGGCGCTGCCCTGCACACGAGGCTCAGCTGTGCTGTGCTGTGCTGTGCTGTGGGACTCGTGCTCCTCCAGGCCCACGTGGCTGTTCTTGAGGCTCAGCTCAGCTGTGCTGTGCTGTCCTGTGGGACTCGTGCTCCTCCAGGCCCACGCGGCTGCTCTTCCACGGTGCTGTTCAGCTGTGACTGTGAATTACTGCCACTGGCCTCAAACCGGCACTGGCAGCGGCATTAACTCTTCATTTTTAAATTGTTAATAGCTTATTCAAACAGCGATACTCCTTCCAGGTATTTTTTCCCTACTAAGACACTCAGATAGTCAACCTCAGGATATTAAATATTATGCTTATGTGAAATCTGAAAACATCAATATTAGATTTTTATTTTTCAATTTCCTGTCTTCCATCAAATATTAGAGTCTAAACTGATTCCAGAATGAAATCTTGATCATGATTACCACAGGAGTAACTAATTGCAGGTTTTTACAGCTAATTGGAATAAAATTCTGCACAAGCTATGGCTTTCCAATCCACCTGATCGGACCCCCTACAGCTCTAAGATCGTTTCTGGAATGATTTGCAGCATTACTATTATCAAGCAGAGATTTAGGC
Source organism: Columba livia (assembly GCF_036013475.1). Taxonomy (NCBI): domain Eukaryota; kingdom Metazoa; phylum Chordata; class Aves; order Columbiformes; family Columbidae; genus Columba; species Columba livia. Next base: position 364,134 of record NC_088607.1, read on the forward strand.
CCTGCAAAGATTTACTCATGTTTAAGATATAATTGGTTTTTATGCTTTTTGCTATGATTCTGATTTAAATTAGGTATTCATATCAATGAGAAATGAAAGAGATTTGTTTGATTTGAAACGCTGTAACAATTAAAAAACGATTAGAGAACAACAATCAGTGAACACCGCCCGTCTATACTTTTTCTTAAAACTTGACAACCAAATCAACATTTAATTTAATTTAATTCTGTCACACAATCCCTTTCAAATGACAACCCTTTTGATCCAACCCAAGGGCAGGTCCCTCTGTAATTAATTACCGCCCTCGGAGCTTCCAGCAACGCCTGAGCCTGTGTTCTGCCATTACTGAGTTTTTAACAGATAGGAAATACAAAATTTGATAAACTTTTACACAAAACAAATGAATGAACACCAAAGAAACGACTGACTGCTACTTTTATTCTTAATGGCTCTTCTTTGTTCTCCCGAGCTAAACAATTTTCTTGTTTAATCCTTAAAACAGAGAAAATATTCCAACTATACCATAAAACGGGAAATTCTGAAGATGTAGGTAAAACATCACGGGAATAGCTGGCACAAGGTAACTTGAAATATACTGGCCACGTTATGACATAACCAGTCTCACAGAATCGCACCTGCCAGACACGGACGATACAAGCGTAGGCCACCAAACAGCACCGCGGGTGAAGAGGAGAGCTCGGACCAGCGGCCAAGGCCAGCAGAGTCTGCGCTCTGAACAAAGCTTCCAGTTGTCTAATATTGCTCAGATCTTCCAGATTAATCTGGCGCCTGGTATCATTTGCTCCAATGTCGACCTTCACATTTTCTCTAGGCGAAAATTCTGGTATATGATTTTTTCCTGTTGAAAACCAAACATGCTTGCAGCGATGGTATTTTAAAAAAGCATTCAGAAGTTTACATTTCTGACTTGAAAATGAAAATATTTATGAAGCAAACCAGAGAAATGGAAATCTATCTACTGAAGATGTTCTCATGGTGATACAATGCTACTTGTACCGTGTTTTCAATGAGTAATGTAGCGGTTACATATATTAAACAATGCAATCTGACACAGAAATCCATAGCAAGCATGCTTCAGCTACGTCTTCTTGAAACCGAATCTGTGGGACAGACAGTCTCCCTCCTCTGTTTCAGGCACTCAAGCTGCGCTGCAGAAACCCCGGTCTGCGGTGGCCAGAGACCACGTCCCGGCGGGTCTGAGCCGGCAAGCGGCGTATTTGGCCAGCGCTCGTTTCCACAACAGGAACAGGCGGTAATCCAAATACAGCTGGGCCACGTCACCTGAGTCGAGAAAACAGCTCAAGCTCATCCCCGTGTTCTAATGCGATCTCTTAATGGCTCTTCATGGCAGCAACAGCAGACACCGTGCTGCCCAACCCTCTCTATTGTGCTGTGTAATTCTAGTAATTTTTCAGTAAACACTGATGTTTTATAGAAATTGCAACTCTATTCGAAACTCAGCTCAGAACCAAGTAATTCAGCAGATTTGCAGCTTGAAGTGAAGTACAATAAAGCCACAGTTCTTTCAACACCAAACTGGTGCTCCACAACACAAAGCAGAGCGCGGTGACGCGGACCCGTCACACGGCGCAGCGGCCCACGGCGCGGGCGGAGCGCACGGACACGGCCGCGCCGGCACCGCGCCACCGCAGCGCCCGCTGGAGGGTACAGCCACGCTGCCCACGTTCTCTGTGGTGACTAAGGTGTCAGTTAAAAATGTCCCTTCATTTGCTGCTGAGAAATTCTTCTGAAAGATATACATGTTTTACATACCTTCTTGTGAGGACTGCACAGAAAATTCCATACGTAGCAAGAGATCTACCACCCAGTCCAGAGGTTTAATAACATCATGGAGAGGAAACTGGTTACAATATAACCATTCAGCAAACTCCATCAGATAATCAACTTTCTGCCATTCATTTTCTTGTTTCTATAAAAGTAATAAAGGAAGAGTTTGCTTATATTCAGCGATGGAAACCACTGAAATGATATTCAAAAGTCCAATATAGTCTTAACACAAGAAAAAATAAGTTGACAGTGAGTAGTTTTATTGGCATCACATAATCAGAGTTCTGCTAAAGGGAATGTAGCAGAAAACTCTACCACTTAATTCTTTGCTTTATCAAAACTTCTTGCAATTGGTTACTCCTAGACATTCTTCTTAGACAGGACTCAACTGAACCGTTACTGGATACCAGGGTTCGTCCAGGGTTCGTTTTCCACCCAAAGAGTAATTTCCAAGTGACAACAAGTAACAGTCAGGTCACCGGCCCTTGCAGCAGCTCATCCTATACCTGCGGTCCCCTCAGTCACCCGAGGAACATCATTCTATCAGCACTTGAACATACAGCAAAAACTGACAAACCTGTAGAGTCATGATGGCATTTTGAAAACAGCTTAACTGCGCAACAGCGCTTCTGGAGACCGGTACCAACCGACGCCACACGCGTGACAAACAGTCTTCACCTACGCCTCCGAATTTCTGCATGTCCATCGCAACACTGCCTCCCAGTCCGGCCTTCACTGTAGCCATGTGTTTAAGGATCAGGCTGCAAAAAGACCAAAAGCAATTGCAAATTATTTGCATTTGTACCTGTAAAGAAACTTTATGAGTAGGACAGATATACTAGTTCATGTTCGTATAGTACAGAGACGTAAAGTTCACAAACTGTGAGAAAAGGGCGTAAATCTTTGAACTTGGATAAGACTAAGTAAACAGTTCCCTAAATAATTTAGTTTCCATTTAATGTAAATGGATTTACAGCCAGGAAACTTTCTGCTCTATAGCCACACTCCATGTGTCTACCTTCCTGGAAACTTAAGATACCACTTATGTACAAGTTTTAAAAAACAAAATTTACAAATATTATGAGCAGATTAATGACTGGAAGCACCACCAATGTATGTCTTCTCATCCAAAAGACACAACAGTGTTTTCTGTTATAAGAAATGACAGGGTGACAAAAAGTAATCATAATATTTTCCCAACGCAAAATAAAAAAACCAGTTTTACAGTTGTCAAGAATCAGGATGCTTGTTTTAACAACCGTAAGTCAACCAACTTACAGCCTGTGTCTTGTCTGAGGCAAAACTTCAACTGCTTCATCCAGGACTTTCAGTGCCGCCTCCCAGTCAGCTTTATCCGCATATATATGGAATAATAACCCATATAAGGAGGTTCTTAACAACAGATCTTCCTCAGCACCTTTGAAGTACGTTCAAACGATTTATTAATATACTGCAAAATTAGAATAATGATATCACAAAATACTGGGGGTTTTCTTTATTACCAGATCAAAGGAAGGAAGAACACACCTGGGAGAACGCATCCAGGCGATAACCCAATACTCTGAAAATCCTTTGTGATCCACTGATGCAAAGGCAACATATCTCCCTTCTCCTAAAAAGATGAAAAAGAAGACAAAAAAACCCTTTTCTCTTTCGATTAACATACGTCTTTAAGTATTACTGTACTTCTGTTTAATTTGTAAACCATTTCATATGGTTAGTGCGAACTATTAACGTGTTACTTAGACAGCTACTTGTGCTGGAGGTGAAGACCACAGCCCCTCCTCCGGAGTGAGCTCTGTAACACAAACCAACACGAATGACCAGACTGTAACATCCAACCAGCTACACCGATTAGAGAACACGACATCTCGAAGTGAACCGCCAGAGAACTCCAGACGGGCTGAGGCAACTTCAAAGATCGTCTAACTCTCGTGTTTCAAAAGCAGATTCGTACACAGTTCTACTGACATACTGACCATTGAATACACTACTATACAGTGTATAGTAATACAATACCGTTACTATATAGCCTAACTCAGCAGAATCGCTGACATTTCCGGACGGGTGGCTCTGTGTGTATGTGCACTATGGGAATGCAGGTAAGACACCACACGTGTTTACAACAAGTCAGTCACCTTCCCCTCTCAGGAAAGGTGCCCTGAAGTATGTGCCCAGAGCTTCAGAGCAAACCAAAACGTTTCTTTATCATCAGCACCCACCACTAAACACAAGCGAAATGAACAATACCTATTGGACATTCTTACTTGTTCATTTTTAGATTGCGCTTTAATGATATTCTTAAGGATGGTGTCCGTCGGTTCTTCAAGCTGCCCTCTGTCACGTGCAGAGCCGAGCAGGGGCACACACGTGTTCCAGAAGTGTCTGGCTGCAAACATTGCGAGGGAGTAATTTCCAGCTTCACCCGCGTGCCTGAAGAAAGTGAAGTACAGCTGAATGAACGAAAACAATTACACTCCAGTACAATAAAGGCTTTTACTTCTAGAAACATCCATGTTACCTGACCCGGGCACCACCGCGTACAATCTCAGCAAGGAGGTATTAGCATATGAGCTTCACACAAGAGTTACTTTCCATTTTTATATACAGAACACCGTCACACATTTAGCAGAAGTAGCAATAATCAAGTACCATATTGATGGGTTTACTCTATCTCCGTGTAATCTTAGCTCAAGAGCCTTCACAAAAAAGAGTAGAAATCTACTCAAGATGTTATCATTGGAATAAGCTACATTTTTGGCTTCCTATTATGCTTATTTCTCATTCTAAAACCATTAAAAAATAGAACAAAACAGTTATTAAAATGCTATGGATTTTGCGTAGTGCGGTACCACTGTAACACAAGAATATACCCTGAACACCTCTAGCTGCATTCAAATTATTTTGAGTATATTCCATGTAAATGTTACTTTGAGTTAATAAATTTAATAATTCTCCAGATTGCAACACGGTGCTCTCATGAATGGGCTAAAGCTTTAGAATTTATCTAAAAATTATGGACTGGTATTACACAGCCACACATTGAACAATCTTACTGCTTTTAAAAGAGCAGGTTTTCAATCTGGCAGCCTTTGCCACTTTCTGGCACAGTTCCATGGTTTTTGGGGTCCATATGCTCACACACCTTGTCTCAACACTAGACTTGTTAAGGCCCAGCTTTTGCTCACCACTTGTCTCCCTTTTGGAATGTGTTGAGCTATATATTAAATGTATGCTTAGCCCTTCCTGAAAAAGCCCTTGTCATACCATCCAAAGTCTAGAAAATACAGATTCATCTGCAACACGACACCGTCTTAGAGATCCGTTACACCGGCTAGTCTAACCTCACTCATCACTCTCTTTTTAATAATAGGAGGAACAAAGTGTTAAAACATCAACAACCTCACATCAGCCACCGCACCTTCATCTTCTAAGAGTTCTAATTGCTACTTTTGCTCATTAGTTTATTTCTTCCAGATAGCAAAGAATTCACACCAAAGTCACGCATCACCTCCTCGCGCCTGTTGGCCATGTAAAGCCAGCTTCCCCGCGGGCTCACGGCACGCGGGTCACGGCGCCGACGGTCGGAGCGGACAGCAGCAGAACGCGGCCGTGCGGGGCCGGCCCCGCTCCCAGCGGCCGCGTCATCCCGTCCCTTGCCACCGGACAACCCGCGACAGGACGAGACACGGCGCTGGACGGATTTACTGAACTGTAAAAATCTGTCACATCCCTTGTTAACCATCTCAACTCACAACCATTTTTATTTTTATCAGTCCTGGGAGAGAACACGGTCCTCCCTAAACCTGTAAATCGAATTTTAGCTCTCTTTTATATTAGTCTTCTCTCCAAATAAAACATACCTGGCACTCTGAACAAAGGCTCTTGCTGCTGCTACACGCAAACGTTTTCTTCCACGCCAATTCCGCATGATGCTCTTCCCTTGTATACAGGCAGCAGCGCTCAGCATCTCCTGTCTCGCCCTGTGACCAGGCCTGCGAAAGGCAGACAGTTCCAACAGTGCGGGTCTGGCAGCCTGAGAGCACACCGGTTCCTGCTGGCGGTGCTTCCACGGTGCTGCTGAAGAGATGTCCCCCGCTTTGGAACTTACAAATGCTTCCGCTGACTTTTCTTTTAAAAACTGAAAATAACTTTTTCGTAGCTCTAATGAAAATAACCGCAAAATCATGTTTTAAAAATTGTTATCTACAGTTAGAAAGAGGAGAAATCAGATTTGGGGTTTTCTTACCATTACTCGCTACTGTACATCAGAGCAAATATTAGTCTCAAGTTAAACCTACATGGCAAGTAATTAAAAACAAAAATAGGGAAAATGAGACAATCTTTGATACTGTCTTTTGAAAAGTCTCTCATGTCTGGTCAAGGATGCTCAGCGCTCTGGAGAAATTCATTTGGACCATATTCCACTACATTGAAAAGAAAAGAATTTAGACTTCAGTCCCAGCAGTTAATGAGTTAAAAAGTAAAAAAGTAAATCAATTTTATATCTTTGGTTAATAGTGATTTTGTAAGAAAAGTAGTGATACATGTTGCAAAAACTTTTAATGTCTTAGCTGCAGTGTGCAACCACACAAACGCACAGGCGCTGCGGCTGCTGCAGCGCTCCGCGGGGAGAACCTGGTGCGTGCGACCTGTGGCCAGGAGGGGACACCGCGGTGTGACAGGACAAGGTAACAACGGAGTGGAAAACAGGTATTCAGCCCTTCGTTGTGCCGAGGCAGTGCTTTACCGTGGGAGGCAAACCCCACAGCTGGCCCCCGCCCCAGAGCCCGCGCCCCGCCGGGTGCCCTTTGCAGCAGCAGCAGGGCTCGAACAAGCTACTTTCTGCTTGGAATTCTGAAAGTGTGAGAAGACCATGATTGCCAGGGGCCATTTCCTGCTCCCCAGGAAGACACTCAAACACCTGTAGATAGGACTCACTTGGATAACTAAACCCGAACGGAAGGCTGCGGTCTGATCTCACGCTGCCTTTTGCTCAGGCTGCACTGCAGAGTTCAAACATCCCCTGTAGCACTTTAGTCACTGGTAAGGACTGAGTCAGCAGAAGCAGGAAAAATTTGCTTTCACCTACAACAGCAGACTTTCTTTGTAACAAAGATCCTTTCACTTTTGATTATGTGATCAGATGCATTTACCCTACATACTTTATCTTCAAAACTTAGTTCAGATATACCACAGTATCATGCAAAATTCCACGTACTTACATCTCATGTTTCTCAGCATCTCTGTTGCGGAAGCACTCATCTGACTGCAACATCCTTCGGGAACAAGTCATCACTGTCTCGTGGTCCCGGGACACGTACCCGAAATACACCAGTCGCGTCAGCGTCTGCAGCTCCACCAGGGAATCGGACCAGCTGCACTCCAAAGCCAGTTTCACTAGCTGGGGAGGAAAGGAAACACACCAGACAAAGCAAGTTTAGATCTCAGGGGTTCATCATTCTCTGTTCTATAGCACTTTCTGTCCCCCAGACACGGAACAAGTGTGTGGTAAAACAAGCTAGAAAACCAAAGAGTTACAAGAACAACCAAAGTATACAACAGAGAAGCATCGTTCAGCCTGTAGTAAGTATTATAAATGCAGGTGCAAGTGTGCACGCGTTTGGAGCAGCAGTGTCTGTCAGGACTTACTACATGTCCCCAGTCCTCTTCTGAAAATCAGTGGAACGGGACTTCTGAACTTAGAGCCCATTTTAGTTAGTTAAGTCAAAGGTAAGAACGGGAGACAGAACTAGTTTTACAACAAGAGTGTTTCATATTGAGTTTCATCGCAGGATCTAAACATCTTCCTCGCTTTTGCATGCATCAGTCAGAAAGTTCCATCTTTTTAAGACAATGAGAATCGTTAATGAATTAGTCATGAATGAGGATACTAAAATACTGCTATACAAAACTAAGCCACTGAAGTAATAGCTAAAGCTAACTCATAGTATTTGGCATGAACCTGTAGACCAACTAGAATTAGATAGCTATATATAAGGACCCAGACCCTGGTCTTTAGAAAAAAAGACTTCTACAGAAGTGTTAGATATCGTCACCAGATCCCTGACTAAATGGGGAAATACATCCTATTCCTTTAAGAAAGCTCTTCACACAGAGGTAGAAATTATAAATGTGGTAATCCAACAGGTAAGACTAAAACTCCAGGGTATAAACCTTGTACACCACCCTCCTTGCTCTTGACCACCTGGTGCCATCAGGATCACAGGGAAGCGCGGCACTGCGCAGCCTGAGTCACCGCGGAAGGCTGAACCAAAGCCAGTTCTTTAGGCCTTATACAAGGCATAGTTTCTTAATTTTTAAATAGTTACAAACGTAGTTGTGTTCTGCCTTGCAACTGCCAAGAGTAATTGCACTATAACATGAAGTTTTCTGTTCAAATTCCATAATGCTTCCAATATAGACCCTAAAATACACCTCTCTGAACTGCCCGAAAGGAGCTTGGAGCCAGGGGGGTCGGGCTCTGCTCCCCAGGAACAAGCGCCAGGAGCACAGGAAACGGCCTCAAGTTGCACCAGGGGAGGTTGAGGTTGGATGTGGGAACAATTTCTTCCCCAAAGGGCTGTGGGGCGTTGGAACAGGCTGCCCAGGGCAGTGCTGGAGTCACCAGCCCTGGAGGGCTGGACAGACGGACATGAGGTTCTCAGGACATGGCGCAGGGACAGGGGTGGGTTATGGGTGGACTCCATGATCCTGAGGGGCTTTTCCAACCAAAATCACTCTGTGATTCTATAAAGTTTTCTCCATAAAACACAAATGGTCAGAAGTACAGTTCTGTACAGAATTCATTTGAACCCATTATGTTTGTTTGATGTTATTGTTAGGGAATAGACTGCCTTAGCTTATCGAATTATACTGCTTCTTATAGAACGTATTTAGAAACTGCTTATCTACAACATGCTCGGTATAAGTAAGTTTGCTTAGAATAACTTGTGCAAGCTCTAAACCTGTGAACTTTCTGATCTGTTAAATAAAATGGCCTCAGACCCGTCCATCCCTGCAGGTAAGTGAATGAACAGAACAGCATCTAACAGAAGACAAGAAAGAGAAGAATGCTTTGGCCACTGCCAATAACTTATTTTTCTCCAGCTGCAAGTGCAAAACAGAAACTGGACTTTGATGAACGGGCTGCCAACACAAACGAAGGGACGCGGTGAGGATGGGGAGGCCGGGCCCAGCTCCGCGGTGAGGACGGGGAGGCCGGGCCCAGCTCTGCGGTGAGGACGCGGAGGCCGGGCCCAGCTCTGCGGTGAGGACGCGGAGGCCGGGCCCAGCTCTGTAGTGAGGACGCGGAGGCCCGGCCCAGCTCCGCGGTGAGGACGGGGAGGCCGGGCCCAGCTCTGTAGTGAGGACGCGGAGGCCCGGCCCAGCTCTGTAGTGAGGACGCGGAGGCCCGGCCCAGCTCTGTAGTGAGGACGCGGAGGCCCGGCCCAGCTCTGTAGTGAGGACGCGGAGGCCCGGCCCAGCTCCGCGGTGAGGACGCGGAGGCCCGGCCCAGCTCCGCGGTGAGGACGCGGAGGCCCGGCCCAGCTCCGCGGTGAGGACGCGGAGGCCCGGCCCAGCTCCGCGGTGAGGACGCGGAGGCCCGGCCCAGCTCCGCGGTGAGGACGCGGAGGCCCGGCCCAGCTCCGCGGTGAGGACGCGGAGGCCCGGCCCAGCTCTGCGGTGAGGACGGGGAGGCCGGGCCCAGCTCCGCGGTGAGGACGCGGAGGCCCGGCCCAGCTCCGCGGTGAGGACGGGGAGGCCCGGCCCAGCTCTGCGGTGAGGACGGGGAGGCCCGGCCCAGCTCTGCGGTGAGGACGGGGAGGCCCGGCCCAGCTCTGCGGTGAGGACGCGGAGGCCCGGCCCAGCTCCACGGTGAGGACGGGGAGGCCCAGCCCAGCTCTGCGGTGAGGACGCGGAGGCCCGGCCCAGCTCTGCGGTGAGGACGGGGAGGCCCGGCCCAGCTCTGCGGTGAGGACGCGGAGGCCCGGCCCAGCCCTGCGGTGAGGACGCGGAGGCCCGGCCCAGCTCTGCGGTGAGGACGCGGAGGCCCGGCCCAGCTCTGCGGTGAGGACGGGGAGGCCCGGCCCAGCTCTGCGGTGAGGACGCGGAGGCCCGGCCCAGCTCTGCGGTGAGGACGCGGAGGCCCGGCCCAGCTCTGCGGTGAGGACGGGGAGGCCCGGCCCAGCTCTGCGGTGAGGACGCGGAGGCCCGGCCCAGCTCTGCGGTGAGGACGTGGAGGCCCGGCCCAGCTCTGCGGTGAGGACGCGGAGGCCGGGCTGCTGGGGCCGCGGTCCAGCCGTCCGCGTCTCCTGCACCCAGGGTCCCTCTCCAGGAGGCTCCAGCTCGAGCTGCTCTGTGGGGTGTCCTGTGCATTATCTAAGAAGAATTTCTAGAATCCGTGTCTGAGTCTCTGCTACAAGAAACCTCGGGAGAAGAAATCTCCTTAACAGTTATGGAAATAATCTGTTGGAGCAACACGGGTCACCCTAACACGGGAGTTGTAATGCTGCCTGTCTCCTGAGTAAATGAAAATATTCAGTCACAAATACCTTCTGCCTCCTCTCGTAACTATTCAACCTCCTGGAAAGTTTTCAAGAATTAATGGTACAATGAAAACGTCAAACTGAAGTTTCCCTCTATCCACATTGGAACTGAAATCACACTTATACTATGAGATTTCTTAAAACCTGAAAGCTAATAAACCAAAACTACATACCTGAGATAAGCTGGGAACAGTGAAGTCCATGAGACCCAAGCCGTTACATGAATACATTTCCAGACCAACGAGAAGTCTTGCTGTAGCATCTTGTGCTTCATCATTATTCTAAGCAGAAATAAAAAAATCATATTAACAGTGGTTTTTTTGGTCTGCAGTAAACATTATCAAGGACATTAATTGAGATGGCGAGGTAATCATAACAACAACTATGTTTGAAAACCCTGATTTCCATCAAGCAAGTCTTCCACTCGTTATCGTGCCCTTCAAATGGAGGATTTTATGTAATAATTTATTTTTAATTAACATTGTAAACTCTGAACTACTACAGTTTCAACATTAGAAAAAACATAGCAAGAATACAATGAATGTAAATTTAACATATCACTGAGGGATTATGGCTTTATAGACATACTGAAATAAAAATATAGGAATAAAATATTAATTTCCAACTTACTAGGTCCATATTCTATATACAGACAATATTACATGTTGATATAAATAGGGCTGATTTGTCTTAACATTCTTAGTGTAGCCATTTAATCATTTTAAATGTATGAATTCAAACCTAAATATGTTATACAGTCATCATAACTAAAAACACACGATAGAGTTAAGAAACGTAAACTCACAGCTACGCCTGACGTGGAAAGTCTGCTGTATTCCATAAAGATTTATGGGAACTACAGCCAGAACTTATTGTCACATTGTATCTGAATACACAGAAGAAAATACATGCTGATAATTTCAGTCATTATTAAATGAATGTATGAATCTGATTTCCGTTGGCAAAGGCAGGCTCCACCGTTCTGCAGGGTTTCTGAGCGACCGTACCTGCTGCTGCGCGCCGGGCCGGGCCCCGACCGGCTGCCGGAGCAGCTGCTTTGCCTTCACCCAGGCGGCGACGATCTGCTGTCGCGCGGCGAGCGGGGCCGTGCCAGCGGCTGCGGTCCCGTCTGCCACAGCCAGGGCAAACTCACAGACCTGAGCATCGAGAAGGGAGAAACACGAAAAGCTCTTTGGATGGAACGCGCCATCGATTCGTTCCTCTAAAGTCAGCGGACACGCGCCTCCACCCCGCAGAGCAAACGCGAGCTCCAGCGCCGAGCCGCAGCACGACCTGCGGCGGCAGCAACCGCCAACCTTGGGAGCCTTTCTTTTGGCAAAAATTTCTATGATTTAATTTATATGAATTGTAATATATGACAGCAGACCAAGAAGGCCACCGAAACCGAGGGGTTTGTACCTCTAAGGCAGCTTTGATATCAGGAAGTCCCCGGGGATCCACTGAAAACGACTGGATGATATCTGCTCTTTCATGGTTCTTTTCCGAAGCTTTTCTGCTTCTGTCTGCAGCTTCTTCTTTCTCCTCAGCAGGTTCTGGCCTTGGAATCCAACGCAGAATTAGGCCCCGAGCCACAGCATTGCACAGCATCAACAGAACCACAGTGCTTCTGTAGAGGAAAACAAATCGACAAGTGCACACTGCGTCAGGTCAAAAGGAGAGGAAGCAACGAGGTTCGTTACTTTTGAGTAATAAATGATACTTGAAAGTACAGATTTTTTTTTTTAGAAAGCAAAGTTATGGATGTTACAAAAGATTTCCTATTGGAAAAGCTGTTAAAATGGTTAAACACACAAAAACCACAACCACTTTTACAGTTTACATTGTATTTTTTCAGCTCTTTCTACAATTGAAGCTTCTATTTCCTCACAGAAAAATCATGTTTATGTCAGACAAACACACTTAAAATGTATTTTTTACTAGTGGGCTGCTATGCATGAAAATACTAACTATTTCCTAAAAAATTAATCTAAGCAAAACCTCTTCCATAAACCCATGTGTTTATTACACTGTATTATTGTCAACCAACCAACCCCTGAGCTGGAGTTACCTTTCTTTTGTGAAAACACGAGCTGTGTTATGACTGAGAGGCTGCTGCGGACACATGGTAATATACGTATCGGAATGAGTAAGCGCACAAGCGGCACTTCAGGCCTCGCTCCCCAGCGCGCTGCTGCCGGCCCCACCGTCTGCCTGGGCGCAGCCACATCAAGGACGTGCCAAAATCTCTAGGGTTTTGCCCCACAGTCAGATTTGACTTGAGCGTCCCCTCCGTCGGTCTCTCCCATTGCATTTACACGATTCCTCCAAACCACTCTCGAATCCATGTTCCCATTTGCAGTCTATTGTTCTGCACGTTCCCTTTGTTCTTTTCTCTTGTATTTCAGAATTCTGATTAGAAAGATTTACAGTGAACTATATTTACAACATAATTCCACTTCAGAGCAACTGCCGCAAGCAAACGCATCTCGAGCTGTCCTACAAACTCAAAGAAAGTCTTCCTGATTCTACCCGACCAGCTTTACAAAACGCTGTTTTCACGTACACACGTCGCTGTTGCACAAAGAGAAATCAGTACTGCTCGGTCCAAAATTAATATAGATTATGTGAATAGTAACAAAGAACAAATAGAAATGACTGAAAAGTCATTTTGCACCACAAAATTAATCTTCTGAACTACTCTGTATGTACCAAAGTCCTCCAACTAATACTAAAAGGTAGCAGTGAAAGTCTTTCACAGCACAAAGCGATTTACAATGTTTTCCTGCTCTAGAAGAGAAGAGCACGCTCGTAACCAAACCCGTACACTCACCCGTCCTGTCCAACGCTCCTGACGGCTCCAAGCAGAGTCTGCAGATCCGCGATGATGTCCCGCTGCCTTCCTGCGGAGATGAGGTGCCTGTTGTAGTTCAGGACGTACACCGCAGCATTGTGCACGATCCAGGCTTCCTTCAGCTCTTCTCCTATTTCAGCTGCACGCTGGAAGTTCTCCATAGCATACCGAGACAAGTGGTCTATCCACAAACTACAGAATTAACATAAAGGAGCTGTTATTCCAAAACTTTGACACTAGAAGGAATTGTATCATAAGGTTAAATATGCAGTAGCAGATCTCAATCGACAACACCAACATTTTAACTACTTTTCAGTTGCATTTATTAAGTCTTCACCCATTAACTTGTATTTTACTTGGATGAGGAGATGACTCAGGGAAGGAATTAGCATCAACAAGAAATGAATAGCCTCTGACACTCGAGCGCTATTAGCTTAAAAACAGCGGCTGTAGGCCACGCTTCATCCCCATGTTTGTTCAAAATGGGTGTGCGGCTCCACACGCCAGCGCCGCAGATGGCCGGTGGGCCGACAGGGCTCTGCTGGAACACAGACACCAGGCATCCGCTCAAGAGCAGAGGAGGCGGCTTTTCCACCTCAGACCGCTCGCGCTCCTGCTCCAGTGAGCTCCGGGTGGCCTGAACCACTCGGTTTTAGCAGAACATCATCTTTCTCATAGTCTAGACAATCACTTCTTCCAATGATTTTATTTCTTTTTGTCCTTAGCTATCAAGATGTACCATTACTTGAAAAAAACAATATTAACAACAGGGTCTTGAGCCACCACACAGAGCGGCCGCGGCTGCCACAAAACCGCAAGTGGACACGGGTAATTCCACGTCAGCAGAGACCAAAGGGCTCTTTCCTGGGACTTTTTTATCTAATTGGGTAAACTCAGAAACAGCTTAGTAGCAAATTTTGGAGCAGTGTCCTCATGTTCTTTGTCCCTTGGTTCTGATCAGTTCACGGCTTTCCCATTTTACTGAACGTTTGTGGATGGTGAGAAAAGCATCACTCAGTCATCAGCAGGTGGGCGGCCGTGGGGACACAGCACTGACACCCTGCTGTCCCCGGCCAGTATCCGTGTGAACATGAACAGAGAGTTCAGACACCAGCTTCGGAACTCTCCCCATCCTCTCCTTCGCGAGAAATCATTGTGAGACCAGGAAAAAAGATACTTGCTGTATTCCAGTCTCCCTTATTAATTTCGGTTGATTTGATGGAACAGATTAGTGTTGCAAACTGACATAATTCATTGTATGTATTCAGGTACTCAGATATCATTATAGTTATAGGAGCCATAAAGCAAGACAAAAGAGTTTTCTGATTCGGAGAAATGTATTTTTAAATATAGAATTTCATGGTCTAAATGTCAATATAACACGGATTTAATAGTTTTTAAGGCTGGGCTACTTGCTTCTAGATTTCAGAGAATTAAATGTTAAATGAAAAATAAAATATACACCCCAGAATGAAAGCAAACTAAAAAAAAAATATTTCAAACTACTTTCTAATATTCTTTTCCTTTTCCCACCACCATGAATATCTAAAAATATGAAGCATCTGGTGACAATGAATTTTAGTAACTAGAAATAACTTCAGCAATTATCATCTGTGCATGGTACAGCACTCTGTCAGAGCTCCCAGGTCCTGTTACACATTAAGGAGAAGCACCTGTATGTCTTCCACTCTGGATCACTTTCAGGAGGATGTGGATCCCGCCTCCCACCTTCTGGAGGCGCAGCACGGCCGTTCAGCTCAGCCCCCCGCAGCCGCAACAACTGAACAGTGGCCTGGAGAGACAGAGCAGTCAGCCCGCTACCCGCTGTGACCGTGAGAACAGCTGCGACTCACGACTAGCGCCGCTACCTCTCCAAAAACTAGACAGCACAAACTGCTTTTCCAAATGTTGTACAACTACACGAAACACAATGTAAAATAGTCCATAATACTGCAATTGGATGCAGCTAATTTTACTAAATAATTTCATTGAGAAAAGAAAAAATTAGGGTTTTTTTTTAATCATATTGGAATTTCAAGGATCCAGAAACACAATGTCACATGTCAAATATTTACTATAGAATCCCTTGTAAAAGTGTTAGCACCACCTCTAGTGAAACTATTGCTACAGTTACAGTCACACAGATTTTGGTTCAGATGAAACTACTTCTTCCTTTAGTTCCTATGAAGACAATAATTGAACTCAAAATTCCAGTGCTTTAAGATTTATAAAATTATACATAAACCAAAACCAAATTAAACAAATATTATTGACAGCTGTGTAATTTATTTACCTCTCCATTAATGAATCTTATTTCTGCTAATATTCTGAGTAAATCTCTTTCAAAAGAGAAGGATTTATCAGGCAGTAGCGGTTGTCTTGGAGAGCTGTCACCTTCCTCATCCTCCAGAGTCGCACCAGCTTTCTTCTTCTGTGCTACGACTAAATAGAGACATAAATCCCCTATTACCATGCAAATAAGAAAAAAATCACCTTCGTTTTGAAATTTAAAAGTCCCTACACATTCTTAAATCCACGAGAAAGTTATCAAGTACAGACTTACAATTATTTCACTTCTTTTTCATCAGTGCAATTCACTGCACTCAGCGCCTCTTCTTGAGCAGTGCTGAGGGCTTGGTTACCTGCTGCACCTGTGCATAAACCTCAATATGCGCAACAAATAACTTGCTTCAGTCATAACGTGCAGACTGAAATTACACTGATAGGAATATGACCCGTGGCCTCCAGTCCGATGCCATTGCTGCAGCAGAAGCGGAGTTCAGGCGCCGTGCGCTGGCTAAAATCCCGGCGTGTTTCAGTCACGCAGGGGGTCACTTTCTGGCAACACACACGTCAGTGAAGAGCAAATAGCCTGATTTTTCTTTGGGTTAGTAATGAAGAGAAAGACAAACACAAAGAGCGGGCACGGCAGCTGTCCCGGCGGGTTCCTTGTGCACCAGCGGCCAACAGCGGGCGTTCCAGGAAGGGCACGAACACACGGTGCGCGAAGCTACTGCTCCTGGTACCTTCAGTTTTCCAGAATCTGCACCCAAGAATCTCGTGAACCAGAGGTTCAACCCCCTTAAATAAAATCTAACTTATTAGTCTTTGTCTAATTTTCTAAACCATACTTAGATGTTCAAAAAGAACTTTTGAATTTCTGCTAAAAAGTAATATCTTTGTTTTGATAAAGCTTGTGACGCTGACTGGACCGTTCCTGGCTCCCAGATCAATCACACGCTTACTCTCTCCAGAATAGCCACGTTTCATATTTCATCTCTTTTCTAACTAAAGAGAAAAAGAAATAGGTACCAGAACGTCAGGGCAACCACGCACCAAAAGCATCATTAAAGAGGAACTGGAATGTTTGGGTTTTTTTCTGTAACTCTAGAATGTCTTGGATTATCTGCCCTTATTCAGGCCTCACAAGCCAGCAAGCCTCTGTAGGGGGTCATCACTCTACAATTATCTTTGCTCTATCCTCAATCTGACATATATAAAGACAACCTTTCCTTTTTCTCACATTTGATCCTCAATCAGTAGTCATAAAGAAAAATCAAACGGAACATGGAAATGACCAGCGCCAGCAGCTCTCGAGAACTCCGGTCAGTCGCACTCTGCCTCCCGCTCCAGTAACCGCGGGCAGCGCTCCTGCCGCGCGCGGCCGGCACGGGCTCCCCGCTGCTCCGGCGCCGCGGTTCCCTCCGCGCCACGGACACGCCCGGGGCTGGCGAGCGGGAGGCCCCGCGCAGGACGGACCTCAGCGCCGCAGAACCGCTCCGCTCCGCTCCGAGGGAGGTGCTGCCGCTGACAGCATCGGCCCCCTTCCGCAACCCCGTAACTGCGACCGGGCCACAGGAACACGTCTGAACAGCGGTGGAGCGTCTCCATCTCCTGCCGGCCCAGGAAAAGGGTTGAGGCTGACACAGACAATTATAAAGTCCCAGAAGCATTCAGAGTACGAGAAAGACACCATTACCTTAGAGATGCAAAACTTGTGAAAGAGAAACACAACATACCAGTTCCTATTAATGAAGCCTTTGGTGCGTGATTGCACCAAGTTTCTGGTAAGTAATTCTTTTTCCCTTTGGTTTGGAAAAGAGATGAAAGATGAAATATGGCTCGTCTAAAGATGAAAAACTCACGGAAGAAAAAATAGGGCATCAATTTATCTGTTAAGGGGACCTTGGAAACAATCCGGAGGAAAAATGTGGAATAGGTTCAATAGACATTGGCTAGAGAAAAAAAAAAACAACAGCCAGAGGGGTGTCCATTTATTCTGAAAGGTGAGTTTTTCAGCCCCCGGGCAAAAACCACTTTAACAGAGACGGGCACAAGTCGAACAGCCCGAGGTTCGGACGCGCTCCCCCTGGAACGAGAACACGTTCCCAGCAGAGCCTCTGGGAGCAGCGCTGGAGACCTCGCAGGACCACCCACACAGAACAAGCGTGAACAACGTCACCACGCGAGCCTCGGACAAAGCGACCCATCATCCCCCTTCCTTCTGCTTCCTCAGGTAACGGATAACATGGACCTGGATGACCACCGGGGAACGAAACAGTTTTCTCGGGTAGATACATTTCATCAAGCCTCTCCAGCACTGCTGGAACGCTCCTGAAGGCAGAGTACGGTGCCAACAGAAAAACGTACTGACCCACTTCTAGATCCAGAGGTACAAAGAATGTTCCACGTGTGCCAAGACACAGGGACAGACAGGAGCTCGGGAACTCTGGGGATGGGAAGGAAGAAACTAAAACTGGCTACTCCTTCACGTAACTCTAACGAAAGAGGAAAGAGTTCTTTTGACATTCACAAAAAGCGATCACTTACTTTCTCTGGGTTTTTTTGCCTTCCTAAACCAAGCATCATCGTACAAGAGACAGAACCTGCACGCTGCGCGGCAGACATCCCAGACTCCGTGTGCACGCGCGGCTCTGGCCAAATCTGCCCAAAGTATCACTCTAGCAAAGAAAAAACATACATAAAATTACCTGATAAGCAGGAAACACTAGAAAAGTCATGTCAATAATAATGGTCATCGAAACTTAAATTTTAAACCTAATAAAAATTAATAAATTGAAGGCTTCCCATCAGTAGCAAAGATAACACTGTTACTTTAATTTAAGCAAACAATCCCCTCAGCATATCGAGGCTGGTACTAAATTTTTGCTTTGGATAGTAACTATACAGAAATGCCAAAATGTGTGTGACTCCCTAACCATCTATCTTATAAAATAAACTAAGTACTTCAAAACTCATCTTGAGAACTGCAAAATAAGTCTTACACGGTATCATCAAATAACCGCTGCAGCGAGAAACTTTACACTGGAGACTCCCACGCGAGACCAGAAGATGCGTCTTGCCCACGGCAATTACCTCTCTCTGCCATGTTCTTGTAGGTGTTCCGCGTCCTCACCGGCTCTCCCCGCGCTGCCCGAGTGATGCTGTGCTCTGGCACAGAGCTCGCCCGCCTGGCTCCTGCTGCCACCTGAGAAAACTTCGCAACGCAAAAAACAGATTCAGGCAATGTTTAAGTACTAAAAAGCCACATGAAGCGTATGCAACTTGATTTGCATCTACTGTCTGAAACACACAAAATCCAGTTCTTTTTTCAGTCCCTTAAGTTTTTCCAAACCCACCTAACCAACAAGGAAAAGCCCAGTCTCCCAAGCATCTAATTCTGGTTTTCCTGTATCTTCAGATACCGCTGTCTCACATAAAACTGATTTATGCTTGTTTGAGCCCCAAATCTCTCACGTACACCTCTTTTCTGACCGGACGTGCACGCTCTCGTTAGCCTCAGTCGACAGCAAATGGATGATGCAATACATAAAGTTCCCATTCCATTCACGCCAAATTTTAAGAACACTTATCTAATCAAAGACATTTTTCAATCTATATTAAAGTTGGCTATTTTGTTTTAATTTTAGAATACTGACTTTTGTTCTACTTAGCCAACAAGATATTGGGCAAAAACAAAGAAATAACCAACACAAAAAAATGATGCAAAGGAGGAACAAACTGCCCCCCCAGATAGAAAATGCCCCAGTGGCACCCATAGACCCAACAGGGATCATTTTTGCAGCGCAGCGATGCAGAGGAGCTGTTTTGCATTAGAACACAGGTAACTTGACTGTGACTGGCAAATCTGATGAGTTTGTACATTCACCTGAACCCAAGCAACGGCCCCTAATGGAATGCAGACCAGGTATCAATTTGATCCTCAAAAACACTGCCAACTAACAGCAAGAAATACATATAAAGTCTGTCTGGCTTTAAAAAAAATACACAAGCAGGTTCACTTCCCTTCAGTCACAGTAAGAAGAGGAAGGCGTAACGGCCTACCGTTGCTGGAACAAACCTCTTGCAGTGCATTACCCGGCCTATGGTAACGCGGCGTTACCCAAAGGCGCACAGACATTGTTCAGGGTAATTCATAATGGCAGTTACACCATGCCAGGCTGTGGGGTAAATAATGGTATTGTCCTCTGGATCTACGGGTACAACTCTCACTAAATTAGGCCAACACATGCACCAAGATGCACAGTTATTTACCTAACTTAAAAGAAACAAAATAACGCTACAAATCTGGTGTCCTGTCCTATGTATACTTTAATGAAACAGTTGCATATATATTTTCTTCCTCCTTCAACAACCACGTTTAAGTTTGTTGTAACACGTCATGGAAAACGCAAAACACTCACTCTTTGGATGACAGCCTCAGGAAGAGCGGGAACATCTCCAAACCATTCACAAGAAATGGGATCAAATGATAGGAAGTATTGTGATAATTGCAATATAGCGATAATCTCACTCATTTTAGTGGTTTATCTTAGAAAGTTAATGTGTAGCGAGGTTTATTCTGAGGAAGTTTGGATATAATTTTACAGTTATCGCCTCGAAACTGAAGAGCAACTAGAAACACACGCACACTTTTACCTCCCTTCGTTGCGCAAATACGATGCATTTTATCAGCTTAAGTCATGCATGAAGATGTTTTCCAACCAAACCATTTTCACGCACTGAAACGTCCTGCACAAAGCGGGGCTGCTGACTGTGTAAATAACACTGACTCGCGTGCCATGAGCTGACCAGGTCCGGGATGAGGACGCGCGAGCGGAACACCGTGTCCCGCGGGACCAGGGACCCGGGCGGGCTGCGGGGCCCGCGGCACCACCGCTGGTGTTCGGAACGTCCAGTTAGCGACGAGATAAAACAGTCCGAGCGTTCTGGAAAACCCGCTCCTGTCCGCTCTTCAACAACCAGCTGTGCAGCCCCCGGGCTGCCTGCGGCACACGGAACGTGCCTATTTGCGACCCATGTTTGAGAAAGTAAATGCAGATTTCATGACTAGATCTCTGTGCAAAACTCGGTCTCTCAAAAGCAAGATTTCAAATAGAAAGACAATTACAATATGGAACAAATACCCACCATTGTATGTAATCAACACAGAATATTATGGGGTGAAAACTGAGAATACCACTTAAAATTGACCTTAAGTAAAACATTCAGGAGTTGATTCAGATTAATTCAGAGGGGAAAACAATGATAATTGCTCTTCAGTATCGCAATATAAATCTCGGAGCCCTAATGAAATCAACAGGAGCTTTGCCACAGAACCGAGCAGAGCTGCCCCCTGCCCTGCGCTGCCACGTTCAGCCGCGCCGCAGCGCTCTCCGCGTCGCCCTTCCACACCACGCCCAGCCTTTACGACGCTGCAAAGCCGTCAAAGTCAAGCACATTTTAGTCACACATATGTACATTACCTTTAGCTTCGTTTTCACTGTCAAGGACTACTTTAAATGAATCAGGAGCTAGTGCAAGACCTGCATTTATCAGAAGGGCCCTCTTTTTCCTCACATCATCCTCCTGCTTTCCCCTTTTAGCCTACGGAAAGAAAAGAACGGTTATAAGGTTCACTTTTATTATACTCGTGTTTATCTATCTATCTTATTCGTTTAGAAACGACATTTAAACGGAGTAAGCTTGCATGGAAAAGCATCCAAATTAGACAACAAAGCTTCAATTTTCTTTGTCTTAATAACAGACAAACTCGCCAGCGGCTTTCCAGAACTGATTTTAGGTTCCGTGAACAAACCTTGATTTCTGTGAATATCCCAAAACGGTGTGTATCCGGAATGTCTTTTGGCCAGCTAACAATCAGTTGCCAACATGATTTTTGTTCAGGTGCTGAGGCACCACAACAGAATTAGATGCAGTAACTCCTGACAATGACTACACTGGGAATTTAGATTGTATTATTTACTGTCACTTGTAAGTGTGATGTAATACTGATTTATTAATATTTCAAAGCCAGCTGGGATGTTGAGCTATTTGGCCACTGTTGCCCTCATTAATTAAAACATTGTTCCATGCAATGAAATCTTAACTCTTTTAATTACACGAATACCCTCCCCTCCTCCAGAAATAAGCTTTGAACGCACCGCGGCAGCGCGGGGAGCGGCAGGGCCGTGACAGCCTGGGCCACCTCGGGGCCGGCGGCGCGGCGTGCGGCAGCCGGGGCCGCGGGCCCGCTTACCTGTTCAATCAGCAACGCTGCCCGATCCTCCAGACGCTCAGGCGACTTATACAGCATGGTGTATAACTGAAGACGTTTCAAAGACAACCTTAAATATTCTTCATACTGCCCGCCGTTGTTTAGACGTAAAGCTTTTTGCAAATGTTCCATGGCAGCCTCTATTCTGTCGCCATCCTCTTCAATACGAGCTATTTCCATGTGAACTTGGCAACGCAACAAAACCAGCAAGCTGAGGAATATGAAATTAAATGTAAACCATTAAAATGAGGCAAACTAAAATTAGACCTAAAAATTACTGCGAAGTGAAACTCAATAACTAAAAGCTACTCCAGTATGAAAATATATTCCCTTTTTAACTCTCTCTCATTTTCACTACCCTGACTTTTTAAATGAAATTACTTAGAAAATACAACTGCATTTTGCTTCCATTAACCCTGCATGAGAAAACACAGCCGTGAGGAAGCACCACATCTTGTACACTAACTCATCTTTGTGTATCAGCAGAATTCTTTTCCAGTACCACACTCAAGTTAAGACTTAGGAATGCAAATCAAGTATTTATTAACCCTCAGAGAGAGCACAATGTACTGGAGAGTGGCCACTTTTGCTAAAAGTTCGTGAGGTTTAAGTAGAAGCAAATTGTAACACGGAGCTCGGCTGTCCCGGCTCAGCGGGCGAACACGCTCGCACACACTCGCTGCAGCGGCAGCTGCCCCGGTACCCCAGCCCCGGGGACCCCCGGTACCCTCTGCCCCAGCACCCCTGACCCCCGTGCACCCACGTGTTCAGTGCACAGTGTCCCAGCCCCGGGGACCCCCGGTACCCTGTGCCCCGGTATCCCTGACCCCCGTGCACCCACATGTTCAGTGCACAGTGTCCCAGCCCCGGGGACCCCCGGTACCCTGTGCCCCGGTATCCCTGACCCCCGTGCACCCACGTGTTCAGTGCACAGTGTCCCAGCCCCGGGGACCCCCGCTCCCCACCAGCACCTCCCAGGGCCGCTCATGGCAGCCTGGAGCTCTACATGCTGCTGGAGGTTATTTCCAGGAAGAAAAACAAGAAATCAGATGAATAAAAGCCACGTTATGAAAAATCGAACAGAGGGCAGGTTTTCACGGCTATCAAACGCCACAGGCCCACATTAGAGCCAACCTAAGCAAGGATCGCCCTTTACTGCTGACCACAGCACTTACAATTAATGCTACAATCAAAACAAAAATGAAGACAGGTAAATTAATAAGGACAAGTGACTTCATTCAAACTCCAGTAACGAAGCACCTTAGAGCTGAGGGCGAGTCTACCGCTTCGTTCGGAATACACGGAGAACAAAAGCCAAAACCCTAACCCCAGAAACCTAACCTGCAACCTTCTCCAGAAAAACTGTCGTTACTGACATTCAGTATAAAAATCCAAGCTGCATACGCCAATACTGCGCTCTTTATATGGAAAGTATAGGAAATGCTTCAATAACAGTGCAGAAATACAACACAGCAGTTTTACCCATGTGTATATCTGCATCTTCAGGCTTCTGTTTCCTCTTCATACAACTAACAAATTACATCTTAAAACCACTGAAAATACATTCTCACCTTCCTCCGTAACACTTCCACCAGAAACCACCCAGCCTCCCGCCCAGACGGCACATGATGTAACCAGCTCTGTAACCAGCTCTGCCATAGAAGCCCTGGTGTTTGTTCTCAGCAGCCTACGCACAGGTCCAAACACAACCAGTACCACTAACTCAGGCTCACTTGTTCCACCCACACTAGTGAGGGAGGTGAAGCTATTAAGGAGCTCAAGGCTAAGCAGTATGCAACAGCAAAGAGAAGAATAAGTCTAAAATAATTATACGTTTTCTTAATACAATAGGTTTTTCAATTAAAAAGAAGTATCACTGAAGACACAAAACCAGTACCTTGCAGGAAGTGTCTCATTTGGCATGTAATACAGAAGCCATGATGGTTTTTAAAAATAATTTTTAAATTGTATGTTTTTAACAAATAGAAGTTACGTTAATACAATAATCTAAACCACATCCCAACACATTTACTCATACTGCCGCTTTGGGATTTTCTCACATGATTAACTATTTTCATTTCCTAACAAATTTCAATATTTGCTACAGGCCATTAAACGGCATAAGATTTTGCCTGAAAGAAACATATATTTAAATGATTAATGAGGAAATGTAAGCAATATGCAGATGTTCAGTTGTTACAAGCTGGCAGAAAATTTTCCAAAGCGTTCAACAGCACAGAGCGTGAGCTTTCAGAGGCGCCTGACGCCCCCGAGCGGCAAGCGCGCAAGTGCGGAGCGCGGGAAGCGACCTGTCCGTCTCCTCCAGGACGGCGGCGACCGAGAGCAGCGGGTCCCGCAGGCGGCGCCGCAGCCCGCGCTGCAGCAGGGGCAGGCACACGTTCCACTGGCTGCAGCAGGCCGCCTGGAGCGCGTCCGGGCCGCCCACGGCCACCGCGTGCCGTAGCGTCGCCTCCAGCCTCCGTACCAACGCCAGCTGCGTCTACACAAATGAAACACTAATTAGCACACATCGCTAACGAACGCATGAATACAACTTCTTACACGATCCCCCAATTCCAACCTTCAGCCTCTATGCAATGGAAAGCAGCCCCTCAGCCAGCCAGCTTCGGAAGCTCCATTTTAAAAGGATTACTTTATTAAAACCTTTTCCATTTTAACAGGCATTGATAACTAAGTGGTATTTCTCTCAGGTGCCGCTACTACGGATTCCAGGCAGCAGTCTGTCAGCTGCTCCCCTTCCTTGTGACCAACAGAAACCGATAACGGCAGTATCTGTGAATTCAGAAGGGCTGGATCTTCTCTTTAATACGAAATTACAAATGCAGTGTAGGACAGGAAAAAATGAAATATTAACGGCATTTGCCATGCTGTCAATTAAATTGGGTTCCTATCCGATCTCAAAGCAAATCCTTACCTGCAATACAGATACTCACTGATTACCCGGTTCTTTTTAGAGGTTACTTGATTAAAATAACGAACTACATAACTAACTAAAATTTAAAAATCAACCCAAAAAGCTCTCTGTGTACACTGGGGTAGGTGTATTTAGAAATACCTAAGTATCTAAAAATCCTATTTCTTACTTAAACAGTACTAGTAGTGTGTCATATTATGAAGAATTAATGATTTATTTTTTTCAAAAGGTGAATGAAATTTCTGAATCCCAAAATAAGAACAGTCAGAGACAGGAGTAGGTTTATGCACTATCAGGTTCCCTGAAGCATGTTCATACTTTCTATTTTAGGAACTTTAATTGTCCCAGCAGCTGTTCCCAATTGTTCATGGCATCTGTCTAATCCCATTGATAACATTGACCACTTAGGCTTCTGCTTTTGATGGTCTCAACTATAACTGAGTCAGCTGACTAGAGAAATGAGAGAAGATCCTCCCCAGTGTGACAATTTATCAGGAACAACCTGCATTTCTCTGACACAGAAATTTGTACGCTTGCCCGTAACACACAACAACAGCTGAGCTGACACAGGCGTTCCACGGAAGCGCCTCCCGCGCACGCCGAGCACGAGCCCAGGAGAGAACGCCTGCAGAGGGGACACGCGACGGTTCGCTATTCGCACGTTTTCTTCTTGGCAGCCCAACCACAACGAATGTAAAGCTAACGTGATTTCTCATCGGTGTAACATAATAAAGACACACGAGCCTCATGCAATTTTCCTCATTTAACAAATTAAAACTTGTACTTTTCTCTCAAAGTTAATGTTAAAGAACATACCTCAACAACTCCTTTGGTGTAAGTCATAATTTTAGTGCCAATTTTTTTTGCTTCATATTCACACTCCAGGCATTCTATTTCAATAAGTTTCCCTTGCTCCTATGAAGAATTAATATACAAAATGCTAACTTTGATAATTAAAAAGGAACACAAGGCAGATTAAACCCATGCAATTACACTAATACAGCACGGTACTTTCTCGCTAAAAATCCCATTATACAAGCTAATTAACTGAAACAATGAAGAGGAGAATTTGTTGTTGAACGGATGTAACTTCTTACTAAACCAAAGCTGCAAAAAAACTTCACCGGGACTTTCAGAGTCATTCACTGGCAGACTCCGCACTAAGGACGCCAGGGTACACTTGATTTCTCCCACACTGCTTTGACTTCAGTTCTCGTAGATTCCTGCTCACTAATGTTATTAAAAAGGTACATGCTTGGAATAAATAAGAGCTAGTCAAGAGAGAAAGGATTCATCTTGATGGGTAATGAAACTTCTGAGAGAAAAAAAGAGGCTAGGTTTTAACAGCTCAGGAAAGATCTGGGTATTAAATCATACAAATCATACGTATGGATCGTCTAAGGTACTTTGTATTTGGTTTCACGTGGGGCAGCAGGGAAAGGCAGACAGCATCGCCATCCATCACTTGTTATGAACTACTGCCAAATCACTGCGCACGACCTGTTAATTTAACGTCCCCACGAGTGGAAAACAGATGAGACACTGAAAACCCCAGATGAACGTACAACTGCCACCATCAGGTAACAACAAACACACAGGGAGATGGAATTGGTGTTATGGCTGAGAAATCTGTCCGCACTCGGCAAAGCCGAGGCACTGGAACCCCGGATGGATTTGTGCCCTTTGCTGTGGTCACTGCGGAACGAGGCCGGGGACCCAGGGACGGCCACCGGGACACCCCGCGCTGTGCAGGAGTGCGGGAGCAGCAGCAGGGCCTGGATGGTACGGGGGGATCCTGCCTGTGCACACACTGACTCCCCGCGAGCCCCTGACCTGGGGAACCGAAACGCATCTGCCGGGGCAATGCTGCGGAACCGGGTATGACTCTACACTTGCGGGAAATGTTCAGAAAGAACAGACCCGAAGCAGCCACCTGGAATAAAACTATTTCAGTGAGGTTAAGTGAAATTTACTTTACAAGTAACCCAAAGTAGGATCACTATAATAGAAATCTGGAAACATGTTTTGGAATTTGGCAGTATCTGCCACTAATATTTCCAATACACACATATTTCCAATAACTAAAAAATTACTCATGGGTATCATCACAACACAACCAGGCACTTTTTCATACATTTTGGTATCTAAAACATGCTGATTTTCTGAACACAGTGACAAACAGCTGCTTCTCGGTGGGTGGACTCGTTTGGCTGAGGCACAGTCAGCCTCCTTCACGGCAGCTCGTGCGGGCTGTTCTGGATTTGTTCTGGAACACAGGGACGTTGTGGCCGACAGCCCCTGCCCAGCACCAAGGGCGGGCTGGGGGCGCACAGGGAGCCGGGGACGCGGCCAGGACGGGTGACCCCAGCGACCACGACATCTTGTTCAGAAAGAAGACGGGGGGAAGGCTGCGAGGGGGCTGTGCTTGGGACCCAGCTGGGCCTCGGCCGGTTTGCCGTGAGCAACCGTTTTCACTTGATTCACTTGTCTTTGTTTGGCTTTGATTCTGTCTGTTATCTTTTTTTTTCCTCTTATTTTCCTATTACTATTACTATTTTAAATCATTAAGCTGTTTCTATCTCAGTCCAGTACTTCTCTCACTGCCACCCTTCTGGCTTCTGCCCGCCCTGCGGAGAGGGGTGCTGAGTGAGGGGCTGCGTGGTGCTCAGTTGCTGGCCGGGGCCGTCACAACAGGGAAGGAACAGAAAGAACAAACCTCAGAGCAAGCTGGATGCGGGAACCAAAAGGGCATACACAGTGAGAGATCGGTTATTAGGGAGACTACACAGAATTTTAATCTAAGAACACCGCTACACCTACATTACACTAAAAACACTAAAGAAGTGTAAAAATTACGTTAGCAAATAACAAATCAAACAATAGTTTGCTGGGAAATGAATCATTCCTACTAAAGGACTCCGGGCAACGTACAGGAACAAACGCTATCGGGAAAGATCCACACGAGGGAAAGGATCAGGGCGAGCGGTTTGCGGCACAACGTCTCTACGTCTCGCTCCAATGGGAACTGCACCGCTTAAGGTAACAACTTGGTCTGGAGCTCCTCCTTCCACCAGTCCCCCAGTAACGCTCCAGACAAACGCTCTGGCTTTTCCTCATCAAAATTTGAAAGCATATGCAGTTCTGCAAGGGTGGTATTGCATTCATAAAGACCACGTTCATGCACGTAACGTTAGCTGCTTTTAGAGCTCACATCTTAGTGACCCGTCACAATCTCCATGGGTAAACCGCTTAAATCTTCAAAACTCAACAGGCAGCGTTTAACTTCCCATGAAACTGCTCCACAGGCATCATTTAAAACACATGGGCAAAAATTTACAGTTAACATGTACTGGCCAAAACTAGTCTTGTTAATTACCCTCTTCTACCTGCACCCCACCCGCTGACCTTACACCTTCTCTTTAGCTTTCCACAGATCACTTTTCTAAGCAGTTATTTACATTAATGAATATTGAAACAATACAGAGATGGACAGAAATCCCAGAACTATCGGTTTTAGTTTTAAAGTATAATCACAAGGGGGCGGGGTGTTTGTAAAAAAAAGGGAAATCAACTGTAATTAACATTAATACTTACGGTAATGCCAGCTCTCTTCAAATCAAGTACACAGTCACGGGCAAGCTCAATGCAGCTGACTTTCAGAGAAAAACGAGCTAACTCCAGAATCAAAGGAATCCTTCAAAAACAGGAAAACATCACGTCAGGGAATCTGATATTGCTCTTCTATGGAATTAGAAAAACACTACGTGAAAGTAAATCTGTGCAATGTATCTGAAAATACGAAGTCATCTGAATATTAGAGGATGTGATTATACTATAATAGCAATGCTCGGTTAACAAGGAAGAAAGCAAAATAGTAAAGTTGGCTACATGAAAAGCAGATGATAAACTTCTGTATTTATGGAAAATAACTAGAATACTTAGTATAATTAGCATACTTCTACTGTATTCTTGCACAAACTGCTCCTGAAGAAAATTAAAAATACAGAATGAAATGTATGCAGCACAAAGATGATGAAATAGCAAACAAATACTGCAGGTAATCATGTAAATACAACGCAGCCAAGTGGCACACAAACCACTCAGATCCGCTGGTCAGTCACTTAGGGACTAAGAACCCACAACACACACACGGCAGGAGACTGTTCCACGTCTGAATCTCCAGGAACAACCCAACGAGCACAGCGCGCGGCCTGGGACAGAAGTACTGAGACACCCGAACGCCAACG
Source organism: Columba livia (assembly GCF_036013475.1). NCBI lineage: Eukaryota > Metazoa > Chordata > Aves > Columbiformes > Columbidae > Columba > Columba livia. Next base: position 393,082 of record NC_088607.1, read on the forward strand.
ACGAGCGACCTTCACGAGTGAAAATGTCGTGTCACTGCCATATGTCACGGCTGTGACATAACTACTGCAACGGACAGTTCGGTATAGCCTGCATTTCCAAGTGATGCTGAAGAACTGGGAAGGGCCCCAAGAAGAGCTAAAAATGAACTGAAGTCTGAAAAGCACTTGTCAATTCTAAGGGCTTTTAAAATCTCCTGTTATCAACAAGAAAGGTTTATGGAAAGATTTAATCATGTTATACAAACAAATATATGTAAGAGGATATTCAATCTTGGGGTCTTTATTAAAGCCTGATAGGACCTTTGTCTTTTTTTAAGATGACGCAGGCATCAATGCAACACAAACCACTATAACTGAGCTCTCTCTCTTCAGCGTCACAGGAATTCATCAGAATCTGCGGAAACAGCCCCAGCTTCAGCACCACCTGTCCCGGGACACGACGAGTAACACTCACTTCACGCTGAGAACAGCCGCTGGAGGCGCATCGTACTGCTTCAAAAGCACGTACACAGCATTCAGGTCTGCGGCGGCATCGCTTGGGAACTCACCTGTGTCCCACTGCCTGCAACACAGTGAGAACCGATCACAACTGTTCACAACAAGTATTATTGCATTGAAAGTTTGAAATAACTCTCCTAGCTCTAGAACGGATGGCTCATAGTCCAACGGCATCAGCGGGATACTTTGAAATATCAAAGACAAACATCACAAAACAAGTCAACAGAACCTCATTCAGTATGCCAGTGAGTTACCGGAGACAGACAGATGTGAGGCACGAGGAACATTCCAGCACAACAACTAATATTTCAGACAGTAAATTTTATTCCAGAAGCAAAGAAAAATAGTATGCAAAACTCCTTTCCTATAACGTCAACATAATATAATCCACTGTTACTAAGAAAATGATTAATACTTTTAAAATGGGGAGGTGTTGAGACATTAAAAAAATAAATGAGATTTTGTTATGAAGTCCAATTTCAAAACTGTTTTATGCCTTTAAGAAGTTTTACAAGCATTATGCTTCTCATCCTTGTGACCCATGCACTGTATTTCAGGTGTGATCTCCCCACTGCACTCTCCTGCACGACCGGTGCACGGAACCGCAATCCGCTGGGAACAGGACGCCTTTCAACCTCTTCAATTCTCCCAGCGGTGAACGCCCGCACAGCCCGCCATTGCCACGTCCCCGAGGAGCTCTCCCACGTTTTAGCCGAGGCTGCTCTGCAGACGGGCCCCACAGTCACTGCCCAAACCGGCATCATCGTTTTCCTTTTTAGAAACTAATATTTGCAGTAGATTTTCCTACCCGCATATGGGACACCAGACCCTGACTCCACCCCTGTAATATCCGGCAAAGTACAAGTGGAAGGATACATTTTAATACTCACAATTTTAACATCTGCATTTTATAAACAACTGCAAGATGGATGGAATTTTGTATTTCCTTCTCTAGCTGGGAAATATCCATTAGTTTGTGATATACCTACAAAATAATTTAATTATTGACTAAATAAGCAAACATAAGACAGACATTCCACGGGGCTCAAAACGAAGCAGGTATGTTGACTGAAGGCTTTCTCATGGACTTTAAGGGCAGTGAGACCCCTATGATCATTGATGATACCGCCAAGGTCACCTGGTAGAGCTATACTAATACTGATCTTCACATAGCGAGGAGCAGAAGTATTAGCAGAAACCTAAATGTGGAACTAACAGCTGAGTTAGAATTCTGATTAATGCATTTTTAATAATATCCTTTGATAACACTCATTCTGAAATTATCTCATCCGGCTAAGAGTAATGCGCCCTATCCAAATGTATCTGTAACTCTAAATTACGAAGAGCAAGAAATGTTAAGAAGAAGGGGCAATAAGCTGCAGTTTAACTGCAGGGTTCCGCGCTGACCCCTGCGGCTGCGCGGGCAGCGGGGGCTGCGGGCTGCGCGCCGTTACCGGGGCACTCGCCGCTGGGGCCGCACCGCGGCCCAGGGTCCGTTCCAGAGCTACCTCCTTCTTCTGCTTGAGGCCGCTGTCAAACAGCTTTGCTCAACAGTGCCTCTGAAAAACACAACAGGCTTTTTGACCTTGCCTAAATGTTATCACTTCGTTAATACTGCACTCTGGAAGGCTGTATATTGGTTCTCTTAATCCAAATGTTAGAGAACTTCATGTTATAAACGTATGTTTTCGAAACGCAGTGATTGGGAGCAGACAGAGAAGGACAACAGACAATGTCGCAGAAAGAAAGCAAATACGACTGCAGGCAACTTCCAAGTTTAATTGCCTGTTTCTGCTTTTGCCACATTTGTCTTCACCCTCTTGTTTCCAAATCAAGGCCATGCAAGAAATGTGAACTATTGCCATATGCTCTGATTTCCGTAACTATTTATAGGGTTCAAGTTGGGTTGTTTAAGTATTCATCAGCATAAGAAAAGTCAACAGATGCTAAATACACCCTCAGTAGCGTAAGGTAGGTTAAGCTGCACCCACTATATCTGCTGTGTTAATAGCAATTTTATACCAGGTTGTATTAAAATAACGTGTGGCTGTAGGGAGCTCTTTAGCTTTTAGTATCAAAAATACACAAATCGGTAACAATCTGCATATTTACTGTCGTGTTTGGGAGCTCAGAATTAAAATGGAGACAACATATTTAACAATTATAACTATCACCTTATGAAATGTAGAGAAAGCTCCTGTCTTACTGAGAGTTTAAAATATTTTACAGCATTACCATTAGAGAAAATAGCTGAGGGTATTTATCTGGAACATTCTCCTTAATAAAGATAGCTGCCGTAGATGAAAACTCTCTTGCTTCTTTCAGTTTTGAAGCATCGAGGAAGCACTCAAGTAAATTTCTGCAGATCAAACAAAATTTGTATTAAACATTTAATAATGCTTTCTGAAATAATTCTTATTGATATTTTTCAAGAGACTCTATATATCCAAGGTACCGCTCCCAGACTGGCTGTTTCTTTCATTTCAGGGATCGGACGACAGAAGGCTCTCTGTTTATCTGTGTAAAGGGTATGTTTCTTTACCCGAAGAAACCAGGAGTCCGTCTCTCTCCCCCCTTGCAAGCGCTGCACATAAACAAGGACTCGAGTGCTGCACCCGAAACTGTGATACCTCAGATCGCACCCACGGCCTGTGCCACTAACATTTCAACCCCAAAGTACACATTAAAATGAAGGACCCTTTATGTTAAGCGTGCATTTCTGTATCTTTAAAAAGCTATAAATTAAGCTTTCCACAACAAACGTATCTCCAGTGTTACCGATGAAACACGCATTATTGAAGACAACCTCAGGTGGCAGCCACGTGTACAAGAGACTACCGAACGGCCGTGTGGAAAACACACTTACACCATGAGCTCTGCTCTCCACTCGCTGTCTTGCTCTTCCGTTCGGTTTAACGCGTTAACAATCTGAGAAAGGCTGGGAATAAGACAATAGCGGAATCCAGGCTGAAGATACGGCCTCACAAGTTGCCAATAAAGAACCGAGGCATTATATATCAAAAAATAGTATCTGAAAAGCAAAAATCAATAATTTAGTTATTTCACGGACTTAGATAAACATAAAAGTACAGACAGAGTATTTTAAAACACTTCTAAGAATCAGGAACTGGAGCTTTTTCTATGTGTCCAGATAAGCACCAACCCTAAGAACTGAGAACACAAGCGCAGCTCAAGAAGAATACAGTAACTCTTGCAACTGCACTGCCCAGCAAACACTTAAAATGGGCTGACGTGGTGCTCTCCGCCTAGCAGCGGAAGCGCTCCGAGACACGCACCAGCCCCAAACAGGCCCCGTCCCGCCGGCTGAGGCCGCGAAGCACCCGCAGCGGCTGCGCGAGCGCCGCGGCAAACGGAAGGAAAACGCGCCGAAGCAAAAACCCCCAAAGAACGCAACTCCAGACCACCTGGTGAAAGCGTGAGAAACTACAACCTGACTCGGCAACGTTCTCCGGGGCTTCAGGAGGCAGGGCCTACCTTTGATCCTGGGCGGCAAAATCTATTGCCTTCATAAAACACAGCACGAACTTCTCAAACCCTTCCTAAAACGGAACAAAAGCATTGTTAATGCAATTTGAATATGGCTTTTATAAATTGGTACATTATTTTCCTATTTCAATATGTTCACATCTCAGGATTTTTATTTTCAGAACAACCTCAAATAAAACATGCTGTGTTTTCCTGATTTCAAATTTTAAACCTATATTTTTGGTTTCTTTCATTTCTGCCAAACTTCAATTATCAGGCCTGAAAATGTCCAAACTGGCAAAGCTGTGTATTTTTTAAGCTTTCAGCAAAGAAAACTCAGAGACATCCAAGGGCAAAGCCAGGGAAATAAATGGTTTGTACCATTAGAAAACTGGAAGTGTTATTTTCTTCAGACGTCTGTCAGCTGAGGAGGGGATCCCATCAGCGCGTACAAACACCCCAAGGGACGGTGAGAAGAAGATGGGCCGGACCATCAAAAGGGGTTTTTGAAAGCCTAGGATGCAGTGGAAGCGGCAAAGCGGATGCGGAGCCAGCGGGGCAGGAAGAGGAGGACAGCACAGGGCTCCTCGCAGCGAGACAGGACAGCCAAAAACTCCGGAGAGAGGGGACCGACCTGGGGGACTCTGGGACTGGCACAGGAGAACAATGAGGGGAACCGCCCAGACACAGACAAAACCAGCATGAAGAGTCCGAGAGACGGCAGGTACTAAAGCAGAAAAGCTGCGCTTGGGCCTTAGGAACACAAGCATCTTAATCAGCTAACCAGGACTCCCCAGATGGAAACCAGAGTGAGGACACATTTATCTCCCCCAAGCGAACGATGGCTACCAGTCACACTGCATGAGATGTTGTGCCCCTCCTGTTTTCATACAGGATCCACAAACACATCTGTGAAAACACTTTACAACTGATACAAACCGCGTCTGAAAAGCGCATTACAACACACAACACAAGGGAACCAACTTAGAACTGAACACGTACTGGGATGGTTCTTAACTTGCAAGGCATTAGCAAAAGTCAAGAAGAAAACAGGAAAAACTGGCTGAGATTTAGAAAATATCACAGGAGAGTCAGTTCAATTTAGAAACATAAAAGGCTACTGAGCATTAGAAAATACTTTCTATATGTGTACAGAATTTAGCGGGACCACTGACCAGTTGTTCCGCACATATGCTCAGAGAGGGCAGAGAAAGTAGAAATAACATACTAGGGAAAAGATTTTAGTTTGAAAGTTAATTCAAATACATTATTCAAAGAAACTACAGCAACATCTGTCAGGGAAATCTGTGAACACAAATAACATAAACATCTGTTAAGGGCATTTTAGAGGGTCAGGTCTCACTGACTAATTGTGAAGGTGACTGATCACAGTACGAGTGAAATGCTGACAACAGAAAACGATCCCACTCCATTTCCAGTTCAGCAGGAGGCAAAAACGGATGAGGGACAGACACGGCACCACTGAACAGAAAGCGCCACCTCCCCTTTGCAACGGGCAGCGGTGGCGCCCGGGGACAGCGGGGCAGGACTGCCCTGCGCACCCCCCGCGCCCCCCCGCTACACCAGGAGCTGCTCGACCAGGTCCGCTTAAACTCCATCTGAAAGTGCCACGTTGATGTAAAAACTGAAAAGGCTGACGTTAAAACAACCAACCGCCTGAAAAATTTTTCAAGCATCCTTTTGTTTCCTCCCCAAAGTATTTGCAACTTCAGTCTAATTCAGCTGGTAAGTGTTGTTTCCTCCCAAACTGCCCATTAAGATATTTCCCTTGGACCTTTCCCACAATCCTGATTACCCTTGCGTATTTTAAATGGCTGAAAGCAGAACGTTAAAACCCAGGAAGAAATACTCTTTACAATTTCTCACCAAATTATCCGTAGAGAGCGGAGTGTGCAACTGGCCTTGGCACAAATACGCTCTGCCAAGAAACTGGTTCACGGGAAACCTTCCTTTAAAATACATCTGCAGACAGTCACCGCTCACTTCCACACGCCCCAGCTAAGACCAAGAAGAGCATTTCAATATTTAAAAGATGCAACAACTGAATTAGAGTTGCTAGTTTTCAGAAAGACATGGCTACTCCAAGTGTAACATCTAACTGCACAGCAGTATGCAAACAATATTCCATAAAGCTGCCTATCAGATCTGGTACAAACCCATTAAGATTTAATAAAATTTAAAGCGAGCCTTTTGTCATTACAAACGTGTAGAAAAATGGGTCCTTTATTTTTAAAGGTTCCTTAGTCACTCATATAACCCCTTGGAGTGTACAAAAAAGTTTCAGTTTTTAATGTCAGTTAACAGAGTTTTTACCACAAAGGCAACATTCTCAGAGATGTTTTTTGGAAGGACAGGTACCAGCCTGCCGGACTCCACAGGGATGTCAGTGCTGCGTCTCACGTTTCAGACAACAGATGGAACTTGAGGGGAAAAGAATGTTTTATCAGAAAGTCCATCTGCTTGAAATCCAATCACCTGTACCCATGGACTGCAAATTAAACAATAATTCGAAATTAAGAACCTCTAACACGTTTTATAGAAGCCAGTTCAGCTCAACTTGCAACAATCTCTCACAATTAAAATGTCACCTTTTCTTCTTTTGCCCAGTAGGGACTGTTCGCACACTCATTTTCTTTGGTCATAACCAAACTGGTAGTGTTAGCTTTCCAGAACAAGAACAAACAGCCATGGCAAACTATTTTATATTACTGTGGTATACCTTGAATGTTTCGGTCCAATTACAAACTTCACAGGCCAGTTTGATAACTGATTATAAAGAAGTGATAATTTAGAGGCCGGGTTTTAACTGAAAATGCACGTTTAGACAATTGCTCTCCAAAACCAGAACAGTGTAATATTTTCACAGGTACTTCTGGGAGTACTTTTCAGTAGTAACTTTAACCTATAAATACAATACATCATATAAATGTTTTTATTGAATAAACTGCCTAAATTACAAACCTCAAATGCTTGTTCAGCACACAAAACATACAAGTCAGTGCTGAAATTATCTGATGGGTCCAGCACAGATTGTCCTTGAGTGGCTGATTTGATCAACTCATAAGCATCCTCCAAAGCCTGAACATCTGAAATAAAAAGGAATAAAGAAGGTAGAGGGAATTCACGCTCCAAGCTGCACTGACGGACGCGGTTGCGCTACTTCGCCCTGTTTCTCCCTGGTGCTGCGCGCAGGCAGCCGCAGCGCTGAGGCCAAGCGCGGCTGTGTCGCCGTTGACACGGCTGGTGTCAGCGCGCGACAGCCGCCGGAAGGCCCGGCCCGCGGCGCCCGCGCGCGACGGCACCTCCTGCGCACGCGGAAATTTGAGATTGGATCCCTAACGCGCTTATATGAAGCAAACTTGACCGCAAGAGAACCAGATTAAATTAACAGCACTATAGCGGTTGTTTCTCAGAGTTGAGCAGCAATTAAAAGCTGCTCTTCAGAAACAGAGCTGGTTAAGATCGAGCAGCTCCCGTGCCTAAGCGTGACTTGCACCCGCCCGTTTTTCGGAGGGCAGGCCCCACGGCAGCTCTCACCTCGGCGGCAGCGGGCGGCGCGGAGCCGCTCCCGGACCGCGCGGTCCATGGCCGCCTCTCCGCGGCCCCAGCGGGACGCGCGGCAGCTCCGCCGAACCGGCCTGCGGCGGGACCTGCCGCCGCTGCCCCGCGCGGCGCCGGCTGCGGGCGGCGGGCCGTGTCCGCGGGGACGGGCGAGCGGGCCCGCTGCCCCGCGCGCTCCCCGCTACCGCCCGCGCGGCCCCGCGCGCACCCCCGCAGCGCGGCCACGACACGCGCCACGAGCGGCCCGGGGACCCGCGCGCTGCCCCCTCGCCGGTCACGGGCCCGAAAGCGCCGCCGCAGCCGCAGGCCCCGCCGGGGGAGCCATGGCAACCGCGTCACGCGGCGCGAGGGAGCGGCGCGGGCGGCCCCGCGCGCTGCTGCCGGAGCCCGGGAAACCCCTTTCCCCGCGCGAGCGCAGGTGACAGCGCCCGAGGAGCGCACGCGGGCGCAGCAGCGGGCGGGGGGAGCGCCCCGCCCACCGCGATCCGGGCTCCGTAGCAAACACGGCATAGAGGCACTGAGCCAGCGGCCAGCAGAGGCACCGGCAGCTGCGCGAAGACAACGGCACGGCCAAGAACAGCTGTCGCCAGTCAGTTTGTCCTTGTCTGGTAAAGCACACACCCGCGCTGACTGAAGCCTTGGCCTCAAGCAGAACAAAATGCCAGAGGGCATGGGGAGTGTTTCTGCCCATGCAGAAAGAAGCCCTTTCACTGGATGGCACCAGGCACAACTATGATTTAAACAAAAACCAAAACCCCCGTACCCAAACCTTCGGAGGACAACACCCCAGGAAAGACTCAAAACATCCTGCAAGCTCCCTGGGCACGCTGACACCAAGACACCAAACGAAGCACTCAGGCCTCCATGATCTCCTCCAGCTGCTCAGTCATGGCAGATCGTGCAGTAAACACCACAGTCATGAAGACAACAGAAAGGGTTACGTATCTAAACTTGACTTTGCATTCTAAGCCCTTTGCACTTGGAGCTGAATTGAAATTCTGTAGTGGTAGGGTGTCCAGTCCTGATGGACTGAACACATTCTGAAGTGCAGCATCGCTGGTGAGGTTCCAGAGATGTTTGCAGTCATCAGCTAAATGAAATACGAGTATCAGGACAGGCCCTAAGGGTGACAAAGAAAAAAAATGGTTTAAGTGCAAACTCTTATGCTGCAGGCAGTACAAACGTATACAAGGACCTGTAAAGAACTGGGCACTGGACTCCTTCCTTCCTCTACCTGCTCCACCAACTCCCATCCACACAGTCCACTGAAATTAATTAACCGTCACGCTTGGAAAGAAAACCTCACAGCAAACGTGTGCTGACTTGTGAAGCAGAAAGCAAGATACTGGCCTTGTGTAATTTCACTAGGCAGCTACAGCAGTGGCTCACTGTGACCTACCATGACATGCTTACAGTGCTCATACCCAAGGTTTGTTCCTCTTAGCGTGAGCCCGCTACAGTCCAGCCTGCTCTTGATGTCCTCTGGCAGAACCCCAAGCACAGGTGGGACCAGTGTTTCCGAACGTTAACATCGAGATGTGGAAGCTCTACAAATATTGACTCGGGAAGAACTCCTCAAATGCAGATTCACAGCCAAAATGGCACCAGAGCACTATAAAGGTCTCAAATTATGCCATCTACTATTCATCCTCATAAAACACCCATTCTAAGAGTCTGGCTGTGTTATTCCCAAATTTAATTGAAAATTACTGACTGCTACATGTCTATTATATTGTGCTGGTAAGTTTCAGATTTTAACGAAATATTGCATGAAAAAGAACCTCACAGAAAGTACCTCCAAAAATACTTATATTTAAAAATATAACCTTACAAGCTGAACTCTGTCAAGAATTAGTGCGTATAGTTTTAACCAAGCTCCGGCATTTCTTCAAGAGAAACTTTCATAATGTCAAAATTAACAAACTTCTTCCATCTGAACCACTATATGGAAATGCTTGTATTCATAATTAAAAGTATAGAATTAGTGAAATACTGTGTTTCTTTCTAGGCAGCTCTGCAGACCAAATGATGCACTGTAACGTGAAAACAAGATTACTTAGTGACTCACTCAATTTATATCATGTAAACGGTAGCAGAATAGGCTCTCATGTTGAGTGTTACACACAACTGCTCTTATGAAATCATTATGCCACAATACGAATACATTAACACTTGGTAATTTATAGTATCTTTCTAAGTACAGTATCTACAGTTATCTGGAATTAACTCCTTTACATATGCCGCTTCAGAAAAACAAAACCCAACAAATTAAACACTACGTAACTACAGGAGAATATGTAATTCTACCAGAGAAACAGCATACCAATATTTGCTGTGAAACAACATCTTTAAAGCTACAACACGCCACTTAACTTTCAAATACGTATGTGCACGTGGCTGGCAGCACAGGACTGTAACATCACTCCTACCCCCTGGTTATCCCCTGCTCATCGCCGCTGTCTGCGTGCTGTGCTGGAGGAGCTCGCGGGTGCTGGGACCAAGCGGGCGCTTCAAGTGATTGTACCTCCCACCCTACAAGGGACAGGTTTTATTTTCCGAAGCTGACAACTGAGCAAAAGATGGGCAATTTCTGTGTTGATCTCCAGTTTTCCTCTTAGAAAGGGTGCTACGCACTGCCATGGTGGACATCTCACTGCCTCTCTTGTCCTGGGTTAGCATTGCTCTCTCTGAAGTCGGGTTCATGTTGGACTCCGCAGTTTCTACGGCACTACAGCTGAACATCTGAATCAGACACTTCCTGAACTAGAAAGTCGAAAGAAAAAGGAGATCAATCAAAACACATAAGGAATTTAGAAATTCCCTATAAAGCAGTCTGTGTCTTAGCTAAAACTTTGGAAATTCTCATGAGTGAGTTTGGAATGTAAAGAAATAGCCCCATAAAATGTATTTGCTTGTGGCACCCTAAGAACTCTGAGAAATAATGACATGCTAAAAAGACCCAGACTACTTGAAAACCTTGCTCTAAAAATAATTTTCCTCTGCTTATTACTAACCACAACTAACGGACAGAACCGGGCATTTCCCCAGGCTTGTCAGTGGCTTTCTTGTGGCAATACCCGGCTATTCAAAGCTGGTTTGCTTCCGTGGCGTTCACATCCACTAACAGGGGGGAGCAGCACATATCTGCCAAGCTCTGGGAGGTCAGGGTACTGCCCGTGTGACATACGGGCAGTAGCTCCCCTGCGGGACTACATAAATACATGCATTCATCACTTCTCATTCAACAGTCACTTCACTATTTTTGTTCTTTTCACCTATTTGCTTATACTCTGCTTGATGCCACCACCCTTAGTATCTACATTCATTGCACAAATCTATTCAAGTTTATTATCACACCCTCTCTTGTCAACCCGTCTCTACGTCCGATCCTCCGCCCCCACTCCAGCAGAGCGCTCGCCGTCCCACAGGCGCGTGCGGTGCTTCTGCCCTCCCTGTGCACACAGCCACAAACCCAGCGTGACACCAATTCCAGCGGTTGGAGCATTCCACCCCACCTCAAAAACCAACTCACTACCACTGCCTTCCTGAAGAACTGTAAAGATGTACTGGGACAAGTCTTGAAAATAGAATTTTCATATGGAAAACTGATGTTAACTAAGGGCTGATTTTCCTCTATTATATCTAAACCTAATAATTATTAATGTTCGTATTTCAATAATGCACAGAGGCTTACGCCATCTTCCAAGAGGCAAACACAGTGACTTCTTTAAGTTCTAAATGTTGGATATTGCAATGCTCTTTAACTAACATGTAGGTAAGCAGAAATAATTCTTTACAAAACAAAACAACAAAATGAACATTAACGACACTGAGAGCATACAGTACCTGTTTGTTCATAAAGACATAAATAATTGGATTATAAACGGTAGCTGTTTTGGAGAAGAAAGCCGGAACGGCTGCCAGGCGAGGATCCAGCTCAATGGAGGGGTACGCAGTGACCAAGACAGAAAAGGCGGCGTACGGCGTCCAGCAGATGAGAAAGGCAACGATCATAACAACGACCATCCTAGCCACTTGTCTTTCAGGTTTCCTTGTAGTTCCCAGCCTGCCCTGTGTATCTGACACCTTTAAAGAAAAGACAGAAGATTCCAGAAAACAAACAAGGCCTCCAACCACTGAACCCAGTGAGCAGGCTAATGATCTGCAAGGAAAGACCTGTTCCTCTGGAGTGCGACAGCACAAAAGGATCCTGATACTGAACCACAGGGTGTGGAAGTACTGTATATTGTCATTATCGGGTTTTTATTTACTTAAGTATCTCTGTATTTTTATTGTCAAACTGAGAGCAAAAAGCAATTACTAGGGCAATCTGTGTGGAAACCAAATCGCAGACAGATAACAATCATTAAGCAAAACTCAAAAGCTTTTCTCAAGTCTTTTAAATGTTCCTGGACAATCAAGCATTTTATTTACTCAACAGCATTGCATTATTTACAAATGCTACATGTTTTTCTGCATGTAGGTGTTACAGAGTATCAGCCAGCACTCCTAACGTTTACAAATGCAGTAATTTTAAGCTAAATTCTGACTTATCTGATCTGAGCCTTAAACATCACTGAACGGAAGTATAATTGTAAATGAACCAATTCTGGGTCACCCCCCTCATGAGGCAGACATTCTTTTTGCGACACCTGGCTAATGAGATGCTCTGGTAAGTGATGCAAACTGCACACTTTGAAAAACCATTTCTGACCAGAGCATAAATTCCTGTTTGTAAGGATCATTATATAACAAGAACTGGTAACCAAGTGCATTTGCTGCCTGGAAATTTAATCTGCTTATGTTTGATCTCTATAGAAAATCACACAAAAATTGCAAATGTTTGCAAACATACACTTTTTCAGTTTACTTATAAGTGCTTCATCTTACCTTCCTTAGCTTCTGCATCAGTTTTCCATAGGATACCAAAATCACCGATAAAGGCACTATGAAACAGGTGGTGAAGAATGCAATAATGTACGTATGGTCAGTATAAGCTCCTGAGTACCTGTATAAAACACAGAATACAGTGTGTATGTATTACTATTATGTGTTCATTATTTTCCTGAAGTATTGATTTTGCTCTTCAAAGCTGTCACTACTATTTTCGTCCAAAGTCCATCTCCAGTCACATCAGCAGATGGAGCCCTGAGCCACGTCCCCAGCCTGGGCTGGGATCCCGGGACCACGGGCACAGCACCACGGGCACAGCACCACGGGCACCAGAGCTGCGGGACCGTCGGCTGGGCACAGCGCGTGCCCCCTCGGGCTCAGGTGCCGTCAGCTGTGGGTCAGACCAGGCTGCTCGGGGCGGTCCGCTGAGAAATCTGCCTCTGTGGACCCTGACAAAACGCGCAAGGTACAAGGTGACTATTTTCATTAGAGATGGAACCTACTCTTTTTAGATTTTTTTATCTGTTCTTGGCAATTTCTTCTCAGTTTTGTTACAACTTTCTTTACATTCATTTTTGCAGAGATCGACATAACCTTCAAACCTTTCCTTAAAATTCCCACCTCTGAGACATCCTGAGCTGCAAGTTTCATTTCTTTACCATGCTCTGCAAGAGTGGCCTTACCAGTTAGGCTCACAAGTAGTTCCGATCTTACTGGTTGTGTAACTGCTCCAACCCACCGTTGGTGGAATGGTCCAAAGGAATGAAAAGACCCACACGAAGGCAATGCCCAGGGCTGCGTGCCTCCCCCTCAAGCGCACATTGCCCAGTGGGCGGCAGATCACGATATACCGCTCGAAGGCCAACAGAGCAAGAGACCAGAGAGCAACGATGCCTGTAGGAAGAAACACAGCATCAGCAGCTGAGGAGATGCACTGAGAAGCAGACACCACCCACATTACAGAAGCGTTTACGTTGAAAGGCATCTCTAAGGTTTTCGAGTTCGACAACCCCTCACACTCAAGCACGGGCCACACAGCAGGTTGTCCGGGACCAAGGTCTGTTGGATTTTGAGTACTTCCACACACAGAAACTCCACAGCCACTCTAGGCAACCTGTTCCAGTGTTTGCCCACCATATCAGGCACCTTCTCCATCCACCCAACTTGTGAAAGGATGTGCTATTTATATGCACTGTTCTAATATTTGTTAAGAGCACAAGATTTTCATGTTGGTCTAGTTTGTCACTCTATACCACAACAACTACAAAGCCAAGAAGCTGATCAGGCCATTTAACTGACAATGACCTCTTTTTTCATTTTGCTCTAAAAACACCCGCAAATTCTGTGTAGCTTCCAAATTAACAAACTACTTCTTCAAAACAGTATCTTTGCAAGAAATGTCGTATTTCAGAGTGTCATAAAACTTCAACCTACAGACAGCTGCCCACAACACAAAATTATCAGTTTATTAGGCACATATCACCTGGCTGGCAACCAAAATCTTGAAACAGCCAGATCTTTGTCCATGGGACATGGCTTACATGTCACAAACTGATCTAGTACCATTGTCCCTCACCAGTATTCCCTCTCTGCAGCTTAAACAGGCTGAGAGCAACTGTGAGACTCCTGCTGAGGCTGAGGATCAGCACAGTGTGTGTTTAGAGCACGGACAGTTACCAGGCTGGCTTTACTGTGCAGCTTCAGGAACAGGGAGGCAGGAACAAATGTCACCCTCAAGTACATGGTGTCCCATTTTAAACTAACTTCCCACTTATTCTGCAAATTTGTATTTAGACAGGGAACTGTGTGGTGAGGATTTTCCCTTTTAGAGCAATTTCAATACTCTTTCTGTAGTTAGTAAAACAAAGCCAAGAAAAAGAATCACAAAAAGATGTAGGTGTCACAGGTGTGTCACCGTTCCTCAGAACCACTGCAGGGTAGCTAACATGTTTCTGTGCCCTGATAGTTTTCACAGTCTAACAGCAGCCACTCTCTCTCATTCTCTTACCTATCCATATATGCACACATCTGAACACAAACCTTGAAGACAGTTACACATAGTGAGGGGGGCTTTTTGACATCATTTAACCGAAACCCCCACAACACTTCTTAACCAGCTTTTTCTCATTAAGCATATTCGATGATCAGTACACACACATCAAGCCACTGACATATGACAGAGATAGCAATACATGTTATTCACTCACACCAGGTCCACTACACAATATATGTAACTGGGGGAAGAACCAGTGAGTTCCAAGGCATGCAAAGTCAGTGACGGGGGAGGCCACAGGATAGCTACTAGAACAGTAGAAAGAAGAGAAAAGAATACACAACCACAAACAATCCAGCTTACCAAAAAATGTGACAGCAAATCCTTCCAGTACACAAGCCCAATATCCCATATAAAAATAACCTTTTAGATTGGTTAAAAAGCTGATGGTGCCACCAGTCAGTGAAACCAGGAAATCAGCCACAGACAAGTTGACTATAACATAATTGACAGGCTGTCTCAATTGCTTGAACTTGAGCGTTACCAGGATGACAGCCAGGTTCTCAGCAAGCGACAGGGAGGTCACCACCAACATGAGCGCTGCCAGGAGCCGGAAGTGCCAGGGCGGGATGGAGTCCAAGGGACGGCGGAAGGGATCCCATCTGCCTGGACCAGAGGGACTGGACAACAGCGACTCATTTTCAGGTGCCCTGAACACATCCATTTCTTCTCCTCTCACTAGCAAAAACAAAATTGTATAATACTGTTTCCAATTTATAAGTAATATTCAGGATTAAAGGGAGAATTCTCCTGCCTCCAACAGAAGCGTGAGCGAACTCTCCGTGCTCCTGCTTCCCAGCAACAGTCCAAAGTTTCGGTCAGAGGCAAGTTTCGTGCTGTGCAGCGAATGCGGGACAGGGATGAGCGAGGTATTCTCTTAGAACAACTTCCGTCCCTCTGTCAGTAGTCTCCTGCAGCCGTGTCTTCGTGTATAATAAAACCCAACCACAGAAGCTGCAGCAACCAACAGCAGTGCTGAAATACCCCTCAGATCACTCCTGCTCTGTGAGGTAAAATGAAGCATTTGCACAGATCCCTCCCTGACCTTAGCACTACAAATGAAGCTTTCCTCTTGTTAAAATCTCCCTCACACCCTGTGCTGCTGGGAGCACAGCCAGGGGAGCTCCCGCCTGGCTCCTTCACTTGCAAAGGGGCAGCCCTGCCCCACCTGGCACTGGCTACCGCCGCAGCTTCGGCCGGGCGGGGAGACCACGCCATAAACACGGACCTGCCCGCACCTCGGGCAGCTCACGCCTCACAGCTTATGCTCCAAATTAAGCCATTTTTCTACTTTTTCAGTGGAACTTGAGTTTCTATCAGAGATAGCAAAAACATTATCCCTGATGAAGACATCATCAGTGTAACTGCAGCTTTAGCACTAAAAACTCAAAGATGCACAAAAATATTTTAAAGATAGAACTTGTAAATACATGAAAAGAAATAAAATCAGTACAGCATGACAACAGACAGTGGGAAAATTAACAGCTAGTCACATAACTGATAAAAATGACTGGAGGTATCTAAACTCTTTAATAATCATTAGCAGCCGGGGTTAGTTGTGTTTGTTTCCCACGACAAGTAGCTCGGTCACCTCTGCACCCCAATGAGCCAATTCTGCGACATATTCCAGTACTCTCACTCTGAAGGGCTGTCAGTCATTATTCCACATATTAAGCTGGATACCTCAAGAATGTGGAAATCATTCAGCTGTGTTGTGAGGTAATCACTGGGGATCGTAACTGGTAACCAAGCCCCAGCATATTAACCAGAGTAAAATATACAAAAGCAATCCAGTTCATCTCGGGAAGTTCACGCTTTGGACACACACCATGTACAACACACAAATAAACAAACCGGAACTGGAGTGAGAGCGAGAATGAGTAACACTGCCTGGACATCCCTTCCCTTGAGTTTATATCTGCTTTTGTTTGTAAATGAAACGCTTTGTTAACATGGGTTCAGATCTTTCCGTGTGTGGGAATGGAATCAGAGGGTTTCTGGACACGGGCAGGGTTAGGCATCAGAAAATTTCACAAGATTTCGAACTAAGAAAAATAACTCCTACTCAATGGCTAGGATATGGCCAACTGAAAAGAAACAGTGCTTAAGTAGTTCAAATCTAGTAAAAATACTCACAAAATAACATTCATTCAACAAGAATATTAAAAAATTCTAAGTGTCCCAAGTGAAAAATGATCACTACACAGAAGCACCAAAGTGCCTCCAGCCAGTCCCTGCAGGCATGATCCAGCACGGTTCCACCGCCTGCATCCTGCAGCGAACAGCCGCACTGCAAGCTTAAAACCAAGTTTGAATATTATGTTTGACATGATATATGATTTTAAATTCTTGAGGACGTCAGAATGAAACCAGAATGCTGAATTTAGCATACAGCAGAGAAAGCAGTACCTGGACTTCTCCAAGGTACAAATCTTCTAACTGTACACTGAAATCTCCTTAAAGAATGGATAACGATTGTTTCTAGTTATTTTGTTGTTTTATACTGTCACATTGTTCAAGTTGTTTGTATGAGTTACGACTTTGTTTACAGTGTAAATGCATTCTCTATGCTTTACCTTGTGCTTACTCTTTGTTCAGAATCCTTCAAAAACATTCCTATGCTGTCTTGGCTGCCTGTTTGCCTTGCTCTTCCTCTTCAACAGGTCAACTTTATCACTGAATGTGATTCTCTGTGACATACTTTCTTATTGCAACTTACAGCAGTTGCACTTCTTCTAGCATCATGGGTTTGCATTTGGTACTTTGCTCCGCATCTGCTACCCCTCTTGCGGTGCAGGCCTTTTTTTGGTGCAAATAATACAGACAAGGATTTTATTTTGGCAATTTTGTTGTGAGACTTGTTTCTGAAATCAATATCAGATAAATTCAGAAAGATAAAGCATTGCCTTATGAGCACAGGGAGAGCAGGAGCATCTCAGGTCCGCAGCCTCCATTCAGAGACAGCTGTTCTGCAGCCTTACCTCACAAGATCTTCAGCTGCTTTTGTTAACGTCTTGTTTTCCATTAGTGCCAAATTCCTCTTCCTGGACTTCCATATACTGAATGTTTTTTGATAAACCTGGAGCACATGCAAACGTAGGAGTGCCTATTGGACAGCTGAGCCACTGCAGTCTTCCTCTTCTTGGCCAGAACTGAAGCGGGACTTGCCTTCTTAGCAAGTGTTCCTATCAGCACTTCATATCGAGAGGTAAGCTGGAAGACAACAAAACAGCCTCAGGCTACGGTAAAACCGCTGCTGGCTGGAGCAGGGAACATACAGTCAGTGAGGTGAAGAGGACACGTAATTAACAGCACTTGTGTCATATGCCTACAGTAATCTCAGCTGTTCAACAAAATCAGGATGACAAGAACTGTGCTGAGATCAAATCTGATGCCCGAAATTGTATGTGGCAGTTAGCGATCTAGCCCCAAATTTACCATTCCCACAAGACACAAGCAGAGAAACAAGCTCGGAAGTCAGTACGATATTTCAAGTGGCGCACTTGAATTGGTTCTCTCAGCTTTTGAGCATATCCTAGTCACTCCCAAGATGCTGCCATCTACTGACAGCAGTGGCCTCCGCTCCTGTAAGGGATTGTGAAAGATTTGCTTCATCCCCAATAATTATTTGGTTTAGTCACACTTCATTAGAGCAAACAGCATTTTCTGCTATACAGATGTTTTGTGGAAACCTGAAGTGAAGGATCCCACCTTTGGCACAACCAAACTGAGTGCCCATCTCAGTGACAGACCTGGTCACCCCATAAGTTAACTTGTATTTTGAAGAAAAAAAAAAATCCAAGCAGGGATTCAGGCACTTCCCATTTCTGTGAGCAAACGGTGCTGAACCGACAGCCCCCAAGACTGCTTCCACCAGACACGAATACTTCAGCCCCTCAGAGCAGTGAGCCTCTGGGCCAGGACCTGGGCTGCAGCTGGTGCTTCTCCTTCGCCAGATAGTGCTGCAGACTGTGCCAAACCAGTCTGAAACCAGGGCTCTGGCACAAGCCTTCCTGCAGGGAAGCGTGCCGGGACGCGCCTGTGCGACCTGGGAGGCGGCAGCACCGGAGAGCAGCACCAGGTCCGGCCACCCGGAGAAACCTCCTGGCAGGCCCTCCAGGGACTCTGGCTGCACTGCCTGGGGTGGCGGTCACAGCAGCAGGGCAGGAAAAGCTGAAGAGAGCGTGTGAGCACTTCATTCCAATTAGAAATTAAGCAGAAATTATGATTTATGCATAGAGACTATTACAGATTACATGACAAATCTAGGAGCAACAGCTCTCAGACCACGTATGCAAACATGCTTTAGCTGCCCCAGTGAATCACAACCACGCCGGGCTGAGGCTGCCGGGCAGCCCCCACGGGCTGTCCAGGATCCTGCCCAGGCACACTGCCAATGCCTCCATGGATAACACCGCACAGCCTCTCAGGGCAACCCGTGCTTGACAACCCTGCCTGTAAAAGCTCTCTTTTTTAAATCTAAGAGTAAAAAATTAGTTACTGTTCCACATTAATTCTAAGAGTTATAAATCCGTTTTATTATGGGTTACATTTAACCTTTTTATGCCTGGGAAAGTTCACAGAAAGCACCTGCAAAACCTAATAGACTCTACTTGAGAACCCTCTTAGAGGACTGCAGTGATTAATCTCATTAACATCTACTCTCAGTACCGGCCCCACACTCTTCTAGAACCTGTTGAAACTTGAATGTAGGAAACGGGTTTTCTATTCAATGAAACTTCCGGTAACTTCGACAAATACTCTTCACCTGCGGCCTGACTAAACCAAAACCATTCTGAGTGTCACATCAGGAGTGGAGTAGAGGAGCTGTTACTCCTGTGCAGTACCACGTTATAAGGATGTTGTAAAGCACCTTCATATAAGCCATTCAGAAGCTTCTGTGGGAAAACACTTTATCTAACAAACAGCCCGAACATCCAAGAGCCGAGGCAGAGAATCACGAGTGAAGTGGGCTCTTCCAGCGGATCAGGCTGTGCCACCGACACACTCATCTCCGGGTGGTCAGTTTGCGAGTGTCTGTAGAGAAAGTTCTCCAGGTGCTGGCACCTGTTTTCCTCCTTTTTTTAGCTGCAGTTTTATTTTCTCACAGTTATTGGAAGTCAGCAATTCCACATCTGAAGTCTCAGAAAATACAACTATCATAATGGAAAAATTTGTCCTTGCCCTTTTGAGTGACTTGGCAGAATTATTTTGCTCTCCTGCTCATTAAAAGAACGGGAGTAGAGATTTCCTTTTGTCAAAAGATAAAAGCTGTGTACAAAAGAGGCGTTTTACACTGGGAAAGATACCGGCATAGTTGCAGGAATTTCAGTAAGCAGCAATATGTAACAAAGCTGGTAGCTAAACACAACACACTATTAACTATGAATAAGAAACTAATTCAAATCTTATAAAGGCACATACTAAGCATCAGAAAAGGAAATAATGTGTTATCAGGCTGTATTTACTTAAGACATGTTAACATCTTGCAGTCTGGGGCCTCACCTGAGCAGGTAAGACTGTTTAATTTGTGATAGCACAGTGCTTTGCAAAGCACAGTTAAACCCAGCTCCCCGGGCGTCACACAGACGCAGCAAGTGAAAGGCAACGCTTTCATATTTTTATTGATTCTGACTGGAACTATTTTGCTGTTGCTGTGAAAGTTTTTCCACAGGTTTGAGCTTTTCATCTATTTGCTTTCACATGATGCTAATCTGTTAACACTTCAGTAAAATACATCGTTTTAACAATAAGCAATGAAGTTAATATGCACTGAAAGAGGTATGTGATTATAATTACCAGAAGAACCCTTCAACTGTGTGTTTTTCCCCAAAAAATGTGTATTCCCCAAAAGATCAGTGTGAATTGTTATCCAGGGTATTCACCCGGCAGCTCAAAGTAAAAAAAAAACTGTTCACATGATATTTCTTAGTTAAGAGAAGTTTCCTATTATATAATCCTCATTCAGAAGAAAGAGGAATTAATCATGCAAGAAATCCTATCTTGAGGGAGATTATGTACATGTGAATCCTTAGTCTTAACCATTACTTTTTAAAGTTTGTTATTAGATATATTACATAATTTTTTCTATTTTGCAGTCCCTGAAGACAGTAAATGGCATTTGCCCTCAACCTGGCATTAGATTGAGACCAAATATTTGAAGAAATTAAGGTAAGAATACAATTTGCAGCTTTGTTAAAAAAACAGTTACACAAATGAAGATATTTGTGTTACATTTACTGTAAATATTATAAAGAAGCTGACATGTTGTCCATGACTAGTTTAATCAGAGCCTAAAGTCAATATTCAACTAGACCCTCACCATCATCTTTTCAAGAGTGATTATATGTAAAAGTTTTCTAGATTTTTTTATTTCTGTAACCATAGCTGTCAGACATTTAACCAATAATAAGATAATTTCTACATCATAGTCACAAGAGAGACTGTGATGCACAACAGTCACGTCAGCACAGGTGACATCCAGGCCTGCTGTCCGGCCAGGGATGGGCCCCATCTCGTCCTCCCACGCGCTGGTGGGCCCAAGGGCAGTGAGGTGACCGTGGGGACAGCAGCCCCGCCAGCAGCAGGGTGCCCAGTGCAGTCCCGCCCTTGGCTGTGCGGTGCCGTCAGTATGACCGGCCTCTGACGGAGCGGGCACACCTGGACTGACACAGGAGAAAGGCTTTGGGACCAGTTTTGGCTGGGAATTTGGAGGCTGTGGAAGTGGTACCAAACTGTCTCCACTCCTGGCACAGCAGCAGTCAGTCCTTCTGTGCCCTTGGGAAAGCCCGAGCTGGCTCTGCACTGAACAATTAACAGCAGCAAGAAAAAGCCTCTACACACAAAGCAGAATGAAAAACCCAAACCATTCTCTGTTTCTCCCATAATCATTACAAACTCTTTCTACAACATCCAACTTAATTTTTATAGCAAAGTCTGTTTTTAATCTTGCTTACAAGTCAAACGGCAGCAGGTCATAAGATGACTTTCACTCTATTTCCAGCAGAGGCAACATCTCTTCAGCTGCACACTCCTGGTAGAAGACAGACACATTCATTTCCTTCTGTTACTACCTGTTCAAGGAAAAGAGACAGAAGATTTTAAATTCTTTAGGATTTATGTGAGCACTGCCATCAGTCCTACATCACACAAAGACTTAGCAGACAAGTCCCTGCAGGATCCGAAGTGCTTAGCTCACAAGTTCATAGATCAATTAGGTGCCCAACAAAAACTGAGTAAATATCCCAGAAACAACCCAAAACCCAAATACCTTCTGTTCATTCACACAAATACAGTTTTTCAGCACTTACAAAGTCCCTGTGAACTGCGATCTGCTCCATTTGCCAAACTAAACAGATGTGCAGTCCATACAAACCCATTAACATTCTCACTGCAGCTGTGCAGGTGAGGACAGCCCAGGCTGTCAGCACCATTCACAGCTGCAGTTTGCACCAGACTAGCACCAGCCCTGGGAACTTCATTTGTAGCTCCTTTAGAAACGAGTCTACACCAGGGTATTTGACTCCAAGTCCCAATATCCATGAAAGCTGAAGTTCTTTGAACGAAGGATGTTTGTTGACAGCCCTGTCTGCTGCCCATATTAAAAGTGCTCACTGTGGCACAGGGCTGTGCCCACAGCCATGAGCAGGAGAGCCCTGCCCTTCAGCCCCATGCCAGGCCTCAGACTTGAGACACACAGTTCACAACACCGATTTCTTCCACGCAGCAGTCTGCCAACAGGTCCTGAGGACGGCCAGAAGAAAGGGAGCGGAGTCCTGAGTGCATGGAAGCTTGGTGCAGATCTATGCCAGGCTCCTTTCTTTGTGGTATCTGTCATCCTGGCTGGAAGCATGAAACTGAAGTAAGGGAAACATTTTTGTACTTGCAATTTCTAAGAATAGACTATTACACTAAAAATACTATACACCACTGGCCTATGCACTTGGTTATGTCCACTTGTTTAACTACACGTACACAACTACCTATGGTTAAGAAATAGGGGCCATCTCTCATTTTCCTCTTAAACCCTACATTACAGTATTTATGCACTTCAGTAGACTCTGGATTCAGGTTTGAGCCTTAGGACTGTCTCCAGCTCCTCAGTTTTCCAAAGCAATTCTCTGATGAAACAAAATCAGTCACTAGCCAGCCAATGGTATCTCATTAGTATGATATAAATCAAACATACCATGACCTTGCCTTCTACTCAGATTTATTTATACTTGTTTGGGGCCAAGTCAGGTATTCCCTCATGGCTAAATTTCAGGAAGAGATTGATGGTGTTATAAGTGTTAGCACATACCGGAGAGATTCCCGAGGAAAAAGTAAAACACACTAAATCCCCCTCTGCCATTTGACAAAACATCACATCTATGTATCTGTCTATCATGGAGCATCTTCGGTTGTGGATTTATCCTCAGGAACAAGGAGTTCCTCACATTTCCGTAAGTTTCTTTTTCATTGTAAACACAATTTAAGTGAGAGAAATTTCAAGTTATCTTTAAAGCAGATTTTCACAGACAAAATGCTACTCAAACATCATACAAGAAGTCAGATAAAAGGTTTTACGAAAATAATCTCTTGTTGGGAAGAAGTCTCAGAGGAAATATAGGAGAGCAGAATAAAAGGTTCGAGACATCCCTGCAGAGTATAACACTGAACAGTTAAGACTCCAGTCAAGACCCACGAAGACCAACAGAACCGTTCCATTGACTGTCACCAACCTGGTTTTCCCCAGCAGCCTCGGCCAGCGCCCAGGGGGCCACCCACCGCCCCAGGCAGGCGCCTCCTGCGGCCACACCGCGCCCACGCCGCCCTCTGTACCAACGCCGGCGGCCTTACTCGCTCTGCAGGGGAGAAATACTTTAAATCACCCCAGCTCTTAGCTTGTTGGAAATGACTGCTTTCCTTGGGTAGTTCTGAGGGACATAGTCCACTGACACTCAGTAACTGAAGACATTTTGGAGTAAGGTACAGGGAGGAGCAGTCCTAACCTATCTTTGGTGTGGTGAGCACACAGGCTGGTTTTGTGCATTGGGGATCCATTCTGTCACCAAGCACCACAGTTTTTTTTTTTTCCTCTCCAAATAATACAAGACTGTGACACAACCCTGAATCATCACCAGGCACATGTCCCACAGCCTAAAAATAACAGCTTATTACTTTAACTATTTGAAGATAACACATGCCTCAGTCCCTGGAGAATGTGCAAGAAAATGGCCCATGTATGCATTAAACTAAGCATGACTCAACATTCCCACCCAGAAGGAAATTACAGAAACAAAACCAACTTATTTTTTCAACTAGCCACAGTAATGCAGCAAAATATATTAAAAGAAAACCCTGACAAAGCCAAATAAATTGTGCTTATTCAAATGACAAAGTCCTTCTCTGCAGGAGCTAGGAAGAGATCAATAGTTACAGGACCAGCAAAGCAGCCTCCATCCGCAGTCACAAGCTTCCCAAGATTTTTGAACTTAAAGGATCTGAGTTTTAAGCCATGAGTGAGCAGCAGTAATAAACATGACACTGCTTGCTTTCCTTCCTCAGCTTGGCTGACTTGCTGTGAAGGATGGGTTGACAAACACAGAAAAGTCCATTGGAGCAACTTCACTTTGTCCCCAGATACACCATGTTTAGATACAACTCACCTGAACCATACAAATAATACTAATAAGAAATGCAGCAAGCAGTTTCTATCATTGTATCACAACAGTGTCCTGAGAAGGGTCTGACAGCACAGCGCCAGGAGAGAGGCCCAACATACAGCCATGCAGCGAGACCCTGGAGATGGAGCGGTGGTTTGGAGCTCAGCGGCACACAGCGTACAGACAGCACACATGGGGAAGCCAGAGGAGGGTTAACTCGGCAACACTAAGTCACCAAAACCTTGAAGCATGAATACACAACTGTGCAGGGATCCCTGGCCTTCTGAAGTAAACCCTGGGCATGAGGAACTGGTAAGAATTTTGTTCTCCTTTGTACTTCTGATTCATAGTATAATTAGGAAAAAAATCCCCCCTCTGAATTTAATGCCTTTAAAGTGCTCAGCACTAATTGATTTTCCAACATGAAAAAGTGGTCCTTAATTTTATGCTTCTTCCCAATGCAGGCAAAATTACCACAAAATGCTCTAAGCAAACTGTATCATAATGCTGTGAACACATTTAGTGTCATAAATAATGCTAAACAAAGCCTTGACTTTTAGGTTCACAGCAATGCTTTCTTACAAGCTGCAATGAAAAACGATCATGAGAGCTTTTGAAAGTTAAGCGTGCACTGACCGAACAAAACCCAGCTCCCTCATTGAGACTGGTCATTTGGCAGAAGCTACGGAGCAGTGCTCTCCGAGTGGCAGCAGATGTGACAGGGCGCGCGGCACAGGGGGCAGCTGGTGGCCGGCACTGCCGCTGCCAACACTCCCCGGCTACCGGGGCAAGGCCTGGAAGAGCTCACGCAGTTGAATGCACCACTACCTTTGCTGGAAAAGGTTTGATTACACCAGAATGGCTCCTATTCTGCTAACAGATCCTTTCAGGTGTATTCCACAATAATAAAAGGAGTCCCTCTGACACCCCTGGAAGTCCTTGCACAAACAGCCCATTGGGACTGACCCTTTTGAACTGTTAGATACAACTCCCTGAAACAAAACTGATCTTAAATCCACTAGAAGTCCTTCTTTTTGAATCAGAACCTACTGTTTTGATCCTGCAAATGCTGAGGCAAATGCTTATACTGATTACAGTGAGTAGGCCTACCTCAGTGACACTACTGAAGTTGCATATTTCAACAAAAGGACACAGTTCTGTGTCTAAAATATGCATGTTTTATCCTTTAGTTGATGTGAGCCATGTGAAATTTACCTCTCAGGAAAGAGTCCACTTCTTCCTGCACGCTTCTAGTAACACAGTGAATGTGGACAGCTACTGCACAGCAATGACACCATGAGCAATCACTTCTCTTTCAATCTACTCATTGCAGTGCACAAATTAAGTTCAGACATTACCTACATGTGGCAGTAACTGCAAAACTGAGGATGAGACACATATGAACACAAAGACTCCAGACATCAACTCCAGAAGGCAGCAGGACTGGGTCCCTGGGTACCACGGATGCTCAGGGGTCTTGCTGGCTGTGCTGCAATTTCCATTCTTCGCCGCTTCAGCAGGAGTTCGACTCTCAGGAAGCTGAAGTTCCATACCATCTGCGGCTACAGCCTCTGAATTCTTAGAGAAGTTTTCATACCATATTAAGTAGCTGCAGATTTTTTTTAAAGAATTTATGATAGGATTATAGAGGAAGAACAAATAATGTGAAATAAAGTGGTTTGCTTGCCTGCTTTTATCTGATTATTTTATAATATGACATGGTACAATCAACATCTCTTGCAAGCCAGATAAAGCTATGCAATGTCTGTCTTGTTCTTCAATCGCATGCATTTGTAAGTAAAAAGGTACCACTCAGTGCTGGTAGTTCATAGTTCTAACAAACTGCCACCTCACACATAGATCTTCAAGAATATTTTAGTAGACTTAATTTTGCAATACAAAACTAATGTGACCTGTTTGCCAAACCTTCCACTTTGTGTAATTGTTTCAAAAAGTCAAAACATAACTGTGTATACCACTACACTTTATAAAGGGAAATACTCAGGCTGCAAGGGAGTAAAAACAAAGCTCATTGTATTTGGAAGGGAAGGGTGCACAGCAGAAGCTGCTTTTAACCTTCACTGTCGATTTTAAAAGAGGAAAAACAGCACTATTCTCCAAACAACGACTATGTCAATTTTAACTGTCCTCTTTAAGAATATTCCAATAGTGAGACTTGATTTTTAGAAAAATACCAACTCCATGTTTGCTTTTGTCAGCACCCATTTGAACACAAATGGTCGCAAACATTGATGCATCTCTTCATACTAATAACACTTGGAACTAGCAGCTTGTAGCAGATCCGCCAGCAGTCACCCCACAGAACTCTTGTTGAAGACCACGTTCTACAATTTTTTGTCACTTTTTTTTTTAAACCCGAATTCATTACTTACATACATCCACTGGCTTCCCGTCTCTCTTTAAATGCAAATCAACATCGATGATGTATGCTGTATTAGGATCTGATTGTGTGATGTACTGAATCCATGCACTGTATTACATTTAAGCTGAAGCAGGTATTTCCAGAGTCCTAGTCAATCACATTTAGTTTACCCATGTTCCATATAGCCTATGACTGGAGTTTTCTGATGGCGTAGCGTCTTTTACGTACTCTCTTGTGCATCTGAATTAGGGTTTAGCTAATAAATTTCATTTTTGTAGTTACACTGGAATATAAAGAGCATTTATTGCTGAGAACTTATGAGAATAACATTGAATGATCTGAGATATCACTTTAAGAGAAAAACAACCTGCTTTGCTGAGTTTATGTACTATAAAAAACAGACAATATGTCACTTGTGTGTCACACACAGAGCTCCATGAAGACAGAACAATCACTTGGCAGTTCAGTGACTTTCTTCTTCCCAGCATAACTTTCTGCCCAGATATATATTCTTGTATGCATGAGACTGTTCTGGGTTAAGTTTTTTTAATCCAGGATATTTACTGCAGCCCTAAATAAAAAGTTAGCATCCCTTACAGCCCATAAAAAGGAAGGCTTAGACTGATCCAAATGTCATTAAATTACTTCACTAAAATTGTCCCATTAATCCAGGGCTTCAACAGAGAAAATGGGATGAAGGGAATTGGTAAAACTATATCAAAGAACCACTGCCACCACGTCTTTGTTTTGCTGTGGAGTGACACTGGCTGTACCACCACGCGAAGGATGCTGCCTGGCAGGGACCGCCAGGAGCTCTGGAAGCCTGGCCCAGCCTGGAGGAGTCAGACTGGAAACTGCCGATGGAGTGCGCTGAGCAGTCCTGCAGGTTCTAGACAGCAGCCATCGCAAGGACTGAGCCTGCGGGCAAACTGGGAGCCTGGGACACCCCACCGCACCTCTGTTAATGGCTGCTTTGGTGAAAACAGCAAACAACACATGTTGAGAGAGATGACCCTTTCTTCCCCAAGAATGCAGCGTGAACTAACAGTGAATCTGCCACCATTAAAGGCAGCATACAAAGCTAACTGCCCAATCTTGTTGAGTTTTCTGTCACAAGTGTTGAACCCCAGCACATCTTCTCTGTATGATCCAGGGGAGATGCAAAAACCACAGGCTGCCGTGACCACAGACAAACGTCCACTCGGAACAGTCAGGCTAAGACAGAGATCCAGCACACCATAAGCTCCTTAACTCACAGAAAAAACTCACCACATTATGCAACTTGATAAATTACTACTAAGCAGATCTCCCTAATCTGATTTAGTATTAACACAGTTATGTGACTTCTGGCTTGGAACTGGCCTGGGTAGACTGCCAGGCTTGTAGATAGTGCAAGTTTCTCTGCTACAGATGCTGGGTGAGCACACACTTAGTACGATGCCTCATTTTCTGTGTTAACTGCATCAACAGGCACACACTAACCAGGAGAATTAACTGTCACCTTCCACTTCATACTGTTCTGCAGATAAATTAGGACATTATCTCATGTATTTGAAGAGAAATGTTGTTTTTACAGAAGAAGTTTTTCTTCAAAATGCATGTAGTTTTTTTTTCCCTTCCTCACATTAACAGATGTCTAATTTGCCATTCTAAATACCTTTCCTATTGAGTAGCCATTTTCTAAATGTTTGTCTTTGGAAATAAAATAAAATCTTTCAACCACCTTTTATTCCTCTGAGAAGGTCCTTTTGAACACTTCTTTCCATATCTTCTTATAACTACTGCTTCTGAAGTATTTTAACCCCTGTTCTAGTGAGATGTTGCTAGTCATTTTGTTCCTTCCAAACAAGTTAATATAGTTTTTCTGCACCATTGACAATTAAAGAGTCTTATGTTCTGCATAAAAGGTTACAAGATACATTTAATATTTGTAATTCAGCTTATCTGAACATAAATGAATGTAAAACTGTTTAGAAGTATTTTGATCAATACAAATAAATCAAATATTTCATCTTTACAGAACACAAAACAAGGGGCAGCGGGAAGGGGTAATGACCCCAGAAAACCTGAATACGTAACATGGAACAAGGTGAAGCAACAATACAGAAGAAAGGATTACTGTCATCATTCATTGGGCAAATTGGATGTCAAATAAGCAAAAATTAATGCAAGAAAAAAAAAAGGCATTGGTCATCTGGCATGAGGGAGGACAGCAAGCGGACATTAGATTGTGTCAAAGTGAAGTACAGCCTTGTGATTTTACATACGGAGTGTGCATATAGAAAAATTACAAGTGTTTTCTAATATCACATATGGGAAAATCTGCTAGGACTGCATTAACATCTACTTCATTCAATAAATACTACAGAACGCAGAGTGCTTCCTCATAAATGCTTTTTTGGAGCTGAGAAATAAGATTAAAGGAGACAGGACCTTTATATTGCTGTATTTTTACCTTCATGTTTCCCATTCTCAACTACCATTCTCTAGAGTTTTGCAAAAGGCTCTGGATCTGTCACGTGTATCGACACCTACCACTGTATCAACAAACACCTGCTTAGGAAAAGCTGAAGGGGTTTTTTTTAGAAAGCACAGAAGAATGTGCCTGGCTATTTTCTTCCTGTTATAATGACTTAAATCTTCTGTGATTATGTTCTCTCCATGCCTTCCATGTGATTTTGACAAGAAAGTGTATCCTTGGCTTGCAGTTTCAGTTTATTTCTATATTTAAACCCATAAATACTATAACGCGATTTCCAACTACACTGAGCCAAAAATAAAAACTAAAGCATCAAAACCTCAAACCTAACAATTTAAAAATTAAAGCCAAAACTAAAGCCACTTAACTAGTAGCAAACCTTATGCCAAGGGACTT
Source organism: Columba livia (assembly GCF_036013475.1). NCBI lineage: Eukaryota > Metazoa > Chordata > Aves > Columbiformes > Columbidae > Columba > Columba livia. The sequence continues at coordinate 422,499 of NC_088607.1, forward strand.
CTCACCTGTGAGCTCCATTTCAGGCCCCTAAGATAAAACACACAACTTTCTAGATGGCACAGAGATCCTCAAAATGCACCGGATCATCTTCTCAGCCTTTCAGCTTTTCAGTGTCTCCACAGCCCAGCATTCCGGCAGAGGAACTGAGAGACACAGACCGCACTGCAGGTATGCCAAGGACATCTGTCCCTCACGGACGTCCTTACCGTGAGAAAACAACAGCCCGGCCTCTTCAGGTTTCCAAAAACAAAAGCCTCCGCAAGAAGCATCTACAAAGACAACTGTAAGCATAGGCATCAACATAACCACTTACACAAGATATTCTTGTTTTTTTCTGGTTTATTGGAAGATCTTAGACCTGTTAAATAACTACATATCTATTCTTGTCCCTAATACGAGGTTCACACCATGACTTTTAAAGGCAAAGTTCTGTTTAAACATGCAACTTTTAAACTCCTTTAATTACTCAATGTTTTTTAATACAGGGTAATTCCTCAATATATGTAATTCCGGCATTTGTTTAAAAGTACTTCATTCATCACAGAAGGTAATAAGCTCCCAACAGACCTGATTCTAACCAGAACTGTTTGGCAGAGAACCAACTAGAAACGAGGTTTATCCGAAATCATTCAGCCCTCCGACAACACACAGGCTCGTTCAGCCGGGGGACGGGAGTTCAGTCACCGCACAGCTCAGAGCCGGGATCGCGAACCTCCAGAACGTGACCCTAAACGTGTCCCTCCGCGCCCACACACGGTGAGGCCTCCCAGAGCACCCCAGAACTCACAACCAGTCACCAACCAGGCGGGGGTGTCGCGGCGCTCCCGCCGGCCCCTCAGCCGGTGTCGCGGTCCGAGGTGCAGAGCCGCCCGGCACGCCCGAACCGCCGGCGCCCTCACACCCGGCGGAAGCTCAGCTCCGCCCCTTTATGGTAGCGGTCTGGAAACTTCTCTCAACCGCTGCGTTTCATTGGCCGATGGCGCTGTCTGTCAGTGGATCCCGAGCGCAGTTCCGGTGCCGGGGGGCGGCTCTGCCCACTGACTCCTGTGATTTGAATTGGCGCTGCCAGGAAACCCCGCGGTGGGGGCGCGGCCGGGCCGCTCGAGTAGCACAAGTTAAAGTAATCACTTGATCCAGTCTAATTGGTTAATTGACGAATATATTATCTGTAGAACTATTGCTGAATGTACTTCCGGAACACTAAAACGACCAAACTAAAAAAAAATACAGTGTTGTTGACATCACGAGACTGTGTTAACTAGCTTGGGCAGTCCCTAGAATAAAACTCTAACTAACTGACTAACTAACTAACTAACACTCTGCCTGATGACTCACTCCTAAACAAGCACTTAGAGTCGACACACTCTAACATGAAGTCTAAATGCACAAAAATCCCACAAGCATCTCTACTGTGGAACCGGACGCATATTTTCAGAAGCCGATGTGAACGAGGACACGCCCGATGGCCTTTTCCTCCCACATACGTGCAGCAAACAGGCTTGAGGTTTTTGTTTTGTTGGTTTTGGATTTTTGTTTGTTTTTCTGATGGGAGCACACGTGGTTCTTATTCTAACAAGATCGGATTCATAGAATCATAGAATCCCAGCTTGAAGGGATCGCCGTGATCACCTGGTCCAACCCACCCAGCATCTGTCCAGCTGGATCTGAGCAGTGTCCAGCGCTGGGGACCCCGCTTCCCAGGGGGATTATTCCAGCGGCTGATTGTTCTCATCCGGAAAATTTTCCCTCTTGTGTCCCATTGGAATCTCCCCAGGAGTAACTTGTACTCATCACCCCTCATCTTTTCCCTGGGATTCCCTGTACAAGGGGATCTCCACCTGCTTTATAGCCACTCTTTAAGCACCGGAGCGTGGTGCTGAGCTCTGCCCTCAGCCTTCCTTTCTCACAGCTGAATAAGCCCCGTTCTCCCAACCTTTCCCCACGTGGCAGCTGCCCTGTCCTTGGACCGTCTCTGTGGCCGTGACCCGACCGGTCCACACCCTTGTATAGTGGGGACCAAAACCGACCGCGGGATTCCAGGTGTGGCCTGACAAATGCTGAGCTGATGGGATCACCACTTGTCTGCTGGGATGCCCTTGCAGCCCAGCGTCCCCTTGGCCGCCTTCACTCATTCTGGGCTTGGTACTGGATGGCTCCTGACACGGCAGTTCCGCCGTGTTCCGTGCTGAGCCAAAGAGTGGACAGCTCTAGGATGTGCCTGTAAACAGGTTATGTGAGCAGAGCTCAGCCACTGCGCAGCCAGACGGCAGGACATGGGGCAGCACTGGGGCTGCCGGGTCTGGGAGCCCGTCCTGGCACAGAAACCCTTGTCCTGCACGGCCCTTCTTGTCTGAACCGTGCTGGGTCACAACAGGGTGGTGACATGGCTGGAAAGGAGACAGAGAAGGAACGAGAGTAAAGCAGAAGGAAAAGAGAAAGATGACAGTGTAGGACGAGATGAGAGAAGGTAAACCCAGCAAGACTGAGAATACGACAAATCAGGAGTGTCCATGTAGGGAGCTGCTTACTTCTGTCCTTTCTCACTTTGACACGTTAGTTAAGTGGGATAAGTTCATGAACACAGCATCATCGTTTGGTGCTTTTACATCAGCCCTGCGTACACAGCTAAACCTGCGGCACGACCGGGCAAACAGGATCACTGCCGCACTAGTAACATCGTTTGAAATAACAATAGCATTGTGTTCGAAATTACCATCAACCTACAGTAAGCACGGGGAAACTTTAGTGACGAGAGAAAAGGATGGCCTTGTTTCCAAGATACTTGCCTACGACAACATATCTGTTTTTTTAAATGTTTTTCATTTATTTCAGTGCTACACTTGTTCCAGAAGTTGATAGTAACCATAAGAAAAAGAAAAAAGGAGACTATTTCAAGCGCCACTCTTCTGTATTTTTCATTAGCCTGCAGTAGTATTACAGTGCCCTCAGGTGGCGAAGTTCAACTCTGTCCATTGCCTCTTTTCTAAAAAGACAGGTTGTAAATAATACTGATGTTCAGCAGGCTGGATGAATATGTAAGAAAGTTACACGGCAAGGCAAAGCACAGCGCAAGCACCTTTGTTTCCGAGGACGGCTCTTCCTGAGTGTTCTGACAGCTCATCGTTTTTAGAAAGCATTCTTTGCTCATTTTTAAATACCTGTGCAAGAATCTAACAAACGTCTCAAAGAAAAAAATAACATCATCACTGATTGTAGGAACAAAGATGGAGCGAAGGAAAGAGATCTAGAAAAGAAGACAAAATCAGAAAAGAGAAGAGGTAATGAATTCTGTCAGAGTTTTTCAGAACAAAAGCCAAGATACGTGTTTAAAAACAAACAAACAAAACCACAAACCCCCAAACCAACACATAGTGTATCTTTTCTTCAATACACTCACATGTAATATGGCTTAGTGGTGAGGAAAAATGCATAAATAAACCGGTATGTGATAAATCTGTTGTATAACCTGAAAGTTTTTGAATTCATAGTGTCGTTTTTAATGAGCCTTCCAAAGGTCATCGTTGCCAAAAATATATTCCTGGTGTTCAATCTTTAGTGATGAATAACATTTCCACCCTTGCAGAAGAAATTCCATCTGAGGAAATCAGTTTGCTGAAGACACAGGACATCTCTAATGTGCATCAGTCCAGGCAATTTTATTTCTTACAAAGAGTAGCCACGTATAATTAATTTTATTTAGCTGCTCTACTTCTCCACATTCAGGGTAATTCCAGTATTATGTATCATATAACTAAATGGTTGCTGTATGTCCAGCATTTACCATTGTTTTATGTTGTCTTTAAATAAATGTGAGGAAGATCGACATACCACCAGGAGCGTCCTCTAATTGACCACAATCAAAAGGTTTGCCAAAGACACTGTAAGATTATAATCAGTGTTATTCTCTTAAAGGAGTGGCCCGTCAGTTTACAAGTATCAGTTATGTCAGGGAACACGTGCACGGGAGATGGTGGGAATGGTACCACGGAAGCGGCGTCGGCAGAGGACACTGCAGCACAGCCCCGTCCCGCCGCCCAGCCGGTTCTGTCCCGGACAGACGGCTCTGTGAACAGCACCGACCCCAGCGCGCCGAGGGAAGCGGGACGGAGCGAGGACCACGGGCAGGGCAGCGCGGGCCTGACCCGCTCCCCGGGCTGCCCCTGGGTCAGACCGCGCTCTGGTCCCGAGCACCGAGCACCAGCACACGTCAGATCATCCCCGAACAGCTCAGAAAAGTCATTTCCAGCATGCTCCAAAACACAAACAGGACAAAAGGGACTTGGATCCCACCCGACTGTGATCTCCCATGCAAATGACACTTCCAGGGTGATCTGGGAAACTCTCCTACCCCTCTGCAGTCATGTGTGGTGAGAAACGCTGTGCTGGGCCTCCAGTGTTCTAATGCTTGCCTGCAGGATTCGAGGGTGGCCACAAGAACTGCTGTTACCTCTTTAGCAGCTGCCTTTACAAACTGTACCCCTCAAAGACAAGCAATGTGAGCTGCTCGCCCGAAGCCGTCCCCACTCCCCTCACCCTGCTTTCAGTAATCACTAATTGCTTTTTCTTTAAAACCTCACTTGCACATTCAGGAAGAGTTTTACTAACAAAACACTTCTCTGTGGCTCAGAGAGAATCAATAGTGCTTACAAGCACACTCTTTATTTATTGGCAATTTACTCCTGAATTCCCCCATCTAGGCTATCAATAGGAAGGCAATCTCTTTATAGCACTAATGACTTGCGGTAAAGTATATACATCTGTTTAATACAAATAAGGGCAAACGATTTCCCAGTCTTGGTTAGATAAAATAGAGCTCACAAGGGCTTATCTCACTTAGAAAGAATAACTTGTAGCCTTCTATCATTAAAAGGATAAACCATTAGAGTGGGGACAAGTGGGAAAAAAACAATGTTGGTAGAATGAAGGAAGGGGAGAGGCTGGTCAGTCGGGTCTGACCTGAGCTGAGAAGGCAACGCTCTCAGTGCTGAGAATGGCCATTGGCAGAAGAAAAACAAAACAGGCAGAACAGGGTTTACAGACAGAATATATATGTTAATAATGATACAGTATATATTATCAACAATTTATTGTTAATAATCATAGGCCTGAGAACTGCAGCCCAATAATTCTCAAAGAGGAGCTTAAAGGCTTAAAAATAGAGTAACACCAACAAAGCCACAAGGTTGCAACATATACTGAGCCTTTTGCTCTTGTTCTTTCTAGAAAGTACTGAAAGGCATCTAATCTATGTGCTTGCCAGCTGAGGTTAACTGGCTTCCTAAGGAGGCTTGGGCTAGAAACAGAAAAGGGAGATCCAACTTTTAGGCCAAAATGTGCCCAGAGGAGCTTGAAAAAAATCTGGTTTGGCAGCTTTATATTGAGCTTTTTTGTTAAGCGATGAAAACTTGGGCAAATAACTTCTTCACACAGCCACAGCCGTTCATTTGCAATAGGCAAACCATAAAAAAACCCTGAAACTTGCCAGGAAAAGGGAAACAGTATGACAAGAAAGTCTTGCTTGTGATTTCAGGAATTAATCTCTTATTTAGGAAGGTCAAACCAAAGACGGGACACAAAAGCGGTCCTTCTCCATTGCATCGTGCTCCTTCTTGCAGCTTTTGGGCACAGCCAGCCCCCGAATTATCATCTTCCTGAATTCTACCTGTTCCAGTAACCTATCCATGGGATGTACAGTGAGCCTGAAAAAAGAAGCGATTCCTCACAGAAGGAGTTTGATGAACGGGTTGACTCTGCTGCAGGCACCGCAGTGCCAGGGTAACCCGGCTGAGGTTTCTTCACCCAGGGGTGACAGCCCGGAGGAAACCGCGGTGCAGCTGATCTGCTGCAGCGCTCGGGGGCTCATCTGCTGCTGCGCCCGGCGGCTGCTGCTCCCGCCAGCCCACCCACCCGCTGCCGCGGCGGCACAAACGCTCGCCTTCCCGAGGGGAGGACGCTCAAAAAGGCAGAAGATCTGTGAATTCCGTGGCTTTCTTAAAGCGTGATAAAACTCAGGTGCCTAGGTGGCAAAATAGCTAAACATGCTGTCTGCTTCACATGCACTGCAGACAGAACAGCCCACGGGAAAGCTTTTCTTTGTTTGGAGCTAAACAAATCTCCCTTGGCCTTGCCCCCAAACCGCTGCTCCAGGTGCCACCAGCTGCAGCTGCCCCAGCAGCTCAGGGCGAGACTGAACCCTGCGGACGGGGTTCGGCGTCCCTCAGCTGCGAGACAGCTTGCACATGAGTTTCTTAATGCAATACAACTAATTCTCGAATACCACTGGCAAAGGACGCCAGACTACAAACTTGCTAACCAGGAATTCCGGGCTTAAACACCACCGAAGATAACTAGCTTTTGGCACTGAGACTCTGTAATAATTTACTGTTAAGAAGAAGAATGATATAAGATTTAGGAAAAGATTCCTTCCAGCCTTACAAAAATAAATGTAGTGTTAGAACAAATTGAAGTCTACATAAAAATGAGTGCTCAGTTGGCTTTATACAACCTTGTAACACAATACTCCAATTTAAGGACATAATTAGGAGCACTGTATTAGAAAGCTATAAAAATACAGACTACCAGACGACCAGACAAGCAGTACTTAGTACAGCTTTGTTCATGGTGGCATAGATCGCAGACATATTCTCTGCAATTTCAAGCCCATGGGAAAAAAATCTGCAAATATCTCTCCTAAATGTGAGAGTCTAAATTCTGCCACAACTGTATGAGATTTTGGTTTGTATTTGCCCTCAGTACAATACTGTAATAACAATATACGACAAGGCAATAACTTCATTTTTTGCATTTTTATGTTTCTTCACATCTCTGTTACACTGTTCTGAAGGTCATCCAGTTTGTCTTGTATTCTGCGCTATACTGATGAGGACTCTCGGCTCTGCACCATTAGCATATTCCTACTTTTTGTGCCAAGGATCATAATGAAAAATATTAAATATGGCCTTTCCCAGAACATATATCATCCTGTGAGGATCTTCAGCAGAGGTCATCTAGTCTAAAATGACTTTGTTTTCTAGTGACTGCCTTATTAGCCAAAACATCCCTCGTTCTTAAACACGAGGATCTTGTCAGGTGTGCTGTGAAGGAGCAGCACCCACGCTGTCCACGCGCAGGGAGAACTGTGGTTACAGACCTTCGACATGGATTTTCCTGCTCTTACCACTAACACACTAAGTAACTTCATTCAACAATGTCGTATTTCGGTCCCCTACGTGGCTCCGCTCCCACCTGCAGCAGCAGAATAGCTCAGAAAAGGAAACCTTGTGCAGCGCTGCCCTGCGTTCCCCCTCCCCAGTCCCTCTGTTCCGACATGGATATTTACAGCTGCACTTGCAAAAACGTACAACACAGCGGGGCATGTTTTCATGCACCGCACAGCTGACTTCTCTTTCATCCATAAAGTGAGGCAAAAAACTCGTATTTACACCCAATGGATGTAAAACACATATTATTCTTACTCGTGGTTTATTTTCTTTCAGTACATAGCCTCTCTGATTTTCAGCTGCACAAAAGCTACAAGGAAAGGTACTTTAGCCATATACATGACCAAAAGTATAGGAAGCTTAAACAGAACTTATCTGAAGTTACCTGTAATATAGTATTTAATACTGGACAATGCATTACAATACTCCATTCTGAATATGTTGGGATGTGTAAATCTGAGACGAATTTGATGTTACTAATCTCAGTTTTGCTTTTTTTTTTGTCTTTGTTAGAAAGGTTACTCATGCCAGGGGCAAAACAAAGCGCTCATTAATTTTACGCCGTGGAAATTAATCCTCTGCCCACCCTGGAGCTCCACCCCAACATGTTCACAACACGCCGTCCTGTCAAAACAGCGCACTCAAACCCATTCCGGTTTCCCACCCGCGGACGCTCCGTTTCCCCGCAGCCAGGCTGTGCGAGGCTCCCTGCCCGGAGGCTCCTCCGCGGCCTGCCCGACCTCGGCGCCGGTCCCCGCCCGGAGCCCTTCGCACCGAGGGCCCGGCGGCCCGTCCCGCCGCCCGCCACAACGCGCCCGCTCCCGGAGAGCAGCGGCAACCGGGCCGAGAGAGGCGGCGCCGCGGCTGCGCCTCCCGCCCGCCGTGCGAGAGCGGCGGGAGCGGCGCACGGAGCGGCGCGCCCAGGAGCGCTGGGCTGGGGACGGGCCGCCCCTCACCCCGGCAGCCGCCAGGGGGCGCCGCCAGCCCGCGGCGAGGCCGGGCCGGGCCGGCGGGGCGGTCACGACCCCCGCGGGAGGGACACCCCCCGCACCCCGCCGCTCCGTGCGCCCCGGTGCAGGGGGAACCGCGCCCCGTCGCTCGTGGCGGAAAGGCGGCGGAGCGGCCCGGCTGGAGGGCCGGCCCGGCCAGGTAACTGCCGATGCCCGCGGCGGGTTTTCTCCCCGAAATTAACCTCCGGGAAGCGACGTCTTGTACAGCGAACACGGCATGTCCGCACGCCAGGGCGGGCTTTAGCGCTCCTACACTCACCGGCCGAGGCCCCTTACCTGCAGTGGAATGTACGGGTAATCGGAAACGTCTCAGACCGTTTTATTTCCACTCTACCAAGTCCCCTGCCAAAACGGTCTCGACCGCAGGCAGCGGGCTCGTCGGATAGTGATGCCCGCCAGCAGTGAGCTCCGGCGTTCCGGCACCCCGCCGGGTAGCGGGATCCCCGGGACGGCCCGTTTCTCAGGCGCGAAGCCCTGGTTTGTTTCGTTGAGATTACCGGAGACCAGCGGCTGCCGGGCGCGTTTCCGGGCTCTGGGCCGGGCGCCAAAGGCGAACAGGCAGCGGGCCGGGACCGGGACCGGCGGAGCGCACGGTGCTGTCGCCCGCAGCCGTCGCAGGGGCTGCCCTGCAGCTGCGCCGTCCCCGAGCGGCACGGCCTTTGCAGCCGAAAACGGTTTTGCTTACGACTTAGGGGGTGCTTGCACCTGGGGCAGCCTGGCAGCCGTCTGGGGCTGCACTCTGGGGGTCCCTGCAGGTAGGGCAGTCCGTCCGAGAGGAGGGGACCCCGGGGCATCAGGGAGCGGTGGGACGGGAGGGGACGCGCGACCTGCCCGGGGGCCGCACGGGCCGTGTCTGCTCGGGGTTCCCGGAGCGAGCTGGAAGAAATTACACAAAAGCGTTTTACCGCGCTGCGGGGTCTACAGAAATAAACCACACGTATTTCCACCTGGAAAAATCGGGATACCAGATTGCAGGAAAGTCAATGGACAGGACAAACGTACCATTAACGTGCAGCAAGCGTCCCCGATGACAGATATAAATTATCGGCCAGCCTCAGAGCGCTGTTGTAGCGCGAATTTTAACCCAGAGGACGGGAGCTTAGACCTGCCCCTCGGGACTCACTGGCCGGGGCTCCGGGACACAGGGAGCCAAACAGCCCACGCGGGGACGGAGGCAGCCGATCCTGCCCCGCCGACGCGCTGGTGGCGGAGGCCGCGCTCTTACCCTGTTCCACCGGTCCTGTGCAAGGGTGCGGAGTCCCGGCAGGGCTTGGTGCCCGGGGAACGGCAGCTGTGTGCGGTGTGTGGATGAGCGCCCGGTCCCCGCCCGAGCGGGACGGAGAGGCTTCCCGCCTGTTAGCCGAGCCGGAGCGGTCAGTGCTGGAGAGTTCGCATCCAGAGGCGGAAAAGGCGCGGGCGGTGCGGTGAGCTCGGCGGGAAGACGCGCAGCTACCCCGGCTTGTGTTCCACTGCCCCGAGCACCGGCACCGGGGGCGGGGAGGGCGGCGGCACCGGGGAAGGCCAGGGCGAAATCCCAGCGGTGTGCGACCGGGGGAGGCACCGGCAGAGACCAAGGCAACCTCCGGGTGGGGCGGCGGCTCCTGCCCGCCGGGGATGGGCCGCCCCCGCGCCCCGGAAGCGCCGAGAGGGTCCGCGGATTTCGGGCGGGGGGTCGCGCCCCGCCTGCCGCCCTCGGCCTCCTCCCGCGGCCCGGGGAGGCTGCGCCGCGCCGCAGGACGAGAGAGCAGACGGCGCTCGCCGGCTCCTCCCGGGATTCGCGGGCGCTGCAGAAATGAGACCGGACAGAGAGCTGGTGGAGCTTCGTCAAGGGAGCTCCATGAACCCGTTCCTACTCGCAAGAGTGCTGCTGCTCAAAACACAGAAAAAGCAACGGAGGCGTTTATTAAGCTTCTTTAAGGGCTGCATGATTTTTAATTCCACGTTTATACGTTAAGCTATTTACGAGGATGCATATAATAACACACAGACTGTTAGAGCAACCGAAAATAAATATCACTGATTGAGCCCGAGTAATTGCTTCCCAAACTTACTTTGACATTAAAGCTGTTGTTTAGGGTTAAATGAAACTTTACTCACCTGCAAACCGTTCTGACGACAGACATAACCACATCCAAACGAACGCGCCTTTTAATAATTGTTTTGATATGATGAAGTCGATTCATGTTTACTTTCTGAACACTTTGAAAAGTTTTGCTGCCCCACGTACTGTGGTTAATATTTTCCTTGGTTAACAATGCATCAAAACCATAGAAGGCAGTTGTAAGGCGAAGAACGCACAATAAATCCCGTTTCCGAAATTATTTTCTATAAAAAGCTAAAATCCGTATTCTTATTTTCTTGTCAAGTAAGCATGTTTTCGATTAAGAGGAATATCAGTGGCAATTGTATTTGTACGAACGAGCTTCGTTCCGCGATGATGTAACAGCCTTTCTTTTTCCTTTTAAAGCCCAGGGTGAGCCCTCTCCGCCGGGCTGGAAGGGGGAGCGCTCCGACGCCGGTTGCAAAACCGGCCACAAAGAGGTTGAGCGAAACAGTTGTTCCCCGGACGTTAGATCAGTCTTACAGCTGTGCTTTAAACGTTCGATTCTATCGCAAGGGGAACGGCTGCAGTGCAACCGGAGAGGGAACCGAACCCCCGACCGAAGGGCAGCGGGTCGGGAGGGAACGCGCATCTCGCCCGCTCGGCAGCCCCGGGGCAGCGAAGCCGCCGTCCCCCCGCACCTCAGCGGCGCTCGGCGGCCCGCCCGGTCCATGCCGCGGGACGCTCTCCCGGGGCCGAGCTCTTCGGACTCGGAGCGGAGGTCCCGCCGCTCAGCGCGCCGCGGCCCCGGACGGGACGGGGCGGGTCGGGACGGGTCCGGGCGGCACCGGGACGGGTCCGGGCGGCCCCGGCGGCGCTGACCCCGCTGACCCCGCGCTGGCGCGGCGGGCGGGGCGCGCGCGGGGGTCCCGTCGGCCGTGGCGCGGCCACGTGCGGGCCCGCGCGCTCCCACGGCGCCCGGGGCCGCCCGGTCCGGCCGTGACGTATCGGGGTGGGGGCGCTCGCCGCCCGCCGATTGGGCCGTGGAGCCGGCGCGGGGAGGCGGCCGCCCAATGGGCGCGGAGCCCGCAGGTGCCCGCGCGGTTATCTGCGCCCCGGGGCGCGGCGCGGAGCGTCCCCGCTGCTGCCGCCGGGACACGGGACCGGGCGAGGTGCGGAGCCCAGCGCTGCCCGGCCCCTCCCGCCGGATCCCGCGCCCGGTGCCTCAGCCGCCGGGGCCTGTTCTCCCCAGGATCCCTCTCCGCTATTCTGCCCCGACTTGTCTTTCTCCGCGCTCCCGCCGGGAAGTTCGCGGTGCGCACCGCCGAGCTGCGGGGCCGGGTGGAGAGACGCCGGGATTTTCCTACTTCAGCGAACTTGGGTACTTGCTGGCGCTGTGAACCTGCAGCGGAGAAGAGGCCTCCCCGCCCGGCCGGCGCTCCCGGCGCGGGGTCACAGCGGCTGCCGGCGCGGTTGGAGAAGGACCCGCGCTCGCTGATGACCACAAATGTTAGCGGTGGGGCAAATGGATGCTAATCGCCAGAGCGCGTTCGTCCTCAGCAGTACGCCGCTGGCCGCACTGCACAACATGGCCGAGATGAAGACCTCCCTCTTCCCCTACACCCTGCAGAATCCCTCCGGCTTCAAGGCACCGGCCCTAGGCGGACTCAACACGCAGCTCCCCTTGGGGACGCCGCACGGAATAAGCGACATCCTGGGGCGGCCCGTGGGCACCGCCAGCAACCTCTTAGGCGGGCTGCCCCGCATCAACGGACTGGCGGCATCGGCGGGGATGTACTTCAACCCCGCCGCCGTCTCCCGCTACCCGAAGCCGCTGGCAGAGCTGCCGGGGCGGCCCCCCATTTTCTGGCCGGGAGTGGTGCAGGGGTCTCCCTGGAGAGACCCGCGGCTCGCCTGTCCCGGTAAGTGCGGCCGGTTCCGGCGGGGAGCGCGGCCCGCAGTGCCTCCCGGGCAGCCTGCCTGGGGTCCCGCCCGGCGGGAGTCGTGGGATCCCCTCCGGGCGGCCGAGCCTGGAGCCAGGGCGGCCCCTCGCCCTGTCGGCCGGTGGGAGAGCGCGGTAGACGGGGCGGCCGGCCGGCAGGAGAGCGCGGCACCCCGAAGGCGGGTCGGTGCCGGTCACCTGTGCCCGCCGCGGCGCCCCGAGATGTCCCCGGACCAAACCGTGCTCTGGAGCCAGCGGCGCCGAGCGGCGGCGGCCACCCCAGCAGCCCCGCGGCTGCCCGCGCCCCGCTCCGCGCCGGGCGGCGTCGGTGCAGACCCGGTCTCTGACGGAGCTGTTTCTCCTCTGCTTTTAGCTCAGACGGGGATGGTTTTGGACAAGGACGGCAAGAAGAAACATTCGCGACCAACTTTCTCTGGGCAGCAGATTTTTGCTTTAGAGAAAACCTTCGAACAGACGAAATACTTGGCAGGACCGGAGAGAGCTCGGCTCGCCTACTCTCTGGGGATGACCGAGAGCCAGGTGAAGGTAGGTCGGTCTGTCCCCGCGGGTCCCGGGCTGGGCGCGGACTGTCGGGGCCGCCACCTCCCGCTCGCTGCCGAGGCAGCACGTAACCTTGTGTTTTTGCGGTAATTTTCAGCGACCGTTGAATCTCTACAATCCTACAGGGATATCTTTAAAGTCCATTATAATTAAAATTACGTTTGGGTATTGGATGGATTTTAGGCCAACCTCTACGTAACTGATTTTGTGCTTGGATTTCTTTGTGCTGCAAACGATTTAAGAAACAAAAAAAAAAATAAAAGCGCACAAAAACCCAACGGCAATAACAAAACCACCAAATAAAATCCATAGAACAAAATCCTACGCACACGTTAAAAAACAAAACCCAAAACACGCCAAACACCACAATAAACCAGCCCCCAAACAAAAAAGCTCCCCGCAAGCGATTGCTTTCAATCCGAGGCCAATTGACACGACTCCACTTTGCACAGTCACGCAAATTTTGTACCGAAGTCCTCAGGCGCATTGAGGCGTTGACGTGCACGGGGAGCCAGAGATACTGATTTTTCTGGCCACCACATTCAATTTCCAACAGGTGATTATTCTGCAAAAGCGCTGCTTTTATTGTCGCCCGGCGCCGTTCCGGAGCAGCGGGGGTGACCCGAGCGCGTCCCCGCGATCCTCCCGGGCTGTCCGGGCGGCGCGGCCCCGCACCGGGGGCAGCCGGAGCCCCCGCTGGGCAAGCGAAGGGAAGGGGCGGGCGGGGGCGGCGCGGCCGAGCTGAGCCGAGCCGGGGCCCAGGCCGAGCCGAGCTGAGCCGAGCCCGGGCCGGGCCCAGGTCTGGTTCCAGAACAGACGGACCAAGTGGCGGAAGCGGCACGCGGCAGAGATGGCGTCGGCCAAGAAGAAACACGACTCGGAGACGGAGAAGCTGAAGGAGAGCTCGGACAATGAGGACGATGATGAATACAACAAACCCCTGGACCCCAACTCGGACGACGAAAAAATCACGAGGCTATTGAAAAAGCACAAATCCACGAACCTGTCCCTCGTCAGCCCCTGCAGCACCAGCTCGGACACCTTGTGAGGGCACCGGCGGCTGCAACGAATTGTAACTGGGTGTTTAAAGTGGTGTGTTGTACAGCCTAAGATGTATGTGAAATGTATATATTTTTTACAGAATAAGTTATGAAATTATTTTCCTTCTCATCGATGTAAATTTCAGAGGAATTTTTCCAACTTCTTGGTTTTAGTTTTGTGTCGCTTTAAGGTTTGCCCGCCCTTTCCTTTATCCTTCTTGCCGATTTCCTGCTCCTAACAATCAGATTTTGTTGTTTCGTATGGGTCGCCAAATCCAAGCTCAGCCACTTTGTATATAGTAAATTTCAGACTTTGTGATGTATATTTCTAGTGTAAAAACGGCTGTTTTCTTTTACTCCTTCCCTCTACTCAGTGTTTTGGCGGTTTGATTTCTCCTGCCTCTAGATTTTTATGCTTAACAATATCAGAAGAGAAAACAACCCAAAAAAGCACGAGAGAAAAATGGACACTTGATTTTACATTGGGATCAAATAATGTCTCCACACGCGCTGGAGAGACTTTGTATAAACCAATAAATTATTTAACAAGCTTCTCTTGAGCAAGTTTTTTTTCCGCGTTACTGGTTTTGGGGTCGCCGTCCTGCGGAGCCCTCGGGGGCGGCTTCGCCCTCGCTCTGCGGGATTTGGCCGGGGGAAACACGGGCCAGGGGAGCGCAGGGCTCGGGCTCCACCGAGCCTGTCGCAAGGCAATTTCTGTCTTTCGCTTTACTAGTCCGGGCCCTCATTTTTGGGGCCGCTCTCTCCAGAGCCGCTCGGCCAGCGCCTGCCCTCGCCTCGGCCGTTTCCCCGGGGCGCCGCCGGGTCGGGCCGAGGTTCGGTTGTCCGCGCCCGCAACCGCCCGGACGGGCCGCAGCCTCGGGGCCCGCGGCCTCCGCTTCCCCGGCCGGCGCGGGCAGCCCGGAGCCCGGCCCCGCCGCTCCGCCTGGGGAGAAGGAGCCGCTGGCGGGGCCGAGACCGCACCGGGTCCGTGCACGGAAAAGCCACCGGCAGGTTGTGTGATCTGCTCCGGGGCGGGGGGAGGCAGGCGCTGGACACGTCCCACTGCGCTACCCGGACGCGGCCGCTGCAAAACAGCCGAATGCGAAGTCGCTGAGCTTAGCGGTGGAACAAGCGCGATCTGCCTTTCCCCTCCTTCCTGCCGAGCTCCTGGGAAGATGCGCCTCTGCCCGCACACACAGCAGCGTCCGTGCACCTGCAGGTCGTGTTCACCCACAACGAGACCCAGGTAATCAAGCAGCCGTCGAGCTGCCTTGCAGCTGCCCAAGGCTTTGCTCTTCTCCTCCCGGGCACATTGGAGGCCCGGTGGTGTAAGCCAGACCCGTCGGCAAGCTGCTTTTTTTACCTTTTTTTTTAAACGACTGAGACATTATTTTCTTTCCATGTCTTAACTACTGCTTCGCAGCCTGAGCAAATGCAACTGCCTCCCGTAGCGCAGCCGCGCCGACCGGCACCAGCCCTCCGCAGCGCCAGGCCGGGGCCCCCGGGCTCCCCGCGCCGAGCACGGATGCGCCGCCCCCGGCCGCCCGCCCGGTCCCACGGAGCAGCAGCTGCGGCCCCGGCCGCTCCAGGCCCGCCCGCCCAGCGCTCACCGGCCAAGCGCTGGACCCGGCGCTGTCCCTCGTCCGCGCCGGTGCCGCTCCCGCTGCAGGAACGGGCCGCGGAGCCGCCCCGGGCCCGGTTGTGGCTCTGACTGTTCCCGCCGCGCCGCGGAACCGCCCGGCCCGGCTGTGCCGCTGGCGGCCGCCGAGCGCCGCTCCCCTCTGGGTGCCGGCGCCGCCGCTCCGGGCCGCCCCTTCGCTCCGTTTCACTCGGATCTCTGCAGCTCCTCGCCCGATTGCAGGGAAGGGAGGTGGCCCCCCACGTTTTTACTCACTGAAAGCGGTGGGTTGGCGAGACCTCACTCGAGTTGTACCAGGGTTACAGACAGAGTAAAGCAAGTTTAGAAACTAATCTTCGCCTGGGCTTTGAACACACTGATACAGGGCACTGGAACCGCACGAAGAAGCAAAGGTAGTTTTCTGCCTCCTAAGTGAAAATACCCGCACCTGAAAGCCGGATTAGTCACACCTGCTCCTTCCCGTGTATCTTTAAACGAAACGCGCCCCAAGGAAGTCGGAACTCTGTGTTCAGCGATGGGTATCTTTACAGCACAGGGCGCTTTGTGATGCGCCCGGGTGGCGAACAGCGCGGGGCCGCGGCCGCTGCCCCCGCGCCCGGAGCCGCCGCCGGCTCGGCGATGGGTCCGGCAGATGATGGGCCCGGGTCCGGGTCCGGGCTCGGGCGATGGGTCCGGCAGCCCGAACGGGCGGAGCCGCTCCCGGGCCGGGCCCCGCGGATGGGAAACGTCCCGGGCACCGCACCTGCCCCACAAAACGCCTCCGGGCTCTCGTTTACATGCGTCTCTTGAACCTCTGCGGGTTAAATTTGAGACTTTCAACAATTTACCTTGTCAGGTTACCTGTGTAACTAACTAACGCCTCGAGATGGATTAGGGCTATTTATGGTCTTGCAGTTCATAGCTCTGGTGAATTCATCTACAAACGAGGCTTCAGCCAGAGGCTGAAAAGGCAGCAGTTGTGTTTTTATTTTATGTTTTTATTTCTGAACCGGAGGTAATCACGAAGCAGTTTACGGTGCACACCGACTGAACTGCTGGGAGCTGGCACCTCGGGAACGGCTCATGAAGGTGCACTCCTCTGTACATCAGCGCTCGGATACGAACTCCTGACCGCCTCCTCGCTTCGTACCGTGTTTTGATCAACACCAGGACTGTGTTCTATTACACAGGTTTTCATGGGAAAAATAATAACCCCGTTAATTGGCAGGACATTAAAAGGCAACTCATTAATAAGAAATGTGACCATTTACTAATTTCCCCATAATCCCCAATGCCCAAATTAAAGGGACAGACACAGCCGTATTCACCACGATCAGTTTTATTGCTTGAGAACCGGAGTACTCACTTGTAAAGGCCTCGGACGTTACTGTGAGTCGCGTTCGCTTACACAGAACTGCCGTGCGGTTACAGCGCGGCACGGTAACGCCGCGGAGCCGCGGACGCCCCTCGGGCAGCAGGGCTGAGCACAAACCAGACCCTGCTGCTGAGAAAACACTCTGCAAGCGGACATCGAATAATTTTAAATGGTAGTGATTTATATCAAAATCAAGCATCAATCTAATGCCATCACGCAGTCCATGAACTCTGTAGTGTTCTAAATTAAATCAATAAAACATACATTTGTGTTTCATCAACAGACTCCCTAATCAGCTTTTAATGTTGTATTTAGTGGCGGGAGAAAAATGTTTGTAACGAGATTATATTGTAGGCTGCACTGAGCTACTAACCAGGAAAATGTACAGTCCTTTTTCCTTTAACGCTGTACAAATACAGTCTGTGCCCAATACTGGTGCTACCTGAAGCAGACTATTATTTTATTCTCCCGTGTTGTTATAGTTTCAATATAGAATACTTGGCACCATAGAACAGTAACAAAAGACGGACAAAACAGTTTACAAAATTCTGGAAAGTTACACCCAAACCTAGCTAAGAACTTCACATTCAATCCTTAATATTACATAGAAAGAAGGGATTATAGGAGTAACAAAGTGAAACCGCTAATATATGTGCTATATAGTATGCTATATATCTGTATCCAGGATGGCACTGCTATATAGTATTTATTATATAAAGGTTGGTTGTTGATGTACACTGAACTAAACCTGCTAAGACTCAACACTAACTGCTGATATGGCACTCTCAAGCATTCATATTGGAAAGTATATTTAGCATAACTTTTGGTCAGGTTTATAAATTATTTATATATCTGTGTATATGTACACATACATACATATATATACACACACATATATATATGTATGTATAGAAAGCAGCTGCTGTGTGATTCAAAACCATGTAACATGGCAGTATAGTATATAACATGAGAAAAAATTATAAAAATGAAAAACTAAACACTAAAACTGAAACACAAACCATAAGCCTTGGTCAACAAAGAAAATACCGTTTAAAACCATCAGTATCTCTATCTATACAATCCAATGTACAAAACCCTGGAGTGGTAAAGATATATAATGTTAGGCATGACACCTTTAGAAGTTTAGAATATGCTGCAATAGCTTTTCCACATGGACAAACACTCATTAAAAGTGGAACGCTGTGAAATCTAAAATACATAACATCTCTGCTGTCTGTTTAGAGTTTTGGCAACAGAACTGTGGCGTAGATATAAAAATAATTCCACGTTTCTAGGGATGTCGCGGGACACGGGGCCGTGAGGTATGTGAGCTGTCGGGCAGGGTCGCGCTGCGGCAGGGGCGACCCGCGGTCTGCGCCGCGGCGCCCGGACCCATCTGCGACACAGCCGTGCCACCGCGTGTGCGCCACCGCGCGACCCCTCCCTCGCTACAGCGCGGGCTCACGGAAAATCTTCTCATTCCGCACGCATCTTCTTCCTGTTGCAGAATTGGCATTTTTTTAAAAAGAAAAATAAACACAGGGGAAACGATGTAGAAAATGTAAACGTAAAGGAAAAAAATGATATTTACCACCACATCACTGCACGACACAACACTTGTGCACATTTGCAATAGGTTTACCTGCCCCAGCCGCTATTCGAAAGGACAGGAACACAGGCTGCAGCAAGTCAGGGAGAAACACAAGTTACACAGTGGAAATGGAAATAGTGAACACAACAAAAACAATTCTCTACGACTGGAAACGCAATGTGGCAATAATTTTTTTGATTAATCAAACTACAAAATGCACGGAGAACTGCATCGTCTCCTTTCACGTCTCTGCTCCCACTGACATCTAAGGGCAAACGTGACCTCTGTGGGCACAGACGGGTCCCACACAGTTAACGGCCTTTTGTCACAGCCCCGCTCGACGTGCCGCCCTAAAAACGCCACGTGAAGGACCCCGGTGACAACAGAAACCACCACGGCTGCTCCTGGACTCTGTCCTGCAGCTGCGGACACAAACTCTGCACGTTACTGAACTTCTGTGCGTTAAACCCAACCTGGGGACTGCGGACCCAACAGCTTGAGCACATTTCCTGGGCAAAACAACACTGTGCTCACAGGAGTACAGGCCACGAGAGTCAATACAGCTACCGCGCGACTCTGAGCACCTGTGAGCACACTGCAACGACTCTGGACGTACCTGTACACACACACACACACACACACACTGTAACGACTCTGGACATACCTGTACATACACACACACACACACACATACTGCAATGACTCTGGATGTACCTGTACATACACACACACAGAGTAATGACTCTGGATGTAGCTGTACACACACACACACACACACACACACACACACTGCAATGACTCCGGATGTATCTGTACACACGCACACACACTGTAAGTCCCTGTCACCATCACTGCACCCTCGGCACGTTCTCGGGGACTGACTCCTCACTGCTGTCGGACAGTGGGCGAGCTTGTCCGTGTCTGTGGTTAAGTTTTGCTGTGTTTCACACTGTTTTTCTGCAGGCTTTCACACATCACCTCCTACTCCTCCATCAGTTTATCAAAGCCAGCACACACTCAGGTGCTGTATTGCTGACCTAGACGCCACAGCGCATCTTCAGCAGAGGCTATTGTTTATAAAATTCATGTCTTTTTCTTCACTTTACCAACTGGTATTTATGCAGTTCTCTATCTTTTTTCTCACTTGTTAACTGTGGAACTGCCAACATATTATTTTACTAAAATGCAGCTAGGCACCAAATTAATTGAAACTGTGTTTTGTAAGCAATTCTGATAAGCCAGCGAAAGCGCTTTTGCTGGACAAGCGCCGCCCAGGCGCGCGGTCCTGCCCGTGGCGCCGCGCCGCGCCGCGCTCCCTGCAGCACCCGCCGCCTGCTCTTCATCCCACTGCACACGAGGATCTACTCTAACATCCAGCTGAACGCAACTTTAAAACATTTTCAAGGCTTTAAACGAATAAACAGTTAAATATAAAATTAACATAAACCAGTGCATACATTTTCATTCCTAAAGAAAAATACTTAGAAGATACAATACTAGAATGTTTAATGAATTACCTTGTGATCGCCCATGCAGACATTTGGCCCAATGTGGTCATATATTACTATCTTCTCATCATTTTCTGACTGGTTAAAGAAAAGACAACAAAACACAAGTCAGTTCAAGTATTCTCCATATTACAGAAACAGAAAGAAACATGAAAAGAGTTTATGCAAATAATTCAAACCAGATCTGAACGAAGTGACATTAACACATCTCTGATTGTCTTTTCCAAACGAAGAGGGTGCAGAATGTATTTTTATGTCCGCTTGCAGTGATCTGTGCGATTTACCCATGTGAAATAACTCCTGGGGTCAGCGCGGCGCTCTGGCTGCCGGGAGCTCAGGAGCTCGGGGGCAGCGCCGGGACAGACGGACGGACGGACGCAGGGCCCGCCCGGGCCGCGCTCCAGCCCTCGGCCAGGGACACCCGCACAGGGGCCGCCTTCCCAAAACACACGTTGCTACCGGGCCGGGGGATCCACGCTGCTCTCCCAACGCAGCGCAATCCACACGGCTCTGTCAGAGCCTCTGATTTCACCACACAGGTGAACGCGAAAGTTCAGAGAGATGAACGAGTTCTTTACAGTTTATGGGTATAATCTTTAACCATTTCTATGAGATACATTTCTTCATATGAAAAACAGCATCAAGTGATTTTAAGAAAGCCAGCAGCAAATGAGAGCTGACATTGCTCCGGTCTCTGTTACGAATTGCTTTCATTTTGTTCCATCTCGAACTTTATCCCTATACACCGACTTCTTTAGCATTTATAGTTTAATGAATAATAAAATGTGCTCATCTTTCTGCCATTTGGAATAAACGTGATTTTCTGAATTTGTTTTGATTCTAGCACAGTGCTTCAGGTCTAAATGCAAATACATTGCCATACAAGACAATTTCTTACTATGCTAAACTATTCCTATAAGCTAATTAAATGTGCAATCTGCGCATCCACGTCTCTGACACAATCACAGAGGCGCTTTAAACTAGTTGGCAGTACTAATTTATTTTGTCTGAAACAGTCAAGACCTTCTCATCTCTAATCAGTCAAGTCTGACTGGGCAATAACTTTCTATAAACAGTAGCATTTAGGACTATAAAGTTAAAACTGAATTATATTTAATGCAGCAAGGAAGCTTAAGGTCAGATTTACTTTATAGCACGGTTGTCTGCCAAAAATATAAAAACATAACCTTCCGCATTGTATGCATGAGCACTTTCCAATATTTCAAGATCATAATGCCACCAGCATCGGAAGCGGGGATACATTCATCAAAAGCGACTTGATAATTTACAAAGGCAGCATAAAATTGTGGATTTTCAAGTGCATAATCTTTAGACAGATAAACAAATTACAGCGGCGCACAAGCAGAAACAGCGTACACTCGGCTGAGCATTCATTACTTCATGCGATCAGGCGGCGCGGCAGCTCCCCGCAGCAGCAACCTTTGGTGTTTTAGGGCTCAGGAAGCATAAAATAACATGCTGGTGAGGTAACCGAGCATGGCATGATCGATGATGTTGCATGGGAGCTGTTTACAGCCCATGTCTGTACAATCTGTAATGCCTACTGTGTAGCCGAGCACCGCACAGTGTGGAGACTGTGCATACGCGCCTTCCTTTAGGAGTTTCCTGTAGCTAGTTACAACCAAAAATTCTTCAAAAATTCACAGGCATTTACATATATATTTTAAGTGTAAGCGGTTAATTAAAATTTGCTTTTACTTTCAGCACAGCTCCTTTTAAAGCCTCAAAGCGTAAGTCTCAGCAGTGGAATAAATTCCCACCAGCAAGGCAAACACCGCTCGCGGTGCAGCGCCACAAAAGCCCGTCAGGCCATCCCGCCCTTCCCTCCGCCGGTTCAGCACCCTTTCTACCGAACGCTTTGGCTCGTGCCGCGGGCCGGCGCCGCGGTTTGGAGAGAGCGGGCGGGCCCCGCAGCCAAGGGCCCGGCCCCATCTGCACCTGTGCACACGTTTCTGGACGTGCCCACACCGCGCGCTCATGATTTGCAAAGGCAACGCTGCAGAGACAGAACTGCGCGCATGTTTAAACGTAAGCTCTGAATGATCCAACTGACTGGGTTTGTGTTCCACGGAGACTGAGGATCGCGCCAAGTCACCTCAGTTACCATTTTCTGTAACGCTCTGACTTTGTTGTCCTTTGTTTAATTTTCTCCCATTATATCCAAGTTATACCCCTCTAGATAATCTGAAAGAATTCCTTTCCCTCTGCACTGTTTACCCTCCCCAAGCCTGTGTGTACACTTCTATCTCCTTATGCACAGTTTAACAGAAACAATCCTCCCTCATTGGCCGCTCTTTGCACGGCTTTAATCCTTTGTTCTTTAGGAATTTCATGGGCGTCAAGTACTATCTGTAATATTTTGGGTAAAGTCTCACTTTCTTATGCAATATTTCTATATAAGAAGATCAAATAACATTGATTTTGACATCACTACTTTACGATAAAGTCTGTGCTCCTCTTAGCTTCACATTTCTAAAATGAAATACCGCAGCACACGCATTGTCTAAAATTTTGCATGGAACTTCAAGATACCACGCAGGCACTTCTTACACATTGAAATGTGTGAGGAAGTGCATCGAACTGAAATTTGAGTAGCTATGGCAAAAAGGCCCCCAGCCTCTCGGTGAGTTACATACTGCACGGCAAATCTAATCCTGAGATAAGTAACCCGGTGAGAGAAACAGAAAGTCATAAACTTCAGAAAAGCAACTTTCAAGGGTTTCATTAATTTAAATAGAAAAAGTAGCCACAAAGCTGTAGAACATGGACTTGCAAAGGTAATTCTGCACAACAGGGAACACTTAGCTTGGAGCAGAAAGGCAGGGGTGACACGTCCGAGTGTCACACAGCCGCGTCCCGGTGTTTCTGGTCCAGAACAGCCGATGGCCGGTGCGAAGAGGACGGGTGTTCAGGCGCCAGAACAAGCACACAGGGAAACACCGGGGCAGCGACAGGCGGCACCCGCGGGCGGCCGAGCGGGCTCAGAGCACCCGCGGAGCAGGACGGGGAGCGAGCAGCAGAGGGAACCAGACCAACGGGCAGCGGGAAGGCCCCCAAACTGTATTCGGGTCATTGAACCCTGGACAGAGCATCACCCAGCTCACCTCACGTTTATACACCAAAATCCCAAGAATCAGAGAACGTTAGGGATGGGAAGGGACCTCAAAAGATCATCTAGTCCAATCCCAACTGTATATTCTAAAAAGTTGCACAATCACATTTTTAAAGCTCTAACGGAATGTCTGAGTTTGGGCACTTACCTGGTGTACCCGAGTTAGGAACCTGCCTGCTGGAGACGCTGTCTGCCTTCAGGGACAGCGGCGGGAGATCTGGCCCGTCTAGAGTCTGATGGATTCTTGGGAAATCCAGTTCTCACCATCAGCAACAGAGGGAACCTTAATCTGCCATGCTGGGAACTCGGGAACAAGCTGTTGCTGCACAGGTTTTGCTGTCTGCAGCCTGTCCCGGTCGCCTGTCTGCACCTGTGCTGGGGCTGCGCTGGGGGAGCGATGGAGGGGTGTTCTAATTTTGCTATTCTTGTTTCCCAGTCTGGCTCACAACCCACAAGTACAGCGCCGACACGTACAGACGCAGCACAGGTCAGACAGGCAGCTGCTGTCGGCAGCTCAGATACCAACGGCAGCGCCGGTGAAAGCTTCTGCTCTGGTAACTGCCAGGGGGTTAACTGGGACAACCCCCCGTTCTCGGCTGGAGAGCGCTGGAGGTGTCACAGTTCCTCGCTGCCATGGTGGCTGTCTCGCTGTCTCCAGCTTGCGAGTGTTTGCTAGAGGCAGCTGCAAAGTCAGGCCGGGCAGAAGCCAGGCAGCCCCAGCTGCCTCTGGTGAAGACCAGCGCACGGGGCCCGTCCTCACCTTCAGGATGAGCTCCTTGGCCGAGTGGGACATCAGGATCCTGTCGCACCAGGCGGGACATCTCGTGTTCATGTACTGCTTTCCCTGGCTGGAGTCCTCGCTGTACGGGTAACTGCAAACAAGCCACAGCCACAACCGTCAGCCACCGCGCCACAGCAGCCCCAGACCTCTGCCTCAACTGACCACGCCAATTAACAAATCTACCTGCCAAAAAGCAGCTCTTTTAGACACCTCTCACACTCATTTATCTTCATTTTCTCCTCCCCCTTTCCTTCTCACGTGCTCCATCTCTATTTCTCTTCTCATATCTACAATGCTTCTTTACGCCAACGTTACGACATGTGGTTTCAGAGCTCCCACCGCCTACCTTGCACTTTTGCACGTCTTTAAAGACAGCCAAGCGCTGATCCCTGTGAAAGCGCAAAAATCAGCTCAACAGCGGCTCCAGCGCAGAGCGGCTGTTGGCTGCGACTGTGGAAAGTGAACAGGCAGAAGATGAAAAAGGCAACCCAGTTAAAAAAAAGGTTAATCGCATGGGATTTCTTCTCCAGGAGAGTTATCCAGGAATAATTCAGCAGAAAACGAGTTCAGAGCACTGGATCTCTGCAGCTGTTCACAAAACCCAGCTGGACGGATTCAGCAAGGCTGACAGAAAGGAAGACATGACAAGAAAGCAGGATTTTCAGGGCATTTCTTCAGAACAAAGGAATCAAGAATGTGGTTTAAGGAAAATGCTGCTGACGGCAGAAGATTCTGTACCTTTCTATGAAACTGTTAACAAAAAGTAAATTATTTTGTAAAGACATTTGAAAGAGCAGCCGATTAAACAGTAGTTATGCTGTGGGGTCATGATAAGTGTGCTATGGGATGTCCAGCGCATTCTCACTTAGCTTTCCAAGGCAGCAGAAAGTGTCTATTTTAAGGTACAGAACAGCCTAAACCAATCTACCTCAATGTGCCCGTGGGAGCCCACGTCGCCTAACGCAGCCGCGGTGGCGCCTCCGGGTGAGCGGTCCCGAGCCGGGCCGGAGCTGCCCGAGCTCTGCACAGGCGTTCTCGCCGGTCGGACAGGACCGACCTGCGCCTGACGACGGCTCATCAGGCCCTAGCGCCCACTGCTTGCCCAGACCACTGCCAAATGGCACGGGGGGGCTGGGCAAATCCAGGGGGTTTATGACGGGCTCAATTTCTTGAGTATTTGGCCTGAATGAAGTTTGTCCTTGTCTTTAAACAAAACCCATAAGGCTGGTGTGCATTATCTACATATGTATGTCTATATTTAAAATGACAGTTGCATTTTATTCTGCTCATCAGAGAATTCATAAAGGAAAGACTTTTCCTGATAGGTGTGTTAAATTTCTGCTATTGTAACAAAAGGGTTTGCATGCTGGAAGAGAAGCTTATTTACCACTCTGCTTGGCGCGATACTCTGCGGCTGAGCCACACAGCTTTCTACCAAATGGGTTCCCAAGCTACGCTGCCATTAAGAAGATTAGCCATGGCAAACGTCCAAGAAAAGCGCACCGAACGCACCGGAACAAACCGGCGATCTCAGTACCTTTTCCACCTCATCAAACTTAACAAGACTCGTTTTCAAAACATATTATGAGAATTCAATTTGCTGCTTCACTGCCATACAGAAGTACAGCTTATTTCTGAGTGTCTGTGAATACTCCGACGATGTAATTCTGACGGGAGGAGAAGCTCTTTGTCCACAATTTAAGGGTTGACTTTTTCTGGTAACCTCTTTCTTCAGTTACTCAAGAACCCCACGTAACTGACGCTACTTTTTATGACACAAGGTATAGGAATCAATCACATTTCATATAGTCCTTCTTTTTACAGCATTAACTGTATGGCTTTTAAAGTACGATGCTCCATACCTGGAATGATCTGTTACTGCTGTGTGTTAGAGCACTTCAGCCGAGAGCCTATATTCTGTGAAACAGTATTTATCCATTTGCTTTATTGATCTTAACGTCTTCACAGGGTGAAAACTTCTGCCAGTTTTTCAAGGTCTTTAGCACTGATCACCCAGTCAAGAAGTTACTGTAGTTTACAGATATCTTTGACAAATCAGATTTCTAACAGCTGGGACGGAGATGAAAATAAATCCTGCAGAAGTTATCCAGGCAAAACGATCTGTCGGTTACAATTAACAGAGTGAGGTGGGGCAAGCTCTTTGGCAGCAGCATCGCGGCCCAGGAGCACCCGCGCCGACCGCAACGGGCCAGGCGCCCTGCCCGCCGCGCTCAGCGCAACGCTGGCATGGACGTTAACAACCCCCATGGACGTTAACAACGATGTGCTCTCTCCCTCCCGCTCTAGAAGGGTCACAAACACTCTGGAATACGCAGGTTTCCTTTGTAGACGGGCTCAGAAAGTGATCAGTGCTAACTATGACTCAAAATTGCTGGGAGGGATTATCTTTCGTGACTTAGCAGGTTTCAGAGACAGGACAGTTTAGTTTATCATAAGCCATTTATCTTAACTAGATTTTGCAAACGAGAGCCCTATGAGGGGTTCTGGAATAAGCCTGTCACTGAAGAGACCTCCATGACACGCGCTGCTGAGTGTGTGCTATTGCAGAATGAAACTTTCCAATCCAGCTGCACTCCAGGACTCGTCTCCATCATCCTGTTCTGCGGTTACATGGAAACGGTGCGGCTGCGGGCAGAACCGAACCACCTTCTTGTGAACTCTGAAGCTTTAACCTGGTTGGAGCACAGGAGCTTTCCGGCCCTATGGATACTGTGGTGTCTTACGCACTGTTAGCTCATCCAGATGCCTCCCCTGGATTTAAAAGCAGCCAGCAGAAAGACGTTGCAAAAACCAAAGTCACAAGGAAAGCGCCCGGCGCCTCAGAGCTGCCCGACGCCCCAGCTCCCGGTGTCAGTCTGGTGCGAGACCTGTCACCACAGCGCAGCCGGGGCACGCAAACCCGGCTGCCAAACGGGGCCAGCACCGCCAGGGCTGCGGGCCCAGCGGGTCACTCACAGCGACGGCAGGAACGGCAGAACGCACAGACACGTATGGCAGGAACGGCAGAACGCACAGACACGTATGG
This sequence comes from Columba livia, assembly GCF_036013475.1. Taxonomy (NCBI): domain Eukaryota; kingdom Metazoa; phylum Chordata; class Aves; order Columbiformes; family Columbidae; genus Columba; species Columba livia. The sequence goes on from NC_088607.1 coordinate 449,365, forward strand.
CAGGAACGGCAGAACGTACAGACACGTATGGCAGGAACGGCAGAACGTACAGACATGTATGGCAGGAATGGCAGAACGCACAGACACGTATGGCAGGAACGGCAGAACGTACAGACACGTATGGCAGGAACGGCAGAACGTACAGACATGTATGGCAGGAACGGCAGAACGCACAGACACGTATGGCAGGAATGGCAGAACGCACAGACACGTATGGCAGGAACGGCAGAACGTACAGACACGTATGGCAGGAACGGCAGAACGTACAGACATGTATGGCAGGAACGGCAGAACGCACAGACACGTATGGCAGGAATGGCAGAACGTACAGACACGTATGGCAGGAATGGCAGAACGTACAGACACGTATGGCAGGAACGGCAGAACGTACAGACACGTATGGCAGGAATGGCAGAACGCACAGACACGTATGGCAGGAACGGCAGAACGTACAGACACGTATGGCAGGAACGGCAGAACGTACAGACACGTATGGCAGGAACGGCAGAACGCACAGACACGTATGGCAGGAACGGCAGAACGTACAGACACGTATGGCAGGAACGGCAGAACGTACAGACACGTATGGCAGGAATGGCAGAACGTACAGACACGTATGGCAGGAACGGCAGAACGTACAGACACGTATGGCAGGAACGGCAGAACGCACAGACACGTATGGCAGGAATGGCAGAACGCACAGACACGTATGGCAGGAATGGCAGAACGTACAGTCAGATATGGCAGAATGTACAGTCACGCATGGCTGGAACAGCAGAAGGTAACGGCAGAACGCACAGTCACGTATGGCAGAAGGTAACGTTAGAACGCACAGTCACGTATGGCAGAAGGTAACGGCAGAACGCACAGTCACGTATGGCAGAAGGTAACGGCAGAACGCACAGTCACGTATGGCAGAAGGTAACGGCAGAACGCACAGTCACGTATGGCAGAAGGTAATGGCAGAACGCACAGTCACGTATGGCAGAAGGTAATGGCAGAACGCACAGTCACGTATGGCAGAAGGTAACGGCAGAACGCACAGTCACGTATGGCAGAAGGTAACGTTAGAACACACAGTCACGTATGGCAGAAGGTAATGGCAGAACGCACAGTCACGTATGGCAGAAGGTAACGTTAGAACACACAGTCACGTATGGCAGAAGGTAACGGCAGAGGGCACGGCCCGACGCTCACAGTATCACAGTATGTTTGGGACGGGAAGGGACCTCAAAAGATCATCCAGTCCAATCCCCCCATGGAGCAGGAACGCCCAGGTGAGGTCGCACAGGAACACGTCCAGGCGGGTTGGAATGTCTGCAGAGAAGGAGACTCCACAACCCCCTGGGCAGCCTGTTCCAGAACTGCGCAGAGAGCGCAGACCTGAGATGCTGCTCAGGAAACGGGGAATCGTTTCCACTGACTGGGATGGGCAGCCGGACACCAGCGTGGCAGCGCACGCTGCTGCTGGACCACACCTCTCCTTCCCTTCAACCGCACTTCCCGCCTGCTTCTTTGAAATAAGGTAGAAATAGTCTCTTTTAAAGAAGAATGTAAATTCACATTTGCGTGCATGCAAAGAGCAGAACTATTCTTGTAATACACATCTTCCAAGACGTTAAGCATAAGATTGTCTGCTATCAAGTGCATTAAAATAGCTTTGTTTTGCTGACATCTCCAACCTCTGTTAACACATTCCCTCCAGGTAAGAAAGGAACTCTCAGTTCTTCATTCAAAACTCAGTTAATAATTCTAGTCAACAGGTTTTCTGATCTATGAGTTGTATAAACAATTACAGGCTTGATTAACACAAGCGCAGATTAGATAAAAGTTAATTTGGAGGAGTCTGCACCAAACAATCAAGCGTTACAAGCTCCAGTGCGATCCCCAAGGGCGAGCGCCACGCCGCCCTCCGTGCGCGCGCTGCCGGCCCTGCGCGCCAGAGCCGCGGCTGCCGCCGAGGAACGGGACAACCGCTCCGGCAGTCCAGCCGCGCAGAAGCGCCTTCCTTTTCCTTCAGCAGCATTCCGCCTCAGCCACCGCTGCTCTGCGCCGTGTGCAGAACACAGCGAGCTTCAAAACCAGCAGCTTGTGCTCGTGCTCAGGCAAAAATGACGACATAACAGCTAAGGTCCGCAGGTATCACTGAAATATAAATGATAGATAGACATAATGCCAACACACAGAGGTGTTACAGATAAGACTGCACACACTTCCTAACTTCAGTATTTAGTATGGTTACTCACTTTTTTTTTTTACACAAATCATATTACATGTATTTAAAAGTAAAAACGGAGAAATGAGGAATTCCATGTAGAACAACTTTTCTGTCCTGCTTAAAATACTGGCAAATTTGAAACTGAACTGCTCACGTTGACTGACTAAGAGCCCAAACAGTCTGTTATCCTCAGTGTATGACAGTAGCAGAGTCGTGCAAAGTATCCTGTGACTGTCCATGGCCCTGCAGGACGGACCGACAGGCGGTGCGGGAGCTGGAGCATCCACGCGAGACACTTGTACCATTTACCTCCAGCTGTTCGGGGTTCATTTTTTGTCAAGATGCTCCTTCTAGCTCCTTTTCCACCTTGTTTCACAAACCTGTTTCAGTTACACTCATTTTATTTAACCAGAAGGATTTCTGGCAGGTGGGTTAATGCAAAACTCATCCAAAATTCAAAACTGAACAAAACTTCCAAAAGGTTCTAATTAAACCAACACCATTAATGTAACACTCAGTGTTGTCAAAATGTAACTGAACATTTGAGGAACTGTTAACGAGCTCCGTAACCAAGGAGCAGGCTGTCCAGTGAACTACCGGTGTCGCAGTTCACAAGGATGAGAGCTGCTTGCCAGTTGTTTGGGGAAAATAAACCATTAAGAGCATCAGCAATATTAGTGCACTCCAGCTGTTGACAGGTATTGTCCAAGATGATTGGACAGAAATAGTGACTGCAGTGTGAAACGTGTCCTGACACCACAAACCGCCCTGTCAGCAGCGTCCTACCTCGAAACACAGCCCGCCACCCTGCGCACACGAACGCCTCCTTACCCGGCGCTTCGGGCCAGGAACAGTTCTCCTCGTGAACGCCTCTCGCGCACCAACAGCTGAACTGTGTGACGGGGGGCGAGCTGCAGCTCCGCCGGGACGCGGTGCACCCCCGCGCCGCGGTGACCCCGCAGCGCCCGTGCCCGCCGGACTCTGCTCTCCGCGTCAGGACGCGCCCAGCCGCGCGGGGACCGCGACACCCCCCCGGCAACGGGAGAACCGAGCCTCGCCATCTTCGGTGCAATAGAGGTCATTCTGAAATGCTGCGCATCCTACGTCTAGATCCACGTGCAGTCATCCGGGCAAACTTCATCACAGCTGGGGTGTGGAAATGCCTCCTATTCAAAGACCACTTGTTCTCATCTATTAGTTGTCTCCACGTTTTACATCACTGAATTGTTTCTAACAAAAGATACTTGAGACAGGATGAAATTTTAAAGCATGGATGCAAATGGAGCTCTTCATGAGAAGAGCTGAGACAGTTTTGATTTGGTCCATTTTACTTTGGAACTTGAGTATGAGTCTTCGCATTTACTAAACATTCTCTCATCTTTCTATTTACATGTGATTAAGAGACAACTTCAAAAGGGGAAAAATCCCAACCACTGTTCAACAGCAAATTGTTTACTATTTGCATATTCTGTAAGAAAATGTTGGAACAATTTCCCTTCAGCTCTGACACCCTTTCAGATTGTCCAAGATGCTTCCACCAGAGCAAGGACAGTCAATGTCGGCTGCTCTAAGCTCTGGGTGCTCTGAAAGTTGTAAGGCCCAAGATATAAATACAAATATTTTGATATTTTTAATTGACAAGGTCCCAACTCAGCATTAGTGTGAGCTGGTGCACGAATGTGATTTCAGTCAAATGTCATTTGACCAATCAAAGTATCACATCTAATTTTTGTCAGCTTCCAGATCATTAGTTTCTTCCTCCAAATTGAATTACCATTCTGTTTCCCTGAATCTGAAAGGGAGATTCAGGTTCCCTAGTTCTCTTCCTAACAAATGACCCCATGTAATTTATCTTCATATGCTCATCTTAGCCAGCAGATAGTTAAAGCTAAGCAGTAAAACACACCGCTGTTTGAATTAAATTAGCTGCTTCATATGTACCAAAATAGTAATAAGCCTTCCCGATGCTCTGCCGAGCTAACTAGCCACGATATGCATCTCACTTAAGCCAGCTCGGGAGGGTAAACACAGTCCTGCAAACACGGTAGGTAAAGCACAATGCGTTATGCAGCTGCTCCTCGCAAAGACTGCGCTAACACCATGGTGATCGCACCAACAAGCAGAGTCAAAGGTGACAACAAAAGGGGGGTCACCCGGGCAATGGGGCAGCCAGGGGTAAGAGGGTAAACAGGGCTCGAGCCGTGACTGCGGGCACAACACAAAACGGGGAGGTTAATGACACGGGCTTTTTCTCTGAATCTTTTTCATGGACTTATGTCGGGCATATTGCTTTTTGGCTTCACATACCTCTTCGGAAAATACATGTCTGCTATATGCTTCAGACTTAACATTTCTGTACCACCAGTGTAACTCTGGACGTCTTCCATTTGAAAAAGCCAAACACCCAGAGCCTTTTCCCTCTTCTAGCGAGCAACAACCGCCCCTTTGCTTTCCACCAGAATGCTCCCCATAGAGAATCTCCCCTCGCCGGTTCCGAACGGCCTCTGGCTCAAGGGCAGTGACAGTGGGAACCTGCGCCAGTGCCTGCGGGTGGCCCTGTCGGGGCAGGCGCTGTCCCGAGCCCATGGGCCTGTCCTGTGTCCATGGTCCTGTCCCGTGTTCATGTTCCTGTCCCATGCCCGTGGTTCTGTCCCATGCCCGTGGTTCTGTCCTGTGCCCATGGTCCTGTCCCGTGCCTGTGGTCCTGCCCTGTGCCTGTGGTCCTGTCCGGTGCCTGCGGTCCTGTCCAGTGCCCATGGTCCTGTCCGGTGCCCGTGGTTCTGTCCCATGCCCGTGGTCCTGTTCCATGTCCCTGGTCCTGTCCCGTGCCCCCGGTCCCGTGGGCAGGCGCTGTCCCGGCAGCGGCAGGGCATGCCGGCTGTGCTGCTCAGCGCCGCCCAGCTCACAAACCGGGTTATTCAGCAGCATTAGCGCCTGTGGGAGAGCAGCGAGGGACGCACTCTACCGCTTTAATAAGAGTAATGTACTCCACTAAATGTAGGTAATACTGCTCCTGTTACAAGTGGATAAATGTAATTATGAATAATGCTGGCTTGTTGGGAAGGACCCAGTGCTGGCTTGTTTCAGCAGAACAGTCCGATGTGACTGTATGTGACTGTGATTGAGCTAACTGTCTTTTCTGGTTTAGAGCAAGTTACTTTTGGGCTGTAATTTACAAATTCTCATACTGGAAAAAAATTACTGCAAAGCTGAGGCAACATGTGGGACAGGGTTTGAGTTCCAAACTACCAGGCTTTTCAACAGCATTTTCAGCCAAGAACACAGGGAGCAGCCTGCCTAACAGCAAAGACCACGGTCTGTTCAGAACTTGCTTTACTTTCTGCTGGCAGCACAGTTTGTAGCCCTCATGCAGTAATGCTCACTGCGCTGATCTCCCCCTCTTTCCCTTTGCCACAGTTCCTTAAAACAAACAGAACTGCTTTCTTGGGTGATTCTATCCAGTCCCTCACAGATTACAGACACAAGCGATTTTCATTTGAAAATTAATGCAGAATGATGGCGAGAGTGGTACTGGTTTAATCTGAGGAGAGAAAAGGGGATAAGAGCTGCCTGAAAACCACTGTAATGATTAAATTCTAGTTGTTCTGAAGGAAATGACAGCTGTCTTTTCTGCGTCCAGCCGCGAAGCTGGTTCTGTGCTCCAGCCTAGGATGCTGGAAGAACCTGGACAATGTCCCATAGGAACTTGTTCCTCAGGTGCTGAGGGACCCACTGGCGATTTAAGGTACCTCACTGATACCTGGAAGGTGTTTTACGGTGCAGGAATGAGTATGAAGCATTTCTATTTGGTGGAAAATACTTCTTAATTGGCAGGAAAATCGCAAGTTGTAAAAGTAACTGATAAAGCAGCCATAAAAATAATCTTGAGTTTTAGCAATTTTTAATCTATTCAAGTCCCTAACTCCCCGTTTTGTGGGACACCAGGATCCAGGAGCATCACTGCAGTAGCGGTCTAAGAACCGGGAATGCTGTTTGCTGGAGTCCTGCGCCGGGCTGCTGATTTACGTCCCTTGAAAACACGCGGGGCCACTGGCGAGGACACTGGTCAGGAAAGACAGCCCACTGGAACTGAAAGCGCCACCCTGCCCTCCCGTTGCACACGCAGAGGTGACGGGTGGACGCGGGCGGCGGCACCGCGGGGCTGGGTGCCGCGGCACAGCGCGCCGCCCCGCTGCCCCTGCCGAGGGAAGGGACGCGAGCACGTCCGGAAATGCTGCATGCGGGGCGGCCTGGCTCACCCGCTAGTGCAAAAATACATGTATCACTGTGCAACCTACTAGAATAAAAACGGGTCATGGGATAAAATACGAGGGTAGAGAACAAATAGATTACAGACTAAACAGGATTCTGGCAGAATAAGGGACCAGAGCCAGAGAGAATTACAAAGGAGAAACGCTCTTCCAAGAGTAAATGAGATTCAAGCTGTCTCCCGGTGAGAGGTGTCACAGCCAAGACATTGCCAGTGCAGAGGGTCTGCTCGAGAAAAATACCACACAGAGGATATCTCAGACACAAACATATGTCCAACCAGTAAATTACATGACAGCCTAATGCAACAACAAACAAGAATAGGTCACTTTAAGAGAATGATTAATACGTGAGATTACTGTGCATGCAGACTTATCTGAAAGCAAACCTTGTAGGTGGGTGTGAACCCTTGCTGAAGTCAGCTCCTATCTTTGCTATACAACAGCTACAAGAATAATTATAATAATTAATGGAGAGCAGTGATAAAGGTAACAATTGCCCACCTGTATATTGACTGACCACAATGTCGTTACTTCTCTTTCACACCTCCCACACTTGCAGCGATTGCTGACTCGCACCAGCTCCTTTCCAGCCGCGCGCTGTTTGCTCACGGCCAGGCTGCTCGGCCCATGACGGACAGAGCTTGCAGACTCCAGAATTCTGGATTGTGTTTAGTCTCCAATGGCTAAGGCTGCTATGGGCTACGTTAGATTAAAAAGGGTAATGAGATGAAAACATGAATATTCACTATATAAAGTCTCAAAATACAGGAGTAGAGGAATGGGTGCATAACGTCTGAAAATACTCCATCAGAAGGGGTCTTTATATTCTGTGTAAAAATAGCAGACTTGTGGTGCAGCCCCTGATTCCATATTAAGCTGTGACTCCTCGTCCAGACTGCCTTCGCTTCTGGCCAGTTTGAGGAGGACGGAGGAAGGACTGAGGCTGTGGAGGCAGCGGTTCATCCCTTCTGCTCCCAGCCCCGGGGAAGACCACCGAGGCCGGGCGGGCCGTGGAGAGGCACAGTTCTCGTGTGGGGAGAGGAGCAGCCCCTGCCTGCGAAGGATGGCGGCATTTCTGCAGACCCCGCTCGCTCGGCGGGCTCCTGGTGACCCTGCTCAGAGCAGAGGTGTCGGGTCCCTGCGGCAGCGGCTGCCGGGGACACGGCGTCCACAGGGGTACCGGGAGAGCAGCCACTCTAACCAACGCTCTAACCCTAGCCGCTCACAGTCCTGCAGCGACGTTCACTGACACGGGCTCACGAGTCCCGCAGCGACATTCACTGACATGGGGCCAGAACAGTCCTGCAGTGACATTCACTGACACGGGGCCAGAACAGTCCTGCAGTGACATTCACTGACACGGGGTCACAATGAGTCCTGCAGTGACATTCACTGACACGGGGTCACAACGAGTCCTGCAGTGACATTCACTGACACGGGGTCAGAACAGTCCTGCAGTGACATTCACTGACTCGGGCTCACAACGAGTCCTGCAGTGACATTCACTGACATGGGGTCACAATGAGTTCTGCAGTGACATTCACTGACATGGGGCCAGAACAGTCCTGCAGTGACATTCACTGACACGGGGTCACAATGAGTCCTGCAGTGACATTCACTGACATGGGGCCAGAACAGTCCTGCAGTGACATTCACTGACACGGGGTCACAATGAGTCCTGCAGTGACATTCACTGACATGGGGTCACAATGAGTTCTGCAGTGACATTCACTGACATGGGGCCAGAACAGTCCTGCAGTGACATTCACTGACATGGGGCCAGAACAGTCCTGCAGTGACATTCACTGACATGGGGCCAGAACAGTCCTGCAGTGACATTCACTGACATGGGGCCAGAACAGTCCTGCAGTGACATTCACTGACACGGGGTCACAATGAGTCCTGCAGTGACATTCACTGACATGGGGCCAGAACAGTCCTGCAGTGACATTCACTGACACGGGGTCACAACGAGTCCTGCAGTGACATTCACTAACACGGGGTCAGAACAGTCCTGCAGTGACATTCACTGACATGGGGTCACAACGAGTCCTGCAGTGACATTCACTGACATGGGGCCAGAACAGTCCTGCAGTGACATTCACTGACATGGGGCCAGAACAGTCCTGCAGTGACATTCACTGACATGGGGCCAGAACAGTCCTGCAGTGACATTCACTGACATGGGGCCAGAACAGTCCTGCAGTGACATTCACTGACATGGGGTCCTGCAAACCCTTGTGCAAACCTACCTGCACAGACATTAACAGGGATTTACTGAGCTACCTTCAAGTAATTCCATTTATAGCTACAAATTCAATTTATAACTATAATACACTATAACTATATATTCTCACAGAACTAGTATTATATACATAATTATGACCTGCACCTATCAAAATTAATGTATGATTAAAATGTATGATTAAAAATATTAACAAATTTATGTAAAGTCCAACAAGTACCATTTACATATTGCTTAGTAGTTTCAAAACTCAAAAGGGAAGTGCTGTTTTGAAAGGGCATAAAAAGAGTCAAATTCTGGCTAGATCAAAACAAAGAACTTCAATTCAATTCAAGTTACACCCAACTAATCCACAGGGGTAACTGAGGACCGCCGTCCCCTGCCGCCCGCAGCGCGCCCAGGCCCCGCGCTCCGCTCCTGCAGCTGCTGTTGGCGTGGCGGCAGCGACCGTTTGCCGTGGAGCGCAGGAGCAGCCTGGCTGCAGCACTCGTCTCCGCTCACGGGCCCTGGGCCGGCAGCACCCGCTCCAGCTTTGGCTTTTTGACCCTGTGCCTGTTGCGTTCCCAACGCACAACCCAGGACAGACGCGGTACCGGGGCGGGGGAACGCTGACGCCGTGCCTGACAGGCTGCTTTTCCTCTGAGGTCTTGCTGCAACCAAAGCATTTTACTTCTCTTTTGAAACTTCTCATGTCAAGTTTCAACCTGCAACAAATTTTAATGGTCATTATGAACTTAAAAAGCCTTGAAAAATAGCTTTTCTAAATATAGCACTGACTGTCCTGGCTTTTAGAGATTTAAGCCAGGACCATAAGGTTATACTGGTTTAACTACACTGTGTTTTTATGCAGCCTGTCACTAGGGACGGTCAATGCACCTTCCCCCAGAGGGTTTGAGCAGAGGTGGGTCCTCACTCAGGGAGCACGAGGCACGGGGGATTCGCATTCACTTGCCGCGGAGGCCCCGGCTGAGCCTGAGCCCCTCAGGCACCAAGGGCGAACAGCGCAGCCGGGCGCTGGCTCGCGGCCGCCCAGGGCGGGCAGCGGCGCGGGGGCCGGCAGAACGGCCTGCGCCACGGCTCAGAGACAGCACGGACTCACTCGCTTAAACAAATGTATGTTAAAGTGTTCTTGACTCCGTATAGGCTCTCCACTCCCTACAGAATGAAAAAGTAACTCTCTATTTGATGCTTATTACAACATCAACATTTTACTTTTAGGAACCATTAGCATAGGCACTGGAAAGGAAATAAGGAAAGGTTTATATCAAGTTCAGCTTTAAAAGCTGGTATTAAACAGCATGATGCAGTAGCTGGAAATATACAAAGACCTAGTTTTTTGCCAAGACCTGTGAATAATGATTTCTGAGATGTCTTCTCTAACAAGTAGCAAGAGTTAAGTGCTCTCACTAATTAGTGAATGTAGTTTACAATCAACTGAAAAGAGAAGTAACAGACTACAGAAAAGCACACCGAAGGTAAATTTAGATGAGCATAGTGAGACTGGCAACTATAAATACAGTGGAGAAGAACAAAACACCAGAGAATATTACAACACGTTATCATCTCATTATGGCGTTGAACAGTTTGAAATTCACCCAGGAAGTCAGCATTGCTGTTACCACCCCTATTGCAATGCTGTCCCAGCGAAATGGAAAATGAGCAACAAGAAGCTTTGACAGCTTCAGAATTTTAGGTCCCTAAATAAAAAGACAGAAAGAATCCTGGGGGTTTTAAGAGCAGTTTCTGTAAGTTTGCCTTTTTTCACAGTCTCAGTGGTGTATTTCATGACAAATGCCTTTTCCTTCGTTCTTCTCACTCCCGGATGTTTCCTGTCCGGTCCCGGCGCTCCCGGCACGGTCCCGCACGCGGCCCCGGCGCGCGGGCACATCGCCACGCAACACGGGCACAGCCTACGGTGCCGCGTGGGAAGACACTGGAACTTTTCAACCGAGTACCAAAGTTTTACACAACAACTTGCTCATAAGGTTTGTCTAAAGAGCAAAGCATGGTGATTTCCTTCACAAAACCTCTTACCAGTGTAGAAATAGATGCCTACACGGCTGTCGTGGCTTCATTAGAAATTCAGGAAAAGTGACATAAAAGAAGCAGATATATCAATATAAATCAATTAAACCACAGACATGCACAGAAATGTCCTCCATTCAGATGATCACAACAGAATAACTTCTTTCATAATCTTAAATGTACACCAAGAATATGCAAGAATCAGATTTGATTATTTTCTCAGTCCATATGTATAAGCACTTTGGGGACACCAAAACTTCCAAATACTCCCTAGAACAGCCATACATTTACCCTCGTTTTTGTAACCACAGACTCAAATTTAATTTTGATTCTGAAAATACTTGTACAGTCACAGCTGAGAAAAATGCTACTGGAGAAAAGCAGCGTGGTCACCCCGCCGCCCGGCCCGGGAGAAGGGACTGCGCTCCTGCTTGCCATTTAAATCAGGACGTGGCACCAGGGTCTGACCCAGAGCCGACCCCGATGAAGGGGCCGCGGCACGTCCCGGCCAGGACCAGGGTGTGTGTCACAGCAGGGAGCCGGGGACAGGGCCGGTGACCGCAGCGCGTGTCCCCCCCGCAATCTGCGCCACTGGAACACTGCTCGGGGCGGCGGGAACACAAACCGGGGACAGGGCCGGTGACCGCAGCGCGTGTCCCCCCCGCAATCTGCGCCACTGGAACACTGCTCGGGGCGGCGGGAACACAAACCGGGGACAGGGCCGGTGACCGCAGCGCGTGTCCCCCCCGCAATCTGCGCCACTGGAACACTGCTCGGGGCGGCGGGAACACAAACCGGGGACAGGGCCGGTGACCGCAGCGCGTGTCCCCCCCGCAATCTGCGCCACTGGAACACTGCTCGGGGCGGCGGGAACACAAACCGGGGACAGGGCCGGTGACCATAGCGCGTGTCCCCCCCGCAATCTGTGCCGCTGGAACGCTGCTCGGGGCAGCTGGAACACAAACCGGGGACAGGGCCGGTGACCGCAGCGCGTGTCCCCCCCGCAATCTGCGCCACTGGAACACTGCTCGGGGCGGCGGGAACACAAACCGGGGACAGGGCCGGTGACCGCAGCGCGTGTCCCCCCCGCAATCTGTGCCGCTGGAACACTGCTCGGGGCAGTGGGAACACAAACCGGGGACTGCGCGGGGGAGTTTGGGTTAACCACAAACCCACCACCGACTCGGAGCAGCAACGCATCCACCCAGACCAGGTGTGATCCTGTATCAACAGCATCTTGTGATATAGTCCAGAGAATAAACAGTTTATGCTGATAAAAAAAGAACTGATAAGTAACTTTGTCTGCTTAAACTCCAAGGGATGTGACCTCTTCCATTCATCTCAAGAGCACACTGGACCTCGAGCACGCTTTCTGAGGTAAAAATTTACAAGTAAGGCAGGAATGCAACTGGGCTATTGATTTGTAGAACTCTTTGTGCAAACTGGATAATTAATTGTATGCACAAATGATGAAGCAAATGAAATAAAAACTGTCCTAACTGATCTTTCATCTTTTGAGACGTGAAGTGCAGTACTAAATGCACTCAGTCCCATTTCAACCAGGATACCCGGACTTCAGTTGTTGGCTGGCATCCCATGATGTAAAACCGTAACACCATGGATTAAGAACAGAAGTAAGAGGGCAATTCACAGACTGAATCAATGGACTGTAATTAAAATCTCATTTATAAAGGAAGTTCTGAAACAGCACTTTAAGGCTATCATTACAACTGCTCACAACTTCACTCTGATTTCAGATGCTCGCTCATTAAGCACATAAGCCTGACACGAGAAATGACGAGAGCTTTCTGTGTGTCCCTCCAGTGACAAAGGCTTTGTTTGATGCATTTGCAGAACAAATGCGTGCATCACACACTTTCCAGCTAAGAGTACCAAGAAGATGGAAGAAGTAGTTTCTAAATATACAGGACTAATCACATCCTCCTTTGGTTAAAAATACAAAATCTAGTATGACTGGATATATGACAAATATCTTACACGTGAAGCTCATATTTACAAAGAGTATATAAAAGCAGTTAAACCATGATAAGCTACTGATTTTTTTTTTCCAGAAGAAAAGAAAAAATGAGGGAAAAATGGAGGAGAAACTACTGACCTGCAGTAACTCTCCCGGCTGTGAACCGGTTCTGCTGCAGTTCATTTGGCAGGACTTCTCACCGAGCCGAGCACCACAGCATTGTTTTGGTTGGAAGAGACCCTCAAGATCACGGAGCCCAACCGAGCTCGGTGCAAGGATCACGGAGCAGAAACCAGGATTCCCTCGCTGTGTGGCCCAGACCACGAGGAGGGATGGGCGAGAAAGGCACCCTAAGGCAAGCCGATCTCCTCTTTGTATATGCATGAATCTAGCTGGTTGGCTTTACATCTTGTATTTTTAGGAATATTCTAATATTAAATTAGCATATTTTGTCAGTATTTTCTGCTTGAGTTCAAATAAATGTTGTGTTATATAAGCTCAGTGTTAGCACCTCTTCCAAGGCAGTGCCAGCTTTCAGTGTGTAAAACTTATCACTATTGCTATCATTACTACTCCTTAGTCACAGAGCTGCACGCTGATCCCGCACACTGCCCCCCGGCAGAGAACAGCAGCACAGGGCTGGGGTCTCCAGGGCTGGGGTCTCCAGGGCTGGGGTCCGTGGGGCTGGGGTCTGCAGGGCTGGGGTCTGCAGGGCTGGGGTCTGCAGGGCTGAGGTCTCCAGGGCTGGGGTCCGCGGGGCTGGGGTCACCAGGGCTGGGGTCCGCGGGGCTGAGGTCTCCAGGGCTGGGGTCTGCGGGGCTGAGGTCTTCAGGGCTGGGTGCAGGGGGCTGAAGGTTCTGCTGAGCCCCTTCCCACCCCTGGCTGCTCACGGAGCCCCAGCTGGGAACTGGTGGGCACAGAGGTGACGGGGTGAGCCTGGAAATGGCTTTGCAGCTGCTCCCGGGGTCTGGACAGGGTCTCTGCTCAGACGTGTCTCCTTCCACCTCAGCAGTGCGGACGGTTTGTTTCCAGCGCCCGAGGGAGGTGAAGAGCAGACAGTGCCGAGTTCCACATCCCCCAGCGCTGCCGAGCTGCGGCCACGGCACGGCACCGGCACTGCGCGGCGGTTTGAGGCAGGAACACAGGAATGCCACCAAATTCAGTGTGTTTGGGGAGGTGGATCCAGCCACAGCTCCATTCTGGCCGTCCCTCGAGGAGCAGTGGGGTCACTCGGGCCTGACGGATCCCCCAGCACTCTGACAGCAGCCGTCTGCCTCGCTCCCTGTGGATCAGTGCTAGGAAGGGACACACACGATCTTTTTCCCAGCTGCCCGTTTTCACCTGGGAAGGGCAAGAGCAGCTCTCTGTCACGTCCCACGGGCAGCGTCCTGTGGCCACCTCGCTCTTCCTGCGGCTCTCACCGCTCTCCCCCAACACTCCAGAGCATCCTTGCCTGTTCCTCCCTCCTCCGCAGCCCCGTCTCGCTGTCCTGGCCTCTCACCAGCCAGTTTGCTGGAGCTTTCCTCTTCCGGCCGTTTCTGCCTGAGCGTGAGCAGAGCCCATCCCTGTCCCTGTCCCTGTCCCTGTCCCTGCCCTGTCCCTGTCCCTGTCCCTGCGCAGCTACCAGGCGGCTCCTCCGCGGCGCCGGTTCCACCCGTGTCTCGCTCACGGAGGTTTCCCGGCTACAAGCTCCAGCGGGACGTGAGGGAGAGAAGGCTCATTTGGTACTTGCCCACAGCCTCACAGCGGATGGCCCTTGGTAGCTGTGAGGAAAATCCTGGGTTGCGTCCACTCTGGCTCTAATTTGCAAGAAACATAACCACTAAAATAATAACAAACATATCTCTACTGAGAACTGGATGTATTTGTGAAAAGAAATTTTTCAAGGGTTTAGACCTTGGCCAGACGTTCACAGTGTTTCACAGGCAGACCAAGAGTACAACTGAGATACAAAGACTGCTCACACCAGATTTCTGATCTTCACTGAGAGCAGAATGACACCAAACGGTACTGACGGAAAGGTCTGAGGAATCTGCAAGCCATTCATGCTACAGTGTATTTTTGCCAAACTGTCCTGGCTGAAAGCACTAATGTTGGTGAAACCAAGTAGAAGAGCATTTCTGGGAAAGAATTCCTACGCATTCCCCCTCAGCCCCTGTTACCCTGACCAGGCACATGGCTACTGAAATACACCCAGAGACGTACACACTGCTGGTCTGCCGCTACCATAATCAATAGGAACAATTCAGAGCCGCGGTAACCTCGCCATGCATACTGCCACTGTCCCAGGGGATCGATACGATCAGCATCGCAGCTGGCTGGTGAGAAATAATGAGATTATGATACCAAAATGGCATGCTTTCCCAGTTTTTCCTTAGTGTATGCCAAAACACCATACCTTTCTATCTGTCCACAAAGAACAAAGTAGCAATATTTAAGAACATTGTGTCTGTTAAAAAAGAAGCATACAAAAAGTATGTTTTTATCTATGATTTCCTGTAACTCAACTTCAACCCTCTTTGTGACTGCAGTATTTCCCTCCTGGAAAAGCAGCTGTGAGATTTGACTTCTTCATGCTTGGAAAGGGCCACATGTTTAAAACTGTACCAAGTTTTCCATGGATTTCTCCTGAACAGCGCTGCCGTCTGCAAAAACCTTGGTGTCGTTTGGTAGCAATACTTCTCTATTCACAGCTAAAATTCACCAAAGGAATATAGCTGATTAAAATCATGCATGTGTACTAAAAAAAGGGCAAAACTATTCTAACGGTATTAGCAGTTATATAACCTGTTTACTGAAACCGAAAAGCAGAATTTGGGTTCCTGCTGTCTCTCCTGATGCCCCCGGAGCCCCTGGAGCTCTGGGCTCCATCCCCGCGCGCCACCGCTGGGCAGTTTCCAGCTGTGCTGTCAATGAGGTTTTAAACAGGTTAAGTGGTCCAGCGCCTACAGTCAGCAGGCGTGTCCGCGCACAGCCGCGCCGGGCTGTGTCACCGCCGCGGCGCAGGACGGGACCGCTGACGTCAGACCGGGGGCGCTGCGGGCGCTGCGGGCACGTGGCTCAGGGACTGGTGCAGGGGATGTGGGAGAACGAAACGCTGCTGAAAACAAAGATCGTTACCATTTCTGCAACACATATGGGAACACTCACATTCCACCTACAGTGCTAGTAACAATTATGTTTTAGCTAGCTAGTTAAATGAATGGATTATATTTGAATCTTACCTGGGAGGAAACGAGATGTCCAGTTCATACAATCTGTCTTTAAAGACTGACAGCTCTCTGTCAAATTCTAAAAGCTATAAAAGACAGAAATAAACGTTTTCACTCTTTAATGTTGAACCGAAGCAATTTGAAAATATTAATACTACATTATATAAAAGAAAATAAACAGAGACTTTGATTACACAGCCTGAGGTATATCCCTCATACAACAGTTTTTTAAACACAATGCGAACCGCTCAGCACTATTTGATACCTAAACAGTTCATTGAGAAAAGCGTTCAGTATGTCCCTTTTCACTCAGCGAAACACGCAACACTGGCTCTTTACAGCGCTGACCTATGTGTACATGTACCATTGCAAGAGAGCTGATTTGTTTCAAATTTTGTTAGCAATCTTTTCAGAGATAAAGCGGACTAGCATTAAAAAGTACAGCAAACTGATATGATAATCAGCCCACAAAAATGCCAGCAAGAGTGTTATATTACTTTATATTATCTTCAGCTGAGATAAGAAGGTACATTAAACACAAGGATGTGCACATCACTCTTCCTGAGCAAAGACAAGCAGTGTTTTGCACACCTATTCGGGGTGGCGCCTGTCGATAGCAGGAAAGGGGATACGTGACAATCGGTAAAATGTGTTCCCAGGCAGCCAAGATACAGTCCTGCAAGCAGAGATTTAACAGAGACGTTCCAAAGTCTAGATTCAATGTCCCGTATAAATATTAGTTCTTGCCAAATTTGTTTTCCCCTGGACCCCTACAGAGAAAATAAAGATCTGTAGACTTTTGTTCATAAACACAAACCTGCTCATAACGAGTCAATGATAATCACCCACATTAAACCAGTAACTGTTCTGATGGACATAAACAACCTTATTTCAGAACCGTGGCGGGTGCTGAGCCTGATGTCCCCGTGCATTAGCGAGGTGCAGGACGAAAAGCTCACTCTCTGCACTGTTAGTGGCCGTCGCTCTAAGTGCCGCTTTCTGTTCTGACAAGCGTGCCATCCCAACAGCACCCGCACCACGGCGGCGTGTTTGCCGCGCTCATTAATCATGTCCCATCGCACAGCTGCGCTGATACCATTGTATGAGCGCGGAGCCTCCCAAAGAAATGAGATTGTGTCCCTCTTCCTCCTCTGTCACCTCATAAATCATTCCTGAAACGTGCAATTAGCAGCTACTTGTACACATTAATTATCTGTGTGAAAAGCAGCTACCTGAGCACCTGCCCGGCTGGAGCGGCCTCTGCCAGGCCCTGCCGCAGCCTCAGCTGCGCTCCGACCTGCTCCCGCGCGAGGATGAGGATGGGGCGGGGATGGGGCGGGGATGGGGATGGGAACGGGGATGGGATGGGGATGAGGATGGGGATGGGAACGGGCATGAGGATGGGATGGGGCTGCCACGTAACGGGCAGCGCTCCCTGCTCCGGTGCAGCTGACACCAGCTCGGGGATGGGATGTTGGATTTTGCAAAACAAGTAACTGCAGGTACTTTGTACATGTTTTGCCATCTGATCAAAGCCTGAGTACCCACAATGTTTGGATAAATATTCATAAACATCTGTGTGCAGAGTTACGGTATGGATCTAATAATACGCTCAATCCCACAAATGTTGGGATGGTTCAGCCGTTATTCTCACTGAAATAACCTCAACATACGTCAGGAAAAAGTGGTTCATCACTCATGCTTCCAGAGTGTGATCCTATATTTAAGTATGTATAGCCACAACACGTACATATGGACTGGCTCCGAAAACAAATGCTACTGTCCCTTTCTTGCTGCAAGTGTCTCCACTGTAAGCACACGATCTGCCCAAGGTGAATCTAGTACAGGAAAATCACCTACCATCCCCAGTTAAACCTTCTCTTTGAAATGCGCTTCTATTAATACAGTGCAAATACATTTTTCCTACTGTTGCCAAGTAAACAGATCAGAGCAGGAAAGTGGAAGCATCAGGAGAAAGAGGGTTATTTCTGAAGTGTGAAACTGCAAGGACTGAATAAAGGAACAATGCTCCACAGAACACAATGGTATAAATTACTCATGGGCATTCCAAGGGCGGGCGATGTTAAATAGATGCATTGTCCTCTCACACCAATTCACACTTTCAAAATTTTACACATTCAGATTGTTCTTGCTGCGATGATATTTGCAAACTAAAGGGAGGCCGGGGTCTAGAGGACTAAGCGTTCAGATGTGCATTGTTACCCAAAGCAGTCTCTGGTGTGTTTGCTGCAGTTGCGTGTTCAGCTGTGCCCGTGCTGCGCGGATGAGCTGCGCACGCAGGGGACGGAGAGGACAGGCACAAGAAAAGGGCGCAGTGTGCGCTCGCTCTCTAGCAGCTCCTCACGTCCCAGGTGGAGGGACGTCTTTAACCCGAAATGACAAAGCCAAAACTCACAATGACCCAGCTGGACCTCAAAGGCCAACGAGGTGCCTAGAAGAAATATTCAGGGAATGCTTCTTACAGACAACTTATTCTCACATGTGAAACAGTTCAATATTTTCACTGGATTATTTGCACAAACTTTTATTTCTTGTTGTATTTTAAATAATTATTTTATTTCAACAAATTATTTATATTTTCCTAGATATTAAACGGTTGTGTTACAGCATCTGAACCTTCTCCTCAAATGTACAGGGAGCCTGCAGCTCCTCGGCACCGCGTCCCTGTGTCTGCTGTACAGGGTACAGGGTGCCGGCAGCTCCTTGGCACCACCGCGAGGGCATGAACATCAGCGTAGGCCAGGTGATACTGAGAAGCAGCCAGAACCTCACAGGCTAATGTCTTTACTCTAAAAGTACATATCCTTGTATTTAAAAAAATCCACCTTGAACTTACTCTATTCATGACAATTTTCATCAGAAACTTCCCACTTATTTCCATATTGTACACTAAACAGCACTGTGAACAAGGTCATCCCTGTAACAGTAAACATGAGTATATCTACCAGTCTAAATGCCTTAAAAATGACAAAGAAATTAAGTTCAAGGCCTAAAAATCAATATATTGTTCCATGTAATTTACTCATTATAAGATCATCCTTAAGAACCAAATCTTTAAGGTGTTACATGACGTGCTGGGGTAATTTGAACAATTACACGGAGATTTTAAAATGCTGTGGCTGGAAGTTAATTCCAGAACTATATGTCATAGGCAGTTCACCAATGTATTTATACCCAAATGATAGCAAGGATGATCCAGCGCATGTGCTTATCTGCTGTAACCACTGCGCTGCTGATACTACGTCAAGATATTTGCTTTACAATGTCCAGTGAGCAGCCCAACATGAATGTTTGCTTAACATCTCCCAGACAAAGACAGCGTCCATCCACACGAGTCACACAGCTACAGGCAGCCCGTAGCCCACCAGGCACAGCCAGCCCGCCGGGGAGCGCGGCCGCGCGGCACGGTGCGGTGAGCGCGCTGCACCCGCCTGGCCCTGCGGGAAGAATCACAGGGCACACGATCATTTTTAAAAACAGGTTAAATCTGTTGCTAGGATTTTGTAGTCTGAAGTTACTTATTTCTGTTTAGCAGACTTCATGAGCCAAAAGCTTTGATCAGCTTGTCTACTCAAGCTCCTATTGACCTGAGCGGGAATTGGCTTGATGTTGGTGCAGTTCTCTATCGAGAACTAAAGAACGATTGCATTTGCACTGAAGGGTATTCCCTATTTAATTTGAGAAGAATTAAAAGCACACAGGGCTGTTGCCTGTATCAACTGCAGTGCCCATCACCTCCCAAGAGAATTTCAAAACTCTTGCTTTTCCAGGCAGTGGTGTTGCCTATAAAAGCTGCTGAGGAGAGTCCCAATCTTCCTCCCTTTTTGTGTCAGCACTACAGCGTCCAAGGGCATTTATGCACAAGAGTGAGAAGGCAATGCGTGGTGCCCGGGCGCGTGGTTCTGCGCAGGCTCTGTCTGCAGGACCCGGTGCCGCTCAGTGAGCAGAAACCGCGTGGGCTGGACGAAGGTCTTGGTACCGCATGGGGTGGACAATGGTCTCGGTACCGCATGGGCTGGATGACGGTCTCGGTACCGCGTGGGCTGGACGATGGTCTCAGTATCGTATGGGCTGGACGATGGTCTCAGTATCATATGGGCTGGACGATGGCCTTGGCACTGTATGGGCTGAACGATGGTCTCAGTACCACGTGGGCTGGACGATGGTCTCAGTATCGTATGGGCTGGACGACGGTCTCGGTACTGCACGGGCTGGACGACGGTCTCGGTACCGCATGGGCTGGACGATGGTCTCAGTATCATATGGGCTGGATGATGGTATCAGTATCGTATGGGCTGGATGACGGTCTCGGTACCGCACGGGCTGGACGATGGTCTCGGTACCGCATGGGCTGGACGATGGTCTCAGTATCGTATGGGCTGGACGACGGTCTCGGTACTGCGTGGGCTGGACGATGGTCTCGGTACCGCACGGGCTGGACGATGGTCTCGGTACCGCGTGGGCTGGACGATGGTCTCAGTATCGTATGGGCTGGACGACGGTCTCGGTACTGCGTGGGCTGGACGATGGTCTCAGTATCGTATGGGCTGGACGATGGTCTCGGTACTGCGTGGGCTGGACGATGGTCTCAGTATCGTATGGGCTGGACGATGGTCTCGGTACTGCGTGGGCTGGACGATGGTCTCGGTACCGCACGGGCTGGACGATGGTCTCGGTATCATATGGGCTGGACGACGGTCTCGGTACCGCACGGGCTGGACGATGGTCTCGGTACCGCACGGGCTGGACGATGGTCTCGGTACCGCGTGGTCCTTCCCAGGGACTCACCTGGGCTGGGGCATGGGCTGCAGCTCATGGCCCCACAGCTCATGGTCTGCATGCGCTTTGACCAAATATAACAATTATCTGGAATACTGTATTTTGTTATTGTGTAGCCTGACAGTAATCAAAGGATTATAACGGACTTTAGCCAGCAGAAGAGCTCCGGGTAATTTTGCTTGCATCACTTTAAAGCGATGAGACACTTCTGGAAGGTCAGTGTCCATCGGCCTGTTGCCATGGGCCACCCTGGCTAAAACCACACGTGTGAACCCTTCAGAACAGGGTGACTTAATTCAGTCATTGGAGTAGAACAACGGCAATTACTCATCAAGACCTACAGAGCAAAGTCAGAGCACCGGTAGATCAGGAGGTGATATTAGCAGCATTTATCACATCCATCTGCAGGGCCCACCAGAGAATTCACAGCTGTGAAAGGGAAATGAAGTTTCAGACCAAAAAGAGGAGATGACCATACAGAAATGACCTTAGAGAATTAAAATGTGAGGACGCTGGGCACTGTAACCTCCTTTGCCAGCCTTGGGTAGTACATGATTTTTTTCAAGAGACTTTGGAAACACAGTAATTTTATCCAGCTTTGCAGCGAAAGAAAAATACTTAGAAACTGATCCAGCAGTGTGCTGACTTCAGACGAAGGTCCGCGGGGATCCACGAAAGTGTCGTGCACACTCTGCCCTGGCCCTGCTTTAAAGCTACTGCTTTCTCTAGCTAAGACTTTGTAAAATGATGCATCACTATATCTGTCCAGTCTTCATTTTCTTTCCCTCATAAAGCCATTTTTAAAAATAATGTTTCACAGAAAAAAAGCCAAAATTATTGAACACAAACGTACCACTTACACTGCTTTTGTATATTATTCTATTTCTGCATATTTCTGAGAACTTGTCTATCCATCCTGAATGGCAGCGTCACCAGTGGTGAACTGCTACACAAAGGTGGTACATGGCACACAGAGAAACTGCCCCAGAGACGCTTTTCTCAGCACTGGAAGGCCCGGCACAGGCAGCACAAGACGCTCGGCACTCAAGTGCCTCAGGCGACGGTTGGTCCTGTGACACACACCCCAACACCAGTTCGGATAAAACTGATTTCAGACTTTGCAGTCACAAACCCTCGCGTTTTGCCAGCGCGGCCTGCGGTCCTTCCAGACTTTTCACACACTTGGATCCTGCACAGAATCCTGGTTTTTCCAGCTGCCCCCTGTAGACTCTTACAGCTCAAGTCTGTGGACCTGAGGCTGAAACTCCGTGTGTGGATGAGCTGAAGTGAAACCCCCGGCTGATCCGCAATGTGCCGCGGAGGATCCAGACCTGTCCTGGCAGATTCTTGGCATTGAAAAACAAATCAGAATGCTGTTGTATTGCTCAGGTAATTAGCTCTCAAAGAGGAGACTAAACTTACGTATGTGTGAAGAATAAACCAGTTAGTTAAGAAGTGCAAAGCCCTGAAGCCAGCTGGGTCTCGGCTCTGGCTCCGGCAGCACAAGCACCTCTCATGCCTGCCGGCTCCTTGCCGAAGCGCTGCTCCGCTCCAAAGCGCTGCTCCACACCGCACCCCTCCTGCTCCACACCGCATCCCTCCTGCTCCACACCGCATCCCTCCTGCTCCACACCGCACCCCTCCTGCTCCACACCGCATCCCTCCTGCTCCACACCGCACCCCTCCTGCTCCACACCGCACCCCTCCTGCTCCACACCGCATCCCTCCTGCTCCACACCGCATCCCTCCTGCTCCACACCGCACCCCTCCTGCTCCACACCGCATCCCTCCTGCTCCACACCGCATCCCTCCTGCTCCACACCGCATCCCTCCTGCTCCACACCGCATCCCTCCTGCTCCACACCGCACCCCTCCTGCTCCACACCGCATCCCTCCTGCTCCGCACCAAAGCGCTGCTCCGCACCGCATCCCTCCTGCTCCGCACCAAAGCGCTGCTCCGCACCGCATCCCTCCTGCTCCGCACCAAAGCGCTGCTCCGCACCGCATCCCTCCTGCTCCGCACCAAAGCGCTGCTCCGCACCGCATCCCTCCTGCTCCGCACCAAAGCGCTGCTCCGCACCAAAGCGCTGCTCCACACCGCATCCCTCCTGCTCCGCACCAAAGCGCTGCTCCGCACCAAAGCGCTGCTCCACACCGCATCCCTCCTGCTCCACACCAAAGCGTTGCTCCGCACCGCATCCCTCCTGCTCCGCACCAAAGCGCTGCTCCGCACCGCATACCTCCTGCTCCGCACCAAGCGCTGCTCCGCACCGCATCCCTCCTGCTCCGCACCGCATCCCTCCTGCTCCACACCGCATCCCTCCTGCTCCGCACCAAAGCGCTGCTCCACACCGCATCCCTCCTGCTCCGCACCGCATCCCTCCTGCTCCGCACCGCATCCCTCCTGCTCCGCACCAAAGCGCTGCTCCGCACCGCATCCCTCCTGCTCCGCACCAAAGCGCTGCTCCGCACCGCATCCCTCCTGCTCCGCACCAAAGCGCTGCTCCACACCGCATCCCTCCTGCTCCGCACCAAAGCGCTGCTCCGCACCAAAGCGCTGCTCCGCACCAAAGTGCCACTCCTGCTCCACAGCGCGTCCCTCCCACTCCGCACCAAAGCGCTGCTCCACACCAAAGCACTGCTCCACACCGCATCCTCCTGCTCCACACCAAAGAGCTGCTCCACACCGCATCCTCCTGCTCCACACCAAAGAGCTGCTCCACACCGCATCCTCCTGCTCCACACCAAAGAGCTGCTCCACACCGCATCCTCCTGCTCCACAGCTCCTGAAGAGCCTGAAGCGTCTGAAATGCCGCACACGGCCACATTTCCACCCAGACTACGGCTCCCAGCAGCCCGCGCTCCAGCCCCATTTCTCCAACCAACGTTATTTGCTCTTCAATACACCAATACGACGTGAAAGCCAAGGGGACCTCCTGGCACGGGCCAGGTCTCCGTGAGCTTACCGGCCCGTCGTGGTCCGAATGCACTCTTACTGCTTTCCAAGGGTAAAACCTGCATTTTGTTGTTAACTCTCCTGGGATTCCTGTGCTTGCCTTGATTTAGAAAATGGACTCTGCACAACTGCAGTCACGCAGATCTCCCTTTTCAAAAGTTTACAGGAACAGATGCTTTAACATCATTGTAATTAATTCATAAACTGTGCACAACAGCTTGTAATATAACTCATTCAAAATGGCAAGAACGACTGAGTGGATGCTAACATTAAAACTAAGAGATTTTAATTAGGAATATTCTGCTTGAAAACGTGGCAGATCCAGTGGATTCATAAAATCACAGAGTCCCAGGTTGGAAGGGACCTCAAGGATCACCTGGTCCAACCTTTCCTGGCAAAGCTCAGACTAGACAAGCTGGCCCAGCACCTGTGCAGCTGCATCTGAAGTGCCCAGTGCTGGGGAACCCCACTGCCCTGTCCTGTCATCACAGCGCACGTGTCTGTCACCGTGAAACCTAACACGGACTTGCACCGGTAGGGAGTTAAAACCAGCATGCATTGTCCTGGAGACTGTCGGTCTGTGAGCTGAAATTTGACAAAAGCACTACAATACGTGGAATACAGTTTAATACAACTAACACAGTGATAAAACATGGACCTTTCTTTAAGAAAGGCTACGATCCACGTTTCTTCCTTGGGCAAACCTCCCCCGCGGTTTGAAGCCTCCCCTGAGCCAGGCCTGCGAGGCACACTCGGCTGACCCCAGTGCTCTGGGGAGCGGGCGGGACCCAGAGGCCCCTGAGCGCCGGGGTCCCGCTCCAGGGGGCTCTGGGGAGTGCCCTTGTGCCCCCCACATACACGGGGTACCCTGGAACTCCCAACGCCTAAACCTGGAGGCGTTTCTTTACCAGGGGAGATTAAAATTCCCACCCTGCTCCTCCGGATCTGCCAAGTGGGGCCAGGCGGGGCGCCCGGGAAGGGGTGCGAACACAGACGTTGGACCGCCTGTTTAGGCTGTACTTGAACAAGACATACAGCACAGTACACCTGAAATAGCCCTGAGACATACAACAGCTGCGTAGAACAGGACAGGGACAAATTTGTAACTTTGTGATATGGGTGAATTTACACCAGAACAATCCATTTATTTGGAACGTGAAGCTGGCAGCAGATAGCTAACCCGGCACATCCGGATTGATTTCTGCTTGTAATCTGCCTTTACATCTATGTTTGCTACTGAGAACAATTTATTGATAATATTTCCTATTTCTGTCATTTTGCAGTTTATCCAGTGGCATATCAACTAACCACTAACTTAAGCAACTGCAATTCCAAGCATAAGAATACTGGTTTTGAGTGAAGGAATAGAGCGCAACGCCATTTTCCCACTAGCGTGTGATGAAATCCAGGCATCTCGGATGACCACGCTGAACAGGAGAGGCAGCTTAGGATGCACAGGGTTTCCTTACGGCCAGTCCCGGATAACAATGGTCCCGAGCAATCAATTTCCTTCCCTATCCTAATTTGCCCTTATACATCATATTCAAGATTTTATCTGGACAGGGGCTGGTTGGCTCAGTGGATAAACCTCTGCCTTTTCACCTCTGGGATCACGGTTCAAGTCAAACCCTGATGAAATGCACTTGATCGTCCTAATCTAGTTCCTAGTGGACAGTATTCCCATTATCTTTAAAAGGGTCAGAGCCAAGGCCATTGGGAAGAGTGCATTGTGCTATATCTTGTCTCTTGATTAATACATTTTCAGTGATGCCAGATCCTTAACCTTCATGAGCGCACATATTCTCACAAAAAGCTTAATAAAGGTCCCTCATGGACTAAACCTTTCTTCTCAATTTGCATGTCATTTCAGGACTTCCTGGGAATATCAAAAAAAACACAAATAAATTACTCATCATTTAAAAACATGTTTGCCTGAACTGTTTGTAAAAACACCTCTGAGTTAATTAGCACGATAACGGGCCACTTTAAATCATTACTTGGCGTAAAAGAATAAGGCCTTTATAACTCAATCCATTTTTATAGCGCATTATAATTTTGTTCTCCGAGCACGTCAGCTGAGGCTGAACAGACACCGCCCGGAGGGACCTGCCCCGCTCCGCTCCGAACGCAGAGCCTGCTCCAGCGCGCGCTCTCCGTGACGGTTACTGTCGGCTCTGTGCAGCGAGAGGACGGGGAGGGGGCACCAACAGCAACGCCAGGCTCTCTGCTTATTTTTTTCCATTATAAACACAATTCAAGTAAGAAATGGCAGCACTTCAGCTTAATGAAGAGCTGGGCTGGAGATCTTGGGCTTTTCCGCTAGAGCACCTCCAGCCTGCTTTGGAACGAACGCTGTAACCGCGCAGTGTCCCGGGGCTGCACGGGCACCGCGGAACGGGCGACCGGGGCAGCCACGGCTCTGGGATCGGCCACCGGCTTCACCAGCGGCTGCTGACGGCAGACAGCACGGTTTAGTAGGAACGACATCAGGCCCCACCCTTAGGACAATTAATTAATTGATCACTCTCATTACACAGCCGCGGCCAAAACCTGCCGGACAGTACATTCCTTTCTATCTGGACCGACTCTTTAGTGCGGTTCATGTGAAAGACAGGAACGTATCCACCACTTCCCATTTCCGATTGTCGTTC
The DNA here is from genome assembly GCF_036013475.1 of Columba livia. Classification (NCBI taxonomy): domain Eukaryota; kingdom Metazoa; phylum Chordata; class Aves; order Columbiformes; family Columbidae; genus Columba; species Columba livia. The sequence goes on from NC_088607.1 coordinate 475,721, forward strand.
AAGTTTATAAAATGATTCCTAATGATTAAATCCTTCCTCTGTAGTCATTAAGAGGTTTTACATTCATACTATGTATTTATTTAACTGACTACCAAAGCAGCAGCGAGTAGCTTGTGGTTCTTTCGTACAGATCAATACGTTGTTATAATTTTTTTCATGGAGCATCATCCCGGCTGGCTTTTCTTTTGTTACGCTTTTCCTAAGGCGAACTCCCCAAGTCAAACTCGCAGCAGGGCCGTCCCAGCGCCGCCGCTCTGACGGGCAGCGGCGAACAGGAATTGCACAGCCAGAGTTTGGCGTTAGTGCTGCAGCTGCTTTCAGGTAGGTTTCCTCTTTTCTGTGTCACTGCACAGCTGGGTACATCTGGTGTCCCTTTCTGAAACAGAAGGATGTGGAGCGGTCGCTGCACTGTGAGGTAATAAATGCAGGAAAATTGCTAAGATCGCTTTGGAATGAGCTACAGATTAGTTTGGAAAAATGAGACCTGACAGATTGCTGTATGCATTTCAAACTGAATTTCTGTTCAACAGATAATTTGTATCTAGGCCAGATTTTTCATAAAAAAATACTCATTTTTAGAAATATATTTTAAGATTCTTTTTGTTGATTACAAGGTAAAGAAGAAGGAATAACTGTGTATGGACAATGATAAAGCAGCTTGTGGATAATAAATATTTGCCAGGTTTGTCACATCTGTACACATTCCAATGTTGCTGAGGAGACACCACACTGATAAAAAAAATACCCTTAGAAAAAATCAATGGATTTTGAGCTAAAGCAGCTGCTAAACACACAGAAAACATCTTTATCCAGCAGGCACCGCGCTCTGAAAATTCCCAAGCCTTGCGCCGGTGCAGCTAAGGAAAATTTAATCTTCCCAAATACTCATCAGGGCACTCCATCCTGCAGACCTGACAGCCCCACTTATAATTAATTATACAATTTCGATGGGAATATCGACTAAACAAAGCTATAAATCATAGAAAAAGTCAATAGGCATGGACACATTCAATCATGTCCCGACCAATGATTACTACTCTTAAAATACAATAATTATTTTCAGGAGCCAGCTTGAATTAAATTTCTGTCAGGCTGGTACAAGACCGGCGGTTGATGAAGGATGCGATGGATTTTTTGGGTTGAATTTGGCACAGAGACATTTATCCTCTTAGATAGGTAGTTTGTTTTTAGTGATCATGGTGCTGTGTGTTTAACTAGACCATGAAGATTAGATTATCTCCAATGGCTCATTATATCGTTTATCTTTTCCTTCCACGTTTGATCTGGAAGATTTCCCACTTCTTGATGCGTGAATGAAATGACCGCTGATTGCAGAACGGAATGAGCTGCAGTGGGACTCTGCCCGTGCCGTCGCACAGCACGTCCGTGTGTGTGAGGTTACCAGCAGCAGTCCGGAACACCGCCAGGACGTGCTGAACAGCAGCACCGGGAACAGCTTCGTACCGGGAAAACACAAAGACTACTAACGCTTGCGTCGTTTCAGAGAAAGCTAAGCGGTTTGTAACAGTCACACATGTAGAGGAAAACACGGGGCAGGAATGGGATTAATATGGAAATAGGAACTGGGATTAGTGTTATTACTTTGAATTAAATGGCCCCCAAACTGCAAAACATCAGTGAAAGAAACATTATGTGTATCCCAAGGATGTACTCAGCTTGTAAATTAGAAACCAGCCAAACAACAAACCTCAAACCAATTTATCTCACAGTAACTGCGTTTCTAAGAAACGTTCCTACGCAGGTATTACCCGTGACGAGCACACGCGAAAGGCGCTGCGAGAAGGGACAACAGTCCCACCAGCGGGGGGACATCAGCAGATGCTGGAAGGAGAAACGATCTTCACCTTCCTTGTGAGCCTGACGGATCGGACCCGTCCGGCCTCCAGAAACCAGGGAGATCTCCGGTTCTCTCATGGAACTGACCTCGAGGTGTAAGTCAACTGAAAAGGGCTTGGGCTGTCCTCCCTGCCCTGATCAAAACACCCGCTCCCTACGGACAGCAGGGAGAGAGGAGCCCTGGGACCAGCACCGACCCGGGGACGAGCACCGACCCTGGGACCAGCACCGACCCTGGGATCAGCACCGACCCGGGGATGAGCACCGACCCTGGGACCAGCACCGACCCGGGGACCGGCACCGACCCTGGGACCGGCACCGACCCTGGGACCGGCACCGACCTGGGGATGAGCACCGACCCTGGGACCAGCACCAACCCTTGGACAAGCACCGACCTGGGGACCGGCACCGACCTGGGGACCGGCACCGACCCTGGGACAGACACCGACCCGGGGACCGGCACCGACCCGGGGACCGGCACCGACCCGGGGACCGGCACCGACCCGGGGACAGACACCGACCCGGGGACCGGCACCGACCCTGGGACCGGCACCGACCCTGGGACCGGCACCGACCCTGGGACCGGCATTGACCCTGGGACCGGCACTGACCTAGGGATGAGCACCGACCCGGGGACAGGCACTGACCCTGGGACCGGCATTGACCCTGGGACCAGCACCGACCCGGGGACAGGCACTGACATGGGGACAGGCACCGACCCTGGGACCAGCACCAACACGGGGACCGGCACCAACCCAGGCACGGCCCTGCAAACACAGTTACACCGTGGAGCTGCACAGCGGGACACCTGCACTGCGGGACAGCCGCACCACGGGACAGCCGCACAGCGGAACACCCCCACACCCGGGCAAACCAAGAGCTGGGCACCAGGGCAGGCACGGAGGAATTCTCCAGAAACCTGACACACACAACATGAACCCCGTGTCTTCTTTTGGGTATGAGGAAGGAAAGTAAAATTCAGTCACCCTGAGGAAAAGACCCAGGCTCACCGGTCAGCCGGCACACGCAGTTTCGGCAGAACACGCTGGGTTTTCTTTGCCTCGTGTAGCTGTTCGCGGAGCTCAGCACCCTCAGCACAGTCGCGGTCCGTGCGCACCGGCCCAGCTTCGACAGCTCAGCCCATCGTGAGGCTGGGCCCGTTCCACGGGCAGAGGCTCCGGCCACTCAAACCCGCAATGCGGTCCCACATGCAATACACATATTCCTGATTTTTACCTGTGTGCAACTGCTCTTTTTTATTTCCTTTGTTTTTTTTGAATGCTTTGTGTTTTTTCTTTAGATGGAAAGCTCCTAGGAACCTCAGATGAACCTGAGAAAGCTCCAGTGATACAGAGGTTTTCCAAAATGAAGTGGCTACATTTTGAAATAAAATCACCTTAAGATACAAAGGCATTCTCCACAGAAAAACTGCAGTCCTATTACCAATCAAACATTAGTGTTCCCTGCCTTCTTCCCCACAGGAAGCCCTGTATGGCTGCCCAACAGTGCCTGTCTGCTGCAAGGTCGGAGCGTCCTGTGCTATTTATCAGTGCATTCCTGTAATTCTTCGCACACTCAGAAGACTCAGGTGTTGTCAGAGCAGCTTTGCATTACGGGTTTTTCCTAAGCTACTGTGGTGCACAATGAAGAGCTAGTAGAAGAAACAGGATGCTTGAAGAAATGCACAGCAGACGACAGAGAAAAAACGTGAATTGCCACCTATATTTAATTTCCACTTTTTCTATGAAAAAGAAGGTAAACAAATGCCAAAGTTAAGAAACTGTACACAAAATAACCAAGTGAGGAAGAAATTTGGAGCAGTTATTGTGTTAGATCAATTATATCTTCTCACTTGGTAGACAGAAGGGTTGATAAGGATAAAGGGCTGGCAGAGAAATGCAGTTTGTATGTGAGTTTCCAATTTACTCCTTCAAAAGTGTTTAGCAATGAACTTACCGCAGTGCCATTGTTATCTCTAAATACATCTTGATTAAAGTAGTCAAAGAGCTTCTTTTCTAATTGTAGCATAACCTGAAAAAAGCAGAGGAGAAAGGTCAGCGCAGCTCCCGGAGCCGGCGGCCGGAGCCCCCTGCGGAGACGCCCAGCCCGCCAAGGCTCCAGGACGGCTCCGCGCCGCAGTCGCTCACAGAGATCCAATTAACTGAGCATTAGTGCGACAATCTGTATCCCTCCCCTCCCTTTACATTATCACTTCGAAACAACTATATTCCTGCTTTGTAGAAAGGAAAGTGGACATTCAACAGCGCTTCTGTTGACACGGGTACAGAGGGCATTGAGTTGTTTACCTTTCGGTCATTATCAGATTCGCGAAATATTAGCTTGACTACTTCATTTGTGTCAGCTGCCCGGACCGTCTGCATTGTGGCCTTCGCACAGAGTGTCTAACAAAAAACACAAAGGGAGAAAGAGAAACCGGTTTATACAAAATGTAAGGCCACATTTCATTGAACTTTATCAATCTACGTGTCTTCAATGCTCACAAGAAAATATGATTTGCTGAAGGTCAAAATACCAAGCATTGCTAATTTAAGCTACTTCCACTCACAACGGATTTAAAACAATAAACTGAATTACCACTTGGAGAGAACAGGCAATATTAAGAAGGTATCAATCAGATAAGGCAAATACTAATTTAAGTTGCCACCGCGCACACGGGCTCCTTCCCACGCCTCCGCTGTATCACACGCCACCCGTAAACACCCCCGCCAGCCCCTTGGTACGGCTAACGGCCGCTCAGCCCTCCGCCTGGAGAGCCGATACCCGCACCGGCACCGCGGTGCCGCGGGGCAGCTCTTGTTTGCGAACACTTCTGCCCTGTAAATTAATCTACCAAGTAGAATTTAAAAGTCCAAGCAACACTTTACACCGTTTACTCTAGATAGCAAATTCCCCATGTATCATCCTTTTAAAGAAGAGACATCACATCTCTCAATATTTTGAGAACCGCATGTCTAAAAAGCACTATAGATCAACACTTTATCAGGCACTGAGGTAGGAATTTCCGAGCAAGTGTCAGGCTTCGATTCACCCGCCATCCGCCCGGCTGGGGCGCAGTTTCGATTACAATCAAAGTTAAACTAGAGAATCACACGGAATGGGTTGTTCATTGTCACATTGTAACGGGTGAAAACCTGGAGCTTTTAGCAAAGCAGCTGGGCACACATTGAACTTAAAAGCGCACTTTACGTTCACTGAGCCTGTCCTAGCACGGCTTTCGGTGTTAGTGCTGTAACACAGGGATGTCCCGCACCCCACTCGTGTGCCCACAGGTCCCGCGGGGCAGGGCTGGGGGTGCAGCTCCCCAAACCGGGGCCGCTGGGACCACAGGGCAGAGCCGAAATGGGAACTGGGAACCCACGGCGTCACCAGAGCGGACGAGACGTGCCCCGCACCGTTCAGCGCCGCGCCAGGCACCGGCACAGCCCGTCCTGCCAGCGCCGCCGCCAGAGCCGAACAACCGCGTCGGGGAAAACAACTCGGGCGAGAGACAGCGGCGGCCGCGCTGCTGCCCTGCTCCATTCCCCTTCCCAACGGCCCCACAACAGAGCTTCCTTTTGTGTAACGTTCACTTGTAAAATCACTGTGTTCTGTGGTAACAGGATAACAGAATTGCACATCCCACTACACGCTTCCTTCTCTCGCAAACAGGAATACTTATTTTGGGATTCATTAAAGAAGTGCAGTATCTATGAGACACAATGCCATGAAACTACAGTTCACTCCTGTCTCCTGATCTTTCTTCTGAAGGAGATGCCCAATACGTATTTAAACAAAAATCCATCTGCTTCCAAACACTTGAGATCCCAGCTGAGGTTACCAGCGCTGGACAGGAAACAATCTGTCAATGGACCTTTGCCTCCATTTGACAGAAACACATCAAAAAACGAGCCTTTACAAAGGCCGCTGTGTGTTGCCATAGTACAAACAAAAACCAACCACCTAAACGATATCATTTTTAAAGGATAACTTGACCATGATTCAGTAAAAATGAAATACAAATCTGATTTTCTCCTCAAGTCTGTGAACCAAGCAGGTGCCAACTCCCCATCTTACTGAGTGAAGGATTCCTTTCCTGAGGAATTCTTCTTGATGTTTCCTCCCCAAAAAGCAGTGCCATGTCTATAGATTATAAACATCTAACTCTGGGTTTTATCCTAAAACCTGATGCAGCCGCAGCCACGAGGCGCTGCAGGTGTGTGGGGCGGCAGTGCCGGGGGTGGCAGAGCGGTCACACTGACACCTGCTGCCCTGAGAGCTCCCCCAGGACGCCCTGAGAGCCCCCTGAGGATTCCCCGAGGACGCCCTGAGAGCCCCCTGAGGATTCCCCGAGGACGCCCTGAGAGCTCCCTGAGGGCTCCATGAGGGCTCCCTGAGGACGCCCTGAGGGCTCCCTGAGGGCTCCCTGAAAGTTCCATCTGCAGGACAGCCAAACTCACCTGGAGAGGGGACACGGCAGCACCTCGGGGAGCTGCAGGCGGTACTGGGTACGGGAGCACAAACTGTGCTGTGGTGTGAGGCACACAGTTTGATCCCTGGGGTATCAGGATCCCTGTCCTAGGGGCACCGGGATCCCTCCTGTCCCTGTGGAACCTGGATCTCTCTGTCCCTTTGTCCCTGGGATCCCCCGTCCCTGTGGTACCCATATCCCTCTGTCCCTGTGGAACCGGGATCTCCCTGTCCCTGTGGTACCGGGATCCCTCTGTCCCTGTGGTACCAGGATCCCTCCTATTCCTCTGGCACTGGGATCCCCCTGTCCCTGTGGTACCGGGATCCCCCTGCCCCTGTGGTACCAGGATCCCCCGTCCCCGTGGTAACCGGGATCCCTCCTGTCCCTCTGGTACTGGGATCCCTCTGTCCCTGTGGTACTGGGATCCCCCTGTCCCTCTGGTACCGGGATCCCTCTGTTCCTGTGGTATTGGGATCCCTCTGTCCCTGTGGCACCAGGATCCCTCTGTCCCTGTGGTACTGGGATCCCTCTGTCCCTGTGGTACCGGGATCCCTCCTGTCCCTCTGGTACTGGGATCCCTCTGTCCCTGTGGTACTGGGATCCCCCTGTCCCTCTGGTACTGGGATCCCTCTGTTCCTGTGGTATTGGGATCCCTCTGTCCCTGTGGCACCAGGATCCCTCTGTCCCTGTGGTACTGGGATCCCTCTGTCCCTGTGGTACCGGGATGCCCCTGTCCCTCTGGTACCGGGATCCCTCTGTCCCTGTGGTACTGGGATCCCTCTGTCCCTGTGGCACCAGGATCCCTCTGTCCCTGTGGTACTGGGATCCCTCTGTCCCTGTGGTACCGGGATGCCCCTGTCCCTGTGGCACCAGGATCCCTCTGTCCCTCTGGTACTGGGATCCCTCTGTCCCTGTGGTACCGGGATCCCTCCTGTCCCTCTGGTACTGGGATCCCTCTGTCCCTGTGGTACTGGGATCCCCCTGTCCCTCTGGTACTGGGATCCCTCTGTTCCTGTGGTATTGGGATCCCTCTGTCCCTGTGGCACCAGGATCCCTCTGTCCCTGTGGTACTGGGATCCCTCTGTCCCTGTGGTACCGGGATGCCCCTGTCCCTCTGGTACCGGGATCCCTCTGTCCCTGTGGTACTGGGATCCCTCTGTCCCTGTGGCACCAGGATCCCTCTGTCCCTGTGGTACTGGGATCCCTCTGTCCCTGTGGTACCGGGATGCCCCTGTCCCTGTGGCACCAGGATCCCTCTGTCCCTCTGGTACTGGGATCCCTCTGTCCTTGTGGTACCGGGATGACCCTGTCCCTCTGGTACCATGATCCCTCTGTCCCTGTGGTACCGGGATGGCCCTGTCCCTGTGGTACCGGGATGGCCCTGTCCCCCTGGACACGACCCAGCGCGGTGCCATCTGTGTGTGACGCCGGGTAACCCGGCAGCCAGCCATTCTCAGCGCTGCTGCCAGCCCGCTATTGAAATTCAAGGCACAGATCAGCTAATCGGGTCAAGCCCCAAAAAATAGCGCTTTGGGCTCATGTGTCACAAATCAGTCTGGTCGCCTTTAAACGGCGCACCAGATTAGAACAAGCACCCGAACAAGCCAAAGCGGAAAACCCGCCGCTCTCTAAAGCCGGTTTCTAAAGCCCTAACAAATCGCTCCATCTTTCACTCATTTAAACTTTCCAAATGAGGGTCAATACGGTCCCGAGCATCCAAATGCTAATGCGCTTAAGTGCGCTTAAGCAGCTTTCCAGAGTGAATGGGCCAAAGAAGGGCTCGAACAGACACGGCAGAGTTACTGTCACTGTCAAAAAGTCATTGTAGCCACCCCCGGAGTGGTTGCAATTCAAGAAATTCATGATTTCTGTCTCTTAAAGGCATCTGCTTGAGAACATTTTCTTTTTCTGAGCTGCTTTATCTCACAACTTCAGGCCCGGTCTAAAAGAAAAACTCACGATCGACTCTTGAGAACCAATACAGAGAAAGGACCCACATACCTTATTGCTTTCAAATTTCACACGCACAAAACGTTACCTTATTCACAGACAAAAAGTGATTGGGCAAAGGTTCATTTCTTATACAAGCCGGAGCACTCCTTTTTTCCCCTCCTTTCAATTGCTACAAAGTCGTAGTCACCCAAGCAGAAACGTTTGGGAACATGTGCCTCTTTAGACAAGTCTACTCGTGAAGGGATTTTTTGTTGCTGGTAAAGAAAATAAAAATGCTATGAAAACACAGCGGTTCTTTTTGGGCATTCCCTCAAAGGTGCTTTTCCACAGAGGCACAGGAGGGGAAATCAGATATCAAAACCCTTCTGCCCCAGTTATCTTTTAAAAAATCTTCTTTGGAAACAAGACTCGGTTAAAGAGCTTGCAGGAGAGCTGCACTCGGAGCTGGACAGAGCTCGGGACTCTGCCTGGCAAACAGACGCGTCCTATTCCATTCTCACATCTGCTGTCCACGCAGACTGACGCTTTGTAGTGTTTTTTAAATAAGCTTTCGTGGTAATTTATGTGTACTGAATTATAAAACATACCTGTAACTCTTCTGATCATCTCCTAGGAGCGTAATAAGAACGTACTGCGAATGTAAAGCTAGGAGTGACAGTTTTTATATTGACGAGAGACAAATCCGGAATTTCTTCTATGTCCTGCAATCCTCAGAAAGGGTTCTGATTTACAGAATAAATCACGGAATAGCAGAAATCATCTGCTCCCTATCCATACAACACACGGAAATGCTTTAGACTGTATTTGTGCACAGCTACGGTAAAAAGGGATCAAGGCGTTAAAACAACTGTATTATATACATTAAACACACAGTACTCTAGAGCACACACACAAAGTATTCTGTAAGCTACAACTGCTTTTGATGTGGCAGCGCTCCGAACGGCTGCGAACGCTCCGGCTCCTGCTGCTCCCACCATCGCCGCCGGTTTCCAGTGGCTTCGTGCTCCCTCTTTCCGAACCCCGGAGCCCCGTCCGGCCCCAGAGAGCGGGGCACACGGGCCTCTCCTTCCTCCACAAGGCTTCTTTTACAAAACGCGGTACCCCAGCACACAGACTCAAACTGGCCGGTTGCCCCTGTCTACTCATTCTAAAGATGCGTATTATTCTTCCCAACAATTTGAATACTCTTCTTAATGCAATAGTAGCTATTGCTTTGAATTATTCTAAAAAAAACCCAACAAACATAGAGTAGATTATATTAATTGCTCCTTTATAATTAAACAAGTTCAGCAATAGTTTCAATGGCGGTTTCCAGGAAACCACGTGGATTAAACCAGAAGCGTTTGCTGCTCCAAGTGCCGGGAGAGAAGCACGGAGTCTGCGGAACGCTGATGTGAGACAGCCGGAGCAAGGGATGAACATGAGCATATTTCACGTTATCCCAGCTTTGTACTCTGCGGATTCTGGCAGGACGGAAAAGACAGAGGTCCGCGTTTCATCTAATTACGACAGTGAAATCCTCCTGAAATGCTGCTCAACCCCCAATCAGTCTGATGCTTATTAAATTAGGATAATCAAATGCCTTTTTATTGGTGTCTGGATGCAAATTGTATTTGAAACCATCAGCGAGGTAAAAGCTTTGCTACTTTGGGAACACCAGGAACATGTGTCCTGTTCGGGCTCCTTACGCTGGGGGCTGATGGGGTGTCCCGGGAATACCGGGAACGCACCAACAGCAAATTCAACACATCACACGATGAGAGAGAAATTTGCAAGTGAGAAAAACCAAGTTAATGGTGACTTTCCGGGTCAGAGTTGTGCATTTGGCTACAGGACAGGTGACTCTGCTTTTCAAACCGCAGCTGCCATTGAAGCAGGAACGTGCTGCAGCTGGTTTCTCACAGCCCGGCAGAGGCACCGGGTCATACAGCTGCTGCAAACAATTAGGGAAATTACCCATCTAAATTCCCCCGTGTAAGGCAATCAAAATCCATCTGAGAGGACATACCCTGCTACCTGAAAAAAGACCCTTAGACTATATATTGACTGGTGTTAACCTTAACTGCGTGGAAATAGCAAAGTCGTCCCAGAGAAGTTACTATGATCTTGATCGTAATGAGCTTCCAGGAGCAGGAATTTAACTCAGCACTGAGCTAAGTGTTAGTTGAATAAAGAGTAAATATAAAGAAGTATTAATGAGAAGCCACTCCAATGACCAAAAAGTGAAATTACTGTCTGCACACTGGGTGGGATGGAGCCCAATCCTGTGGCCCCGCTCCCCCGAGACCCCGGGGTGCCCCTGAGATCTCTGGGGTGCCCCTGAGACCCCTGGGTGTCCCCGCTGCCTCCCTCTGTGCCAACAGCTGGTGGCAATGACGGCTCTCTCCTTTAATTCTCTTCTTCAGAAGATAATCTGAGTTAAGTCCGAAAGGCCCTTGCCACCGCGGTTCTCCCAGATAACACATCTTGAGGACAGCGCGGAGGGCCCAGCCCCACGCTCCTGGGAGAAGGTGCGGCTGCGGGTCTGTGCCGGGGCAGCACCGGCAGAGCGGCTGCCGGCGCCTCCGAGCGTCTTCTCACCGGGAACATGCGCTCCCGACAGCAACTGAAACATGTTCACCAGGAATAAAATCCATCTGTTTATTCAGTTATGCCCAGCATAACCTAACTCAGCTGCTTAGACACTGCGCTTAATTTATAAACCTCTGATGTTTGAATCTGACTTTCTTAATTCTGGCTGACTATCCTAAACGCTGTTTTCTTCGGAAACCCAGCGTTTGCTCAGTCGGCTGCTGCTTTGCACGTGACGACTCAATTCTACAATTTTCACCAGCACTCATCGGATAGCAGAACATGAACGACCACCCGCTCACCTACATAGATACAAAGAGAAAGAGCAGGGGATAGCAGTTTCTCACACTCCTGTACTTTCCCCGGAGCCCCACGGAGACGGGCCGGACGCTCCCGTGCACCCACCAGCCCTCGGGGGACGGGCCCAGCAGGGCAAACAACCAGAACGCGTCCTACAGAGCTTCTGAAACACAGGGAAAATGTCCTCCCTAAAGCAAACGAGAATTCAAACGTGCTGAGAAATACAGACAGCTCCTAATTATGTAGAGAGAGGGAAAACGCAAGTTGAGAAGTGTTAGCGCAACATCCGTTTACAGCTAACAGCTGCGGACTGGGCACTGAAGTGCTGTTCTTCTGCCGCATCTTTAAGTGCTGTTACATTCATTTGTCACTTGATCGAAAGCCAACAGGCTACAAATCTCGGCAGCCCCTCTGGCGCTGAATGGGGACAGCGGTGTTCTGTTCCGCCATCAGGAAACGTCAGTGCGCGTCCCTGTCCGCAGCCAGACCCGCACTTTAACTCATCTGCCTCCCCACTCTGCACGCCCAGGAGGACAAATTGCTCACTGTGGGTCCCTTTCAGAGGCAGAACGGCGCGCGGAGAATCGTGACTGAGCAGAAACACAAGGAACAGGCACATAAAAATTCATCACTTTGGCCTCCTGACCTCTTGCCACTGGGCTTGGCAAACCCCATCTCAAAAAGTAGCACCAAGGGAGAGCTGAGCAGGGCGGCTGAGTGAAATTACTGACAAAACATATCTTGGACACAGGAAAACCCCACCAGATGCTGCATTGTCTCTGCAGAGAAGTGGTGCTGAAAAAGGGGTGATCTACCACATGGCATATTGGGTGGAATAAGTAGTGCCATTGTTTCAGAGCAGCTCTGTCACTTTACTGACTGCAGTACAAAGAGGTGTAAAGCAAGATTTAATCCTGACTTTTTAGTCAGCAGATTAAAACCAATCATGCCAGATGTCCACAAGACTGTTTAACATACAGAAAGCTTTTTCATACTCTACAAAAAAGTGAACACGGTAATAACTTCTTCTTTATTTCCTCTAGAGGGGCCTTGTTCACTCACTTTTAGTTGGAAAAAAGGGAGATGTTGTAATGGATTTTAAGATGTGCTATTAATTTTTACTCTAATCTTTGCTCTTTACCCTTTTGAGACAAAGCTAAACAAAGTAAATTCTTTTACCCATCCAAAACCAGACAGGTAATGCCAAAAAACCTGCTGACATAAAAAAGTCGTGATTTCAAAGAGAAGACGAACAGCAATGCAGACGACCAGCAGTACTCCCCACAGAGGCTAAAATTCCTCTCCAAAACACCCGATGCGATACAAGATATGGAAGTACGGTTATCAGCTTGCTGATCAACCAACATGCAGCCACTTCCCCCAAAAACAAGGAGAGCGCTGCCCAGTGCTGGGGACCTGGCGCCGAGCGCCCATCAGCGGCACCGAGCGCCCATCACTGGCGCTGAGCGCCCATCAGCGGCACCGAGCGCCCATCAGCAGCACTGAGCACCCATCACTGGCGCCGAGCGCCCATCACTGACGCCGAGCGCCCATCAGCGGCACCGAGCGCCCATCACTGACGCCGAGCGCCCATCAGCAACACCGAGCGCCCACCACTGGCACCGAGCGCCCACCACTGGCACCGAGCGCCCATCAGCGGCACCGAGCGCCCATCACTGGCACCGAGCGCCCATCACTGGCACCGAGCGCCCATCAGCGACACCGAGCGCCCATCACTGACGCCGAGCGCCCATCAGCGACACCGAGCGCCCACCACTGGCACCGAGCGCCCATCAGCGACACCGAGCGCCCATCACTGACGCCGAGCGCCCATCAGCGGCACCGAGCGCCCACCACTGGCACCGAGCGCCCATCAGCGGCACCGAGCGCCCATCAGCAACACCGAGCGCCCATCAGCAACACCGAGCGCCCATCAGCGGCACCGAGCGCCCATCAGCGACACCGAGCGCCCATCAGCGGCACCGAGCGCCCATCAGCAACACCGAGCGCCCATCAGCAACACCGAGCGCCCATCAGCGGCACCGAGCGCCCATCAGCGACACCGAGCGCCCATCAGCAACACCGAGCGCCCATCACTGGCACCGAGCGCCCACCACTGGCACCGAGCGCCCATCAGCGACACCGAGCGCCCATCAGCGGCACCGAGCGCCCATCACTGGCACCGAGCGCCCATCAGCGACACCGAGCGCCCATCACTGACGCCGAGCGCCCATCAGCGGCACCGAGCGCCCATCACTGGCACCGAGCGCCCATCAGCGACACCGAGCGCCCATCAGCGACGCCGAGCGCCCATCAGCAACACCGAGCGCCCACCACTGGCACCGAGCGCCCATCAGCGACGCCGAGCGCCCATCAGCGACACCGAGCGCCCACCACTGGCACCGAGCGCCCATCAGCAACACCGAGTGCCCATCAGCGACACCGAGTGCCCATCAGCGACACCGAGCGCCCATCAGCAACACCGAGCGCCCATCAGCGACACCGAGTGCCCATCAGCAACACCGAGCACCCATCAGCGGCACCGAGCGCCCATCAGCGACACCGAGCGCCCATCACTGACGCCGAGCGCCCATCAGCGGCACCGAGCGCCCATCACTGGCACCGAGCGCCCATCAGCGACACCGAGCGCCCATCACTGGCACCGAGCGCCCATCACTGGCACCGAGCGCCCATCAGCGACACCGAGCGCCCATCACTGGCACCGAGCGCCCATCAGCGGCACCGAGCGCCCATCAGCGACACCGAGCGCCCATCAGCAACACCGAGCGCCCATCACTGGCACCGAGCGCCCATCAGCAACACCGAGCGCCCATCAGCGACACCGAGCGCCCATCAGCAACACCGAGCGCCCATCACTGGTGCTGAGCACCCATCACTGACGCCGAGCGCCCATCACCGATGCCAAGCGCCCACCACCGGCGCCGAGCACCCATCAACAACAGACAGCGAGCACTCACCACCAACACCGAGAGCCCATCACCGACAGCGAGAGCCCGTCACCCGCAGCGAGCGCCCGTCACCGACCGTCTGCTGTAGGCACCCAGCGCTCTCAGCTAAACTCACCCACACAAAAACTTGCAATGTGTGCTTAATCTGCTGTTTTCTTCTTTTTCTAAACCTACTAGTATCTAAAAATATTACCACAAAGGGTATACAGTCAATAATTACTGTACTTTTAAATATCTTTAGTATTTTTTCTGTTACATTACAAAAGTGCAAAAAAATGTGCTTATTAGTGTCCTCCCCTGAATTTCCATAGACAAAAATGCTGCTAAATTCAACAAACCCCAGAACGTACATGTAGTTTCTCAAATTAATTTGTCAATCATTTATGCATTTAAGAAAAAAAATTGACTTAATCTTTGGAAAAAGCTATATACAAAAGCACTCTCCCTGGAAATTCCAGTGTCAGACTGACTGCTATCAGATAAGCCGTTTCATAACTCAGAAGCCATAGGGCAGCAAGATAATGCTTTGCTTGGTTTCCCTTATCTACCAGGTGCCTATGCAAAAACGTACAACTTAGACACCCCGTTTGTTGTCTCGTCCCGCACTTAACGAATCCTGCTTACAGGCTCCTAACCGAAAAGTGTCCATCTGACCAACCCAGTGACCCACACCAGTGCTACTGAAACCGTTTTCTACCCAGTCAAGCCCTACTGCCAGCAGCTGAGACCACACGGTACACAACCTAGCAAGACGTGCTTCAGTTACACTGCGTCAGGGACACGAAGAACCTTTCACCGCCTTTTTAGCACTTGCAGGGAAACACGCGTAACTCGCTGCTGTGTAAAGGCGGGTGCGAGAAGATGCTCTGTTAAACCACCAGGACCGGTTGTACGTGTACCTGCAGACGCTCCTCCTGCCACCAGCTGAATTATCCTGCATCCTCTGAAACCAGGGTGCCGCTTCCGGGACTCGTCAGGGACAAAATGACCGGTATGTTTTGGTTAGTCGTGGTTTACGGTGTTATAAACCGCAGTTACAAGCCTAGCAGCACACTCTCTTCCTGGAAAATGTATTTAATTAAGTCAATTACGCCGCACTACTTGTCTCTCTATCGTGACCATCCTCCCTGTATTCTTTGCGGGTCTCGTGTCATACCGGCAGTTTCTGGCACCCTCCCCGTGTTCCCTTTTCCCCAGCGCGTGACGGTGCCCGACGGCCGGCACAGCCGCTCCTCACCCGCTGGCGCCGCAGCCCGGCTGACGGACACGGGCGGGCCAGGGCCACGGTGGCATTTATCTCTAATGCCGCCCAACGGGCGAATCTCGGGCCACGCAAGAGGAACAGGTCAACCAAGCGCAAATCCGACTAAGATTTCTGCCAGTTAAACGCTTATTTCACCACCACTTATTCAGCTTTGGAATTCGCATGATTTTACCATCCCTACCCTACTCTCTACTTGTGAATTTCTTCAAGCAAGTCTTGTGGGTGGCCCTCGAGATACATTTTACCAATTTTTCATGCCCATCCCTCGAAATGTGACCCTGCTCCTGTGCTTTTATCTCTCTGACAACCTCACACAGGAAAACATGCAGCCCCTCTGATAGCATGAAATCGGAAACAATAGCCCCTGGAAACAAAGGGCGGCAGGGGGGCAGGATACAGTCCAGGTCTGATTTCAGCCACAAACAGATGTTCATAGGACCCGATACCCTGAGCAAGCTGAAAGGAAAAGCTTGTAAAAGAAATGGACCTTAAAAACAATGTATTGAAGAGCTCTAAATAAAAGCAAAGGGAAAGCAATATGGCTTTCAATGATAAATCTCAGCAAAGAAAACCAAAGTGGCACCATGAATTTCAATGATGCATTTTTCTTATTCAATGAACTCTGCAGCTCATTTTGAAATCTACAAATTGCTGAAATCTCAACCGAGTTTACGAGTCTCCCATAGCCATTAAAAGGTTACAATACGCGCATTTCTCGTTTCTTGTAACTAATCACCATAGCTGGGAACACCCAGCGAAGTCCTGAAATATCGGCTAATGCTATTATTTTAAAAGCTGCTTATAGCCCAACAAAGAGGAATATGCTGAAAGAATCCTGATTGGAAAAAATCTCAGACTAGCCGTTGGAACAAACTGTGTTCAATCTCCTTCCCTTTTCACGGGCGCTATTTCAGCCTCAAAAAGCCCCACGTAAAGAATCTATGGAGTGCTGTCCTGAATTGGACCCGGGTTCTGTTTCACAAAAGCCAATACGCACCATTTACAAACGAAACAAAGTGCAGAATCACTCCTCTGACTCAAGTTTCTGCTTTTGTGATTAAAACTCTCTTCCTCTTTCTTGAAGAGCCTGCCATCCGAAAGGCCCCGGGCATGCTCCAGTGCACAAAATACATGTATTCATTACGGAGAAAAAACTGGCACAAAGGCGGGCGCGCAGCTTAAGTCCCGCTAGGACAGCCCTCATCTGAACTCCGCACGTTTGCACTGATTTCACCTATTGATTGTCTCTATCAGGAATATAGCGGACAACTAAAAGAAATGTTGTTTGTGGTCAGGTGCAGATGTGATTTGTTAATTATCAGCATCAAACAGGCGCATATGGTAAGGAAAAAAAGAGAAGTGGTACCTTCCTTCACCAGCACAAAACTCTGTAGGGATAATTTTAATGCAAAGAAGGGGGGACACAGAAGGTACCTCAGTCTGCCTGGGGAGCTTTAGGGAGCTACTCGCCGAAGCCCGAGCCACAAGCGCCCACACACGTGTCCAGTGTCACCGCACAGCCCCAGAGCCGACGCTGCACCAGGCTCCCCGAACCGAGGCAAACGGCACCTCTTCGTTAAACAAAGCCGCTGAAACGCACGAGCTCCGGTTCGACACGGGACACTCCTCAGCTCCTCTGGCAGCCATTCCAAGAACCTCGTATTATTCAGTCTTGTGGCTAATTTCTCCTGCATAATTATTAATTTGAGATTGTCCGTTAGCAGCATCTAAATTATTTGGACAGGAAAGGTGCAGAACATGGCGATGAACACGGCAGAACCACAGCCTGCTAACGGCAAAACTGCCGGGAGCCCTCGCTGAACTCTGGCCAGGGCTGTGCAAGGCAGACTGAAGGGAGGCCTAGGGAAGCCTGGCTCAGCAAAGCTGCTACTACTGCCTGGGACAGCAGCTCCTCTGCGACATCCAGACCTGGCCCAGGTAAAATGACAGAGTGCCCCACCCTCCTCTCACGCCAAATCGTGCTTGTTCAATGCACAGAGCGCAGATGTTTGATGGATTTCAACAAACCTGCTCTGCAACCACACATAACATCAACTTTGCAGTTTAAAAGAATACACGTGAAGACACGTTCGTGCCGCAGCGCCCAGCAATGGCACGGGAGGGGGCCGAGCTGCGCCCGCACCGCCGCTGTCCCCGCGGCTCCCGCCCCGGCCAAACGCGGAGCCCGACGGTGCCGTCTGCACCGCCCCACACCCCCCGCCCTCCTAACCAGCACTAGGACCGTTTGCTGCACGTGGACAACTGAAATTGGCCAGTCCTTCCAGGTACATTCCTCCTCCCTTACTAACAGACTGTTGTGTGCGTCATAATCTTCATGCGATGGGCATTTGCTGTTTCTTTAGCACGCAAAGCAGAAACAGATATACAAGACCTCTACTATTTCTGAAACACCATTTTCATTTTTATTAAGTGTATGAAGTAAGAGATGGAATTTTTTTTCTCCTACTTTCTAAAAGGAAACCTGGTCAGCAACAGTAAACTATTGATCCTGCTCTAAGTGTCTAAAAGTAACGAGCACAGCAAATGACTCTCCTGACGAAACGACAGAGTACTGAAGGACGACAGAACTGCGGGAGTGCCGGCGCAGGACAAGCCCGGCCCCCGGCTGGCCCAGCGCCCGCTCTGCGGAGCCCGGCTGCCGCCCGCTCGCCTTCTGATGGACGCTGATAACCTCGCTCCACTTGTACGGTGCAGCACTGAAACACGTGTAACGATCTCACTTCAGAACCACAACACCTAAGCAACTGGTATGATCCGCACTAACTGTAACATGGTTTACTCCATAAAAGACATCCTTTAACTTCTTGGAACGATACTCAATGTGCAGGAAATTCAGCTGCCAGTACTGAAGGATTTTAAAATTAGCATTACAAGCCCACAATAAATTAGCACACAGAGCTGCTCAGTTTCAATACTGGAACATCACAGACTTCACTGCAAGTTTTACTTAGTTCTAGGGAAACCATCGAAGGTGGGAACAATGTTAACAGCCTCCACACACCCTTCGGTATCTTCCCAGTGCATGCTATGGCTGAAAAAATCTGTGCAAGTCACCTCCAAAACATCAAGTGAAAGAGCCAATGCATCGAAATCCTCGGCAAACAGTCTTTCATTTCAGTGGTCACAGGTTTTCAACCAGAAATTCTGACAGCAAAGCGGTCACAACAAGGTATTTGCTAAAGCACATACAATACGCAGTAACAGGCAAGCGTGACTTCTGCAGAGTCTAACTACAATAGAATTACAGCCTTAATTTTGCCTATCCCTGCTTTTATTGTTTGCCATTGTTTCTTAGAGTTATTCTGCTGTCAATATTTGAAGAACAGAATCCAGTTCTCATATTGATTTTCTAAAGACTCAGAATCACTGGCTTCATAATGCATATATTTTAAAGCAAGCGCATGCAAAAGGTGGAGGTGAAGCTGCCTATTGAATTAGATCAATACAAGACACCAGCCCGGCAACTACCATCCAGTGTTCATTTTCTATAATGTAAGGTATCTGGTAAACAGAAGAAAACCGAACTTCCATCCCTCTTTGGCAACCTGCAACGTGACCCTTGCGCGCTCCTGCTCTGCGGTTCCCCAGGTCCAGCTGCTGTCCCTCGAGCCCTCGGCACACACCTGACCTGACCCGCGGCCCCGGCGGCGCCGGCGGGTCCCGCGGGACGGCAGAGCCGGGAGCTGCGGCAGCTGCGCCCTGGAGACGTTTCCCCGGGGAGCTTGGGGGCTGCGCTGCAGTGAATCACGGCTCAAAGCACCCTGGACAACAGCGAGGAGGAAATAAGGGACCCGTACAAAAGTCCATCCCTGCCCAGCTTACATTTGTGCCTTTGCAAACTTAATGACAATACTACAGTTACACTGTGTTCAGCTGAAAACGTGTAAAGAATTAAAACTAGTTTAACTTTCAGGGAAGCATCAGAGCTAAACGAATAAAACTAGTCTAGAAATAGCATTATAGCAGCACAAAGCGATCTCCACAAAGAGTTCATTCGGTATGTGCGTGTCTTCACCGTCCGTGTCCAAGGCTGGCTGGGAGACGAGGGCAGGAGCTCGACGCCTGTGCAGCAGCGGTGCTGTGATCCACACCCGACGCTGGAGCCTGGACACGGGACCTACAGCGTTTACTGCCCGAGGGACGTTCACCCGCATCGCTGCCCAGGGCCGGCAGCAGCTGATGGAAACGCTCCTGCACCACGGAGCGCAGAGCCCTGTGCAGCGCCCAGAGCCGCGCGCACTAAGAGCTCAGGACGACGTTTTTCCTCCAGGAAGCTCATTTTCCCCTTTCGTGGCAAGAGAGAAGAGGCCGAGCGCGGCGCTTGCGGGGCTGCCGGTGCCCGCGGTGCGCGCAGGGCGACCCCCCGCCCGGGGCTCCATGGCACCTCCAGCAAACCCCGGCCCCTTGGCGGGTTGTTTCCACGCTGCAGAACCGTGCCCAAGGCGCACAGAGGGGCTCACCCTTCGTCCACTTCTGAGTGCTGTTCCATGGGACTCCAGAGTCCGAACTCAGCAGCTGCTCCTACCTGGATGCCGTTTCATGTACACATTTCTTTTCAACCTCACTAGAAAACGCTATTTAACTGCTAGCACTTGTTTACGCACTGAAAGGCAAGTTACAAAAGCGTTTGGGAAGTCAGCCACAACGAAGCGGTGCTCTGACCACCCGGGGTGTGCACAACAAGAACCCGAGGAAACAACGGAAGGCAGCAGAAAGCAGATGATGAGAGATCCTACTGATTTCGCAGATGTCCACATGGGTGATACACCCTGTTCTTCAGAGGAAGACTCCATAAAGAAATAGCATAATTTTAAAGGATTTTATTGGCATAATCTTCACTCATTAAAGGAAAAAAAACCCTATTCTATGATTGTTGAGAATAACATCACACTGTATAGGTCAAAAATTGACTGACATCACTCTGGACAAGCATTATTGAGCCACACAAAGAAGCTGTTGTGCCTTTAAGCTTATGGTACATTGCAATGCAGTCAATGAAAAGCCACTATTATGAGGGGATGTTTATGTCAGTATCTGAAACAAATCTTCTTTTTACTAGGATAATACTGTCTTAAATTGTTAACTGTTGATCAGATAAACAACATGTGATAAAGATCCTATAATCTCTTTTCATAAAATTTGCTTTAACTCTTTAGTGGCTTTACACATTAAATGACTACAGGTCATTGAGCCTTGTGAAAGTTTATAATAGCTGTAAACAACACCCTAACGGAGTTCTTGGATAAGCAGTAATGCAGAAACTCAGGATTGGATTTTAAATAACGCAGAGATTAGACGCTAACATTTCCACAACAGACAATGTATCAGTCACTGCCAGCAACTCGTAACCTGCCCTGTTCCCACTCTTCACTAAGGGAGCCTTTTGGGCTTGGTGCGAGAAGAAACTCGATGTCCATGGTCAGACTGCAATCTAAGAGATGTAGAGGACACAGAGAACCTCCATGGCGATGTGGCACCAAGACCAAGGTGGTGCCACCTCAGAGACGCGGCGAGAACAGGGCAACGGTCCCACTGCTGCCACTTCAGGCCCTTCACCTTTTCAGCAGTAGCTGAAATGAACGGTATCTGGGTAAGGGGAACATTTAGAGTAACGCTACCCATTTCCTCTCCTATGCCTCAGAGACATACAGCTTAAAATAAAGCAATTAACCACATACTGATTACCTGAATCTAGCAACAAGAAGACATGGCGCATGTTTCCCAAGTCGGTACAGGTGGGTCACGAGTCTGTCCTTCAAACCCCATCTCTCAGTGATCCCCGCTGTGCTCTCCACATCTGGATTTGCCCCTTGGACCTGCATGACAATGGCCACCAGGTGGGACAGACCTACGTTCCAGCTGCCTAACGTGGGGCCATTAGTTGATGACAAGCAGGAGCACCTCAGCTGCTTACCAGTGGAGTCAATAAGTACCTTTTTTTACCCTGAAACTCAGAGGAAGCTCTCGTTCTCCACCGGAGAGCAGGACAGTGCCTATGGGTTTCCAGCAGAGCAGCCCTCCAGCCCTGCGCGGGCACGGAGCGCTGCTGTGCTGATGGACGAGTGATGCGGGCACGGAGCGGTGCTGTGCTGATGGATGAGTGATGCGGACATGGAGCGGTGCTGTGCTGATGGACGAGCGATGCGGGCATGGAGCGGTGCTGTGCTGATGGACGAGCGATGCGGACATGGAGCGGTGCTGTGCTGATGGACGAGCGATGCGGGCACGGAGCGGTGCTGTGCTGATGGACGAGCAACGCGGGCATGGAGCGGTGCTGTGCTGATGGACGAGCGATGCGGGCATGGAGCGGTGCTGTGCTGATGGACGAGTGATGCGGGCACGGAGCGGTGCTGTGCTGATGGACGAGCGATGCGGGCATGGAGCGGTGCTGTGCTGATGGACGAGCGATGCGGGCATGGAGCGGTGCTGTGCTGATGGACGAGTGATGTGGGCATGGAGCGGTGCTGTGCTGATGGACGAGCGATGCGGGCATGGAGCGGTGCTGTGCTGATGGACGAGCGATGCGGGCATGGAGCGGTGCTGTGCTGATGGACGAGCGATGCTGTCCCGCAGCTCACACGTGGAACCGCAGAACCACAGCAACCGGCACCGCGGTAACTGAGCTGCTGTGAGAGCCGGGGCAGCAGCATCTGCGCAGAGAGTTCCTGCACCGCTGTTACACACCAACGCCCGAGCCGTGTGGAGCTCAAGCCTTCCACCTGCCACCGCACAGCAGTTTAGGCAAGGTGGCCCTAGCTATGTAGCCAACAGAAGGGATTGAGATTTGAATTACAGGGCAAATGATTTAATTCAAGAGCAAACTAGTGTCTCTACAAAAGGTGTTTGCTGCCTGATCCATGCAAATGACCCGGCACAAACAAGCTTTACATATTTGAGGCATTGCAATTTGCCCATTTTCCGTAAGCACCGCCCCATTCATCACTAGTGGGTGGTAAGGAGGTGCCACTGCGAACCTCAGAGTGACGACAGGGTTCTTCCACCTACAGCGTCCCATCTAAATAAAAACCAGGTTTTCCTATTTTCACAAAATGCCGATCTTGCTTCCTTCCTGTACTTTTCCCCCACTTTTGAGAATAACTATTTTCAGGAAAAATCTGTTAAACAGATTTTTTAAAATGTTTTAATACAGCTGCTCACATACCCCGAGACTGCGCACTCAGTTCATCAGCTCTTGCTGTATTTGACCACAACTCAGGAATAAAAGGTGTAATTGCAACAGGAGTTCCTGCGTGTTGCACAGAGGCAGATACGATCCCGCTCCTTCATTTTCAGACGGATACAAAATTCTGCTCCATTTTGTTTAGGTAAGCAAGCAAACCACCATTCTGTACTACAGGGTGTTTTGAAGAGGCCCCTTCCAGACTTCCACATATGACAATGAAGATACGTATACACATGCTTCTGCTGTACTGCTGCAAATATGCAGAGTGCAAGCTCTTTCTTCCCTCTTATTTTATAGCATCAATGGGTGCCTTTCAAATACCAGTGCATAATTTGCCCACACATGTCAACATTCTGCATCATGGTGACAACCAGGAACCAAGTGAAACGGAAAAAGAATGCAGTTTTTTCCCAGGTGCCTATTTCTTCTAAAATGACATCATTCTCAGATGGAGAAAAAGATATTTTATAACATCTACCAGGTGATATTTTGCCTCAGTGAAGGTGACGAGTTTCTATACTAGATCCCAGCAGAAAAAATTCAGAGGTAGCTTTAGTTAAATACCTGTTACAGACTTTCATTGTGCATTACAAGACTCCAATTAATTATTCAAATTACACCTGCTTTTATAAAAGTAATTTTCAAGCCATTAATGGTTATATTAATGGCTCTAGTGTTTTTCCTAGCTGCAGTCTCCGCAATACGATGAGCCCCGACTCGAACCCCTCGATGGCGACACGCGTGCGGATGAGCGTGCGACGAGGCGCTCCCGCCCCCGCCCCAACGCTCCGCGTGGTACAGCTGCGAAACCCTGCGACTGTCTAAGGGTTTGGCAAACAGATCTCGGGATCTGTTTCTGAGTGAGCACATCACCAAGCAGAAGTTAACCTGTAACCCTCTTAGATGGGAACGGCAGGAGATGTGCCGGGGGGTCAGTGGGACATGAGGAAAAGGTTCTTCCCCAGAGGTGCTGGGCACTGAACAGGCTCCCAGGGAGGTGTCACAGCCCAACCTGACAGTGTTCAAGAGACTGGACACCGTCCTCAGACACACGGGGTGACCTGTGGGGGACCTGTGCAGGGACAGGAGCTGGACTCCATGGTCCTGGGGGTCCCTCCAGCTCAGGACGTTCTGTGACTGAGACGAGCACTGTTCAGCCTGGGAGGCTGCAGTGGCCACCCGGGATCTGCCATCGGCATCTTATTAACTGCGGCCATTGTCAGGACAATTTTTCTATGTGCATTTGCATAAACTCTCGGCCTCCTGAACCAGCCAGCTGAGGAAAGCTGCGAGGCCTCCCTCGGGCCCTCCGGCTGCTGCCAGCATCACCCTCCTGGTGCCAGCAGGTGACCCGAGCCGCAGACGGAGGTGCCTGTGCTCCAGGAGCCTCTCCAGCCCCCGCCTCTCCCTGTCACTTGGGCTGTGACACCAGCCTGACCTGGAGACATCCAGAAACAGAGATTGTCCTCAGAAGCCCCGCGCCCCCACAGGCGCCCCGAGAGGGACCCGTCCCGGTGCTGCCCGTCGCCGCCGTGTCAGCGGGTGCCCAACGGCAGGTGTGGCAGCGGCAGCTCGGCCGGGCCGTGCGGGGCCGGGCGCTGCTGTCACCGCTGTCACCCGCTGCCAGTGCCGCTGTCACCCGCGCCAGCTGAGCCGCCCAGCTGCCGCGCAGGGCATCAAACATGCGCTCCGAACAATCACAGCAGCACAGCCCAGCTTATAGACTGCATTATTAATTAGTTTAACGACGCTCAGCCCTATTAGAAAGCACAAGATAATTGTATTTAATTCGTGTACGTTTTAATTACGGCCCAAGCAGTGCCAAATTTGATCAACGTATCATCTTTTCTGTTCTGCTCTGTAGCCGCGTTTGTATTAATTTGCATCTGACCCAGGAGGAGCTGCCGAGCTCCGCCGGGAACACGGCTCCTCCGGGCTGCGCCCAGCGTCCTGCTTCCCGCGGCGGTGCCTGCGGGACCTGCCGCCACAGCGCTGTCACCTCTGCTGCAGCCGCAGGTCACAGCCGGCGTACGACCACGCGCTGTCACCTCTGCTGCAGCCGCAGGTCACAGCCGGCGTACGACCACGTGCTGTCACCTCTGCTGCAGCCGCAGGTCACAGCCGGCGTACGACCACGTGCTGTCACCTCTGCTGCAGCCACAGGTCACAGCCGGCGTACGACCACGCGCTGTCACCTCTGCTGCAGCCGCAGGTCACAGCCAGCGTAAGACCACATGTCCCAGACCCTGCAGGGCCCCTGAGGAGCAGCCAGAGAACAATTTGTTCACTCATCACTCCCCTAATCCACGATGGAAGTAGAAACAATTGCATCATTTAATTTACTATTGTAATGAGGATATGGCTCATTGGCCCCTCGTTGTTTTGAAGATGGATTTAATTAACCTCCTATGAATCTTGCCAAGAAGCGTGGCAGCAGCAGGACGGAATGGAAGCCGTCAAAAGGCTCAGCTGCGGAGACGGGCGATCCGTGCTTCTCAGGCTCGGCTGAGGACCCGCGACGGCGGAGCTGTGGCCCCGGCAGAAAGCTGAGGAGCACCCGAGCTCCCACACCACGGACTCACCGCCGGGAATCCAGCTCAGGTTTAGCTTAGACTACTGAGAATAAGAGAGGTAATTGAATAATTCCTAATAGCCACATATATCTTTAATGCAGAAACCATTTGCAATCACTGGAAAATAAATAATTGCAATTAACTACACTGTTAAGTAAATATACAGTCCCTTGGGGAAGCAATCTGCATGCTTTTATACGTCTGGCTACAATATGAAACTCATCACAATGTCTATAAGAGTAATTTATAATGAACATTTAGCAGGTGCCTCAGATGGGTTGCTGCAATTTACATTCATTAATAAAACTGTCCTTATTAGACCTGAAGCTTATGCATTTTAATTTAATAAATCTTTATTACATTTCCATTTTGCATAGGATTTCGTGTCCAACATTTCCTAGAATCAGTTTAGCTTGTAAAGGAAGTTAAAATCTTTATGAGACAAAGTTATTTACAATGAACTGTCTGAGCCGATAAAACCAACCCAGGATCCTCTGCACATTTCTAACTGGGATGAAAACGTGATCTCAAGCTTGTAAGCTACTAAGAATAATGGATTCCATGATACACAGGTTTGTCTCAGAAATAAAGTGATGTCATTTCTATTTGATAAGGATGGATTAATACCACCTCGCTGAAGGAAGAAGGGAACCCTGTTACAGTTTTAAACTACCAGCCACCATGGAGCAAAAGAAAACACTCATTGAAGAGCATGAGAAAGAAAGAACAATTCCTGTCATGTGTTAAAAAGGGCTCTTTGGTCTGACCTGCAGTGCTGTATTACATGTTTCCTTCCTAACTGTTTAAAGATTTAACAGGACAGAACGAGGTTTTGACAGTCCTGGCTCAGTCAAGACTCAGTCGAGCTTTAGTCAATGTCCTCCTTTGGCACAGAGGTGACGGTGGCTCTTCCAGACCCGCGGCCCTGCGCTTGTCCTGCTGCAGGAGCGATGGAAGAGGCTCTGGTTGTTCTCACTCACCACAATTACCTCTTACTCAAGGCAGCAATCAGCCACAAGACACATTCCTCCTCTCAGAAATACAGAAGGGTGGGTTTGTCATCTGAGAGTCAGATTTTGAGCAGCTTAGGAGCAAAACTGCAACGTTCAAACACTGTGCAAAACGGCATTGTTGTGGATCCAAGAGGGATTAACCAGCGTCAGCTCTTGCAGAAGAGGAAAGACCCAAGATCAGACTTACAAACACCGATGTAAGCCCAGAGTACGCAGAAACAGGTTTCAGCGTTTCCAACCTTTCCAACTGTATTCAACAACTCATCGCTACAGAGCAATAAGGTTGGAGATCAGCCTCAAAACATGCACAAATCACCTGAAAAACGTGCATTTCTTGCCATGTGCGCATTCACTATCCACTCTGACACCGCACAGTAGATGATGGAATGTCTACAAGACACGAGTTTCACCTCTTGCAGATTTTGCTTCTGTAAGAAGCATAAACTAATTATATACCCACACACCAATTAAGGTTGCCATAAAATGTTCAATAAATAATATATTAATGATTTGTTGACTATTAATTATGAATTAATAAGCACAACACTTCTGGCATCTGATTTAGCGCATGGCCCTTCAGCGTCTGGGCTCCACGTCTGAAACAGCTCTCAGGTTCTCCCTTCCAGCAGTTAAAGTGATAAATCTGTTAGAAATATGCTTCATTCCCTGTGTTTGGTACACGCGGTGTTTCCAAAACACGGGTACTGCCGGCGGCATCTCAGGGTCCAAGTGTTCAGCACATTGTGGTCTCAAGAGGGAATTCAAAAGGTCAACATGAAGAGAAGAGATAAATTTAGTAAAGCAGACAATGATGATAGGTCAATGGATTAACCCTTAAAATTCCTGGTGTTAAGGATGCTACTGAACAGCGGAAAGAACGGTGAACACCCGTTCGCACAGGCTGAAGGGAGCGGGACGTTTTCTGCCGCGCGAGGTTCCCGCACGAGCGCGGGTGACACGGGGCTGGCAGGACCTCACACAAGTGACATGGGGCTGGCAGGACCTCACACAAGTGACATGGGGCTGGCAGGACCTCACGCAGGTGACACGGGGCTGGCAGGACCTCACGCGGGTGACACGGGGCTGGCAGGACCTCACGCAGGGAACCGCCCTTGGCCAGTCTGTCCCTGCTCTGCCTCGCTCACGACACTGCGGAAAATCGGCACCGCTGAGAAACACCACTACAAACCGTTTTGTGAAGGGATCTGGGGTGGGACCTTAGACACGTCCTACACGACCAAACCACCAGGTCCCTCCGGGCGGCACGCAGAGCGTGTCCTGCTGCCAGAGCAGCGCTGGGCCATGGCCACCGACCCGCCCACGGCCGTGTGAGGGGCCACCCCAGCCACGCTGTGCCGGGGCCACCCCAGCCACACCGCCTGCAGCGCCGCCTGCGCACCAACTGCCCGGCACAACCGCCCCTCACAGCCTGCGCGTCTTCCAGCACAGACATCTGTAAACTGCACCCCTGCAGAAAACCACCAACCAACATGACTTAACTGCACACACTTAAATTACACAGGGAAGTTTCTAGATCAATTTTAATTACGCTTAATTAATTTTGCAATGCAGGTGGGTGAGGTTTTGGTTGATGGGGTATGCTACTGCTCAAAAAAGCAACAGAAAATATGTACTATTCTAACGTTTTTTACACCCATGCATGCATACGCTTTATCTAGGAAGAATAGCTAAATTAATTTGATGCATCTTCAAATTAACCTCGTGTGCTCATATGCAACGACATTACCTGACCTCAGTAGAGCATTCATAAGATGAAAAGCACTGTGTCAGGACTAAGGGTCACCTGCACTCGCAGCGCCTGTTGCGCGGTCACTCAGGACACACCATCTGTGGCCAGTGACATTCTCGTTTTAGAAACGGATCACTTTGAAACTCAGAGACAGAAACGCAGGAATCCTCGTGTACTGGTGCTAACGAACGACTCCGTGCAGTCTCAGTGCTGCAGACTGCCAGGCAGTCAGCGGGTCGGGAAAAACTTACAGCGCCCTTGGGCAGCACCGGGTGTGCGAGATAATTCGGTGTTCCCAGACAGGAGCGTTCTCTGTAACACCACTGCACCGGGAGCGAATAAGAAACAGACCGACATGTGTCAAACCCCAGTGACCTGCAAACGCTGACGACAGCCATGGGAACTGCAGGCCGGCAGAGCGGCACTCAGCCCCAAACACGCGCAGTGTGAAGCTGCATATTCTGCATCAGTGACTCGAACTTCATTTCAATTATGCTTTACGTTTGTTGGTTAAACGATCGTAATGTACCAGGATTCCAAAAGGAAGTTATTAGCTACAAACTCCTATTTTTCAACAGACGAAGCACGACCCATCAGGCGAGGAAGAGAACTGCACGGCAGCCGTGTGAGGCACCCGGCCTCCCACACGCCGGCCTCTCACCTCCCAGGGCTCCCCTTAGGAAATGAAAGCTTTTGGGTGAGAAGACACGCGTAGCCTCAAGGACAGCAAAAGACAGCACAGTGTCTCTGAGAATTACAGCGGGAAAACCATGAGATTCAATTGGTATTCAGCCTGGATCTTATTTCTGACCTGTGTTTCGCGGAGCCGAGCTTTGGCAGCGAAGTCAAGGTGATCTCACCTCATGATGGAAAAGGTTTACCGCCTTCCTTTTGGCTTTGTACAAATCTTCTGGTCACTATTCCACACCGAGATGCCAGTGCCGCAAAGGTTTGCACAAATACCTGCTTGTATTTT
Source organism: Columba livia (assembly GCF_036013475.1). Lineage (NCBI taxonomy): Eukaryota > Metazoa > Chordata > Aves > Columbiformes > Columbidae > Columba > Columba livia. Next base: position 504,619 of record NC_088607.1, read on the forward strand.
TAAAGAGTAGAATTCTATCACAGGAATTTAGGAGATTTCTCTCTCTTTACCCCCAGAACACAAACATGATCGGTACTTGTAGTAACTGACTGTGAGAGCCACTGTGAGCTAGAAACACGTGGCAAAAGCCACGGGCACACGATGGAAAGGCGGAGCCCTGTCTGGAGCCGGACCCGCTCGCCCGCCGAGGGGCCGCGCGGCGCCGGGGTCCCCAGGCCCAGAGGGACCCACCCGCGCGTCCTCCCGGCACGCAGCAGCGCGGGCAGCGCACGGGCTCGGCAGCGCTGCTCTTCATCGCCTCGGCACACTCACACCAGGGATTTCAGTTACCTGTCCGTGTTCCTGGTAAAGTCTGATGTCAATCCTAAGATTAGTTCATTAAGTCACTTTCAGCTTCTCCACAGGAAAAATATTTGAAAAATAAACACTGGCAGGGCACACGAGCAAGAAACAGCCGCCCTACCTCCACGACTGCTTTGGCATCCAGTCTGAAGTTGAAATCTCCAAAGACAAAATATGAAACTTTCTCAAACCGCTGATCTATAATTCTGGAAAACAAAACAAAACAAACTGTCATTCAGCTTTACATGTATGCAAGCATGCAGAAATACACACATCAGAATCAACAACCTCAGAAATAATCATCGGAACAATCAAAACCATCAGTTTATGCTGGAAAAATATACCAACCATGTTTTTGTGCTGATTTTTGTTTTGCTCTGACCCCTGTAAAATAATGCACTTGTTTTCTGCTGTCCGCCTGAAAGAGCAACTCAGAGAGCCAGTTTTCAGCAGCTAGCACAAGTAATGCAGAACCAGCGCTAGGGCAGCACAGACACCTGGGGGCACCGCGAGGCCCCGCGCTGCGGACAGCTGAAGCACACCGAGCACAGGACATTACGGCTTTGGGCTGGGCAGCTGGGAGCCCCCAGCGAGCCGTGCGTTCGGAATCCGCCACCCTCAGTTGCTTGTGGGTTCACTTGTGTGTCACCGCGACTAACCGTACTGTGACTGTAGCCCCGCGCCCCTGAGAGCGCCCGCAGCTCTGGGAGCGGGCCGTGCTGAGCGCCCACCCGCACGCTGACGCGGACGCGCTGTGCGGCTCTTCCAGCTGCAGTTCTGTTTGTTCTTTCGAGCGCATTCTTATCGAGGTTGCAGTTAATACCTGAAAGGTGATCTTTCCAGATGTGGAGTAAAGATTGACTTGTGTCTCAAGCCCAGTACTAAACAGGGAGACAAGGCACTACTGTTTATCTTTCAAATCTTGTATTATCAAACATTGTTATTATATTATTAGCTTATCTATTATTAACAATTGCCTGGTGCTCCTAACAACATGCGCTTTCACAGGCTTCCAGAAATCTCAGCACCTGCAAATCCGCGGATTCACAATTCCAAACCAGGAATCAATACAATTCATTTCCTATTGGTAGCGGAGGCAGCTCTGAAACACCTGAGACGCAGCTGCCACAGCTACAGAGACAATGCACAGACAACACACAGAAAACAGGAATGGTGTGCCGGACCTGCAACATATGAGGAACGAGGAACAAATGTAGGCAATACCCTGTGCACACGATGGGAATACACAAATCCGAGAGCGTTACGCCGGCAGAAGCGCCGCGGACGCGCGGCAGGGCCCGCACAGACGGGTGCCCGCAGGGTGAGGGGCTCCCGGACGGTGCACGGGGACATTCCTTTACCGGTTTGAATACGCTACAGCCATTTAGACTTTTCAGAGCTATAAAGAAAGATACAGCATGGGCTTTACAGTGAGATACTGCTTCTCCTCTTAAGAACACCTCACATTTTTAGTCAACAGCAATCTGTTATGTACAGAATATTATTGTATGAAAAATTAACGTGCATTGCACCTAAGGCAGCGATCATTTGAAGCAAAATCTCTTGCAAAGACTCATCCTTTCCTGGTGTGAAACCCTCCCAGTCCTCCATGGGGCTGACAAACGGCTGCAGGTGCTGTTAATAAATACCGCCCGCTGTCAGCTCCCGGCAGGCGCTGAGAAAACCCGTCACTCCCGCCCCGCACACAGCATTAGTTTGATTAGTGCCCTCCTGGCACACTGAAGCGAAATGAGAACTTAAAAGTTAAACCATTTACATTACCACAATTTGCTAACACTATCATTGCAGAATCTGATGTGCAACTTTGCCCTAAGACAAACGGATTTTGCTCGGCCAACTTTCCTGATTCACACCCCAGCTCTGGCTTCGCTCGCTGCCATTTACTGCGGACACAGAAACAACAGATGTCGCGGGAATGGCAGCAAGGTCTAGAGGAGGCATCTTAAAACAAATGGCATTAGCACAACGGTGCCTGTGATTGAATTACGCAAAGACGGATTCTCCAAATAAACAGACTGTTCCAAAAATAGCCACTTAAAATGTCTCCTAACTGACGAACAGAACAGCTGATTAGTCTGCTTCTGATCAATTAATTAAAATTCAGTCATGTCATAGTCTTGCACATTACCTGATTTAAACATGATTTGCATACAAATCAACGTCAGCTTTAAAATGGATAATTTCAACCAGTCGCCCCCTTGTAGCTTCTCCTTCTGGACCTTTCGGAACGTCTCCCAGCAGACCCAACTGAAACACCCGCACGTCACTGCTCCAGACAGGCGCTTCGGGGGCTCCTGACGCCGGCTGCACTGCCTGCCTCCCCGTGCCCTTTCAGGTTTGGGAACATTTGAGAAGAGGCGGACCAAAGATTTGGAAACAGAGCTGAACAGCCAGTAAGACATGACAGGACAGTGGAAGAATGCAACACTCGCACGATTCCAGCTCCCAGGTGAAGCTCACAGTCAAAGTCCCACGCTCAAACGCTTGGATGGGTCACATCCACGGTTCACACTTTTTTTACAGAGCAAACTTCATTAGTAAGGGTGCAAATTCATGTAAAGATACTACAGTAATTTCTTTGCTGCAAGATAACTGTGTTTAGTTCATATTTGGGTCTAATAGCAGCAGTTGCCTCACACGGGATGTCAGCAACAGCTCCACAAACCTGGCAGCAGCGAGGGCGCGGGGTCCGCTCTGCAGCTGGGGACACCGGCCCACGGACACCGGACAGACCACGGACACGGGACAGCCCAAGGGACACGGGACAGCCCAGACACGGGACAGCCCAAGGGACACGGGACAGCCCAGACATGGGGCAGCCCAAGGGACACGGGACAGCCCAAGGGACACGGGACAGCCCAGACACGGGACAGCCCAAGGGACACGGGACAGCCCAAGGGACACGGGACAGCCCAGACATGGGGCAGCCCAAGGGACACGGGACAGCCCAAGGGACACGGGACAGCCCAAGGGACACAGGACAGCCCAGACACGGGACAGCCCAAGGGACACGGGGCAGCCCAAGGGACACGGGGCAGCCCAGACACAGGACAGCCCAAGGGACACGGGACAGCCCCCGGACACGGGACGGAGCCTCGGGTGAGGCTGCTCGCAGTCCTGAGCGGATCCGGGCGCCAGACTCCACAACACTAGGAGAGGGGCAGAGGTTCCTCTTCTCCTCGGTACTACTGGAAATCTGGGTCTAGTTACTAATTTTAGTCTCTACACAGAACACCACAAGGAATTGTTTGTACGATGTTAAAACAAACAACTCTGCACCATTGGAATCACTGAATTCCTCCGGTAATTCATTTTAAAGTATGAATTATAGTAGTTACAATTAAAGACGCTTTACAAAACACACCCTCTTTATAAGAACCACACGGTGTACTGTATCCACGTTTCAAAGCGCTGAAATTCAGCCAGAAGAGAGCAGTGCCACCAGAACCACGCCACGCGGGAGCGACGGCCCCGTCCCTCACAGCGTCCCCAGGAAGGAGAAGACAAGGAGGCAGCTCAATATCAGCGCCTGCTCATGGCAGAGAGCAGCCGAACATGATTCAGTGTGACAAGGGGCACTGTGATTCGGCTAAACCATTTCTCTGGGCACTTTGTAAGGAGGATCAGCAGCATTATTCCTTTAATAGCCATGTCTAATGCAATAGCCAGCTGGGTTTTGTCCCAGACCAAGGTATCAGCATCAGGTCAGAAGGTAACATTCTGTTTACACGATTATTTCCTAAAGCACTTATCTTCTCCTCGGTGTGAAAGTTGACTTTTCTGTTTGTAAGGAGGCCTAAAGAATTGAGGGAATGGGAAAAATTAGCTACACTGAGCTGGAGCTGAATGGCATTAAGTGGGAGGTCTGCGAGGGGCTCGGCGCGCCCAGCAGGACACCTTATTAGCCGCGTCACCGCAGTTCATTCAGGCAAGCCATACCAGTGTCACCAGCATGCCACACAAAGACAAAGTTCTTCACACAGTCTATAAACATGCCTCCCCGGCCAATTCATCCTGACGTGACACCGCTGAAAAGAGGGGCTTCGGGGGCTTTTTGTTGTGTTTTTTTCAAGCACAACAATAACATAACAAAACAAAACAAAAAACCTGCAGCTCTGCCAAGCAGATGAATGGAGGAGAAGGAGGGACACTGTCACGGCTCGGGGGAAGAGACAATCCAGAGGTCAGGCCATATTTTATTCACCGAGCACATTTTTATAATAACTACATTTGTTTAAGCTAAATACCAGCTAATATGAGCACTTCCCTACCTCTCGTACAAATTCTGGGGTAAGAAATCACCTTTCCACTATCTCATTATTTTTGCACATGACCCACGCAGAGGAATTAAAGGTATAAAAGCTGCTTTTAGAGAGAAAATGTGACTGCCTGTATAAGACATCCTTTCCTAGGGGAATCACAACGGATTATGCAGAGGAGAGAGGACAGCTCAGTCTCAGGTTGAACTGCTCGTCTGGTTTAGTGTTGACCCAAGCAGAGCTTTGGACCACAGGTTCTGTTTTCATCAGAATCTATTATCTATGGTATTACCTATAGCTATAGTATTATCTATATGATCAGAATCTATTATCTATAGTGAAAGTAGCGCTGGCCTGCAGCTCCGCATGAGATGATAAACTGCGTCACCTTTCAGCCGATTGGCGACGTGTGCAGGAACACCCGGGGCCGAGGCTGCAGGGACCTCTGCGCCCGCTGTGTGCAGAGCTGGACCCCTGGCCTCCAACCCGGGACTTGTCCCCAGCCCCTGTCCCTGTCCCCTGCCCGCAGTCACTGCCTGGTGCCGGTGGCACAGTCACTGAAAGGCACGGGTGGCACAGTCACCCAAAGGCGCTGGTGACATGGTCACCCAAAGGCGTCAGTGACTGGCTCGGTCACCAGGAAGCACCGGCGGCTCGGTCACCACCAGGCGCTCCCAGCAGAGCTGCACGCAGGGCTGGTCCGTCCCGGCCGCGGGTGGCAGAGGGGACGCTCAGCTAACGCCACCTTGGCAAGAGAGGATCTCACCCTGAACAGGAATGGCTAGACCGCAAAAAAGCGGCCGAAAGTGACCTCCCCATCCCCGCGGTGGGGCTGAGAGCTCGCGCGAGGCAGTTACACGCACTTTCTTTACCATAGAGCTATAATGCCAGAAGGAATAACAACTCCTGCAGTGACTTCTGGTGGAAAGTCAAGGAACGACGACAACGACACCTGTCTTCTAGCACCGCCATGCCAAGGAACTGAAGAGCAAGAGCATGGAAACTCAGGTGTGAGAGATGGGACTGCCGTGCGCCTCCGGGTGCCCGCGGCTCCCGCCCGCGTCACGGCGGCTCCGGTGCAGACACCAGCTTGTGCCGCGAGGGACCCCCGAGCGGGGCTGCCGGAGAGCCCTGCCCACGGCACCGCCGCCCCGCGGCCCGGCTCGCCACGCTCGCATTCCGGACATACGATTACCGACAAATTCCAGAAAAAACCCATCAATTCTGAGTAGAAGTTACCTGGTGACTGTCCAAGTGTGCCTGAAAAGCCATGATGAAAGTGCTGTCACCGGCACGCCTAAGGTGCTGTAGCACTGCCATTAAAAATATAAAGCTTATCATATTTTTGTGCCCCGTTCTCCCTGATATAATAGCTAAAACCTATTAATAACACCGAACCATCTTGAAAGGTCAGGCAGCAAACAGCAAGATGAAGGGAATTGTCAGGAAGCTCAGGCAATCATCTTAGCGCTCCCGACATTTGCCAGGGCTGTTTAACTAATATGTGATGTTCACTTTTAATTTCGATATAGTGCCATTTGGGCAAAAATGTTGTATTTTTTAATTAATTACCATGTCAGCAGCTATTAAGATTAAAAGAAAGACCACATCAATAATAAATACTTAATCCAAAGAAAGGATTACAAGAAGAGCAATAAAAATCAATTTTTAGAGCTGGAAAATTGTGACTTTTTCCTCACTTGACTGGTATTTTCATTATATTGACAAAACCATGATCTTACCTGACACTGACATTCGCCTAATGAAATAGCAGCCATGTATAATGATGTAAGTACTTGTCAATTTTGCTACAGGAGAATCCAATGCTAAGACACTGGTGTTCTGTTACAATGAAATCTTGTTGCTCTTCATCTGACGCCAGAGAAAACAAAAAGAAGCAAACAGAGCACCAGTGAATCCTCCTCCAGCAGGGGAGACGGCAGCTCCCCCGCAGAGCCCGCAGGGTGGCGCGGGCCCGTGCCGGGCGCGGACGGAGCTGCTGCCGCCCGCCGCTCCGCAGGCCCGGCTGCCCGAGCACGGCGCGTCCCGGCAGCGCGGCAGCTGCGCGCGGCAGGCCAGCACACCGTCCCCGTCACGGCCGGGAACACGGCGCTTTGTGACAGGTCCAGAACAACTCAGGACAGGCAGTGCATGTCTTAAACAGTTCAAAGGAACAGCAGCAGCATGGTTCAGAAACCTCGCCAGCTTTGTATCTCGTCAGATTTGCACCAAACGCCTTGCCCAGCCCGACCTCCTGTGGGTGCCCTGGGCAGAGGGGACGGCGGGGGGACGGGACCACGGCCACGTCACCCACGGGCGCTGCCATCGGCGCAGCCACTAAACAAAACCAAGCGCTGCAGAGAACGGCAATGCAGACTACCAGAAACACAGAAATCACCAGAAACACAGAAAGGCTTCCCTCGCTAAGGAGTAAAAAATGCCCGATGTTGAGAAAAGCTGACTAGCAACCAGTTTTACATACTGAATTGTTATCTCGCGCATTGATCCCTTTGAAAATCACTCTCCAGTGGACTAGTAGGCTGGGAGAGTAAACAGCCGGGGGTGACATGAGAGAAACATTTGAAGTGCTAAAGAGAAGGGAAAAACCCTCTCTTTCAAGAGACGTCACTGAATAGAAACACCTAGAGCTGTCACTACTGTGCTCGAACAAAGGCAGTTCTGGTGGATACAGAGACAGCAGGACCATCTTCTCTGTTGGCAGTGAGGAACAGGATCATCTCAGCTGCATCTTAAAGCCTTAAACCGAGGGAAGGAAGATAAAGAAGATTTTGCGGAAGGCCAAGCAGCTCCAGCGTTTACGTGGCAGTCCCTGCAGAACCTCTGCCCAGCCCCTCAGCCAGCGCCGGTGCCGACGGGCCGGCAGCCGCTGGGACGGCCCCGGCCGTGTCCCGGCAGGGACACCCCGGCTGCTCCCACCTCCTCACACCGCGACCCCACCTGCGGACACAACGTGCCGAGCTGGCTGCTCGCCCGCTGCCCGCGGGAAGCAGAACGGAGCATTTCAGCCGCTGCTCCCGTCGCGACTGCCAGCTCGCAGCACCGCCTGACAGCGGGCATCGGAAATACAATCACAACAGCAATTTATTTTCATTTCTCTGCAAATGAATAAAAATTGGATCAACAGCCCATATAGATTCTTTTTAATTGAATCACAGCTACCCTGGAAGATGATATGGCTGTACGACGGAGGGTTTCAGAAGACACAAACCACAATGAATGCTGATGGGAGCGTCACCTTTAGCCAGCCACCCGGGACTGCCTGTTACCCAGCGCCAGAGCCTGTAGGGAACAAATTACAGCGCAAAGAGAAACGCACCTCATTCACATGTAAAGCCATTTTCAGAGCAAAATCAAGCAGGCCACAAGTTATCTGCAGTAATTTCTTTTTTGAGAGGCACTCTCTCTTTTCGTCAGTTGTTTAGTCACACAAACCCTCCCAGGAGCGGTACTTTCCACAGCGCATCCCATCCCATCCCATCCCACCCCATCCCATCCCATCCCACCCCATCCCGCCCGCGGTGACACCCGGTACGTCCTGCAGAAACACGCGGCAGCTCCCGCAGAGCCCGTCCCTGCAAAGGGGTGCGGGGGAGCCCTAAGCGGCTGTCACAGCCTGGGACACGGAGCCAAACACCGCTCCAGGAAACCTCAGAGCTCCTGACTGCAGCGTTCCCCCTGCAGGAGCCACAGCTCTGTCCCCTGGCTGGCTGACCCGCACTGCAGGCCCTGAGGTGACACCTTTGTGTGTGACACCTGCTGCGTCCTAACGCCCTGCCTTTGCATTGCTGCCGCTCCGTCAGAGTTTGCTTCCAAACATACTGTTGTTCATACAGGTTTCTTTCCATCATGCGAGAAAAAACAGTCCTTTAATCTACAATTTGAATAATAAATGCCGCCAACTTATTCGTAACCTATTTGGTTATTAATTAATACAAAAAAAAAAGAGAGCATCAAATGCTGAAAATAACAGAATAATTACTGACTAGGACTACCAGAAATCATCATTTACATATTATGAAAATGCATTTAGTGTGCCCTCACAATTATATCTATTTACCATTACTTTGCATACAAGTACAGAACTATTTTTCTGTGAAAAAAAATAAGCCAAATAAAATTCAAAAGGTGTCTGTGCAAACAGGGAGGACATACAAGTTAGTGTTCTGACAGCAGCATCAAGCACGCAAAAGCTCGAGCCAGCAGAAAAAGGAGAAGGAAAAAGTGTCCGTCCGTATTTGACAGCTTGAAGGTAACAAGACAATTTTTCTGGATTCACTCTTTAAAGAGCATATTATACAAACACAGTAATTTGGAGAGCACTTAACCTTAGTTTAAAGGGGGGACGGTTGAATATTAATGAGATGAGCCGCAGGGTGTTTAATAGAAGCTGCCTCTGAATGTGATCTCGAGTTCCAGCCATTGTTAGAAGACGTCTGGACGGAAGGATTCTCTGCCCCGGGAGCGCATTCTATCAGGATCCACAGGAATGTCACTAAAAGTTTCCAAGGCCCTGATTACAGAGGGTGTTCACTCCATGTCAAAAACCACTGTTGCAAAAACTGAACAAAATTTACAAAAAGCCCAAGCCCCCAGCAGCAAGCTGCTCCAGGGACCTTCTCAAATGACCCAGATCTTTAGAGCCCAGCTTCCTTTGCCTGGAAACGAAGTGGCTTTTCTTTTGCTCATTCAGCTGCTGGTTCTGGGAAAAGCCCAAAGAGAAACATTTAGATTGGAGGGGTCTTTGAGAAGATGTGACAGTTGACTGATGAGCATCCATAAAATGACAAAGAATAGTTGTGTGGAGCCGGTGCATCACATCGCCTCTCCCTGGGAAACTAATTGCTCTGAATTGTTAATAGTAACATTATTTTTCTGGCAATCATTTCTTTTGAATACCCAAAATGAGCATGAAACAGCTCCTTTGACTGGACATAAAAGTTAAATGTCCCAATGTTGATCAAATTAACTTCAGCTATGTGACAATGGACTATATTTGTGAGAAAATAATGAAGGGCACAAAGGAGAGCTTTATGCCAAGATTTCACAGTTGTAATGTAAAAATGTTTCTGTTGAACTAGGCCAGGGAACGTTTCAATAGGAAACAGAAGAGCACTGTCACTTTCTAAAAAACACATTCACTTTCTGGATCTGAATGCTCTAGATCATTTCAGGAAGTTTAAATGGCTGGCACAGCAAGAGCCATAGCATGGGCTGACACCGTGTCCCTGTCCCTCTGAACACAGCAATGGGCTGACACCGTGTCCCTGTCCTCTGAACACAGCATGGGCTGACACCGTGTCCCTGTCCCTCTGAACACAGCAATGGGCTGACACCGTGTCCCTGTCCTCTGAACACAGCATGGGCTGACACCATGTCCCTGTCCCTCTGAACACAGCAATGGGCTGACACCGTGTCCCTGTCCCTCTGAACACAGCAATGGGCTGACACCGTGTCCCTGTCCTCTGAACACAGCAATGGGCTGACACCGTGTCCCTGTCCTCTGAACACAGCATGGGCTGACACCGTGTCCCTGTCCCTCTGAACACAGCAATGGGCTGACACCGTGTCCCTGTCCTCTGAACACAGCAATGGGCTGACACCGTGTCCCTGTCCCCTGAACACAGCAATGGGCTGACACCGTGTCCCTGTCCTCTGAACACAGCAATGGGCTGACACCGTGTCCCGGTCCTCTGAACACAGCAATGGGCTGACACTGTGTCCCTGTCCCTCTGAACACAGCAATGGGCTGACACCGTGTCCCGGTCCTCTGAACACAGCAATGGGCTGACACTGTGTCCCTGTCCCTCTGAACACAGCAATGGGCTGACACCATGTCCCCCTGAACACAGCAATGGGCTGACACCGTGTCCCTGTCCCTCTGAACACAGCATGGGCTGACACCGTGTCCCTGTCCCTCTGAACACAGCAATGGGCTGACACCGTGTCCCTGTCCTCTGAACACAGCATGGGCTGACACCGTGTCCCTGTCCCTCTGAACACAGCAATGGGCTGACACTGTGTCCCTGTCCTCTGAACACAGCAATGGGCTGACACCGTGTCCCTGTCCCTCTGAACACAGCAATGGGCTGACACCGTGTCCCTGTCCCTCTGAACACAGCAATGGGCTGACACCGTGTCCCTGTCCCTCTGAACACAGCAATGGGCTGACACCGTGTCCCTGTCCCTCTGAACACAGCATGGGCTGACACCGTGTCCCTGTCCTCTGAACACAGCAATGGGCTGACACCATGTCCCTCTGAACACAGCAATGGGCTGACACCGTGTCCCTGTCCTCTGAACACAGCAATGGGCTGACACCGTGTCCCTGTCCTCTGAACACAGCATGGGCTGACACCGTGTCCCTGTCCTCTGAACACAGCAATGGGCTGACACCGTGTCCCTGTCCTCTGAACACAGCATGGGCTGACACCGTGTCCCTGTCCCTCTGAACACAGCAATGGGCTGACACCGTGTCCCTGTCCCTCTGAACACAGCAATGGGCTGACACCGTGTCCCTGTCCCTCTGAACACAGCAATGGGCTGACACCGTGTCCCTGTCCCTCTGAACACAGCAATGGGCTGACACCGTGTCCCTGTCCTCTGAACACAGCAATGGGCTGACACCGTGTCCCTGTCCCTCTGAACACAGCATGGGCTGACACCGTGTCCCTGTCCCTCTGAACACAGCAATGGGCTGACACCGTGTCCCTGTCCTCTGAACACAGCAATGGGCTGACACCGTGTCCCTGTCCCTCTGAACACAGCAATGGGCTGACACCGTGTCCCTGTCCCTCTGAACACAGCATGGGCTGACACCGTGTCCCTGTCCTCTGAACACAGCAATGGGCTGACACCGTGTCCCTGTCCTCTGAACACAGCATGGGCTGACACCATGTCCCTGTCCCTCTGAACACAGCATGGGCTGACACCGTGTCCCTGTCCTCTGAACACAGCAATGGGCTGACACCGTGTCCCTGTCCTCTGAACACAGCAATGGGCTGACACCGTGTCCCTGTCCTCTGAACACAGCAATGGGCTGACACCGTGTCCCTGTCCCTCTGAACACAGCATGGGCTGACACCGTGTCCCTGTCCCTCTGAACACAGCAATGGGCTGACACCGTGTCCCTGTCCTCTGAACACAGCAATGGGCTGACACCGTGTCCCTGTCCCTCTGAACACAGCAATGGGCTGACACCGTGTCCCTGTCCCTCTGAACACAGCATGGGCTGACACCGTGTCCCTGTCCTCTGAACACAGCAATGGGCTGACACCGTGTCCCTGTCCTCTGAACACAGCATGGGCTGACACCATGTCCCTGTCCCTCTGAACACAGCATGGGCTGACACCGTGTCCCTGTCCTCTGAACACAGCAATGGGCTGACACCGTGTCCCTGTCCTCTGAACACAGCAATGGGCTGACACCGTGTCCCTCTGAACACAGCAATGGGCTGACACCGTGTCCCTGTCCTCTGAACACAGCAATGGGCTGACACCGTGTCCCTGTCCCTCTGAACACAGCAATGGGCTGACACCATGTCCCTCTGAACACAGCATGGGCTGACACCGTGTCCCTGTCCCTCTGAACACAGCATGGGCTGACACCGTGTCCCTGTCCCTCTGAACACAGCAATGGGCTGACACCGTGTCCCTGTCCCTCTGAACACAGCAATGGGCTGACACCGTGTCCCTGTCCCTCTGAACACAGCATGGGCTGACACCGTGTCCCTGTCCTCTGAACACAGCAATGGGCTGACACCATGTCCCTCTGAACACAGCAATGGGCTGACACCGTGTCCCTGTCCTCTGAACACAGCATGGGCTGACACCGTGTCCCTGTCCTCTGAACACAGCAATGGGCTGACACCGTGTCCCTGTCCTCTGAACACAGCATGGGCTGACACCGTGTCCCTGTCCTCTGAACACAGCAATGGGCTGACACCGTGTCCCTCTGAACACAGCAATGGGCTGACACCGTGTCCCTGTCCCTCTGAACACAGCAATGGGCTGACACCGTGTCCCTGTCCCTCTGAACACAGCAATGGGCTGACACCGTGTCCCTGTCCCTCTGAACACAGCAATGGGCTGACACCGTGTCCCTGTCCTCTGAACACAGCAATGGGCTGACACCGTGTCCCTGTCCCTCTGAACACAGCATGGGCTGACACCGTGTCCCTGTCCTCTGAACACAGCATGGGCTGACACCGTGTCCCTGTCCTCTGAACACAGCAATGGGCTGACACCGTGTCCCTGTCCTCTGAACACAGCAATGGGCTGACACCGTGTCCCTGTCCTCTGAACACAGCATGGGCTGACACCGTGTCCCTGTCCTCTGAACACAGCAATGGGCTGACACCGTGTCCCTGTCCTCTGAACACAGCAATGGGCTGACACCGTGTCCCTGTCCTCTGAACACAGCATGGGCTGACACCGTGTCCCTGTCCCTCTGAACACAGCAATGGGCTGACACCGTGTCCCTGTCCCTCTGAACACAGCAATGGGCTGACACCGTGTCCCTGTCCTCTGAACACAGCAATGGGCTGACACCGTGTCCCTGTCCCTCTGAACACAGCATGGGCTGACACCGTGTCCCTCTGAGCACAGCAATGGGCTGACACCGTGTCCCTGTCCCTCTGAACAGAGCAATGGGCTGACACCGTGTCCCTGTCCCGCTGCTCCTGCCCGTGCCGGCCGGGCTGTCACACTCAGCAGACACGTGTGCCCAGCAAGGGCCTGAATGACACGACTAATACACCAATGTGATTAATTGATAAGACATACGGATCCATTACAGCAGATTTATGAAACACTGAACTAAAATGTAAACTATGTTTCCTTTCTTACTCTCACATATAGCTTAAACTCTTCAACTGCAGAAAATACAGAAACACAAGTATTATGCAAATAGGACTAATTATACATGGGAGTTGTCCAAAATGGGCCTGGAAGACTTTTTTTTGCCCCCAAAACATAAAGCAAGTTCAGATTTGTCTGTATTTGTGTCTATGTAGAACAAGACAATTGACTTCTTGGAATTCAGTTTGGGTTCATGTTAGTGTTGACAGAGACACACCACACACACCGGCTTTCTACATGTACGCTGTATATACATTGGTAAATATACAAGCAGATATCTGCTTCATACTAGTGTAATTCCAACTCTCTCAGTCTTTAAGGAGTCCAACACCACATTTCCTGCACACTTGCTAGATGGCAAATGCTAAAACCACTCTGGCTCGGCACATACCAGCCGGCTGGCTGTAAAAGCATCTCCTAACTATAGAATTAATTTTAACATTATTGAAGCCAAATCGCCAGTGTAAGATTAAACCTTTCCATTCCCAAAACATATTATTACAATTATGAGTAGATTCCCTCACAAGAAAACGTCTAGAGGCAGCTCTAAATCATTCACTTGACACCTTTTCCTTTGCTTTTTCCCCTGTAACTCCCCCCTTCTCGGTAATTTAGAGATGTTGTGCAGCTTCTGGGTTAAACCTTCTAGTTAAAATAATGTTGGGGAAACCATCCTTCCTGATTTTAACAGTTAAACTGATTCATTTGCACACTCTCTTCTTTTTGTCTTTCAAGCTCCTGGGATAAAAGGCTGTCCCTAATTCACTCATGAAGATGCAGCCTGGCCAGGGCTGCCTTTCCCTCACTCCCACAGTGACCCACATCAACTGTGAGAAGGTGTTGCCGCTTCATTCACTGAAGGTTTAGCTCATTAAACTGTTTTCCTTCTCAGTATTGTTCACCGGGTTTGAACTGCATTGCTGTTAAATGCTCTTTAGCAGTTTAAAGGCTTTAAAGGAAAAGACTTATCAGTCTCTGTTTTTAACAGCACTACATCTGCATTATTAGTTCATGCAGATAAGGGGATTTAAAGGCGCAGCTTGAAGCCTCTCTCTTCTGTATTTATCTGACACTGCATAGTTCCAGTAGCTCAGCTGGAAATGTAGATCTATGAAGCTTTAAAGAGAGATTAAAGCCAAGAAAAGGAGTACTTTTCCCCCCCTAGACGCTCCCACTTTCCCTTTTCCTACTGTCTGAAGGAGTGATGGCAGACAATGGCCAAAGATGGTTCCCAAAACCCTCTGAATGGGGACACTGTTGGTGGCAGCATTCATTCAAAGCGAGCTGCAGTGTATTGTCCTCCCCAATCAGCGGATGAGAACAGAGTTTGCTGGTGGCTGCCAAAAGGTTAGCAGTGCCGATGAAAGGGGTTGCCCATTATTCACTGCTGCTACAGAACTGCCCTTTGTGCCCGCCAGCCCATCACCTCGCCGCGGAGGTCCGGATCTGCGCCTGGCTGCCCCCTCAGAATGCACAATTGAGCGCCGTGCCCGCGCCGAGCCGCAGCCGCGCACCCGGGGCCTTCTCTTCAGGGACGGGGCGCTGGGGCAGGGCTTGGCGGTGTCACATTGTGATGATATACCAGCGTGACATCTCTGACCCACGGCTGACACTCATACCGCAGCCTTGTCACCGTACCCTCGCAGGGCGTCGTGGGAGGTCCAGAGCCAAAATTAGCTAATGAAGCACACTGCATGCTGTAAACAAGCGTGCAATAAATAATGCAAAAGGTTTACACAGGTTTGCCAGCATTCCCTCACGCAAAGCACAAGAGAAGGAGAGGATACCAATGGAGCCAAGAAAAATGAAATACAACGGGCCTTTCCCACACTGTGGTACCTGACAGAACTCAGAAATCTGCGTCTCAAACTGCGCTGAGAGCAGATCCGATCTCACCGCATCTCTGTCCTCTAAGGCATCTTTTATGAACCCATGCATGCTACCTGTTTGCAAACCTTCCAAGTGCCCTCAGTGCTGTCTGACGATTGGTACCGATTTTACAAGTGATACGAGAGAACACATACTGGATTTTTCCTCTTCATCCTTGATTCACCCCCAAAAGTGACAATAAATGCGTGTTTTGTAGAAATTCCTACTCAGCCCTCTGCTGGGGTGTGCAGGAAAAGCACTTACACAAAGTGGAAAGAGGCGGTCTCTCTTGCTAAAATATCTGCCCGTTTTTAAATACGAGAAAACTTGCAGAAAGAAACAGAACCTTGGATGGAACGTGATTGAAAATGTGCTTATAATCCATTCTACAGTTCAGAGCCTTTTTCAGTGAAAACCCACACAGGGTCAAACGACAACACTGCCTATGCAAAGGTATTTTTCAACGTGTAATTGATTTGGTTGAGGAGCGTCTCTAACTTTGAGGTTGCTGCCAGAGCGTCACGAACAGTCAGTGTCGGTGGGAAACTGCCCATGGCGCCGGCCACGGGAGGGGACGCTGACGGGAGCGGCGCACCCAGCCGCCCCTCACACACACCCCTCACAGACACCCCTCACACGCACCCCTCACAGCCGCCCCTCATCCACCCACCCCTCACAGCCACCCCTCACAGCCACCCCTCACCCAGCCGCCCCTCACACGCACCCCTCACAGACACCCCTCACATGCACCCCTCACAGACACCCCTCACCCAGCTGCCCCTCACACGCACCCCTCACAGACACCCCTCACACGCACCCCTCACAGACACCCCTCACACGCACCCCTCACAGACACCCCTCACACGCACCCCTCATCCACCCACCCCTCACAGCCACCCCTCACCCAGCCGCCCCTCACACGCACCCCTCACAGACACCCCTCACATGCACCCCTCACAGACACCCCTCACCCAGCCGCCCCTCACAGCCGCCCCTCAGGCCCAGCGCTTCCCTTGGCCCTGACAGCCACTCGGCGCCAGCCATGGTGCCAGCCATGGCCCCGGCCCCGCCATGGCCCACGCTGCCGTGCCGGGCGGAACGGGGTCAGGCGCGTGGCGCAGGGCCGGTGCCGCGGCAGAGCCAGCGCAGGCCGAGGCAGCCCCGGCACACGGGGATCAGGGTGGGAGGACAGCCCAGAGCTGTCTGCAGCCTCAGCGTTCTGTTTGCAGCACCCCCTCAGGCCGCGGCTGGCTGCGGGCGCTGCGGCTGCCCTGGAGAGACACGTACAGCTCTATTCCTCGGGCAAAAGTGACTCTCGTAAGGGAAGTACCTGCTCACTTTGCCAATACACATGTGCCCACGGTGAAACAACTTTTTCTTACTCAAGAAAAAGCCATCTTTTTTTTCTGACTTTAAACTTCTAATTAGGGCAGCTGTAAATTTTGGGGTATTTTTGGGACTATTCTCTGTACTGTACCACCCACCCAATGAATCGAAGGTGATGTTATTTATATCAGCGATGACACACAAATGCCGTGTCAGCTGCCTCCTGCACCCGGCTAGGCCTGAGATTAAACACCCCGGGGTTTAACGCTGGGGCCGTGGAGCTCGCGCTGTACGCGGAGAGGCCGCGAGAGCTGGATTTGTTCAGGTTACAGAGCAGACTGCTACGGGAGGATGTCGCTGCTGGCTCTGTGTATTGGGTAGTCACAGAAAGGACAGCAATGCACACCAAAAGATGAGGGGCGGTGGACAGAAGCTGCTTCGACTGAATATTAGGGAGAAAAAGTTTCACGAGGGTAGTCAAACGCAGTAATAGGCGGCCTGGAGAAGCTGCGAATCACCCTGCGTGGAGCTTTGCAAAGCTCAGCTGGATAAGCCTTGAACAACCTGGTCTGAGGTTGAAGTCAGCCCTGCTCTGAGCAGGAGGACCCACACGGGACTCCCAGAGATCCCTTCCAACCAGAATTATTCTATTATTCTGTAACTAAAACATATTGATTGGAAGCTTTATTAGACTCCACATAGACCAAAAAGAAGCTAAGCTAACTAACACATTCAAAAAATAAACCTGCTTTATACTCTACAAGTTTTGGTGACTTTAGAGAGATTCTTCAATCTTGGTACTTTACCTTGGAAGTGTCATAAATGGATCTGTAATCAGCACCGTATAGAAAGCTCTGATAAGAAGCGACCATTTTCAGTTCACAGAGTAAAAATCTCTACATTTCTGAGTGTGCCTTTTGAAACATTCTTTATACGCTGCTCATGAACACAGAAGATTGAGAGAGGCAGTAAAGGCCAATACATACCTATCAAGTACATAGCCAAGAGCCTTATGCCGTATTCCTGAGTAAACCGATGGGCTTGTTTCCCAAGCAATTAAATTGGAAGCATCATGGAAAAGATGAATGTTTACCAAGTCAAAGGCACTATGACAAAAAAGGAGGAAAAAAAATGATTCAGGATAAAAGAAAAAAACATTTGTTGCATCAGCAAAGCATTCAACATAACACTGTATTCTCGCTTATGTTACTGCAATATTTACTCACACAGACTGTACAAATTAAGCTATCATCATCAGAAAATTGTCAAAGACCGTCATCAAACTTCTAGCAACTCATCCGCAGGTAAGACTGCATCCAGGCTTTTGCTTAAAATGCACACAATATGAAAATGTAAAGCTATTTGTCAGTTACCGTTCACAGAAATCAAGCAGTATCCTCTCACTAAAATATTTTTAAAACAATTGCATGTGTAAACAAACAACTTCAAGTTTATAAAGCTGTACCTAATTACCTAGCAGAACCGCGGCTCTGCAATAAACAAAATGAACTGCTATTGGCAGCAGAATTTTACTGACATTAAAGGCTAAACCCCAGCGGTGCACCTCCCGTCCCTGTGTGGAGAACGCCAAGGTGACGGTGGCCAACTCGCCCACCCCAGCAGGGAAGAGGACACAGGATGTTCAGCTCCGCCCCAGCCTGTGGGACGAGGAGCCACCCTCCGAAAGTCAGTAAAATCAGCAGAGGTTCCCAGCTTTGCTCCTGAGGTGACGGACAGGGGCGTGAACCCATCCTCACGCTCAGCAGCGCGGTGGGGCCGGCCCGCGGTGCCGCTGCCCAGCGCCCCAGCACCGCCAGCACCCGCCCTGTGCTGGAGCAGCCGCGGGGTAACGCTGCCGGGCTGCGCGACGGACACACCGCGGTCCAGGAACGCTGCCCCGTGTCTGCCTTGCGGCATGGCCCAGGCTGCAGAGGAGATTTCTGAAAAGAACCACGTTACTGCTCTGGAAGATCTAGAGATTTTGGCTTGGCTGATGACAAGAGAAGTGGGGATATTCTGGCAGTTCTTCCTTCATCAATGAAACCAACTTCAAACCCCTGTGAAACAGAAATACCTTCCTTTGCCCCCCTGCATAAAAGCCAAATCATAGACTCACAGAATGGTTTGGGGTGGAAAGCGCATTTTGACGACCATTTGGTCCACCCGTGGCCACGGGCAGGGACACCTCCCGCCAGCCCAGGCGCTCAGAGCCCGTCCAGCCGGGGCTCTCAGGGCCTCCATCCTCCTTGTCAGACCCTTTCTGTACTGAAAGGCCGCACCCGGGTCTCCCCGGAGCTTCTCTTCTCCAGCTGGACACCCCAGCTCTGGGCCTGTCCCGGCAGAGCTGCTCCAGCACCGGGTCGGTTCTGCGGCTGCTCCGGCCCCGCTCGGCGGGTCAGGACTTCCTACGGTCACTACGTGTCTGCTCTATTTTCTTGTCCACTTGTGGTGACAGCTGTTTATAACTATGCCCTATTCAGTGTTAAAGCACAAGTTCCTTGACACAGGGGCTGGAATTTGCTAGGAGACTGCACAACTGATTTTGGCTGATAACAGCATTTTTAACAATAATAACACCCAGGCCTTAGAATGTACCTGCACACAACTATACTTACGTACCTTCACACAATCCCACTGTTCACTGTGGCACTAATCCTCCACACAGAAGGAATCTTCTGTTACAAACATGACCAGACAAGGACTGTCCTCTTGTCACCCGTGTTGGTCACAGGCAGTGCGTCCCCTCCCCCGGCCGGCCAGCTGTCCCGAGCTGCGCGTCCCTGCTCACAGACCACGCGTCTGAGCAGCAAACACAGAGCTGTCTGCCTGCTAGGCCAGCCTGGCATTCTGCTTTATATTTGCTCTGCTTGGGGCTTTTTGCGTCCAACAGACCTGGTCTCCATTTTTAAAAACTTGTCTTCTCATTGCTTTGCTATCGAGCTCCTTTGGTGATGGGACACGGTGAGTCACAATGAAATGAGAACTTGGGATACTCTTCTCACACGGATTCAGCAACACCGCCATCCCCTCTGGCTCCCAACAACAGCCCCGTGAACAAACCCGCGTGTGCAGAACTCCCACGTGCTGCACTGGGGGCAGGTATCTGTGTTTCACAGGGGAAAGGTGTCTGCTGCGAAGGTCCAGAGGGAACGCTGACGAGATGGCACTGACAACGCCATGGTTTGGACAGGTCTCTCCAGCGCCTGCAGAAAGGGCTGTGCACAGGGAGACTCCCCGGGCACGGCCGAGTGGGGACACAGATTTGGACACGGCAAGTGACAGCAGTCGAACAGCGAAGGGGTGACGAAGATACACAGGTCACCACGCAGCCGGCCTCCTCCAAAGGTACCGGTGGGTTTTTTGGCTACAGGGAACAGCGTATCCCGCTGAATGATCTCATGGGGATCATAAAGTAGTCCTACTAACCTTTGTATTAAGATACGTAATTAGTACATAGCTACAGAACATAATTAGGAGATGATGGCTTGAGACGCCCATTCCCGTCTGTCTGAAGGAGGAAAGGAAAGAATCCCCGTAGGAGACTCGGGCTGTGAACTCTCCTCCTGAGTGCGGTATCTCCAACCCATCCCCGTCCACCTCAAAACTGCTTGTTCTTTAAACTTGCTAATGAAGGACATTCTGCCCCCAGTGTCCCTGTCCTTAAAAACACCTTTCATCATGTCACCTGTTTTCCTGCAAGTGGAACTGACTTCCCGCCGCCCCTCGCGCAGGGACGCGGGCAGCACCCGTCTCCTGGGTGTGGGGAGACACGTTCTTCAGCTCCCGCTCCAATACTCCTGCAGTTGTTGCCCCTCCTGTTCTCTTCCCGCTTACCTAAAGCTCAGCGCTCAAAACAAGACAGAGCATCTATCAAAGGCCTTGGCAGCACTCCGTTAAATCATGGCCACACCTTCCCCCTTCGTGTCCTTCACATGATGTATCTATTAACACATCTCAGTAAGATAATAATGAACAACAGGCAATTTCTTCTCCCTTGATCGGTTCCTGCAGCACGGACAGTGAGTCGGCTGTTCCCAATATTGTATTTGTGCTTTTGAATTCTCCTCTCAGAGTGCAACGCTCTGCACTGCCCTGGCATTAATCCTGCAATCCTGCTTTCTACAAACACCAAACCCATTCTGATTGCTGATTCTGACCACTGATATACCTGTAACTGTTCCCAGGTTGGTGACATGCCTACATTTTATAAATGTATACTCTACCCCATGCTCCCTACCAAATATAAACTATATTTAAGATTGTAACGTGTTCGGGGCACCATCTTGCACCCATTAACATAAAAGCACTAAGGACTACTGGAACAGAAACAAATACCACCAGCTGCCCCAATATTCAAGACACTTAAAAAAAAAAGAGCTAAGAAAAAAAAGAGTAAATGTAGTTATGTAGTTCTCTTTTATTTTTTCTTAAAACGGCATCTCTGAGTGCCCCGAGATTCCTTAACTCTTGGTCCAGACCTACAAACAGCTAACGAAGAATGGGCTGGGCTCACAGGGGAACCTGGCCTGGCAGATCACTGACCCGCATGGGAGGAGGAAGAGGACACATCTCTGAAACCCCTTAAGGTCGCTTTTGGGGGTTTTTTGGGGGTTTTTGGAACCCCCCGGTTTGGCACAAGGTACGTTCTGCAACGATGTTCTCCCAGGCAGGGAAAGCCAATAGCTCCCTTCGAGGATTCACAAAGAAGTATTAACAGGTCTCCTGGCTATGTTTTTATTGAGCTATTAGTACGCATAGATGTATAGATCAAAAGCCATGATTACAAAAATGGTCAGAACTCTGTTCATATGCATATGCACACAGACAAGGTTTAAACACTTACCATACCATGAACAGATACCGTATGCACTATAGACCCAATTAGGTGTATTTTCTAACCTTTGTATTTTCCATAATATTTCACTTCCATTCTCCAGAAACTGTTCACAGTAACTTGCCCCTTCAACCTCTCATTGGCAACATCTGAGATCTTGTTAGATCATGTGGATCATCACCACACACTACATGGAACTACCACCGTAACTCACCTCTTCCCAGAGCAGAAAAAGCTGTGAGCCTGCTCACTCTTAACTCCCAACACACCCTCAGGAAACAAGCACAGTACATCATCTGACCAGAACACCTGGCTGCAGACTGCTGCTCGCGAGAGCCACCCCTCTAGCGTCAGCCTGCAAGGAAACCTTTCCTTTACATCCGTCTCTGAAGAACAGTTTTCCTTGGGAAGTCATAAAAATAAGCCCACATTTTTTCTGCAGAGAAGAAATCTAAGTAGATAGGGGAGACAGAACCTGGAAAAGCCATGACAGAAGAGGAAAGGCCAGATTAGCAACTGGTGCTGAACAGCCACTGCTGCAGCTCTGCTGCTGGAATCACACACCACGTCATACGGATCTGGAAAAGTTAACAAGAACCTACATTATCCCCCAGCTGATTTCTGGGTCAGAAGCCTGTAGAAGGGGAAAAGCCACTGCTTTTGTTCCAGCAAAAGTAATACAGTAGGAACCCGTTTGAAAGAGCTGTGTTCCTCAAGGGTAGGGACCCTCACTGATTCCGTGGCAACCGGACCGGGGTCGAAGTCTGGCTCATGGAGCTGAAGGAGAACAATCTCCTTCCGCAGCAGTCCCAGGCTTGGGCGGCACATTCCCGGGCACGGGTGCCCGTCCCGCACGAGCAGCTCTGGGGACACCTGCACCCCAACACGGGGACTGACAGTTCTGGGGACACCTGCACCCCAACACGGGGACTGACAGCTCTGGGGACACCTGCACCCCAACACGGGGACTGACAGCTCTGGGGACACCTGCACCCCAACGTGGGGACTGACAGCTCTGGGGACACCTGCACCCCAGCGTGGGGACTGACAGCTCTGTGGACACCTGCACCCCAACATGGGGACTGAGAAGCTCTGGGGACACCTGCACCCCAACATGGGGACTGAGCAGCTCTGGGGACACCTGCACCCCAACGTGGGGACTGACAGCCCTGGGGACACCTGCACCCCAACGTGGGGACTGACAGCCCTGGGGACACCTGCACCCCAACGTGGGGACTGACAGCTCTGGGGACACCTGCACCCCAACGTGGGGACTGAGCAGCTCTGGGGACACCTGCACCCCAACATGGGGACTGAGCAGCTCTGGGGACACCTGCACCCCAACGTGGGGACTGACAGCTCTGGGGACACCTGCACCCCAACATGGGGACTGAGCAGCTCTGGGGACACCTGCACCCCAACGTGGGGACTGACAGCTCTGGGGACACCTGCACCCCAACGTGGGGACTGACAGCTCTGGGGACACCTGCACCCCAACGTGGGGACTGACAGCTCTGGGGACACCTGCACCCCAACATGGGGACTGACAGCTCTGGAGACACCTGCACCCCAACGTGGGGACTGACAGCTCTGGGGACACCTGCCCCTCTGCACGGGGACTCCTGGTCACTGACACCCAACCTCTGTGATCATGTTGGATTGCTTAGGACCTGAATTATCCCATGCTAATTTCACATACATATTTACACACATACTATGGCTATCAGGACCACATTTTGCCAGGCATCATTACAACTTACTGAGCATTACATGCTCAACAAATAATAAAGCAAAATAAACATTTTGCAACCAATCTTTTCTATGAATAGACCAATGTGTATATACGAATACCTTATTTGAAACAGTTGTTAACAAATCCATACATAATATAGACATAATGAGGAATAACTTAAAAATGCAACTTACCAATCAGTAATACACCACCTTGTTCGAATGAAACCTTTTCTGGACCACTTGCACTGAAAAATAAACACATCAGAATCGGTCACCTAGGTAAAGCATTACTGTGAAAGTGAATGAGCCCACACAGAGAACAAAGTGAAACCAGCTTCATCCATACACTAACTACATATCAGCTGAGATACCTTGAAAACATATCTTGTGCCTCTTAAATCCTGGAATTCTTTATATTTTTGGTCCTGCAGCAGTTATAAACTTAGGAGTAAAACTAATATAAGCCCCAGTAGTTGCTTATAGATGAAAGATAACCGATTAGGAAGGCTTTACAACTGTGTTTATGCTTTGCCTAAACCAGCAGATTCTTCCTGCCTATGCACAAATGTCTCGGCTTCTTTGTAATTTTACCTGAACTGTAAAATGTCACCAGAGATTTACATCAAATTAAAATGAAGGAGATGTGCTAAAAAGCTATTTCTCCTGCTGAGCCAACCCACCCAATATTTCTATAAAAGTTAAAGGGAATTTAAATAATGATAAAACATTACATTTATCAAAACTGCGATGTCCACGAGGAAGCCACAAATCAGCTCATGCCAACATATGGCACTTCTGATACAGCAAAAAGGTGTTTTTCAGCACCACTCCTGAGCTGCTGCCATAAATCACAACCTCCCACTAAAAGACGTGATTCTGCATCCTATTTGTACACTGTTAACAATGCATGTGGGGTAGGCTAATGTTCTCTGGTAATGAATATTGCACCAGGCAGGCTTAAATAACGATGCCAATGATTCTGCAGCAAAGACCGGAACTCCTCGTTCAGAATCAGGATCCCCCAGCAGAGCACCCTGCTCAGGGCTGCTGGCCCCGGGAGACCTGTCAGGCGCGTTTATCCGGCGCTAGGGGAGCTCAGAGTCCTCACAGAGCTGTGAGTCCCACATCCCGCTGAGACACGGAGGTGCCTTGCAGACCCCAGCGGCTGGTTTCTGCGGTCAGCCGGGGCACGGCCGGTGGGCCAGCAACCACCAGTACACACGCAACCAGCAACCAGGACACCAGCACACCAGTTCACCTGCAACCAGGACACCAGCACACCAGTTCACCTGCAACCAGGACACCAGCAACCAGGACACCAGCAACCAGGACACCAGCAACCAGGACACCAGCACACCAGTTCACCAGCAACCAGGACACCAGCACACCAGTTCACCTGCAACCAGGACACCAGCACACCAGTTCACCTGCAACCAGGACACCAGCAACCAGGACACCAGCAACCAGGACACCAGCACACCAGTTCACCAGCAACCAGGACACCAGCAACCAGGACACCTGCAACCAGCTCACCAGCACACCAGTTCACCTGCAACCAGGACACCAGCAACCAGGACACCAGCAACCAGGACACCAGCAACCAGGACACCAGCACACCAGTTCACCTGCAACCAGGACACCAGCAACCAGGACACCTGCAACCAGCTCACCAGCACACCAGTTCACCTGCAACCAGGACACCAGCACACCAGTTCACCTGCAACCAGGACACCAGCACACCAGTTCACCAGCAACCAGGACACCAGCAACCAGCACCCAGTTCACCTGCAGCCAGCTCACCAGTTCACCTACACCCCGCATCTTCCTCAGCCCGGCTCCCTGCCTGATCTACACATCTCCTAATCCAATACGGTCTCTGCTGTTCACGGTTTCTGTGATGGTTGTGACAGCACAGTTACAAGTTGAGATTTGGCAAAATGTCAACATTTATTCAAAAGCAAAACAATGAAAAAAGTTAAATGCTAAAAGCATTCAAAATTGGCTTAAATCTAATCTCAATCAAAAAAGGAGAGCTCTGTCATTTCATTCTTAAAAATAACTACATTGAACTTTTAATCACTGAAGAACAATACATACAACTGAAAATCAAATAGTCCAAGCCTATGATGTGGCCCAAGATAATGTCTTCAATCAAGCTGTCATTTTTCATTTGCTATTTTCCTCTTTAGCAACACAACAGGTGCTTCCAAAGATGCAGTGTTACCGCAGGGCCAAGTGGATCACGTTGCTCAGAGCCACAACCCGTTGGGTTTTGAGCATCTCCAAGGCCAGTGGTCCCACAACCTACGGGCCTCTCTTCTCTGTGTAACCTCCTGGTGACATCCTCTCCCAGGCTGACCAAAACACCACCAGGACCCGCTGCCGGTGGGACTCAGCTCGCCGGGAGCCCGGTGCCCAGCCAGGTTCCGGCCGCCTCATCCTGCACCCACCGGGTCACATCACACAGGACACTGCACCCCAGGCCCTGCTGGGGACCACGTGTGGGACATCGCAGCCCTGCCCGCTGGCGGATCTGCTCCATCGCCTTCCCACCGCGAGGACAGGCCTCCCGGGACCCTCCTTCCCGCCCTCTAGAAACAGCTGTGACACCGGTGTTCCCAGCCTCAGCGACCTCTCCCCTTCCCGACGGCAGTGACGAGCCTGGCGAGGCCACCAGCCGGCTCCCTCTGTCCCGCGGGTGCCCTGCCTGCTGCCCGGGATCACACACCCACCATGAACACAGGGCCACGAGCCCCCGAGTCCCGCTGTCACCACCACCCGCTCCCCAGGCTCTCCAGCAGCCACCTCGCGGGACTCCACTGAGGCTCCGTCACTAACCACCCCCCCCAGCCCCGCGAGGAGCGGGCCCAGCCCTCGGCTCTGCCCCGTGCTCTGTTGCACACACGCTTACACTGACACGAGCCAATTAAAAGGTATTTGCAACACAGGTTGTACTTCATGACACGGTAGAACACAGGAATTTCTTACAGGAGCTTGGAATTTCCTCACACACACACCGCAAACACTGGCTTTAAGGGCAGCAGTATGTGTTAGAGGCTATTCTGCCCAATCTTTACTTCAATAAGTGTGACTGGAATTCTGACACCTCTCTATTAGAAGTCCTTACAAAAATATAAATAAAAAATTCACAATTTGAAAACCTGTCGTTACATTCCACCAGCCTTTCCTTTGTGAATAGAGTCTCTCAGGAGATCGTGCTGACCTTTTAAAACCCCCCAGAAACACCACCTATATAAATAACCTCTGCTACATCGGGTAAAAGGACCTCCAGACAACATTAACATGAAGAGAGAGGTTATAGAGGGCTAATGTCAAAAAGCACTGTGAGCAATAAGTAATGCACACAAACCATGATTGATAATGACTAGCACAGAGCCTTAATTCATCTTTTCTCCATCATTTTACTGAGAGGGACCATATCAAATTAAATAGTGACCCAGCAAGGGTTTATTCCGCCATACAAAGCGGGGGCACGAAGACAGATGAACGTGGCCATGACTGCGGTGTGATTGCCGCTCCGAGAGGAGCAGCGCGCTGGGGCTGGGGGAGCCGCACCCGCGGGGCGGCGGGCACCGCACAGCTCGCCGTCAGCCCCGCGCAGAACGCAGCTCTTCTCCTTACACCA
Organism: Columba livia; assembly: GCF_036013475.1. Lineage (NCBI taxonomy): Eukaryota > Metazoa > Chordata > Aves > Columbiformes > Columbidae > Columba > Columba livia. The sequence goes on from NC_088607.1 coordinate 531,526, forward strand.
GAGCACAGAGTTAAAGGATTTCGGCTCTTGCGTTGCGAGGAGTTTGTGCACAAACTGTTCAAAGCACTTTTCTCATTTCCCTGCGTTTCAGAACAAGATGTGGTACATGGAGCCCAATCAACCCAAATCCGGCCTTTGAACACTATGAAATGCTGTAACAGCACTATCAGTCATATTTTTACTGCTAAAGATTTTTAAAAGTCATTACATAAATTTAAGAGTCTGAAAATCAAAGTACCTATGGCACTCATCAAAAAAACACATGGTGAGAGCTTAAGGATACGAAGCCAATCCACCTAATGACAAAGCCTGTTATGTAGCGTAATAATTTAATTGATCGTTTGCTTTTTGACATAGTGCTTTCATTATCCTTTATTTAGCAGTATAAAGAATTTAGTAAGAATATATATATCAGCAGACCACATTTAAGTGTCTGTGTATGATGTAAGCAATATAAGAAATATGTGATAAAACTTACACTTGCTCCACTTATTTTCCCATACACAACCACGGACACACGCCAGCCAGGAGAGCACGTCACGTCTTCACTGAGTGACCCCAGAAGACAGAACTGTAACGGCGAGGCAGCTTGTGACAGGAAGGCCCAGCTCTTTGTCTGCAAGGAGCCGTAAGGCAGGGCCGGCACACGGCTGGCACATGGGCCGGCACACTGGCACACGGCTGGCACACTGGCACATGGGCCGGCACACTGGCACACGGCTGGCACACTGGCACACGGGCCGGCACACTGGCACACGGGCCGGCACACGGCTGGCACACGGCTGGCACACTGGCACACGGGCCGGCACACTGGCACACGGGCCGGCACACTGGCACACGGGCCGTCATACGGGCCGGCACACTGGCACATGGGCAGGCACGCTGGCACACGGCTGGCACATGGGCCGGCACACTGGCACAGGAGCCGGCACACGGCTGGCACACGGGCCAGCACACTGGCACAGGAGCTGGCACATGGGCCGGCACACAGGCCGGCACACTGGCACACGGGCCGGCACACTGGCACATGGGCTTGGGGCACCGGCTCGGTAAGAATTCCTTCCTCTGCAACAGCCCGATTCAGGGTCGGCAGAATCTAAATTTTATAAACCCAACCCAAAATATCACAGTAATTCTGTGGCTCATTTCACTTTTTCTGAGAATGCAAAGAGCCATACAAAGTTCCACATAATAGTCATTAAAGGTAGATAATTACACTAACTACAACCTATACTATCAGTGTAATAGCATGGTGATGACGTGACACAGATCCGCCAATGACAAGGTTACGTGACCTGTCCCAACTGAGGAGCTCCAAACCCCGACCAGGCGGCGTGTCTGCGGCTCTGGGCGGGTACGGCTAACACGGCATCTGACCGGGTTCTCTTCCAATTCAGATTTTCTTCAGGACTTCTCTATGCAGCCAAACTGTATTATTGTGGGAGCACACGACTCAAAGCAGCAACACAAGCAGCAGTGGGTCACTGATGTGCTTTAATATTTCCAAATACGGTATTTGGAAAGAAGAAACTTTTGGAAACAGAGCTTAAGGAAGACCTGTGTTGAAGGAGGAGAGAGAAAACTGTTTCCTATCGCAGATTTCAAACCGACTATCTCCATTTTGACTGCAGCGGACGGTCGCTAGCTGACCCGCCCCCTGTAAGCCAGCACAAAACCCGGCGGGGGGACACGGGCCACCCGCACGCTCCCGGAGAGGGATCTGCATCTTAGAACAGCAAAACGTCCTCCTTGGTGTCCCACACAGGGATACCACATCTTTCACCTCATGGTATTAAGTCTCTTCTCAGAGCCTCTGTTAATAGGATTCCTTTAGCAGCAGATGGATTGTGAATACAGGCAGTTTCATCTACTAAAAGACAACATAAATCATCATTGAGAAAGGAGAGACCGCGGTAAGGTTATCACCATACAGCCTTCCCCATGAAAGGTTTGCATTAAAGCATTAGTGAAATTAATTCATCTTTCATAAGAGCTCTGAGCAGTATCTGTGATCTATGATAACAACCAATTTCTCACTATGGGGAAAAAAAAATTGCTCAGGGCTGATAGACTACACAAATCTGCTTTTTCAATGGGTAACATTATGTGGAGTGGTGCTCCCAGCGGCATCGTTGGAGGCTCACGCACGGCCAAGAGGAACCATCAATCACGGCAGAAAGTTTTGTTAGTTTTATATGCACTGCGCTGTAATTATTTTGAATTGCATTATGCCTCAATCATTGTAATTACTTTTAGATCATCCTTAAGCAGCAGTAATAAAAGGAATCAGTCTTAAGCCACTTCTCACACAAAACACTGCAAATGTGACACGAGAAGTCTGGCTACAACACACGCGAGCGTGCAAACGGAGCGTTTGGCCAGGGACGCTGCCCGCGCATTCTGCGGTGCCAACCCACATTTTCAAAATACTCATTATTTTGTGGCCTTTAAATTAGCACCTTTATCACCAACACTTGTCGAGAAAGAAAATAGGTGACAACAAGATTAATTTTAGCTTTAAAAACAGAAACACGTATGTGAGAACCCCAACTATGCCAGCGCTGGTTCTTGGATGCTCCTGTGACCCACGTGTGCTCGAGACTCTTTGGTCTTCAGTCTAAAATGAAAATCTGCCTACTGTAAAAATCACCCCAGTTCTTTTCTAACTTTTCAGTGCCCACGGCACCGCCGGCTCGGCCCGCGCCGCTGGCGGGGGACGCGCACGGGAGTCGCAGAGAACAGCAGCGCTGCCGCCTGCGCCCTGCAGAGCCCAGGTCGCGCTCCGCCCGCTGCGGGGCCCCGCAGTCGGACCCCGCTCTGGGTCCTGCAGCACCACCAGCACCAGCCGTGCGCCGCAGGAGCGGAATTCAACGCCCGAGGTGCTCCAGGGACCTTTCCTATCTTAAATGTGAGTGTTTGTGGGTTTTCTCTTCTCCTGTTGATTCTTCCTCCAGGTAAAGAGCATCCCTGCCAATACCAGAACACGGTGCTTCTCTCTAGGAATGCCATTTAAGGTAATGTAACAAATGGAACAGGGTGAAGGTATCAGACCCTCCAAAGGTATTTAGCTGCTTTTTGGGTTCTGGGCACACCAGCCCTGTCCCTACCACAGGGCTGCAGCGCGCAATGAATGGAGAAGCTCTGGCTCCGACGCCAGCCGAGGGAGCAGCTGATCCCCGAGCACCCGGACACCAACACACCCCCTGGGACCCAGACCGGGGGTTCTCCAGGACACGGTGCAGAACTGGTCACGTAAGAGGCGGTAACAAACCACGCTGAGCAAGTTACACATTTGCCAGTCTCACGAGGAAACCGCAATGGAAATCAGTGCCGCTGGTACGGAGGAACAGTCCGTAACTCGGCCTGTTGCCGCTGGGGTGACACCGCGCGCGCTGGTGCTCAGCGCTCTCCTTTGCACCGCGGCGCCTGGCACCGCTGGGCCGCAGTCACCCTGCCGCCACCGTCCCCTGCTGGCGGGGAGAGAAACGAACCCGAGTAACTGCCTGGAGCTCCTTCCAAATGACAGAGCGCCTCCCTGCCAAGAAGTACTTAAGACATCTATCCACAGGAGGTTAAAACTGGTAAAATGATGTCAAAGGCAGTTTCCCTCCAGTAGAGACATACAGAACACAAACCCAAATAATACAGTATCAAAGTAAAGAAAAGGGATAACCCACATCCCATCGACCCTGTAATTATTAATGCAACATAAATATCTCCAAGTGTGTATATTTACAAATTCTACATTAATTTTCAAACTTTGTTTAGTTCCTCCTTATACTAAAGTAGTACCACAAATGTTACAGGAATTCAACAAATTCATTCTCTTGGCTTGCAGCAAACACCATTAAACACCCATGTTCTAGATGTTCTTAAGAAATTAAAAATGAGTGAATTAAACTGCAGAGAACTGCAGGCAAAGATTGCACGTGCACACACAACAGCACTTCAGCAGGACCCTGAGCTGGGCCGGCGTTCCTGGTCCGACAAGACTTCACCTCCGAACACCCGGCACTCGCCGGTTCGTAAGGGAACAGGAAGGGAGCGAAGGCAGCGCGGGCCCTGCCTTGCCGTGGGGCTCCCTGCCCGGCCCTGGGGCTCCCTGCCTTGCCGTGGGGCTCCCTGCCCGGCCCTGGGGCTCCCTGCCCTGCCGTGGGGCTCCCTGCCCGGCCCTGGGGCTCCCTGCCCTGCCCTGGGGCTCCCTGCCTTGCCGTGGGGCTCCCTGCCCGGCCCTGGGGCTCCCTACCCTGCCGTGGGGCTCCCTGCCCGGCCCTGGGGCTCCCTGCCTTGCCGTGGGGCTCCCTGCCCATCCGTGGGGCTCCCTGCCCTGCCGTGGGGCTCCCTGCCCTGCCCTGGGGCTCCCTGCCCGGCCGTGGGGCTCCCTGCCCATCCGTGGGGCTCCCTGCCCGGCCCTGGGGCTCCCTGCCCGGCCCTGGGGCTCCCTGCACCAGACCTGCGCACGGCTTTTAAACGCACAAATGAGCCTTCATCACTGTCTCCATCCTTCACAAGGACTTCCTACTATACAAAGGACTCCGTTTGAATGTAGTAAATCCATGCAAGGACTGAGAACATATACTATAGGCAACAAGAAACTGACAAACAAACAAAAACCCAAGACTCAATTCTGACCTTATTTACGTTACTGAGAGTAGCTACTCTAAGTAATCAGAGCAAATCAGAGTCCAGCCTGGTGCTCGGGAACGCTCCACGGGACGGTACGTACCTCAGGGAAATAATCCTGCGGGAACTTCTCTTTCTCCAGCATCGGCGTGCTTTCCAAGGTGTCCGAGTAGATTTCTTTCCCAGTAACTTTTTTATACTTCTTAGCTAGGAAGAGATATAAACCAAAATTAACATACATATCTTTAACATCACAAGCAACTCACAGCCCTCGTTGGCAAAGCAGAGGCACCACACAGGTGGTGTTCGCGTCTCAGCCAAAACGCGCAGCACAGAGCTGTGCGGGAAACAGGGACCGCTCCGCCGCGCACCAGCGTTCCGGATTGTACCAGTGCTGGTGCTGGCGCTGCTACCACCAGAGCACTGTCGGTGTTGGAGCTGTAATGATGACCCAGGTCTCTACACCTGGCACGACGGGCAGTTCTGACAACCAGCCCATGTCCCTGTGCCGGCCGCATCCAGCCCGGCGGTCAGCAACACTGGCCACCCGGCTTCTGCTGGCGGGTCCTTCATCAGGTCAGTGACTGAAAGTGATTAAAATCCAAATATCAGATCTCAGGACAAAATGGCATTCTTTTTTCCTTATTTCCTCCTGAAATGGTCTGTGCTCAGTCAACTCAGCGTTATTTGCACAGTCACTTGAAAACCCTTAGAGTAAAAGAAAGGGCCTTATTTCTGAATGGCCTCCACTGATACTAGACCTGCATCGGTTCTCCTGGTCAGGTTGTTTCAAACCACGACAGGAAAAGCCTTGTTCTGTGGATGTGCAGAAGATGAACTGGACTCGCTCCGTTCGAACCCCACGGCGGGTTCTGACCCCGCAGACACCCGCCTCCTGCAGACCGGCCGGTGCGGTTAAAGCTGGGACGGGTGCTGTGCTTGTGAGGAGACAGTGGTGAGGCACATCACTTCCCTAAGTCTTTAATGAACGGTTACATCTCATAGGAACAGCCTTAGCAATCCACCTACGGATCCACACAGCTCGTGAACAAGAGGTTCTGCTTCTGGACCCACTTCATCCCTGGTCTCGCTCCTGCTCGGAGCACGGCCCCTCACGCACACGCCGGCCGCGGCGGGGCACCCGGGGCTCCGGCCGCTGCAAACACAGCCCAACGGCTCCCGTGCTGCGGCGGATGACACGTGGGGCCGCAGGGAAAACTGTTCTCATGTTAAATCTCAAATACCTCTTCCCGAGAACTGAAAAACAGAGACAATCCAAAGACTGTGTTCAGTCACATCCAGCTGTGAGCAGAATTTTGAAAAGATACAGGGACACTACGGGAATACTGAATCGTACATAAACATCTATTTTTTGCATGCTTTTGAGTAGAACCAGAATTTCATAATGATTTTTGTGCAGAGAACGTTTGTATCCATTTGGATTTTTCCTCTGATTTAAGAGCTTAATACACTGTGAAGACGTCAATAGCCACGAGAGAAGAGGCAAGTTGTGCGTTTCCCCTGAGCGATGGGAGCTGCGGGCCTGTACCTCACCAACCCGGCAGCGGGGGCTGACCCCGCTCCGCACTGAGGGCAGTGGGTGACGCACAACACCGGCTCAGCACGCACCGCTCGCCTTGAGACGGTTTCGGAGGCTTTCCTTCCCGAGTGATGACTGGGGCCAAACACGTCTTTATGTGCACGGTCCACACCTCATCTGGCTTTGTAAGGTTTTCCCAAGGAAAACAAAGCACCGAACACCTAAAGTGTTTATTTTCTGGAAAAAATATCTGTTTATTTCCTTCATATTAATTATTTTCCCCTACACTTTTTCCTTCAATTTTCTCACTTTTTAAAATCCTTGTATTTTCTTTTAGAAGCTGTTTGGCAGTGAAAAAGCTGTTAATCAACAATTAACAAGCTCAGAAAGCCCCTCTTGTCCTAAGGCCACTGTTGCAGGACACAGAGGAGGTCCGGGCAGGGGAAGGAGCTGGAGCTGGGACTGGAGCAGCGCGGCGGCTCCGTGGCTGCTCCCTGGTGCTCCCCGGCTGCTCCCTGGTGCTCCCCGGCTGCTCCCCGGTGCTCCGCGGCTGCTCCCCAGTGCACCATGGTGGTTCCCCGGTGCTCCCCAGTGCTCCGTGGCTGCTCCCTGGTGCTCCCCCGTGCTCCCTGGTGCTCTGCAGCTGCTCCCCAGCGGCTCCCTGGTGCTCCACAAGTGTGCCGGTGTCCAGAGCTCGCTGCGCACGTTCACTTGCACGTTACTGACACACGAAGCCACTCGCACAGCAGAGGGAACACCAAGGGACCGAGAGCGGCCCCAGGCTGCTCCCCGGGCCTGGGACACGGACGCCCGAGCAGAGCGCAGCGCCCGCTCCCCGGCACCGCCGGCCAGCACGCAGCCCGCCCGCAACGCGGGGTTCAAAACGGGGACCCGATTCCGAGTGCTGGCGACTGCAACTTGGGCCCGTCTTTTGGCAACACCCTGTGCTACCGTCAGCAGTGTCTGCACAAGCCCCCCAGCTCGGGACACAGACTGGACGTGACCTCTACCAAGCCCCCACATCACCACCGAGGTTTCCAGTACCGTCTCTCAGAAACAAAATCTACTCTGAACTGGCTCTGATATTGCAGCTGAGATTTTCCTTCAGCGTCAAAACTGATGATGACAGGAGGACTTATGGTGGCTGAATCTGGAATTGCTGTACGCGTGGAACACCCATTCACATATCTCAGGGAAGGAAGACCCTGCACCCTCAATTACATGAGCAGAGAGGATCTGTCTCTGCTGAGAACAAAAATAATGAATCTATATAATTAAGACAATTAGTTCTCTCCATAGTTACCACCGTTTGAACAGCGTCTCAAATTAATGGGATGCTGGATGTGGAACTAATGTGGTTCAGCCCAGTCAGCTAAATGAAGCTCAGAAATTTTTTTATTTAACATACAGACACTTCTCAACTGAAATAATATGAATTGTATGTAATCTTTTCTCTATAGACTGCAGGAAGCATTCAATAATTTTCTATGATATTTCCAATATTTAATGTGCATTGCCTAGTGTTACTCTTGAACTCCTGAGATTTAGCAAGACCTCCAACCTGACGGATCAATGTGGGTTGAAAACAACGACACCTCGTACTGCCCGGCACTGCTCCAGGGTAACGTGCGCCATCAATCCACCTCAGCTGCTCTGCACAGTGACCATCACCGCTGGACACTGGAGGTCTGGCTCCTATAGCTGAGGTACATGGAAGAACCCTGTGGCCATTCAGAGCTCGCCTGAAACCATCGGGGATCTCTAGGGATCCAAAGGCCCGAGTGCACGGGAACGATTAATGCACCGCGTCCAACCTGTGCCCGGCCCATTGACCTCTTCCACGAGGCCTATAAAAGCCAAGAAAAGTGCCGTCTGCCCTCAGTGGACTCGCACGCGTTACACAGAAATCTGCACACCGTGCAAACGGCTGGGCACCACCAGGAAAGACGACAGGAACGCTGCCTTGATGTACAAAGCCAATTAACAACTTCTAGTTCCTTTGCTTACCTTTAAAATCAAACTGGTAGATGTTTTTCAAAGATTCATGAAGAAAGTAGAAACTTCCCAGAGCCTGTAAGAAACAATGAGGAATTATAAAAATATCTACTTTGGCCTACTAAAGTATCCTGCTTTCCAACTACAACAAAACCAAAAACCCCCACGAACAAAAAAACAGAAGAAATGAAATTACTAATAAATAGCATTACTAATTTTTACATTTTAAAGATCCATAGTATTCATTTCCTTTGGTGCTTCTCTGAAGCTTTTGCAGCATTATAAGGCAGATCCTCGGCGGCTGACTGACCACGGCAAGGGCACCATCACCAGCCGTGCTCTGGGAAACCCCAGGCAGATGGGTGCCATTAGCGACACCGACCTGCACCCTCCTCAGCACCGACCCCACCCGCACGACTCCTTCAGAACACCCCGACCATTTCTGCTTCACTTCCAGAGCAAAGCGAAGGCGCCTGGTGCCGCAGCCCGGCCGCTGAGCGCCGGCTTGGCCGCCCTCCCGTGCGGGGGCACAGCAGGCGTGACACCCACACCCGACAGGGTGCTGACTGTGCACAGGGCCGGCTGTGCCTGTCCTGTGTTGGGCAGTACAGACAGTGACCCAACAGGGTGCTGACTGTGCACAGGGCCGGCTGTTCAGTGTTGGGCAGTATGGACAGTGACCCGACAGGGTGCTGACTGTGCACAGGGCCGGCTGTGCCTGTCCTGTGTTGGGCAGTACGGTCAGTGACCCGACAGGGTGCTGACTGTGCACAGGGCCGGCTGTGCCTGTTCAGTGTTGGGCAGTACAGACAGTGACCCGACAGGGTGCTGACTGTGCACAGGGCCGGCTGTGCCTGTTCAGTGTTGGGCAGTACAGACAGTGACCCGACAGGGTGCTGACTGTGCACAGGGCCGGCTGTGCCTGTTCAGTGTTGGGCAGTACAGACAGTGACCCGACAGGGTGCTGACTGTGCACAGGGCCGGCTGTGCCTGTTCAGTGTTGGGCAGTACAGACAGCGACCCGACAGGGTGCTGACTGTGCACAGGGCCGGCTGTGCCTGTTCAGTGTTGGGCAGTACAGACAGTGACCCGACAGGGTGCTGACTGTGCACAGGGCCGGCTGTGCCTGTCCTGTGTTGGGCAGTACGGACAGCGACCCGACAGGCAGCGTGTCCATCCCGCGGCCCCACAACCTGCTCGCCTGCTGACACAGAGCACCAGACGCCAGCGGGGGCTGCAGCGTGTGAACACCGCGGGTCCCTGACACCGGCAGAACTGATGTGCTTCTGAGCAGAAACAGTTCAGTGCCCACAACAACACATGACGAATTTGAGTTACTATTGAAAACAAAATACTATGTGTTCGTAATTCGGGTTTAGACAGGACTTGTAACTCCTTCATTGATCCAGTCCTGAGCAACTACTCTTTATCTTTTTCAAAACAGTGACCTAATCCAACTACGGAATTCAGTGACAGTTCTAATGATTAGTCCTTGACAGAGCGAAGCACGCAAACACAGAAGTGATCTCTGCTGCACTCAGAAAACCTTACAAACTCCAGCTCAGCACATTAGTTTTACAAGCATACCAAAGCCCGTCCATATTCAGCAAAATATTAGTAGCTCTTCCTTACAAATACTCAAGTACCTCCCTGTTTTCCGAAGACGTCTGAGATCTTAACGCTCAGTCCCTCGTGGACTGCGGGAAGGTGTGTGACTCCAGGGCAGCGCGCTGCACGGATAGAGCCCCGCGGTGCCGGCGCAGACGGGCCGAACCGGCACCACGGCCCGGCTGCTGCGGCCCTGCCCGCTGGGTCTGCGCTCAGCTCCCGCGAGACACGAGGAAACGCGCCCCGAGCTCCCCACGTCTGACAACCGTTATTGCTCCTTCCCTGGGACCCTGCCCAGAGCTCGGGGATCCCGTGGCCCCGCGCGCCATCGCAGCGCCACAGCGCCCCGTGCAACAGAGCAACGGAACGAGGACCCGCACAGACCGTGCGGCACAGAGGCGGCTGCGGGGGCAGCGCTGACGGGACGTGCTCTCCACGGCAGGGCCCCCGCCAGGCCTGGCACGGACACGACCCCGCGCGTCCCAGCGCCATGTGAGCCGGACCGCTCCTGGGACACGGGGCAGCACGAAAGACAGCCCTGCTGCCGCCCAAAGGTCTGCTCCTCCACCAGAGCACTTGCCAGGCTTTGAAAGCTCCACGTCTAGGCGATGGCTGATAAACAATGCTCTATAAAAACCTGCACCCAAAACCTGCGCACAAGAGGCTTCCACAGCCTCCCACGGCAGCCCGCGGGAATGCCCCCCTGTCCTGGAGCTTACACAGCTTCCTTGCAGGGACCAGCCTGTTTGCCTCCCGCCCCAACCACCATGTAACACACTGTTTGCTTCCAGCTAACGAGAGCGAAGGAAAATCGAGAGAGAAAGGAAAAAGTAGTGTAAACAGACTTTATAAAGGAATAGAAACAACGTATAAATTCTGAATGAGAATTTGATAAGCCTGTAAATACATCTGATGCACTCAACAGAAGCTGGGGGGAAGCAGCCAACCACTGGGCAAACTCTTGTTGACAAGTAAAAAAGAAGCACCACACCGAACAAAAGCGACGGTCTGGTTTCACGTTGTCTTTCACCCCGTAGCACAGAGGCCCTCCTGGCAGAGCGTGCCGTGCTTCGGGGCTGCCGCATCATGTACGAGACGCTGCGCATCCAGACATTAAACATCTGCTGATTTGTCAGACGCACAAACACGAGGTCCTGCCCATCTCCTTGACCGAGTCCATCCAACAGAAAACACCGTCACACACCGAACTGACGAGGACACCTCTCTGCACCCAGTCAGCCTCCTGCAGGTCTTCGCTTTGCTTCATAACACGGAGGAGGCGGACAGGAAAGAGCAGGAGGTGCTGTTGCAGAGGACTCACGGTTCACTGTCCTGCAACAGGACACCCGCCAGAACAAAATAAACCCTGGCGTAAGATAAGAACACTGCTACCGAACGGAAGAATCGTCACCAGCAATAGAGAACGCTGCTGTCTCAGGCTAAACTTTCACTATGCTCTGGCCCCTGGATTTTTAAAATAGCAGCATGCTTACAAAGGATTTTTTGTAGGGAAAAGTGTATTTTGTCAGAGAACGAAAACTAGATAAAAGTCTTAAAATCACAAACAAGCTACAGGTAAAATTCAATTGTTGTACTTGAAAATAACTATCCTAAACCCACTTACAAAGCCCCCAATTAAAAAACATAAAGAAAAATGCATGCGGTCACAACTCTGAATTCAGTGGAAAGGCAGCGAGCCGTGCGTTAGAGCGCCCTTGTCTGACTGCGCACGGACAGCGCTCGGACACACCAGCGAGGGGAACACGGGCGGGAGAGAGCCAGTGTCACGGCTCTCCTCGGTAAAGTGACGTGACAGCGAGCCTGACACACAGCAGGGGCCTGGGCCGGGGTCAGGGCGCGGGGCTGGACGGGGCACCCCAGTCCCAGCCAGGACACCCCAGTCCCAGCCAGGACACCCCAGTCCCAGCCAGGACACTCCAGTCCCAGCCACGGCGCCCCAGTCCCAGCCAGGACGCCCCAGTCCCAGCCAGGACGCCCCAGTCCCAGCCAGGACACCCCAGTCCCAGCCAGGACGCCCAAGGCCCAGCCAGGACGCCCAAGGCCCAGCCAGGACGCCCCAGTCCCAGCCAGGACGCCCAAGGCCCAGCCAGGACGCCCAAGGCCCAGCCAGGACGCCCAAGGCCCAGCCAGGACGCCCCAGTCCCAGCCAGGACACCCCAGTCCCAGCCAGGACGCCCAAGGCCCAGCCAGGACGCCCAAGGCCCAGCCAGGACGCCCCAGGACACCCCAGTCCGCAGGGACTGGTGAGGTGGTGACTGTCCCCGGGTTCCTGGACTCGGACGAGCAGGCGTCTCACGGGGTGGTCTGCATCACAGAACTTCGTGTACCGCACTAACGTCTTGTATTCTCAGCATGGGCACGTTCCGTGCACAGGCAGTTCCTATCCTACTGCAATCAGTGCAATCCAGTCAAGTACTTCTGAGGGCAAGGACGGTGCGGTTCAGCTGCTGATCTGTTTAGAGAACTGAGCTTAGATGGAAGCTTACAGCATAAGTATTATACCAGATGGAAATAACTTGATTCTGATATATATCTGTGTTACCAAAAAAATGAAAGGACAAACAGCTGGATGAGTTCTCAGTTATAAAATCCAGTTAATTAGGATTATTTTACAGCAGCTATTCTAAGAGAGGGTTCACTGAAGCCGTGTTCTCTAGAGCCGTTCTCCCTGCTCCCGCTGTTGCCGAATTCTTCCCAGCTGCCCCATCTCTTTCCTCAATGCACAAGGCAAAATATGTCACATACGAAGACAACACTTCCTCATATGGTATCACTCTTTAGGAGCTCACTATAAGGACACAGCTTCATCGGAGCTGCTAACGTGGGCTCCAGGAGGGAAAGAAACAGAGCCTTGACAAACATCTGAAAAGTATCAGAAAAATGTCATCCCAAATGGTCCAAAAAATTATAAAGGGAATGAAAACAGGATCCTGGAATGGAAATCCTGGGCTACGTCAGTAACGTGGCCAGTTCAACCTACCCACAACACCTGAACACTGTCAGGGGAACTCTGCTGTTTCTCAAGGCCCGTGGCCGCAGAATGTGCCTTTACCATTGAAACGTCCTTCCCTTCATCCTCACCAGAACTCCCCTCTAGGTTAACTAGAATAAATAACTGCAGATAGCGACCTATCCAAATCAGGCACAAAGGATTTTACAGACAGGAGAAAATGTAAATCTAGGTGGCACGACTATGAGTTCTGTAACAGGTCAATAAGTAAACCAAGAAGAACCAAGATGCTCCAACCCTGCTTTATTTAGACGCCAGAATTCTACTAAAAATAATACTGCCACTTGTGCTCAAGGTACAACTTCATTTCTGAGCATTCTGATTCGCTCACTGCTTACCTTCTGATAGCTTTAACTGCATTTTTACAGAGCAGTCCTGAAGAGCTCTGCAGCAGGAGTTTGGTTCGGCAGCTGCGGCCGCGGCACCGAGCGCCCGCCCGTCGTGCACAGGGCTGGGAGCGGGCGCCCAGCGCAGCCCCGGGCACCCGCGGCACCGAGCGCCCGCCCGTCGTGCACAGGGCTGGGAGCGGGCGCCCAGCGCAGCCCCGGGCACCCGCGGGGCCGAGCGCCCGCCCGTCGTGCACAGGGCTGGGAGCGGGCGCCCAGCGCAGCCCCGGGCACCCGCGGCACCGAGCGCCCGCCCGTCGTGCACAGGGCTGGGAGCGGGCGCCCAGCGCAGCCCCGGGCACCCGCGGGGCCGAGCGCCGCGGGAGGGAAGCGCAGCTGCGACGGCAGCGAGAGCAGGGCTGCCACCCCCTTCCGCATCGCTACGGACCTCATCGCCTTCTGTACACAAATGCTAACGTGTTCAAATGACCGAGTGCAGTCACAACTCACTCTCAGAACACAATGAAATCTAAGTAAAAAAACCCTTTATTTCAGGTCCTTTTGTTTAGGAGATTCTATCGATTCAATTTCTTTCTCATAAAACGACAGTTTAATGATAAATGTAAATGATATGAATTTGAAGTATAGACCTTTGCTTGATTTTCTTATCTACAATTTAACATTCTTTGGAGAAGGATGCAGCGGCACACAGAGCAGCATCCGTACGTACGGCATCTGAGTAACGTAACACAGGAACACAGCAGAAACCATCGACCACCCCAAACAGGTCAGCTCCTAAAAATTCCAACCGGGGGAGCGCCACCCGGCTGCTGCCTGCGCCTCCACGTCAGTTCACGCACGTTCTGCTCCACAGAGGAGTTCAAGCACTGTGAATAGCATGAATATACATATTTATACACCCTAACAAACAGAGCAGAAAGCAAACTTTAAAGTCAGATAGGACAGTCATGAACAATAACAATTTTTAGTTTGGCCAAGTAGCTTAGAAACGCACAACACTGTTAACAGTGATTGCCGCTTATCCTTCTGTCTCCCCTACCTACTGTAACTAAACAGCTTTGCTTTAAAAGCTCTTAAAATCAACCACGTAGAGTTGCCCACGAAATCCTGCAGGCAGCCCGGGGACAGTTTCCCGCGTGGCCCCGGGCCGTCCCGCCGTTCTGCAGGACAGACAGACGCAGCGCGCTGTCCCCAGGCGCTGTCCCCAGGTACTGTCCCCAGCATGCTGTCCCCAGGCGCTGTCCCCAGGCGCTGTCCCCAGCATGCTGTCCCCAGGCGCTGTCCCCAGGCGCTGTCCCCAGCATGCTGTCCCCAGGCGCTGTCCCCAGGCGCTGTCCCCAGCATGCTGTCCCCAGGCGCTGTCCCCAGGCGCTGTCCCCAGCATGCTGTCCCCAGGCGCTGTCCCCAGGCGCTGTCCCCAGCATGCTGTCCCCAGGCGCTGTCCCCAGCATGCTGTCCCCAGGCACTGTCCCCAGCATGCTGTCCCCAGGCGCTGTCCCCAGGCGCTGTCCCCAGGCGCTGTCCCCAGCATGCTGTCCCCAGGCGCTGTCCCCAGCATGCTGTCTCCAGGCGCTGTCCCCAGGCGCTGTCCCCAGCATGCTGTCCCCAGGCGCTGTCCCCAGCATGCTGTCTCCAGGCGCTGTCCCCAGGCGCTGTCCCCAGCATGCTGTCCCCAGGCACTGTCCCCAGGCACTGTCCCCAGCATGCTGTCCCCAGGCGCTGTCCCCAGCGGCACGGGACTGAGCGCGGGGTAACTGGAGAGCTTTGATTCTCCCCCAAAATCAGCACTGCGGAGAAAACCCCGTATCTTCTCTGCTAGAAGACTGCAGTTCAATGTTCGCTGCTTTTAAACGGGTTCACAACGATACTCAGTACGATACCGGACATTTCTTTCCTTATTCCACAGGGAAAGACTCATCTGGAAAAACTGGAATTGATGGTAAGATGAACAAGTTGGCTCTGACGGATGACACATCTGACACTACTGAAAACACTGTTCCTTTGATTGTACAGAAATCTTACAGCTATGTATTTTTTTAACAGGCAATTGGCATAATTTCTTTTTCAAGTACGTCATTTCAGCTGTGGAAATTTAATGCATAAAGGAAATACCTGAATAAAAGTTTAATTGCTGTAGAGAGTAAACATTTACTGCATTACCTCACTAAATGTGATAAAGTTAATATAGAAAGATTGCTTTAAATAAATTTAAAATAAATTGCTGATGATGACACAGAAACTGTAATTCACGTAGTCGTAAAATCCATAATTAGCTTTAATGAATATTTAAAGCCAAAGTTCAACCCAAGTTTTGCAATGTTTAACCTGCGGTATCAGCACGGTTCAGGGAATCCATTTATCAGGGGCACGGCGGTGTCGGATCGCGGTGTGTCAGGAAGCCCTTATCGGCAGCCAGGCCGGGGCCGCGCCAGCGCCGCGGGCACCGCTCGCTGCCAGCGAAAACGCACGCTACGTATTTATAAACCCCAACTCCAAGAGCACCTATTCGTTTCCCATTAGTAAAATGCACTCTATTAGTTGCCACATTTCAGTCACGGGAAACACGGCAAACGAGAACTTGCAGCAGCTCCAGACAGGAAGACAATCATGGCACATAAAGCGCTGTTATCGGGTGCGATACGGGCACACCTTATCTGGGCCAGTTATGTCGCAATGAACTTTAAGAGACTTCAAACAGCAAAATCCGAGATGGGAAACAGCTCAGGCCCTCCGGGTACCCGCCACCTGCCCGCGGCCGCCCCATCGGACACACCGCGCCTGGCCCCGCTCTGTGCCCGGCCCTGCACCGTGCATGGGACCGCTCTGTGCCCACCCTGCACCGCGCCTGGGACCGCTCTGTGCCCGGGTCTGCACCGCGCCTGGGACCGCTCTGTGCCCGGCCCTGCACCGCGCCTGGCCCCGCTCTGTGCCCGGCCCTGCACCGCGCCTGGGACCGCTCTGTGCCCGGCCCTGCACCGCGCCTGGCCCCGCTCTGTGCCCGGCCCTGCACCGCGCCTGGCCCCGCTCTGTGCCCGGCCCTGCACCGCACCTGGCCCCGCTCTGTGCCTGGCCCCGCTCTGTGCCCGGCCCTGCACCGCACCTGGCCCCGCTCTGTGCCCGGCCTGCACCGTGCATGGGACCGCTCTGTGCCCGGCCCTGCACCGCGCCTGCGACCACTCTGTGCCCGGGCCCTGCACCGCGCCTGGGACCGCTCTGTGCCCGGCCCTGCACCGCGCCTGGGACCGCTCTGTGTCCGGGCCCTGCACCGCGCCTGGGACCGCTCTGTGCCCGGCCTGCACCGCGCCTGGGACCGCTCTGTGCCCGGCCTGCACCGCGCCTGGGACCGCTCTGTGCCCGGCCCTGCACCGCGCCTGGGACCGCTCTGTGCCCGGGTCTGCACCGTGCCTGGCCCCGCTCTGTGCCCGGCCCTGCACCGCGCCTGGGACCGCTCTGTGCCCGGCCCTGCACCGCGCCTGGGACCGCTCTGTGTCCGGGCCCTGCACCGTGCCTGCGACCGCTCTGTGTCCGGCCCTGCACCGCGCCTGCGACCGCTCTGTGTCCGGGCCTGCACCGCGCCTGGGACCGCTCTGTGCCCGGCCCTGCACCGCGCCTGGGACCGCTCTGTGCCCGGCCCTGCACCGTGCCTGGGACCGCTCTGTGCCCGGCCCTGCACCGCGCCTGGGACCGCTCTGTGCCCGGCCTGCACCGTGCCTGGGACCGCTCTGTGCCCGGCCCTGCACCGCGCCTGGGACCGCTCTGTGCCCGGGCCTGCACCGCGCCTGGGACCGCTCTGTGCCCGGCCTGCACCGTGCCTGGGACCGCTCTGTGCCCGGCCTGCACCGCGCCTGGGACCGCTCTGTGCCCGGCCTGCACCGTGCCTGGGACCGCTCTGTGCCCGGCCTGCACCGTGCATGGGACCGCTCTGTGCCCGGCCCTGCACCGCGCCTGGGACCGCTCTGTGCCCGGGCCTGCACCGCGCCTGGGACCGCTCTGTGCCCGGCCTGCACCGTGCCTGGGACCGCTCTGTGCCCGGCCTGCACCGCGCCTGGGACCGCTCTGTGCCCGGCCTGCACCGTGCCTG
This sequence comes from Columba livia, assembly GCF_036013475.1. Classification (NCBI taxonomy): domain Eukaryota; kingdom Metazoa; phylum Chordata; class Aves; order Columbiformes; family Columbidae; genus Columba; species Columba livia. Next base: position 548,751 of record NC_088607.1, read on the forward strand.
GGACCGCTCTGTGCCCGGCCCTGCACCGCGCCTGGGACCGCTCTGTGTCCGGCCCTGCACCGCGCCTGGCCCCGCTCTGTGTCCGGCCTTGCACCGCGCCTGGGACCGCTCTGTGTCCGGCCCTGCACCGCGCCTGGGACCGCTCTGTGCCCGGCCCTGCACCGCGCCTGGGACCGCTCTGTGCCCGGCCCTGCACCGCGCCTGGGACCGCTCTGTGCCCGGCCTGCACCGTGCATGGCCCCGCTCTGTGCCCACCCTGCACCGCGCCTGGGACCGCTCTGTGCCCGGCCCTGCACCGTGCCTGGGACCGCTCTGTGCCCGGGCCCTGCACCGCGCCTGGGACCGCTCTGTGCCCGGCCCTGCACCGCGCCTGGGACCGCTCTGTGCCTGGCCTGCACCATGCATGGGACCGCTCTGTGCCCGGCCCTGCACCGCGCCTGGGACCGCTCTGTGTCCGGCACTGCACCGTGCATGGGACCGCTCTGTGCCCGGCCTGCACCGCGCCTGCGACCGCTCTGTGCCCGGCCTGCACCGCGCCTGGGACCGCTCTGTGTCCGGCACTGCACCGCGCCTGGGACCGCTCTGTGCCCGGCCTGCACCGCGCCTGGGACCGCTCTGTGCCCGGCCTGCACCGCGCCTGGGACCGCTCTGTGCCCGGCCTGCACCGCGCATGGCCCTGCTCTGTGTCCGGGCCCTGCACCGCGCATGGCCCTGCTCTGTGTCCGGGCCCACTCCCCGGTCCCACTCCTGGCCCCTGGCTGTGCCCGCTCAGCGCTGCACCCGTGTGTGGGGACAGTGCCACGGGGACACTGCCACGGGGACACTGCCATGGGGACAGTGTCACGGGGACAGCAATGGCAAACCAGCTCTAGAGCTCTGCCGGGAAACAAGCCACAGGCTGCCTTGGATTTGTGTTGCAGGTCAGAAACACTGTGAAAACAGCTGACCCAAGTCTGCCGCGAAATAGTCAATTTTGATACAACTGTCACTTCCCAAGGAATGAAGAAAGCGCACGAAGCAAGGGCAGACTGGCTCTAACGCGCAGAAATAGCGACCAACAAAGTAACTACCAATAATAAGTGATGCTAAAGTATATGCTTGTCAACTCTGTTCATAGGCTACTTGATCCCATACAGCTAAATTAACACTAAACGTCTATTATTCATTCAAGGTTAAAAAAACAAATTAACTCATTATAAAACAGTCTATCACTTTTTATTTGCAAACAAATTAGGTGTCCAGCAATTTATCATCTCCTGAATTGGACTTATCAGCTCGAGTACATACAATTAAACTGCTATTGCTTCCCCATCCAGCTGACGCGCAGGCAGCCAGAGCCCCAGCCCGGCCATTCCAAACAATTACGCACTGTTTTCCTGGCCTCGTATCTCAAATACAGGTTATCAGGTTAATTTCAAGAGTATTTGAATAATTACACCTTTAATAAAGTGTAAAAGGGACTGGGCTCCAAATATTCAATGACAAACTCGAAAAGCTCTCTCGCTGGACTGTAACTCGGGCTCTATTAAAAATGCCTGCCTAGTTACACGGGATACTCTCGTTAAAGCAAATTGGATTGTTCACTTGAGCAAAACCACTGACAGGACTGGTACTGAAGACTCTCACCCCACAAAACCAGACCGATGTGATGTGTGCCACCATGAACCGTACACGTGCTGCACGAGGGGACCCGCAGCCGCGCTGGCACAGATCTGACCGCGCTGCGCTGCCCAAAGCCTCATCGCCCGCTTGCTGTATTAATTACACCACCTGCAAAGATTCTTCTGCATTTCTACGTTAATCTCCACATGCTGGGTTGGACTTTAAAGTTCTAACTTGTTTGCAGTCTATATATTTTATGGAGCTGACTCTGGCCGTACTGCTGCGCAGCTGACCGCGCTGCGCCGGCGGGATCACCCCGCGCTGTGCCGGCCGGATCATCCTGTGCTGTGCCGGCCGGATCACCCCTCGCGCTGCGCCGGCCGGATCATCCTGTGCTGAGCCGGCCGGATCACCCCTCGTGCTGTGCCGGCCGGATCACCCCTCGCGCTGCGCCGGCCGGATCATCCTGTGCTGAGCCGGCCGGATCACCCCTCGCGCTGCGCCGGCCGGATCACCCCTCGTGCTGTGCCGGCCGGATCATCCTGTGCTGAGCCGGCCGGATCACCCCTCGCGCTGCGCCGGCCGGATCACCCCTCACGCTGCGCCGGCCGGATCACCCCGTGCTGCGCCGGCCGGATCACCCCTCGTGCTGTGCCGGCCGGATCACCCCGCGCTGTGCCGGCTGGATCATCCTGCGCTGTGCCGGCCAGATCACCCCTCGCGCTGCGCCGGCCGGATCACCCCTCGCGCTGCGCCGGCCGGATCATCCTGCGCTGCGCCGGCCGGATCATCCTGCGCTGCGCCGGCCGGATCATCCTGCGCTGTGCCGGCCGGATCACCCCTCGCGCTGCGCCGGCCGGATCACCCCTCGCGCTGCGCCGGCCGGATCACCCCTCGCTGCCCCGTTCCCAGCTCCAGTGGGCCGACAGAACACGCCTGGTCATTTCTAACCACGCTCAGCTCCTTTTAAGGCCGCGGTCTTTCCTGTTGCAGTTCAGCAGCACCAGACAATGCGACACCTCGCACTGCGCCCTCGCTCCTCTCCCGCTTCCTCAGAACGCTGCTCTCCAGCGTGACGCCAATACCAGCGGAGCTAGCAACAGGAACAGCCACTATAAACTTACCAGTAAAACAATCCAAATCATTAAAAAATAAATTAGGGGGATGTGTGGAGTTTTTTAATAGCTGAACTAAAGGTAGCGCAGGAAACGACTGATCCATGAGTGTCTATGTACAGTTTTATAGCTTCTACTTTTTACCGCTGGACTCATTACCAAGACTTAGAGATTTTCACATGGGCGTAACTGCTGAGGTTTCTCTAAAGGTTGAGAGCTGTCCCCATGGCAGAATGCAGTAACTGTTTCAAAATTCCAAGACAGCTACAATCCCAGGTCATTTAGATGCTTAATCAAGAAACCGTCATTAAAACTACGGTGCTTGCAGGCCCCGTGTGTACGGGCAGCCCGGCGAGGCCGCCTGGCTAACAGCCGCCGCCGGCAGCGCGCCTTCAGGATAGAACAGCCCTTCGAACGAGGGATCTTCAGCTACCACGATCCACCCTACTGCCTTCTCCTTATAAAAATCATACTCCATTTTAACACATTCTTTGTGACTAGTTAATTTAAGAAGAAAAAAATAATAAAAAAATCTGAGCTATGTATGAATGTGTCTGGTAAGTAAATGAACAATCCGTATGTACGCTACCACATTAACAAAGAATATTCATAGTTTGATACTGACACCTTTCCCAGAGATTTAACGTTCCAATTACAAAATTATTGAATAAAGAAAATCACAGAGAGGTTCTTTTTCTTAAAACGAAGATTACCGACAGAACAAGGAGCCAACGAAAATGGAAATGTACGTATACTGGACAGTTAAAAATAAAGGGGCACTTATCAATATTCCCGAACTCGGAGCAGAACGGTCGCAATGCCATTAATCACGCTGTTATTTAGCGTTTCTCGTACACAAGCACTCCGAGGTCCCAGTCACGGTAGGAGCCTCGGAGCGGGCTCGGCACCAGCGCGGGCGGCTGCGCGGAGCGGCGCGGGGGGAATCCGCGCGGCTCTGCCCCGCCACGGACAGACCCGAGCAGAGCCGAGCACCGCCGAGCCCTGCACGGACAGACCCGAGCACCGCCGAGCCCTGCACGGACAGACCCGAGCAGAGCCGAGCACCGCCGAGCCCTGCACGGACAGACCCGAGCCCTGCCACGGACAGACCCGAGCCCTGCCACGGACAGACCCGAGCAGAGCCGAGCACCGCCGAGCCCTGCACGGACAGACCCGAGCACCGCCGAGCCCTGCCACGGACAGACCCGAGCACCGCCGAGCCCTGCACGGACAGACCCGAGCACCGCCGAGCCCTGCACGGACAGACCCGAGCACCGCCGAGCCCTGCCACGGACAGACCCGAGCAGAGCCGAGCACCGCCGAGCCCTGCCACGGACAGACCCGAGCCCTGCCACGGACAGACCCGAGCCCTGCCACGGACAGACCCGAGCACAGCCGAGCCCTGCACGGACAGACCCGAGCACCGCCGAGCCCTGCACGGACACCCGCTGCCTCCTCAGGAGGAGAAAATGCAATCTAATTATTATCCGTAAGCAGACAGAATGAGCACAAGTGTACCTAAGAAGAGATACGCGGTTAAATGCTTAACGGTTACTTCAGTGTTAAACCTCGCGAAGAGCAAAAATGTCCCCCAGGCAGTTACAAGTTCTTAATATACAGAGCTCAAAATATTGTACAAAGAGCTAGATTCAACCAGTGGATATTGGTAACAGTTCAAGAACCAAGAGAAACTGAGCTCAAGACTCAGATTGCAGAAAATAACACCAAGGTGCAGAGTATTGTTTTCCAGGAAGCAAGCTATATTCTATATCCTATTTCACATCTATTTTTGTAATCATTTGATGAGTATAACCTACAACAACAGGGACCAAAGTAGCGGAACGTATTCCCTATTGCCATGTCCTCCTGTGCCCGCAGCACAGACAGCGCGGGGCCGCCGCGAACCCCTGGCACGGCACGGGAGGCACAGCCGCGCGCAGCGGCACCGGGGCGGCCGCGCAGCCGGTGACGGGCATCGTCTGGAACACAGCAACGGTTCTGTGTCCCACGTCACAGGTCTGACCACGCTGAAAAAGGGCCCTCAGGATCAGAGAGGATCCCGTCACGCCACAAGTGATGGACAGGCTGACCACAGCCAGCCGAAGGAGAGCTGCAGATAAACCACAGAGGCGCAGCGCCAGCGAACGCAGAGAGCCGTTTACACTGAGAGCAACCTGGACACAGGACGAAGCAGATGCAGACTGAACAGAAACTAATCTGGACTAGTTCCAGGTATCTGATAACCATGAAGAGACCAAGTACATGGACCATCCTTCTGGGGACATTCCCTGGCCTGTGAGGGCAGAAGGGAGGTGCTGCGAGGGCAAAGCCCTGCCTGGTGCTGCAGCAAAGCCTGGCAAAGCCCTGCCTGGTGCTGCAGCAAAGCCTGGCAAAGCCCTGCCTGGTGCTGCAGCAAAGCCTGGCAAAGCCCTGCCTGGTGCTGCAGCAAAGCCTGGCAGAGGCCCGTGGGCCCAGCGAGGCCAGGCCAGCTCCTGCCGGCCTCTCTGCTCCTGCACGCCAGTGGCCGCTCTGCCGCTGGCCCCGCGCGGCCTCTGCGGGCAGCACAGGGGCGCTTTGTGGGATCCTGCGGGTTAGGACAGCGCTGAGCTCCATCCGCACAGGGGCGCTTTGTGGGATCCTGCGGGTTAGGACGGCGCTGAGCTCCATCCGCACAGGGCGCTCTGCGGGATCCTGCGGGTTAGGACAGCGCTGAGCTCCATCCGCACAGGGCGCTCTGCGGGATCCTGCGGGTTAGGACAGCGCTGAGCTCCATCCGCACAGGGCGCTCTGCGGGATCCTGCAGGTTAGGACAGCGCTGAGCTCCATCCGCACAGGGGCGCTCTGCGGGATCCTGCAGGTTAGGACAGCGCTGAGCTCCATCCGCACAGGATGCTCTGCGGGATCCTGCGGGTTAGGACAGCGCTGAGCTCCATCCGCACAGGGCGCTCTGCGGGATCCTGCGGGTTAGGACAGCGCTGAGCTCCATCCGCACAGGATGCTCTGCGGGATCCTGCGGGTTAGGACAGCGCTGAGCTCCATCCGCACAGGGCGCTCTGCGGGATCCTGCGGGTTAGGACAGCGCTGAGCTCCATCCGCACAGGATGCTCTGCGGGATCCTGCGGGTTAGGACAGCGCTGAGCTCCATCCGCACAGGGCGCTCTGCGGGATCCTGCGGGTTAGGACAGCGCTGAGCTCCATCCGCACAGGATGCTCTGCGGGATCCTGCGGGTTAGGACAGCGCTGAGCTCCATCCGCACAGGGCGCTCTGCGGGATCCTGCGGGTTAGGACAGCGCTGAGCTCCATCCGCACAGGGCGCTCTGCGGGATCCTGCGGGTTAGGACAGCGCTGAGCTCCATCCGCACAGGACGCTCTGCGGGATCCTGCGGGTTAGGACAGCGCTGAGCTCCATCCGCACAGGGCGCTCTGCGGGCAGCACAGGGACTGATTCGGAACAGGGCTGCACTGCGCCCGCACAGCCCAGGACCAGCTCCCGACCGGGCAATGCTACAGCAACTGGGATGGCTTCTCATCAGATGGGAGACACTGCTGGCTATTTAACATTTTACCATATTTTTATCAAAAAAAAAAAAAAAAAGCTTCATTTTGATGACTCTTACCACATTCACTTCACTCTAAATAATTTTAATTTAAAAAACTTTAAATCAATTTAGTATTTCATTGATATATTCTTACATAATACCCCCAAGATGGGAAATCCTATTTTATGAGGAGGCATTAATGCCCATTTCACTTAGTACTGCACAGCTCATCTCCAAAGAGGAAAGTACCATGTGGTAAAAGGCGGTATTTAGCGTGTCACAGTCACCGGCGGTTGTTTTGTATCTCAAAGAACCTTTGTAAGTGCCTCAAAATAAGAGATGATTGATTTACAAAGTACCAAATTTCAAATTTCATATTCTAGGACTAAACATCAAATAATTGGACAAAGCTGTCCCCCTGTCTGACCCATCACAATCAAGCCCCTTTCAAGGTTGACTGCCTGCATAAGAAATATGTGCATAATTTCATTTTGTCTCCTGTCCAACATCCAATGTTAGAAGTTAATTAAATTGCTTGTCCATTGTATTCATCCACTTACAAAGTTAATGATATTCTGTTCCTGAATTAAAGAGAATTTCATAAAGCCTGCTCTATGGAACCTGGCATGCTGTACACTGAGGAGCTGAACCCTGTCATGGTTCCTGATTGCAGCTCTCCTAATTAGGAAACAAAATGAATGTTTCTGTGTCTGCCAATGCAAAGGACAAGTCATTCCAACAGCGAGGGTAAATGCTTTGTACAATAGCAACTCCATAATATCTCATGTTTGACTATAATAAATTCTGCAGGATTAATAAACCTGTTAAAATTTTAAATTACCATAACAAAGATGAAGTGCGGTGTCACCAGACAGCCTTACCGGAGGGACACGGGAGAGGGAGAGAACAGCTCCTCGCAAGGGCGTCAGCCCCGAGGACGCCGGGACCGCGGGATCCTCGCTCTTGCGTGAGCCGGGAGGGAAAACGCGATCTGACGGCGATCCACCGGAGCCAGCGCGGGGCTGGGATTAACAATGCACGCTACGCTGCGCTCCTGCTTTGGCCCAGATACAGAGACCCGGTACCCGTGCAACGGCCTGTCTAAGCAAGGCCACGATCAGAGTGTAACGTGGCTGCCAACCCATCGCCCGCTAACGGCAACTGCAGCGCAGGGGAGCCGCCCTGGCAGCGCCAACGCCATCACCAGCCACAGCCAGAACTCGGCACAAACCCGCGTGTCGCGTGGGAAAAGAGAACCGTGTGGCCGAGTGAAAACCACCAGAACACCGCCCTGCACAACAAGTCGCGTCTGAAGATCCTCCTTCCACATTCAGCAAGAAGCGGCAGCCTGCCATGACATCTGTCCCTGCCAACGCGCCGCTGGACCTCGGCCTTTCTGACCGGGGTCCTGCAGACCGCGACGGAACGGCACCGCGGTGGGCAGGGACTGGCTGCTGGTCCCCAGCCGCGGGGCAGCCAGCGCCGCGGGGCAGCCGGCAGTGCTGTGGGGCAGCCGGCAGTGCTGTGGGGCAGCCGGCAGTGCCGCGGGGCAGCCGGCAGTGCCGCGGGGCAGCCAGCACCGCGGGGCAGCCGGCAGTGCTGTGGGGCAGCCAGCGCCGCGGGGCAGCCGGCAGTGCTGTGGGGCAGCCAGCGCCGCGGGGCAGCCGGCAGTGCTGCGGGGCAGCCAGTGCCGTGGGGCAGCCGGCACCGCGGGGCAGCCGGCAGTGCTGCGGGGCAGCCAGTGCCGTGGGGCAGCCGGCAGTGCTGCGGGGCAGCCGGCAGTGCTGTGGGGCAGCCAGTGCCGTGGGGCAGCCGGCAGTGCTGCGGGGCAGCCGGCAGTGCTGTGGGGCAGCCAGTGCCGTGGGGCAGCCGGCAGTGCTGCGGGGCAGCCGGCAGTGCTGTGGGGCAGCCAGCGCCGCGGGACAGCCGGCAGTGCCGCGGGGCAGCCGGCAGTGCTGTGGGGCAGCCGGCAGTGCTGTGGGGCAGCCGGCAGTGCTGCGGGGCAGCCGGCAGTGCTGTGGGGCAGCCGGCAGCGCCGCGGGGCAGCCGGCAGTGCCGCGGGGCAGCGGTTGGGCCCAGCCGTGCTGCCGTGGCCGGGCTGCGGGCTGTCGCTGCGGCGGCCGGGCCCACGGCAGGGTCCCGGGCGGCTCCAGCAGGCCCATGGCAGGGGGGCACTGATTCCATAGGTGTATACTGATATAAAACAAACCAACAATAATACAATGATTTAAGCTTACTTTGTCAAAGTAATAGTGAAATCTGAGTTAAAAAGAATAGAAATCAGTGTACACAAACCAAAACGAGAGCATAAACTAAACCACGTGCAGCGTATTTCACAAACATAACGAAGCATCAGGGTTGCTGAAAATGCTGGAATTACACCCGATAGCTACATGTAAATAAGGGAGTGACTGCTGCCGCTTTGAGGAGCAACCCTTCCTGATCATCACTTCTAAACCACGCTCAGCACTCTGTTCAAGCGCTCTTGTTTCCAAAATAAAGCTACGTTTACCAATCCAAACATGTATTTTAACTAATGTAACTTTTGTGAATTGAAACTCATTAAATGCTATTGGAAAATCAATAAAGACATAAAGAGGTAAAGCTTTTATGAAATAAACCAAATTATACTCTTCTAATCTAAATACTCAGTCAAGTCACTTGAAAATTAAATCATGTGAAAAACCCGCCTTGTTATTAAAATCTCTTCAGAGTCCACGTAAACTGGAGTGTGCTCATATACAATACACGTTATTTGTACTTGTACCTTTCAGAACTTTTCAATTTCAATTAAAATTCTGTAATTTTTACCGGGAATCACATTACATGCATGATAGATATAAGTTAATTAAGGGACAATCAATTCTAAGGGATGGCCAACAACGAACCTAAACGGTTTACAGATTCCCTGCTGTCACTCAGCCCGAGCACGCAGTGTCCGCGGACAATTACGAGAAAGCTTTAATTGATTTTGAAAACTCCAATGATGTGGTCCATTCTGCACACGTGCAGGTGCTCCGCCTGTGCTCGGGCGTCCTCAAGCACGGTGACGGCCGGGCCGCCCGGAAACCCCACACGGCACAGGGACCGGGCCCCGAGTCCAACCAAACGCTGACACTCCCGCATCACCCCAAACCAGCATATGGTAGGTGAGCTTAAGTTGGCTTAATTCCCTAGTCTGACACCCCTGCCTTGCTCAAATCCTAGTTTTGGCCTTGCCAGCATCACCGTATCACCATTATTTTCTAGCTTTGAGCTGCTAAACAGTGAAGACAGGTGCAGGCGCAGGGCCTGCAGGGCTCAGAGCCGCCGGAGCTGCAGCGCTGCGGGCAGGGCTCCTCTGCACCCTTAGCACAGAGGCCGCCCTTTGAAGGGAATGCTTTAGTAACAGCAGGAGAAAGAAAACCTGTGTATTGGTAGGAGTAATAACTTGAATTTTACTTTAAAACTGAGAAGACAAAAATAGTCCGTATAAATCAAACAAGTTGTCTCTTCATGTCACTTTTATGATGGACATTAATCTTCGTTTCTAGACAGAACTGCTGTCTGATGTAACCACGCTTATTGACTTAATGGGAAGGAATTTGTATTAGTCTAGGAAGCCGTGATGAATGCAGCCTCAGAGTTCAACGACTCAAGCGCTCTGGTAACCTCAAACGCCGACCCAGGTAGACACAAACTTAAATCTTGATCCTGGAACACAAGTTTATTCTTCATTCACATTTTGTTGCTAAGAAATTGTGAATGCTCATGTATTTTTTACATTTCTTCATGCGTGTGTGTGTATATAAACTCTACATGCAGTGCACATCGCTTTCACATAGCAAGATGTCTGTGGGGAAAGACCCAAACTGTCTTTTATCACAAGGAGTGGTCCCTCCCACGGGAAGCGTTGCCACGAGATTCTGAAGGGGAGCGAGGTGAGTTCTGCTCAGCAATCAGAAATGTAAAAAGCATATGCTGAAACCTGACTTCTTTGCCACAGAGCCCTGGTCAGCCTTGGCAAAGGCCAGCGGTGGGGGTGCGCTGGGTGCTGAGCGCCGCGCTGCCCCTCGGCACAGCCAGGGAAACCCGCGGTGCCGCGGGGCGGTGCCAGCCCTGCGCCAGCCACCGGTGCCAGCCCTGCGCCAGCTCTGCGCCAGCCCCGTGCCAGCCCTGCACCAGCCACCAGTGCCAGCCCCGCGCCAGCTCAGCCCCTGCTCCCGGTGCGGCGGCCCCACTGCGGGTCTGCGCGGCGGGAGCAGCCGGGCGCTCGGCCGATGGCCGCCAGGCACCGAGGCAGCGCAAACGAGTGCCACGGCGGGGGCGCGGTCACAGCAGCGCTGCGGGCCTGCAGGAGGCTGCCGAACGGCGACAGCCAGGACCGCTGCAGCACGTACCCGACCCCGAGCACAGCCAAAGCACTTTGTGCCCCCTCTGAGCACTGAAACATGCAGCGCTGCACCAGTGGTCACACAGGTCCCCACTGTCCTGCAACACACAACCTGGAAATTGCAACGAAGCCCAAACAGCATTTCATTCTACGTGGTTTCTCAGTCAGAGGAACAGAACATATGTGGCACCCTTACTGGTCTCTACTGCCTTAGCTATTTTTTACCAAGTCTAAATTTACCTAATCAAGCGGTAAACCCTCCTTTCTTGAGAAAACAGAAAGCAATGCAAGCCAGGTAAGGCACAGAAACAACACGGCGTTCCCGCCCGGCAGCTCTTCTGTGCCGCACCGACAATGACCCTCAGACCCCAACTGCAGCTTTCACCCCAGATTTCTGCGACACCCGGGTCCCTCTGAGCACGGTGACACGGCTGCTGTCCCTGTGGGCCGCCTGTCCCCGTCCTGCGCCTCTGTTAGCGCCTCTGCTCTCAGGGAAGATCCGATACACAGGCTTTACTCCTAAACAGCTTAACATACACACATTCAACAAAAAGAAAGGTTCCTTTCAACAGAGCAGTCCATTCCAGCACAACAAAACCTGCTGGCTGGTGGGATGTCACTGATCTAATGCACCCGACAGCTGATGGGTCACAAACCTGTGAGTGTTAACCACTACTACCCAGCTGAAAACCTTTAACGTTAACTCCTGAGAAGAGCAAGGATTAGTCTTTTGTGTAATTAGATTGGCTTACAAAATAAGACAATAATTAAAACACACCCTTAATGGCTCACATATTCAAAATTGGAGACCCCCAAGGTGAAACAATACCTAAAATACCTGAAAGACTAACATACATGGATACCAGATGGCTGATCAGTCAAAGGGCGGTAGCGACATCACCCGCTTCCATTCCCCGCTCTTCAAAGGCACTCGCTCACTAGCCTATAAAACACACGCAACAGCACAACACCCACCGCGCAACACCCACCGCACAACACCCACCGCACACCGTTAGGAGACGTGCCAGAATGGAATGCGCTGAAACGCATTCAAGATGACAAAATGCACCGGAGACCAATTTACATGGGGCCGAAGTGAGAAGTTAGTGTGTGGAAACAGGGATGTCACAAGTCAAAAGGAGCAAGGCAACCTAGTTTAATCTGATTATTCTGGGGTTGAGGCAACATATTAATCAAGTGGACAAAACAATTCTATTAATGAAATTCAAAAGGTACAGGACGATAATCAATCTTTTACTATATTGCAAATGATAAAACAAGCATCCAGAAGGGTTATGCTAATTACTTGTTTCAAGTCAAATGAACCCATTCTGTGCTTTGTCTTGTTTAGACAAATAGAGCGTTCCTGCCATTTAATTATATTTCAGATGTCTATATCAGTGTCTGCAGTGATACATTAGCCGACTGCAGAGCTGGAGATTGTTACCTCCTTACACAGAAACACGCCGTCCAGCCAGGGAGCCACTGGGCACCCCCGTGCACACCGTGTCTGCATGCACACCGTGTCTGTGCAGAGCCGGGCACCCCCGCGTACACACCGTGTCTGCATGCACACCGTGTCTGTGCAGAGCCGGGCACCACCGCGTACACACCGTGTCTGCATGCACACCGTGTCTGTGCAGAGCCGGGCACCCCCGCGTACACACCGTGTCTGCATGCACACCGTGTCTGTGCAGAGCTGGGCACCACCGTGTACACACCGTGTCTGCATACACACCGTGTCTGTGCAGAGCCGGGCACCACCGTGTACATCGTGTCTGCATACACACCGTGTCTGTGCAGAGCTGCGCACCACCATGTACACACCGTGTCTGCATACACACCGTGTCTGTGCAGAGCCGGGCACCACCGTGTACACACCGTGTCTGCATACACACCGTGTCTGTGCAGAGCCGGGCACCACTGTGTACACACCGTGTCTGCGCGCACGCCCACGGCCGCAGGAACTCCATCAGCCCCAGCGCCGTGTGCTCAGACCCATCAGCCACAGCATGGGTGGGGGTCTCCTGTCCCTCTCCAGGCTCAGACACCCGGTGTCACTGGGCAGGAGCCGCTCACAGGACACACGGAACCCGAGTGCGGGTGGGACGGGGAACCGCGCTTCTTCCCGGTGCCCGGGAAATGGGACGTTAACCGAGCCCAGGAGAATGGGGAGCGGCCGCATCACGTCCTCCATGTGTGTGCAAAGCACAGCAATTGTCAGCCATGTTAGAATGTATGGGGCTGTATGTCACACCATGCTTATACTGCACACAATGTAAGTACTTGCGATCAAATGTACACAGCTGAAAATATGATTCAATGTATTTCTTTGTTCTCCAAGGGTATCATTTATATGTTATCCTCTACAGATAGCTTATATGGGAAATATAAATTATCCCGAAAACATCTGAAACATAGTGTAGCTTTTCTGTACAGGCTCATATGCGTCAGTCCACCTGTCCCTGCGCCGTGCAGGGACATCTTGTCTGAACAAACCCAGATGTGCCAGGCTCCTGCAGTTCTCCTGGGGGCTGCGTCCCCCTCCTCCCCGCTCGGCCCACTCCGCCGCTCCTGCCTCCTGCACAGAACCGCTGCCCAGGCGCCTCCCGGGCCGGCCCCGTGTCACCGGGCGGGGGACAGCGTGCCAGGCAGCCCCGTGCCCGGGGCGACACGGGACACGCTCTGCGGTGACACAGGGCACAGCGTGGCACACGATGCACAGTGGCACTTTGATCTGCGCAGCTCAACAGCCCCTTCCCAGGGAAGGACTCCGGTCACAGAAGTACCTGGCAAATCAAGAACTCCACGAGGACAGTGATGTCTACAGACAAAACCCACCAGACCCGTATGAGCCGAACCCGCAGGAGAACGAGCAGCAAACGAGCCCGTGCCCACGGCTGCATGGGAACACCCGCACCGGAACCGCCCCACGCAAAACCCACCAGAACACCCTTCCTGACCACAAACAGCATTCTTCCCTAGCTTTCAAATCACGCTTTTTTAAAAAAAACAAACAAAAACCCAACAAATCACTTCTATGTATTTCAGAATTCTAAAACTATGCCTTTATATCTGCCAATAGGTTACATTTGTAATGAATGCACTTTCCTGCTTCAAGTGCGCAAATACATGAGTAACAGGAAAACTGAACCTCCCACACTGCATCACCTTCCTTACCTTCAGAAACATTCACTTTGTTACACGGGAGGGAAATGACCTCCTAAGAAAGTTACATTAATAAACCCACGGATGCTACCGACTTCACGGGATTTCCTCAGGAATTCCTATATTTACCAACAGAATAACGTCTGACACCTGAAGCCAGGGGGCTGTGACCGGCCCTACGGGAAGATGTCCATTTCCAGAAAGGAGACACTGACCCGTAAGGACCGCGGGTGCTCTGCTCACCTGGGTCCTGCTTTGTCACACGATGGCTTCTGGTTCTCCCTCACAAAACCGAAACGGGAGGCACAGAGGAACACAAGCCTGCTCGTTCAACACAGGAAAAAATGAGCTTGCCATATATGAAACATGACCTCGATTTTGTATAATTTAGCACCCCCATTTAATTTTCAATTTTTAAACAACGAAGCATGTGGTTTCCTAATGACATTTCAAACAAATCCTCACACGAATCCACGTCACCGGGATGAGGAGCCAGGCCCGCGGCCGTTGGGGACGGCGCGGCCGTTGGGGACGGCGCGGCCGTCTCGAGCTCACGACACACCAGCAGCACCAGCTGGGGTTGGAGCTTTCACAACATCAGCCGTCATTTCACGAGTACACGCTGTAAAATCCTCCACATAAACTTGTGCCGGCTTGCTTTAAATTAACTTTAATTCGGGTTTAGGAAAGCAGATGAGCCTGTACCTAAGTGAGGTCAAGGACTTCGAGGAGCTCATCGAATCCCGCAATACCTGCAGCTTTTTATGAAGTGCGCGGCCGGGCACAAGTACGCAGGGCAGATTGAATAACTGCTTAATATTAGTCAGAAATGAGAAACAATAACTAACATTTGTAAAAAGTTACACCTGAAATATTTCTCTCCGTCCTATTTAAATGTACTTAGCAGAAAGGTCAGCGCTCCTGAATTTGCTAGATAAATAAATGTTGGTGAGGTGGATGAATCACTGGAGAATTGGTGCATGGCAGCGAATGAATAACCTGCAAATGCTTCCCAAACCCCATTATTTCCCTTTTTCCAGTAGGGCAAAGATTCATGTCCCTGCATGCCGCCAGTTCATTACGGAGAAATATCATTCCTCTTCTGGCACTGCTGGGCGGCCTCTCAGCCCCACGAGGACCCTTTAATGTTTAATTCCCCATCATCCGCTCCACTGAACAGCTTAATCTCTGCTTGTATGATCAATACTATATCAGTGTAAATTAAAATGACAATTTTAAAGTAATTAAGCCTGTTAATGCTCGATTCAAATGTCATTATTTGCACAAGGGATTGAGGAGAAATTACATCGTGTCCAGGGTGACAGGGAAACGCTTGAGCCGGCTCAGCCTGCTGCCGCGGTGCCACGGGAGGCTCTGGCAAAGCGGATTACGCGCGCGCCCCGCCAGGACGCCTGTCCAATTTCTGAAGGGGATAACGCAATTTGAGAAATGTAATTCCAGCTACAAACTCAATTATCGTGATAATGGATGAAAACTGGGAGGAGACACCAAACAAGACCCACATAAAAAAATACACTTAACTTCAGAATGAGATACAACAGTAATTGTTTTATTTGATTTGCTCTATCCCTTTTGAAAACCCTTTAAATAATTGTGATTGTTAGAAGAATAGCCAGCATCTATTAAATAGCACGAGCTCCAGGATCAAAGCGGCTGCAGTTTAAAGGATTTTGGTCACAATGGAAATGTTTGCTATCCTTCGCTTGTACAGCTACATTTATTAGACAAGTAAAATTACATCATTACAGTATTGGATCTCATAAATAGATCTATAAAACTCAACCACGCTCAGATGAAACCTCGGCCCACCCTACGTGCTGGCCTTTCCAGACCTGCCGTGACAGCCTCCAGTCATTTATTATTTCAAAGGGAGATTTTCATAATAGAAAACCTTAAACTTTATGAGACGGCCACAAGAGTCGGGTTGTATTTCCAGCCCGACCAGCCGAGAACGCGCCGAGCTGCCGGGGCTCGAGCTCAGCTCCGCGGCTCCGGCGCACCAAAAACCACGGCGATTTAGGCAAAACGCTGGCCAGAGCATCAATATCTGATTCCTTGAAGCAGACAGCAAAAGCGAAACACCGAATGTCATGGATTTAAGTGAAGGATGAGGAACCGTGGAAAGCGCCCTCTGCACAGGCCGCTCAGGGAGCAACAAGGCCCCGCGGAGCCGAGCGGCTCCGCCCGCACCCGCGCCGCACACCGCTGGCGGATCCTCCGACCCCCGCACTTCCGGAAGTTCTCCGATATCATTATATGGAATTTTTATTAGTGCACACGAAACATTTTTGGCTTGCACTTCTTTAAATAATAAATGGCATATATTAAAGTGCCTTACAGGTCTAATAACTCGCACCAGATCCATGTAGGCCTGTCTTATTAACTTTTCGTTTAAATTACAGCAGAATTCATCAATCAGTGTTTCTAAAAAGCACACTGCAGATTGCCACGGGCTCTCAAGAAAAATGCATCTCAGGACAATTCGAACATCCACGGTGTCTCAAGCATTTCATCAGAAAATCTATCAGATCACAGAGTTTCTTCGATGAAATGGTAAAAGAACGGCCCTAAAACCGTAACCAAAGAACATTAAATTCTTTTCACAATAATGAAGAAAAAACCCCTAAACTTAAACTACTTAAAGTTTTTAAATTAAATGCATTAAGTCCATCCCAAACAGAATTTTAAATGACAACTAAGGCAAGCTGAGGGAGTCGTGCAGGTTTGATTCCGCACTGCTGACTCCTGACGCACCGGGAACGGCGCAGGCCGAGCCGAAGCCCTGGCTCCACCTGCCTGCATGAAGACCAGCTTCCTCCTGACAGAACAGCGGCAGACGCGGAACTCGGAAGACAACGGGCACAAGTGGGGGAACATACGCCCAGCGCGTTGGTTTGCATGCGTGGGGTTGTGTGTGTTCGCTTTGGGTTGGGTTTGTTGTTGTGTGGGGTTGTTTTGGTTGGTTTTGGTTTTTGGTTTTGTATTTTTTTTAACACGGAAACACACTGACTATTACTGACTTGATCACTTTTGCTCTGATAATTATGAAAACTCCCGATTCTAAAGCTAGTGCCCCAGGCCGGAAGCAAAGGGCCGTGTTTAGAGAGCCGGGCAGACAGCACCTCGAGCCGGCGCAGCCCCGGCTGCTCTGCCCCCCCGGTGCTCCCCGCTCCGCTCTGCTCTCCCGCCCGTGACCGGCACACGAGCCGACCGGCACACGAGCCGACCGGCACACGAGCCGACCGGCCCCAGCGCTCGGTCCACGCGCCTGTGCTGCTCACAGATCGCTCTTCTGCACGGAACTTCAGACAGGAAATCAAACAGAGTTCTTTGGGAGCTTTTTTAAAATTAAGTTGGGAAATACGAAGCAACATTGTTCTCACACCACAGTGAAATTGTCATGGTTGACAACTTTATGCAGTATATGCACTGACACCTGAAAACATTTCCCTCCTTAATGAGCATCAAAAATGGATCCGACGCGAGTGCGGCCCCGCGGCCCCGCAGGTACGCACAGCTGGCGGGAAGACGCTACTTTCAAATCGGCGTGTGCGCCGATGATCAGAATCCTTTCCTTTGTACACAAGCTCAAACCTCTCCGCACTCTACTGCGGCTTTTCTGGTCTGCGTTATCAGCAGGGCATGTTAATGGACACCAGACCATATGGAGCAACAAATTAATTGTTTCCCTATGTACAATAATAGCTCCATTTATCATGCACATGTTGACCTGTGTTTGCTTTACAAAGCTTATTAATTACCAGCGATCATGCTGCTGTTAGAGTAAAGGACACACTGGTAAAATGTACCACAACTGACAGACTCAGAATTATTAAACGTATCTTCACTGTTGAACACAGGAAAAGCGTTCGGCTTCTTTTTGCTTTTAAAATTTCACTTGATAAGATTTTAAAGCAATAACATCAGTTCCGCAGGAACAAACCCAGTGTTACTGGGAGCAGACTGGTATTTGTTTATGCTCACAATTGTTCTGTTTGAAAATTACTTTTCTTTTTAATACTCCGCCTAGTATCAGCCGTGTTTTTCCTAAGAGGCTTTTATTAGCCTGTGAGAACACAAGCAACCCCAAAGCGCATTAACAGATGATCACTCTCGGCTGATCTCCACACGCACTGTGCACACTAGCGCCGCTGAGACCGCGCAGCAGGGGCGGCTCGTCGGGGTCGCGGTGGCCGCACCAGCAGGGTCTCACACCACACACGGCTCTGGGACAAACGGACCCTTTCTGGGGAGGGAGGAGCTGGTCACGACAGACCCAAACACTGTGGGATCGGCCCCTTCAGCAAAATTCATCCAAACACCTGAAGGAAACTGTAATTTATATGAAAAAAATAACAAGTCCTGACTTATTAAGACTTTCCTACGGTTTTCACAAAAGGTAACTGGACAAATTCTCCGAGCACAACTGAAATGGAGTAACCGGAGCGGTTCTCAATGCAGGAGTGAAGAGGCTCCCGGGAGCCGGCAGAATCGCGGGAGCCTCGTCCCAGAGAAAGCACGCGAGCGAACAGAGCCACGAACCCGAACTCCCAGTCGGCCACTGAACCCGCTGCTCTCCCTTTCACGTTCGCTGCCTCAGCGGTTTTCTGTCAACAAACGCTAACAAGCCTTTCAGCTCTTTAAGAGCTTAACAATTTTTCAGCATGTTCAGCAATAGATTTGTTGCAGAATATTTGTTTCCGAGGTGCGGAGCTGTGACACCGCACTCAATCACCTCTGTGCTCCGCGATACACGGCCCGGCCCCGGCACAGCCGGCCAGGCCTCCGCCGGCACCGCGGCCACCGACTGAACCAGCAGACGCTCCGGCCAAAACACCAACCTGAACCTACAGGGACAAACCGAACACAATTAGCAACAGTTACGTAGCTACTGACTTATTAAAAAAATCATAACCAGGGGAAGTTTGCATGTTTTTATGCATGTGTGTTACGAATCTGTGAGCCAGGCGGGATGCTTGTGTATCAAGCCACATCGACACTAGACACACAGGCACGGGCTGTAAAAAAACCAGCATGAACGCCAGGAATGTAATCAACCTGCTGCCCCTGGACACGCCCGAGGGAACCTGACCGGAAACATCTGCTGGGTGCTCCCGAGGAGCCTCTGGGCAGCGACAAGATGCACGGGAACAAAAGCAAACAGCGGCTGACGAAATGCAGCTGTGCAGGGAGGCGGACAACGACCAACGCGATCGGCTCCGTAAAGCCACTTACAGAGCTCTAGCTTTACTGCTCTTAATTGATCATGTCTCCTTGTCTTAAACACAATAAACACAGGAGCTTAACTATATTTGAACCATCGGGCAACAGCAAGGACACCTAGCAAAGGAACACCGAAAAATGCGAACTCCCGCAAGCGTGCACCAAGTGCTGACTCGGAGGAAACGGGGATATGTTCTAGACTGTACAATAAAGACGTAATTGCCTAAGGGGCTTTTTAACACACGTCTAAAACACCAGCCAAGCTTCTCTCTTTGTTAATGGACAAACCCACTCTCGTGGCCGCTGCAACTCCTCTCTGTCTGCCACCTTCAAGAGCAGAGCAGGGACTCTGCCATTTCTCACAGCATGGAAACGCAGGCTCCTGAGAGCCAGCGAACAGTAACGTCCAAGCACCTGGTCCTGAAGGATGCTTTGCTATTTACAAACAAGCTGGCTAGTTTGCAAGAGGACACGCTGTTCTGCGAACACGTGTGAGCGTGTCTCCGCGCCTGCCGGGGCGCCAGCGCCGCCCTGCTCAAACCAGCCGAGCCACAATAACCCCTTTAACGCTTGTGCTACGTGCTGCGTTTATACGGGGTTCCCGTTGTCGTTACAGTGCTTCTAGTCATTCTTATGCTTTAGTGGTTCAGCCGCAATCTATCAGCCTGCAGTGGAAAATACCTGGCACCTACTTAAAATGCATGGAGCCAGCAATAAAATTAACCTTGTGGCAATTGTTTTCCCACATGTTTGATAGACCAATGTCAGCTCATCTGTTAGGAGGAAATAAAAAAGTCAGGCCTAAATGTACAAAAAATTATGATGGAAGCCTTAAATAAAGCAAGGGTAATGCAAGTTTATTGAGTCAAAAATCAATCAATCAATGAGCGAGTGGATTAGGAGCACCTCATAAACCCCAAAGAAATAATTTGCCCAAACACTGGGATTTAACGGTAGAGGACCAAATTCCAACACTTTTAGGAAGTAAGTAATGAAAAATCAATTCAAAAGGAAAAACAGATCAAGAACCCTGGATTCTGACACGCCGACACATTTATTGCTGAATACCATTTCTTGGCTGACCTGAAAACTTCGGAAGGTGTTTATTTACTTTCAACACCTTCCAGAGATCAATATTTTTAATTTGGATCCCAGTTATTATTTTTCACATCACAGCATCGGGGAGCAGAGTAAAGTGGCTCATATTTTAGTGCTAAAAAGATCGATATGACAGCTTCACCTTCACGCTGGCCCCGCGGCCGCCCGCGCGCACGGCGCTCGCGGGAGCAGCGCGGGGAAGGGTCACCGCCAGACAGCGTGATTTACCTGCGCCCCGCGCCCGCTGCCCCCGCTAACCAATCTCGCGTCTCCCACTTCATCAGGCCTGTCTGCTGCCCGCACGGCCGGGGAGAGGAGAGGGGGAGCGGCGGAGAGAGACTATCGCATTCGTGAAGCGGACTGCATCCTCCATCGCACACGCATCCATTCGCTTTACCTTCCTCGAACTAGGGCGCATCCGTAATCGAGAATTAATTTGCCATACGTTTCAAAATATTGTTCAGGTACGGCAAGGGGAGCAGACCTGTGGTCACGCCGTGGCTCGTGGCCGCACCGATCGCTGCAGGAGCCACGGCACACCTGGTGCCGCCACGGCGCGGCCAGGCCGGTGCCCTCACACCCTCGGGAGCGGGGCCAGGAGCTGCTGCCCCGGCACCGTGAGAGCTCGCCCAGCCCAGCCAAGCCCTGCCAGCTCCTGCCGGCTGGTACAGGCTCCCTTCAAAGGCACGTTTTACACAGTCTGAGGCTTCAAAATCCCCTTTCTCAATGGCATTCACCCCTCCAGGGTAGGATGAGCAAGATGCTACACAAACACTAATGTATCGCCACAGAGGAAGGAAGACTATTTTAAACACCTAGAAGAGCATTAACTGCAGGTTTTACTGTATGCAAGTCAGCGACACGGAGGCGACACAGAGGGGATGGGACAGGGCCGCGGTCCATGGACTCGCAGCTGTCCATGCTGGGCGCCGCAGCCACAGCCCGGCTGCTCCGGCACGGAACCGCACACCTCCGAGATCTCTTCACAAACATACGGTCTGTCCCAAAACACAACGTCACTGGCGACGCCACAAAAGAGCTGTCATTTGCCATGTGATGCAGCGACCTGTCCCTTAGAAGGGCAGCTCATGTGAAACTAGGCTGAGACCAAAATGGGAAAAACATCTAAAGAAAGAAGCATTTATCAGGAAATGTCCCACTTTCTTCGTAACGTGACCAAGACCACAAGCACGGACAAGGAGGAAATTTCACTCTGTGGATGGGCTGTTCAAAGTAAGACTGTTTTTTCTTTGCATAATTAATAGCTCACGCTCTTTAAAAAATTGCCTTCATGAAGTGCTGTGCTTGGAAGAGTAATAAAAGACAGTCATTCTCCTGGGGTATGCTCCAGAATACTAACGGAAAAGTAAATGCAGAACTATTTCTTCAAATTATGTATCAGAGCTAAAGGTCGTATGAAAGGAGCAGCTTTATGTAATGGCATTAACTGAACGCCAAGCAGTGGCTGGCTGCCTGACGGCGGCTCTGCAAAGTCAGGGTAAGGAGACCGCCTGGCACGGCACGGCACGGCACGGCACGGCACGGCACGGCACGGCACGGCACGGCACGGCACGGCACGGCGCACCTCGCCGGGCTGAGGCGCACGACCCCGCGTGTGAATCCATCTCCCGGAGGACACCCGTGCAGAAGCGCGGCCGCCTAACGAAGGATCCACACGCACGCAGAGTCACCTGCGGTTCTGTGACGCCATGCAGAAGGAGCAGTCCTGCGGTTTCACTGCAAAGAGCTGTTTCCCAACTAAATCTCTGCAACTCAGTAAAACATTGTTGATCTCTGTCAACCAGAAACCAAAGCACTATTAAAAAACCAAACCAAAACAACAAAACACCATCCCTCCAAAAAAAAAAAACCACCACACAAAGCAAAATGGCTTTGGATCCAGGTCAAAGGAGGAGATTTGTAGCTCTCAGATGAGAACGCGTGCTGCACGAGCGGGCTGAGCCCAGCCCCAGGATGCTGGCGCTCCCCCGGGTTCCCTGGCAAGTCCGGCAGAATTGCTGCAGAGAACAAGTTTGTGGTTGAAACCTCTCCCGGGGGAGAAGCCTGAGGACAGGGCCAAGGGCCCCGAGAACATGCATCACTCTGGACACGCTTGAGGGGACACGCGCCTCGGGTGCTCTCAGGCTCCTCCACGCATTCCCCATCGTCTTTCCCCCTCACCCCACAGACAGACGGACCATCTCACTGGCCCCTGAGTAATGTGTCACTAGAAAATCAAAACGTCTTAACATCCACTGCGATCTCTGAAGAAGTTTCACAGACACTTTGCAAGTGATATTTTGTTGGCTCATGGTCAAAGACAATAAAATTAAGCAGACCTCTAGTGCACTAGAAATCACAAAAACCACTTGCCGAGCGACATCGCCTCCAGATCCACAGTCTGGTTCAGGGTTTGTTCGGACCCACGGTTCGGCTCTCAGCATCTGGGAGGCACTGAAGCGCGGTAGTGAAGCTCAACGCTCGGTACCCCTGCCCTGGCGAAGGGACTGGATTGACGGCAGGCCAAAGTGAGGGCGACTCCCAGGACAAGCAGCCCGCGGTTCCCCCGCCGCCTCCGTGTGCCGCGGGGCAGACGACGGGCGCTCCCGGTGCAGACCGCCCGCTGAAGCTGAGCCGCCGCGCCCAGCCGGCAGTGCCGGCAGCACCGCTCACCCGCTGCCCGGCCCTGCTGGAAACGGCCCGAGGGGCCAGGGAGCGGCCGAGCTGCTCTGTGCCCACACACAGATCCTCCTCGGCTCTGGTCCTGCTGCCTGGAGACGCCAAAGGCAACCAAGAGCAAGGCATCTGTGCTTCCCAGCACAATCCAGTTTAAGTTTGTATTTTCAAAGTATTCTAATTCTTGTTGCTCAGATTTTTCTCACTCTTGCAAACCCACCGAAGTTACTAATTTTTTTTGTCCCTCAAAATACCACTTCCATATACACAAGAATATTCTTTGTCTACATGGAGAAACCACAATTCCAGATGAATCTGCAGCAAAGCAGCTGTTGCGCAGTCAATCCCTCCAGGGAAAGCAGCTGCCTCCACGCTGGGTTTTTGCCCCTTCCTTGCCCAGACTCGTGTCGCACGTGGTGTAGAGGCAAACGCAGGTACCAGCACCACGTGGCCCTCGCTCCTCCGTCCAGAGCGTGGATCCAGGGACAAGTGTTGCACACCTCGGGTAAACGCCTGAAGTGAGCACAACAGATCGAGACCTAATCAAGCAGTTCATTAAGAGTGCAAAGATTTATACTCTCTGTTCTCATGGAAGCAAGTGCAGGGCACATTGTATACTGTAAATCCACCCTCACTTACTGATAAGCAATCTTAATTCCTGCTTTAAAACCATTAGCACTTCAACAATACTTCAATTTTGGGGTAGCCAACCGGAAAAACAGCAAAGCAACATTTGAAATAGAGGTACATAACTCCCCCCTCTCAATCCTGGCCTTTATTTCTGTATTATATTAAGTTTCTTCTCCTGCTTTTGGAGGAAAGAGCTTTTTATTCTAAAAGTACAATTTCGACATAAGAGATATCCTGTTAGATATCCAGAATACCATAAAACCTTTCAAATGTTGCTCAGTGCTTATTTTCACCATGCCTTAAACCCTCCCTGCCGTGCACCCGGAATTCCATCAGTGTATCATCTGTTTTCACACAGCACATGAAGCAGGGGATTAGGCTGCGGCTTTCCCTGGGAAGCGGTGTCAGAGACGACACGGTGCGACGGGACAGCGCTGCGCCCGTGCAGCTCGGGGCGGGCTGCGGCACCCGGGCTGCCGGACCCGCGCAGGACGCTGCGGCCACGCGGGCTGCAGCAGGAGCCGGGCAGCGCTCCTCCCCAGCGGCCGCCCCAGACCCCACCCGGTCACACCGAGCACACAGGCAGCTCTAGCATATCTAACGCTACAGGAACTGTTATGGAAACGACGATCTGCATCAGAGAGGATAGTCAGTAATGGTGATATTTAAATGTGGGATTTATAACTGCAGCTGCTTTCACAACGAGTCAACACAGAAATACTCTCTGTTTTTTGGAGACCTTTTCAAGAATGCAAGACAGTTTAGTTCAGAGACTTTTGAGCCTGAGATTAATAGGCTAATATTACAGTATCACAGTATGTTTAGGATTGGAAGGGACCTGGAAAGCTCACCCAGTGCAATCCCCCCATGGAGCAGGAACACCCAGATGAGGTTACACAGGAAGGTGTCCAGGCGGGTTGGAATGTCTGCACAGAAGGAGACTCCACAACCCCCTGGGCAGCCTGGGCCAGGCTCTGCCACCCTCACCCCAAACAAGTTTCTTCTCATATTCAAGTGGAACCTCCTGTGTTCCAGTTTGCACCCGTTACCCCTTGTCCTGTCCCTGGTTGTCACCAGAAGAGCCTGGCTCCATCCTCCTGACACTGCCCCTTTCCATATTGATCCCCAGGAATGAGTCCCCCCTCAGTCTCCTCTTGTCCAGCTCCAGAGCCCCAGCTCCCTCAGCCTTTCCTCACACGGGAGATGCTCCACTCCCTCCAGCATCTTGGTGGCTGCGCTGGACTCTCTCCAGCAGTTCCCTGTCCTGCTGGAACTGAGGGGCAGGAATTAGCTGAGATAGGCACAAATTCTTGCAAAAATAATTGCACTGTTTTTTCTGTTTGGTTGTTTTTTTACATTAAAGTAATGATTTACTTTGTCTCCTTCCACCCTCGAGGTTCATGCGTTTCTTGATCACTAGCACTTGTTTCTGACATTCCCACACGTCACCCATGCGCTCACACTTCCTTGCGTTATACGACTTCTCGCTCTGTGGCCTAACCCTCGAATTGCCCCAATCTAAGTGCTGCACCACCAGGTACCAGCGGTACCGTGAGGAGCGAGCGCGCCAGCCCTGCCCCAGACCCGCGGCTGCAGCCCCGCGGGACGCAGCCTGTGCACTCAGACCCCTCTGAACACACGACCGGTTACAGGGTGCTTTGATAAACGTGACATAAACAGCACCAAGAAGACACTATCTGTGGGTTTATGGAGCTTTGGGGTTTTTTTTAGGGTTTTATTTTTGTTTGCTGATTTGTGTTCATTTTTTTCAGTCACCTCCTTGTGCACAACCTCCAGTGGCTGATGAAGCACCTCACGAGATGCCCATGGCTATTCACAGTACAACTTTTTTCTGTGCTTCTTATGAAGCTGATACAAAAGAGAGCCCTTCCAGGTTTAAGGAAAGAGAAACGATGGATGTCTCATAACCCCGGTACAGTCATGACTCTTAGCAAAGAAACAGCCACATCCTCATGAGCAGACGGAGCCCTTTCAGAGCATAAGGGCAAATGCTTCTCCACTAATCCCGAAAGATGAAAAACACGCAACCTGCGGAGACAAACAGGAGCATCGGGTGCTCGTGCATTCTGAACACCGCCTGCGGCTTCGCGCTGACCAACGGCCCTGGCGCAGGCTCAGCGCAGGCTCGGTGCCCAGCCCAGGCTCAGCGCAGGCTCGGTGCCCAGCCCAGGCTCGGTGCAGGCTCGGCGCAGGCTCGGCGCCCGGCGCAGGCTCGGCGCAGGCTCGGCGCTCGGCGCAGGCTCGGCGGGACCCGCGTGGCTCAGAGCGGCCTGCGAGGGACGGGCGGGTAGCCCGCAGTAACGCGCTCGGGTTAGAATGAGCGTTCAGGGTTATTTCAGTTCATTCATTAATCAGATTCTACATGTTTTTTCCCCAACGAAAACTTCCGTTTATCTGGAAAAGGCGAGATAAAGAGAAACCAACCCACAACTCCTTTACCCTCTGATACTGCCCAGCCAGAGGAAGGGAACTGATAACATTATATCCCTTCCCAAGCTGGACTTGTACCACCCACCTCCGCAGACCTGCGATTTATCCCAGTTTTTCCAAAAACAAAACCCCGAGCTCTAAATAACTTTTGCTACACATATATTGATGTTAATAAGTGACCATAGAGGTAGCAACTGTGCTCAGGGTAAAGGACAGAGCCGAGGCAAAGATGTTTGTGATATAGTGAGCCACTTAAACCCGGCAGCATTTGAAGCTGTTTGGACAGAAGTGGCAGACTCCCAGCCGGGCTTCGTGAGCAAAAATCAGTACATTTGTCAAAATGACTGAACCCCACATTTCCATCTCTTTCTCTTTTGTTTTATATGCTTTGCATGTCAGACAAATTATCAGGAAAATACTCCTTGTGTGACATTTCATTGCTTAATGCTTTACCGGTGCAGTAAAACAAGACAACTGCTGAAATTATAGGAAAATAAATTTGTAATTTCTTCCTCATTTAGCCATTTTTGAAAGTCGTGTATAGGAAAGTCATTAATGTTATGTCCTCCTATCGATGTTCCAAGCCTTTCAAGGGATAACTAATGTTTTTTCTATACTCCTCCATGTGGCCAGTAAAATTAGACACATTATTTCTGTGCTGTTAGAGAGTACTGATCAATAGGCACTTGGAAAGCCCTCTAAAACTAAGTGGAAACGCTTCCTCAGTGTCAGGGGCTTCTGGGCTGGGCTTGCAGGCTGCCAACGCTGTTCAGTTTAGGAGAGCGCTGAGCTGCGGCGCCGCGGGACGCCGGGTGCCATCGGCACGGGCCCACGGGCACAGACCCCGCAGCTCCCGGGAACCCCGCTGCCGAAACCCGGCAGAGCCGCTCGCCGAGCCGGCGCTTCGGCCGGCACCGCCACGGCGCAGCTCCGCATTCCCGTCTCCCTTGGCAACTGCGCTCCTTGCTGCCTTTTCACAGCAACAGGAATATCCCGAGGTAATCATTACGCAGCGTGATACACCCGCTCGTGTTCAGCTGGGACAAACACGGCGCGTTTCCAGGCCCCCGGAAGCGCGCGCTGGTCAGCGCCGCGGCGGAACCCGACTGCCGCGCGCTGTCCACAGGGAGCGAGCGCACCCGCGTCGCATTCTTTTCGGCTGTGAACACTGCATTATAACAGTATTTCAAACACTAATAAACCCATTATTTCATATCAGTAAACAGCATACGTCTCATTTTTCTACGGAGTCATGCTGCTCTTATTTAAGAATCAATTCAGTGCCTCAGACAAACACATTAGCAAGTTCCTTAAACCGTGTTTCATAATTTGGTAAGCAATTATTTTCACATTTTCCAATCTCACGTCTTTTCCTGAAAGCCAGAGCTGTTCCAAACCAAACACCTTGGGCGCACAAACAAAATTCCTCACACACCTTACCTGAGAAGAGCTGTTAATAAAATCACGGCTACAGCAGCGCAGCGTATGAACGGCTCTGCCCCGGCCCCGCACAGCAGGCACCTACCCGACCGACTGCCCCGGCCCCGCACACCAGGCACCTACCCGACCGACTGCCCGGGCCCAGCACACCAGGTACATACCCGACCGACTGCCCCGGCCCCGCACACCAGGTACATACCCGACCGACTGCCCCGGCCCCGCACACCAGGTACATACCCGACCGACTGCCCCGGCCCCGCACACCAGGCACCTACCCGACCGACTGCCCCGGCCCCGCACACCAGGTACATACCCGACCGACTGCCCCGGCCCCGCACACCAGGTACGTACCCGATCGACTGCCCCGGCCCCGCACACCAGGTACATACCCGACCGACTGCCCCGGCCCCGCACACCAGGTACATACCCGACCGACTGCCCCGGCCCCGCACACCAGGCACCTACCCGACCGACTGCCCCGGCCCCGCACACCAGGTGTCTATCCAACTGCCCCAGCCCCGCACAAGGTACCTGATTGCCCCATGCTTTAATAACTTTCATTTTTCTGTAGAAAGACAAAACCTGGCAACTATGCCCCCGGATTTCCAAAGGGCACCCATGTGGGGCTTTGTAAATTTCAAATCGTTTTAATGTAAATGTAAAATATGTAACGTAAATTTGCTGTATTATATGTGCCAGATCTTCAATTATTTCAGCGGATTATACTGCTTTTCATTACCGTTCTTCCTGTTCCAGTAAGCACCCAACACCTCCCTGAGCACTCAGCGCGCTTTTGGGCACAGCAGCCCCGTGGCCTCGCTGTCCCCACGGCCACAACACAGCCCATCAGTGTCCCCACTGTCCCCACGGCCACAGCACGGCCACAACACAGCCCATCAGTATCCCCACTGTCCCCATGGCTGCAGTACAGCCTGTCAGTGCCCCCACGGCCACAGCACAGCCCAGCAGTGTCCCCACAGCCACAGCGCAGCCCGTCAGTGTCCCCACTGTCCCCATGGCTGCAGTACAGCCCATCAGTGTCCCCACTCTCCAGCCAGCGTGGGGCCGGGACCTGCCCACAGGCACAGCCCCACAGCACATGGGGACAGCGGGGACAGCAGCTGCTGAGCAACGCCTCCGCGGTCCTAGTGCAAGGCTGGAAGGATTCCTGGGTTTTCAAGGGAAGGCTTGGGTCCGCGTACATGCGCTTTATAGCATTGCAACGCCCACCAGCGCACGCTCGGCAGCTGTGCAGGACGCTCCGCACCGCGGCACCGGCCGCTGCCGGCCAGGAACCCGAGCGGCTGCTGGCTCTGCAGAGCCTGCGTGTGCCCAGATCCTCGGCCAACAAGCTTGCCTTCCTTCCGCCCCAAACACATTTGCTGTGCTCTGGGACTTGGAAGAAACTTTACTAAAACAGAACTACAAAAAAGGCATGAAAAATAGGACTTTTATGCCATTTACAACATGTTAAAACAGGATTAAGAAGAATAAATTCTAAGTATTATGTACTATAAAAAATAAGGGAAAAACGCTAAATAAAACTTGAGAACTGTCACACAAAAAGCAGGCAGCAAACCGTGCTGCAAAGGACTGAGTGAAAGCCCAAGGAACATCTCTGCAGGATCACTGAACTGCGAGCAGACCTGTCAGGTGAACAGAATACGATTGAGACGATGTACTGTTTCGGTGTATGCATTGAGCCAACCCATAATTCCTGCCACGAACCTCCAGCCAAGTTACTTTAACAACACACAACAATTAAATATGCAACAAGGCAAAAGCAAACGACAGCGCAACACGCTCCTGCTGGGACACCAGAGCTGTGCCACAGGGCCCGGGGACGGGACAGGACCCCCGGGACGGGACAGGACCCCCGGGACGGGACAGGGGCCCCCCGGGGACGGGACAGGGGCCCCCCGGGGAGCAGGGCTCGTCCTGCCTTTTCCAACAGCAGCAATCTCAAAAGTCTCCTTTATTTCTCAAAGCTTACAAGCAGCTGACTTCCCCTTGTGTTGCGATACCCTAGTCTGTAACTACATTTCAAATACTTCAGCTGATTTTTGGATGTATGAGTTTCCACGAAACCAGGTTATAGTTATTCTGTTTCCTAAACAAGGCAGCCTGTTCCATGACTACAGTATCAACTTCTGAATATAAAATCCACACTCCATAAAAATGCGATTCCCTATAAATTGTAAGTCCATAGGTAATACAACCAGTATAATGATTCTAAGTGTAAAGCAGCTGCTATATCACCAATTCCTCAGCACCAGCACATTTGTAAACACCAGAAATTGACTCAAGACTGCATTAATGGGTTACTAATCTGTGAAATTTCTCACTCGTTAGTAATTATTCTGATTATACAGAAGTGCCAGAAAACAGGAGGAAGATAAGCCAAGAAATTCCTCACAGCACGATAAAGCCTACAGACACCTTATAGATTTGTTCAAACATGCACGGCAAAGAAAAAAGGCCCGGTCGAAGGTAGAGGAAAGTGCCACTGTGGCAACACCCTTGGGATGCCATTTCCCACCCAGGAGAGAGGGGAAGCGATTGCCGACTGAGCTCGCTGAGAAATGGAGCGGGAGACTCCACTTCCGCGGCTGCAGGTGCACGTCCGTGTGCGGAATCGCACCACTTACACAGCCCTTCCTTCCTTTTCCTTACTTTGCCAGAAGCAGCACGATTAACTCCTACGTTCACCAGCTCACTTTGGGAACTCATTGTTTTCGATTAGAAGATAAAAGCTAATGAAGAGATCAGGCTTTGTGATGCGGGTTTAAAAGACCCCCTGACCGCGTATTTCATGGAGAAGCCTCAGGAAGCAGGAGGCTCCTGCAGAGACCCCTGGGGGGCCGCGGGGGGAAGGAAGGAAGGGGCAGCGGCCGGCGCGGGGCCCGGCTGCGGTGACAAAGCCACTCCGGCGGCCCGCAGCGCTCCACTGCAAACACAGCTCGGGCCCTTTTGCTTTCCGCTTTTTCTACCGCATTCAACTCGCTAGAAGGCACTTCTGCCACTGCTACAGATTTGCTGCTGGCATTTTACAGGCCCTACAGGGACGACTAACATATTTGTCAAATGGTTTTGTTCCTCTTATTCTCACCTAGGAAGTGGAATTAGCAGAACGTAAAAATCAAATAACTATCAGAGTGGCCGACGCCAGCGCCAAGCAGCTTGTCCCACACCGTGGCTACGGCCATGGCGCCAGCGGGGGAACACGGAGCTGCCAGGCGCTGATCGCCCCCGCACGCGGGTGTGCATTCGGGACCAGGAGACTCCTCCTATTGTGAGGCCATGGCTTGAGACCAGAAATCCAAGTCCTGCTTCTCTAGCCTGGTATATTTTTCAAAGTTATCATTATAAAAAACAAACTCAAGTACAAAATAATATTCCACCAAGAGGAGGGGAAGAAAAGGAGAAAGTGGAAACAGACCCATGTAATTAGCAAAGACCACAGAAC
The DNA here is from genome assembly GCF_036013475.1 of Columba livia. NCBI lineage: Eukaryota > Metazoa > Chordata > Aves > Columbiformes > Columbidae > Columba > Columba livia. The sequence goes on from NC_088607.1 coordinate 579,553, forward strand.
AGCCAAGCCTGGCTTTGGAAAGCACTGCGCACCTTTGCATTGAGATGTAATAACCAGCATCCCAGCGGCACCAGAGCCCAGCAGCCGTGCCCAGCCGGGGTGCCGTGGGCTCCGTGTGCACCCACGCGTGGGGCGCAGCCCCTAAACCCAGCGCACGGCCCCCAAAACCCCCCAAAACCCACACACGGCCCCCAAAACCCAGCACACAGGACCCGCAGCCCCCACACGGCCCTCACAGCCCCCCAAAACCCACGCAGAGCCCCCAAAACCCACGCAGAGCCCCCAAAACCCAGCGCACAGGCCCTGCAGCCCCCACACGGCCCTCACAGCCCCCCAAAACCCACACAGAGCCCCCAAAACCCATGCACAGGACCCGCAGCCCCCGCACGGCCCTCACAGCCCCCCAAAACCCACGCAGAGCCCCCAAAACCCACGCAGAGCCCCCAAAACCCACGCCCAGGCCCCGCAGCCCCGCACGGCCGGTGCTTCAGCTCCATCTCCTGGGGAAACCGGCCTCTCTGCAGCAGCCGCACAGCCCTGTGAACCAGAACCGTGCCCAGAACTCATCAGGCATGTGAATTCCCCCAATGTTCAATTCAATTATGTCTCTCTTCCTAAATCATCTTTTTTATTTAACAAAACTCTAAACTGCCACAGCTAATAAGCTCAGAAGAATCAGTGTACACCATTCATTTCTGGGAACAGGACAATATTTTCTAAGAGCCATTAATAACTGTGACAGGATTTATGTACAAGATAAATTCAATTCAATTTCCTTTTTCAATTAATGGCCAATTATTCGAACTCAGCTCAACCAAAAATATTACTCAAATATCATTAATCTAACAAAAATTAACTTTACTATTCTCTCAGTAATGAGCAGATATAATTTTAAGGTAAGATTACACACAGGAATGAAACGTTGTCCGTCTGTATTTTTAGGAGCACTGCTCACCACTGAGCCCTCCCAGTCATGTGAACTCGGGTTATTATTATTATTATTAAGGATATGACTTGAGCAAAGGTCCCCACTAGATCCTCCTGCAGGCCACGCGATGCTTTATCTTGCTTAGCTTAAGAGTCATTTTATATCTAAAAACCACTGGTACAAAGTGCATGGAGTCAAGTAAAAACAACCAGGGAAACAAACCAAACCAAACCGAGTATAACCGTTTTGTACATGTTGTGGCGATGCATGCTCTCATTTACCCAGTCCAAAAGAAAATGTCTGTTACCACAGAACTGGAGTATTTTGCCTTTTTTTTTCTAGTGTTCACCCCCACTCGACGCTGCCACCCCCGTGCGGCTGCCCGGGACACCCACCCGTGTCCGCAGCGACAGCGGCGGATGGGGACACCCCGTGTCCACGGAGCGCACGGGCCCCTGCACAGCACCCAGGGCTTGTGGGGCCCGCAGGACCCGTGTCCCCTGCGGCACGGTGACCTTGTCACCGGCAGCTCTGCAAGTGTCCCCGTGCAACCACAGCCTTGGCAGGGCAGGGGAACCAGACCGGCCACAAAAAGGGACCGTCACCTGACGTGATCCCCAGCAGCCACCCACCTCTGTCCCCTGCCGGGCGGTTGTTTGAGGGGAGTTTCATTCCAATAATTCTCTCGCAACTGGGACTGGGGAGAAGGCAGCTGCGGTGCACAGCATCCTCTCTCCTGTCAACTTATTTCTATCAGCAGTGCAAAGTAACATTTGTGGTTTATGGCAGGCGCCAGTGTTGTTTAAACACAGCTTCTAATGTCAGAAATGATAGCTTCTACAAGTTTTGTTTTGTTTTAAACTCAACCCAAAATCTGCTATGAAATGAACTAATGGCATCCTCACTAGGAGGAGCCAGCTGCAACCCCAGCACATGCAGCGCCCAGTGGCGTCCTTCTCATCCCGCTCACTGCAGGGCCGGCCGGCGGGCTGGGCGAGCCCGGCGGCTTCTAACAGTTAATCCGTGCTGAGACGTAGAGCAGCCAGCGACCGTGCGGACACCTCCGCTCACCGGCGGAGCCCTGTAACAGCCACACAGCGCCTGACGGGCTCCGGAGAACGAGCCTTGAGCTGCCGACCGGCAGAGCCCTGTAACAGCCACACAGCGCCTGACGGGCTCTGGAGAACGAGCCTTGAGCCGCCGACCGGCAGAGCCCTGTAACAGCCACACAGCGCCTGACGGGCTCCGGAGAACGAGCCTTGAGCTGCCGACCGGCAGAGCCCTGTAACAGCCACACAGCGCCTGACGGGCTCTGGAGAACGAGCCTTGAGCTGCCGACTGGCAGAGCCCTGTAACAGCCACACAGCGCCTGACGGGCTCTGGAGAACGACGCTCGAGCTGGTGACCAGATGCTCCGGCTTGCCAGAGATTCTGAGCCCGCTGCAACCGCCCGCTGGACGCCGCGCAGGGGGGTCCTCTGCCCTCTTTAACAATGAAGGGAAAAAAGCAAGAAATAAAGCATTTGCTAAGCAATATCGAACCTTAGTTGAATATTCCAGAAATCAATAAATACGTGGTACCAAACAAAACTACCTTTAATTACAGTAAAAAACGTCACTAACATGTTTTCATATAAGAATAGTTACAGATTTGATGAAAACATCAACTTATTTCTGGTTGCTATTCAGCTTTGCTATGAATGCTCTTAGTACACAATAAAAGCACCTAATTCATGAATTAGCTTAGGCTATCCACAGCTACAAGTTCATAAACCAAACTACTTCTGAGTAACTCTTCACATAGAAAAGCATCTAGGTCTGTAATGAAATATGCCAAGTACCGTAGAATTAACAGAGAACCTGAGTGCTGGGATGTTGGGAGAAATCAATACAACTGCAAAGACCCGCTCTGTTAGGAGTGACGCCCATCGGGTATGCTCACAAAGAAATAAAACAATTGTATGAACTTCTCAGGCTCTTATCTGTTCTGTCATCCTGTATCTGTCCTCTCTTTTGCTGATTATACATTCTCTAACAGAAACTAAGATCTACCTTCTCAACGATGTTTCATAAGACAAAAGAGGAACCGTGGACTGAAACAGGTGTGCGGGAGGCTGACGTAAAGACGCGCTGTCGAGCTCCGAGGCTGGCAGAACATCTCTGGCCAGCGCAGGACGGCGTCCACACCACTCGTGACGCACCCGGCGCCGGGACACCAGCGCTACACAGACTCACCAGTGCTGCCGGGACACCAGCGCCACACAGACTCACCAGTGCTGCTGGGACACCACCACTACACAGACTCACCAGTGCTGCTGGGACACCACCGCCACACAGACTCACCAGTGCTGCCGGGACACCACCGCCACACAGACTCACCAGTGCTGCCGGGACACCACCACTACACAGACTCACCCGCGCTGCTGGGACACCACCGCCACACAGACTCACCAGCGCTGCCGGGACACCACCGCCACACAGACTCACCAGTGCTGCTGGGACACCACCACTACACAGACTCACCCGCGCTGCTGGGACACCACCGCCACACAGACTCACCAGTGCTGCTGGGACACCACCACTACACAGACTCACCAGTGCTGCCGGGACACCACCACTACACAGACTCACCAGTGCTGCCGGGACACCAGCGCCACACAGACTCACCCGCGCTGCTGGGACACCAGCGCCACACAGACTCACCAGTGCTGCCGGGACACCAACGCCACACGGACTCACCCGCGCTGCCGGGACACCAACGCCACACGGACTCACCCGCGCTGCCGGGACACCAGCGCCACACAGACTCACCAGCGCTGCTGGGACACCAACGCCACACGGACTCACCAGTGCTGCCGGGACACCAACGCCACACAGACTCACCAGTGCTGCCGGGACACCAACGCCACACAGACTCACCAGTGCTGCCGGGACACCAACGCCACACAGACTCACCAGTGCTGCCGGGACACCAACGCCACACAGACTCACCAGTGCTGCCGGGACACCACCGCCACACAGACTCACCAGCGCTGCCGGGACACCAACGCCACACGGACTCACCAGCGCTGCTGGGAGCTCGTCACCCCACACTGTCAGCCCCCCAGAGCTGATCAGCACTAGCGCTAATGCAGCAGCTTTCTGTCAGAGATTAACCTCCAGCTGCTGTTTAAACTGCAGAAAGCCGCACTATGAATCGCCCCGTCCCGCGGTGCGCGCTGCCCGGCTGCACAGCGCCCGAGGCCGGGCCGTGACTAGAGCCTCAGGGCCCGCACAGCGCCCGAGGCCGGGCCGTGACTAGAGCCTCAGGCCCCGCACAGCGCCCGAGGCCGGGCCGTGACTAGAGCCTCAGGGCCCGCACAGCCCCCGAGGCCGGGCCATGACTAGAGCCTCAGGCCCCGCACAGCGCCCGAGGCCGGGCCGTGACTAGAGCCTCAGGCCCCGCACAGCGCCCAAGGCCGGGCTGTGACTAGAGCCTCAGCCCCCGCACAGCGCCCGAGGCCGGGCCGTGACTAGAGCCTCAGCCCCCGCACAGCGCCCGAGGCCGGGCCGTGACTAGAGCCTCAGGCCCCGCACAGCGCCCGAGGTCGGGCCGAGACTAGAGCCTCAGGCCCCGCACAGCGCCCGAGGCCGGGCCGTGACTAGAGCCTCAGGGCCAGTTGCTGCCCCAACCCGCCGTTCCACGAACCCTCCCCAGCCAGGGACCCGCGCTCAGAGGGCCGGCGGCACCCACACCTGCCCGGCTGTGCCCTCGCTGCTCACGCAGGGGCTGGTTTGGATCTGAGAGTGTCCTTTGGAACAAATTCCCGCCCAGCTCCAGCAGAACCAAACCCGCCAGCCCAGCCGCAGCCTCCTCCCATCACCACACCTTCCCCTCCCTCCCCAAGAACCCCACACGTACAACCAGGCTGGTTCACACCGCACCTGTGTATGACCGCGAATGACAAACGCCCCCCGTTAACCTTTGTGTTTGGGATGACGTGAAATGAACTATTTTGATCCTTACCGCACAGTGAACTATTAGAGTTTTTAAAATCAAATCCCCTTGTTATCACACCGTTCTTAGTGCGCCCGGGCTGCCCCGGGCAGGCTACCACGCGCCTCCCCGGAGCTGCTGGCACCGCCGCAGCCACGCGGAGCGGCCGGGGCCACCGCCGTGGTCTGCGACAGCCCGGCAGGAGCCAGGCAAGGAGAGCCTCGCACAACAAGCGAGGCCCGAACTGCCAGGAGGGAGGATGTGAAAGCAGCGGGGTAAAGGTTAGCCAAACTGCAGCTACTCGGCCTTCTCCATCTCTAAAGAAAACAGCATTACACCACAATATACGTGATAAATGTTTATATTTCAAAGACACAGAGGTCATAATGCAATAACTACAAGGTCACCATCTGCTGCCAATTTCATGCCTTAGAAGGGATGGAAAAAAGCCCACAGAAGTTAAAGAACTTTGCAATCAAACAGAACTAATGAGGAAACGGGGAGATGCAGAACATCACACGAGCCAAACCACACGGAGATAAGACTGAAACTTTACCCTAAATGGCCAGGGCGGTGAAACCCCGGCGCGGCCAGCCCGTGCGTCAGCTCTGTGCGGACCCGGAGGGCTGAGGAACTGCCCGCTCACACCGCGCGTGTACGCCAATCTGGTCCACGGCAGCAGTCTCCGGAGCCACGCACAAGGCTCGTCAGCATCCGGTGCCAAAGAGAGGACGATCAGAAGCCAAAAGGTTGCAGGCTCAGTATGAGGGTGCAGTCTCCCTTCCTTCTGGTTTCCTGGCTTTAGTTCCAGGGCACTACTGCTAAAAGTCTAACAAGGAAGGTATAAAATATTCCTCTAGCACGTGGCATTTTCTCCCAGTTACAGTAATATAAAGCACAACTAGATCATCACTCACATTTTTCTTTTTCTTTCCCCCACACTAAGTGGTTGAGTTCTAAAGGGTTCTTACAATTTGGAAAGAATGGGAGAAGAAAGCTAGAAACATCATTCTGTGAGTCACCTCCACCTTTTCATTGTGCTTGTAGAAATTCTGGCACAGAACCGGGTGGGAGAACGGCCCTGCTGCCTGCAGCGTCCACGCAGCCGCAGCCGCCGTGCCCCACGCTCTGCCCACGCTGCGGCACGGCCACGGAGCACGGTCCTGCCCGCGCCACGCGCCTCGAGCCCCGTCTGGAGCCGCTCCTGCCCCACAGGGACCCCCACCCGCACAGCCAGCGCGCTCGCCGCCGTTCCCCATCGCCCCTTACCTGCGGATTCTCTCAGCAGAGCTGCACGCCAGCTGCCAGCTCACTGACGCAGACGGGGCGCGCGGGGCACGCGGGGGCAGCGCGGGGACAGCACGGGGGCACGCAGGAAAGGTCCAGGGACACGTGGGGACAGCACGGGGGCACACAGGAAAGGTCCAGGGACACACGGGGACAGCACGGGGGCACACAGGAAAGGTCCAGGGGCGCACGGGGACAGCACGGGGGCACACAGGAAAGGTCCAGGGGCGCACGGGGACAGCACGGGGGCACACAGGAAAGGTCCAGGGACACACGGGGACAGCACGGGGGCACACAGGAAAGGTCCAGGGACACACGGGGACAGCACGGGGGCACACAGGAAAGGTCCAGGGACACACGGGGACAGCACGGGGGCACACAGGAAAGGTCCAGGGGCGCACGGGGACGGCGCGGGGGCACACAGGAAAGGTCCAGAGACACACGGGGACAGCACGGGGGCACACAGGAAAGGTCCAGGGGCGCACGGGGACAGCACAGGGGCACACAGGAAAGGTCCAGGGACACATGGGGACAGCACAGGGGCACACAGGAAAGGTCCAGGGGTGCACGGGGACACGCAGGAAAGGTCCAGGGACACACGGGGACAGCACAGGGGCACACAGGAAAGGTCCAGGGGCGCACGGGGACAGCACAGGGGCACACAGGAAAGGTCCAGGGGCGCACGGGGACGGCGCGGGGGCACACAGGAAAGGTCCGGGACACACGGGGACAGCACGGGGGCACACAGGAAAGGTCCAGGGACACACGGGGACAGCACGGGGGCACACAGGAAAGGTCCAGGGGCGCACGGGGGCACACAGGAAAGGTCCAGGGGCGCACGGGGGCACACAGGAAAGGTCCAGGGGCGCACGGGGGCACACAGGAAAGGTCCAGGGGCGCACGGGGGCACACAGGAAAGGTCCAGGGGCGCACGGGGGCACACAGGAAAGGTCCAGGGGCGCACGGGGGCACACAGGAAAGGTCCAGGGGCGCACGGGGACGGCGCGGGGGCACACAGGAAAGGTCCAGGGGCGCACGGGGGCACACAGGAAAGGTCCAGGGGCGCACGGGGACGGCACGGGGGCACACAGGAAAGGTCCAGGGGCGCACGGGGGCACACAGGAAAGGTCCAGGGGCGCACGGGGACGGCGCGGGGGCACACAGGAAAGGTCCAGGGGCGTACGGGGACGGCGCGGGGGCACACAGGAAAGGTCCAGGGGCGCACGGGGACGCGCACACACGCTCCCTCCTGCACCCGAGATGGATGGAGCTGTTTCACCCCACCCTGCCCTCATGGCGGGAAAAGTCAAACACCTTCACAAACTGCTTTGTCTACAGTCACTAGTTCAACAGAGAGTAATTTAATCAAATAACACAAACGTATATGTTTGGTTACTCTATTTTCCATGGAAAATAACATCGGTACAAGCAGACTGTTTTCCTCCTGTACTGACGGAACCTGTTTTTCCAGGAAGGCCTAGCTTTAGCAAACCAGGGATGAGAAGAGATATATGCAGTAATATTTGTGAGAAGAAAGGAAGAATTACAAAGGTGGCTGCGGAATACCACAAGAAAAGGTAGTGCCTAGAAAATAACACTAGTATGTGAAACCAGAAACCACCTCATTTCTTGAACGAGGAACTTCACAACAGGCAGAGTTCTATACAGAGACACACAGAGCACATGCTCCACACTAGGACCACTGTCAGCCTCTCTAAGAGCCTTTCCATCCACCGCAGCAGCATCAAAAATAAATGTACCTCGTGTTAAATAAAATAACTTCAATACTATAAAGTACTGTGACAAAGTTATAGATATTTTGTCATAGGCTGCATTAGTCTTCTATAGTGTGTTTCCCAAATTACAGTCACAGATGTTAACCCTTTTTTCACAAAAATCACAGAAAAGCCCAGGTCGGAAGGGACCCCTGGAGATGGCCCGACCCGTGCTGAGCGCAAAGGGGCTGCGCGGAGCCCCAGCTCCTCTGCGCGCTGCGGGTGCCTGCGGGCCCAGCGCAGCCCCGCCACGGAGCCACGGCGAGCACGGCCATCCGGGCACGGCTGAGCCGCAAACGGCTCCAGCGCGCGGCGCTGAGCTGCGAGCGACTCTGAAACACACAGTTCTGCCCGCCTGCCCTTCAGCCAGCGGGGCTCCTCAACATCTTCCGCATACAGCTTTAACATTCCTGATGTGAAATTTGTCCCACTAAGGCTCAGTAAAGCCGTCAATATTGTTTTTCTCCTCTCTGATGAGAAAAACATCCCGCTATCTCTGCTCCTGTTCCGCATTTCCTGGGTTCCTAGGAGAGCCATTAAAAAATGAACACAAACCGCTCCAGGCTCCCGTTCCCACGGTTACCCGCCGGCAAGCTGGGACCTGCGTGTGCCAGGGGCTGGTTTTCCTGGGTGAACCGCGTGCCCTGGGCTGCCGGGCAGAGGCCTCGGAGCCGCTCCCCAGGGAAAGGAGCTGCTGTCCCGGAGAGAAGGGACGTGTCACCAACTCCCACAGACCGCTCTCCCTCCTACAACCAGCAGGGACCCCCAAACGCACCGGGGACCCGGTGGCACGCGGTGCAGCCGCAGCAGTGACCATACCGGCACCTCTGCTGTATCCGAAAGGCAGCTCTGCACGCGTGCTGTTACATCCACCTGCGCATCGCTCTCATACTACTGGAAACACACAGTCCCGCGGGCCCGTGAACCGGCTGCGGAGCTGGGTAACCCGCGCCCGAGCCCTGTCCCGGCCCATTCCGCCACACAGCCCGCACCCGACCCTAGCGCAGGTAACTGATCCGCCACAACGGTTGTTAGAAGAGGAAAAAGCCTTAGACAGTCATTTTAAACAAAAGACTTTCCATGTATCATGACATTCTACTCATTTTTAAATGGATGCAGTTTTGTGAAGTCAGCATCTACGTGTCCTACCAAGTAATCGCTCGTAATAAAGATGTAATCCTCATCGTGAGGAAAACAGCCCCACACCAGCCACAAAACCCCAAACAGTTTAACAGAAGAAATTCACCATCTGCCGAACTAAACTTGTGAAAGAAACAAACTTACCGTGAAATGTTCCTGTGATTTATAGTTCTCATCCAGGTAAACTCGAGCTCTGTTGTAGTCTTTCATTGCATCACTTGATAACAGTTCTCTGAAAGACAAAGAAAAGATGGAAAATGTAAATGGAGATGCCAAGATACAACATTGTTCGAGCACCCTTTCCTGTACTGTAATGTCTCTAATAACACCCAAAAGAACTACAGGATTCATCTCATTTTGGTGTGGATTTCAGGGGTGAGAGTTCCCTGTGGTGCAGCCCCGGCACGTGAGCCTGGCGCTGACCGCGGCAGCCACAGTAACGCCAGCCGTCAAATTCTTACGTGTTGTTCGGACACAGCGCTGAGGGACTCGGGAATCTGAAGCCCACAAAACTCCATAAAATTAGGCAATTCTTGCTAAATGCTCTACAGTCTCACTCAGCTTTAGAGCTTTGCCGTCCCGAGCGCGGCCAGTCTGCCGGCGGCAGGCAGTCACCGCAGGGCCAGCACGGGCTGCACTCTGGAGAAGCAGCGGCTTGAGCGCTGGAGCCGTGAGCTGCTCCAGGTGCTCTCCGGGAGGGTTACGAAACCAGACACATGTGAAAGGGTCAGAGAGGATGAAGGTCACAATCCTTTGGTGTTTGGGTCAATTTTGGTGCAGCAAAACGAGCCCCTGGCACAGCTGCCTTCTGTAAGTCAGGTGTGCTCCTGCCGTGCCCTGGGACCCGTCTGCTCCATGAGGCCACTGCCCCCCGCGCCGGCACCGAGCGGCCCCGCGCCCTGTGCCCGGCACCGAGCGGCCCCGCGCCGGCACCGAGCGGCCCCGCGCCCTGTGCCCGGCACCGAGCGGCCCCGCGCCGGCACCGAGCGGCCCCGCCCGCACTTCTCCGAGGACACGGCAGGAGGCCCCGCAGGCCCCGACCCGGCAGCGCTGCCGCCGCACCGCGCTCCCGCCGCCAGCAGGGGGTGCTGCCGCACTGCCGCTGGCCGGGCGCTGGGGGCGGTCCCGACCCAGTCCGGCCCGGAGGCGACCGGTGCCCGCGGTCAGGGCCGCCCGTGCCGGTCCGGGCTGCGCCTGCCCGGGGTCCCGAGGCTGCGTCCCGGCAGGCGGGGGACACCCCGGGGCCGGGGGCAGGGGACGCCGGCCACATCTGCAGCCGCACACACGGTTCAAAGCGCGAACACACTCCCCAAGTGTGAAATGGTGTCGTTACCAGACACAATAAGCTTAACGCCAGAGATACAAAAGGGAGATGATAGTCTAACGTGTGTGATGACCTTGCCAGGACAGGGCCAGAGGAGATTTTTGTTACTTTTCCCGTTTTCTTAAATAATACAAAGCATTAACATTTGCCCAATCACCTCCTTCTGCAGGCTCATATGACAGGAGGAAGCGGAAAAATATTTCAAAACTTATATACTCTCCTCATCTAATGACTTCCGCTTAGAATTATATATATAATGTATAATGTTGTACAAATGTCCAGTCACTTACTTCACGAACTTGTCCACATGAGACATGGAAGCTTCATAGTTTTTTCCTCCAAATTCCTGGCAGTGTAAAGCCATGAAATGGGGCTTGTGTGCATGTACAACCTGCAACAAACAGATAAACGAACATCAACAAAGCTGCATCCACAGCTGATATCGCAGGACGACGTGGTCTCTGGGGCAGGAGCACCACCAGCTGTCAGCGGGGAAGTAAGGGGCACAGCGGCCATGAGGGGAGCACCATTCTTCCACACATACGAGACTCCGAACACACAACAGTTATCTCAAATATTTTTAGCTAATATTTTCTTTTTAAAACTATGAATTAGCTCCTAAGCATTTAGAGCAAACACAATAACCTCTTCCACGTCACCTCCACGAGGACCCAACACCGTCAGGATGAAAACAGCTCCTTGTCTGGAGTTGGAAGAGGTCAAACATCTGAATTCATTAGGTGTTTCCCACTTTTACAGAGTATCTTGAATTAGCTTGTGACAGAACACCAATTAGCTGTCACATTTGATATTTTTGCTTAGGGATTATCTTATTTACAAAACTACTTAAGAAAGACACACAAGCATATATACACACGTATCTAATACAGAAGGCATGTGATGTGTTAGTCTTGTATAATGCAAATATCTTAAATACTAAATAGTCAGCTCTAGGGTGCAATTATACTGAAAACACAGAATGTGTGCTTTTCTGATCATGCCAAGCCAATATTCAGTATTTATAAAATTGCTGCTGCTTTAAACACACATTCCATGTTATTCTGTCCCAACACATTTTCTCTGTGTTAACGACATCCAGCACTGCAAACAACACATCTGAAAACATCTCCGTGTTGACACTGCGTCTCTACAAGTTCTGGTTCATATCTTATTACCTTGTGAATTAACAGATGCAAGCTACAGAACTATTTCAGTTTTCTAAAACGGTAAGAGGCTGAAAAATCAAGTACATGGCGGGGCGAGCACACGGGTACGCGACACGGGAGAGACTCAACCGCCGCGCGCCGCCAGTTCCGCCCGGGCGGCTCTGGGCAGTCCCAGCAGCACAAAGGCCGCCTGCCCAGCGCCATTCGGGGAGGGACAGCCTGGTCTGCACCGGCTGCGCCCACCGGAACGATGCGTGAGCTCCTCTCCTTGCAGCTCTGGGGCTCAAGGCACCCCGGTGATGAGTGAGCTCCTCTCCCTGCAGCTCTGGGGCTCAAGGCACCCCAGTGATGAGTGAGCTCCTCTCCCTGCAGCTCTAGGGCTCAAGGCACCCCAGTGATGAGTGAGCTCCTCTCCCTGCAGCTCTGGAGCTCAAGGCACCCCAGTGATGAGTGAGCTCCTCTCCCTGCAGCTCTAGGGCTCAAGGCACCCCAGTGATGAGTGAGCTCCTCTCCCTGCAGCTCTGGGGCTCAAGGCACCCCAGTGATGAGTGAGCTCCTCTCCCTGCAGCTCTGGAGCTCAAGGCACCCCAGTGATGAGTGAGCTCCTCTCCCTGCAGCTCTAGGGCTCAAGGCACCCCGGTGATGAGTGAGCTCCTCTCCCTGCAGCTCTGGGGCTCAAGGCACCCCAGTGATGAGTGAGCTCCTCTCCTTGCAGCTCTGGGGCTCAAGGCACCCCAGTGATGAGTGAGCTCCTCTCCCTGCAGCTCTGGAGCTCAAGGCACCCCAGTGATGAGTGAGCTCCTCTCCCTGCAGCTCTGGGGCTCAAGGCACCCCAGTGATGAGTGAGCTCCTCTCTCTGCAGCTCCGGGGCTCCCAGACACCATAAGCCTTTGCAGTCATACTTTTAATTATGTAAAACAATATTGACTCACTTTACTGTAAAAAGGTCTTTAAAAACCGTTTCTTTCAAACCAGAGTAGGGAGAAGCTGTCACCTGCCCTGATGACAGGGTGCAAAATGCCTCATTCCTGACCACGCAAACAATCTCGTTAGAAAAAACCAAGCTCAAAGGCAATGAATTACAGATCAGCAGAGTGTGAAACGCAGCGGCTTTCCCCTGAGCCCAAGGCAAACTGGAACCTGTCCCTGCAGCCTTCCCTGGCAGCACCGCGGCGGCAGCGAGTCCCCGCGGGCACCAGCACCAGCTCTGCCAAGGGACTCCCGGGGCACGTGCCCACGGGCACAACAGGACAAGTGACACCGGCCACGCCACCGGCTGGTGGCTGTCACCTCTTGGGGTGTCCCTTGGCAGGGCTCTCCGTCAGTGCCCGAGCGGCTGCTGCTCACCCCAGCGCGTGGGGAGCCCAGGGACACCAGAGCCGATGGGGACACGCTGTGCGACCACTGAGGAAACACACGGCATGTAAGTGACGGCGTTTCTGATCTGAGCCAGGTCAGACTCACAAGAAGGAGCTGACGGCCGCTGGTTTCCGAGCATTTCAGACGAGTCACTTCCCCTGCTGAGCCTCAGCTTCCCCAGCACCGCAATGGGTGGTGACAGCAACCTGCTGTGACAGCGACCTGCTGCGACAGCGACCTGCTGCGACAGCGACCTGCTGCGACAGCGACCTGCTCGGTGAGGCGCGCGGAGGTAAGCTGCAAGTGCGACTGCAGACAGGAAAAAGGTGAACGCTCCCTCCCACGCACACGCTTGCGGGTCTTCGTGCGCTTCAGTTAGCTCGTTAATGCCGGTCTCTGCCTAACTATGACGCAGCAATCCTGCTTTAAAAACGGGCCGTCGTCAGCAAGGCCCGAGAAACAGCCAGAGCAGCAGCCCATGGAAAGTGCCACTGGAAACAAGAGTGGCTACAGATACACACCTGGAACCCAAGAACTTATACCCAGCTGGGACACTCACTACTTTTCCTTTGATACATATATTTGATAGAACTACAAAAGCTGACATTATTACTAGTTGATTTTATAGATTTACAAACAATTAAGAGAAAGCTTTGCTGAGAAAGTTCATCTGCAGCACCTTGTCCAACAGAGCCGGCTGGCGGATCTTCTCCGCTTGCCTGCGGGTGAGCAGCGCCCGGGCCGGGCGCCGCGGCGCACAGAGCCCGCCTGCCGCCCCGGCCCGTCTGCGCGTCACCGCTCCGCGTCAGATCCGGCTTCCGAGGCCTGCATTATCTACTTGGGCAGCTCTACAAAATGACCATAATCAGAAAGGAGTTGTAACTATTTAATGTCGTAAAGCAAACGTATCCCTCTCTTACTGTTTCAGTGCTACACATCCAGTAACCGCTTATTGCGAGCACAGCAAAAACATGCTGGCAGGTTGTGTTACTAACTGAGGTAACTGTGTGCTTCCTCAAGACCTCTCCTTACACAGCTAATAAGGCTAATAAACTGGTGAGACAACAATAAAATCAATGGGTCCAAATGGCACACAGGCATAAGCTGCCTCATGTTTGTGAACGACGAGCAACAGGAGCTTCGAATGGGGAGGTTTGTCTGGAGGGGACACTGGGGAACAACCTCCCTGTGCTGCAGCAACACAAAACACTGCCCGGCTCTGAGCAGAGATGCAGGACACAGCTTTGATGTTCCTATTCAAGTTCTTGAGAGCTTGGAATCACAGCAGGTCTTAAAAAATACCTATTACATTTTTAATGAGGAAATGCACCAGCTTAATAGCAGTGAGGCCTCAGTGGCATTCTTTGCAGGTTAAGCCACAGAAACATACCTGAGTATTAGTTACATCCCCTCATATAATAAATACCCTCCAACTGAGAGCAAATTGGCTCTGCTTCATTACCTTTTACTAGTCCTCTGCTGTTAGGAGAGAACAAACAGTACATAATAATGAGCAATGACTACCCGAGAGCTGAAAACTCACGGGTGCCAGAGCTTCAATATCATATACAAGATCACATAAACACTGAATTCGCACCTATGGGAGCACAATGTTTTTACAAAGTTGGGCATTATCTCAGCTGACGGATACACAAACATAGGCAAAGGAAGACATGATTAGAAGTTATGTTTTTGGGGACACACAATTGAGCAAGACGCTCCAGCCGAGTTAAGCACAAACATCAAAGTGGCGGAAGGTATCAGGTGAAGCTCCTTCCCCGGCCCCGCGCGGCGAGCGGAACAGGGCGCAGCAGGGAGGGCGGCGGTACCGGAGCCTGAGCCTTGAGCTCCCAGAGCCAAACACCAGCTTTAGCTTCCCTGCGAACTGGGAAATTCATACAAGTCAATTCAGTATTTGCAGCCCTAAAGAATTCAAAGTATTTGCAATTTCTGTAAGTCTGAAGATGAAAAATAAATAAATAGTGGATATTTTTATAAGTGCAGAGCCAAGCAGCAGCAGCCCAGATAAGCCTGCTCCTTGTATTACCATATTTGATATTAACTGACAAATCCCACTTCCAGCTCTTGTTTCATGACTCAAGGGACTCTGCTGACAGCCACACTGTTTTCTGGTTAAAGCATTCTGAAGTGTCCTGTTCTTGGGACAGGCTCTTCTTGTATTGGCATGAAACGCCTGACGTTACACGATCTGACATTACATTCTGCCACAACAGAGGAACTGTTAAAACCTGAATGTGTTCTGCAGTCAGGAAACGTGGGAAATGAGGTTGCCTATGGAACCCAAACTCAGCCTCCCCATCCAGAAAACTTCGGTTCTATTACCCGCAGTCTCCGTGAGGGGCCTGACGGGCTCGGGGCAGCTGTGGGGCAGCTGTGGGGCAGCTGTGGGGCCGGGCACCCGGTGGCACGGGGACCAGCGCTACCGGGCTGCGGCTCTGCACCACGCGGCCCCGGCGCCCATCCACAGAGCGGAGACGTGCTCCCCTGAGCCTGAACGAGAGCCAGGCTCTGGGGGCACCAAGTCCTGGCTTAAAGAACGAAAAGCCTGCGTGAAGGGGTCACCACCAGTGACCTCAACACCCGTCTGAGTTCCCACAGCTGAACATGACCCCGGGACACTGGCGTACCGCAGCGTGACCGCAGCAAAGTCAGCGTCTACCGAACGCTACCTGCATTAATGCAATCTACTGGTTTGCAGTGAACTACGGACAGGAAGAGACTGATGAGCAACTACTGATCAGTGCGCGCGGCAGAGGGAATGACGGGCATTTTGAGCGCTTTCCCGTTAGCGACGCTGCAGGGTCATCCTGAAGAATTCCAACTCCAATTCCCCTTCTCCTACCGTTAAAGAAGGCAACACAAAAAGTTTCCATGCAGCAGCACCAGATGACCTTTAGCTTTCGGGTAAACTTTTAACTTCTCTGTTACTAGAAATTAAGGCTCTAAATACTCACAAACACATTAAGCAACATGGAAACTGCATTAGGGAAAAAACCCTCTGCTTTAATCCAAAATGACCATTTGCCTTGAATGCGACAAAGAAAGATCTTTACTAAAACTAGTGAAGACTTTCAATAGCTCCATCTCCTGAACTCGTCCCACCCCAAGAGCTGCCCAGTGCAGCCCAATGAAGCCCAAGGGATGGGGAAGGAGAGGGTGAAAACACCCGAAGCAAATCACTAAACCAACAGAAGTCCTTCCTCTGTGCCCCTACGGCCTCCCTTGAAACAGCTCCGATGCTCCTGAAGCTTCTTGCTCCCCCATGTTTTTTCCTATAACCTGACACGAGGGCTGTGGGCCTGGGTACTGAGCACCCCACACAATTCCTTTTGCACGTTCTGTGAACGCTCCACGTGCCATAATGTCTGTGGCACCAGATCCTCCCGTTTCTTACTGTGCGCCAAACTCCTCCCCATGGCACACGAAACGCCCCAAACCCCTGTTGTCACCGTGTCCTCGCTCTCCTCCCAGCAGCCACTTCCCGCCGCGGCTCCAAGGGGCGCCTCTGGGTAAGAGACGCGCTGAAGAGCAGGCGGGCTCCAGCCGGACCCGCGCGAGAGTCCCCCTCCCAGTGACGTCACGGGGAGGGGCCGGGCCGAGCGGCCAGCGCGGGGCCCCCTCCCTCCGGCCGCCCCCAAGGGCGCAGGCTGCTCCACCCTGAGCCGCCGCAAAACTGCCCCAAGTGTCGTTGAGGATTCTGCCCCTTGTCACTTCTTGGACAAACTGTTTAATTTTACACCGTACGTCTTCCATCTTTTTCATGTTCATAACGTAGGACATTTGTAGATCAATGGCAGAGGTTTAAAAATTTCAGCATGCGATATTTGGATGTTATTTTAGTCCTCCATATGCTACCACATTCTCGGAAATGAATACAGCGTATAATCAATGATAAAACATGTATGAAGCAACTTGTATTTACCAAGCACGGCAATTAAGATCCCTTATCTTAATTTTCTGGAACTTAAAAACAAGCCCCCAAACGCTCCTTCATTGATATGTTCTCTGACATCAATTCAAAGACAGGCTTCACTAGTGCTTTAATTTCTAAAACCATTCTAAACTTAGAGGTGTCATTGCACATCCTTTTTTGTGGAGATTATTTTCCTTACGAAAGGACTTCACCCCAGAGTTACGCAAACGGTATTGACACAGCTACATATGCAAATTGAGTTCCTCAGAACAACGGAAAAAAATTGCGGTCTGCGGTTTATCTGGGTTTCGAGTTTACGAAGAAGTATCAAGAGTCATTTTCCAGCACCTCTGGTGAACCTCGGTCCGCAGGGCTGCTCAGCAAAGCACACGGAGTTCAAACAAAACAGCCGGGAGGCCGCGCACACGCTGGGTCGCTTTGTAGCCCAATGTGACATGACAGTTGGTGCAGGCGTGCCACTCTGCCCCAGGAGCCACCACGCGGTTCCGTTCCACCGCTCCTGTGCCTGGACACGGTGCGACCGGCCGACCCGCCCCCGGCTGCGGCGGGAAAAGGTTCGGGGCCACGCGGGGCCGGCTGGCTGCGGTGGGGAGCGCGGGAACCCCTGCCCGCCGCTGTGCCGCTGCATGGCGAGCAGAGCCTGGCGCTGCGGCTGCGGGCCGGCCGGGGCAGAGCCGGGGCGGGGGCGGCCGGGGCAGAACGCTGGGGGACGGGGAGGGGGGACGGCCCGGGCAGAACGCGGCGGGGGGGGCGGCCCGAGCTGTGCCCCGCCACACGCGCTGCTCCGGGGCCGCGGGGCCGCACACGCGACGTTCGCGGACACGCGGGCAGCTCCGTCCCTTCCCCCTCGTCCCGTTTTCCACAAGCTACTCGCAGGCGCTCCCTGGTGCTCACCCCCCTTCAGTCACCAACTGAACAGCTGCGGGGGCTCCTTGATAAAGACGCACAAATCAGTAACGTGATGTGCAAAAATACACGGTGATCCTAAAAAACCAAACCAACCCACAACAGCAACAACAAAACCTCACACGCACCAACAACACAAACCAACCAAGTTATACCAATTTAAATGCACTTTGTGTTTTCCTCTCAGAAGCCTCTCGTGAAGAGGGTTTAAATCAGAGTGAGCTGAGAAAGCCTGCACATTTCAGACTCAGCGGCCAGGGTGCTGGGCCAGCTTGTCCAGACCGGCTTTGCCAAGGAAGGTGGGAGCAGGCGATCCCTCTGGTCCCTTCCGACCGGGGATTCTATGATATAGCAATAATCAATCAACATGGAAGAAGAAAAATAAACAGATGAATCTTTTGTGAAGTTGACAGGCAGTGAGGAACGTAACGCTGATTATTGCATCTCCATTAAACTTCCTGAGGAAGCTGACTGCAGCGTTCTGCATCGCTGCAACGGGGCACGGGCTGCACCGGTCACCTGCCCATGCAGAGTTATGGGACACCTTTCTTACAAAAAAGCAGAAAGTAAATATGGCTCTTTTTTTCCATATATGGTTTAGCTTCAAAAACTTGAATGGCAGAATACTGCTGCTTTAACCATTTTTGTATAGAAGACATGAAACCGAGCCAATTTCAGTCTGCCAGCTCTGGCAGACGCAGCAGAGCTGCCGGTGAGACGGGACACGCGCCGCAGGGCCACGGGCGCCGCAGGGCCACGGGCGCCGCAGGGCCACGGGCGCCGCAGGGGCCACGGGCGCCGCTGCGCCTCGCCGCTGACCGGCTCCCTGCTGCAGCAGCAGCACCGCATCCAAAACACAAACCACCACCAAACCCGCACAAACTGTCAGGAAAGCCCACCCACAGGCGCGGGTCACAACACGTGGCGCAGCACGGGTTCGACTTCGGTATTTCACATTGCCTAAGCAAGAGGATCTTCAGCAAAGAGCGGACAGCAGGGCTGATCTACTGCAAACCAACACCAGAAGTCGTTACATGTCTATGTAAATGTAAACGGGACTTTCTGACAGATGTTTTAATTATTCAAGTATATTTCTTACTCAGGAGACCTAAAAGACCATTTTATGCCAAAATAAAAGTCATTTTTATAAAACGTGAAAACTTTTTTGGGCAGAGGATTGTCAGTGAGCACAAACTGTGTTTAGACACTGAGTTTTTATCATCATCGCTCAGAAACCCAGAAGGAAAGCGGCTTTAGGGCTCGTTAGTGACTCCAGCTTCACAAAGTAAACAATCTTGGCATTACGAATTAAGGCTATAAGCAAGCGGCACGAACTCCACAAGAAAGTAAGTTCTACCTTACCTGATAAAATTCCCGAAGCCAATTCTTCTGTAAGTTTTCAGGCTGAAAAACAAAATAAAAAAACAATTAAGGATAAAAGTAACGTATTTTTATAATAATATCCCAATACTTATTGCTTTCCTCAGTGCATTCAGGTGAGTTTCTCCCCCAACTCGCGAGCTCCCATGGACAGCCCTCTCCGTTTTGTTCGAGTCCCCTCTTCTCAGATGTGCACCAGGGTACACTGTGTGCACAACCTCACAACGTTTGCACACGTACGAGATTATCAAGCAATTCAATCCACAGACTTGAAACATGTGGTTGTCGCCGTGACCGGCTGCTCTGGCGCTCGAGCTGCCGCCACGGCCGGCCCAGGCCCCCGCCCTGGCGCTCGAGCTGCCGCCATCGCCGGCCCAGGCCCCGCTCTGGCAGTTTGTCGAGTTTTGTCTTCTTCAACAACAAGACTTCCGGATGATTTTTGCATCGCAGTGGGGAATAAAACCCCAAATCTGGCTTTTGTCTCCCAGAAAGAGCAGGACGTAGAGTGTCTGGGAGGAGCTGAGCACAGCGCACGAGGCACAGGCCCCTGAGCACCGTCCCGGGTCACGGCAGCACCCACCGCGGGACACCTGTCCCGCCCCCAGCGGCGCTGCGTGACAGCTGGGCACAACTGCCAACTCACCGATCACACCAACCGCTTGTACAGGAACATTTGCCCACAGGTGGCTATAAAGATTTGTAAGTAATCAAAAATATTCTGGGTTTTAGTTGGGTTTTTTTGGGCTGGATGTCTCTAAAAGCCATCCAGTTCTGTAGACCTGTCAACGCTACAAAAGCTTTTTGAAGGCTGAGGGGAAAAAAGCACCACATTTGTGCCTTGCTATGTCACCTCCCCTTTGTTGATCACTTGTTCCTGACAGTTCTGGAGTTCAGACACTACTGGTCAGAAGGTGAATGTTTCCCCTATGGCAGCCGGCACGCTGGGGAGAGACACGAGCGGAGCCCCGAGCCCAGCGGACAAGCCTTGGCCCCAGCCCAGGGACAGCCTAGATTAATAAAGCCAGAACTGAACATCCCTCCCCCGCCAGCCCTTCCCTGCCCAGCGTCACTCCGGCCAGAACAAGGAAACTGCAGACACAAATAACCACTGATGCAATAGAACAGCCCCTCCAAACATGTTAACTGCTTCACCAGCAACTTCACTCTTGCTGCTCGTTCTGGACCGGACGGGACAACCCCCCGGACAGTGGGGGCTGTTGCTGTTGTAAGAGCAGCAACAAGAAAACAAGCAAGCCGGGAGCTGCTGTGATTTCAAGCTGACTCCTGAGCAGTGTCAGAAAGACAGCACAGGATTTACTGATTTTGCTTTGTAATCACTCTACAAAAGAGATCGGAACAGGGAACATGCTTTAGGTATCATTTGTGTATGGTATAAACCAAAAGGTCAGATTCAATAAGGCAAGATCTTGAGGATTATGAGATTTCTAATTAGAATTTTCAGGTAGTTATGAAAGGCAGATAAGCAGGTCCTGCGCTGGGCCACGAGCAGACTTCAGCATCACTCCCGTTTATCTTCCAAGCAAAGCGTGGCCTTACTCAGCAGGTAACTGGCGGTTTTCACACTAACAAACAAACCAACCCCCCACACGCCTCACTTCTCTATTCTTTATGCCAGTCGCAAGATATCCTGGTGACCTCTTTCAGTTTTAAAATTAATCCCAGATTAACAGTACTTTGTCATGTTTGTAAACCCACTGCAGACAAGCAAAGGCCAGTTCAGCCGCTGTTCAGCTGGCGGTGGTGGCACCACCGGAGGACGGTGCGCGGGGCAGCGCTGCACGGCGGCACGCACGGCACGGACACGGCAGCACGGGCACAACCGGCCCCTTCGGCGCGCTCAGGGCGCCAGTCAGACGCAGCGCACGGCTGCGAGCAGCGATGGCGCAGCTGCTCACGCTGATCCGGAATCAGAATCACACACCAGTTTGGGTTGGAAGGAACGTTCGAAACGGTCATCTAGTCCAACCTGTGATGAGCAGCAACCGTTCATATTGGCTACGGCTTTCCAAGGGAGAAAAAACTGCTACCAATCAACAATATTTAAAGCAAGTTATTAATACTTGAGGAATCCCAGGGGAGAAAATAAAGCACAACCTTACTTTTGTTTTTAAATACTACTGCAAGTGGTAGAAGTTCCCCCACCGCTACATCACTAAATGAAAACATTGCACTAAATGAAAACATTGCAAAACCAACCCGGTACATCAGAGGGAAGCTGACAAGCCAGCTCCACACCTACCTCCCATATGCCGGCTGAGATTGTTTTCAAGAAATCAGATCAAATATTGAAAAAATTGCCAAACTAAATCCCGAGCAGGGACAGCAATCGCTCTGAGGAGCCACCCGTGCAGACTCCCCACCACGCCTTGCCTGTTCTTCTGCCGTCACCCAGCTCTTCAGCTCTCCCAGGCCCCCCCCAGCACAGCCCCAAAGGCCGTGTCCGCCACCGCGGAGGAGCACCGGCTGCACCCCGAGACGGGCCACGGGGCTGCCGGGTTCTGCTTCCCGTGCCCCAGCCGCTCCGCTGCCCCGGGACACCGCTGGCTGCAGACCTCGCTGCACCAGGGCGCCGGCACAACGCCTTCTGCCGCGGGCTCAGCTGCAGCAGGAGGAGGCAGCGCAGGAGCACACAACCAGGCGGCTCCAGCTCCTGGCAGCAGCTCTGCCACCACCGCTCGTGAGACGTACCGGCGTTCACTGGCCCCTTCTGGGTCTGGTGGCCCCGCAAGTCCAGTGACAGCAGAAAACCAACAGCGCGCTTGCGTGTTCTACCTCTGCTGCCCCGTCTGGGACAAGATGGACAATACGATTTACTTGTCTTCATCGCAGCTTGGAGATTGCTGGATGACAGATATCACACATGGGGAGCACCCCTGTATTGATCCATACCTCCCACTGGAGGAGATACAAACACATACAGAAAACTCAGAGCTCCCTAGAAAATTCAAGATCTCAAACCTACACGAAACCAATCTACAGCAGCTACATTTTGAAATCAGACCAGGAACGTGTTTTGACCCTAAGCAGAAGTCAGCCACGAGCGATGATTAAAATAAAAGCTGCTAATAGCACTGCTGTTGCCACATTCAGCTATTACAGTATCACAGAATCCTAGAACAGTTTGGGATAGAAGTGACCTGTGAAGCTCAACCAGTCCAACCCCTGCCACGAGCAGGGACATCTTCAACCGGATCAGGTTGCTCAGCCCAGCCTTGAGACTGAACTGTTCCAGGGATGTACGTGTGAAAAAGCAGCGACAGACTGAAAACAGATTCACATGGAGCAATAGTGCTTTTGAGTTTAGGTTTTCGTTTATTTGTGTTTAAAACCAGGTTTTCTTCTTACTGCTAACCCCCACAGTCAGCACCTGAAGCCCGTGGTGTTTGTCCCGGGAGCTGCCGTGCGCTTCAGCTCAGGAAGAAACGACACGGTCCCACCAACAGGCTGGACAACCCGCACTCGGCCCCTTGTCCTCAGAACTCACTCCCTGCCCCGCCAATACAAGCCCTCCTGGCAGTCGCCGTGTTTGAAGTTTGCGGGCACAGGCTGGCACTTAGAGAGAGGCAACACGAATTCGGGTCGTCAAGCAGAGGCACACCGAGCTGTCCAGCTTCGCCCGCCTGCACGCCCCTTTGAACTGACAACAGAGCACAGGCTGGGGGGAAGGCATTTATGGAAATAATTCCAGAACTAAGCCCAGTCCAAGGAGATGAAGGAAGTCACCAAAAGCTGTAGGACCTTCCCGATTTCCTCCTTCCGTTCTCCTCATCCGAGCAGCACAACCAGAACTGCAGAGCTGCGCAGCCAGGCGCGCTGGGGGGCTCGGCGGTGCCCCGGGTGCCCAGGTCGCGTCCCCCACTCGTCGTCTGCACGGAGGCGGCAGGAGACACGGAGCCACCACGGTCTGCACGGAACGCCCGGCACCACGGGGCCAGGCCCAGAGCAGTCAGGTCTGCAAAGGGCTGCTCGGTGCGCCAACGCAGGCAGGAACCATCAATGCAGGCAGGATTGACCATCACAGCTCACAGCGGAGATTCTCTGAAACGGGCGGGAGCAGGAGGCAGAAGCCCAATGAAACACCATGGCCAGCCGCAGAATAAAGTTCTCACGCCTGCAGGTGAATTCCTTCTGCAATGCCACGGAACACAGGAAGGTTTGAAGAAGCGGTGACAGAATCGGAGCAGGGGAAACGGCACCGGACGACACGGGTTGAGTCCCTCGGCAGGTGATTTTGGGAGAGAAGGTTGAGGGGCGGCAGCCAGGACGGCTCTGCAGGGGCCGTGGGACCCGCTCGGGCCGGGCGTCACTCGCCGGCCGCATGGGGGACGCCGCGCCCTCCTCCCGCGGCCCCGCCGGCACCACCGCGGCCCTTCTGCCCGCTCTCACCACCCCGCGGCTCAACTCTAATCCAGCCCTCTGCCGCAAACTCCTCCCCGGCTACCTCCGTATACACGGAATGATTTAAGTTTTGAAGGACTGGAGGTAACAATCAAGTGCAAAGATAAATTATCTTCCTCTTATTGTTCTGTCTAAAAATAGGCACATTATATGTCATGTCTTACAGAGCCTTTGGCCTTCTTCCCACCCTTTCTCTCCGCACACTGTCCTTCATTAAGCTTTTCATTCTTTTTGTAATGTAACTGAAATTAATCTTTTCCCGGTCCCCTTCAGAGCTGAATCCTTTTATACCCATTTACCGATGAACTGATTTCTCCCCATTCCCTCATCCCAGCCCGGCTTTACCCACCACCTCCAGCCCTGCGTCACCCTGCATCGCTCGCCCCTCTCCGGGTGGGTGTCACCAGGAAAGTCAAGAACGATGCCACAGGAAGGCCTGAGCGCCCTCTCGGGCGGAGCGTCCCCGCTGAGCGCCAGGCTCCGTCCTCCCGGGCGCCCCGCGGACAAACCTGCCGCCACCACGCGGCAGGGCCGCGCCGCCCTGCATGCCATGAGCCGCCGCTCCCTTCGGTTAGAAGCTGTTTTGACCTTTTCCTGGAATGCCACATCCCACTAAAACCGTCCCTTCTCATGCCAAGTTTCCATGTGAAGTCTATTTATGTCACACTGATTGCTGCATTGGCCAGTGAGCTTGCGAACACACGGACACCACATGAGTTGGTAACATCCCGAAAACAAGCGGCTTTTCAAAATGAACATACAAGTAGTCCCTCTTCTCCCCAGTGCTTCCATGTCCTACAAAATTACACCCGACAGCCAAAAGCAAGCTTTCAGCCCGCTGCAGAAACACAGACAGGGAAGGGAGAAAGAAAATACATTTAGACAGGGCAGGAAGCCTTTCATTCAAAAGGAAAAGGAAAGCTAGCTAAATGAAACCAAATTAACAGCCTGGAAAAGTTCTTTTTCGTTCCATTCAGAGGAAAATGGAAGAAAGCAGATGAATTATAGAAAGCAGGTTCTATTTTCTGAAGCTTATTTTTAGCTAAGACTAAGCTCATTTTTTAAGCCAAAAGACACGATTCTTGGCACACTTTGCAGGCAGAGGAGAACCGGCTGCCTGGGCTCTGCGCAGCGACGGGAGCAGCGGCACAGCCGCCCCAAGCTCCTAAATGCCCAAGGCAGACAGTCCCGAGAGCCCGCGAGGAGCAGGGTCCCCAGCAGCCCCAGCCCCACGGGCCGCGCGGGGCCCGCCAACGCGCCGGCCCTGCTCCGCTCACATCTCCGGGCAGCGCCCCAGGAGCAGCCCAGCTCCTCCTCCCCCCTTCATCCGCACCGCACCCAGAGAAAAGCACGAGACAAGCTCATTTCCCCTGCGTTCTCTGTACTTGGTTTTCTGCTTATCTAATGAAAAACCAACCTTTCAGCAAGTCCTGTTTGACCAGAGTTAGCAGGGTCACGCGAAAACTGCTCTCAGGCTCAAAAGCCATTACAGCTATTTTGCCGGAATTATTTATATTAAGATTTTACATCAAGATTTTTGATCTCCTACAGTTTCTTTAAAAGTTTACTGGCAACTTCTGGACATTTATATTTAAAGATCTAGTGGATTTAAATATTTTCTTACCTTAAATTAACCCGTTTTTTATGCTCTGGATATCAAACTATAGAGACAACGCTGACGAAAACCCACGTGAGACGGGTACTGTTATTGACAGCTGTGAATGCAGAGTTGGTACAAAGGGCCACAAACAAAACGATGATACCCTGCACATCACATCCATGTTACTGGTTTAGCAGCCTTCAAAGTCAATGTAGACAAACCAACCAGGATCAAACAGCAAAACAAGAATGGCTTGTGAGTCCAAGGAAAACCGCAGATTCTTCAAAATCTGAACGTTTACTTACATGCTGTGTTCTTATTACATACATGTGCACAGACAGCTTCCAAATGCAAACGCAGCATCACTGATGTGCACGTTTCTGAAAGCCCCCGGCTTTCCCCAGGGCAGCAGAACGAGAGGAGAGCCCCATCCCGCTGCCCTCGCACCCGACGGAGGGACCGAGGCCAACAGAGGCACGGGAGAAGTAACAGAACAATACAATTAGACCAATTAACACAGCTGGAAAAAATGGGGGTTCGGACACAAGTCTCTGACTGTAAAGCTTAGGGCAGTTTTAGTCCTGGGCTGAGAAAAGCAGCGGTGTGCAAGGTGCAGAATCAAAGAACGGAAGCAGCAAAGGCAGAAGGTCATGCTCAGGGCACAACGGGGCGTCAGGGGACAGGAGCAGCGGGGACGGTGCTGCTGCCCACCCTCCCGTTACGGGGTCACTGGATGTCCCTGCCAGCGCAGCAGGACACGGACACAACGCAGAGAGCAGTCGCCAAGGGGAGAAGGTGTTGGGGCCGTCCGGTGCCCCACGGGGAAGGGCTGAAGTCTCTGCAGGGACAGCGGTACGGTACCGGGACAGACCGATGGACACAGGACAGAGCCACGCTGGCACCAGATCCGCAGCAGTGCTGGGGTGGCGTTTAAGGACCGAGGTCCCTGGTGCAGCGGCCTCTCCAAGGGGCACTTCAATGACCATCTCGGTCCCTTCTGTCCAACCCGACCGGCACCGCTGGCAGCTGAGCGCCCGCTAGAAACGCAGCAGACCCCTTCTGTTTACTGTCTCTGCTGATGTCCCTTCCTGTGAGCGCGTCTAAATCAAGACAATACATGGTGGGAATACAAAAAGAAACCGAAGCACTTACGGCTTCCTGCGGAGTAATGCAGAAAACACGCTGCTCCAGGCAAAGCTGCTCCGGAGGACCCAGGACAAACGCCCACAGCTCGTCTCCAGCTGAAGCAGCAGGACAACCACAAGTCTGGGCTTCCCACCAAAAACATCAGAAGCCAAAAGAAAAATACTAAGCATCTACCTGCTGTGCAGGCTGTTCCAAATGCAGCCGTATACAAACTGCCCTGTACGCGTGAGACCGCAGCACCTCCGGACACAACAGGAGCCACGCGTGCCCAGGCTGCAAGAGACGCCACGAGAGACCTTCGCAGCCAGGGACACGGGAAATACAGGTCAAGCAGGAGCAGCAAAGGCTGACCTCTTAGAGCAAATCAACTGTTCCGGCCACATCTTAGGGAAACATTAGAAGGGTGTAATGGAACTGTAAGTGATGGAGCAATGACCAAGTCCCTACCTCTTAAAGGAGCTGGAGGTAAAGACGTATTACAGCTGATAACGAGTCCAGAATTAGCATCACCTCTAATGGCAGAGGACAGAAAAGGGGAAAGAGCCACCTTCAACTCCTAAAAAGTAACGGTAACACGTGCTGTCAGGACTCCAGTCTGGACAAGACCTTCCAAACCTTCAGGACCTCCCTGACCTTGAAACCAACGTAGCAAGTTATGAGAAGACGCCCAAACAAACCAACCAATCAATCAGATCCCACAAAGGCAAGGCTCGGAGCGGACACCTCACGAGCAGCAGCCAAAACGAGTTCCAGCTCTTCAGCAGACGAGGCCGATACCACACTGATGCTTAAAAAAGCAAAATAAAAACTTGCAATGAGCAGCAGACTTCTTGCTCCACTAAAACCAACTGTGCTGCTCACAAAGCAATTCGTCAAACTTCTGGCTTCTGAACAGTCGAGACACTGACGCGAGCTCCAGGTCATTCTGGACACAGGGGAGTAAAATCAAAAGATGAATTCAAACAACAAACACGTTTTATTAAAGAAAAACATCTGTTAGCAAAAGCATCCGCACACTGAGTTTATTTTGGAGGCTGGGATGTGCAGAGCACAGTAGCCAGTGCCCTTGTGCTTTACGGGAGGACGAAGTGACCGAGTTACAGCACGTCAGCTCCTTGCCCAACCCGGCTTGACAAGAACGGAGCCTGTTCGAAAACTCCTCCAATCTGGCAGAGCGCATCTTGTCGCGGTGCTGCACGCGTCCCGGTGCGGCCCAGCGGGTCCTGCCCTGCCGATGCCGCGCCCGTGCCGCGCGGTGCGGCACACGGTGAGCCACGGTGGCCGGGCGGGCACAGCCGCCTGCGCTCGGCAGCATCGATGGAGGGGACGGGGCCAGGAGGGGACCCGCAGCTCCCTGCGCAGGGCAGGACGGGGAGCACCCGGAACGGGACTGGGGTTCCTCCTCCTGCCCCGGGAGCAGCTGCCTCAGGTCTGCGTGTCGATATTCAGGATATCGGGCACACGGGAACAAGGAGTCCAGCCAGGAATACCATTCAAAGAGAAAAAAAGACTCATTACCAACGGAAAAAAATAAGTTTACGTAACAAACTTGAAATTGGTCACCTAATTCAGTATGAACAAAGCCTGCATTTAATAAAGGATGATTCAAGGGCAGTGACTAAACGCAATCTATCATTCATATGAACAATTAAATCTCAGGAAAAAGTTTATGAATCACATACAGTACAGAAGTTTATAACCCAACGTCTGTAACTCCCAAGCCCAAGATGAAAACCACGCTCAGGGTACGTCACAGCAACGCAGCGCTCGAGCAGCGCCATGTACCGCTCAGGGTACGTCACAGCAACGCAGCGCTCGAGCAGCGCCAGGTACCGCTCAGGGTACGTCACAGCAACGCGGCGCTCGAGCAGCGCCAGGTACCGCTCAGGGTACGTCACAGCAACGCAGCGCTCGAGCAGCGCCAGGTACCGCTCAGGGTACGTCACAGCAACGCGGCGCTCGAGCAGCGCCAGGTACCGCTCAGGGTACGTCACGGCAATGCAGCGCTCGAGCAGCGCCAGGTACCGCTCAGGGTACGTCACAGCAACGCGGCGCTCGAGCAGCGCCAGGTACCGCTCAGGGTACGTCACGGCAATGCAGCGCTCGAGCAGCGCCAGGTACCGCTCAGGGTACGTCACAGCAACGCGGCGCTCGAGCAGCGCCAGGTACCGCTCAGGGTACGTCACGGCAACGCAGCGCTCGAGCAGCGCCAGGTACCGCTCAGGGTACGTCACAGCAACGCGGCGCTCGAGCAGCGCCAGGTACCGCTCAGGGTACGTCACGGCAACGCAGCGCTCGAGCAGCGCCAGGTACCGCTCAGGGTACGTCACGGCAACGCAGCGCTCGAGCAGCGCCAGGTACCGCTCAGGGCAGGCGGACAGCACTCGGCCAGCTCTGCTCCGCACAGCCCGTGCCAACCACTGGTGCCATCCACACTCTTAAAATAAGAGAGATGCCCATGAGTTGTATGTGCTATTACTTAGCAAGACTCAGGCTCAGCAACTCATTTCAAACATCTGGAAAACACACTTCACATGAAAAAGTGCTTAAAGCTTTCGTCGTCAGCGCTGAACTTCCTGCGGGATTTACACAGCTAATACTTTCTTACGGGCTTTCACAGCCCATTAACGGCGCTGCCTGCCAAACACCTGCAGAACGCATTGCCGGGCGCCAAGAAGAGCCCGAGCGAGATCCCAGCGCTGCCGCAGACACCGCACGCTGCCCTGGCCTGTGTGTGCCGGGTACGCACCGCCCGACGCTGCTCATTAGCAACGTGCAGCTCTGATAACGGATATAACGCTATTTTTACACCAAATAAGTTGCTCAGTAACCTGTAAGCCAGCACCATCCACAAAGGTGCCCTTTTTCCTTGGCCAACATCATCTGTATCAAACAACGTCTGAAATGGGAAGCGGTGATGGAGTCACTCTAATAACGGGCTGCAAACAGACAAATAAAAAGGAAAAGCAAACATTTCCCCTTTTCCTTCATAATGCCATGCTGTTCATATATACACATGAATGAAAACCTAGTAAAGCAGCAGGCTTACGAAAGGTACATGTATACGTATATGAGCACAAACATACACAGAGTTATGTAAATATACATCTGTGTGTGTTTACATATACACATATCTAATCCAAACACGTTAACATCTGTCTCAACTCTATTGCTTTCTTAGTTAATCCAGCGTCAGAGAACAGAAGACAAAGCCTTCTCTCAACACTAACAAGGCTCAGCTTTCAATTATATAATTCCCATGCTATAATTAATTGAAGATACACATTCTTCCATAGCTATTCTTAGTAGAGTTAAATAACAGGTCACTTTCTGAAGGGTTACGTTACACTCAGACGGAGCAACGAGACTTGCAGAATTGCCTGTGCAGAAAACAAGAGGTGTACGTGGTGGCCAGACGACGGGTTTAGGCAGGTCTAACGCGCACCCAGACACGTGCTAGGAAGAAGCCAAGTCCCGCGGCTGTGACACAGGTGGTTGTGCGGGGGGCACGGCGCCGGGGTTCGGGTGGGCGGGCAGGGGCTGCGGAGACCAGACCAGGCCCGATCTGCCCCCATCCCTCGTGCGGGATAAACCCAGCAGACAGCAGCACAGGACACAACCTCCAGAAACAGTCATCTGCAAGTAACGGCCAAGACCGGAGTGAAAAACCCACGAATCTTAACTATCCCGACACGAGCCACCTCCCAATGTATTTCAAATTTGACTTCTATTACCAGCATCTTATTGACAGATTAAAGGCTCTAGATACTTGAATAACCAGCGTGTTAAGAGTATTAACAACAGGAGTTAATCCAACACCCGGTATTTACAACATCACACAAACTGTAATTGTTAGCAAACAGCAGCGATTAACCACACTAATACACTCAAGTTCTCAGTTACTCCGTATCCCGATTTTGGAATGGCATGGGGAAAACAGAGTGTATGCTGAAAAGCAGTGTAAATAAAATTAACTCGTTCTTGCACGTGGATAGATAAAATAAACCTCCGCCAATATTCACAATCACTACCATGCTCTAGCTTGTGTATTTGTGGGGTTTCTCTCTCTGTTTTAAATTAGATCTTTAGAACCTCCCTCTAGGTTGAATATGGGGATGATGACTTGTTATTTAAAGCAACTGGGGTTTGTTTGTTTGCAGTGGGTTTTTGTGTGTGTGGGTGGGTGGTTTTTGTTTGGTTGGTTTTCAATGTACATGGTATGAAGACGTTAGCTAGTCCCGGTTTTAGTCCTTTCCGCAGAGCTGCGTGCCCAGGCCCCAGGCTGCCCCCCGCCGTCCCTCCCGTGTCCGCGGGCAGGGACCCCGCACAGCGGCACCGCGGCACCCCGAGCTGCAGGTCAGCGCTGCCAAACAAGCACAGACGTCCCAGCAAGGAAAGCAAGAGAAACTCCACGTGAACCACTTAAAGAAAACCTCTGTCAGTCGCCAACAAGAGCCTGATACAGAACTTGGCGCTCTGGGCCAAGTCACAGCGAGGCGTGCGCGGGGCTGTAGAGCTGCCACAGCACCGCCAGCTTCCCGTGTCCCAGTTACGACAGGGACACGGTAACATTCGGCACGCTTCAGCTGCAGAGCTCCCATGAGGCAACAAACGCACAGCGACAGCGGGCACTAAAGCCAACCATCCAAACAGTTCCTCCCGCAGGCGGGATGCCGGGGAGCCCAGCGCACGCCCGGTGCGTTAGGAGCGCAGCTGCCGTGCCGCCGGCACGCCTTCCGCAGCGCTGCACCTCGAGGCGGCGACGCCAGGGGCTCCAGCGCCCAGACAGGAGCGCTGGTGCAGCGCCACGGGGAGCCACGCTATATGTACATATGTATGGATGTATTGCACCTACACAACCACACCTATGGATCCGCGACACCTGCTGAGCTGAACAGCTGGGGAGTAACTGCAGAGCAGGAGGCCAGTATAAAATACTGTGTTCAATTAATAAGGTAGAATGCATTCTGTGGAAAAAATCCAATAATGTTATGTAAATGCTCACTTTTGTAGACAAGAACTTCCATGAACCAAAGCTCAGGAGCTAAAGTCCATCAGCTGTACGCACTGGTGTATCAGCTACTCTGAGCAATAAACGCTCTTTCCTCGAGAAGATAACCACATTTACGAGCTGAACGCCTTTCAACTGGGCACTGTCCTGCCCGGGATAAAGTCCGAGGCTTTCCCAGAGCCCCCGCAGAACCAGCTCCAGGAAAACGCAGCAGCAACGCGCAGGCTGTCAGCGAGGCAGCTCCAGCACACCCCATTAAATCAGAGGATCTTGCATGCAAAAATACCACAGCCCTAAGCACGGCTGTCAATTTGCTGCCAAGTGAAGCATGCGGGTTGCCAAAATGCAGTTCAGCACACTAATAAAGAAATATGTAGTGACCTAACACAAGCCTTTGATAGCAGAGACCATGTGAAAGTTGTTTACATCCTACTTCACAAATAAAGCGCCAAGGGACATACTGAGAAATTCGTTTCAATTTGATCTGGACAACGGCTTTTCAGTATTTTTTTGTTCCTAGTGCTGTGCATGTTTCTGTAATAAGTGCATCTTTGATCAGGGGCGCAATAATCCCCACGGGTTACTCGCGGCTTCATTCAGAGCTGCTGTGGCACTGCTGGGAGGGGGCCCGGCACCCCAGGTTTAGACGGGACCGCGTTCTCCTGGGGGCGACCCCTCGGCCAGCAAGGCCCCGTGAACACGCTGCCCACCGCGTCGAGATGAAGCGTCTCGTGCCCTGGATGGGGAACCCAGGACCACCAGGGCAAACTCTGCAGCCTCAGAAGATCAGACACGTCGCACACACGTGCACGCCCTGGTGCGAGCGCGGAGCGCCCGGAGCACCCACGGCAGGCGGGCTGGCAGCACGCGGCCCCCCCTTGGGAGCCCACCGGGACCCTGGACGGAGAGCAGAGCTGCTGACGCTTCCCAAAGACGCCCAGGCTGGACTCTGCACCGCCGAGACTGAAGACACACAGAGCTCTGCAGAACGCGGCACGGCCGCCTCGCTGCAGAGCTCGTCCCTCGTGCTGCGCCGGGGCCAGCAGCGGGAAAACCAGCCTCTGCCAAAACCAGAGCAGGCTGCTCTGGGCACCTGGCGAGCGCTGAACCTGCAAGCGATGCACGACCAGGCACCAGCTCCAGAGAACACCAGCTGCCCAAAATTCGGTGTGGTCTCGTTCCTTGCTCAGGTGAAGGGACTCAAGGAGCCTTCTCCAGACAGGTGAAACCGGAGCAGCCTCTTCTGCTGCTGTGTGGCACAGCTGGGTCTGCTTCTGCAAGAGCAAAGTTCTGGGGTTTGCTTTACACAGGAAGGATGGGGAAAACAACACCTCACCGACCAAACCAAAACACCCCATCCCAACACAGGCGGCACCAGCTGCCCTGCGCACATCATCACTGACACCGTGGGTGTTCAGGAGCCATTAAGAGGAGCCAAACCCTCTTCCTTCGCGCATTCACAGGACCCTCCAGGGAGCGCCTTACGTGCTGCAGCTACAGCTGGGGCAGCTGCTCATGGGGAAAAGCTTAAGAAGAAAAATATCTATTTTTACCATAAAGAATTATCTAAGGCGTACTAGGAGAAAAAAGTTCCAAAGCCATGCACAACTGACAACAGTTGACAGAAACAAAATGCTAGAATGAAAACAGCTTTTCTAAATTTTATTAACATTATTGATGCAATTTCTAAGAAGACAGAGCAGCAAAACTGATACATGCAACTGAAAATAACATCCTTGGTATTTTGATAAGTTTCCATGAATGACCATCAGATGGCTTGCAGACAGGCAGTCTCAAAGATTTAAATTGTCAGAGGCATACGTAAGGCCCTTTGCGAAGGGCTTTACCCAGTCAGTTTTAGATTAAGCAGAAGCAAATTCTCAAACGAAATATATAAATACTTCCCTGCTGCTTTTAAAATGGATATACGCTTAAATCTGGCATCAATATTCATATGGAAACCTAAGCATCCAGCAATATTGAAACAGTGATGTTTAAATGCCTAGAATTTTGATTTCTCCTGCTCCTCACTTCAGTACATCAATCCTATGGGCCGTGTTTGGGCCCTGACGACACCGCCCCGGCACAGGTCCTGCCCGTACCCAGCCCGGGCACACGGCTGTGGAAGGGTCCAAGGGGCGGCCACGGACCTGGGAACACAGCCCTGCGCACCTAATGGTGCCCACGAGGACAGGCACGCACACGGGTGACAGTGCCGGGACCCCGGCAGCACCCGGGGGACAGACAGACGGGGACGGCACCGGGACCCCGGCAGCACCCGGGGGACAGACAGACGGGGACGGCGCCGGGACCCCGGCAGCACCCGGGGGACAGACAGACGGGGACGGCGCCGGGACCCCGGCAGCACCCGGGGCCCCTCAGCCCAGCACGGCCTGTCCCTCCCCACAGCGCCACAGGCCCGGCCTCCGTGACCGCCGGGAACAACAGGCTATTTTTAGAGCCGTTAATGAGGGAGAGGAAACCGGAGCACGCTGAGCAGGGAACACATCTGCTTCGGGCGCTGCTCCTGCGCACCGCTGCCCTCGTGCCCTGAAAAGCCAGCTTTCCTCCTCTGCAGAGGGACTGCACAGCCTCTCCCTGCGCCGCACGGCACAGCCCAGGACGAGGGCGACTGCCGGGCCGGCACCGCACACGCGCTGGCACCGCACACGCGCTGGCACCGCACACGCGCTGGCACCGAACCAGGCGGCAGCCGCCCTGCGGCTCTGGCCAAGCGCCGCCAGAACGTGGTCTGAGACGGTGCTGGTCCCTCCTCGCCTGGGGATGCGGATCCAGCTACAGCAAACCTGCCCAGCACCGCCACGGGGAGAAAGAAAACACCCTCTTACGTTGGTGTAAGTTGTCCAGGTTTTTCATTTAGCCTTTTTTTGCCATTAAGTTCAAAGTAAAAGTCAACTCTCATGTGGGTGAGTTTCCACAGGAAATCCTGCCCTTCGTTCACTCTTATCCCTAAAGAAAACCGTTTCCTCCCGCTCGAAAGGCAACTGCCTGCAGTCCTGTGCCACAGGGAGTGCTTTTTAACCCTAAATATAGGCTCTCAAGGAAGGAAGCGTCAGGAGACAAAGCGAGGCACGTTGGCGTGCGCCGAGTCGGACGGCGCAGGCTCCGAGAACGCGCTGTTAGCACGGAGGCTGCGGAACAACCCACAGCACAGGGAACGGCTTTGACTTTGACTCGGAGAAAAACCTGCTGCTGCTTGAAATAGATTCTAAAAAACCACAACGCAACAAAAACATGTACGCATCAGAAATACGCCCGATCAGCACCCCAGCCTCCCAGGATCACTGACTGCTCCTCTTTGCGTTAGTGGATGTATAAACTTGTCAGATACTATTTTTTTAAGCACAAGGACTCAGGCCAGCTCTGTAAGGCTGCACCTTTACCTAAGCGCACGGAATACCCGGTGCACCCTCCTCTGCCGATCCCACGTCCCCACGCTGACAGTTTCTCAGCCAAGCACACTCGCAGTTTCATTTGTGAAAGTGAAACCCTGTTCACAACAAACCACACACAACCTCAGCAATCTGCGTGACCAAACCCGCAGGTGAACCGCAACATGAACGGTGCCATCGAACTTCAGTTCTGTCTTCAAA
This sequence comes from Columba livia, assembly GCF_036013475.1. NCBI lineage: Eukaryota > Metazoa > Chordata > Aves > Columbiformes > Columbidae > Columba > Columba livia. Next base: position 614,538 of record NC_088607.1, read on the forward strand.
CCACCGCGTCGCCCACACCACGAAGGACAAGCGAGCAGAAGCGTGAACCGGAGCGGAAGCCGTTCCACCCGGCCGGCGGCGTCCCCTCGGTCGGGGCTGCAGAGGAGCCTGTCCCGGCTCCCCACGGGTACCACGGTCCCGGGGACGCTCGGGCTGCTGCTCAGACATCACCGCTGCCCCCGAGCGCCCCTTCTCCAGCTGCAGACACCTCCTGCTCACACAAACGTCTTCACGCCCGTCCCTGCACAGACGCTTCCCGCACCTCTGCGAGCTCTGAAACCCCCAGCAACAAAAATAAAGAAAAGGGTACATTTCTTGTGTAACATCAATGCCTACTTAAACTCAGAGTGAAGATGCAGCCCAAATGTCTTTCCTTGCACCCAAAGAAGTCCAGCAGAACTTAGATGTGAGCACAACCAGAAGTCACAAAATGAAGCTCCATGTGTTCCCTGGTCCCACAGCACTGGTGACAATGGACACCCTTGCTCAGTACCAGCCGCGGTCAGCAGGCCGGGCAGCGTTCCCGGACCGGCCCGCGGTGCGCCCAGCTCCGTCTGCAGCCGCGCCAGCTGCGGCTCCGCCGCCGTGCGCCACGCTCTGCTCTCGCCCTCCTTACAGACACCTACTTAATCTGTCCTATTCTTAATATTACACTGTTAATACATGTTTATCCAATTTCCATTTGTCTCCAGTCAAACTCTTCTAAATCCATTACATTAAACTGGGAGCTTAGCAGACAGAGTGCATTTCATAAATATCCAATAATATATCCAATATTTCATAAATATCCAATTTTTGCTCAGTACCACCATGGATAACACAGGTAAGGCAATTCTGACCACCACCAGAGGAAGTATCAAAGCTTTCATTGCTCTCAGGAGAACACAGCACCACCCAAATAAAGGTTCTATTTTAATATATTATTAACCAATTTTCCAACTAATTTTATCAAGCTGACGATACATTTGCAGGTATGTGCAGATCCATCAATGAATTAAGTAAAAGGTATTTAATATCTAACAAGTGCTTGCAAAACCCTCTCTGGCTGCGAAGGGGTTACCAAAAAAGTCAAGCTGGCACTTCCGAGAGCGGAGCCGTGCAAGAAGCTCCAGTGCATCTGCGCACCGCGTTCCAGCTCCCTTTCCTGCACCGTTTCCCGTTCCTTCGGAAAGGAGCTTTTTGTTTGAAACTGACCACAAATAGCGATAGATATTAGTAACGGGTAATAATGTGTTATTTTTGTAATTTTCAATATAACTCTGCAAAACAAACGATGGAAAGGGAGCTATAGCACTCCTGTTTCCACAGCTGAGCTCACAGTCGTGCCTTGCAGACGAGGACTCCGGTTCCCTTCCTGCGGATTTCTGCCGGGGAACAGGGAAGGATCACAGTAGCCAGCAAACCGTATGGAGATTAAACTCACCTGTGCGATACACCCGCTGCAGTTAATCCACTACCTGCAAAGCAGCAGCTTACCCAAGGAGCTACGGTTACCGCTGCCCAACCCACACAACGCAGCGCGGGCAAACAAGTGACAGGCGTTTGTCAGGCGTCGAGTACAACCTGTGTCGCTGGCTCCTGCAGCTGCACTGAGCGGCTCAGCACGCCCCAGTTTTTGCTTTGTGTTTGTCACTTACGCCTTTTTGTTTTGTTTCTTTTTCTGAAGAAAAGCCCAAAGGCCAGGTGAGTGCCTCGGTCACTACTCCCATGAAATAATGTGGATACAGAAGAACTTGGAAACAAGTCACAAGTGCTCTTTGAAGTCTAACAACCAGAGAGCAAATGAACAAGCCCCCCAGATCTCCCTGCTTAACACTGACTAGCACTAATCTCACGCTAAAGAAGCCACAAAGGGTGAAGCAGGACAGTAAGCTGGATAAGGAATAACAAATGGTGTGTGTGCAAACAAGCACCGCGGCTGGGACAACTAAGAGCTTGGCTACTAAAGCAGGTGGGAGCAAGTCCTGCCACCCAATTTACTGCCCGGGCAACTCTCCTTCAAGGTTCCAACAACGCACGTCCCATCTGATCCTGCTCCGCCACCCACCCTGGCTCAGGCGCAGCTCCTCACTCCATGTCTGGCTCCGCCATCCACCCTGGCTCAGGCGCAGCTCCTCGCTCCACGTCTGCCCTCCGCCACCCACCCTGGCTCAGGCGCAGCTCCTCACTCCACGTCTGGCTCCGCCACCCACCCTGGCTCAGGCGCAGCTCCTCACTCCACGTCTGGCTCCGCCATCCACCCTGGCTCAGGCGCAGCTCCTCGTGCCACATTGGCCAGGGTACCGCTCGGCAGCTTCGCCCTGCTCGCTCCGTCCATTGGAGCCTTCGCCCCTCGGATCCAGCCGGGAGCAGCGCCCCGATTTCATGTTATACAGAAATATATTTGCATATGTAGATACAAATATGTTTATTATATATTAACTGGTAAAAATACAAGATTACAGGGAGACCAGCAGGTCAGAAGTCAGCGTTTTCAGTCTGTTTTCAATATTCAAGCTGTTCGTCCTGCCAAGTTCTCACAGTGCCCCCCGACAGGTGTTAAGAAAATTTTGCAGATTTCTACAAGGTTTCCCAAGCAGAAAAGGCATCCTGGGATAGAGCAAAAGCACATCTCCCGGCAAAGCCAGTGAGCGAGCAACCAACACAGCAAACTGGCTACAAAACAAACAGACTGACCAGAAGCCAACCTCCCGCTATTATTTGGCAAAAAAGTCATCGGAAGGCTGCAGAAAGCAAGGGCTCCTCACATTAACTCAGGCAGCAGAAGATAACAACGTGAATTAAGTGACGGGGCAAGGCGAGGGGTGAAGTTATCCGAGTGACAGGCGAGGAGAATCACCCGTGTGAGCGCAGTCAGAACAGATGCTGTGAGACAAGGCCGCATCCATCACAGGTACGGAAGGGTGTCTTACAGTGAGATGCAAAACAACCTGAGCCAGAGTCAGGCAGCAGGAATTGGCCTTGACTGCAACGTGTGAGCAAGTGCACAACCGAGCCCGAGCAACAGTCTGCACCCGTGCGGGGCTGCAGAGGAGATTCACAACCCCCAGGGGACGATACCATCAGTAGAGAGCTCCACGCGTGTAAAGAGAAAACTAAAAATGGCTAGGCTTAGCAATATACAAAACCACAAATCTAAGAACAAAAGATACATGCAAAGGAACTAGAAATGTTTTCCACTGCACGACAAGCAGAACCTCTGCTGCACCCACCTGCCCAGGAACAATCCACGAGACATCAGCTACGAGACTCAACGCTGCAATACGAAGTCTGGTCCCAGTTCCACAACCTCCTGCCAGTTTTGGCAGAGCTGTACCCTCCTAAGCCCCCCACCACATCAGATAGCACCGCAGAAGGTCTGAGCCCCCGTGCTCTGCGCAGGCGGCCCCGGCCCCGCTGGGCTCTGCGGGGGTCTCAGGGACCCCTCTCGACAGCGCGAAGGACACGTGACCGGGGGCCACGGGGTCTCCACCTCCCAGTCCCCCGGGCAGACCCCGAGCTCAGCTCTTGCACCCTTACAGGTTTGTTGCTGCGGGACAGACAAACACCGCTGCTGCGGGACAGGCACACCGGGGCTCACAGTGGCCCCCGGTCCCTCCCCTCCTGCTGCTGCCCCATCGTGTCACAACGAGCCTGCAAAGAGCCGATTTCAAAGTGATGTGCTGCAGACAGCTCACTGTGCCTTCTCTCCTGGCCCACCACACCCTCTGCTTGGCTTCAGCACCGCTCCAGAACACTCTGAACATCACTAAGATCACTAATTCGCTGCCACATTCACACAGCAGCTTCTTCAGCACAAATTCACCCCTCGGGCCCTTTACCACCGGGGCACCGCGTGGGCGGCTGCAGCTCCGTGCTGACAGCAAGAGCTGGTCTTCAAAGTACACGACACACGAGCATCGGATACTTGAACCTGCAGTGACAGAACCCACTTACAACACAGACCTCTTAGGTCTCACTATTCTTAACATATTCAGTAGTACAGAAATAGGAAACTGGGGAAAGTTCCTGGAGCATTTTGGGATATTTCTGAGAATCAGACAGAAAATGTGAAGAACTGTATTTCCTGTGGGTTTTTTTGTTTTTAAACATATGGCCAAGACACAGTTTCACCTCCCAGTGACTTCACCAACTCTTTCACACCCAAGTCAGTTTATGAGGTCAGCAAGATATTTCGCAACGGTGGGAAGTTCACTGGACAGCCCTGGAAAACCCCTCAAGGTAAGAGCAGAAGCGCCACAGGAGCACAGCGCGGCGGGACACCCGCCATGGGGACACCTGAGCTGGGGACACCCGCCATGGGGACACCCGCCATGGGGACACCCGACACCCACTGGCAGGACACGCTCCACGTTCATCTCAAGAGCTGCTCACAGCACACAACCGAATAGAGAGTTTCTATTTAGCAGTTACGTATCTGGAATGTCTTTCCTTACTGTAACACATTTCTCACTCAGGGAACAGACAAGACCGCAGCGAGAGGTTACATTACTTTACACGCGTTGTCCCAGGATGACTGAACGCCGCTGTACATGTACAGTCTGCCACGCTAGACTAGGAGAATCACATGCTTGACAGCTAAACAAGATGCGAGTCAAGTCCCGCAAGAGTGCGTACTCTGCACCCTGCTTATCCTCGCCGTTTTAAAGAAAAAAACACTCTATATTTGTAACTGAACATTCTCCATCAACTGAATTCTGTTGTTGAAAACACAGACTTCTCTGGGGGAGAAGGCATGTTCAGATCAGAGCTCACCTTCCACCTCCGGCCCGCTCTGGGTCAGCAGCGGCCCCAGCGCAGCTCCGAGGGCTCGCGGGCAGCGGTACCCTTGGTTCAGCGCTAAAACCCACGTGAGCAACAGCACGAGGGACCAGCGGAAACCTCCCGACCGGCAGCCAGCAACAACACAGTAACAGCCAACATCCATTCTGCGTCCGGGGCTCCAGAAATTCAAAGCCACTGTGGAAAATTTTGTATATTTAAACCTAACTATTAAGAGATATCCTGTTTGCAACGAGGTAACACCTCTATTGCTCTGTCACAAGGAAGTGCACTCACCCAGTATCAACATTTCTGAGCGGCTGGAATGGCTCTTTTCCTGTTTAGGAAAACAGGCTCAAGATAGACTCTGACAAATTAAAGATCACTTTTATTGACTTTTCCCTCCTGCAACACTTTCATGTTTTGAAACATTCCAAACACACATTAGGTCACACTGGGAAAAACCACCTCTGACCGCTCGAGTGAGACCGACCTGAAAGCCGCTCGGGGTCCCACGCGTGAGGACGCACTTCGGGAGAGCAGTGCAACGCGGGGACACGCTTCAATGGACGGATGTACGCTTTCTCATGTTTATCCTGGAGATGTCTGAAAACATATATCTCTGCTGTGATACGTGAGGCACCGTAAGAAGAGCAAAACTGTCCTCAGAGTCAGGACTCAGAACTCAGACGACGGGCCGAGGCAGGGCGCGCAGCCCCCATCCCCCACACAACTCCTTTTCTCTAGAGGAAAACACCCTGCGGGTCAGCACCGACAGCTCAAACCCGCACAGCCACGACGGGAGAACACGGCAGACACGTCGACCAAAGAACACCATCATACTGCAACATGAGGGGTTTTAAACACACTCCGCTGAATCCCTCCCAACAACTGCAGACTCACGGGCCACTTTTAAAACAACCCCACGAGAATAAAACAGGTTTGAACTGACTTCATTCACCAATCTCTCATCCCCCTCAAAACAACTCCACAAAAAACACCCAACCACAGAACCCTAGTAAAATGCCACTGGCTGTAGCAGCAAACCCCTTGTGATTCCCGTTTTTAATTCACTGAACATTGACACCAGCTGGACGCGGCACCGCAATCGGAACAGCAGGGGGGCTGAGAGAAACCCCCCGCGGCCCCGGGGAGCACCCAGAGGGTCCCCATGGGAAGGGTCCTCGCTGTTCCCCACCCCACAGCACCCACAACAACACGATGTACGCCCCATTCCAGGGGAAACATGTTACATCAACTGTCAGCTTCTACTGCAAACTATTCACAATCACGTTGATTTACTTAGAAAACAACGTTCTGTTTCCACTCTGTTCTTACAGCCTTCTTACCCATCCGTCTTCTGCTCCCTCTGTTTGCACAAAGCATTTTCCACAATTACACAAGAAATACCCTTAAATGCAGTCAGGGGTTGAAACAGCTAATTATTTATTAACTGACTCCTGGTATCTACAGGCTACCGTACACCTATTTTATATCCCCATTTGAAACTAAACCCCTTTGCTCTACTGGGATTAGATACATCGTCTGACTCCAGAGGTTGCCACAGTCACATCGAAACAGAAGTCTCAAGCTTCCTCCAAATTCCTTAGCAAAACAGCAATTTTCTGACATTGCCTTTCCTAGGGTCGAGGCCACAGCCGGGTCAGCCATCCTCACGTGACGAGTACGTCTGAAAACACCGGCGCTGGAGCTCGGTATCGGTTCTTCTGCTTTTTCACCTATTTGAGAGCAGACAGGGCACAGTTTGACACATCCAGAACAGATCTACTCTGATCTCAACCGTAGCTTGCCTATCAGAGATCCTTAGAGACATCCCCCATTTCTGAACCATATTAGAACTCCAGAAACATCCTCCCCTCCTCTCCTTCAACTTCCAGTCTTTAATGAACAGCAAGATATTAGCTGTAACAACCGTTTCACGCGTACCCTGGTTAAAGCGCAGAAGGCAGCGGATGCTGAAGCTGTGGGATGCCGGGAGGGCTCCCTCCCTGGCTGCGAGCGCTCCGGGGCCGACGCAGGGGCCGCAGGACAACCCCGCGGGTCCACAGCGGCCTGAGCACAAACCAGGCACGGCCAGGACACCTGGCCAGGCGGGGAAACAGAGCGATTCATTTCCCTGGAGAAGCACCTGGGTTATTCCCAGGCTGCGAGCGGCCCCTCAGCACCCACCTCGACGGCAACGGCACAGCCCTCACAGGGACCGCCACGCGGACCCCGCGTGCGGCTTCACCGCCGGGAATAACTCGGCATGGAAACAAAGATCCAAAGCAAAACCCCGAGCGGCCAGACCAGGCTCCTCAGGCACAGTCCCACGCAGATCAGGTGGCACTGGCACACAGCAATCAACACAGCGGCCTAGATCATGCCTGCTCAACTCTGCCCTCCAGTTCGGCTGTGATTTGTAAGCAATACGTTACACCTACAGCCCGCTCGGAGGGGTGAGTGTCAGCAGATTCACAGCACGTACTCAAAATTAATCCTGAATACTCAGCTAAAGACTGGTAGAAACGGTCCTCGGGGAGCAATCTGAGCTAACCGAGCTGAATTCAGATCATAGACTACGAATTCACTCGCCCAAAAGGAACGATATGCCCACATATCTATCTATATACACACACACATATATATATGTATCGGGGGGGGGCATTATGTGCATGTCTCTCCATATATATATTTATATATCTATCTCCTACAAAGAATTAAAGTCCATGAGTCCAGTTGTGGCCCTGGGAGAGGTCCGGATGGCACTCAGCACTCCAACGGCAGGATTACCCAATTATGTATCATTAGGTGGGATTTTTGTATGGTTAAAGCATGAGCAGGAGGAGTCTAAGAGCATAATCACATATTTACAAAAGGAAATGTTTTAAATTTTAAAAATATTACATTTGTATTTTTAGAAAGTTGAGTTTCCTAGTAAACTTGGGCAACTAAGGATTACTTTTTAAATGCTGAATTTGCAGTTCCAACACAACCAGGCACAAAACGCGAAGCGCCTGTGTCTGCTGGAGCTACGCGAACACGGCCTTACGTTTTTACTTCACTTTCAGAAGGCTCGCACATACAAAAATACATCTCTTCCTATTATTCTTGTTGATAAAACAACAAAATCCTCATTATTTCCACTTATTGATAGGAGCGAACCTACCGGATTTTCCCTGAAACTAAAAGTCAAGATGCACTCCAGTCTTAGATATTGAGCCCACAAGCCTAAACCAGAACTGCTCTGAACACAGGTGCTCAAATCTCCTGACTCTTTCCAAAACCATTTCTAAACTATCTTACTTGCTCATACGGTATAAAAGTACAAATACATTGCATTTTTAACTGAAGACTTCGTATCTTGTAAGTGTGACGTAATGCATTAAGTGCACATTACCACCATAGGAAATAAACCAAATATAGCAATTAAAATGTATTTTTTTTTTTAAGTAATAATAAAAAGACTTCGGCTGCAATCCTCTTCTGGTGCTTTTGAGGTGTTTTGACTTGCACTTTACCCCGCATTATCCAATATACATCATTTTCCACAGACACAAAGCACGTAAGGTAGAACGCAGCAGCACCCAGGCTGAGGCAGAACCAGCACCAAGCTCCCCGGGCCGGCGCTGCGCTGCCCTGGGACACCGCTTGCCACGCTGCACGCGAGCCCAGGGCACGCGGAGCCAGAGACCCCCACACCGACCTGCTGCTTTTCCTCCAGGAGCGCGAATCCTCAGACACTTATTTCAGATCTCATGAAATACTTCAGAATCCTGAGGGTCCCAGATGCCGCTCCTCCAGCCGACGGCAGGCAGACCCCTTCCCAGAGGCAGGTCTCCTCACCCTACACACAGTTTGCAGCCTGCTCAGCAATGGCTGCCCCTTCGTTATGTTCTAATTGAGATCAGGTGTGATTTGAAGCAGGCCTGGCCGCACTCTGCACCTGTGGCCTTGCAAACAGCCCGGGGACACAGGCTGGGGCTCAGGAGCCGAAGGGGCCTGCCCTGCGGTCTCCTCGAGAGCGAGCCCGTTTCTGCGGTGGTGCTCCAACCACATCAGGAAAGATGGGTCCTCAACAGTGCGTTAATCAACACACATGGGTATAAAAAATGGTACAGGGAAAACAGACAAATAACTGCTTGGTCTTTATAAACCACGGAAACATTCTGAAGTGCTGCATAAAATATAAGTAATATAAAGTTACTTTGATATGACATTGGTTCCCAGAAAACACAATGTATTATCAAATAAAACACAAGTCACAATGGATGTGGAAAATAACACAGCCTTAGCTTTAGTCGGGGTGATTTATTCTCTTTCCGGCATGCACAGCGGGATCTCCCTCACTCGGCTTTGGTAGAGGAGCAAGAACACAGACTTAACCGGGACAGACCTGGGTTCTGCCGCCACGTTCAGAGTGTGAGCTCGAGGTTTAGGAGTGCCTGTCCACCAGCTGTACTGGCAGCAGAGAACCGTTCCCGGGATGTCCCCGTCCAGCGAGCAGCTCATGCCCAGAGGGTTCCCGACACCTGCGCACGCCTCAGCCCCACAGCCGCTACAGCCGGCACAGCCTGGACAACCTGAGCACAACCGCACCCGAAGAGAAGTGCCCACGGAACGGCAGCCGCTCCGCTCAACACAAGGCCTCCATTTCTTCGTCATTTCACTTCCCTTCTTCGTGCAGTGCCTGATTTAAAGTTGTACCTGATGCCCACATGGCCAGCTCTTGGACACAACTTTTAATTACAGAAGAATAAAGTTAAATTATAAGAGTATCAGAAGTATCCTTTCTAAACAAATTTGCTGGTACCTAGCTTTAGCTTCTTAATGTGCTGGATGCAAGAATTTTAGGTACTATTGAGAATTAATTCTAAAATCAATCCATCAGAGCAAGGAGAGTAACCCTTGTGTCAGAAAGGACCTTTCACCTTCTTGAAAACATCCCAAAGTGTAAATATTTAGTGTTAATAAGAAAACCCAAACACACACAGCTGAGAGATGACTTTAAACATGGAGCGCCCATCCTTCCCTTGCACCAGGGACACCATCAGCGCCCTGCGTCCCCGTGGGACACCACCAGTGCCGTGCGCCCTACAGGGACACCCACCAGCACCCTGCGTCCCCGTGGGACACCACCAGTGCCGTGCGCCCCGCGGGACACCCACCAGCGCCCTGCGTCCCCGTGGGACACCACCAGCGCCGTGCGCCCCGCAGGGACACGCACGGCACGTCCCCAGGACAGGCTGCAGCTCCAGAAGCCCCTTTGCCCCCAGCTCACGCGGGTGTCCCTGCGGGTCTCGGCTCCATGGCAGGGACGGGCACAAGCCAGGCCCAGCGTCCCACAGCACCCCGTGTTCCCGTGGCTGCAGGTGCCGGCACATCTGGAAAGCGGTGAACTGAAATCGCGGGCAGCGACTCCTGGAAAGGTTCTGGTGACGCTGCCTTGGCCGCTGCACCTTGCAGCTGCTGCAGCTCAGCGAGGGGAGCTAAAAATACCGCACTTTCTAACAATCACTTTTCCATACAAGGCAGAGCTGTCGTGCCCACGGAGCCGTTACCGCCGCCAGCGCAGAGGGAGGCTGCTCCGCGCGGCCCCGCCGGACACGCGGCCCCTTCACACGCTCTCTGCGGTTTCTTTTATTTTCAATCAGCACATACCAACATTGACTTTTCCTACAGCAGCAAACACCCACAGAAAACACTCTGTTATGGTAGAAAGTATTCCACAAAGTGTCATTAGAGTGCAAGTACATTAATACATGATCTTGCTTATAAACAATTAACCCTGATGGACAAATATTCAGAACCCACTTCGTTGCCATCCGACTGTTGAACAGACACCCTCACAAGCCGGTGGCACTGCAGGTACGCGGCCCCGCAGCGCCCGGGCTCGGGACACAACACACACCTCACCCCTTCTGAATGGTTCAGAGTTCAACAAGAAAATGTCATTGGTATGTTTCTGAAAGTTTTGTCCTATTTTAACATTGGAGTTTAAAAATTACAGTCCTAGTGCTCTACTGACACGAGGGAAAGGACAGTACATTGTGAGAATGAGGCCACATGCAGTAAGAGGATCCCTAGGGAGAGAAGAATAAAAATAACTGCATAGAAAACTTGGGCAAAAAAATGTCATCCAAGACGAACAGATTCCCTGGGCAGCCCCACAGAGCGCAGCCATCGGCAAGAGACACCAAACACCGCGGCAGAAACAGGTCACAGAAGGGGCTGGAAATAAACCATCAGATTCCCAAAGTACCTCATCGGTGCACACCGACCCCTCCCAGCACCGTGACCCTTGCGGGTAACCGGGCTGGTCCCTCTGCCCCCGCCAGGTGACAGTGACACCCCCATCCCCCCTGGACACCGTCCCCACCAGGTACTGCACTGGTTCACAAAGACGCATTCGTTTCAAGAGACTTTTCATCAGTCAAGTTTTAAGGAGGCAATCAATAACAACAGTGGCCATCATTTTAATTAATTCTTCCAGCACTGGAAGCCCAGCACACATTTCCTCAACCAGGGGAAAAAGGGACAAAAAAAATACAGCCTCAATCATAATGCGATTAACTCCTGACGGGTCCACAGATCAGGTGACCAAGGCCTACGCGCAGGACAACGAGCAGGCGTTTCCCCCGCGCTGGAGAAGTCAGCGCTGGCAGCGCTGCGCGCGAGCAGACCAGGGACCTCCAGAGCCGGGCCGAGCTGCCGCCCCGCTCGCTGGAGCGCGGCACAGCGGCCAGGGCACCGACACACCGCACGGCCCGCTCGCTGGAGCGCGGCACAGCGGCCAGGGCACCGACACACCGCACGGCCCGCTCGCTGGAGCGCGGCACAGCGGCCAGGGCACCGACACACCGCACGGCCCGCTCGCTGGAGCGCGGCACAGCGGCCAGGGCACCGACACACCGCACGGCCCGCTCGCTGGAGCGCGGCACAGCGGCCAGGGCACCGACACACCGCACGGCCCGCTCGCTGGAGCGCGGCACAGCGGCCAAGGCACCGACACACCGCACGGCCCACTCGCTGGAGCGCGGCACAGCGGCCAAGGCACCGACACACCGCACGGCCCACTCGCTGGAGCGCGGCACAGCGGCCAAGGCACCGACACACCGCACGGCCCGCTCGCTGGAGCGCGGCACAGCGGCCAGGGCACCGACACACCGCACGGCCCGCTCGCTGGAGCGCGGCACAGCGGCCAGGGCACCGACACACCGCACGGCCCGCTCGCTGGAGCGCGGCACAGCGGCCAGGGCACCGACACACCGCACGGCCCGCTCGCTGGAGCGCGGCACAGCGGCCAAAGCACCGACACACCGCACGGCCCGCTCGCTGGAGCGCGGCACAGCGGCCAGGGCACCAACACACCGCACGGCCCGCTCGCTGGAGCGCGGCACAGCGGCCAGGGCACCAACACACCGCACGGCCCGCTCGCTGGAGCGCGGCACAGCGGCCAAGGCACCGACACACCACACGCTGGTCACTGCTATTTCTTTGCTTAGGTTCCAAACGGCTCCCACGCTACCCGCAGCAACAGCACCACTTATCCTGAAAGGCAGAATCCAAGCTGGTCTTAAACCGAGCACCCAGAACCACTCCTTAAAATCCATCCTTAATGGAAATTTTCTACTTAATCATTTAGTATCATGTATGAGAAGTCTGGATATGATGTCACGGGAAGTTCACCAGGCCTCTGGATTGCTGTAGACTCTAAACCCAGCAGCTCTGCCTCGACTACATCCTCATTCTTCCACGGTTATACAGGCAGTCTGTCTCTCACACTTTCTGCAAAATAAACAGACACTTCTCATTCCTCTCAGTACATACAAAGATTCCGTGACAGCTCTCACGAAGTTCCAAAGGAGCCACAAGATCACAGCTAGGCTATGATAAATTTCACCACATTCCATATATTGGCTGAAGAAGAAATAATAAATATTTCTATTCTCGGCATATTAGAACGTTGAGAGAGAAGAGATGTGAGCAGAGCTGGAGGTGTCACCACTGCCCCCTGCAGCGGCTGGGAATCAGTCACGTGAGATAAGAGTGAAGATGATCATACAAAGCGATCCACACGCTTTGCTGCTGATAAAGGGGAAAACACCCAAGAGCTCTACGAAGCCAATCTGCCAGCACATCTGAAAATGAGCCTAGCCCCAAAACTCATGAATAAGACATGCTGGCAAGGCGTGTGAGAAACAGGTACCTGAGGAGCACGGGGAGTGTCTTCAGGACAGTCTGCTTTTCCCCTCCCCAGCACACAGGGAGCTCCTCAGCTTCGTGGCCACGTCCTCGTCCCCCGCCTCTGCAGAGCCTGGGACCGGTGCTGGTCCCACCTCCGCTGCCACCGACACCCGCGTCCTGGGACGGAGCTGGGGAAGAGCCCCGGCACCCGCGGGAGCCACCCCATCGGGCCACTTTGACCGCCCTGCTTTGACAACGTGTAGCTCCAAGGAAAAAGGAGACAATTGACTCAGAAAGCACAGTCCTAATCTGTATTTGTAAAGACACACAGTGGGCAAAAGGGGGAGGAAGGCTAGAAGAGAAAAAAGCAGGTATTGAGTTTCTTCCACACTGGTGGGGTGAAGAAAAACTCTGGCCGAATGAGGCTGTTTCCTGCCCAACAAAACGCTATCACATGAGCGGTTCCCAGACACACAGCCCTGTGCCGAGCCGTGAAGTTTGCACACGGAGCTTCGTTTTCAGACCTTCACCAAAGGCTCCACCTGCTCGGGTGAGCGTGTCCCACGGGCGGCTGCTCCACCAGACCCGCGGCGGCCACTCCGGCTCTCGGCTCAAATGAACTCAACTTTTAAATGAACTTTAAAAACCCGCTAACACTTGCAGGGAGCTGTGAAGTGCAGTCACAACATCTTCGCTTGAGGATGAACTGGAAATCCACGTTATTTGTAGCAGTACCATAAAGTGTATCCAGATGCAATATATCATGAGGGAGGCTCACAAGGAGTATGGGAAAGGAATGGAAGAGTTTTAAACATACACGGCAAGTCTTTGATAACCAGTGACACACGGTGACTATTTTGACAGATCACCTTTTGAGTACTTAACACACTTTGAGAACAAAAAGTCTTATTTCAGTACCTGAAAAAGCATATTAATCCCCTACAAAAAGGGGATTTGCTAAGTATAATTGTTAATACTTTGCATGTCTGCTTTGATTATGTTTGACATAGTTTCCATATGGAAACTTACACTACATTTCACCAAGAGCTCTACTTTGTTTAATATATCAGTCCATCTAACGTAATAAATATTTGTAGACATAGGAAAACATCACCCTGGTGGGTTATCCTCATACAAAGTGAGAGGGGACTCGCACAACTTCACCCAAGCGCTTTCTCTTTCCTTCCTGAACAGCACATACCTTCTCCTTCTCCAGCCCAATCCCGAGCTGTTTCTCTCTGAAAACAGCTATTTTTGGTTCACTATTTATATTTGTGGGAAATCCCATTTGTTTTACTCGCACTGAAAGGCTCGAAGGTTCACTGAACTTACTCACACAGGTTTTCGCTTGTGAAATCTTTCAAAGTAAACTAATTGAAGTTATTTGACAAACTGGTGTTGGACATAACGGCCTCATGCTAATCTGCCAAGTTAAAAACATTATATCTATAAATATCTCCTGCTGTCTTCCTGTTCCAGTGTTCCCTTGTACAGTCGCGGCGTTCCTGTGTGTTTACTGAAAAACCACTAAATTATGCAAGAAATGGAAGCACTATGTTAAGGCCAAAACTTAGGTTACCATTCCCAGGCACTGTGATGGAAGAGGATGGTTCCAAGCCCGAGTCCAACGCGGTGCCGTCGGGAACGCGCCAGCACCTGGAAGCAGGTCCAGAGCCCCCCCAGACCCACCCAGCAAAGCCCCAGCGCCCGTGGGTCCGACCCCACCGCTGTCCCACGGGAAACCAGCCAGAAACCGGGCACAACAGACATCTCGGGCCGCAATCCCGACCCGCGGCTGGAACCGTGTGCGGAACAATGAGATTCAGGAGTTTTAAACCACTGAAAACCAGGTTCCAAACACCGTGAAAATACACAGATTGAGAAACTGAGCGCACTGTCATCTCCTTGCTCACTAACCAAAAGGATGTGACAGAGTTCACTTGCTCATTGACAGGAAGGGCTGACGTTAGTGTAGAACGTATTGCTGCAACATACCGGCCAATGAAGTCATTCTGAAGGGAGATAACCAACGGTGACTGCATTTGGGATTTGGACTCCTTAGCTATTTGCCAGGTTTAAAAACTACTATTAACCTTATTTGAAATAATGTCTTAAAACCAACACAGGCCTGCCTCCAGATACGCCAGTCCTAAATGTTGCTGAGCTAGCGAAACGAGCAGTTCCTCGGTACAACGCAGGACTGGTGTTCCGCGCCCGTCTGTGCACAACAGCCTGGCCGAGCGCCCCCAGATAGGAACAGGAACCGCAACTGGGGGCGGCGGGGACAACGCACAGAAAACCTGACCCAACAAAACACCCACGCCAGGAACATGGCCACAGAACAAACCAAAAACCCGTCGCAAGTGACACGCAGTGCTTGCATGGCTAGGGGTTTCAGGAGGTCTTGCTAACTGAAGATGGCACACATATTTAAAAATACCCAGTTAGATAAAACACGGCATAATAGAAGCACTTCCTCTTTTTTTAAGCTTAAATCCAAGGCTGCCACCGTTTGTGAACAACACTCAAAGTACACCAGATGCAGCAACAGATCGCAGTGAAGGGCAGGAGCGCTGTTCGCCGTTCTGCCTTGGTGCCGCGCTCCGCGGGTCACCACAGACGAGCACATCTCTGCAATAAGGCACCTCAGACAACCGTGCACTTCAATGTGGACCAGAATGCCTCCCGAGCTGCTGAACTACTTTACAAACAGCACAATGTTCGGTGCCACCAGCCAGGAACGCCCACAGGGCCCCTCGCAGAGACCTGCAAAGCAATACGGGCTTTGTACGGCCTGCTGCTCGCCAGCCCTGACTTCACCGGGGCGAGTGCACCTTCTGCCATCCCAGAGACCTGCCAACACCTATTTCTAGAACGCGTTAGCGGACGCCACTGGAACTCGGGGTTACCTCTTTGGAAAAAGCACAGATTCTGCTCCCAGGGTAAGTCACAACCAGTGTTTAGAGCGATTTGGGAAAGGCAGCTGAAGTAAACCCTGCCATTCCAGATTTGTTTTTGATTAATCTACCCACTGTATTTTCACATTCCAATACTTGCACAATCCCACAATTATTTTATGGAACATATGGTTATACTTAGAATAATATACATCAAGTTGGGTAGGGGAATTAAAGGAATACATTGCTCTGAAACATCAGGCGAGTGGCACAGAAGCCCGTGAACACCACAAGCTTCCCATTCTTTGCCTTAAAATATACTACTAAGGGAAAAATACCCATTTGAAACACGGAAAAGCATGAAAAATGAAACACAGAACAGTCTCATAAGCTATCTGTACAAATGTCACACTTCAGAAACATTACTGGAAATTCCCACAGTAAAAAGATCTTCAGAAGTTTTCCCACTTCCTTATATGCTCATTTAATGAGAACAACCAGCTGTTTCCATTTTCTTAAAGCCTTTAAGTCCAGAGATTTAATTAAGTCTTTGGAAGACGTGCTGTGACGACAAGGTGAGAACTTCGGTTCTGCTGAGATCTCCAGATAACGTCTTCACACCTTTCAACTAATTAAAACACCACACAGCACTGGACATCCAGAGCAGCACGAGTTTCCCCCCAGGTCGGTGCCGTGCCGTGCCCGGCCACGTCAGTGTCTGTTCACTGCAAGCAAACCCACTTCAAGTGCTGTCTAACACATTCTCCAATTTTCAACGAAAGCTCTAGGAACATCGTTACGTGATCCAAGTGTCCACAGTGCCTCCAGCACCGCCGGCTTTGCACCAGCACGGAAGGAAAGTCCCCAGGGGTGTATTCTTATATTTGGAAGGAAAAACAGTAACAATATCACTTCCAAACATGAGGCAGTGAAACATTAACTTTTAACTGCTTGGGGATTCTTGTTTGTTTGTTTGGGTGGGTTTGGTTTTGTTGGTGGTAGCAGGTTTTGGTTTAACATCCTTTACCAAGGAAGTTCGCTCAGGCGTCTGTCCCCGTGTGACACCCCAGGGAAATGGCTGTGACTGTGAACAGGAGCTGCCCGTCCTCCTCCACTCCAGCCCGGCCCCACCTCTGGGCCCTGCTGCGGGAGCTGAACCTAAACATCACCCCTGCAGATCGGTACCAGCCGCGCGCATGGCGGGTGCGCAGCACGGCGGGTGTGCACAGCATGGCCGGGGTGCAGCACGGCGGGTGTGCACAGCATGGCCGGGGTGCAGCATGGCGGGTGCGCAGCACGGCGGGTGTGCAGCACGGCGGGTGTGCGCAGCATGGCCGGGGTGCAGCATGGCGGGTGTGCAGCACGGCGGGTGTGCGCAGCACGGCGGGTGTGCGCAGCATGGCCGGGGTGCAGCACGGCGGGTGTGCGCAGCACGGCGGGTGTGCGCAGCACGGCGGGTGTGCGCAGCACGGCCGGGGTGCAGCATGGCGGGTGCGCAGCACGGCGGGTGTGCACAGCATGGCTGGGGTGCAGCATGGCGGGTGCGCAGCACGGCGGGTGTGCAGCACGGCGGGTGTGCGCAGCACGGCGGGTGTGCGCAGCATGGCCGGGGTGCAGCACGGCGGGTGCGCAGCACGGCGGGTGTGCACAGCATGGCTGGGGTGCAGCACGGCGGGTGTGCACAGCACGGCGGGTGTGCACAGCACGGCGGGTCCTGCGCCGCTGTCCCCAGGACACAGTTCTGCACGGGCCCCGGGACCGGAGCCATGGGTCAGACAGAACCGCCAGCACACGGTTTGGAAGCCGCACAAGTGCTCTCTGTTGGCAGGCTGCTGCCCGCCAAGGAAAAGCACAGTGAGCTTTCCCGCTGTCTGCGCACATCCCCTCCCAGGAACACACGCAAGCTCCAGAAGGGCCTTGGTGCGCTGACACCACCCGCCTGCCGCAGCACGTCCATGCACGGCGCCTCCCTGCCCTGGTGTGCTGGCCCCGCACCGCGGGACCCCTGCAGCAGAACGGGCAGAGGCGAAGCAGCACCTCCGTGCGGCCCCGCCAACCCGCTCCTCGGAAGACAAGGAGAGATCCTTAATGCTGGTAGAAGCTTCGCTCTCTGTGCTCCAACTATGCCACACGAACTACCGTAAATAGGAATAGCAGGTCATCTTGCCTTAGGTTATGAGGTGGTTGAACAAAAACACTAAACAGAAGAGGAACACTCGTATTTTTCTGCTCTTTGTACTCTGACAACACCTCTTCCCAATTCTAAGCTCAGTTCTTTGGGCCAATCATGCTTCAATTAACAAACAGGAACGTTGCAAACACAGCAGCAGATAATATAGAAACACGTAAGTGAAGCAGCTCTCTTATCTAATCTCTTGCACCACCACCTTTGCTGTTACCTCGTTTGGGGTCAACCCCACACTCACCCGCTGGCAGTGACCCCTGCAGACCCGGCTCCCACCGGCCCGTCTCTTGTAACCCGCTTCCGGCTCCCGTGCTTCTCCCACCTTCCAGGTCCAAAGCAATCAGCAACAACATATTTACTCACTCCTGAAATGTCAACAGAACAGCAAACAAACACCAACCAGAGCTGCAAGCCTGACTTGGAGACTTCCCTCTGGCACACTAAGAAAACCCACGAGGAAGGTTTCAGCAGATTTACAGACACTTTATAAGCTGACAGACGACTTGTATATTTTTCTGTAAGTTTTCAGGAAATCTGGACAGTCTGTTTCCAAATGCACATGTTGCAGCTCTTGGAACAAGATTACTCTGCAAAGCATTTAGAGATGGTCTACATCTGTAACAGAAGCGCAGATAAAAAGGGAACGAGGATTCGCCACAGAAAGATGAACTGGGAAGTGGGCGGTTGTGTTCTGCAAGTGCTGGAAAGCAACGGGCAATGGCATCAGCAACAAAAGTAAGAAAACAAAAGAAGTAGGATGTCTGGCTGCACAGCGCCAGGGCGGCTGCGGGACCTCCGGAGCAGGGACCCATGGCTCCGGACAGCCCGGGCGGACGCCCCCCCTCACTGCACAGCCTCGCAGCACAAAGGGGTTTCTCACGGCCCTTGCACTGCTCTGAACACAACATACAGCAAAGCTTTTATCTGGTTAATATGGATTTCCATTATACAACACTGAATATTTCACAAACGAAAAATGAATCAGTTTGGTAAAAGTTCATTCTTTTAAGCAACACGAGCCAGCAAGTCTTGCACCAAAACTCCATGTTCTTAGTCAAGAATATGTCCCTTGACCTTGCCTACACAGCCCTGAGCTCACCGGTCCCGGCACACACCACTTTCCACACGCTCACTTCGGTAACACTACAATGGCACTGACAGCCTGTAAGAACAAGGAGAACCACACAGCGTCAGATCCTTTTCCACTTTCTTCCTAAGTTCATTAAGCATCTTTGTTTGTTGAGATAAGGAAAAGGTGCACAGCAGCCCTAAATCACAAACACTTCAATACTTAGTGAGGAAAGCTGAAGGGGAGAGGCTTTGCTTCCTTTTTGCTAAAACCTGCTATCCCACAAGCCAAATGAGAACTGGCTCCAGGGTCCTGCAGGCCGGCAGGCTGGATCAGCCCACAAAACCACCGCCAGCTCGTGAAAACAAGCGTGCTTTAGCGGACTTCTGGGTCACGTCCAGCCGGGGCAGCGAGGGGCTGGCCCTGCCGTACTGCCCCAGCCAGCCCGGGGCTCCCCCACCCGACGGCAACATCTGAGGCTAAAGACAACTGTCAGAAAACTTCAATTTCTTCCTCCAACAAAAAGTGCAATGGGGATTTGAGACGAACACTTTCACCTTGAACATCTGTTTTCAGAAAACCGTTTTGAATGGTGAGGTCAGGGACAGAAACGGCCAAAGGAACCCTCTTTGTGCTGCAGTTAGGGACCCAACAACAGCCACCTGCCCCGCATTGCGCACAAAGGTCTTCACTGCTCACTCAGTGCTGTGACAAGCTGGAATTCTGTCCCTAAATAAACAAGAATTCTGAAGTAATTAAAGCAGAGCTAATGCTGGCTGATGGTACTTAATGGATACAGAATTCCCTCAAGTGGTTTTTGAACAATTTCTTTTAACGCTTGGTTGACACATCAACCAAACACCGCCAAAGGACGTTCAGCATCCATTTCAGAGCTGTTCCTACGGGAAAACTAGCTCTGCCCTTCCCACCGGGACTGGTAAAGCCTCTAAAATTAGAGTTTGCCACACCAGAAAAACAAAACACTTCAAAACAAGCTCCCACAGGATGACTTAAGGGCTTTAAGGAGGGAACTCAGAGCGGGGTCCTGCTCGCAAAGCCGGTGTGCGCGGCGCTGGGAGCGCTCAGAGCACGGCACGCAGCCATCCCCAGAACACAGCCACTCACACGCACAGGCTTGCCAACACACTCCAGGGCAATGAAAATAATCCATCTCTTTTCAAGAATGTAATGGAAACTGGAAAACGAAGAGGGAACAAGTAGAGGCAGCTCTGCCCCGTGCACGGCACAACAAACGAGTTCCGACTGCGCCGTGTTCCCATGGCGCTCGGCGCTGCCATCGGCCGCGGCTCCCGCCACGTGCTCCTGGCGCCTGCAGCGAGACCCGAGCTTCAGGGACGGGCGACGTTCACCGACAGCCTGGGAAGCCTCTGCGCCCTTGCGAGATCCGCCTGTTCGCAGAGGGGGAGCTGGGACCCCGCGTCCCTCTCCCGCCCAGGAGTGCCTTCGGTGGCAGTCTGAGGCACAGGCACCCAGGGGACCTGGTGTCACTTAGAACCATCTCAGCTGGACGAGACCCTCAGGATCACCGAGTCCAACCACGACCTAACCCCAGCACTGACCGACTCTCCCCCGGTCACGCAGGATGCTTGTGGCTGAACGCAAACTGAACCCTGGTTCCCACAGCCAGGACCAGCGCTCCCACCCCCAAACCCTCCTTCCTCCTGATTAGGACAGGAGAACACCTTTTGCCCTGAAGCAGTTAATTTTTCCCCAGGTCGTTTGGCGGGTGGCACAGAGTGCTGGGAAGCTGCTGCACTGCTGCTCTACAGACCCCTTGTCACTCCAGTAATAAGGATGCAAAAAGGATGCTGAATGGCTCTGACAGGCTGCTCAAGCAAAGGCAGAAAGTCCTGGGTTTATTCTGACCGCTTCCTATTCTCTACCAAGAAAGTAAAAAATGATGGTTAGAAAACATCAAATGAAGTTCACACTACGCTAACGTAGATGCATTTTGATAACTTCCACACACTAAAAAGCATACAACTGGCTTGCAGTCAGACCGCCTGCCTAGCTTCCGCAAATTAAGGTAAGAGTTGAGGGACAGAGGACAAGGCAAAGCTGTGACAAAGCAACTGTCTTCTGGAGAGGGGGCAGAGAGGAGACAACTCCCGGAGCACCCACGTGAAGCCAGCCTGGCTGCCAGGGCAGCTCGGACACCTGATTTCTGCTCACACGGATGCCGGGGAACGGCGTGATGGGCCGTCCTGGCGGAGGAGCAACCATGAGCTTAACCTCGTGTACGCCCGATCCCTCCCACCCGCAGGGATCCCAGAGAAGTGCATTAACAAACCAAATCCCCCCCACACGCAGGGATCCCAGAGATGTGCATTAACAAACCCAATCCCTCCCACCCGCAGGGATCCCAGAGAAGTGCATTAACAAACCCAATCCCCCCCACACGCAGGGATCCCAGAGAAGTGCATTAACAAACCCGATCCCTCCCACACGCAGGGATCCCAGAGAAGTGCATTAACAAACCCAATCCCCCCCACCCACAGGGATCCCAGAGATGTGCGTCACCAAACCCAATCCCCCCAGCAGTTGCCGTTGCAGCCCCCAGCTCCGCTCCCGGGGCAGCGGGCGACACGCTGGGTTACCAGACTCAGCCCAGTCCGGCTCCTGGGCACACAGGACACTGTGAATGACAAGGTGACCTTCCTCTGCAACATCCTGACTCCACATCATCCATGAGGAACAGGGGCAGAGCTTCCAGGAGGGGATAAGCACACACAGAACAAGAACGGGAAAGAAAGTATTTGAGATAAAAGAGGAAACACATTTGCAGAGGGTGGAAGATATAAAGAGTATGATAAAATAAATAACAGAAAAGGAAAAAAGATTCAAAGTAAGTAAAAACCAGATCAGCCTTTTAGAAAAACTATGCAGTTTGAGGGCTTGACTGGCATTCTGTGTCCAACTCCCTTGGAAGTCAAATTCTGTGGTAATAAAATTTATGATGAGAACTTTGAAACAGCAACAAAACCTTTCAAACGTGACCCTTGTGAGAGCGCTCGTACAGGCCGATAAAGCAGCAGGCTGACGGGCAAGGGCAAGCGCTCTCCCCTGGCACCCTACTCCCACTGCCCCACTTCATATTCGGT
Source organism: Columba livia (assembly GCF_036013475.1). Taxonomy (NCBI): domain Eukaryota; kingdom Metazoa; phylum Chordata; class Aves; order Columbiformes; family Columbidae; genus Columba; species Columba livia. The sequence goes on from NC_088607.1 coordinate 636,759, forward strand.
ATTCCAGGAACTAAACCCTCTTAACCCACCACACTGATACATCGGCAATTTGTGGAAACACAGCAAGTTACAAAACATTAATTCTACTCCACCTGCTATAAAACTACATTAACAGAAAACCGTAATTATATATTGCACTTGCCACTATTACTTCCTCATGTAAAAATGTGCTCTTGCTATTAATGATAACGCTTAATCAAAAGGAGAGGAGAGATGGTCTACAAGATAATCTGAGTTTCCTGCTTAAGGGAAGCTAAACACTGTGCAGGCTCCTAATTAGAGCTGCTTGGCTCAGACAATTGTAAAAGTACCTGCTGAAAAGAAAGTTGCTTTTGTTCAAGAAGAAACATATATATATGTATTTAAAGCATAGAACTCCACCTTGGAGGAAAAGCCTGATGCTCTGAGTCACCTGTACTATTGCAGTTCCAATCATCTTCAGCAAATCAGAAAAGATCTTCTAAATTTGACAAGCACAGGCTGCAGGATCACGCGTGGCTGCTTCACTGCACCGCTGCCTCGGGCTCTGCGCTCCCAGACCCCGTGGGCCCGCGCGAGGGGCTGGCGGGGACAGGGACGCAGCCGGGACACGGGACAGGCCACCCCAGGGCGCGGGTGACCCCCGGCACACGGCCCGAGCGAGGGACGCCAAGAGCGGGCTACCTGGGCACCTACAAACCAGCACGAGGGTTCAGATGTTCTGCAAGCCGGCTGAGAAGGATTTAAGCAAGACCTGGTCAAAACCGCACGCCTGCAAGCGCCTTGCTCTCGCTGTACGGCTGACCCTGACGCCACCCTGCAGCCTGAATGAGGAAAGGGCTACAGGCGGTACAGCGCTTCCCCAGCTCTCCTGCAGCTTTGTCAGAGCACGAGGATCGGCAGCAGCGAGATGTCCCTGTGCACCTGCAAAAAGCGCTTCATTTCCCAGGCCAGCACGGACACTGCTGCTGCGGTCCCGGCCCCTGGCCCAGCTCAGCCCCCCCGCAGGAGCCCCGGGCCCCAGAGGCGGCACCCGCGTCCCGCTCCTTCCGAGCGGAGCTCGAGTCCACAGCAGCAGACGGGACACACGGGGCCCAGCAGCCAGGGACCAGCACGCTGGGCCACCGCGCAGCTCAGCTGCACACCTGGGACAACAGCTGTATCCTGCTGGGAACGCGCCACCAACAACTTCATTCGCTAAATACAACACACCCCTCAGGTATTTGATTTTTTTCTCCCAAACGCACAAGCGCTGCAAAGGGTAACAAAACTCCTCCCCATCCTCATTTTCACATAGCTCAGGGAGTTTTCAGTATTACTGAATTCTGGTCTACCTCAAAAGCTCATCTCCTGCAAAGGGGGTTTGGAATTGAGGGAAACAAGGGCTTCATAAAACACAGCATGAGTACAGTGGAAACTGTAAGAAAAACGTGCATTTGAGCTTCTGCCATAGAAAACCAAACAAACAGAAAGCAGCAACAATGTTTAAGAAACTCCCAGTGGCACTTGCACAACAAAAAATCAAAGTCGGAAAGAAGACACCAAAATAACCAGAAAATAGAAAGCAAGGAGCGCAGAAATAGACAAATTAGCCATTACTTATTTTTAGGGTTCCTGTAACAGAGAACACTGAAGGACGCTTTCTCACTTGCCTTCTCCGTTAAGGCTCGGGAGCACGCGCTCCTACAACGGGAGCGCTCGGCAGGAGCACACAGTGCCCCGGGAGCAGGCGAGCGCGGGGCGGCCGGCTCCGACACACCGGGCCGCGCGCCCACCGCGGAACCAGGCCCCGATCACACCTTGAAATATTCCACACAATTCAAATTACTCTTTGGGGGGGAGAAACTGGGGAAAAATAATCCAAACCAAACAAACCCCAAAATCCCCTTATTATCACCTGATACCAGCTAAACACACAGATATCCAATATCAAAATAAAACTACACGCTGTTTCAGGATTGGAAAATTAAGGTCAGTTGTGATAAAGAGAAATCTACCCTGTGATCAACACCCGTCAAAGAGCAGGCTGTTCTTAAAGGTTATTATGGGAAGTATTTCTACTTTAAATTCAATCGATAAACTTCAACTCTTAATGGAGGATATTCCAAGCTCATACTCATTATTCTAAGTATGCTTATTAGTGTAATTCTAGTTCTACTGCTACAAACAGGACTAGTTCCAAGCAATTCCAGCCCTACCCCGCATGTGCGGTGTGAGGAAGGGAGACGTGCAGCCCGTGGTGAGCAGCGTGAGGCACCCGCGAATGTCAAAGCTTCATGTCCCACTGTCGTACGGAGGCTATCAATTCGTAGAGCCACAGAAAATACATGTGCACTATTGCTGTTACTCATGTCAAGACCTTGGGCAGCAGGACCCCAGTGCCACACAGCAATTCCCTAACCTACTTTCTCTCCTCCTTCCTTTTCAAGCGGATAAAATTACATGTTCTGTTCAGCTTTTGCCTCTCTTGTCATTGTCACACTTCTATTCTGGCTTAAGTCTGCTCTGAGAATTTAAGAATGGCATGGACCCCCCGTCAGAGCACAGCTGTGTACATTCGGAGGTATAGAGACGGGGAAACATTTTCAGAGGTACCTGCCTGACTTAGGCTCACATATCCCAATTTCCAAGGAAAGAGGAACAAGTGAACTGTTTGCCAACCCAAGCAGAAATGTTGGATCTTGCATGGCTAAGTCTGCTGGGCATATCGGAAATCATTACCCCAAAGATCTGCGGACAGAGGTTTAAACCATATGGATTGTTAAAGGCACCTACAAGTGGAACAAAGCAAACCACAATTTTCAAGTGTGAGCACTAATGTGTTTTTTTCAATATTTGTGACTGCACCCAGCTAAATGTGCAAACAGTAACAACACTTGCGAGACAACAACAAAACCTGAATTGCAAAGATCTCCATCTGGCTCCATCCAGCAGAAGCTGCCCTGCTCCTCTGTGGCGGGGACAGGGACACGCAGGGCGAGGGGGGTCTCGGGGACACGGCCCCACAGCCGAGACACCTGCGGGAGGGACAGCGCGGGGCAGAATGGGCCAGCTGGGGGCCTGCCCGAAGGAAAGACAGACAGACAGACGTGCCTCTGCCACACGTGTCCGTGCATCTGCAGCCCAGCGCTGTGCCCGCGGGCCAGGAACACCGCGCTGGGCAGCCGGACAGCCCCGCAGCAACACCCAAACGTCTCCTGCGCTGACGTACCCTCACCTGGCACGGACACTCCCCACCTGCCCAAGCCCCCCGAGCTCGTCCTGCAGACAGCCGGCGTGGCCCGCGAGCCCGGCGTCCTCGGAGCTCCGCAGACACGGGTTGGGGCGCCTGTGGCAGGTGTGCGCGCAGCCGGGGGAGCGCACCCTGCGCCCGCTGCTCGCACCGCCCGGCTCCTGCCCATGGAAACCAGCGGAACACGCTGAACAGAATGGAAACCGCACTGCAGATAGGAAAAGACAATGAAAATCCTACAGAGTAAAAGCAGTGAAGTGCCAGGCAGATTGATTTTGTGGCCACTGCAGCTCACTGAAAGGTAAATGTGAAATCCTGTCAGCGCAGAGCGGGGAAGCAAAGGAAGCAAGGAAGCTGGGGAGGAGAGAAACGGAGCAGCTGCTATCACAGCATGGTCTGCGTTGGAAGAGGCCTTCAGAGATCACCTAGTGCGACCCCTGCCATGGGCAGGGGCGCCTGGGCGGGGGGGAAGAGAGTGACGCACCAGTAACCTGAACTCCGTATTCTGCCATTAGCAAGAGTGCAGTTGGATAAAAAACAGGAAATGTTCATACAGCAAGACAAACATTAAACGCTTAAGTAAACACAAGTGTACCAAAAATATAGGCATTCATATTCATGAGTTGCCCGTGTCCGTGAAACTTTGAAGAATATTTGTAGATCTAAGAGTGTGTTAATGATTTTCATGAAGCAGCAGAACTGCTGGAGGAATGAACCGGCCCCTCCTCGCTGTCCACGCGCTCACTGGGCAGCGCCGCAGCGGGTACCGGTGGATGTGGATGCAGGAGCAAACCAGCACGGTATCACCACGTGCTTCTGGCAGTCGGACAGCAAGAGAAAGCAATGATCTCTCAAAAGTATAGCCAGGTCAGCAGTACCAGTGACCTAGGGAAGAGCAGCCCACTCAGATGAACCTGTCTACCAAAGACACTTTAAATTATTCTCCCTATAAAGTACCAGTCTCAGCTGACGAGCATTTGCACGTACAGCATGTGCGGCCAAGTGCAGCACTCACATGAAACACGTCGGGAGTGCAAATCGTGCTGTGCCACACAGCACGTTCAGGCTGCTCTAACCAAACGGAGAAGGGCTCGCGGCAGGGCAGCACGAGGGTTTGCTGGTGGGGAAGGGGGCGCAGAACCGCCCCCGGGCTCCGGGCAGCTTCGGCACCGCGACACCCCCGCCAGCAGAACCCCCAGCCCTCCGGGACACTCCTGCCCTGGAGCTGCTGCAGGAACGACGCCCAGGAACCAGACCCCAGAGCAAGAGCAGGCGGGACCACGTCAGCACAGGATACTGGGATCCGACCACCCATCTACCCAGGGCTTCTGTGCGTGTTGTGGAAACACACACCATTATACTGCCCTGAGGTCCAGCAAAACACGACTGAAAACGTTGTCTTTACTTAAAATACGTATCACCAACTGAAATGTGGAATCACAAATTGAAAAAATGGATTAGAGGAACTGGAAATGGTTTTCCAGCCCAGCATAGGTGAAGTCTATCAAAGCAGGAGTCCTTGAAATCCCTTCACAACTGAATTCCCTTCAGCTCATAGCAGAAAAACTTACTCCTCAACTGAACAGGAAGAGCCCAACAAGCAGGAACAGCCACTGACAGCTCCAACACGCAACTCACAAGCTAATGTCATCTTTATCGTGCCTGAACTGCACCAACATTACTCCAGAAACCTGACCAAGCGGTCGCTCGTCCCAGCTCCAACAGCAACAAACCAGAAACGCAATCACCAAAGCTCAGACCAGTCTTTCCATTCCTCACCCTGCAGCGGAACTTATCCAAATAAGCCTGGTTTTGTTGCTGTAGAAAACGAAACTTTTCATCACAAGGGAGTCGCTTGCTAGAGCAGAAGCGTTCCCACTTTGGTCACACCAAGCGATAACAGATACACGTCACCTTCCCCGGGAATGCCTGCGACTCTCAAATACTGACTGGGAACCAGGAAATTGTTTAGTTTGACAGCACAGGGTTTCTTAAATGACAGTGCTCGAAACGGGCCGCTTTTATCACTCTTGGCTGAAATAGAGGGCAGGAGAGCTCTTGGAACCGCAGTGTTTGCCATGGGAGACGGCGGGCGCGGGGCAGGCCAGGACTGGGCTCAGGCAGAGGCACAGCGTAGGGCAGCAGCCGCCGAGCGGGGGGACACGCAGCAGCCGCCCCTGGACCCCTACAGACACCACGCAGCTTTGCTCACAAGCAGATGCTGCACAAGTCTAAGGCCATAATAATGAAAATTATTATGAAATTAGTATTTTCACAGTGTTCACTTAATATGAACTGACACTTTTAAGTGTAAAAATAACCGGGGCGATAATTTGTCAGTTTACTAAACCTGGTGAAAACATGAACTGCATTATTGGACTGCACATCAGCACAAGTCTGGACCAAATTCCCTGCTAGACGTGCGCTGCTTAACAAGCTGCAAACCCCTAGAAACACTCCCTTCGCGGTACCCGACATGCCAGAATTACTCAGTTCCAGAAGTGCTTTGCCTCCAACAACAACAGTGCCAGACTTGTCCCCAGGCGCAGCCTCGGAGGTTTAGAAGCCCGGCTGCTCTTCCAGATATTTGCAAATACCTGCCTTAATGCAGGCAAATTTACAAGAAAGCCTTTTTCTCTTTGCTTAACTGCTAGCAACAACAACTGTTGCACTTGTCGTATTTGCAGCAATGAGAAATATTCCAGATATTTGTCTGAATATACTACGGTAAACAGAAATCAAGCAGTGTTTTCATGTCACAACGTGCAGAGAGCCTCCGGAAAGCCCGGGCTGAGCGGAGCCGCAGCCTGTGCGGAGAGCTACGGCAGGAGCTCCGCGGGGAACGCCTCCCGCTCTGAGAACGGGACACCCCGAGATCTCCTCCTGCCCCCGCAGACCCGCAGCGGACGGCCCCGATCAGCACCACCGGTAACAACCCCCACGAAGCCCCGCAGCCGCGGCACAGGGCAGCCCCGGGAGGCCGCCCCGCTGCCGCCGCGAACCCAGCGCCCGGTCCCGGGCTGCGGAGGCGGCAAAGCATACACGCCGGGCGCACCGGCCGGCCCCAGGGAACGGGGCGGCCAGCGGGACCCGCACCCGCCGCGCAGCGCTGCCGCCGCCACCTGAGGCCGGGGCGGGCAGGACGGAGCGGCGGCGGGCGGGGGCGGCGCTAGGACCGGCGCTAGGACCGGCGCGGCGCTGCCCTGAGCCCCCCGACCCCGGCGGAGCGCGGCCGCGGTACTTACGTCGTCAAAGAGGGACCCGACGTTGGCGGTCACCAGGAGCACCCCGGCGCCGGCCGCGGGCCCCTTCACCGCCATGGCGGCGGGCGGGCGGAAGCGCGGAGCTGCGGGGAGCCCGGGGGCGGGCGCGGGGCGCTGCGGCGAGCGGGGCGCCGGGCCCGGCCCGTCAGCGCGGGCGGGCGGGGGGCGCGGGCGAGTCGTCCCGGCGCGGGCAGCCCGCGGACATCCGCGCCGCGGCGGGCCGGCCGCCCTGCGGCTGCTGCGGGGCCGCGGCGCTCAGCGCTCTCCCGCCGCCGCCGTCGCGCTGCTGCCGGGACGGGTCCCGCCGGCGGAGGCTGGCGCCGGGCCGCGGCGCATGGCAGGGCGGCGGGACGGGCGGTGGCGCTGCCCGCGGGCTGGGCGGGCGCTGCGCGCTCCGCGCTGCTGCTGCCGCCGCTCCGGCTCTGGCGGCGGGCGGGCGGGCTCGGGCTGTGCGCGCGCGACGTCACGGCGGCACCGCGCGCCTCTTAAAAGGGCAACGCCAGCCCGGGGAGGGGCCCGGCGGGGCGCAGCCGGCGGCGCTGTCCCGCGGCGCCGCTCCGCCGAGTCCCGCCGGCCGCCCGTCCCCGCGGAGAGGAGAGGACGGGAGAGCCGCCCCGCCGCGGCTCCCCGAGCGCCGGCGTGGGCGGGGCCGGCGCTCCCCTCTGCGGAGCCGCTGAGGAGCGGCCTGGGGGGGGGGGGGGGGGGGGTGGCGGGAGCGCCCCGCTGCCTCCTGCGGGGAACCGGCCCCGCTGCCCCGCCCGGCAGGAGCGGCTCCTGGGGCGGCTGGAGGGCACCGCGGTGTCGGTGCTGGAACCGTCGTGCATCACCTGCCAGCCCGGAGTGCCCGACACGGGAACCAGGGGGTACCCGCAGCCGAGTGTCCCCCCGCACAGCAGTGGGTTTCCCCTTCCTGCCCTGTGCCCTTGTGTGGTTTTGGCAAACGCATATCGCTGCCTCCAGAGTGGAAAACACACAGCATCGCAATAAGGCCGTGTCATAAAGAATAGAAGATAAGATAGTTATTGGTAATGCTGGACAAACTGGAGGAGTAGGTGGGAATAGTCCTTACAGAGCCTGGAAACACACCAAAGTAGTCTTCAGCTTTCAAAAATACCCTTTGTCAAAGGAATCTTTTCAACAAGATTGCTTAAGAAACCAGAGAAATGATAAATCAGCCTTCGCTAGGCTGTGCAAAGTAGCTGGCTCCTAAGATTATCTATATTTCATGGCTGATTAGTAATAGAAACAAAATGTGCCAAAGCTCGTATTACAAGGCTCGCAGAGGTCTCGTTGGCTTCCGGAGCGGGGGAAGCTGTTGTTGAAAGAGCGCATAAGTGATATGAACCGGGTGTCACCGAGCAGAGCACAGAAAATAGGGAAACCCAAACTACGTTCAGGAGCAACCTCATCACAGGGGGCCCAGTGCATTGCAGGAAGGTGTTTCAGAAACGGGGCCAAGGCGGGGGAGCAGAATCGCCAAAGTCACGGATTCCACTGCTTGAAGCAGGGGCCTGATCCCCACTGGCAAAGCAGGGCAACGAGAAATCTGCACAGGATCAAATGGCTTGAAGCTATGGAAAGAGCAAACCGCTGCAGCAGATGCCACTACTTGATAAAAGAAAGTCAAAAGTGTTAGTAGTCAATAGCAAAAATAAACACTGTTGAGTACTACTGACCCAGGGAAGCATCGGCACCCCCGTCCTGCGTGCTGTTCACCACACCAGCGCGCACGCCGTCTGCAGACGGACGCGGGTGACGACGGGTCAGCCAGCTGCAAGGAGACGGCCGTTCCAGGGACTCAGCTCCGTGAGTCCAGTGAAGTCTCTTCCTTGTGGCAAACTTTCACAGGTAGGGATGCAAGTGGAAAGGCAAAAGCTCTGCTGGGTAGTTACCGTTTCACAAAGTGATCACAATTAAATATACAGCTAAATAAAAATCCAGTTGAAATTGTGGAAATCTGCCTCATACGTGGGATACTCGCTGACCTCCAGTGAGCTGCGACATCCAGATAAATGCGGTGCAGAATATGCTCGTGTCCAGAGACACTGAACACTGCTGGACTCCTCTGGACAATTTCTAAGGTTTTGTGCAGTTCCTGAGACAGCAAGTGCATAAGCTTGCACTGTAGACACTGTGATCTCAGCTGGATGCAACCATCAGAGGTATCCAAGATGAGCTGATCAAACACACCATCCTGATACGTCTTGACATTCACACACAGGAAAAAAGAAAACAGAAACATTCAGCGCCGTGTTTCTGGCACACAGGTCTTACAAATTCCAGCCCCAGCGATGACATCAAAGTCAGGGCGTGCTGGAGGACGCCGTGTCAGCTCACACCTGGACAGGGCTGCGAGCCGCCAGTGGGGAGTCCGGCAGCGCTGGGAGCAGGGCCGGCAGCAGGGGCGGCCGAGGAGCGGCTGCAGAGCGCAGCGGCACCGGGCACAGCCCGGGCAGCAGCCGCCGCGCCACTCTCACCTGCTTGGCCAGTTTCTTCTTTGCTACAGCACGGACACGTCAGAACTGCATGGAAGTAGAACAAGGACCGGCCGATGACTGAGCTGGTATCTGTGAATCCCTTGCCTTTTTCAAGGAAAGGAGTGGGTAAAACCTGGAAAAACAGGAACATAAAATGCAGCATCATCTATAAAGTGTTTCCAAAAGAATTCCTGAGAGCTGACTCTCCCAATAACTGATTATAACAGAAGCTGTTTCCAAAAGCAAGAAATGCTGACCATTAAGTGAGGCATGATGATATCTTAGACCCGTGGCTGTGTGGGAAGCACAAGCCAAACAGAACGCCCAGCGTTCCCACAGGGGCGCAGAGGGGAGGTAATGAACGTTTCCAATTAGAAAAAGCAAGGAATGACTGAAGTTCTCGGCTGCAGGAGGCCAGCGCAAACACTGGTGGAAGATGCACGCTGGCGGCTCCTCTGCAGAGCAGGTGTAGAGGGCACAGCAGCTGGTTTTGCAAAGCTGAGCTGAGCAGAGCTGAGACTTGGTAAAATCTGATGAACGAGATCTATACCTGTGCTATGTGAAAATAAAATTTTATAAAAGGGGGGGAAAGACAAATCTATATCCAAAGATAAAAGTTTGCCAACAGCAATGGTGAAAAAGTAATAGGGAAAACATGCTGAAGTCTGCAGTGTGTGACCTGCGACATGAATGTGAAACCTAAGCGTGTACTGCACAGCTGACACTGAATTTTGCTCCAGATATTGCAGCAGGTAACTTGGAAGACTAGATGCTACATTCTAACGTCAGGGAAATAGAACCAGTATGGAAGAGCCTCTCTGCAGCCCATCCAGGGAGCAGGAGCGGAGGTGGAAGACGGATGAGTGCTGATGGGTGTTGTTATTATGGGGAAAGCCCCACTACGAGCTAAGGGTGCCACACATTTCCTGCTACAGCTCCTGGTCTTCCAGCGCTTATAACCCAGACAGTGCAGTCTGAATATTTTCGGTCTTGCCGCCTGCCTTGAATATTAAGTTTGAGCAAGAGGACTCCAGAATCAGGTTGGTTTTTACCAAGTGGCTTTGCCACTACAAGGAAAAAATGATCTTGAGGCTGAATTTTTCAAATAAGCCTGAGGGTCAGGCAAGTGCATAACATCACCATCCCCATGGATTTTTGTCACACAGCTTGGAAAACAATGTCACCACTTGCATAGATGCCACAGGTAAGTTGTCTTGTAGATTTGGGCTATTGTATTTTTGACAGAACTTCCAGTATTTCCACAGTTTTCTAAGCACAAATAAGATAATAGAGAATTCCTTGACATTATTCATTGGCAGGTTCTTGAAAGATGTGATTGAAACTGGCACAGAGAAGGGCTGTGCGGTATTCAAACCCACCGGTGCACCTGCTGAGGAGTGCGGACAGACACAGGTGAGCGAAGCACAGCGTCCCAGACAGACAGACAGACGGGCACAGGCGAGCGAAGCGCAGCATCCCGGACAGACAGGCAGACGGGCACAGGCGAGCGAAGCGCAGCATCCCGGACGGACAGGCAGACGGGCACAGGCGAGCGAAGCGCAGCATCCCGGACGGACAGGCAGACGGGCACAGGCGAGCGAAGCGCAGCATCCCGGACGGACAGGCAGACGGGCACAGGCGAGCGAAGCGCAGCATCCCGGACAGACAGACAGACGGGCACAGGCGAGCGAAGCGCAGCATCCCGGACAGACAGGCAGACGGGCACAGGCGAGCGAAGCGCAGCATCCCGGACAGACAGGCAGACGGGCACAGGCGAGCGAAGCGCAGCATCCCGGACAGACAGACAGACGGGCACAGGCGAGCGAAACGCAGCATCCCGGACAGACAGACAGACGGGCACAGGCGAGCGAAGCGCAGCATCCCGGACAGACAGGCAGACGGGCACAGGCGAGCGAAGCGCAGCATCCCGGACGGACAGGCAGACGGGCACAGGCGAGCGAAGCGCAGCATCCCGGACGGACAGGCAGACGGGCACAGGCGAGCGAAGCGCAGCATCCCGGACGGACAGGCAGACGGGCACAGGCGAGCGAAGCGCAGCATCCCAGACGGACAGGCAGACGGGCACAGGCGAGCGAAGCGCAGCATCCCGGACAGACAGACAGATGGGCACAGGCGAGCGAAGCGCAGCATCCCGGACAGACAGGCAGACGGGCACAGGCGAGCGAAGCACAGCATCCCGGACAGACAGACAGACGGGCACAGGCCAGCGAAGCGCAGCATCCCAGACAGACCGACAGACAGACGGGCACAGGCGAGCGAAGCACAGCATCCCAGACAGACAGGCAGACGGGCACAGGCGAGCGAAGCGCAGCATCCCGGACAGACAGACAGACAGATGGGCACAGGCCAGCGAAGCACAGCATCCCGGACAGACAGACTGACAGACGGGCACAGGCCAGCGAAGCGCAGCATCCCGGACAGACAGACAGACAGACGGGCACAGGCCAGCGAAGCACAGCATCCCGGACAGATGGGCATGGGGAGCCCATGTGGGCTGCGGGCACCACCATAGTTTGGGGACAGGCAGCGGGCAGGAAAAGCACCATAACCTCCCCCCAAAGCTTGGTCAGGGCAGCTCCCTGGAGAGCAGACCCGAGACGATGAACAGACAGCAGACTGCCATTCATGTTTAGAAAGCAAACACACACGGCATTGGGTGGTTCTGTGCTGTTGTCCTGTCCCGCTGCCCTCAGCGCAGCTGTGTGAACACGCTGCCGACAGCTGTGCTGGGACGGGGCACAGAGATTTATCCTTTAAAGCAGATGCCGCTGGCTGTGGGCACTGTGCCACTGGCCCGCTGTCCCCATGAGCGGGGACACTGGGCTCCCCCTCGCCCCCAGGACGACACGGGGCTGCGGACGCCGCGGTACTGCAGGCAGGCGGGCGCTGTGCCCGGAGCTCCAGCCCCGTCCATCGCGAAGGGATGATGGAGGAAACGCTCATACGCCGGTTATGCAACTCCTCTATAATCATATTTGACTTACTTTCATCACTGTCTTTATGGGTTTACTAATTGGCTTACACTTTCATTAGAAAGATCTTTATGAAGAGCTTTTTATACTGTCAGGAAAAGCAACAACAACAAAAAAAATCCAAACTATATCAGATTAAAACCCTTAAATGCAATGTAATATTTTACCGCCTGAAGGCTCTTTTATAACCCTGAGAGGCTGACTCTGTTCTTGGAGATGGATTTTAGTAGGCTTTGTGAGCCTGTCCCAGCATTTGATGAAATTGGCCACTTTGTACTTTCTGGACTGCAAAACACAGCTTCACGGAAACGGCCTCGGAGCTTTCACTGCCTTTTTTTGGTTCCCACTTTGGAAGTGCGGGGGGGCCACACAAGCGCCTCCTTGCACGGTTACTGTGGGCCTGGGGCCGCAGGAGCCAGGTGGAAGAGCCCAAATCTGCCCCGGGCCCCAGGCCGCGGGTCCTGAGCGCCCTGCCGGCCACTGCCCCTTGCTCGCCTTTCAGCCACTTGAAAGTGTGCTGAACTGGATACAGCTCCAGTTATATTTCTCAACAGAAACCTATTCCTGTCCATTATGGGATATTTTGTGCACAAAACTTAATATTCATGGTATACACCTGCTGCTATAACCACCCAGAAAAGTGTAAGACCTGAAGTGTGCGAATTCCAGCCAGGTGAGCCCTGGTCATCACTGAACCCGCTTTACAGGCTGGTTTCTCACCGTCTTCACTTACACCGTGCAAACTTGGGCTCTCAGGAAAGAGGCCTCCAAGCCTGGAGAGGAGGCAGCTGGGTTAGCAGGCACATCAGTGACATTCACAGATACCTCCAACTGAGCAAGCAGAGAGCAGCCATAGCATTAACTTTGAAATACGCAATGGAACAGAGGAAAACATACCAACTCCCTTAACAAAAATGAAGAGGAAACAGCAAGTATAGGTGTGAAAAAAATACCTGTGTGTGATTGGAAAAGATTCCAGCTGGCCCCGGGGTCGCCGTTGCTGTCACTGGTGCAGAGGTGTTGGAGCCGAGACGACAGCCGTGACCCAGGCAGCTCACGCACCGCATGGCGTTTTAACGATGTCCAGTCATTAAGGTGTACTTTAGCATCTGTGTTGCAGCAATGTCCAAACTCCCATATAACTAAAAATACCTCTGTAGCTGTTTGGATTTCACCTTTCAGGTGGGCATGTAGCCAGCCCTTATGGGGTCTGCAGGTTTTGCTCTGTTCTGGGGCCTACACATCTATCACCCTTTCTAAGACTAGTCCCATGACCCATAAAGATGTCACCTCTGAGTGTGAAACTCCCGTCTTTATATCCCCACACATGCAGCACGACTTGTGTTTAAAGCATTTTACTGTGATTGCGAGCAGCTGCAGCTGATCAGTTGTAGCACTGAGGTCACAGCTGGTGAGCGTCCAGGCTGCTGGCGGCTCCGCAGGCGTGTGCCGCGTGCCCCATCCCTGGCAGGCGGCACAGGTGAGCAGCGTGTCCGCGGAGCTGTCAGTGCTGTCCATGGCTGGTTTCGGCGTGCATCGCCTGCCGCTGGCTCAGCGCTGCGCCGTCTGTGTGCAGGTAGGAGCCCTGCTCAGCCAAGTCTCTGCTAAATTACCCGCAGATGTTACACTTACATTTCCTTAAGGTTACAAGCCAAACCTGGTGATTGCTGAATGAGCCACAGCTCAGACTGCCTTTGCACGCTGGCTGTGCCGTTGTATGTCAGTCTCCTTCCATACGCACCGCTCAGTTCTGTTCCAGTTACCTGTCTCGACAAGGAGAAAAGCTGCCTGCACCAGTAAAAGCTTTTCCAGGGTGGTGTTGGCGTGGTGTCTGCGCCATGACCAGGAAGGTGCTTTCATGCAGGCTGGCACTTCCAAATGTCTCTGCAGAGGATCCAGAGGTGGCCCTTGCTGAACACAGACTTGTAAAGCACCTGGAACTGAGCAGCAGTGGAACAGCTGTGACATGAACTCTTCTTTGCAGCTGAAGGACAAGTGAATTTCAGCATGAGTTTGTAGCCTGGATTCGATTTTACAGCCACCAAACCAAGTCATTTCTCTCAGCATTACACTTTTTGAAGAGTAGCCCCGTGGGAAGTGAGCAGGCCCCGGTGTAACGCAGAGGGGTGCGAGGTCCCCCCAGGGCTGCGTGCTCTGCACAGCCTCATCCTCACCCTCATTCTCAGCCTCATCCTCAGCCTCATCCTCAGCCTCATCCTCAGCCTCACCCTCAGCCTCATCCTCAGCCTCATCCTCAGCCTCAGCCTCAGCCTCAGCCTCAGCCTCAGCCTCATTCTCAGCCTCAGCCTCAGCCTCATCCTCAGCCTCACCCTCAGCCTCACCCTCAGCTTCAGCCTCAGCCTCACCCTCATCCTCAGCCTCACCCTCATCCTCAGCCTCAGCCTCACCCTCATCCTCACCCTCATTCTCAGCCTCATCCTCACCCTCATTCTCAGCCTCACCCTCATCCTCATCCTCACCCTCAGCCTCACCCTCATCCTCATCCTCACCCTCAGCCTCATCCTCGTTCTCAGCCTCACCCTCACCCTCACCCTCACCCTCACCCTCATCCTCATCCATCCTCCACCACCCTGCGCAGCCGTTCCCGAGGGAGGCGGGTTTGTGGCAGCCCCGTTCCCTGCCCCAGGCTGTCGGTCCAGCCGCTGGCACAGGCCGGTGCCAGCTGGGCACTGCGGGTAACGCTGGAGCCTGCAGTGCATCCCTGTGGCTGATGTTCCCCCGCGGTGCCATCGCCGTGTCCTGTGCCGGGTGACGGGCTCTGCAGCGCCACTGTGCACCCATGAACAGCGCAGGAGCCGTGATCACCTGCATCCTCACGATTACAGTCCTCCAGCTTCACCTCAAAACAACTATTTCTGCCTACTTTTGAATCATAACCAGGTGTAAATATTCAATAATTATCTTATTTCTGATGTAGAAGCAGTCAAATCTAGCTTCTGACACACTGAAACTGCTTGCTTTAATCGTTACAAATACTTTTACTTAAAATTATCTTATGCCATCACTTGATCAGATGCCGTCTGTCAGCGACCCTTTGTATTTCCCAGAATGGACAACCCTTACCCTGACAAGCACTAAATCCAGTGACGTTCAATGCTATGCACTGGAAAAAAAAGCCCTTCAGAAATAAATGAATAAAATATGGTTACTGAGCTTTTATTAGAAAAATTTCCAGGTGCAGATATGTGTTTTCCAGAGTGCCTGAGATTGTTTTAGTGTTGCTGTTCTCGAGGATTTGTAGCAAGGTTGATTTACAGAAAAGACAATGTGCACTTACAGAAGGAGTAGGACATGATTTAATTTATGCTAAGCATATAGATGTAGGAGCAAATCAGAACAGAAAGGATATCACAGACTAATCTCTTCAGTGAAATTCTACTGCTTTAAGCTACTCAAGCACTGCAGAAGTTAGAGGTGTCTGCTCTAACACAGCTAGTTCGCATGACTCTTGCCCTGCACAAAGCTGGCTCGTTTGGTCCCAGGACGCACACCTGTCCCGGGCTCCATCCACCTGTGGCACTTCAACGTTACGTGGTGGAACTCGGGGTCCCACAGCTGGTCCCACGGGGCAGCGGGCAGCAGCAGAGGCCTCGCGGCGCTGGGGAGCAGCTCTGCCGCTCTCAGAAGCGCTCCCCTCGGCAGCTCTGCCTTCCCCATGTCCCCATGCGTCTGTCCCTGCAGAAGGGCAGCGGCTCCGGGGCTGTGTGGGGACACGGGGTGCCCGCCGTGGGGGTGCAGATGGGGACCCTCCTCCCCAGGCACAGAGGACGGCAGTGTCCCCAGGGGATGGCGGTGCCCCAGGGACCCGTCCCCACCTGTCCCTTGCAGGGGGCAGGGCACAGACCCTGGCCCCGCAGGACAGCGCTCGCTGAGCTGCCGCCGGTGCACAACAGCTGGTGCAAGCGCAAACAGTGACGCTGGCACCCTCACCTCAGCATCAGGACCTGTCACTGAGCAGTTACAAAGTCCACAGTTATGAAGAACAGGGCTGGTGTGTGTGGAAGTGAAACTCAGCAGCTCATAAATCCACTCCATTAACAACAGACAGCTGCTCTGTTTGCTCTGCTGCACCTACGTGTTATTTCAAGATCCAGCACCCTGTATAAAATATCCCTGAACACGCCTCATGTTTGAGAGAACCCCAACGTGTACCAAGGAAAACGGCAATATAAACCAGAGACTTCGACTTTTTCTTTTCACCTTTGTCCCTACAGCCCCATTTGCTATGATCTGAGCGGCAGAGGAGCCTGCACGTTATGTGGAGTCGTTCTCAGCCCACTTGTGGCACGCAGGTTCCGCACGGAGCTCTTGCTGCGCTGCCGGCCGGGCGGCACGCTGAGCCGTGCGCTAATTCTGCCCCTAGCACGGTGCCATTCCGGTGCAGCTCGTGACAGCAACCGAGGGGCTGGTTTTGTCCAGCGTCGTTCAGATCCGCAACATGATTTGAGAATATTTAGAGAATAATAATTAATCTTTGGGATAAGAAAGTCAGCATCAATTGGTTTATATGGGATACAAATATGAATGCCAACATTGCAGAAGGAAAATGTTATGAGTAGTCAAAGTATAGACACTACAAAAAAATAAATAGCAGTTTGTTCTTTTAGTGTTTGTCCCTCACCAAATATGGATTAGCAGAGAATTTTGCCCTTTTTAAATGTAAGCCACACTGACTATTATTATAGAAGCCAAACAACTGCACACCTCCCAAATTATGTTTGTAACTTCTGCTTTTAACCTTTTTGCAGAGTACAAGATGTGCAGCCTTCCAACACTTTGTGTTTCTCGTATTTATTCTCTTCCTATAGTTCTTTCCGTTATGAGGATTCAGCTCCGGATAGATCCATCTGGTCTGCTGTTCCAGTGCTGAAGGCCATCCACATATTTACTCCTGTACAGCTCGTAATCAGTCCCACCTTGAGAGCACTTCTTGAGAAATCCTACGACACAGTAGAGACTTCGTGTGCCGGGTATTTCATCACCGATGACACGCTGCGGTTCGTGGAGGAGGGCAGGACAATGGTTTATTGCGTGGTCCTGGGTCCGGTGCCAGGCGGGACAGCACCCGGCAAATCCCGCACGTGGGAGCCACGTTCCGAGCAGCGGCGGTCGGGAAGGGCTGGGCCGGCAGCATTGGGAAGCTGCAGCGCCATTTATTGATTCAGTTTAAATACGGCCCAAACGATGATTTATTCAGACGCAGCAATAGCTGCAGCAGCTCCACGCTGGTGTTCAGCTGTCCTGGATGCAGGAGCTGCGGCCCCACGCGGCACCAGCACCGCCGCGCTCACCGTGCGGGTACCGGGCTCGGCAGCGGCAGTGCATGATCGTGTGACACTCACCTGGGTCTGCTCCGAACCTCCCAAGTCTGAACCTCCTCAGACTGGAGGAAACTAGCGAGGCTGCTGATGTCCAGGGACGTGCAGCACCGTGGCTGTCGGGTGCTGGCTCCTCAGGATAAGCAGCCAAAACCTTGGTTTTTTACCCCATCCTCTGTAAGGCACTGTGTGAAACTGGTGTTCCATCTCCACACCTTTTGCTGGCACAGAAGTGAAAAGGTACTCAAAGAGGACGGGCATTGTAGCGGCAGAGGAAGCACACGTGGCCCCAGCCCGGGCTGGCGTGGCGGCAGCAGGAGGGCACGGGGCACAGGGACAGCGGGGCCCGCGGGGCCGGAGCTCGCGGCCGCTCGCACCGAGCACCCCATCTCCGTGCCCTGCACACATCCATCTCAATTACTTACAGCTCGGTTTGTGTCACTGGTTGATGGTGATGACCTGGGTTTGTTTCCTTATTGCTCAAGTTTAGTCTCTATTGTCACAAAGTCGTCGTGATGTATATGAAGGTGTGACATGGAAACTTGTGTAAATGTATGGAACAGGTTAGAGAAAGCAAGATATAAATAGCTAAGCACTGACTATCCTTCTGCATAACCATCTCCCAGAGTACAGTAACGATCCTGGAGACAATTTGTCAATTATAGCATTTCTTGCAGCTCTTGTATAGAGTAGAAAGTTGAGCACTTGCAGCTGAAAGAGCACACAACGAGGGGCTGAGGGGCAAGAACCGCCGGGCTCCGCTCTGTGGTATCAATCCTGCATTAAATGGTAACAAAAAACCAAAAGACCACAGCATCACAGGATTAGTGTGAAAAAACAGGAGAAAGCGCAGCTGGATGAGCATGAATGCACCCATAAAATAGGTATTGCAATATATGCAATTGCACATATTGGTTTCAAAAAGTTGTATTTACTATATTGCCAACTTATACCTGGTAGAATAACTCACCACCCAGGGAGGGTCAACCAGCTGCCGTGAGCCCCGGGGGATCGGGAGCTGTGTCGCTGCGGGCGCTGCGCGGGGACACCGGGGACACCGGGGACAGCAGGAACACGTGGGTCGGGGGCCGTGGGGCTGCCGCGGCCCCTGCTCCGGGCTCGGTCACAGCGGGCTGCGTACGTGTTGATCGCAGATTTCCCGGTTCCATAAGCAAACAGTTCATGCACAGACCTCACATGGGGAAGCGATTCATATATAATTTAAGCCACTTAACGTTTCTCAGAATTTGATTTCTTTTAAACAAGGGATATGATGTAATTTGGGCGTGTGTCCATGTGATTAGGCCCATTTTGCTGGCTCCATGAGGCTTCTAACCCTCGGCTGCCCGAGACAAACTATCACATACCTGGGAAAACAAAGCCTGTTCTTCTTCTGTGCACAGATTTTTCTAGAAAACTGGTTTTCCTCCAACTGTTAAGCAAATGTTGGACACGGGGTGGCAAAGCCCAGCAGTGGGACACGGTGACAAGGACAAGGGCAGGCTCTGCATGCTCCTCGTGTGTGAGGGTGGCTGGAAGGAGACCAGGTCTCGGGACACTGCCCTGCAGCTGCTGCCAAGGAAGAGCTGCAGAGCCACAGAGCCGGGTCTGGCTCAGAGCCGGGCCCAGCACAGAGCCCAGCCCAGCACAGAGCCTGGCCCAGCACAGAGCCCAGCCTAGCACAGAGCCCAGCCTAGCACAGAGCCTGGCCCAGCACAGAGCCCGGCCCAGCACAGAGCCTGGCCTAGCACAGACCCCAGCCTAGCACAGAGCCCGGCCTAGCACAGAGCCCAGCCTAGCACAGAGCCCGGCCCAGCATAGAGCCCAGCCCAGCACAGAGCCTGGCCCAGCACAGAGCCCAGCCTAGCACAGAGCCCAGCCCAGCACAGAGCCCAGCCTAGCACAGAGCCCGGCCCAGCACAGAGCCCAGCCCAGCACAGAGCCTGGCCCAGCACAGAGCCTGGCCTAGCACAGAGCCCAGCCTAGCACAGAGCCTGGCTCAGCACAGGGTCCAGCCCAGCACAGAGCGCAGCCTAGCACAGAGCCCAGCCTAGCACAGAGCCCGGCCCAGCACAGAGCCCGGCCCAGCACAGAGCCCGGCCCAGCACAGGGTCTGGCCCAGCACAGAGCCCAACCCAGCACAGAGCCTGGCCCAGCACAGAGCCCGGCCCAGCACAGAGCCCAGCCCAGCACAGAGCCGGGTCTGTCGCAGAGCCGCCAAAGCACAGGCTGTTCCCTGAGGCTGCTCCTCTCCATCCCTTCCTGATCTGCCCCTGGGCTGGTACAAAACCACAAAAGCTATCTGTGGGACGCAGTTCACACCAGCGATGGTGTTTAGGGTACACCCACAGGTCACGCAGCACTTGCATTTACACCCCGTTTGCTCCCGGTCCTGGGATGGGGAGGGCGTTGGGGAACAGAACTTCTTTACACGAGGAGTAATAGTGTCAATATCAGTGCTGTAGAAACTCTGTTACCTAATCACCCAACATTAAAGAAATAGATTAGTATGGTGTCTGCTCTCCCAGGACCACAGATATTTTTATGGGATATGGCATTATAATAAAAATTCCCTAGACTTCAGCTTAATCTAGAAAACTCATTAAATAGATTCAATACGCTATGGAATTCTCTATAGAACTGTTATTGTTAAGTGTGTACCATATTTCTCTGCCTTCTTTGCCCAACCATTTTCATTTGGTAGGATATTTTACACTGTGGATGAGGTAGAAGACTCAGACCTGATGCAGGCTTTGAAGATCGCTGACCTCTGTGCTTTACTGTGTGGGAAGATGGGAGGAAAAGGCCCATGATTTATAAATTACCTCCCCGCAGAAGATGAGCTTGGTGTGAACAGAAAATCAGGACTAAGCCGTAACTTGATGAGGTTTCAGGTTCTCAGCCACAGCTGTGTTACAAAAGACAAACCTGACCAGCGCCAGGGTGATCACCAGGGTGATCCCCGTTTTTGGAGCCGTCCTTGCGGGAGCTGCTCTGCGGAACAGCCCCCTTGAGACGCGAGGACAGTGCTGCAGGACCTGGGGCTCGGCACAAATCTCGCTGTCTTTCTGCAGGACGTGCCCTTCTAAAGCACAATCTTGCTCACTCAGGTACTATCGTACCCCCTATGGATGTTAAAATACTGCACACAAGAAGATAATGCTTCATAACCTGTATTTTTTCCAGCAGAAAGCAACTGAAATGGCAGCAGTTAATCCCCTCGCTAATTGCAGTTAAGCACCAAGAGGGAATTGGTCCTGAAATAGTAGTGGCAACTCTTTAAAAGGTGCTTTGATTCCCCTGTTTTTAAAGCTACTGATGAAAACTTATTTGTTTTGAGCACTTCAGCTTTAAGGCATTGTTTGTAGTATGATTCAGTCAACTAGAGGTGCATTTGGATTTGCGATGTTTTCAGGCTATACTTCCAAGCACAGGAATTACTCTAATACTGTAAGTAGCAATGAGTTCAGGTTTGGGAGGTTTTTAGGGTTGTACAATTTTTCTGAAGGCAAATCTAGTTGTCCCGCAAGACAGCATCCTTGTTTTCAAGCAGCACACAGGAGTAACAGCTTAAAACCGCGTTCGAATAAACTCTCCCCCTCTCAGCCAAAGAGCAGCGCGTTGAATGAAGCGGCTGCACGGCTCCCCCGCGCCTCGGACAGCACTCGTGTTTAAATACGGTGTGTGGCAGCAGTGTGTGCGCACCAGTGAGCACAAACCACCCTGGTGTTTGGTACCAGTGTGTGTGCACCAGTGAGCACAAACCACCCTGGTGTTTGGTACCAGTGTGTGTGCACCAGTGAGCACAAACCACCCTGGTGTTTGGTACCAGTGTGTGCGCACCAGTGAGCACAAACCACCCTGGTGTTTGGTACCAGTGTGTGTGCACCAGTGAGCACAAACCACCCTGGTGTTTGGTACCAGTGTGTGTGCACCAGTGAGCACAAACCACCCTGGTGTTTGGTACCAGTGTGTGCGCACCAGTGAGCACAAACCACCCTGGTGTTTGGTACCAGTGTGTGCGCACCAGTGAAGCACAAACCACCCTGGTGTTTGGTACCAGTGTGTGTGCACCAGTGAGCACAAACCACCCTGGTGTTTGGTACCAGTGTGTGTGCACCAGAGAAGCACAAACCACCCTGGTGTTTGGTACCAGTGTGTGTGCACCAGTGAAGCACAAACCACCCTGGTGTTTGGTACCAGTGTGTGTGCACCAGAGAAGCACAAACCACCCTGGTGTTTGGTACCAGTGTGTGCGCACCAGTGAGCACAAACCACCCTGGTGTTTGGTACCAGTGTGTGTGCACCAGTGAGCACAAACCACCCTGGTGTTTGGTACCAGTGTGTGTGCACCAGTGAGTACAAACCACCCTGGTGTTTGGTACCAGTGTGTGTGCACCAGAGAAGCACAAACCACCCTGGTGTTTGGTACCAGTGTGTGTGCACCAGAGAAGCACAAACCACCCTGGTGTTTGGTACCAGTGTGTGTGCACCAGAGAAGCACAAACCACCCTGGTGTTTGGTACCAGTGTGTGTGCACCAGAGAAGCACAAACCACCCTGGTGTTTGGTACCAGTGTGTGTGCACCAGAGAAGCACAAATCACCCTGGTGTTTGGTACCAGTGTGTGTGCACCAGTGAGCACAAACCACCCTGGTGTTTGGTACCAGTGTGTGTGCACCAGAGAAGCACAAACCACCCTGGTGTTTGGTACCAGTGTGTGTGCACCAGTGAAGCACAAACCACCCTGGTGTTTGGTACCAGTGTGTGTGCACCAGAGAAGCACAAACCACCCTGGTGTTTGGTACCAGTGTGTGCGCACCAGTGAGCACAAACCACCCTGGTGTTTGGTACCAGTGTGTGTGCACCAGTGAGCACAAACCACCCTGGTGTTTGGTACCAGTGTGTGTGCACCAGTGAGCACAAACCACCCTGGTGTTTGGTACCAGTGTGTGTGCACCAGAGAAGCACAAACCACCCTGGTGTTTGGTACCAGTGTGTGTGCACCAGTGAGCACAAACCACCCTGGTGTTTGGTACCAGTGTGTGTGCACCAGAGAAGCACAAACCACCCCGGTTCCAGAGGGCGGGAGAACAGGGAGGCGAGGGCCGCGGCTCCTCCTTCCACCAAGTCATGGAAAAACCGTGTAAGAACTCCAGCGTCTGAATAAATACATGCCCTATGACCTTAATCCCCATGGAACCGAAACCATCCAGAGTCAGATAAAAATAGTAAACCCTTTACGTTGCCGAGGGAGAGGAGCACAGCTCGCGGCTAATTAGCTGAGCCCCGTTAATAGCACGGGGTGGGCAGCTGAGGCCGGACGTGCGTGACAAGGGGCTCCTGATGTTAAACGCGTGGAGCGACGAACGCCAGGGCAGCACGAGCTGTGGCCGGGCCAGGGGCCTCTGGGGCTCCAGCCCCCACGCACCGGGTGACAGGCTTTGGGGGACGCCCACCAGAGCGGCTGCTGTTGACTGCAGCTGCTGTTCCAGCCCCAAAACCTCCTCCCAACACGATTACAGACCTGCCCGAGCGCTGGCTTGTGCGGAAACCTCAGCGTGGCAGCAAGGATCCCTCTGAAAACAAATAACGACAGAGTCAGAGTGATCCTGGCAGCAAATGTCAATGAACTGTCCAGGTTCAGCTGTACCGTTTATTTAAAGTACTACAGCTGAACAGAGTGCCAAAGATTAACTATTTATTCAAGCCATACTGGAGACAATAGGTTGCTTCAAACAGTACTTGCAAATGTTTGTTGTAATTCTGAACGACTGTTTCATTAGTCAGCATTGGTTTTTCCGTTTATCCCCTGTTTGCAAACATTCACATCAGCTGAGTCTTATATGGCGAGCCTTTTATTCACACTCTACCTGCATACATATGCAAAGGTTGATATTTGTGCACACCCAGGAATCCTGTATAAATTACATTTTCTATTCGATATTTTAGACTTTTCCAGCCAAAGAATAATTCCCTCGCCAGAGAGCAGAAACTACACCAGTGCGCCCCAATGGCCCACCATGGTTTGGGAGCCGATAATCGACGAGGTCGCTTTGATGAGGTCGCTTTCCTCAGCTGCGGACACCCGGTCAGCTCCGGCTGCTCCAACCACCCAGCGTAATGCAGCGGGTTGGGCCAGAGTCATTTCCCCCAGCAATCGGGGCTGGAGTTTTGGCTGAAGTATTTACCTATTAATGTTCCGGGGTGAGAAATCAGTTTGTCATAGATTTCACTTCTGGTGCATTTACATCACATTTCTGCAAAACTGCTGCAGATATTTGTTTCTGGAATGACCCGACAAGCCATCAGAACAATTTGCCCACTGTTGGAAAGGAAGGCTGCTGTGCTCAGCGGTGCTTTGAAGGCTGGGACCACTTTCTGCACAGTGGCAGTGAGTGTTGCAGGAGCCGTGAGCCAGAGCAGCAGCCTTGCTCCAGAGACCACAGGGAAACTCCAGAGCAACAGCTGCAGCTCACACCCACAGCACCTGCCGTGTCGAATGCATTTTCCAGCCCCAAACCAGGCCAGGGTGCGCCGTGCGCTGCACACGGCGCCCTGTTCCCAGCCAGGAGGCACCAGCCTGAGGTGCGGACCCCGCAGCCTTTCGGGGTGCCTGGGTGGAAAGACATTTTTGGAACACGCCGGGTTTCTTTAGCAAACGCTGCTTTTGTGGTTGCCACAGTGCACAATGGCCTGGGGACCAGCTGCAATGCCTCCATGGCATCGCCACCCCAAGACACTGGTACCCTTTTTGTGCTTTGTTCTTTAAAGGCATATTTGAAAGCATCACTTATCTCTGTGGCACAAAACAAGAAACCCGTATTTAACCAATGTCTTACGTAGTGCACATTTACAGACCAAACCCCACGACTGGCTAGTAGTTACAAAACCAGAGAATTTTCTCAGATTACTGTGTTTCACGCTGTTACTAAGATTGAGGTGACGCTCTGTGAAAAGAGCTGCCGAAGAGCAGAGTTAATTTCATACACCTTGAGCCTTAAAAGCTGAGTAATTCTTGCCTGAGCTGCGAACAGCACCAGCCTCGCGGGCTGAGCGAGGTGGCGCCGCTTGCTCGTGCGCTGTGGGACGCAGGACGGCCGCGAGGCGCCGAGCCGCGGTGGTGTCACAGCCGGCGTGTTCGGGACAGTGGCACGTGCCGGGTGGCTGAGGGACACGGCGCACGGGGGCGGCACGGGGGCTGCAGGGCGCACCCAGCACAGCTCCCAGGGGCTGCTGGGGATGGGGGCAGCAGAAACCAGCCCCCTGGAGACAGCAATCCCGTTGCTTATCCCTCAGCTCCTCTGCCGTGTGCTGCCACCCCGCACCGCGCGCTCCCGTCACCGCCGCGCTCCCAGGGCTTGCTCACGCTGCGGGGATGGGGAGGTGTGAGGTGCCATCGCCGCCTCCTAGCGCTACGTGATAATTTGCTGTTCAGGCACGGAGACTTCCACGGCCCACAGCTGTCTCACCATTCTAGCGCTGCTTTGCCTCCCTCCCACTTCTCTTTTATCACTTTGCATGAAGAGCAGACCTCAGACAGCAAGGAAAAGCCACCCTTTGCTTCACAGATTGCACGTTAAAAGCCACATCTGAGCAGTCAGACCCTGGTGACGAGGTCTCTCTCACAGGCTGGCAAGACGGAAGGCAAAGACACTGAGCCGATATCCCCCCACACGGCACAAGGGCTCTCGAGGTGACACAAAGCAAACAGAGGTGACCCCGGAGCCTTTCAGCGCTCCCCAGGCCTGGAGCCCACTCCTCCTCGGGACGGGCAGCTCCACGACAGCGCCCGGAGCTGAGCACGGAGGGGCAGCGAGGACAGAGGCCTGGAGCACGGCAGGAGCACAGCTGAAACCCAGACAGGGGCTCTCCAGCCTGCCTGTGTCCTCAACCCCCCCAGAAGCACACCAGCCACAGGCTGTTAGAGGTGGCACCAGCTTCACCCACCTCCCAGCGCACCCGGTAGCCCCCCGTGCCTCACACACCCCATGAGCCCTCACCCAGCTTCCTCGCTTGCTCGGCTTTGGCTTTGTGTTCTTGTCCTTCTCCCCCATCCCACCCTCACTTAAGTAATCTCTCACCACCTGTCTCCTCGGGGCACCCAGCTTGGTGCCTTACAGCTGCTCTTTAATTAGCACCTGAATTAACTCCTCCTTTGCCTGTCTGCTCTGTGTCTCCCATGGGGAAGCCTCTGGTCAATGACCATGGTTGTAGCGGCAGTACCGGTGAGCAGTGTGTGCCTTTGCAACGCGATTTTTGGGATCCTTCAGCAGCTGAACCAAACCCAGCCTGAACATCACAGCCACGTATCTGCACTTTAGCAAGGGAGTACGAGTGCTGGGAATTGCCATCCCATGCCAGTTCAACACTTGTATTGAGATTTCCCATATGGTTGTGTTGGTAGAGAATAAGGGAACATGCCAAAGTGAAAACGTATGTCTTATTGAGTTTCAGGTCCTCTAAAGAGTTAACTTTCTCTCCCTCGTTCTCTTCCTGTATAGAGCAGGTTTATACAGAGTAAAAGCTTTTCCCTTCTAGTGATAGTAGCTGGGAATCACATTGCTGGTAAGACAAGTTCTGAAATAAAGTGTGCGATCCTTATTCACAACTACAGCCTGGCCAAAACCACGCAATAAATGCTGCACAGCTGTTCGGTGAGGTGCAAGTGCAAAGCAGCTCCCTGCCAACAGCGCTTTCCGCCTCAGAACACCTCAAACGCTACAGCAGCAGTACAATTAACAAATCAAAACTGTAAATTGCTTTTAGAAGTTGATTCCTCCTGTGCAGGAGGAGCCGCATGCAACACGTGCTCACAAGTCTCCAAGGAGAAGGTGGTGAGGAGCTGGGGTCACCACGATGGCTGTGGGGCCCCGATGGGGACACTGCCCGCAGAGGGGTCAGAGGGGACACTGCCCGCAGAGGGGTTGGTGGGGACACTGCCCACAGAGGGGCTGGTGGGGACACTGCCCGCAGAGGGGCTGGTGGGGACACTGCCCACAGAGGGGCCGGTGGGGACACTGCCCACAGAGGGGCCGGTGGGGACACTGCCTGCAGAGGGGTCAGAGGGGACACTGCCCACAGAGGGGCCGGTGGGGACACTGCCCGCAGAGGGGCTGGTGGGGACACTGCCCACAGAGGGGCCGGTGGGGACACTGCCCGCAGAGGGGCCGGTGGGGACACTGCCTGCAGAGGGGTCAGAGGGGACACTGCCCACAGAGGGGCCGGTGGGGACACTGCCCGCAGAGGGGCCGGTGGGGACACTGCCCACAGAGGGGCTGGTGGGGACACTGCCCGCAGAGGGGTCAGAGGGGACACTGCCCACAGAGGGGTCAGAGGGGACACTGCCCACAGAGGGGCCGGTGGGAGCCAGGACAGCCGCAGCCCTTCCGTCCCTCGGCTCCCGGGCACCAGAGCGGGCAGCCAGGACGGGAAGGACAAGAGATGCAGGCACTCCAGGGGAATGGTGCAGGGCATTTTCAGTGAATATTTCCTCACTCCTGCCCTCTCTCAAGAAGCTCTCAGAAGAAACAACTCCCTATGACTTTATTTGCAGAGATGTATTTCAATTGCTATATGGCACATTATTGCTTACTGCCCTTCTTGTAGCCAAAATTATGTTTTTGTTTTTAAAGAAACACCTCTGTTTTTCTTTTTCGGTAGCTGTCAGAAGATAGATAACCAGGTGAAAAATATCCTCTTGATCCCGATGTTTTGTTTTTCCAGGAAGCCTGGTAGATGAAAGTTAATCTGAGATTAATATCCAACACTTTGTATAGGAAGTCTACAAGACACCATGTTAATCAGTTCAGTGCCCTCAGTAGATGTGGATCTGGCCTCCAGCACGGGCTGCTGGCACTCGCCGTGTCCCAGGTGAGCACTGTGGGGAAGTACGGCCAGGGTGAGGCCTGGACACGATCTAATGCAGCATTCGAAATGAAAGTTCCCTTAACTGTAAACACAGTCATGTAGGAACAGCTTTTCTGCAGCCGGCACGGTTTGCTCCGTGGGTTCAGCGCCAGGTCCCAGCCCTGCCTGGCTGGGGGATCCCACGGTCCCAGCTTCAGAACTGACGAAGGGCTGGGGGCTCTGGGCCGTGCCCCCAGGCTCCGCAGGCTCAGCGCCCGCGACACTTTGGTCCCGTCTTGGGGAACGAAGAATAAACAACGGATGGGCATCTGCCGCCTCTTTTTCTGACACACCTGACTTTTTGGCCTCTTTTTGGCTAATTTGGTGTTCTTCCTCCAGAGCTGTGTGAGAGCGAGGAAAAGACACGAGACAGAGACCACCTCCCGGCTCTCATTCTCCTCTTATGTAAGCCTGTTAAAAACAGTAATAGCCCCATTAAAGTGAATAGATTTGTATCAGAATAAAAACAGTGTGAGCAGCAAGAGAATTGGCTGCTTTGGGTAGAAACTCATGAAAGTCATTTGAAGGCTCTCTGGGAGAATAATTAGAAACATGAAGTCCTGGGATGTCTTCCTTCCTTTTAAATCCAAAACTGCTTTTAAGAGCTGCTGCCAGCTTGAGAAGTGCTTATTAAAAGAGGAACAATACAGACTACCAACTTTTTCTGCAAACAGTGGGCTTTGGGCCTTTATTTATTAGGTTTTTTATGTTTTTTTTTTTTTATTTTCTTGTTTTTTCTTTCTTTCCCTGTGCATGATTGCTGGACAAAAGATCCATTTAATCAATAGGGAACACGACAGAGTGACTCTGGAACACAAGGGGACATCAAACGAGTGAACGGGAAGTAGCCCTCTAATCTCCCCTGGCAGTTTTGGTGGAGGGGAGCTAGGTGTGCTCTGCAGCACCGCCGGCTGCTTCTGGAGCTCACACCGTCCCGCTAAGCACGGGCAGCACTGAAGAGTATGTGAGAGAGCCTGGCAAGAGCTTGTTCCTGTTATGTTATCTAGGGACAATAAATCAAGCATAGAGAGGAAACCTAATTCATCCAAGATGTTATTTTCAAAAGCTTCTCTGCCTTGATAAACAGTATTTCCCTTTGGGAAGAGTGATAGGGAAGGAAGCACAAAGAGCAGCTACTGGCTGTGTCTCTGCAGGGTGCTCAGCCAGCAGCGCGATGGACGCACTGGGAGCTGTTAGAGGCGGCCAAGACTGACGTTTGTCCATGTCAGGAATCCAGCTTCTTCCCCGCTCCCGTGGGCCCGCGCAGCAGCGCGGCCGTGGGCCTGAGCTCCTCCCGGGGCCCGCGGGGCCGCTCTGCCTCCGCCCCACACAGGGCCATGGTGAGGTTTTAGAGAAACGCTCCAAGTTGGAAGGTGTTTCTTTTTTCAGCCTTTAACTCTGAGGTTTCTCAGGATCCTGGAGATGGTGCATTTGGCTTTCTGGAACCACGTGCAAGATCAGAAATCCTGCATTCATGGAGTTTACAATTCTGCAGTGGTACTGGTGAAGTAAGAGCAGCCGTGTCCTCCTGCACACGGCATAAGTGCTACAGCTACGTGCTCCAGCTCTGTCGGTGACCGTTCATGACGTGGATCCCCTTCGGGTGTTCTATGCACTAAGCATGGAGCATGGCTACAGCATCACCACCTGGGAGCAGCTCCCGGCTTGTGACCTCTCAGGAATCCCTGTGGCCCACAATCAGCAACTAAGATGTAAATCATGTGCTATGTCAGCTCCAACAGACAACACAGAATGGGAGAAAATACAAGAAGAGGGGAAAGCCTGTTGGAACTGGAGGCAACTGTTGCTCTTACTGTGAAGAGCCATAATAAACTGGCTGGTCCGCCGTTTGCAGAAAGCAGACACAGCACAAGGCACTTGGAGGTCTGCTCTGGGGCTACTAGTTACTGCTGCCACGCTGCATCTTCTCAGCATGATCATCTGTTCACATTTTTATTGGAAGATGATGACAAAAGTGATGTTTGAATGTTTGAAGACTTCTGGATACAAACTGTGCCTCTTTCCCTGGTGTAACAGCCCCTCTGGCATCTGAGTAACACGAGGTGTCTGGGGACAGCACGGTTTGTCTCACTCCCATCAAAGGCCAGCCCCCGAGACCTGAAAAACTGGAGACATGAAGTGCCAGTGCGGTCGGTTCCTCCTCCGGCACAGAAGGAGCTGTAGGGCACGGTCTGGACGGGAGACGGGGGATGGCAGCACCGCCGCGGCTGCTCGCACCGCACGGGGCACGGGCAGCTCCCGGAGACGTGCCGGCAGCGCGTGCCCGCAGTGCACCACCAAAAAGGTGCTGGGAGTTCATTCTGGGCTCCTTTGCGGAACAATCAGCTTCACCATCGTGCAGTCGTGGCAGGGGGCACAGGCAGAGCAGGAAGGGCAGAGCCGACAGCGGCTCGAACAGGTGACCTGGTGAATAAGGGCATGGAAAACTATTTTCATGTTGTTCAAACGTTTGATGATGCACATCGTGTGGCAGAGACGTGCAGCGGCAGCCGGAGCAAAGCTGGGAGGCTTTGCAGCCTCTCCCTGGGAGGCAGAGGAAATGTCATGTTGTCCTTAGCTTGGAAGTGAAAAGGTTACACTGAATTAGGAAAGCAGCACTGCCTGAACGACTTCTTCCCCCCCTAAGTCCAACCAAATGTCAGGAGCCCGTCCAGCACAGGGAGGGAGGTGGCGGGGCTGGAGGGGGGCCAGGGGCAGGGGTTGCTGGGCTGGGACACGGACCCCCAGGTGCCGGCAGAGCCGGGGCTGGCGGGGGCACCCGTGTTGGGCGGGGAAACCCGCGCTTGGAGGTCTGCCTCCAGCTGATAGAGAGCAGCGCAACCCATGGAAACTGTTCGTCAGAGAGGAAAGCCAAAGGAAATAATGAGTCACGACTTGGCAGCCGAGACGTGCCATCGCAGCCCTCCGCCTCCCCGCAGAACCGGGCACAGCGGCGCGGACGTGCGCTCCTGTCCCTGTCCCTGCTGGCTGCGGGAGCTGCCATTGGCACCGCGCGGCACTGCGGGACGCCGGGCACGGCTGGAACAACACGGGCACAGCTGCAACACGGGCACGGCTGGAACACGGGCACAGCTGCAACACGGGCACAGTGCTGCTCCAAAACGTCTCCCACCCACCAAGCACGTTGCAGACTGTCACTGGTCGCTGTGACCTATGGTGGTTTCAGCTTTACTGTGATTTCTAGTAAGACAGAAATTAACCCCAGCCTGTGGCACTGGGACAGGGTGACCTGGTGTTGTCCTTGTGACACTGCCTGATTCAGGACTAGCACCAGACCGTTTTCCTGGGTGAAGTCTAACAAAATTCCTTTTCCTGGATGTACTAATACATCACGGAGCTTGTTGATGTCAGGAGTCGGACAGAGGGTAAACCATCCCAAAGAGGGAGTGTGAGGTGGCCCCCCCTGCAGAGCTGCACCCGTGCTCCCGCGGTCGCAGCAGCAGCTCCCTGCGAAGAGTCACAGCTGCACGGGAGCTGAGCGGTACCACGGCTGTCACGGCTCTTTAACACGGACAGTCTTCAGCACCAAATATTTTTAACTTCTGAAAAAGATATTCTTAGTGTAACTATGATTTTTTTGACTTCTTCTATAATTGAGGTGAATTAAGTGTAATTGGAAGCATCTGCTCTTATTTTGGCACCTGATATAGCATGGTATTCTGCGTCTCCTGGAAGACACTCTCGTTCTCCAACTCCCACTAGATCCAGCTAAAAATAGTTGATCTAAATCACATTCTCTCAGGCAGAAGCGCTCTCCAGCTCTCGGGATTTGCCCCTCCATGCTAAACAGCGCCCGCCAGCTCTCTTGC
Organism: Columba livia; assembly: GCF_036013475.1. Lineage (NCBI taxonomy): Eukaryota > Metazoa > Chordata > Aves > Columbiformes > Columbidae > Columba > Columba livia. The sequence goes on from NC_088607.1 coordinate 667,780, forward strand.
CCTGGCAGGGTGGGGGCTCCATGGGGCCGGGAGGGTGCAGTGAAGGCCCAGCTGGTCCCAGCAGCAGGTGCCGTCACCAGTGCCTCGCCTGAGGAGCGGAGCTGGTCAGTAACTGGCAAACCTGTGTCACCAGGGGAGGGCACGAGACCCCGGCGTGAGGGACCAGTGTGTCCCAACGCACCCCAAACCGCTCCAGTGCCGCAGCCATGGCAGGCACCGAGCAGGGCAGTGACCCTTCTCCCGCCGCCGGGTCTCCGCGGCGCTGCCGGGGCAGCGGGAGCGCGCACAGGGAGCGCGGACGGGGCTCAGCAGCGCGTCCGAAGGCTGGCTCCACATCTGGTAGCTCATATTGATAGTAATGCCACAGGAACATGTTCATGTGCCTCAATCTGTAGCTGTATTTGGTGCTATCCATTTACAAATAAGTGCACATTTCAGGAATGGTTTTCAGATCTCAGTTAATCCTCTAGTTTTCAATACAACACTAAACAATACAATATATTATACAATATGATTCATCGAGCCTTATTTTGTTTAAAATTTATCACACTAGAACCAACAGCTATTATTATAATAATATTCTATCCAATTCTGCTTGTGACAAGTTTTCCTGGGAAGGCTCACAGCTCTCGGAGCATGACTTCTAACTGACTTTACATTCCAGGCAGGAAATGTCACTGTGACTGGGTCAAGATTGTGAGTACATGGAGAAATACAGACGAATAACTGGTAAGTATGATGTGCGTACAGCAGCCCAATGACCAGGAACTCGGAAAATTCAATTAAACCTGAAAACTAAAAACAAATAAAAATTGGAAGTCATAAGAAAGTCAGAGTATTTACATAGGATTCCTTTGTCTCATTGCACACTAATGCCAGGGGCTCTGTTTGGGAAAAGTAAGATTGCCAGCTAAGTTTCTTTCAGAAGCTGCTCTAGGTTATGACACAGTTAAACCACAAAATACCCAAGTCACCAAATGGCAATGTCTGACGATCTAAAAGATGACGATAGCCCAAATATGAAGGGTGGGGTTTTTGTTCATAGTAGGACAGTGTAACACGAGGGGCTGGGGGGCTCAGCTGCCCCAGTGCGGGGTCCTGCCCCGGTCCCTGCCCCCTGCCCGCTCTGACACCGCTCTCTTGCACTCATAAGGGCTATAAATACAGCTGGTACCCTATACAAATAAGGCATGCACTGAAAATATTTATGCACTGCATCCACTCACACGGTCCCCTGGATTCCAGCCCTGACAACAGTAAAACTACCGTTACTCCATCACAGGGACGGGAAGGTTCTGGTGTGAAGGTCGGTTTATCTGTCTGGGAGGTTAAGGAAATCGCCCTTCTGCAAGCCCGCAGCGCTGGCAGCTGAACCTGCCGCTTTAAGGAAACGTCCTCTAAAACAAGGCAAGGTTTACTGGGTTTTATGCTGTTGCACTTTTGGGCTGTTCAGAACTCTCCTAGGAATCCTTTTAATATTCCCATCAAATTGAAATATGAGTTATGTAATCATAATTAGAGCACCATACTCTTGATAACATTCGCTTAATTTCTTTAAAGACTGTTTACTTCCTGACTTGTACCTAGAGAAAACTTACAACCCAAACAAACAGTTCCCTTCTCCCCACTAATGCACAAACCAAAACAAACAGCTAATTGCTCAGAAGTTATTAAAGCAGCCCTTACAATAGCCGTGTTTGCATAGAGCCGCTCTGCAGTAACCACGACCTGACGGGAAGGTCTGTCACAGGACGTTTCCCACGGTGAGTGTCACTGGCGCCCTTGCGGGAAGAGGAGCCGAGAGGGAATGTGGTGTTGTTCTCTCTGTCTGTGAGAGCGGGACACGTGGAACTGGGCAAGGGCTGGATGCAGCAGCCCCCTCGTACCTCAGCCCCTTCCCTGGGTGAATCACTAACAGCTTACAAACGAAAGCCCTCCTCCAGCCCCCAGCACATCCCTGCGGGCACGGAGCAGCTCCCGGGGCAGCGCGGGGGCTCTGGTGCCGCGGGACAGGGCGGGCGCCGTGGGCGCAGCAGGGGGGGGCTCAGGGGCTTATAAAGAAACACTTTCCCCCAGGCCCCAGACAGAGCTGCTCGGCCCAGAGAGGTCTGCAGGTCCATCCTCTGCCGCTTCACCTGCTGGATAAAGACCCCAGCTGCGCCGGCATGGAGCAGGGGCCGGGCTGCCCATCTTCGGGGGACTGTGCCCACCTGAACTGCCCTGGATCCTGGTGTCCAGCCACCCACCTCAGGGGCTCTGTGCCCCCCTGAACTGCCCGTGATCCTGGTGTCCATCCAGAGCGAGCTGGGATGTCGATGGCACAAGCTGACATGGAGCTGTTCTGTTCTGTCATTTCTGGTCTCATTGCAAGACACGAGTGTCGGTGCTTGGGTTCCCGGCCCAGCACACACCGGCGCACACCCTGGCTGTCAGCACCTGGGAGAGAAATACCGAGTCACAACCTTAAAGCAATTCAAAAGCACAAAGCCAAAGGGCAGTTTGGAACAAGCACTAAAACTGAGGTAGTGTTGCGGGCTGTAAGCAACTTCGCGTGGTTGTTGAGGAATGTGGCTGAGTTGCTGCTGGGTTCCCATGAGCTGTGTCCATGTCACCTCCTCATGTCATGGCTGGTGGCTCCTCAAGGACAGGGTTTGTGGCACTCAGGTGTCGCGAGGTGTCTTAGACAACTCAGTGAAAGACATGAAATAAATGCTTAGGCAGTCAGTTCTTACCTGTTTCAGTTTCATTTTGAAAGTAGAAATTACATAGCTTAAGTTTTTTATGCATCCGTTAGAGCCCCATAAAAGCATCACCAAGTAATTTCCCTTGCTTCCCTTTGATTGTAGCACTCTTGCTACTAGTTTGTGCTGCCACCTGTAATTATTAAGCAGCAATATCCACAGTGTAATCTTCAGAATTTTAACTCTGCAGACTGCTGGGAAGCAGGGATTTTATTTTATTCTAGAGGAGTTCACATCCTTCACAGAGGAGAGATGATGCGGCTGAGTACCATGAGCCGTTTGGATGCCATCAGAACATCTCAGCGTCCCGCGCGCTCAGGGCAGCTCTCACCAGCGCGGTGCAGGGACCGGCTGCCGCCCCGCCCTGTGCCGTGTCCCCTGGCAGCTGTGTGGGCTGCCGAAGGTCCAGGAGGGCCAGGCTGTTCAGGTGCCTTTCCCAGACAGGCCTGCTCGCTTCAGCCCTCCCTCTGCTTTCCTCTCCTCGCTGGGCATGTCTGATTGGGACAGCAGGGACATCTCTGAGCTGGCATCTCAGCTGCTGGCAGCTGCCCTGGGGACCCACAGTGACGGACCACAGGCACAGACTGAAATACAGGAGGCTCCATCTGAACATGAGCAGAAACTTGTTTGCTGGGAGGTGCCAGAGCCTGGCCCAGGCTGCCCAGAGCGGGTGTGGAGTCTCCTGCTCTGAGACATTCAAACCCCCTGGGATCTGCTTTGTGACACTGCGTGAGTGGGGGGGTTGGATTGGGGATCTCCAGAGGTCCCTTCAACTCAGCCAGTCCATGATTCTATGTGTGGTCCCCACTCTGCAGTACTTGCAGGGTGGGAGATGCTGCTGCCAGCCTGGGCTGCAGGAGGGGCTGAGACGGGTCAGAAATGGTCTGTGTGTGCTGCTGAACGCAGGCTGTGCCGGTGGCTCGGGAATGCCTGCACCCTCCAGCAGACACCAGAGCACACTTGTATAGTCGCCCGGCCGGCAGGGACAGAACGGACCGTTTCTTTTGGGACATCCAGTGTCTGGATCCACGGCGATGCCTGTACATCCTCCAGACCCGCCAGGAGCTCCGTGCTGCTTGGGGAAACGCAGCCGCCGTCTGGGTGTCCAGCCAGGGGGAACAGGTTTGCCGGGTCCCCGAGGCCAGTATCCATCCCTCGCTCCAAGCCCTGTCGACACCAAGGGACGCGATGCCGAATCTGCCGAACTCCTTCTCCACGGAGGGTGCCCTGGGCCCCGCTGCCCGTCCTCACAGCAGCCTGGCCAGCAGCCACAGCACGGGCTTAAAACTAAAACGTCTAACTACACTAAGTACTCAGAGGTTTTAAAATAATGTTTATCCTGAACACTTTTGTCCTCACTTCGCACACGTTCAGAAGGCTGGTTCATATCTTTGCCAATAGCTACAATATTCAATCAAAACAAGCCCTGAACTGGATGTGTTGGGCCACCCCCAGGCCGGGGGCTGCGCGGCCGCCGTGCCGAGCGGGACCTGCTGGGGCCCGGCCCAGCGCCCGCCCTTTGCCACCAGCCGGGACGCCACCAGGCGTGTGTTCTTAACCTTTGCGAGGGAAGCCAGAGCACCGGGGCTGCTGTTTGCATTACAAAGCGGGAACAAAAACCACCCTCAGAGAGAGGATAAAATAGAGGCCAAGGATGACAATTTGGAACATAAATGTTTTTGAAATCATGTGATATCAAATTAAAATATTGTTAACATTTTGCTAGCTTGCTTCAAGCTGAATAATATTATCATGCATAATACTATTAAAGCTCAGATAGCGTCTGTCACCCAGAGATAGCAGAGTCGTGTTTGAAGTGCCTCAGACAGCGGGGCAGGTTTCTGCCGGCTGCAGAAGCAGGTGAAACCCCGGGCAGGGTGCCGGGACGTGCCCATGGCCGCGCCGCTGGTGTGGCAGCACCAAAACGCGGGTTTGTGCAGCGGGACAGGGCTCGGGGCTGCTCACCCACCTGCGCTGCGGCTCCCGAACCCGCTGCCGCGTCCCCCCGGCACCCAAGCGGCTCAGTCCCAGCGTGACCCTCTCAGCAGGGACGTCGCCAGGCCGGTCGCAGCCTGAGCAGGGGGTGCCGGTGACCGCGGCGGCTGCGCGCCCGCTGTCGGCAAAGCCCAGCGCCAGCCCCGCTCTGCACGGGCCCCTTGTGGGACACAAAGAGGACCCCCAGCATTTCCCTCCAGGGTTTACAGGTTGACTTGCAGCACAGAACCTATATACTGAAAAATACCAAAAAGGAGACTGACACTTGACATTAAAATCTAATAACATTAGAAAAGCAAAGGAACAGATAGTTTAACAAGGAGTAATTTCTGGTGGTTACTAGATAAGATGTAAAAAAATTGCTTCATCCTGGCTTGACCTAAATGGAGTGGAAAATTACCATGACTACATTTATCTGAAATTATAAAGTGTGTTCTGATTAGACCGTGATAAAAATGATGGTATAAATTGATCCAAAGATAAAGAAAGGGCAGGGAAAATGAGATGAGATTAAGAAAAGAAGCAGCCACTGAAAAGGAAGGATAATACAGCAAAGTCTCTGAACCTGCATTAAAAATAGCTGTAGGAACTGGAACATAAATAGTTCAGTGCTTCAGTTTCTGCTGGTGGGGCTGGGGCTCGGCTGCAGCACCTGAGAGCCCAAGTGATCACCTCGTTAATCCCAAGCCCGTTGGCAGACCAGGGAATGAGAAGCAGGTCTAGCCCAGGCAGCCACCTCACCCACAGACCCAGCCTGGGCTGAGCCGCCGTCCGTCTGTCTGTCCAGAGCAGTGTCCGTCATGTCAGTGCCTGATTCCCTCCTGGTGGGAGCTCCTGCTGAAACCTCCAGCTGGCTCATGTGCTTCAGGCCCCGTCAGGTGACACTGAAACTGATCAAAGAGTGGAAAACTAGCACAGTGGGTCTGGAACAAACAAACCAACCAAAACCCGCGAACCAAGAAGAGCGGCTGGCGGAACCTCACTTCCTAGAGATACGGCTCTCGCCTCTGGCAGAAATGCCGATGGTCATGGAAACAAACTTTCCTCTGATAAGAATTGGCTTTCAGTTTCCTAGAAACAAATAAAAAATGTGGAAGAAGTATTTTTTGAATTTAAAATCCCGATTGCACAACTGTCTGCCTGAGGCCTTGGTGTCTGCAGCACCCTGGGTGCGAGCAGGAGGAAAACCACAGCCCCGGGTGGCGGGAGGCTGGTGACAACCAACAACAACCACCTGCACCGGGGCGGCCTGGGGGTGCGCGGTGGCACCTGCCCCCGTCCCCATCACCCAGGGGCTCCAGCCCCGCCGCGGCACCGGGTCCTGCTGACGGGACAGCCCCAACACGCCCCATGAACCACACAGCCGCTGCTCCGGGGTGCCCGCCCCAGCTGAGGAGCACGGAACCGCCATCCACGCTCAGCGGCTCTTCAGCTCATTGTCCTCAGAAAACACGTTCTTGACAGTCTGGAAATGCCACGGCTCTTCTGCTTGTTAAACATGGGTCAGAAATGGATACGGAACCGACACAGCACCCCTTCTCAGCTATGCTTTTTTCTCTTCTGCCTAGTGACTGGAACGTCCAGCTTTTCCCTGGAGCAGGAAAGCAGTTTATTTATCTAATCCTGTGTGACTCTGATCTCAACCAGTGTTATCTCCATGCAGCACTGCACTCCGCGGTGCCCGGTGCCCACGGGCCGCACGCAGCCCCCGGGATGGCCAAGCGCAGCTGGTTATTCAGATAAGGCTCTGCAAACTGCGGGGATGGAAAACTGTCCGCTCTTTCCATTAGTATAAACTTCCTTTTCCACTCTCTGTTTATGTTAACGTAGATGTATGCAAATCCTCCAGCAGAGGTTTCCTTCAAGGAGAAAGTCGAGGCACGGGGTAAGAGGAAGCCCCGTTCCTGCCGCGCCGCTGGGATGGCGTTGGCAAGGAGGGGCTCCCGGTGTCCCCAGGGACTCTGGCACCGAGCCGGCTGTGTCCCTCCTGGTGGTCTTCTTCTGTCTGAGAACAAGCTGGTATTCACATCTGTCTCCTTGCTGCTCTGCTTGCTGCCACAAGTCCACATCAATATTTTAGTTCTCACTGGACAACTTTCTGCAATGTCGTTATCCAGCCAAAGATAATTTAATTTCACTAGACTTTGTGTTGTTTTCATTAACGTCCGGCTAGCCAGCTGTTCCTCAGGGGATCTGCGCACCTCTCTCTCCGCTGTGCGTATTTTGTCCCCAAAGGGGACACAGTGCCATGTCCATCTGTGGGTATTTTATCCCCAGAGGGGACACAGTGCCACATCCAGCTGTGTGTGTTTTGTCCCCAGAGGGGACACAGTGCCACGTCCAGCTGCAGCTCCCTCTGCCCAGACTGAGCCAGCTCCCCGGCTCGGCACGGCCGGCCCGCCGCGGTGTGAGCAGGGGACGGGAGGCAGAGGCGCCCCGCGCCCCAGCCGTGCCGTGGCCATCAGCCCTGGCCCCAGGGACCCCTCTCCCAGGGCCAACAGAGACCACAAAAACAACAGCCAACCGCTCTCTAGCCTCGTCTTTGCTAATGTCTGTTTTCATTCATGTGAGTCTGCCATTGCTGCCATGGTGACCAACTTAGATGTTAATTATATAAAGACATTAAGGATACATTCAAAGACGAAAGTTCAACCTGCGGTTCTGGCAAAAAAAGATTGAGGTATTCCTAGATCGCATCCCTCCTCCTTTCCCCTCGAGTCCGTCAGATACCATGACTTCACTCATTTCTTCCCTGCACTTACTTCCATGGTGATGTTGACAAAATAAGTCTTCCGCTTTTTTTTTTCTTCTGACTCAATTAGAGCAGATATTCCTTAGGCAGTTTGAGATCTCACTACAGAAATGCTGTCTCTCCTTTTAGCAAATCAGTCTTGCTGCTGGCAGACCTGGCAGGTCTGGTTTTGTGCAGCATTGACCCAAAGGGTTCTGCCGTTCTTGGCCAATCCCCGTGCCTGGTGCATGTGGAGCAGCACGGTGCCGGTGCTGGTGCTGCCCGGCGGCTGCGGCCCCAGCGCCAGGCACCCCGCTGCGGGCTCTGCCGGCCTCAGGGAGCTCAGCACAGCCCCTCGTGCCCAGCGCCCGTGGCACGGTGAGCACACACACCAGCTTTGGGCTTAAGCTGCCGGCTTCGGAAAAGTGAAGCACCAAGACAAGGGCTCAGGAGAGCTTGGGCACCCTGTAGCGCATCTTGGGCTCCTGCATTTTATTCATTGGGGTTTCTCCACAGGAGATATTCAAGCATCAAAAAATGTGCTGCCGTAACCAGAACACTTGTTGTGGCTGTGGCAGAGAAGACAAGGGAAGTTTACAGACTGACTTGCTCTTCCATCCAGCCGCCAGTCCTCTTTCCCAAGGAAAAAGGCGGGTGGTTTAGGGGTGCTTGTTTTCCTTTTGCAGTTCCTTTCTAGGTGATGGGGCTTTTCAGTCCCTGTGGAGCCAGCTCCACACCTGCTGTGACCAAGCTCCTCTGCGCTGTCTCTCCCTCTCCCCAGGTGTGCTTTTATCTGCCTCTAACTGCACTTGCCGTGACCTCCCTTCCACCGCACACTGCCTTTGATGTTGATGCTGTCATGGAGATTATTTTTGTGCTCTTTTCTGCAACTACATTGTCATTGACTCATGTTGTCTCTTCTATGTGTGTTGGGGGTTTTGCTTGTTTGGGTGTTTTTAATGCATAAACACATACGCACTCTTAGCCCAGCTCCTCTCTGCTCAGTCGTGCGTTCTTCCAGGAGGCAGCCAGCTGAGGAGAACAAGCAAGAGGGGATTCAACTGCGTCTGAACGTGTGGGAATCTGGCTTTTCGGAGCACTCGATGAAGTCGATGTAAAACAAGACCCAGGCTGCAGCGGAAGCCTCTTGGAAGGAGTTCATGGGGGGAAGGACTCGCCCCTGGCTGCGACCTCGTCCATTCCCACCGTCCGGGCTCATTTGCTTTGGCACAGGAGCTCTGTCCGGGCCTCCAATACCCCAACAGCTGCTGACCCGCTGGGGTATTTTTGTTCAAAATGCTACTGGGAACGAGTCCTACAAAAACTGTGCAGAGATGCCTTCATTGTTTCTGCTGAAAAGGACACTGAAAAGGGCCATGTGGCAGCTGCCTGGCTGCAGCGGCCCCGGGCGGCTGGGGGGACCTGGCCGGCTCTGGGGGTCTCAGAGACAAACCCGCCCTCCCACAAGTCGTTCTGCAGGGGCCGATTCTTAGAATGATCGGCCTCTGAGCAGCAAATAACAAGGGAGCAAACAAAAACCAGAACCAAGAATCATCAATAAAGAAAGAAATCAACAAACAAAGCAGCTGGGGAAAGAAGATAACTCCTCTGCAGGTGCAGCTTGCTGGGCACAGCTGCGATGACGATGGCTGTATTCCTCACTTCTCAAGAGATGAGCTAGAACTGCTGTCAGGGAGTAAACTCTCACAGACACTCATTCACAGTCACCTGTGTAAAGGTTTAATCTGCTCTTTGAACAGCCTTTCTGGGAGTGGAACATAATGGATGGAGGCAAATTGTAAAGGGTGCAAGAGGATAAAAAGGGATGGCAGAAAGCACAAAAAATGTTACTCGAGTTAGTACTTGATCAGGATTATCAAGACAAACAGATCACGGGGTTTCTGAAGATCAGTGCTCTGCCATCTTTCAGCTAGAAGCATTCCAGATGCTATTTTGTAGATGTAAGAGGAAACATTGCACCTCTCAAATCACTAACATATCTCAATTAGAAGTCTCATTGTCTCTTGATGAGCCTTTTCAAGGAGGAGAAAGGCCTAATCCTGATTAACTTGTCAGGTGTGGCTGGAGGTGTCAGAAGAGAGGGCTGGGGTGGGCGGCACACAGCGGCATTGATCCCATCTCTTTGGGCAGAGATCCTGTGGGATGGAGAGCGCAGGGTGAGCCGGCAGGGTGAGTGCGAGCATCCCTTCGCTGTCTGGAGAGAAACAGCCCGGTCCCCGGGAAAGCAGGTGTTTGGTGGACAGGAGGACAAGGCACCAGCAAGACAAATGCAAACCAGGGTCCCGAAGCCAGGGAACGGTGGTGTCGGGAGCTCACCACCAGAAAAGCGTCATCTCTCCGGAGGGAGCAGAGCAGCGCGCGCAGCAGCAGGAAAACCTCCAGCGAGCCAGGGCAGGGTCGCTGCAAACGGGTGATGGAAGGTCACATCAGATACTATCAGAGAACACTTGGCTCCCCGTTCAAAGCCAGGCTGCGGACAAACCCACCTCTCCTGGGGCAGAAGGTGTGGGCAGCTGGTGAGCGCCAGCACCACCGCGGCTGCTGCCGCCTCATCTGAGTGCCCGCGCTGCTGCCCATCCTGCGCTGCCGCCGCCTCATCCGAGTGCCCGCACTGCTGCCCATCCTGCGCTGCTGCCCATCCTGCGCTGCTGCCGCCTCATCCGAATGCCCGCGCTGCTGCCCATCCTGCGCTGCTGCCGTCCTGCGCTGCTGGAAATGAGTCTCCAACAGCTCATTTACAAACCTCTCACAAATACCACAGACCTGCAAATAGGAGAATGTGGCGAAACAGTACCTGACAGCCAGCTTGCTCCTCCTCTTTGGAAAACTCAGATGTTTCTTTGTCACAAAGCCACTCGTTCTTTCCTCTCAACAGAAACACCTGAATGAAAGTCAAATTATTTTCTTTGACAAAATGCTGTTTGTTGACGTTCAAGTAAATTAATGTGTTGTAAAGCAAATGAGAGAAAAGAAGCTTTTTGATAGATTCTATGAGCGAAGAAATTGTCAGTTTATTTTCTGAACAGATTAGTTTCTCTTTCCTTGGATGCCAACCTGGATGCAAAGTGGTGTGCGGGGCTCTCAGAAGGGAAAAGAACGGGAAAGTGAGCAAGGACCCTTCCTTTGGGTGTGACCCAAGAGACAAGGGCCTTTTTTGTGATGTCTTGCTAATTACTTAAGCTCCTCAAATCTCATGCCTTCACACGGCTTCAAAAAAAGCATAGAAGCATTCTGCACTTCTTTGTACAATCACACTGTATAAATCACTAATCCAAGGATACTGCAATAATCTCACGTACTGTCACTCATGTCAATAGTCTTACTGACTTTAGTGGGACTCTCAGGATAACCAAAGGTGCCCAGTGTCAATTTTAACACCAGTATAGGAACCGTGGATTTTGAAGTTAAAAGCGAGGTATTGCCTGCACCTCCAGCCAAACGATGTTCCAATTGACAGTATTTTTTTATTAAACTTCAGACATTACTGTTCTTTTTAACCACAGGAAGCCCCAAGGAATTTAGCTCGACAAAAGATCATATGTTCTTCTGCACCGATACAAGCGTGTAGAGCAATAACAATAGGTTGCCAACAACTTGAATACGTGGTCTAGATTTTATGTCCTCACTGTAACCAAGACATAACTCGGGTGTTTCTGGTTACCGCCCCACGGCCCTGCCGGGCTGCCGACCCCGCTCCGGGGACAACCACCCTCACCGAGGAAACCACATCTCACCCACACGGGATGCTCAGCGTGAGCGTATTTTGCTGGGACTTACCCCTTCAAGAGCATTGCCAGCACGCAGGGCGCTGGGGCTGACGCGCTCCCCTTGGGAGGCGCGAACACCCCAGGGCAGAGCTGCGCCTTCCGGCGGCTTTGTCAGGTTCTTCGGTTGGGGGGTACGTGGGCACTGTTCCTTTCTTTGCTTTTGTATTTCTTTTTTAAATACAAAATTCCATTTTTATGGAAATCTGATGTTTGTGTCACCTCTCAGCAAAGGCAAGTCCTGATTTTACCGGTCTCATGGAACAGAACGGAACCACTCCATTTGGTAAAGGTGAGGAGACAAGATGAAATTCAGATTACTGTTCTCTCCTGATGGAGATATTTTTTCTTTTAAATCAGAGAAGTGACTACATCGCAGGTCCTGAGCAGCAATGAGGAATCGTCTGTTGAGATAAATGGGAATTATTGTTTTTCCCATTAGTTTCTGAGTTTCTAAAAGATTTCCATGCTTTTCGTGGCAAGGACTGTTCCCAGCACTGGCCCTCACCGCAGACCTTGGGGCTGGGAACGGGCACATTCAGCCTTTATCTTGACTCCAACCTAAAGACCTTGTGGAAAAGCTGAAAATCTTCCAAGGTGCTGGCAGTGGTTTTGCTGGGGACAAGATTAATGTTCACTGAACTGGCTGCGTCCTTTTAACTGCTGCTTTCCCCCTCCTTCCAGCAAGTGAGCCTGCCTATTAGTTACACAAGCAGACCCTGGAAGAAACCAAACATCAGAATTAACAATAGTGCCCTGTTCTTAAAATAGAAAGGCACTAGTAAAGAGAGCCCTGGGCTCTGGCTTGCCGCTGCTCACTTGAGCGCTGTTGCTTTGAACTCCCACAATAAAGACATACAGGCTGCAGAAACAAAAAAGTCAGAGGAGTACCTGCGCATTGGAGCATTCCAGGTGGATCTGCAACGGTCCATGGGTCCTGTTCCAGGGCAGGACAGTCCCAACTTCTGTAAAGCTTGTGGGCCAGACCAACAAGAGAGGTGAAGCAGAAGAGAAGAACGAAGCGATTCAGCAGATGACCCAGGCCGTGCACATGAGCTGGGTACCTCGTAGAACTCTTTCTCCTTTCTCTGTATCTTGGTGGTACACACAGTGGGCACACGCGGAGCAGCCGGCATGGCCACCCAGCTGCGGAGGACTGTCCCCTGCTTGGTGGACACGACACCATCACAGTCTTTTCTTAAGAAAATATGGAGGTTTTTTCCAAAGTACAGATTATTGTTGCTTGGAAACAACCAAGAAAAACCAGCACGTGGTTTTGCAAAGGGATGCTGCTCAGCTGCAGCCGCCGTGCTGGGGCGCGAGGTTGGACACCCCCCGGGCAGCTTCGTCCTGCAGGGGGACGCGCCAGCGCCTGCTGCTGGCGGGACAGTCATGGGCAGCGGGACACCCCGGGGTGTGCTCCGCTGCCAACAGCCAGACGCACCAAACTCTGGGGAGCCTTTGGGAAACGCTCCTGCCCTCCCTGCGCCAGCAGCAGCGGCTCAGGGCACGGTGCAGCCCTGAGGAAAACCACAGCCCGTGGCTACCGGGGTCCTCCCTGCCCAAACCCACCCTTAGCTCCACTGGCATTGTGACTGCTGATGCTTTGCACTGATTTTTACCACACACTTCAGATTGCGGGACCTTGCTCAGAAACATCCTCCAGAGGACATTTCTTCATCCTCACCACACACCGGCGGCTGCTGCCACGGCCAAGGCACTCGCTCGCTCCTTCCATCCATCCATCCATCCATCCGTCCCTCCCTCCATCCACGCCCCTTCCTGGGATGCAGCAAGCTCTGAGCAACAAGTGACTTCACAGCCTCCATTTACTTGTTTTGGCTGCATGCTCCGTTAATATTCAGCAATACGTAGAAAAAACCCCTTAAAGGCAGCAGGGCCCTGGGGTGGCTCGCTCCACCCCTCCCCAGTGTATAAACTGGAGTTTGCAGTTCCAGCCTTGGCTCCTCCGCCGTGCCCGAGCGCTCGTTTCCCGCCTGCAGGTGGGCACCTGCCCCAGCGCCCGGCGGGTGCGCGGGAACCGGCCGCTGTGCCCCAGAGCTGCTTTTCGCCTTTTTTGGAAGAGCCGGAGCGCTGGCAGCGCGGTCCCGCGGGCGCGGGGAGGCGAGGCCGCGCTCCTCCAGCCCACATTCCGTGCTAATTTTAACCAGCTCCCTCGAGCAGCTCGGAGAAGCACAGTCTTGATTTATTAGTCTTTCCCTTCTGAAAACTTTTGTTCAAGTGTCTTGGGACACAAGTAAAACCAGAATGGGATTCTCAGCCCGGAGCTGTTTATGGAGATGTTCATCTGCCTCACAAAGTATTGGGAGGTTCTTGCAGCACCAGTATTTTTTTCCCCCAAAGATGCCCCAGCTCTGAGGTGCCAGGGGATCAGGATTGCTGGGAGAGCCGGGTGAGGACGACGTGGTGGCAGGGCTGGGTGCTGGGCCTGGACATGGCCAGTGTCACCCACAGACACCAGAGCCACAGCCAGTGTTACCCGCAGACACCAGAGCCCCAGCCACGGCCGGTGTCACCCGCAGACACCCGAGCCCCGGCCATGTAGCCGGTGTCACCCACAGAAACCGCAGCCCTGGACATGGCCGATATCACCCACAGACACCAGAGCCCTGGCCATGGGTGCTGGAACCAACTTTCCAGGGACCCTGTAGCATCTGTACTGCTGGAGTACAATCTTGAATTGCATCAGTAGTCAAATCAGCGTGAAAGTCACAACCCATGGTATTTGTGTAGGAAACATCACAAAGAAATATTAAACATTTTCTTCCAACTGTTTTCTCTTGCTTATTTCCCATTTCTATTTCGCATGGCCTTGACACCTATAGCCAAAATGGTATTACACTCTTGGAGAAGGGAGATTAAAGCTCTGATTCCTGTCTTGCCCTTGTTATTAACACAAAGAAAAGCCGGTCAGCGGTTCCGCTCGGTTACCCTGACGGGTACCACGGGAACCCACCCACAGCTCCTGGCACCCGGTGACAGTGACCGCAGAGCCCGTGCTGGGGACACCGCAGCAACCACCATACACTGACACTGCAGCTGCGACACGGAACAACTCCTGCCTCGTTACCCTTACAGAACTAAGCAGTTCTCCAAGGTGTTTTGTGCACAAAGCTGGAGAATTAAGCAACGATTTATGGTTTAAGGGGTTTTGTTTGTTTGTTTTAGATTTTCCCATCCAACTGCCAAATACTTTCTGGCTCAGCCTTCAAAACAAATTAATTCTGCTACCATCAGCCGATTTAAATAAATACTGTTTGAACATGAGAGGTACAAACCCGTGAGGAAAGCGGGACTGGCAAACCTCCAGCTGCCAGCTTGCTGCCAAGGTGGATCGGGGAGCCCTGCCCAGCACGGCGCGGGACGCGGCAGCAGCGCGGGGGCTACTGCCCCGGGGAGCAGCAGGACGCGGGGGCTACTGCCCCGGGGAGCACCCCTGGGAGCAGCAGCCACCGCTCTGCGTTTCTGCTGGTGTTCTGCAGTGCAGTGCTCTGCTCCATCACCTGAGCTGTGCGCTCCCGAGTGTCCATTCCGGAACCCTGTGCCTGGGGACCCTGGCCAGGCAGGTCCTGCTGCCCATCCCTGCCCGCAGAGCTGGGGTTTCTTTTCTCTCCTGGGCTGCTCTCCTGACCCATGCAATAACCCCTGGCTTGCAGGCTATGAACAGAGCATGAAAGTTACAGAACAGAAATTAATAGAACAGGAAAAGCCTAAGCTGCCCTCACTCTTATCAGCAATATTGTTGCTGGTTAGTTGACGCTTGAATTTTGAGATCCACAGTTAAGAGTTTGAGCAGGGATCTATCAAACAACACAGCACACCAGGCTCCGGTGTGTGTCCCTGCATCCTCTCGGGATCCCTGCATCGAGGCTGTTTTTCTGTCTCATTGCTTTGCCCCCCTCTCCCCTTTCTTTCCACATGGAGCCTGAGTGCTGCTCTCTCACCGATGCTCTCCACACCTCTCTCACAGCCCAGCACGGCTCATTCACCAACAGGACACCGAGTCCTGACTGCGGCTGGCCTGAGACTCCAGTCCCCATCACCTCTTGATTTCAGGATTGAAGGACAGTTGTATTTTGCCATGTGCTGCTCTTCTCACTCTCAGGCAAGCCCATGGGACCACCTGCAGGAGGTGACCTGGGGCCACGGAGTGCTGTTTGGGTGGGACGGGACCACCAACACACCCCACCATGGGCTCCGGGAGGTTCCCCAGCCCAAGCCTGCGCTGCTCACCCTCAGCACAGGGGCGGTGTGGTGGATCCAGCGCCCCGTCCGGGCTGCCGGGCGGCGCTGCGGGGCTGCCGTGAAGTGCTCATTTTACTGGTGCGACACAGCAGGATGGCTCTCTGGGTACTTTGCTCCCTTTTCCTGCAGGCACTGATTTCGTTACTGGCGCTCTGCTTGCTGAGCCCTTCAGTCCCCTCAACCAGCCGTTTCAGTAACACTTCAGTGCATTTCTCTGCTTCCCATATTTCTCTCGAGCTATTTCTTTGCCTCGCACAGTGGGTTCCAGTTGTCACAACATGACAATTTTATGTGTATTTCAAGTCAGAAAGCAGCAGAATAAAGTTCATTTCCATGCTTATTTTACTATAGGAAGGACTTAGGTCCTTTTTCAAAGAGGCTGAGCGTATTTGCGTTTCATTTCCCATCAGGGCTCCTGTAAGGGAACACCTTTATTCCGCCTCCATTTCCAGGTTCTGTTCGGCTGTACCATTGTGGTTAATATCCAACCTCACAGGCTTTATGAGCATTGTGGGCTCCCAGGCAACTCTCCATGCGGGAAACAACGCCTGCCACCATTCCATGAAAAATATAACGTAATTCTTATAGCACCCTCAGGTCTAGCTCAAGTTTGTGCATTTTTCCTGACATATTTTAATACTTTTTCTAAGTATTTTCTGTTTTCTTAAGGAATTTCCGTTGTCTTTAAAGCTTTAACCAGGAGTGGGTTTGTGGAGCGCACTGGCGCGGGTTCCGTGGCACCGTGGCCACCGACGGACACGCCGGCGGCTCCAGGATGTGATCACCAGAACAACCACGAGCAGCCTGGAAACGCGACTTACTGCACAAATCACTGCGCCATGTGTCTCTTTGCACCATTTCCTTTATCTCATGGCCTGAATCTCCTCAAAACAGTAAAAAAAACCCAATAAAGTTGTATGTGGGTGACAGCGGGAGGCGAGGAAAGCGGGTTTAAGGAGATGGGGTTTAGCCTGTTCTCACATCAGCTGCTAAACTGCTCTCACAAAGCTCAGAAGCGTCAGCCTTTGGCTGCAGAAACTGAAATTCCTAGTCTTTCCTGATTTTCTACAGCCTTAACTCCTTAATCCACCTTGTTTTCTCCCTCGGATACTTCTCTCCTGATCCCATTGTTGCCTGATCAAGAGTAGCTCGAAACAATCAAACAGGAAAGAAGGAATAAGAACGTCCTGGTGAGAGGCAATTACAGAAAATGAGATTACATTTTAAAAAGACTTCGCACATTTTACGGAAGTGACAGTCCCTCGGGTCAGAGACATGGACAATGGATTTACTTTTCTTGGTGTAAATTGATGCTGTTTCTGCACAACGTGAATCACTATTTTCTGTTATTATGAAGGTGGAACAAGGTAATTGTGAAAAATACACTACATAACCAGACCTTCATGTTGATGACGTAAATATCATTGTTAACATGGCTAACTTGGCTCAAACATTTAGAAATACCATTTTAAAAAATTTCATAGCAAAAACCCTTTTTTCCTTGCTAGCTAACATTTCAGGTCAGTTGAAGAGCCTGCGGTGAGGACAGCTTGGTGACCAGAGAGGTGGCTGTTCTGGCCATGGGGAGCTGACAGGTCTCGGTGCGGGGGACAGGGTGACACCAGCGGGGGGGCTGTGACACCAGCCGGTGGCGGGGGGGGGGCTGTACGGCCCCGGCTGCAGCCGTGTCGGGGCTGGGCGAGGGGAGGATGCTGCAGCTGGTGCCAGACCTGCGGGTCAGACCTGCGGGTCAGACCACCAGCTCAGCTGCCCCGTGTCCCAGGTTCAGCCCCAGCCGGGCACCACTGGAACCCCACAAGCCGGGTTTGAAAGGTTTCCAAAGCAGATGCATTACAGCCTCTCACGGCTGTTGTTCACCACAAACCACACACTCAGCCACAGCGAATAGGTGTCGATAGCACAGAAAAGACTTCTGCACCACCCCAAAGGGCTTGCAGCACCCGCGGGAGGGGAGGTGGGACACCCATGCACTTTTTCAGTTCTCCAGACTGTGTCACAGCAGCATCACAGGATGCAGGCACCTCGTGGCATCGCCTTGTGCCTTCCTCCCCACACTATTCCCTACGCTTCAGATTGAGGCTTCTGGTTTGGGATGCTCCATGCAATCCAGCTTCCCACTCTCCTGTACAAAACAAGCATGGCTGGCCACCCCCCAGCCTCATGCTGGGGGTCCCAGGGGGCTGTGCCCCCCCAGCCCCATGCCGGGGGTCCCAGGGGGCTGTGCCCCTCCCCCAGCACCCTGGGGCCCTTCCAGCAGCACTGGGGCTCGGTGGGGGATGCTGCAGCTGAACCCCAGCTCTTGATTGCCCTCCGCTCCATCCGTGGCTGCTCTCAGCTCATAAGATTAATCTCGCCATTTGTCAAATTATTTATGAGCACGAACATTTGTTGTTCGAACCATCACAGCCCTTTGACGCACGATCACATCAGCGGGTCCCCCAGAAACCTGCAATTAAGCCCCGCGCGTCTTGCCCAGCGCTCGCTTTCTGCTCTCCACGTACAAAAATCAATTAGAGGCTCTCGTTGTGCCGTAAATGTTGATGGTGCTTACATTACAAAGTCAGAAACATCTGTAACTATGGTAACCCTTGAGGCAAGACTCATTTCAAGAATAAATTATGACAAGAAGCTTTCTATGGCTGTTTTTAAACAATAAATATAAATTAAACCAGCTTCATTTCTCAGACGCAAGTTAATGTTATGTTTTAACCTCCAGTACTGTAAGTTCTCTAGACACATTTATCAGTATTGACATAGAGGAAAAGATTCAGCATCGTTATTTGTATCATTTCAAAATACTCATTTCAACACCCGTTTTCCCATCCCTTGGGTCACTACACTTTCAATAACTTCAAAATGAATGCGAGAACCACGCAATGCTCTTCCCTTTCTCCTTTTTCAATTCACCTTGCTGCTGTCCTGGCCTGGGTCTGGTCTGGGCACCAGACCCGGCTGAAAATTAACACACAGACCGGTTTATCACTTCTGGTTTTGTTTTCATGAACTCTTCTGCCTCCTACAGAACCTTTGGGTCTCGGGGCCGAACACGGCAGCAAACATCGGCGGCGGAGGCTGCGGCCGCTGGGGCTCAGGCTCCCTCTGCCTGCAGCGGGGAACAAACCCCCATGAAAGGTTATTTTCCTAATGGCTTAAAAACAATGGTGTGAACGGGATGAGATGACAAGCGGCGGATGAAATCAGTGCCCTGTTCAGGGGTTACAAATTTGCAAATAATGACAGGGAAGCAGCTTAATGCATCACCTACCAAGATTTTTATGTAAACGGGCAAGGAGGTTTACCAAGATACCCACTTTTTAAATTTTAAATGAAGCGATGGATGAGAGGAAAGAAGCTTCTGTTTCACAGAACACTGCAGTTTCTATGCTAGCCAAGGACTCTTTGTCTGACCAAACTAACGAGCCCGGAGTCCGCAGCAAGGCGCCCTACACGCAGAGAGCGACACTGCCGCGGTGCCTCGGCTGCACCAGGTGTGTTCACATCACCTGCAGAACTGGAGCTGAGTTATTATACATGCAAAACCAGCGGGCTTAAACGCGCGCTTGAAATCATTGTGAGAGTGGAGTGAAGATGGCTCAATCAAAACACTTCAATGCAAATAACTACATGAATACAGTTTGGCCTGCTTTTCCACCCCGCTGCCATTGCCCTGCCTCCGCTTCCAGCCATCGGGTGCCGAGTGCTCCGCACGGCGCTGGGGACAGGAGCTGTGCCAACACACACGTGTGTGCCCAGTGTGTGTGTCAACACACACGTGCACACGCCATCCCGCTGCTTCCAGCCCCATGGCTGCCCCAGAGCACTCGCCTGCCCACGTTTTGAAGGATCTCTTCCAACAGCAAGAGATTGGTGCTTTTTCTTATTCAATAAAATGGGAATTTACAATTCTCTGCCATGCAGGCAAGAGACAGATCAGGGACAACAGCCCCCAGGACGGCGACTGCCAGGGCGGAACTGAGCTTGGGGTGCTGGATGAAGCTGCCTGCGCCTCGCCAGGACTGTCCCTCTCTCCCCTCTCAGTTCCCACTTGCATGGGTGGGTTTGGGCACGGTGGGGTTTGGGCACGGCGGGGCCCTGCAGCCGCTCCCCCAGCCCCCAAACGCTGCTCCTGCCCCCACCCTGAAACGCCACCGAGGGACTGGGAAGGATCGACCTGCCAAAGGGACACGCAGGAGCTGGGGCTGTGGTGTCTGTGGGTGACACCAGCCATGTCCAGGGCTGAGGTGTCTGTGGGTGACACGGCGGGCCCCCAGGGCCACACACAGCAGTTGGAGAAGAGAGAGCTAATGAAGCCTGTCAATGCTCCCAGCAGAAAGCACACCACCAGCACTTGTGCTCTGATCACACAACTCAATGCTGCACAGTGTCACGTCTTGGAAATACTCGCGAGTTTACAAAAGTAAGGTTACAGCTCTCAGGTCATAGAGGAAAAACTGAAAAAGGTGATCTAAATCCCTCCACGCCCAGCTATAGCAAAGTCCTAATAGAAACAATAAATTATTTGTTTTAATGATCTGAAAGCATTAGATGAATCCCATGGCCTAAGTCACTTTTGTCCTTTTATAATAGGCAATATTTGAATTCAAGTATTCATACCTCAGCACTGCTGCACCTTTCTTTCTCAGTTCTCACAGCAAACCAGATTTTATGTCTATGTCCTATCTCCTCAGCCTAAAGGAACAGCCAGAACACCACACGCGTTTTCCACCAGCCGCTGCTGCCATCCTGATGTTCCGGAGCCACCCAGAGCCCTTCCCGGTGACAACGAACCGTTCCCCGGTGACAATGATGAACCATTCCCCGGTGACAACAACGAGCCACAGCCCGTGGTGCCTCTGCTGCTTGCACCTGCTCACCCGCAGCCCAGGAATGACCCTCTGCGTGGGTTTCCAACACCCCTAGTGCTGCAGCTTTTCCATCTGACTCCAACATGCAGCTCTGCTCGGGCCGCCCTTTGTTGTTTCACTGCATTCCCATCCACCACCTCGCTTCGTGGGAACTGCCGTAAGAAAACATCAGCCAAGATGTTTTATTCTCATCCCTGGCCAGCCCAGTGGATGCAGATCCAAGCGCTCAGGGCTCACGCCCACGGGAGAGCTCGGCCCTGGCTCCCCGCAGTGTGGCAATACGGAGGAAATAATGTTCATTCCTCAAATGCTGGGTTAATCCATGCTGTCAGCTGCTTCTCTCGCAGCATTTAAATGTTAGAGATTACATTACAGAGCAGCTGCTTATCGTGCTCACACAGCACCCGCAATGGAGCGATGCCCCGGCTGCCATGGCCCTTTCCAGGTACCAGATCCGCACCAACCGGAGCCGAGGGGAGAACGGCCGGGGACTCCTGGCCTGGGGCAACAGCGTTTCTGCAGCCCCACCAGCTCCTCCTGCAGAGGAAAGGCTGTATCTTGACAGGGTCATTTACTAGACTAATGAGATGCCTGCAATTTACATTTGCACCAGACTGATTTCCCAGTGAGACTGCCTGTTTCACCTCATTATATGGATCATACCCTTTTGAATATGATTTTGCTAAGAAGATTAGAATAGTTGCAGTACCAGTGCTAAATATAAAAACACATTAAGCTCCCAATATCCAGTATATCCGTCAGGACTTCCAAATTAAACCACTCCATACGTAGTGCCCATTGCCAGCATGACGCTGCAGCTGCTGCCCTTTACACCACAAACGAACCCAGAGAGGGGCAGGGGAATGGAACCCCATCGCGAGGGGAATGGATCCGCATCACAAGGGGCAAGGGAATGGAACCCCATGGCAAGGGGCAGGGGAACGGGACCCCATCGCGTGGGGAATGGATCCGCATCACAAGGGGCAGGGGAATGGAGCCCCATGGCGAGGGGCAGGGGAACGGGACCCCATCGCATGGGGAATGGATCTGCATCACAAGGGGCAGGGGAATGGAACCCCATGGCGAGGGGCAGGGGAACGGAACCCCATGGCGAGGGGAATGGATCCGCATCACAAGGGGCAGGGGAATGGAACCCCATCGCGAGGGGAATGGACCTGCATCACAAGGGCAGGGGAATGGGACCCCATGGCGAGGGGCAGGGGAACGGAACCCCATGGCGAGGGGAATGGATCCGCATCACAAGGGGCAAGGGAACGGGACCCGCATCGCGAGGGGAATGGACCTGCATCACAAGGGCAGGGGAATGGGACCCCATGGCGAGGGGCAGGGGAATGGGACCCCATGGCGAGGGGCAGGGGAATGGGACCCGCAGCACTGATGGCCACAGAGCTGGCGGAGCAGCCCGGGGGTGACGTGACCAGAAGCCCTGTTCAGCGCTGAGCTGGAGCAGCTGATCCGAGCTGCTCTGCTGCCCGAACATACCTCTGCAAGGCCATAATTCCCCTTCGTGTGCAGTGCACTGGGATGATGACCTTAAAAATGAAAGAGCCTTGGAAAATAAACATGGAATGCTGCTCCAGTGTTGTTTTAAAACATAATACATTTGCAAACAGAAGGCTTGGCAGAGGGGAGGTGAAATGGAATTTATTTTGGCACCTACACCACAGCAAATTTAAATTAGGTAACTGAATATCTATAAATTGTCTAATTAGGTCAACTTCCATTGCAACCTCAGCCTGAATTGCCCCAGCAACTAAGCTTCCTACAGAGAAAGTCTTTTACACCCCTTGTTCCCATGTAGCACTTCAAAGTGATAATAATTCACTTAATCCTCATAACTGATCTGAGGTTTTCTAGAAAATGCTATGACTTCAAACAAATACACTTCTCAGGAATGCAAGTGTCTACGTATGGCAGGATTTGTTCCGGAACCCAGAAAACGTCCGTAACTGAGCTCTGTAATACAGTTGCACAATGATATAAACACTGGCGCCAAAAGGGCATTCATGTTTATTTTTCATAAAGCTCTGAAGTAACGGAATTTAACCAAGAGAAAACCATTTTGTTACAATAAACCTGCCCTCTCACTTAACGAGGAACAAAGCCAGCGTTGCTGGTTCAGGTTTGCTGGCCAAGGCCTTTGCTGCCGCCCACTCACGGCCGCGGAGCTCACGCCGCTGGCCCTCACGCCCAGCACGGCCACGGCAGAACCCCCGAGAGCAGCCTCGGCTTCGGGGCGGGTGTCCCCGCCACTGCACCCCGCCGGCACGTGACACCCAGCAACAACCCCTTGGTTCGCCTTCGTTCTAGGCTGCGTTACCTGCCCAGAGCAGGGGCAGGCGGGGTGCGCGTCGGGAGCCGCAGGGCAGGGCTGGGCAGCCGGGAATAGTTTAACTGGCAGTCTGGCCAAATAGTGACTGGAAATGCAGAGGCTGTGAGTTCCCAGCAGCAACAGATGTCTTCTTTTCCCTGTGAAGCCTGAAGACACCAGAACGCTCCGGGGGTTGTCTGGGTCCTGCCAACTCTCATCGCTATTACTTCAGCTTGCACGCTTTCCTTCCAAGCGTATTTCCTCCAAGTACCATATCTCCACAATCACCCTTTGGCTGACATCTTCCAAAGGCAGCAGCCTGC
Organism: Columba livia; assembly: GCF_036013475.1. NCBI lineage: Eukaryota > Metazoa > Chordata > Aves > Columbiformes > Columbidae > Columba > Columba livia. The sequence continues at coordinate 690,839 of NC_088607.1, forward strand.
TTGAGCATTACGTGGCCTTCCCACTCCTCGTGATCTCCCCCGGCCCCATAAGTCACTTCTTGGCAAAGCACGTTCCCGGTGGAGCGTCCCCGGGGAGCGAGACCTTCCTACGCGAAGGTTTCAGTCTGGGCAGCGCTCCCATGTTGGATGCTGCCCGGCTTCGTCGTGATGAAGCAGCAAGTGAAATGTACTCACATAACACATCTTCGGTGCTTCCCACGGCGCCTTCCCACGTCCTCGCCTCGTCTCAGCGCGAGGAGCGCTGTGGTGAGAGCCCTCCCCGCTGCAAGGGCTGTGCTGCACCAGCATTGGTGCTGTGGCTTTGGGGGACATTCAGTGGTGCAGGGGACCAGCCACGCTCCTCCAGCCCCGTCTGGGGGGGCTCGGACAGGATGGCAGTGAGTACACAACAGTAAGAAAAGAGACTTTGAAAAATTTGTTTAAAGGATGATGAGGTGTTTGAGTTCCACATGAGGATGTCCTGGCTGGGGTGACTGGCACTGGCCCCAGCCACATTCCATCCCCATGGCCTGTTCAACCCATGCATGCCATGGGAACAACACGCTCGGTGGCCTCTCTGCAAGAAGGAGGGTGGGAGGACGGGGATGGCGCAGGGCAAGCCGGAGGTGCCCAGGAGAAGGGGCACAGGAGATCCTAATGCACACAGATGAGGAAAATCCCCACAGCAGAAAACACCGGGAGACAGATCGCTGGGGCAAAGCCCACGTCAGGGAAGCAGGTTCCCGGTGCCCCGGAAAGTGGAAGGGTAGTGACATCTGCCCTGAGACAGACGCTAATTGAGCAAAAACTTATTGAAATCAATACTCCGGAGGTTATTTCCACATGGTGGTGTGAGCTAATTAACTCTCCCGTGCAGGCTGCAGTCCTGCAGACTGTGACCCTCTCTGCCATGCTCAGGCTCCTGCTCCTCTCCTCTCAAAATAACGCCTGTGTAAGCAGCACTTGAAACAGGAATTAAAAGCAGCCGGGGTCACGCTGACACACACACCTGCACCCAAAGGTCACTACGGTGCCTGAACTTCTTTATAGATACAAACTGCAGTATTGAAGACTTGTAACAGAGAGCAATGTCCACCAGCACCAGTGCGGGAGAGCCGGGCAGTGCAAACCCTGCTCCCACAGCCGCTGCGGCTGTGCCTGCTCACCAGACACGCTTCCCTCGGAGGAAGCCCGCTGTTTGGCACGGGCATGCTGCAGGGGATGGCTACCGGCAACAGACACTGGGAAACGCAGAAACAGGAGGCAAAAACATATTGAAATGATACGTTTTCCTCCCCATGCAGCCGCAGGGTCCCCCACTCCAGTCAACAGCTGCATATCACGCGTGTTCAATGCTGTCCAGTTCTGGCTGAAAAACCAGATTTGCTCTGTAATTCGACAATGTAAAGTAGCAAGTACATAAATGCTAACTTGACTTTAGAAACCTGCAAGAGGCACAGCCGAAACCCCAGCGCCAGGGATGCGGAGGAAGGTGCTGTGGGGAGCGCAGGCTGCCTTTCAACATCATTTGTGCAGTGCTTGACTAGTCATGCTTCATTTTCACTTCTATTTATCCCATATGCCATGTATCCGGATTTCTGTAACATTACTGAACACAATGTTGGGTTTTTTTGTTTAAACAGCAGCTGCAGGGCCCATCTCCGTTGCCTGTGTCACCCGGCATCAGCACCACGGCATTCAGAGATGGCAGCAGAAGCCACAGCCCATTAATCTGGCAGTGAAAGCACTGCCCAAACAAGAACAGCTCACCGGATACATCAGTACAGTGCCCCAAAGCCCACAGAGCACCACCAGCGTTGATGGAGATCATTCTTGCCTAGGGCAAAACTTTTACTTGAAAAGTACAAGATTATACATGAGAGAAAATGTGGAGTTTTGAAACAACATATAACCGTGACGTTTGCAAAAGTGACTATGGCAGGGTGAGACACTTGCTCTGGACACCCCAGGGCAGGATCCCCGGGTCCGGGTTCTGCCCACATCAGCCATGGGGGTTGTGTTCTCTCTGCAACTCAGCTATGCCCTGACTTCGAGAGCTGTGCAACGTGAAACAGTATTCCTGTGTTGTCTTTCTGGGGTCTGGGACAGCTAAATACACCTTATTTTCCCATGAACAGTGTGGAAAGGCCAGTAAGTGAACGCAAGGAAAGACAGGGCTTGTGCTTGCAGAGAAATATCTGGTGGGTTTTGGTTAGTACCTCCCCAGACGCTGCTCCAGGATGGCACAGATACAGTTTTTCAAATTGCTTGAAGTTATTCCAGACTCATGATGAGAAAGGAATCAGGTTATTACAAACAGCAAAGACAAGCAGTACGGTTTGGATTCCAAAGTGATTGCATGTGCTCTATCAGGCAAGCAGGCTGGCTCTGCTCCTGCCGGCACCGCGCACGCCCGCCCAGCGCCGCAGCCCCCGGGCCTGTCCGCCGCGGGACCCACCGGGCCGGGACTCGCACGGAGCTGAAGCGCAGAGCGGGGCGCTGGGGATTCGGTCTCGTTTCTGTCCTGCTGAAATGGGGGATTAGCCCGCAGGGTCTGCGCTTCCCGCGGGAGATGCGCGCACACAGCATCTCCATTGCTCCGACAGCCGCCGTGCCGGCCGTTCCGCGGGGTCCCCGTTGTCCCACGTGTCGCCCCGGTCCCGCGGGGTCCCTATTGTCCCCGTTCCGCGGAGCGGGGCCCGAGCGGCGGTTCCGCCTCGCCGACAGCGCCCCCTGCCGCGCAGCTCCAGACAGCAGCGCTGCCGGCCGGCGCCCTGGGGACAGGGACACGGGCTGTCCCCACCAGAACAGGTCCCGCGGACACGCCCGTCCTGCCGGCTGGCACCGGGGCCAGCCAGCACCGGGCGTCCCGCTGTGCGGCAGCTGGACCGGCTGGACCCAAGAGCACCAGCAGGACTCACTCCCCCAGGAGAAAAAACCCAGTGATTCCAGTACCTGATAAACAGATGCAGGGGGGTTGGCTGGGTTTCTTTGGGTTGTTTTCCCTATTTTTTACACTTTGTTTTTGGTATACCACATCTCACCTTCTATTTCCACCTCTGTGGATGAGACTGCTTTGTTAAAACCTTCCATTCTCCATCTCACTGATGTCCTCAAGGACAGCGAGACTTGGAGGAGTCACAAGGGAAGACAAAAAGAGGAGAAGCACAGTCTGAGCAGTAAGACGAACACCTCTGACATGGGGGGACCACAGGCAACAAATAGATACCCTTTTTTCCACAGCTTTCCCCCACCAGGCAACACTTCACCTGCACTGTGGCATGTTAAGCTGCTGCTGCACCTGCAGCCCTGGGCACAGTGACAAACAAGGTGATAGGTGTCAGGACAGGCGTGCACCAAACCCCGTCTCCTGCCGGGTCAGACAGGACCTGGCTGCAGCGGCCCAGCGAGCGGCAGAGGAGCAGGAGACCTGCCCGAGGCGCCTGAGCTAGGTTGTGTTCCAAGGGTCTGGCAGCAAAGCAAACGAGCACCCCCAGCTGCCGCTGCCTGCGGGAACCCAAGCCACCCAAAACCTCATTGTTCACTCAGAGCGTTTATTGCCCCCTGGAGACAAGCACAGGAGGACCTGCAGGGCTGGTGGGTCTGGAGAACATCCTGTACCCAGGAGATACAGCAGCTTGGGTCTCATTCAACAGAGGATGCACTGAAACCCTGCTCACTGCAGAAACAAATGCTTGCATTACCCTTGCTTCCTTCACAACCCATATTCAAGAAAGATAAGACCCCTACCTGCATTTGCAGCTCCCACCAAAGCAGAGTCCCCCCTGCAGCCTTGAGCACAGCCCTTCTGGGCCCGGTTTAAGAGCCCTGGCCAGCTGGGGCCTCGTTAGGGGCTGAGGGTGGGCAGCTGCTGGTGGAAGGGCCGGGGTCCCTGTGCCCTGCAGAGGGGCCTCACGCACCGGGGGCTGCATTTCGTGTCCGACACCTGGCACTGACAAGGCAGACACTGCTCTAAGGTGTGCGAGGCCCTCGTTAGGTCTGCGCCTAAGTTCTGTCCATTTTCTAAACCAAACTTTAATGCAGGACTTTGCTTCCTTTCCTACGAGATACTGAGTCACAGACATTACATCCCTCCCCAATGCACTGCAGCTCCCCAGCAAGGGTAAACCTTTCATTGTTTATCTGCTCAAAACCAGATCACCACTGCCTAAAATAGGGCAACTGTTTCCATTAGTCCTTAATTGGGGTTATTTTTTTCCTGCCATTCGAACTAATTAGAGCTACCTGGCAATGTTTTCCTTGCCTGTTTTAATGAGGATTTTGATGCAGGTAGCAGGTGGCAGCTGTCAGCGGCCTGTCCACGTGCTCATCCGACGCACCCAGGGCTCCCCGGGCCGAGGGACACACCTGGAGCCCCCGGCCCCCCACCCCACCGCCACGTGGCCTCGTGGTGCCGAACCCGCACAGCTCTGTGTCACCTCTCCCCATCCTCTGTGGTACCTGGTCACAACGCTGCTCCTGGTCACTGCCCGGGACGGGGGCAGAAACCCCCGCCAGGTCCCCCCTGCCAGCGGTGGGGACAGCCCGAGCTGAGCGGCCTCCGGGCTGAGTGCTGTGGCCTTGTCCCCAGCAGTGCCCGCACTGCCTGTACCACCTATAGCATCCATACTGCCCGTACTGCCCGTACCACCTATAGCATCCATACTGCCTGTACCACCTATAGCACCCATACTGCCCATACCACCTATGCCATCTGTACTGCCTATACCATCCTTACAGCCCACACTGCCTATACCATCCACACCATACCCAGCCACGCCTCCCGTACCCACCCATACCTTCTGTACTGCCCATACCATCCATACCGCCCACCCCATCCATACCTCCCGGCCCATCCACAGTGCCCACAGTGCCATACCACCTGTGCTGCCCACTCAGCCCCTTCCCGCGTGCAGGACACCGGGGTCTGGAATGACCCACGGCCACTTTCCAGCCCCACTCGTGGTTTGGGGTGGGTCCCCCGCTGCAGCTCAGGACGGGTCCCCCGAGCACCGAGCAAGAAGGACATTCACAGAGTGCCTGTGCCCCGGAGCAAGGGGGACGTGGTGAGACACAGACCCCGGTGATTTGGGGCTCAGGTCACACTGGGGTGGAGCTGGGCAGGACCTGCTGCTCCCTGTGCCACAGCCGCGCAGCCCGGCGGGGACAACGTGTGTCCAGCACACGGCTTTTTCTCTTCCCGGCGCTGGAAACCTTGAATTGTTCGGAGTATTTAAAATCAATGTGCTTCAAACACGGGGGAGGAAGGCTGCTCGGCACAAATCACACGGGAGCTGGGCGGACACAGGGACCACCTGCATTAACCTGCAAGAGAATTCGCCTTTGTAATCTGCCTCTTAGGAACCCCAGTTTACCTGCACGCTCTATCTTAGCTCGCTGACATCATAGTTATTAGGCAGATCATTTTTATAGATGATGTCTTGCGAGGGGAACATTTTAATGAATAATATAATTAAATGTTTGCCAGGATTTTTTAAAATAAATGATCAATTACGGCTGGGCACATCGGTCACATTCATTAGCTGCCTTCCAGAAACATTCTTCAGAACTTGCAAATTGAAATGTGCTTGAAGTTGAATTCTATTTCTTCTTCATTTACCCATAGTGAGTACAGTACTTACCCACAAAACATCCAGACCGGTGGGGTTTCTGTGTGTGTTTGGAAGTCTTGCCATGACACTGCATAAAATTCTGTGTGTGCAGAACAGCAGAAAATACTTTAAAAAAAATAGTAAAATATTGATTTCCTTTTTAAAAATGCCTGAGGAACTATGACCTGGCAGACAAGATTTCTTACTCATTTTCAAGGTCATCATGAGATTACCTGGTGTGCATTTATCATTAATAATACCCAGCTACAAGGTTAGATTGAATGTTGAGTTGTCATGTCACACATGCTGTTCCAGCTTCAGCTTCAGCAAAATGGACTGAGAAATAGCCCACATTCATTTTCCCAGTATCAGAAAATCAGCTTTATACGATGTATGAAATTCCATGGAAAACACGAGCCGTGGCGCCTCTGCAGAGTTAAGGGCAGACGAGGTTTATGGAACCCAGAGGGCGTGACATGGGAACCAGCACAACCCGCACCAGTCCGTGCCATCTCCTGCCCACGCACACCCGCGTGGGTGGTGTCACCACGTCACGGCACGAGCTCCGGCAATGCGTGGAGAAGTCCCAGCCCCAGGGACACCCGGGGACATGGCGCAGTGCCGCGGGGCTGGTGCGGGCTGCCTGCGGGGCAGCACACGCGCCGGTCAGCGGCGCTGGCACAGCCCGGGCGCTGGAGCAGGTCGGGCTCGGTGCCACAAACACCTGTGTGTCAGAAAACACGTGTCTGTAGGGCGGTCTCGTGTCTTAGTACCAGCCTCTGAGTTATTTTGGGCTGGTTTGCACAGAATACAGTAACTGCTTATTCATTTCATCTTTTCACCTGCTGAAATCACAGTACCAGTCCCACTTCCATATAGATTTAAGAAAAACATTATTAAGAAGAAAACTATTCTAATTTTCCACCACTTGGAGTTACATCTCAAGGCAGAAGCCTTTTCCACAGTTTTCTTTATGTACTGAGAACATCCTGCTCCCTTACCAGCTTACCTGCGAATGTTGCTCAGTATGCACCACCACGAAATCACACCTGTGTGTTTGAAACAATACTTTCTGCACTGGAACGTAACGTCACGCTCCTCATCATTTACCTGTCTGCACCAAGGCCTTTCCTAGCGCTACCCCAGGGACCTCTCAGGGGAGCGGGGCTGTGCTCCGGAGCACAGGGCCTGTCGTGAGGAGCAGGCTGCCCTGGTTCGGACGCTGCAACTCGCAAATCCGCTCGCCGTCCCTGGGCAGGAAGCCCTTCCTGCGGTTCCGGCTCTTACTGTCACCTCCCGACCCGCACAAGGCTGCCTCGCCAGCAGCGCGTAACAGCAGCTTGGAAAGGCGGCATTTTGCAGACATTTGAGATAACGCTGGCGGTTGTGGGACCACTGGAGAGGGTGGGAATGGGATTTTAATTTGCACATGATAAAGAAGAGTTTCGTCTGAAAAAGCCCTCCTCTCCCAGCCGAGCCTGCTTCCCCAAAGTACACTTGCAGCAGAAACCGCTGCGGATTGAAATCCCACCGTTGCTGCTCTCAGATGCTTTGCAGTTTATTTTGGCTTCTCCGGGTTTCCCAGGACAGGGCACAGCTCCTGTGCGCACAGCCGCGCGTGCGTGGGCAGGGAGGCTCTGTGCACACAGCGCGCCGTCTGAGCTGCACCGCGTCATTTGGCTTCAGGCTGCGGTGGGGGCAGGATGGAGACGCATAATTAGCAGGTTTTCAGTCTCTCATTCTCCTACAGAAGCTTATTTTCAATTATCTGCTCCACCCTGTGGCCACGAGTCTCATGCCTGAAGATAGAAGAGGGGGATCACCCGGGGGACTTGTTCCTGCTCCTACTTCATCGACCAGGGCAAACAAAACAATGGTGATGAAGACACCCGTACAAAATCCGACTTTACCTCTAGGCCCAGACTGGATGCTCCGAAAGGGCTACAGCCTCCAGAAGCGTTGCTGAATGTTTGCATGGCAGTGTTGGCTTGGTTAGCTGCATGCAGCACGGTCACCGGCAGCCCTGAGCTCCTCCGCGCCCCGTGGGGCGGTGAGTGGGCCAGCAGGGACCCACGGCCACCAGCCACCCCCGCTCCTGTGCTGGTCCCACGAGGCCACCCCGACCCCAGCCACGCCGAGGGGACCCAGCCCCTGTCCCTTCTCGCCCCAGCCCCGCATCCCATCAGGGCAGGGTGCTGGTTATGGAGACCTTGGTGCTCTCCCTGGAAGCTTCATTAACTCAGTGTGCTGAAGGCAACTACCGTTATTAAAGCCTATGGAATGATGAATGGGTGATTGCTGCTGGCTGGGTCACCTCGCTCTGAGCGGCTGGAACATCTCCACACCGCGGAGCCCCCGCGATGTGCCAGCACCGCGGTGCCCGGTCCCCGCAGCCCCGCGAGCTCCTCTTCCCGCCACCCGTGCGAACAGCAACTCGCTCTCTGACCGGGAGGACGTTGCTGCCCGTGGTGTCACCGCGTTCAGCCGGGAGACAGGAGCAGCACTCTGCTGCTCTGACTTGAGAAGCCTCTTGCTTCAGCCCGTGCTCTGGGGGCCAGCAGAAACACTGCGGAGCTGTGTAACCACCTTTCACCTGAGCAGTCGCCCTCAGCTGCTGAGGAACATGGCAGCAGCAATTCAGAAATGAAAAAAACACAGACAGGAAAAACACATTGGGAGCTTTGCTTTCCTAAGGGCTTTTAGCATTGCTCTGCCAAAGGGGATGAACTGAGTTCACAGAGCAGCCCTTCCAGAAGCATCCAGCCCCGGCCAGCGCTTGGGGAGAGCCGGGGCCAGCAGCGCAGGTTTGCTGTTGGCACACGGGGCAGAGAGGGGCAACAACACAGCCCAGACAGCCGTATTTCAGAACTGAAGTCATTGCTGCTGTGAGGGATGCAGCAGGAGCCGGGGAATGCTGGGCGAGAGGGAAGGGACAGCGCAGCTTTAGGGGCCTGCAGCACAGCTCTCTGTGAGCACACAAAGCAAGGGATTTATTTTTGCATTTTCCTTGCATCCTAGCAGATCGACCTCACCTCCCTCTGAGCACCATACGTTGACAGTGCTTGAACTCCAGGAACAAGATGTTCTTAGCTCCAAAGCTGATGTTTCCTCTTGCTTCAGAGCGATGTGTTTCACTATACAAATGATTTTCTCATTCTGTGAATTCCCTTTGTATTTTTAGAAGCTTTTATTTAGTCCACAGACAGAAACGACCCTGTGGCAGAACCCGTGCTGCCGTTTGTGCTGACACACACCCCTTCAAAGCCGGCCACGCGGCCGGTCCTGCTCCCGCGGCGGCACCGTGGCAGCGATGGCTGGTCCGATGGCTCGTCCCGCCGGGGGTGCGGGGACATGACTCAGTGCTGGGGCAGAGCCGCTGCTCCTCGGCCGCTGCTTTCCGAGCTGTGGGTTGGGAGGAGCTGCCGGGGCTGGGGCTGCTCCCGCAGGCTGGGTGCCGGCGGTGCCATTGGCTGCGGACACACCGGCTGCAGCAGCACCTGCACCGGCACCGCCCGCGCCAGCGTCACCGCGTCCCGTCCTGCCCAGAGTTAGCTCCCGATAACAGCCGTTTTACATCCTCACCGTCTTTAGTGCAGCGCTCTGAAATCTTTTACACCAGGAAAACAACATGAGTGGCCGTTAAAAGAAACCCCTCAAATTTCCTGCCCAAATTTTGCAGCTATCCTGCGGCTCAGAACTTGCAGTCAGTGTACAGTAAGAAAAGCCTTGGCTTTTCTGTGGCTGGAAAAACAAGGAACGCTGGGTGCACGGCTCCCACCTCCCCCAGCAGCATCCCCCGCTGCCGCCAACGCGCCGGATTCGCCACTGGCAGCAGCTGGTTTGCAGAAGAGCCGCGTCCAGGGCCGCACGGGCCGGCAGGCAACTCCTAACGCTCCGGATAAAGCCTCCAAGGCTGCTGATGAGACTCCCCTTGGCCCAGGCTGGGGACAGCGGGAATGTTTCACTCCCTTGTTTCTGCCTCCCACCCTCTGGTTGTGCTCTCAGGGAGGAATACGATGGTTTGCAGACATGCGGATGAGCCACAGTCTAGAACTTATGTTTTAAAGGTCACAAATAACTATGTTCCAATTTCTGAAAAGCTATTTTTCTGAAGTGAATGCCATTTAACTCATCATAAAAGACTATGGTACAAATAAATCATGTTGCAATGGCCTTGTAAATCAGTGCATTGCTGCGGGGCTTACCAACATTCACTTCTAAGGGGGTAAATATTTCATTTACTCAGTTACTAAGAATTCAAGCAGCAATCATGTCCTACCAGCCATGCTTGCTGATTAAATGATCCTGCGCATAACATCAGTGACTCTGCAAATAACACCAGTGACTCATTTCCACCACAGAACAGTCTTTTTCTCTCAAATGCTCGATAATATGAAAATGGCCATGCATGTACAACAGTGCTGCCCCTGGAGAAGAAACAATTCTAAATAACTACGAAGGGTTACCGGGAAAACCACATGCCCAGCCCAGGGGTTTGCTGTGGCACAGGACACACAGAACCGGTGGCCCTGGGGCTTCTGCAGGGGCAGTGACCACTCCAAAACACCACAGTGATTGCTCCGAAACACCGCAGTGACTGCCCCGAAACACTGCAGTGACCACCCTGAAACACTGCGGTGACCACTCTGAAACACCGCAGTGACTGCCCTGAAACACTGCAGTGACCACCCTGAAACACCGCAGTGACCGCCCTGAAACACTGTGGTGACCACCCCGAAACACTGCGGTGACCACCCTGAAACACCGCAGTGACCGCCCTGAAACACCACAGTGATTGCTCCAAAACACCGCAGTGACCACCTTGAAACACCGCAGTGATTGCTCTGAAACACCGCAGTGACTGCCCCAAAACACGGCGGTGACCACCCTGAAACACTGCAGTGATTGCTCTGAAACACCACAGTGACTGCCCTGAAACACCGCAGTGATTGCTCCGAAACACCACAGTGATCGTCCCGAAACTCCGCAGTGATTCCTGCAACACACCGCAGTGACTGCCCTGAAACACTGCGGTGACCACCCTGAAACACTGCAGCGATTGCTCTGAAACACCGCAGTGACCGCCCTGAAACACTGCAGATTGTTCCAAAACACCGCAGTGACTGCCCTGAAACACCGCAGTGATTGCTTTGAAACACCACAATGATCGTCCCGAAACACCGCAGTGATTCCTGCAACACACGGCAGTGATTGCTCCGAAACACTGCAGCGATTGTTCTGAATCACCGCAGCGAATGCTCCGAAACACCACAGTGATTGCTCTGAAACACCGCAGTGATTCCTGCAACACACGGCAGTGATTGCTCCAACACACCGCAGTGATTCCTCCAACACACTGCAGTGATTGCTCCAACACACCGCAGTGATTCCTCCAACACACCGCAGTGATTGCTCCAACACACCGCAGTGATTGCTCCAACACACCGCAGTGATTCCTCCAACACACCGCAGTGACCGCTCCGAAACACCGCTGCCCACAAAGCCGGTGTTCAGAGACACAGTGCCACGTGGGGTGCGGCACCTGAAAGGCAATTCAGAGTAACCCAAGTGAACCTCTGCTCACTACAAGCACTTCCCTCACGTGCCCCGCGTGCCGCTGCGCACCAGCGCCCCAGTCCCCCCCGTCGTGCACAGAGGCTTTGGCGCTCTGAGAGTCGGTGCTGATGTAGGTCTGGGATGTGGAATAGGAAACGGATTATTTTGGGCATTGTCAAGCAATTGTTGTGTTTTATTTTAGGACTGTGAAAACTGGCATTAAAATATTAGAAGCCCGGAATACCTTGGGTTCTTCTCTTTTTCCATCTGCCCGCTGGACAAGATGGATGTGTCAGCCAGCAGAGCCATTTCCCAGCCCTGTCCCACCCGGTGCCGTGGGGAGCAGCCCCAGCCCTCACACCCAGTCCTGGGCAGGAGCAGCTGGTGTGAGGCCAGAGCACAGCCTGTCTGATGGAACAGCAGTTCAGAGGGTGTGCAGTGGCTGTAGCACAGCCTGTCCGATGGAACAGCAGTTCAGAGGGTGTGCAGTGGCTGTAGCACAGCCTGTCCGATGGAACAGCAGTTCAGAGGGTGAGCAGTGGCTGTAGCACAGCCTGTCCGATGGAACAGCAGTTCAGAGGGTGAGCAGAGGCTGTAGCACAGCCTGTCCGATGGAGCAGCAGTTCGGAGGGTGAGCAGTGGCTGTAGCACAGCCTGTCCGATGGAACAGCAGTTCAGAGGGTGAGCAGTGGCTGTAGCACAGCCTGTCCGATGGAACGGCAGTTCAGAGGGTGAGCAGTGGCTGTAGCACAGCCTGTCCGATGGAGCAGCAGTTCGGAGGGTGAGCAGTGGCTGTAGCACAGCCTGTCCCGATGGAACAGCAGTTTGGAGGGTGAGCAGAGGCTGTAGCACAGCCTGTCCGATGGAACAGCAGTTCGGAGGGTGAGCAGTGGCTGTAGCACAGCCTGTCCCGATGGAACGGCAGTTTGGAGGGTGAGCAGTGGCTGTAGCACAGCCTGTCCGATGGAACGGCAGTTTGGAGGGTGAGCAGTGGCTGTAGCACAGCCTGTCCGATGGAACAGCAGTTCGGAGGGTGAGCAGTGGCTGTAGCACAGCCTGTCCGATGGAACAGCAGTTCGGAGGGTGAGCAGTGGCTGTAGCACAGCCTGTCCCGATGGAACGGCAGTTCAGAGGGTGAGCAGTGGCTGTAGCACAGCCTGTCCGATGGAACAGCAGTTCGGAGGGTGAGCAGTGGCTGTAGTACAGCCTGTCCCGATGGAACGGCAGTTTGGAGGGTGAGCAGCTCCGTGACCATGTGCCATGTGCTCAGCTTCTTCCTTCTGACAGAGAAGTTTCTTGGCTTTGTGTACCAAGAACCACCGCAGGGACACACGATCGCTTTTTAAAAAACTGTATCATCTCCGTTTAGTTCAGTCCTTCTGGCACGTTACTCACCAAAGCTGTGGGGCTTCGAGGAGTCCATCCTGTGTGCTGTAGAGAAGCCAACAGTTAGTCACAAGGGTTTGGAACAGTGGGTCTCAACAGGGCCTGTAAGTCAAAGCTGCAGGTCCTGAGCTGCTGGAGGTCTCTGTGGCAGAATCACTCACGTCCCAAGCTGGCTCTGATGTCTGCTCATGATTTCTTTTCAATTCAACAGGTTGCATACAATGTTTGATAAGGTGTAAAAGAGCCAACTGATGTCAACAAGAGGCAGCGCTGCTGCTTCCAGCCTCTGGCTGCTGCAAACCCAGCGTGGGGAATCACACCGAGCGAGCAGCTCCAACGCCGGTGGATGGTTCCGCGGTACCGGGTGTCTGACACCATGTGCCTGTGTGGATACAGGCGGTATGTCTTGTATGCTCAGTATAACACTTCTAACAGCCGTGAAGGTGAGGGCCCTGTGAGACTCTCCTCTTAGCACAGGATGAAGTTCCCACCTGGAAACTCACCAAATGTTGAAACTTCCTTCCAAAATTTTGCTGGGCCAGCTGTGGTGGACGAAGAGCCCCGGGACCTCGCCGCGGCGCTGCTGCTGCCCTGCGGTGCTGGCGAGGCGGGGGTGCCGCGTCCCCCAGCCCCAGAGCCTCTCCGGGCAGACGCTTTGGTCTGGGGATGGTTTCCGCACCGCTTGCCGTGCTGGAACGGATCCTGTATTTGGATTTCAGCTGCAGTTCGGTTTATTGTAAACCAGAAATCATTGTGAAATGCATCAGCTGAACTTTCAACATAGAAAAGGCCAGAAGGAAATGTTTTTACAGCTCCCAAGCTCTTTCTCAAAATCTTTGAGTAAGCGGATGAAGCAAAACTGCCCTTTCCTCCCCGCAAAATTTCAGTTTTGAGAAAGTGACATTTTCCAAAGGAGCAAAATTCTGTGTAAATAACAGAAAAGAAAAAAGTGGAGCCAGCCTTCCTGCAGCGTTCCCACAGCATCCCTGCAGCATCCCTGCAGCGTTCCCACAGCATCCCTGCAGCATCCCTGCAGCATCCCTGCAGCATCCCTGCAGCATCCCTACAGCATTCCTGCTGCTTTCCCGCACCGTTCCCGCACCGTTCCCGCAGCGTTCCTGCAGCATCCCTGCAGTGTTCCCGCTGCATTCCTGCTGCTTTCCCACACCGTTCCCTGCACCATTCCCGCCCTGTTCCCTACATGTTCCCTGCACATTCCCGCACCGTTCTCCGCACGCCTCGCCCGGTCCCGCTGCAGTTGGCGGCTTGGCCGGCAGGGGGAGGCTCTGCCAGCCCCCCCGCGGTTCCGAGCGGGCTTTGGGGGCTGCAGCTCCAGCCCCGCCACGTCCCGCAGTCTTGCCGTTCGTTGCGTGACCAGTGCCAGGTTCCAGACACGCTGAGAGGGGCGCTCGGCTTGGAACTGAACGCAGATCCACATCGGTAACGGTGCCCGCGGGTTCCAACAGCAGCGTTGGCTGCAGTCAGCTGCCACCGCAGGCAGAACACAAGGGGTTATGTGCCACAGCTCCAACCAGCCCTGTCCAACAACCAGAAACTTCTCTGTAGGGTTTGTAAAAAAGCTCCTCTCACTGCCCCCAAACCCAGGGCTCCCCACTGCCCCCATCACTGCCCCAAAACCAGGGCTCCCCACTTCTCCCCATCTTTGTCTCCCAACCCCAGGGCTCCCCGCTTCCCCCCATCACTGTGCCAAACCCAGGGCTCCACACTTCCCCCCATCTTTGTCCCCCAAACCCAGGGCTCCCCGCTTCCCCACACCACAGCTCCCGGGGTCCCCGCTCTCGTCACCTGGCCTGGTTCAGTTCAGCCGCAGGTGCAAATCTGATTTTCTGTGTTTTAGGGACACAGCTGCACCGTGGCCACGATGAAAACGCTGCTCTTTGCATACGTGTTTACATTTTACAAGTGAAACACAACCCCAGAATAGCCGGCGCAGGTTGTGCTCCAAATAGGAAGCGGCCATTTTGGGGAAAATGTTACCTCATTTGACATTTTCAGCCCACAGCTGCAATTTAATTGCTTAATACCCACAGCAAGCCATTTTCTTGTAAATTAATAGCATTAAATATATTAAGAAATTAAAATAGCTTTTTTGGCACTATGTTTTTGTGACTCTTTCCTGGTATATTTTTAGACCAGTAGATGTTATTGCCCAGGATCTCATAAAAAGGATTTATAATAGGTAATAATTAGCGTATTAATGCACCAGGCTGCAGCAAAATCAATACACGCTTTGTCTGCCGGGGCTTTATCCATCACGACACACTGCAGCACAAAATCAGGCCCAAAAGCAGCTTGTGCCTGTGTGTCCAGGGGATGCTCTCAGCAGGGAGGTGGTTCTGCTTCAGCTGGGAAAACAGCCGCAGTGATTAACCGCCCTCCGCAGCCCTGGTGCTCGGGGCTCTGCCTGCACGGTCCCGGCACGTCTCGGGAAGGGGGAGCTGTTTTGGGCGAAAGCAGAGGGTTTGTCCTGCCGCCCGCTGGCCCCAGCAGCCAGGCTGTGAGCCCCGTGGCAGCGCAGCGCCTGGTGCTGGGCGAAAGCTGCAGGGTCTGCGGGGCTGGGGCGGGAAATCCGGGGCACGGACTGGCTGCTCTGATCTGCCTCCATGCCCGGACCCCGCCAGCTGGTGCTTGGCACCGCCGCTGTCTCGCTACAAGGTCACACTAACACTGTTCCAAACCCCTTCCCCTGCAGAAGCGCTCATCCCAGAGCTCACAGCACGAGCAGATCCCAGGATTTGTTCCAGGGATCCCAGGCTCACTGCAGCACAGGGTTATTTGTCCTGCCTGTGCTGTTCCACTTCCATCTGCACCGGCACCAAAACCATTGCAACTGAACAGCTCTTAAGCCAAAATCTTTGGCATTCATGTTCACTGCTGGGAGCACTTTGCTGTGTGGGTTTGAGATGCTTTACAATCACCTTGGGAGGAACCACGACTCTCAGAATAGTACATATCTGAGTACAGAGTTGGCTTCTAACGAGCCCTTGGAGCGGAGCAGCATTTCAGCAGCCGCTGCGGGTGCAATGCAGCCCGAGCACAGCGGGAACCCGCGCCCAGAGGGACCAGAGCTGAAACCTGAGGGAGCACCGCGGTCCCCACGGGAGCTACGCTGCTGCGGCAGCTTCACAACCCCGCTCATCGACCCGTGGAACAGCGGAGTCAGGCAGGTTCGCATCTCTGAGCCCGCTGGGGCCATTTTGGCAGCCAGGCACCTGAAACGCTTTGATTTAAGCCTTCAGGTCAAACCTGGAGCTGACAAACCCCCCTGGTTCCAGCACCGCGAAGAGCCCACGCAGCACCAACCAGCTTTTCGCAGCCGCGCAGCGCCCGGGCAGGCTGGAAACCCTCCGTGAACAGGATGGAAGGACTAACAGGATGTTTTCCTGCACCAGGAGCCTCTTACCCACCCAAATCAGCTCTGGGAAATCGTGACAGTGATGGTGTGGCCAACGGGGCTGAAGGGGTTTGTAATGTGTTTCTTGATAAAGGGCCCGTTGATACGTTTAGCGTTTTACTGTGCCACAATGCAGAGGGAGCACATTTTGATCCGGGTTTTCACCCCGAGGGCTGACCCTTCCTTCCCCCCACAACAGCTCAGGGAATTCCGTGAGCAAGTTCTCCCTCTACAGATCTTTTAGTCAGTGATCAAAGTCCTGTAACAATTAGCTGCGTCCCTTTGTCACAGTTTCGTGATGTCAGACGTTGTCAGGAGATGAACAGCAGCAGAACACGTAGTGAAGAGGCAGAGTTCCTCCCTCTGCTGTGAAAATACCGCCTGGTGTCATTTCCTTGCTCCTTTTATAGCAGGGCTGTCAGGCTCATTTCCACTGGGGCCACATCGGCCTCGCAGTTGCCTTCAAAGGGCCAAATGTAATTTTAGGGCTGTGTAAATGTAACTGCTCCTACCACTAGCGCTATTTTAGCAACAGCTGCCCATACATTTTTTTTTGCCTGCTTGTTTTCCTCCCCGCAACGTGTCTCCATGCCCCCATAAGAACTAAAATGCCAGGACCCACTGATGGTCACTGTCAGTATTGCACAGCAGCGCAGAGTTGTCCCGGCGCTAAGGGGAGATGGTGTTTGCTGCTTGGGAGCTGAGCAGGGGACATCTGGGTCACACAGAGACACATGGCCGCTCACTGGGAAACCGGCCAGACCTTCTGATCAAGCACTTTCCAGCTCATCAGCACATTTTGGGTTTTCCCCTGACAGGAGGACGTGCAGACAGCAGCACTTCAGCCCCAGCGCTGCGGGCTGGGCAGGGCGCAGCGACGGCTGCGGCACCGAGGTGCTGCGGATGCGGGGCAGCACCGCTCCTGTGCCCAAACAGCGACACAAACCGGGCACCGGCCACACCGACTGGGCATCAGCCACACAAACTGGGCATTGCCCACGCAAACCGGGCATTGCCCACACAAACTGGGCATTGCCCACGCAAACCGGGCATTGCCCACACAAACCGGGCATTGCCCACACAAACTGGGCATTGCCCATGCAAACCGGGCATTGCCCACACAAACCGGGCATTGCCCACACAAACTGGGCATCAGCCACACAAACTGGGCATTGCCCACGCAAACCAGGCATTGCCCACGCAAACCGGGCATCAGCCACACAAACTGGGCATTGCCCACGCAAACCGGGCATTGCCCACACAAACCGGGCATTGCCCACACAAACTGGGCATCAGCCACACAAACTGGGCATTGCCCACGCAAACCGGGCATTGCCCACGCAAACTGGGCATTGCCCACACAAACCGGGCATTGCCCACACAAACTGGGCAATGCACACACAAACCGGGCATCAGCCACACAAACCCAGCATTGCCCACGCAAACCAGGCATTGCCCACACAAACCAGGCATTGCCCATGCAGGGTTGTTTTAGGCTGCAGACCACTGCCTGCGGACAGGGAAGGAAATGGGTCGGTGCAGACATTCCCACTGGGGATCTCGGTGTCCCGGGTCTGAATCACTGCGATGGGCCATTGCTGGGTGATGGGGAGATGCACGGAGCTCCCTGCAGCACCCGCCAGCGCTGCACCGCTCACCTGGGTGATGGGGAGATGCACGGAGCTCCCTGCAGCACCCGCCAGCGCTGCACCGCTCACCTGGGTGATGGGGAGATGCACGGAGCTCCCTGCAGCACCCGCCAGCTTGCGAGGTCACGGCAGCGCCAGTCCCATCCCCTGTGCACTGGGCAGGACTGGAGCCCGGCAGCCTCAACTGGGCTGGGCTGGGTGAGATGGGCCTGGGGGCCCAGCTGGGGCTGCTGAGGGACATCAGGGCTGATCGGTGCTGGCTGTGGCCGTGGGCAGTGAGGGGGTGTCCTACCCATACGCTGCCCTGTGCAGCCTCCCCTGCCCCTCGCTCCGCTGCTCTGGGCTGCAGCACAGGAGCTCTCAGTCTCCCTCCTCACCAGGCAATCATGCTGGGCTTTCCCACCTCCACAGCTCTCTTCCAACTGCTCCGTCTGGAAGGTGGAAGCCCCGTTTTGCAAAGCAGAAAGGCCGGGGGAATAGCACAGCCTGGCACCGTCACGCAGGGGCACCTTCTCCTGTGAACATACGAGGTGTAAGCGTGCGGTCCTGCAGAACACACCAATGTCCCAGTTTAATGTGACAAACCACTACACTAATGCAGCATGTTCCAAAAGCTCAATGAAACAGGGTTTATGTATTCTGGTTTTAAGTATCAGACGTTTACAAACATTTGCTTCAGAAGACACAATTCTACCCACACACCAGTGATGCAGCTTTAGCGTCCCGGGCATTATTTTCAGCAGATTTGTTGTTTCTTTTGTGCAGCATTCATTGTCCAGCCTGACAGCTGCTCCTCTGCCTCTGCTCACTCCTCTTGATCAGTAATCTCTTCTTTGATTTCTGTTTGGGTTTGTTTTTCCCTAAATGCCAATGGCAGGGTCCCGCGCGGTCCCACTGCGGTGGCGGTGGCCGGTGGCACATGCAGCTCACCCTCAGAAATGCCTCTGACCCTAAACTCTCAAAACATTTAAGGCAGATGCCTCCCTGCTGTCTCCGATCTCAGCCCACCTCGTTTGGGATGACGCGAGAAAACGCTTCTGAGCGTCACAGTATTTCAGACTTTTCTGGGAGAACAGACTTTGTCATTTCAGACCGAACCTTGGTAGCTGGGGCTGGAAGACAAAAGCACAAGAGGTGGCATCGCCCTGGCAGGTCTCTGTGTCGCAGTTTGACTCTAACGCTGCGGGATGGATAGAGAACAGGCAGTGGGGGTCAGTTCCTGCGAGAAATGAAAGAAGCCACACGAGGGTTAAAACCACAGTAAATACTGTGCAGGTGTTTATTGTGGTGACATGTGAGAAGGAAATCCTCTCGCTGGGCAGCGGAGGAAGCCGGGAACATGCAAATACAATAAGTGCAGACAAAGCCCATTTCGCAACAGGACGGTGGTTTCTGGGAGCGCTCATCTCCGCACTGCAGCACTGGAGCAGAGACGGGGAGGACCGGGAGCCCAGTGTCCCCAGCACCCAGCTGGGCTCCCCCGGCGCTGCTGTGCGGCCACGCAGTGTGTCAGCGCCTGACGAGCCGCGGTTAACGGGCGGACTGATCGCTACTCTGACCACGGCACCATCTGCTCCGCGCGTTTGGGCTGCAGGAGCCGTTGGTTCCCGGGAGGAGCAGCTCGATGCGCCCGGTAGCACCACCGTCCCCTCGGGCAGGCAGATAACCACTGTCACATGCCGTTGTTGCACCGTGTGGCATTTCCACCGGCAGTGATACGGTGCCAGGCATTGTTACCGAAATTATCAGCTGTTATTCTTAGAAACGTGCCCTCCACAGACTGCAAGATGCGGCCAGCGGCTGCCGCAGTGATAACGTGACGGGGACCACGGCTCTGCCCGTCCTCCCGCAGCCCCCGCGCTGCCCCCGCACCCTCACAGCTGCGCACACAGACCGTCCCGTGCTGTAGAGCGTCCTGCCCAGCTGACAACAGGGCAGGGACCTTTCCACCCCAGCAGCGCCAGTGCCCACGCAGCAGAGAGCGACGTCCAGCAGCGGGGCGGGCACCGCAGCCCCTGCCCGCACCGTAGCCCCTGCCCGCACCGCAGCCTCCGCACGCACCGTAGCCCCTGCCCGCACCGCAGCCCCCGCCCGCACCGCAGCCCCTGCCCGCACCAAGCCCCCGCACGCACCGCAGTCCCTGCCTGCACCGCAGCCCCTGCACGCACCGCAGCCCCTGCACGCACCGCAGCTCCCGCACCGCAGCCCCTGCCCACACCGCAGCTCCCGCCCCACCTGCTGTGGGTGCCCCGGCCCCAGCATCTGCCCAGCGCCCGCACAGCAACATCCCGCATCAACTTCATAACGCTACAACAACAGCGGATTTTGGCCAAGTTCTTTGCCTGTGCTTTGCCAAGCTCTGGGATTCCATCTCAGGTTTGGAGAGTGGTTCTCAGCACACATCAGGAAGATCCACTGTTGTTGTTACATGTTTCTAGTCATTGTTTTAGCTACTGCAACCACAGGTGCCGTTCTTCCCCTCCCTGTAAAGCACTAGGGTAAGCCGAGTCCACTTAAAAGCCCGTCATTATCTTCCATTTCCATTGCTAATTTTAACAAGCTTGCTAATATTCCAGGGAGAAGTTCCTTCTTGCGGGGTAGTTCAGCAGCTCCCTGTTTGCCAGAGCTGCTCAGGTTGTGCACCGCAAGCCGTCCAAGCTGCAGATGAACTCCCTCTGCAGAGCAGTGCCATGGTGTCTCCTGCTCAACACTGACGGAGAAACGACGCAGCTTTCCACCTCCCGGGTGCCTTCGCTGGCGCTGCCGTACCGGGGGCAGCTCCTGCCCCGAGCACGGAGACGCCTCTGGGCCCGCGGCAGAGGCACCGGCAGGGCCAGAGCCGCATTCCTGCCTCTCCTGCCTCTGTTCAGCTGGCCCGCCCAGGACTCAGTAGCCCAGGCCAGGCGCTTTGCTGGCCCCACTGCTGCTGGACAGAAAGGGGCAAAGCCTCTCCTCCTCCGACCCAGCACGGGGCGAGCAGGTGACTCTGTGTCTGATGCGCTCACAGCGCCGTGCTGCTCCTGCCTCAGTTTCCCCTGCGCCCGCCCCGGCCCCTCAAGGATTACTGCTTTCTTCTCCTGGCACGCAGGGACCTGCCCTGGGCTCCAGCAACGCGTGGCAGGGACGAACTCATCCGGGCGATAGAGGCATTTGCTGTGGGAAATGCCATCGTTCTGACATGCGATTTTATCCAAAATTAGGGTGAGAAGTGGAGACACTGAGTAGTTTCACAAGATTTCTGCTCAGGCGATAGCTAAATGAGCTGTCTCGGCATTCTGAAATCTCAGCATGAAATTCTAATTTGAAACCTTTCATTTCAAAATACTATTTTAGAAGCACAATTTAGGGAAAGCTGTACCCTCCCGCTGAAACGATCCCAGGGAGAAATGTCTCAACTGACTTTAATACTGAATATGCAAGAGCTAAATACGCAATAACTAATTAGCCTGTGCACAAGTGTGCTGTTCTGCGTCTGAAGAGCAGCTATTTCTCATCTCTCTTCCATGAAGTTCTGTGTAGAAAAAGCAAATTGCAGGGAAATGTGGATGGATGCTATCACAGAAACCCCATCTGAAATTCAAATGACTGCTCACAAACACTGACTGTGTGCTTTCTAATCAACTCCTATTGCAAAGTTAATTTGTATTGATCAGGAACGTCTAAAGCTGGAGATTGACACCAGCCAGTGACCCCAAACTGTGCTGCTCTTGTTTGCAAACAGCTGCTTTTCACTCACAAATCGGGGGATTTTAAGTCCTCAAGGGTAAAAAAATATTTGTAACTAAAGTATTCTGATACATGGGATATTCAAGAACATTCTGGCATGGAGGACTGGCACGAACAGGCTGTAGCCGGAGTCTGCTTGGGATGCAGCTGGTGAGGAAGGCAGGAGGGGGCTGGGGGGCTGAGTGCTCCATGGGCCCCTCACGACATCCTAACGAGCTGGTGGCTGCGGGTGTGAAACCCTTTGTGCCTGGTGTGCAGGAGGGCCGTGGGTTTGCAGATGAGGCCCCAGCGCTTCGCACACCCCAGCACCGGCCCAGCGGGTCCCGGGACGCGCCTGGTGCCAGGTCCTTTGCCAGACCTTCGCCAGACCTTTGCCAGACCTTTGCCAGGTGCTTTGCCAGACCTTTGCCAGGTCCTTTGCCAGACCCCTGCTCCTGCCACGCTCCCACCCCCAGCTCACACTCAGATCAGCGTTTCTGAGGTTTCCAGCTCAGTTTTTCTACTTGATTTTCCACCTCCTTGCCTGCTACTCCTGTCCTACCCACACCCCTCCTGCCTTGCTTTTGGAGAGGGTACCAAAACCTGCATCTTCTGCCATTTACTGGCATTTTAAACTACTACTTTTTTAAAGCTAACACAGCAAGGAAGCCAATAACCCCCTGGCACGAGCTTTTCTGCCACTGTCTTAAAACTCCGGTGACACAACTCTGCCATCGGCTCTCCCTTGCAGCATCTGGAGGATGCTCAGGGGACCCCGGAGAGCGAGGGCTCAAGCGCCTGGATCGCGACACACTGGGGGGCGCTGTCGGTGGGTGGGGGTGCGGGGCCACCAGGGCTGTCCCTGCCCCAGGATGCTGTCCCTGCCCCGGGGGTGCTGTCCCTGCCCAGGGGTGCTGTCCCTGCCCCGGGGGTGCCGCCCCTGCCCCGGGGGTGCCGCCCCTGCCCCAGGGTGCTCTCCCTGCCCCGGGGGTGCTGTCTCTGCCCCGGGGTGCTCTCCCTGCCCCGGGGGTGCTGTCCCTGCCCCAGGGTGCTCTCCCTGCCCCGGGGGTGCTGTCCCTGCCCCAGGGTGCTCTCCCTGCCCCGGGGGTGCTGTCCCTGCCCCGGGGGTGCTGTCCCTGCCCCGGGATGCTGTCCCCAGGGTGCCCGTGTCCCCGGCAGCACCGCGGCTGCTCTTGGGTAAGCAGGGACCTGGCTCTCCCCACCCGGTGGGTTTGCAGCCAGCACGGCAAGTGGGCTGAAGTTCCCCTGCAGGTGAGCTCACCCGGCTTCCCCGGGCTAAACGGCATCAGATGTGTTTGATGGTTCTCTCAAACACACCGCTCGCTTGCTTTATACTCAAACCCAGAAGAAACAAGAAAATTGGACCAAAACGGTGCCCAGACAAACCAATCCCTACAATCTGCGCTGCGGTCACAGCGACGATCACAGCACGTCACCTTCAGCTGCCGCTTTGTAGCGGGAACCTCGGGGGCTGCAGCCTCTGCCGGCCCCCGGCCCATGGCGCGGGGCTGGAACCGAACCGGGTCTCTGGTTGAGCCTGTGCCGGCAGCCAGGGCTGGTCTGCGCACCTGCTGCTGGCCACCCAGCCGCCCTCCCGGCAAGGGCCCCCTAAATCATTCACTGACTGCCATAAATTAAAACCAACAAGAACTGGTAGCTACCCCCATCCTGTTGGGCTGTTTCACTGCACTTTTCACATAGCAAACAAACCCAAACCATTCTTTTCATTTCTAACACAATCAATAGGAAATATCAATCCATACAATCCAAGGTTCACTGCTCTCAGGCAACCGCTCATAAATATTCATTAGAGAATTAGGGAGCTATTAATAAGGCTAACTGTTGAGGAGCATTCATTAACTGTCTTCCACAAGGAATGAAATTTGCATTTTCTGGTGTGGAAATCCACTTTGGGAAATGGCACCTTGCGTGACAATAAAATGTGAGAGAAAAGCTGGTGTGAGGGGAAGAAACGCCCATTTCTGACACAAAGGGCACGCGGACCGCGCGGCCGGGCCTGTCGGTGCAGCCCATGGAGGAGCGGTTCTGTGACCCTGACTCAGCGCGTCCCGGCCCAGCACCCACCCGGCTCTCCCGCACCAGACGCACCGAAACTGCCATCCAGTCACCGTGATTCACCCCATCTGCATATCATGGTCGCTGCCCCCACATTTCCTCTAATTAATTCCCCAGAAAGACATTTCACCCTGCAGCAATGTACAATTACGAGTTCTGTCCATATTTATCACGGCACAAGGCTGGTGTCCCCGGTGGGGACAGGGTGCTCCGGTGTGTTCTGCGGTGGGTGTCCCCAGGGCAAGACCCCACGTGTCACACACCCCGGGCTCTGTGCCTGCTGTCCCTGTGCACACAGGGGCTCTATTGTCACCTCACACGCGCCACCACATCACCCCTGAGTCACCCCGAAGAGCGGGGCGGGGGCTCCGCGGGTTTTAGCCGAGGCCACGGGCCGGCCAGGCTGTTGAGGGGAGCAGAGGGAAAGGGGTGGTTCTGGGGCCGGTGCAAGCGAGTGGGGTCGCAGGCTCTCGCTGGGGACAGCACAGCAGCCGCTGCACCGGCAAGAGAAACGGCCCTGCTGTGAAGCTGGTGATTTTCCTACAACTGCAGCAAATGGAAGTGCACAAGGGGCTCCCAGGGGATTATCTATTATGTACAGCAATTATTTTTCAGCCTGAAAGGCAAGAGAGTAATCACGTCCCCTAATGTCTCTCCTAAAGCATAATTCAATAATGAACATTTGCTCCTCAGCATTTGTAAAACAATGGCATCTGAAGCCGGGGCAGCCGAGGTTCCCCTCAGCCGGGCCGTGCAGAATCCAAGGGCCTTACCTGCGGATGAGCTGGGTTTTGGGCTGGGGCTCCCAGAGCCCTGGGGTCCAGGGGCCCACCAAACGCAACCGAAAAAGCAGGACTGTTCTCAGCAGACTGGGATCCGCTGGCCGCCAATGGAGAACTTCTGGGGATCTGCACGAGGACAGAAAGGACCAACAGCCAACACGAGAGCGGTGCCTTTGCTGTAAGGGTTGTTTTAGGCTGCAGACCACTGCCTGCGGACAGGGAAGGAAATGGGTCGGTGCAGACGTTCCCACTGGGGATCTCGGTGTCCCGGGTCTGAATCACTGCGATGGGCCATTGCTGGAGGGAGGAAGATCCGCTGAGCCGCGCCTGACCGCTACGAGACCTGCGGAAAACTGAAGGCCCGTTCTGCTGCCATCCAATGAACCAGAAGCTACTTTCTCAAGTCTCCGAACAGGCATATTCAAAACTGCAAACTAACCAGGGCCAGAACCTCTCATATTTCTCTGTAAAACCACAGCAAGCTATATATGTGTGTGTATATGTATATATATATATGCATACACACGCAAACCTTCTTTTTTTAAAAAGCAACATCCGCTGCCATTGTGCGTGTGCTCTGCAGGCAGGGCACGCTCAGGGTGCCGCGGCAGCACCGTGCCCCGCTCCGGCACGGCCCAGCGCGGCGGCGGGATCCCCGGGACAGTGTCCGGTGAGCACCGAGAACGGGGGAAATGAGGGAATGCAGGTATTCCCCTTCCTCACGGGAGAACGACGGAGAACCATCCATGCACATACGCACGTACATTCCACTCAGAACCGCATCCCTCCCTGTTCAGTTTTCTCCAAGACAAGTTTCAAGGCTCCGTGCTTTTGGGGAACCTCCCGAATGGATGAGTAAGCCAGAGCCCTGGAACAAAGGCCGGCAGCAAACAGGATGCAGAGAGTTTATCCTGCACTCAGGGAAGTTACAAAACATTTTCTGACTTCAGGAGTGATTCATGATTTTTACATTTACCGACACGGTTTCAGCCACAGATTACACAGGCAGAGCCTTTGACTCTCATTTTGAAATCCAGGCTTTGAAACTCCATCCCTGACTTACACACATGGCCTACACAGCTCCTGTTTTTCCTCTCTGAAGAGGATGTTCATCTCTATCTGGTTTAGCCAGCAGGAAGACATGAGAATGGGGGTGACTTTGCGTCCGTCCCAAGGCACGGTCGGTGGCCCTTGCTGGGACACTCGGGCAGGGCAGAGGCGGCTCCCGCTGCCGCACGTGGCACGTCCCTCCCGGCATCGCCCTGCGCTTGAGACCCCTGCTCAGCACAACGCAAACCCTGGGAGTACATCAAATCAGAGAAAAGGTAACAGGGTTAGCTTGATTGAATAGAAAGTTTTAAAGAAACACGCACCAAAGGCGTAGAAGCTAAAGAGTGCTTTGCAGATGTACATCCCCGTTCCCCCAGCTCCGGCAGGACACGGAACACGGCAGGAGCCGGTGCTCGGGGACGCTGCGCCGCGCTCCCGCTGCACACCAGTCCCAGGTGGGCACGTTCCAAGGCTTCATTTCAGATCACAACAGCTCACTAACAATACCCCTGGCACAGAAGCCTGGCGTATATTACTTTGCCACGCAGAAATGTGACACTGCCACTACGATTCACTGTGCTTCACAGAAAGTTGTGGCGTCCAGAGGGATTTAGTCTGTTCTTTGGCTACACAGGGAGCGATGCCAGAGATAATCCACACTTTGAAGCAGAGGGTATCGGAGAACACTGCTTGGTTGTGAGCAGAAATTGAGCAAATCTGAAGGTATAAATTCAGCTATTAAAGAAAAACTCAAGGTGTCACCAGAAAATGTGGTTCAGAGATTCACCCCAGACCAGACATCAAGATCCAAATTAGAGTAATTAACTCAAAATACAGCACTGGCAGGTGAAGGTCTGTGTGGGGCTGTCGCGTGGCCATGACGTCCCCGTCCAGGACCAGGGGCCCTTGCAGGTGGGTGTCAGGCGGCCCTGGGTCCAGGGACTTGTCCGGGAGCATCAGCCGCGGTAACGGCAACGCCGGCTCTGCTCCTGAGCCGGACACAGCACGGGAGGAAGGAATATCATAACTGTTTAATCAAGAGAACTCACTGCATACTTCTAATGAGGCATTGTTATCAAACTGTCAGCTGGTGTAGAGAGATTGACTCGTACAAAAATGGGCTGGAATGGAGACCCAGAGCTGAGAACCTGCACACGGGCTCCAGCGAGGGGGCATCGCTGTCCTCGCAGGGTTCGGTGACGCTGGTTTTCTACCTCCTTTTATCTCGTCTTCTGCACCATCAGGCACAGCTTCATGCCAACCCAGCTACAAGGAAAAACAGCCGTTGTGGAGAAAGCTGCAAGGGTTTCAACCCAGAGCTGGGAAAACCCCTCACTCTTCAGCTTACAGCTCACACAAAGCTTGGTTTTACAGGTTAGACACAGCTTATGTCACACAAACCCAAATGCCCCTCTTAGGCCACCAACCCAGCTGGCAGCTGGTGCTGCAGGTATGGCAAACACATACATCGGGGGTTCTGCACTTCAGATGATTTCCAACCACGGCTTCTAATCTGTGGGGCAGCTTGTAGCAGCGGGCAACGAGACAACTGGTAGGTGTTGTCTTAGACTTAGCAACCTGAAAATTAATTCCGGATACATCTTAGTTTTCCTAAGATTCACTACATTTAAAAATCTTCATTGCCTCAAATGTCACACATTTTGTCCTTGAAAAAGCCCTGAATGTCAATAAGTACTAATAAACTTATGCAAAGTCTATAGCCAAACCAATCATCTTATTTCTGCAAATAAAAGTGGGAACTGAAAGCTTTTCATGGTAACTAAAATCGAGCGTTTGATGCTGCGTGTTAAATGAAACACGTAGGACCATGAGGGCTCTTTGGTTCTCTCCTTCGTTCTGCCACTGGGATGTGCAGAAGCAGTTTGACATGCAGCAGCAATGAGGTGCCGGCAGAAGCAGTTTGACATGCAGCAGCAGTGAGGTGCCGGCAGAAGCAGTTTGTCATGCAGCAGCAGCAGTGAGGTGCCAGCAGAAGCAGTTTGACATGCAGCAGCAGCAGTGAGGTGCCAGCAGAAGCAGTTTGACATGCAGCAGCAGTGAGGTGCCAGCAGAAGCAGTTTGACATGCAGCAGCAGTGAGGTGCCAGCAGAAGCAGTTTGACATGCAGCAGCAGCAGTGAGGTGCCGGCAGAAGCAGTTTGACATGCAGCAGCAGTGAGGTGCCAGCAGAGGCAGTTTGACATGCAGCAGCAGCAGTGAGGTGCCAGCAGAAGCAGTTTGACATGCAGCAGCAGTGAGGTGCCAGCAGAAGCAGTTTGACATGCAGCAGCAGTGAGGTGCCAGCAGAAGCAGTTTGACATGCAGCAGCAGCAGTGAGGTGCCGGCAGAAGCAGTTTGACATGCAGCAGCAGTGAGGTGCCAGCAGAAGCAGTTTGACATGCAGCAGCAGTGAGGTGCCGGCAGAAGCAGTTTGACATGCAGCAGCAGCAGTGAGGTGCCAGCAGAAGCAGTTTGACATGCAGCAGCAGTGAGGTGCCGGCAGAAGCAGTTTGACATGCAGCAGCAGCAGTGAGGTGCCAGCAGAAGCAGTTTGACATGCAGCAGCAGTGAGGTGCCAGCAGAAGCAGTTTGACATGCAGCAGCAGTGAGGTGCCGGCAGAAGCAGTTTGACATGCAGCAGCAGTGAGGTGCCAGCAGAAGCAGTTTGACATGCAGCAGCAGTGAGGTGCCGGCAGAAGCAGTTTGTCATGCAGCAGCAGCAGTGAGGTGCCGGCAGAAGCAGTTTGACATGCAGCAGCAGCAGTGAGGTGCCAGCAGAAGCAGTTTGACATGCAGCAGCAGTGAGGTGCCAGCAGAAGCAGTTTGACATGCAGCAGCAGTGAGGTGCCGGCAGAAGCAGTTTGTCATGCAGCAGCAGCAGTGAGGTGCCAGCAGAAGCAGTTTGACATGCAGCAGCAGTGAGGTGCCAGCAGAAGCAGTTTGACATGCAGCAGCAGTGAGGTGCCGGCAGAAGCAGTTTGACATGCAGCAGCAGCAGCAGTGAGGTGCCGGCAGAAGCAGTTTGACATGCAGCAGCAGCAGTGAGGTGCCGGCAGAAGCAGTTTGACATGCAGCAGCAGCAGTGAGGTGCCGGCAGAAGCAGTTTGACATGCAGCAGCAGCAGTGAGGTGCCAGCAGAAGCAGTTTGACATGCAGCAGCAGCAGTGAGGTGCCAGCAGAAGCAGTTTGACATGCAGCAGCAGTGAGGTGCCAGCAGAAGCAGTTTGACATGCAGCAGCAGTGAGGTGCCGGCAGAAGCAGTTTGACATGCAGCAGCAGCAGCAGTGAGGTGCCGGCAGAAGCAGTTTGACATGCAGCAGCAGTGAGGTGCCAGCAGAAGCAGTTTGACATGCAGCAGCAGCAGTGAGGTGCCAGCAGAAGCAGTTTGACATGCAGCAGCAGTGAGGTGCCAGCAGAAGCAGTTTGACATGCAGCAGCAGCAGTGAGGTGCCGGCAGAAGCAGTTTGACATGCAGCAGCAGCAGTGAGGTGCCAGCAGAAGCAGTTTGACATGCAGCAGCAGCAGTGAGGTGCCAGCAGAAGCAGTTTGACATGCAGCAGCAGCAGTGAGGTGCCAGCAGAAGCAGTTTGACATGCAGCAGCAGCAGTGAGGTGCCGGCAGAAGCAGTTTGACATGCAGCAGCAGCAGTGAGGTGCCAGCAGAAGCAGTTTGACATGCAGCAGCAGCAGTGAGGTGCCGGCAGAAGCAGTTTGACATGCAGCAGCAGTGAGGTGCCGGCAGAAGCAGTTTGACATGCAGCAGCAGCAGTGAGGTGCCGGCAGAAGCAGTTTGACATGCAGCAGCAGTGAGGTGCCGGCAGAAGCAGTTTGACATGCAGCAGCAGCAGTGAGGTGCCGGCAGAAGCAGTTTGACATGCAGCAGCAGTGAGGTGCCGGCAGAAGCAGTTTGACATGCAGCAGCGGCAGCACCGAGGTGCCGCAGCGCAGCAGTTACCGTCCCAGCAGCGTGGGGACACACAGTCCATGCAAACGCGTTTCTGCTTTCACAAGAGAGACGGCCATACAAATACACCAACACTGTTTACACAATAAGAAGGGACGGCAATATCTCCATTATCAACTAGTAATTTTTCCAGACAAAGAATTCTTTTCTGTGGCGCAGTAATCCTCTTATGCACCAACTGTAGATAACTGACACTTCCCAATTATACACCTACAGAAGCACAAGGTTATTTCTTGTCTAGCTAGTTTTCGAGCCAGTGTGCCAGCTTTCCACATTTTCCATTACTCCACACCTGACGTATTGCTAATGCCTCCGATAGGCAATTACAGACACGCAATTACGGCGCCGGGCCTGTCTGCGCGGCTCCCGTCCCACCGGGCTGCACCAGCACGGCAGCGACCGTTCCTCCTGTTCCCCACGCGTGACCTCCCGCTCGGACTCCAACTGCAGCCTCCCCAAGCTGACCTCTCCCACTTTCCCTGGCAGGTCTTGCTCCGTGACCCCAGTGCGGCTCCGTCCCTGCCATGGCATTCGCCCCTGGAGCCAGGACCAGCCAGTGTCCCCAGGCTGGGGACGTTCCGCAGGGCAGGGACTGGCGCTGCCGTCCCCAGGACCAGCCGGTGTCCCCAGGCTGGGGACGTTCCACAGGGCAGGGACCGGCGCTGCCATCCCCAGGACCAGCAGGTGTCCCCAGGCTGGGGACGTTCTGCAGGGCAGGGACCGGCGCTGCCGTCCCCAGCGCCAGCTCCTGCCTCAGCACCGGCCATCCTGGCCAGGAGTGCAAAACTCAGGTCATGAACCATGAAAGCCCCAACGCCTGGACTGCTGGGGGGTTTGGCACCACTCTGACACCCCTTGCATGAGAGGGCATTGAAAACAGTTGTGAATTCTGCACGGCAGCGTAGCCAGTGACCAGCGCTGTCCCTGCACCGTGTGTCCGGGTGCACAGGGAGCCCAGCAGCTCCTGGCCGAAGGAACCAGGCTTTGTGTCACCCTAACGAAGAACGAGTGCTACTTAAGGAACAAACCCCAGGTTAAAATCATTTTGGCAAAGGTGCCAGCTCTGGCCTTGCCCTGCGCGCTCACCCGGCGCCCGGCGGGGCACGGTGGGTCCCCAGCCATCTCCCCTCCCTGCCCCGGCACAGGGGACGCTGTGCATCGCGGCACTGCGGACACTGTGCTCACGCGCTGGGCGCTTTTCCGGGTTCTTTCGGTGCACTTTGCACCGGGGAAACAAGCACATGCAAAGGTACAAGGGCTTTTGCTCTGTTTAGGAGTGCAGCACCAGGGAGACAGCAAAAATTCATCTATCCCTGTGAGAGCTACTGGTGGTTTAAACAGATAAATACATAAATAAAGCCAGCAAAACTAAGCTCAGAAATAGTCCTAACAAATGTTCCGTAAGTGGCCTGAAAACCAGCTCCATCAGAACTGGTAAAGGCCACTGAAACAGCTTATTCAGCCCCTTCCCCAGCCCTCCCCACAGAGCTGAGCTCTGCTGTCAGAGGATTCACACTGCAGCCACCAGCGGAAACCAAGGGACTCGTTACCTTTACAGGCACTGAGCCGCGCTGTGCAACACAGCCACGCCGGCTTAAGGAGCCCGGCGGTTATTTTTAGAGTCATTTCTAGATCTCTCACTTTGATCTCTCCCTGTTTAATCTGGTTTTGCACTCCATTCTGATACTAGTGATAAGCAAAAAAATAATCAGCTTTAAAAAAAAACATCTCCAACCCCCAACCTGGCGTGTTTTTGACCACAGCGAGAGTGAAACAGACACGAGGAAGCTATTTATAGCTCAGATAAACAAGGCAGAGGTTTTGCTTAACGAAAGGAAATGGAAAAATAGCGCTCAGACACAGACCTTGAACGCGCTGCCCCTGCCGGGCTGGGGAGGCTGTGGGTGCCCGCCGTCCCTGCCGGCCCGGGGACAGGGACAGGGACAGGGACGGGCCGGGGCCGGCAGTGCCGGGCGCCAGCAGCGCTCTCGGCTGCGAGGGCTTTTCTGGCTCTGCACCAACGCTGAGTGCGGATTTCGGTTCTGCACTAACACCGGCTGGGCGAGGGGACGCTGTCCGGCCGCAGCGCGCGGGGAACGGGCAGGGGGCTCTGACCGGCCTGTGGGCACCCGGGGCAGGACGCCGGGACACGGTTCGGCCAGACCGGCAGGAGAAAAGGGGGTTGTTCACAAGGTGAAACACAGAGAGCGCAGCTCTGTGTCACCCACTGCCCAGCAACCCCAAACACAGTAAATTGAACCAGTCCAGCTGAGTCTTCCCGGGAGAAGGAACACACAGCAAACGCGTCTCAACCAGGGGTTTCCCTCGGCTTCCGCGCCCAGAGACTTGAGGTGTTCAGGGGTCTATTTGAGCCTGTTTTGCATCAAAGAGGCCCAACTGGGCCAGCTGCCACGGCACAGCGGGGCTGCCAAGCGGGGCCGTGGCGAGGGCAGCCCCGTGGCACGGCATGACATGGCACAGCATGGCATGGCACGGCACAGCGTGGCATAGCATGGCACAGCACGGCACAGCACGGCACAGCATGGCACGGCACGGCACAGCACGGCACAGCACGGCACAGCTCTGCCCTCGGGGGCTCGCACTGACCACCCGCCACCGCGGTCCCGTCCGCCCAGCCCGCGCCAGCCGGCGCGAAGCCCCGGGGGTTAAGGCCTGGCCCGCGGGCCCAGGGAGCAGTGCTGTGCTAATCCCTTCCTGTAGATCTGCTAATTTGATTCTTCTTTTCCTGAGACATCAAAGCTGAACCTGCAGTGGAGAACTCCCTACTCAGCAAGGAGAAAAGGAAATCACTTCTTTGGGCGGAAGGATACAGACATACCAAAGGGAAACATTTCCATATTCTTTTTATAGCTATGAAAAACAACTTTAAAGAATGAGTCCTCTAAAATCTACTTTTATCACAAAGAAATGGAGGCTTGGGACCTTTGTGTGTAGTCATCTTGTTATCTGTACCTATAAACGAGAACATCAATGAGATGAGGTGAACTGTAACATCGTTTCCTTGTTCAACATACTTTACATTATTGATTGGAAGAGGAGGAAGGAAGCCAGGAAGAAGCGAAGAGCCAACCCTTAGACTGAATCTCCCGAGCACGGAGTCAGCCCTGCAGGTTCTCCAGGGCCTCTGAACATTCTTTGGACTCCCAGCTCCAAGGAAATCCCAGTTCGGACCCGCGGGGTCCCATGGCTCACACAAAGGCTGCCTGCAGTACACAGCAGAGCGCTGGCCAGATGAGCCTCCAGTGAAACCGCAGCTTCCTTACATAATAAATGATCAATGAAGCGTATATAGTAGATCTGTATAAGGCTACTTCCCTGCTAACAAACATCTGCCTCTTGCTATGGGCATAGTATTCCAGCTACTTGTTGTTGGGTCTTCTTGCAATTATCCAACAAATTTTGCCCAGATATACTGTGACTCCGGGGACAGCCAGATTTCAGATGTAGTCCAAAACCTGAACCTCAGCACCAGCTAAAGCTCTCATCACAGCCCCAGGAAAGACAAGCAAGGCCCCGGGGCCGGTCCGAGGACAGGGCTGGGGCGGAGGGACACGTTACCGCACCCGCTGGCAGAGCAGCCGAGGGGTGCGGGAGCAGCTCTGCCCCGGGAGAAACAGCACAGCTGGTGCCATTTCCCAGGGGTCACATGAGCCCACTTCCACACTGCTCTGCAGCGGTTTATGCCCTCGGATTTGATCCAATCCATTTTAAAAGCTATTGCAGCTTCACGAGCCGGCCTGCTGAGGACACAGCCCCCCTGAGCTTGAGCAGTGATGGGCACAGGGATGTGGCACTCAGGGATGCCGGTCCCCTGCCCAGTCCCACGGGGCTGTGACACCCGGGCACGCCGGGCTGAAAGCTGCTGGGACACATTTCAGCCTTGCACAAACGCCTGCAGCACCACAGACTTAAACTGCAGTTTCAAACGGCACTTTCCCCTGGACCCGCAGCCTCCATGACCATCTGCTCCGCCTGGCTGGTGCTGGGTTTTATCGCGGGGCTGCGCACCGCAGGAGGGATCGGTGCTCCTCAGCACCGCACCAGCACTGCCTGTACATCACCCGTTGCTGTCCCCAAATGTCACCTCAAGCCCCGGGTTCCTGCAGCGGCATCCCCGGGCACGGCAGCGGATCACCAGACTGACTAACCCACGGCATGGCAGCTGCTGGCTGCACCGCCACCGCCAGCACCGCCACCACCAGCACCGTCACCACTGCCACCGCCACCCCCAGCACCGCCAACGCCAGCAGCGCCACCGTCACCCCCAGCACCGCCACCCCAGCCAGAGCTGCCACGACATGACATTCACCTCTCCTGCTACGACACCAGTTTTCAAAGACTACAGAGGGCTGCCCAGTTGAAATCAGTGTGCAGAAAGGTGCTGCTAATAACCTAAACTGCGAAGGACAAGGGCACGATGCTCGCAGGAAAGTCACACCACATTTAACAGTGAGTTAAAATTTTCCTAAAGCAGGAGGTTCACCTGCATAGCACTGAGTAGTTAATTATGCAACGGTGACGTTCATTTCTGCTTATCTTACAGCAATATTGTCTCTGCTGCATAAATCCTAAAATTTCTTTGCAATATTTGCTAAGCTGAATGCTTATTCCAAACAAAAAATACAGTTGTATAAATTACACATTATTTAGTGACTCACAAGAACAACTGTTAACAGCGAGGGGTGGCCAAGAAAATAATTACACAAGAAATCCTGCAAATTGGAAACATCGTGGGACAGTCCCAGCGCAAACCTGAAGGAAGCTTGGCACCCCGGGTTTCACCCCAGGTTTTGGGGGCTGGGGCAGGGCTGGGACACACGGACAGGCTGCTGGATTCCCAGCCTCCCTTCAGTCACCAAACCGCCCCCAACGAGCTGCGAGCTGGACCTGCCCAGGTGTCTCTCACCCATCACACCAGGTAATAACAGTGCGCTGCTAAAACAACCCAAGAAGCCAAACTGCTGACAGGGTTGTGTGATGTCCTCTCAAACACGCTCCTCTTGCACTGATGTCTTTGAAAGCCGTCGTCTCCCTGGAGGTGATGGGGCCGTGCTAACGAAGCCCTCCCCGTGCTAACAACAGCCGGGCACCCTGGGCATGGGAGGGTGGTCATGGGCAAAAGGCAGAAAAGGAAAAGAAAACCCGAAATGAAGGAAGAGAAGCCTGGAAGTCACTAACTGGGTGTTTCCAGCCATGGGCAGCAGCAGGGCCGGGCTGGGCGGGGGTCACAGCCCGCGCTCCCGGCCCCAAACCTCCACCCAGCACCGCGAACCGTGACAGGAGCTGTTGGAGCAGCCAGGCCAGCACAGCTGAGTGACGGTGCCACCAGCCAGGCCAGCACAGCTGAGTGACGGTGCCACCAGCCAGGCCAGCACAGCTGAGTGACGGTGCCACCAGCCAGGCCATGGCTGAGTGTTGGTGTCACCAGCCAGGCCAGCACAGCTGAGTGTTGGTGTCACCAGCCAGGCCAGCACAGCTGAGTGACGGTGTCACCAGCCAGGTCATGGCTGAGTGTTGGTGTCACCAGCCAGGCCAACACAGCTGAGTGACGGTGTCACCAGCCAGGCCAGCACAGCTGAGTGTCGGTGTCACCAGCCAGACCATGGCTGAGTGTTGGTGTCACCAGCCAGGCCAACACAGCTGAGTGACGGTGTCACCAGCCAGGCCATGGCTGAGTGTTGGTGTCACCAGCCAGGTAAGCACAGCTGAGTGACGGTGTCACCAGCCAGGCCAGCACAGCTGAGTGACGGTGTCACCAGCCAGGTCATGGCTGAGTGTTGGTGTCACCAGCCAGGTAAGCACAGCTGAGTGACGGTGTCACCAGCCAGGCCATGGCTGAGCGTCGGTGTCACCAGCCAGGCCATGGCTGAGCGATGGTGTCACTGCCTGAGGGGCAGGCAATACTGCTTGGAGAAAAAGAGGCGAAAACGAGTGACAGCAGCTGGGGACACTGGGACACGGCAATACAAAGCGACCTGGACGGCAGGGGCAGGGCCGCCCTCTGAGGCAGCTCTGCAGCTTCACGTCTCTGCTCCAGCCTCAGAAACGTCTGACGCGACAGCTCTGCCGTGTTGTGCCAGCACAGCCCTGGGTGGCACCGGCACCGCGGTCCCCGGCAGCGGCACCGCCCTCCTGCCGCAGCCTTGGCACCGCGGGGATAACTGGAACAGCAGCTCCAGCCACCAGAAACGCACATTTGCTTTCCCAAAAGGTGTTTGATGTGTCACAGGTTTGGACACACTAAGCTACAATTTCCTATCCACCAGCTGGACATTTTTATAGCCGCCCGGGGAATAGGCCGGACTGCGGACTCAAAAACACACAGCAAGTTCGTTCTTTTTTTGTAACAAAAACAATGACTTCACTAGAAGCACAATGCGCCATCTTCTCCTCTGTTGGGAAGCACCATGCAGACTCCAGCTCCTTCCTGAGTAAGCGAGAACAGCCGTGCGGGCCGGGAGCGCTGGGCCCAGCCGAGGCGCCGCTCCCGCCGGGGGAGCGCTCGGCAGTGCCGCGGCTCCCGCCGGCAAACACCAGAGCTGAGCGACCAGAAATAGCCAAGTCGGTCTTGTTTTCCTCCTTTTCCTCACTCACTCACATCCACAAGCAGCATCACAACTGTTTTCCCTGGTCTGTAAGCTGCTGTCCGAGGAGCAGCTGCTCCAAGCGACCGTGACCGGAGCTGCCTGCGCGAGCAGAACGGACCAGCAGAGCGGACCAGCAGAGCGGACCAGCAGAGCGGACCAGCAGAGCGGACCAGCAGAGCGGACCAGCAGAGCGGACCAGCAGAACGGACCAGCAGAGGGGACCAGCAGAGGGGACCAGCAGAGCGGACCAGCAGAGCGGACCAGCAGAGCGGACCAGCAGAGCGGACCAGCAGAACGGACCAGCAGAGGGGACCAGCAGAGCGGACCAGCAGAGCGGACCAGCAGAGCGGACCAGCAGGGCGGACCAGCAGGGCGGACCAGCAGGGCGGACCAGCAGGGCGGACCAGCAGGGCGGACCAGCAGGGCGGACCAGCAGGGCGGACCAGCAGAGCGGACCAGCAGAACGGACCAGCAGAGGGGACCAGCAGAGCGGACCAGCAGGGCGAACCAGCAGAGCGGACCAGCAGAGCGGACCAGCAGGGTGGACCAGCAGAGCGGACCAGCAGAGGGGACCAGCAGAGCGGACCAGCAGGGCGAACCAGCAGAGCGGACCAGCAGAGCGGACCAGCAGAGCTGACCAGCAGAACGGACCAGCAGAGGGGACCAGCAGAGCGGACCAGCAGAGCGGACCAGCAGGGCGAACCAGCAGAGCGGACCAGCAGAGCGGACCAGCAGAACGGACCAGCAGAACGGACCAGCAGAGGGGACCAGCAGAGCGGACCAGCAGAGCGGACCAGCAGGGCGGACCAGCAGAGCGGACCAGCAGAGCGGACCAGCAGAACGGACCAGCAGAACGGACCAGCAGAGGGGACCAGCAGAGCGGACCAGCAGAGCGGACCAGCAGGGCGGACCAGCAGGGCGGACCAGCAGGGTGGACCATCAAGAGCTGACCAGCAGAGCGGACCAGCAGAGCGGACCAGCAGAGCGGACCAGCAGAACTGACCCTCCTCAGCCCATTCATTGCAATGAGCTAAAAAACATCACAAGAATGCATCTGAGTGAAACTGCGTTCTTTTCCAAAAGCCCAAAGCACATCTTATGATCACACAGAATCACGGAATCAGCCCGTCCCAGCGTGGGGGTTTGGTCACTCAGAGAGGACGGGCAGCGCTTGCAGAGCACAGATGTTATTTATAAATGGACATAAAATGATCCAGCCAAAGTTTTTCTTTTTCTGCTGGCCAACCTATTTGTTTGGATCCTCTGCACCAGTGAATTCCA
Source organism: Columba livia (assembly GCF_036013475.1). Classification (NCBI taxonomy): domain Eukaryota; kingdom Metazoa; phylum Chordata; class Aves; order Columbiformes; family Columbidae; genus Columba; species Columba livia. The sequence continues at coordinate 727,942 of NC_088607.1, forward strand.
GAGAGATGCAACGCTCTGCGGGAAGAACATTTCTTCTATGGGTTCTAAATGTACCGACCTCTCCATTTGTACTTGGCCTCTTGCAAAATACTGCTGATAATTATTATCATTACTGGATCATACAAAAAGTCTTGAATTTGAACCATTAAATTTAACCGAGAAAGAAAACTAACTCACAACCTTGGAAAACCACACGGATCTGCAGTGCAACTCTTCAAAGACTCATTCAAAACATCTACTTAAAAGCTTGTTCTCATCTTTCAGTGTAATTGTTTAGTCCTGGGAAATCAATAGACCACAAAGAAATCACATTTCTATTTTCCACATCTAAAGCAGAATATGGGAATAAAAATAATTATCAAGAGCAGCAGCCAGGTGGAAACCTCTGTTTGTTTTGTCTTTGCAGTGGAAGCTGGACTAGCAGACACGTTCGGATACACGAGAAACTCATCTCTGTTACGTTTAATCCTTTCTGGTGGCGGAACCAGGTACACGAGAGCTGCGAGAGGCAGGCTGGTGTCGCTGTCCCCTCGGCGGCGCTGACCTCCCGACACACAGCGCATCATCCCCGCGTCATTTACAGCCCAACGACACAACCCGCCCGTGGGATCCACCACCAACGCACGTGCGGCAGCGCGAGCACTTCAGGTACCACTAGGAACACAAGCAAACCACCCGAAGCTCCCCAGATGGTGCTGAGCACCCTGGTGCCTGACGGCGCTGAGCGGAGGCCGCGGGGCGGGGGCCCCGGCGCGCAGGCCCGGGACGGCGCTGCAGCAGCGCCAGCCGCGGCTCAGCCGGCGCGGGCTCCAAAGCACCAGCCGCCCGCTGCGGCTGGAGCGCTCGGCACCTCACGTGTGCTCAGGACCCGGCGCTGAGAGGCTGCCCCGCCGGGCGGGCGCAAACACGCGTGTGCCGAGCGGAGCGTGCGGGGACGCTCACGCACACGTGTGGCGACCTGGCGCCCTTCCCGCTCGTTTACACGCATCACCAGTACAGAAATCAACCGTCCGGAAAGCAAACACTCCAGCCTCGCGTTCCCCGTGCTGCTGAGCGCGATGGTGACTCTGGCTTTTATTGCTAGAAAGGTCTCTCTTTTGATGTCCTTTGAAAGCGGGTCCTTTGCGCTGCGGCGCTGTCGCCAACACTACTGATCGTACTGCCAACAGCTGAAAACTGGACATTGCATTTCAAGCTTCGAGGGAAAATTCCATTGCAAACTGATGTGCTTTGAGCAAGATACACCTGGAAACTACCGAATAAAAATCAAGATCTGCAATTTTCCCCTTAGGTTTTCAATAGTCTCATACATCTCAGCAGATCGGCAATATTTAGAAATAGCTGTTGCTGCCACTGAAAATAAAAACCACAGTGTATTTGTCCAAAACATATACAAGGCTAAACATAACAGTGATGGAAAACGGCAACAAACAAGGTGGTTATGGCATGGGATAAAACTTTATCCATAAATAAATAAGCAAGTAAATAAAAGGCTGCCACTTTACCAAGTTCCCACAGACTATTTCAAAATAGACATTTCTGTGAGTGACTGCAGAATTTGCAGAGAAAATAGCTTAGGTGTTAAGCCAACTGCTCTGCAGAGGCGCAGGTTCACCACGGCCGGGCTCTGCAGCCCTAGAGCCGCTCTGTCCCCACGGCCGGGCTCTGCAGCCCTAGAGCCGCTCTGTCCCCACAGCCGGGCTCTGCAGCCCTAGAGCCGCTCTGTCCCCACGGCCGGGCTCTGCAGCCCTAGAGCCGCTCTGTCCCCACGGCCGGGCTCTGCAGCCCTAGAGCTGCTCTGTCCCCACGGCCGGGCTCTGCAGCCCTAGAGCCGCTCTGTCCCCACGGCCGGGCTCTGCAGCCCTACAGCGGCTCTGTCCCCACGGCCGGGCTCTGCAGCCCTAGAGCCGCTCTGTCCCCACGGCCGGGCTCTGCAGCCCTACAGCTGCTCTGTCCCCATGGCCGGGCTCTGCAGCCCTACAGCTGCTCTGTCCCCATGGCCGGGCTCTGCAGCCCTAGAGCCGCTCTGTCCCCATGGCCGGGCTCTGCAGCCCTAGCGCCGCTCTGTCCCCATGGCCGGGCTCTGCAGCCCTAGAGCTGCTCTGTCCCCATGGCCGGGCTCTGCAGCCCTAGAGCCGCTCTGTCCCCATGGCCGGGCTCTGCAGCCCTAGAGCCGCTCTGTCCCCATGGCCGGGCTCTGCAGCCCTAGAGCTGCTCTGTCCCCATGGCCGGGCTCTGCAGCCCTAGAGCTGCTCTGTCCCCATGGCCGGGCTCTGCAGCCCTAGAGCTGCTCTGTCCCCATGGCCGGGCTCTGCAGCCCTCTGCACTGTCACAGAGCTGCTCTGTCCCCATGGCTCAGCACGGGGACATGGGGCAGGGCCAGCACGGCCAGCACCGACACAGCTTTTCCTCTGCTCTCCTGAGCAGGAGTTCAAGTGAGAGCGAGCAGTAACAGCCAGTGACCCACGGGGGTGTCTGTGCATCACCAGTGACACTCGTCCTGCCCCGCGCAGGGCACAGCCGGGTTGGGGGGCAGCCAGTAGCCCTGGCCCCTCACAGGCCACTCGCCCAGCACCCCTGGCAGTGGGGACACACAGAGCTCCGCTGTTGCCACACGTCTGACCCACTGGGGACACGCATGTCCTGGTACCCTGAGCCCGTTTCAAGCTCACCTGCTGTGGACGGCACCCACAGCGAGCTCAAGGCAGCACCCCTGAGCATCCACCTCCTCTGCAGGGGGTCCCAGCACCCTCCCTCACCCCACACCATGAACACCTGGCCAGGGGCAGCTGGGGCACGGGGACACTCAGTGACCACCAGCACCGGAAGCAGAGAGCTGGCAGTGGCACTGTCACCAAACACTGCAGCACCCGGTCCCTGTGCGGAGCTCTGAGCACCAGCCAGGAACCCCCCCAACAAACCAGCGTCTCTGTGCTGCTCATCGGGAGGGTTTGCTGGGGTGCAGGGGCGGCTCTGCCAGCTGGATGGGGTAGTTCAACATCACAGGCATAGCGCACACACACAACATAACCACCAAACTCACTGCAAACAAGCATCTGCCTCGGGGAGCTCACGTCCACGCAAGAAGAAACCAGCCATGCAGACTCACAGGAGCACAGAATGTTTTCGGTTGGAAGAGACCCTCGAGCTCATCGAGTCCAAGCATAACCTAAATCTAGCACTAAACCACGTCATGGCCAAGCTCTAGGTGCCCGTGTCCCCCCCGTGCCCCCCACCATGCACCCTCATTTCAGAAACACCCTGGGATGAACGACAAAGGGCCGGAGAGGGCGGTGGGGGGGCCTGGCTCGGGCAGCCCCTTCCCAGCCGGCCCGGCACACAGGCGGGAGCTTTTCACCCAGATGAGCTCTCAGAGCCTCAAATCTTGCACGAAATGCTCGCCCCTCCCAAATGGTTTTAAGGCACTGGAGTATAATAGGTGCTAACAAAAAGCAAAGTGTTTAAACAATCTGACTATAAATCTCTTTTGCTTTCAATTGCTCAGCTTTCATCCCCTGTCATAATTATTTATGGTTTTCTATGCTGAGTTCCTGGACAGACAAAACCTCAGCATCCAATGGAAAAAAACAAGCAGCAAAACAAATAAAGGCAGCAGAAAATAAAAAAAATCCTTGAATCCTCAATATGCATCATCCAGAAGGAAAACAAGTGCATGCCCATTCTCGTGGCCCCGGCAAGTCACTGTGCCCTGCCCGCAACCTGCTCGAGTCCCAGCAATGCTCGCCCTGGCCCACCGCTCACCCCCCGCCGTCCCAACCCTGCCTTCCCAGAGCTCATTCTGTGGGTCTTGGAGGAGCCCTTGGGATATCGCAAAGCCAGATTACACCAAAGCAAGAGGATTTCCAATGAAGGCACGTCATGCAGGATGCCTGCCCGCAGCTTATCCACCTCTAATCTGCCTAGCTCGTCAGCGTGCCCCACCTAATTACAATCAGGGCAATCCCGAGGTGGGCAGGAGCGGGAAGAAGACATCTTCTTTTCTGTTCAAATATGACGCCTTTGCATTAACCTTCAGCACCCGAAGTCAGCGGCTCCGTCACGGACAGCGCAGTGTCCTGGGTACTGAGGGGTGCTCCAGCTGGAGGTGCAGCACAAATCACTGCAGGAGAGCCACAGCACCCCCAGCGCTGTGTACACCCCGACTCCGTGTTTGACTCCCGAACCCAGCCCAGCCTTCGCTCCCTCGGCTCACCTCCCTGAAAGAAACGGGGCAAAAAACCCCAGAAGCCCAAGAAGAAGGGCAGGGAACATTTCACTCAAGGTAACAAAGTTTCCTGATTGGAACCTCCAACATTTCAGAACTAAGGAAGAGCTTCTGGCTGTTCTGATGCACAGCCAGCTGCCACAGCCTCATTATTCACCTCCTGAAACTACATGTATGTCTATATTGCCCAGACGCATTTTCCAGGGCCCTGGGAGATGACCCAGGTCACCACGCCGTCCCTCCCTGCCGGTCAGAGGCTGCCGCCCGTGGATCGCTGCCTGTCCCCACGCTCACACCTGGCGTTTGGGAGACCTGGCAGCTGCCCCACACCGCGGAGATGCTCCCAGCTCGTTCCTCCTACTGATTTACTGAAGACAACTGTTCTTTTCAGGAACCGTGTCTTAAGAACCTGTGGTTTATGGAAACTCCATATGTGCTCTCGCTGGCGTTACGCAGGGATCGCCTCCAGCAGGGTTTCCCCACCGGCCCCGTCCCGGTGCGAGAGCTGCCCGGGAGGAGCTGGGACCGCGCTGCACGTGGACAGCAGCTTACAGCCTCCCTTTACTGCGCTCGCCAAGCAACAGCGTCTAAATTTAGTTCTCCATCTAATACCCTCTTTGGAGGAAGCGCCAATTTTCCACCGGCTGCGGTGCCAGCAGGCTGGCTGCTCGCTCAGGGACCGGCCGCAATTACTGACCCCAGCGCCCGCCCCCATGGCTTGTCATGGCCCAGCTACAGCCCTCTGGGCAGGGGGTTCACTGCTGCAGCTGCTTAGATATCACCTGAAAATCAGAGGTGCAGCAAGAAGCCACGCTGGTGCCCCGAGGAACACGCTCCTGCAAACAGCAGCTTCAACAGCAGGACCCAGACAGGGATTTCTGCAGCACAGCTTATGTCTGCATTGCGTGTGCTACGGGAGGGGTTCCCCCTCTGCTTCGAAACGCGGTCACGAGAACAGCACTGCTGTTGCTGATGCTCATAATTTCAATATCTTACTGGATTTTTCCTGTCAGTCCCAGCACCCCAGGCAAAAACATGTAGTGAAAATGTCTGCCTCAGAGAAGTTAACAGCTGGTCTTTGTATCTGACGAGAAGCAAAAGGGATTCGAGCCCACCAAAGAGAAACTTGAAGGGCACAACCAAGCCAAATGCACATTATTCAGTCAGCGAACCCCAGAGCTCACGGCTTTGGCCCTGGCTGTGCCGGGTCAGCGCGGTGGCAGCTCTGGAGATGTCCCTGGGCAGCACGCCGGTGCTGTGCTGCTGCGCCAGGACGCGGCTTCGGGAGGGGACACGGAGCCCGCGTCCCAGCCCCGTGCCGGCCCCACGCCAGCCGCCCTCACAGGCACACGCAGCATTTCACAGCTTTACTGCCGCTGAGGACTTAAAAACCAAAAGCACCTTGGATCGTGCCCAGAGCGGCGGGCAGGAACGACAGCGCAGCCCGAGCCTCTGCCGTCAGCCTCCCCATGGCCAGGATCTGAGGTGTGCAGGGCCCAGGCTCCGCGCCCCCGGGCTCCACGGGCAGCAGCACACGGACACTGCCGCGGAACAACCTCGGGCACCCGCAGGGCTCCAATAGCCGGCACACTCCAGTAGGCACGGCACACACCGGCTGCACCGATGGGATCGCACGGGGCCGGGCTGCTGCTTCTGGAATATCGGCTGTAAATACGCGCAAGGTTACACTGGCTGCTGTAATTAGGAGTTGATTGAGGAGCGATTTATTCCTACTGTGAATAAACGAGGTCATTGCTTCGTAGGGAGCAGCAGACAATTTCTTTTTCCTTTTCTGTGATCTCGGATAACCGAATCTCAGCTGGCAAGCGGGCTGCCAGAGGACGAGGTCGTTAGACTGGCTGGGCAGGGGAGACAAGAACCTGGAGCTGTCGGGTGTGCCGCTGGGACCTGCCCTGGCCAGAGCCGGGGGCTGCCCAAGCCGCTCCGTGGGACAGCCCGGGGGCTGGCTCTGGGACACCCTCTTCCCAGCCTCCTCCCCGAGAGGCACAGACCCCGTCCCTGCCCCCCGACCCTCCGTCCCTGCTTTTCCTCCCCTTTGCCTGCCGGGATCTCCAGCACCCACAGGAACACGTCAGGCAAAGCGGCAACTGCTGCGAACCCGCGGGTCCTGCAAACCAGCCCGACTGCGGCCGAAGGGTCGGCTCTCGCTGGGCTCTGCCCCGCAGAGCTGCCGGACACGGGGCTGACCCGCTCCCCAGCACCCCCAAATCCCGGCTCCACCAGGGACACGGGGCTGATCTGCTCTCCAGCACCCCCAAATCCCGGCTCCACTAGGGACACGGGGCTGATCTGCTCCCCAGCACCCCCAAATCCCAGCTCCACCAGGGACACGGGGCTGACTCGCTCCCCAGCACCCCCAAATCCAGCTCCACCAGAGACACGGGGCTGACCCGCTCCCCAGCACCCCCAAATCCAGCTCCACCAGAGACACGGGGCTGACCCGCTCCCCAGCACCCCCAAATCCCAGCTCCACCAGGGACACGGGGCTGACCCGCTCCCCAGCACCCCCAAATCCAGCTACACCAGAGACACGGGGCTGACCCGCTCCCCAGCACCCCCAAATCCCAGCTCCACCAGGGACACGGGGCTGACCCGCTCCCCAGCACCCCCAAATCCCAGCTCCACCAGAGACACAGGGCTGACCTGCTCCCCAGCACCCCCAAATCCCGGCTCCACCAGAGACACAGGGCTGACCCGCTCCCCAGCACCCCCAAAACCAGCTCCACCAGAGACACGGGGCTGACCTGCTCCCCAGCACCCCCAAATCCAGCTCCACCAGACTGCTGCTGCTGCCACTTCATCAGCAAATTAGCGAAGGCAGGAACAAGCGGCTTCACCCGGGCACAGCGAGACCCGTCCCCACGCACCAGCTGGCAGGCCCGTGACACAAGGCACACAGACCAGCCCCGGGAGAGCCACGGCAGGGCCGGCCTTGCCTTCTGTTCCCGGTGCCGCACCGCAAACGTCAGGCTCCCGTGCGGCAGGAGGGCAGCGGCTCCCCGGGAGCTCCGACCCGCAGCCCGGGCCGGCGGGTACACCCTGCTGAGGTGACTGCCAACAACAGCGACAAGGCTCTTGCTGCTGCTTGCAATTATGTCAATTATGTTAGCAAGGCCTAATAAATGCAATTGAAAAGCCAAAACAAAGTGCCTGAAATCCCAAATTTCTAGTAGATAAACAATTCGTTTACCTGCTTTGACTAGAAGATCTGAATTACTGGAATAACAGGCTCCCTATGTTTGTCTGTCTTTCAACTTCTGCTGCACAAAAAACGTTCATTGACATAAGTGGCACTTTCTTCTTTCAGCATTTCTGCAGCAGCGCATTAGCGATTTGATTACACAGTGCTACATTCTAAGTCAATTGAGATGAGTGGTAAATTGCTACAGCAGACATTAATACAATTTTTGCAAGACTGCAGAATTGCTTTCAAGTCTCACAGGGACAAGTGGTTTATTAAGAGATCCCTTACAAAGTTGGGCAGCCCCTTGCTGGTGTGCAGCAGCACAGCCCGCGGTGCCGGGGGAGGCACCAGCCGAGCCCAGCGCCGCGCGGCCGGGCCCGCACACGGCTCCGCCAGCCCCGGCGGCGGATGGGAGCGCTCAGAACGTGTTTTCCAGACAGGAAAACAGCACAATTGGCCAGGAACACGTTTCTTATTTTGTCCCCACTGCATGACCTCACTCCTCTTCATTTTCGGTTTCCCCGGACCCTCTGCACCCCGGGTTACCGCAGGTCAGCAGCCCTGCCCGGTACCCGCTGCGGGCAGCCTGGGCCGTGCCGCAGGGCCGCGTCCTGCCCTCCCGCCAGCGCCCAGCACCAGAGCTCTGTCTGAGCTGGGGCAGGGGCCACGTGCCGACTGCCCTGCGGCACGTCCTGCCGCGCCGGCCAGGTCCAGTGCCAGCGCCAACGCCAACCAGCAGAACAGCACCCGGGCGACCTGGTTCAGGCTGACACACACCTGGATTCTTCTGCAGCAGCTGCAGAGTACTCCTAAAATGAATGGCCATTGTACCCATAGATTCTCAACGGGTGGAAGCCCCGACTCCTGGCCACGCCGCCCGGCCCCCACGCAGAGAATCACAGGCCGGTTCTGCAGCGGCCGAGGACGTGTGCGGGCAGCACTGGTAAACATCAATTTTGTTTGCTGACTTGTAGCAAATGGAAAAACCCAAAGCCCTGCACAAAAAAATGCTTTTCTAAACAGAATGCTTTTCCGTGCTTCCCAGAGGGACATTGGTGGTTTGTAATGAAGGAAAAACACTACTGACACCACCCAAAAGAGAGCATGCCATAGCCATCGCCGCGCGCAAGCAGCGGATCATAACTGGTATCTGTAATGGCAGTGGGAAAAACATTAACTACAGCTGTAATTAACATCTGTGATGGGAAGAACAGTTTAACCTTGAAGTAAGGATGAATTAAATAGAGGCGCAGAGCTGTCCAGGGGGAGCAGCGGCAGGAACCTGTCACAGACCCTGCCCAGGAGGTGGCACCAGGACCGGGCACAGCAAGCAGCAAAGATAACGCAATTAGAGGGCAGGTTTGGTTAAGCCAAGCGAGTGTCAGCTTTCCTGCAGAGGAGAGGTGTCGGCGTGCCCATCAGCGAGCTGCCGGCTGCTGCTCGGGCGCTCGGCGCCGCGCGGGGCACAGGCGGGTGCTGCAGCGGCGCGACCCGCTGGCGGCAGGACGGGTGTCCCGCACCGGGACTGGGGCCTCGCGTCACCCCTCTCTGTGGCACTACACCGCCAAAACCAGCTCCTGTGGAAAACTGCGAGCTGGTTCTGCCCGGCGCAGAGCGTGCCGCGCAGCCCGGTCAGCAGCGGCGGCTGAGCCAGGACCTGCCCACCGCGCAAACAGCTTCTCCAGGGGGAGGTTCTGTTTTCCGAGTCTCTGAACGCATCAGAGCTCATGCAGCCTGGTCCCAAACGCAGGCTTTGGTTCTCCCGCAGCCAGACCCTGGCTGGTCACCCCATCGCCCCGGGGACAGCACCCCCCGCCTGCCGGGACAAAGCGGGCTCACCGCACAGGGCTCCGGCGGACACTGTGTTCTCCGTCCATCCCGGGGGCAACCGTCCCCCTCCCCGGCCCGGCCAGCCCCCAGATGTGCCGCCACCACAGCTGGGGACACGCTCCTCCCAGAGCCCATGGTCCCAGCCCACGCGTTTGCTGTGGGGGGGCTCTGGGGACACCCCACCCGTGGTCTGTCACCTGCAGCGTCCCCCTGCTCCCAGGTGCCGCAGAGCCGCTGGCACGCGGCCCTGGCCACTGCCAACACGCTGCTCAGCGTGTCCCCAACCTGCAGAGCCCTGCGGCCGGACGGCAGCATCAGGGAAGATGACGCCCAGAAACCCTGGTGTTACAAACTCTCTTCTCTGGCGGGAGAGCTTTGCAGACAGGCCGGGGAGTTTTCTTCCCACCGGGAGTCAATTTTTAAGGGTGAAGTTCCACTCATGTAGTTTTACAGCCCTTTGTAAGTCACCCCAGGGACTGTATTCTATTGAACATTTTTTTAATTTAAAAGACATTTTCAGGAAGAGGTCCTAGATAGAAAGGTGAAACAGATGTTTCCAAAGGCAACTCCTGTCTAGACCCCTACTCCCATTTCTTGAAATTGCTGCAATTATCATACCAAGAAGTGTTTCATATGTCAGGGACAAACCAGCGGGGCTGAGCCAGGCTGCATTTATTAGCAGCTGACAACATCCAGCACCAGGGAGAAAAAATTACTTGTATTAGTATATTACAATAAACCTCATTAGTTCAAGCCTCAGTGGAAAGTGCCGCTTGGGAAAGTGCTGATACAGGTTTGGTGCAGACACAGAAGTAACCACGGACAGAGCAGGATGTGCCGACGCGGTCTGCGCGGCACCAGATCCCGCTGCAGACCTGCTCATCCAGCGCTGTGCTCGGGCGGCCTCTCCCTGCAGCCACCGCCCACCGGATCCAGCGCACACGCACTTACACCGAGCTATTCCCCCATTTAAAAGCATCTTCACATAACTGAAATTCCATATGGATCTAACTCGGGAAAGTAGCACAGGCTCTCCAGTTTGTCTTTGTGCTTCAGGGCGCGCTCGGGAGCCGCTTGCGCCCACGCAGGCAGCCCCGCGCCCCCGCGCCGCCCCGCCAGGGAACAGACCCAAACGCTAAAATTATCCACTCAAAATGAGCATTTTCTCGGCCCACTTTGTGTCAGCAGTCACTGAGTAATTCGCAGCAGATCTAAGATTAGCTAACGAAGCGCAGTGACTCATCGGCCAAGCCTCCGCGCCACTGGGAAAACTCAATTTTTCATTAGCAACGGAGCTTCGGCTGTGGAAATTATAAATAATACGGATTGGAGAGGCTACAGCAACATGGGGATTCTCACTTAACACTCTATGATACAGATACTAGTGCCTATGGTGCCCTTGTGCTAATGGCACGGCTGATCACGCGTGCACAGCGCCCGGGACTGTGGCAAAGCCGTGGTGCCGCGGGACGGGGGCACGCGGTGACAACGCACCGACCAGCACGGCCTCATTCCAAACCACTCATTAGCCCACGCCCGTCAGCTAATTAAAACCATGCCGAACCATTACAGGCTTCTGCAAACAGCTTGTTGAGCAAAATGATGGGGTGGAGCAAAGTCACACACGGAACCAAAGCAGAGGATCCCCACCCCCACACCGGTTACGGGACACAAAACCAGCCCAGATCTCAGACCTGGGGTCAACCTGTGCTCTGGGGCGCAGGCAGGGCCCCCAGGCCCCGGATCGGTCCCGCTCCAGGCTGGGCCACGGGGAGCAGCAGCCGCAGCCCCGGCACGGCCCCCACGAGTGACACCGGCACCGAGGAGCTCCAACCAGAACCAACCCTCCTTCCCACCGGGCCTGTCCATATCCAGCCCAGCGGCGCTCAGGGGTCCCCACTTCAACTAGATTCTGTTTCAAGCCATGTTAGGCTTTGGTTATCAAAGCCAAGTGCTTCAGGTTTTGGTGTCTAATGAAAAACAGTTTGCAATTCCTGTGTTTTTCCTGAGAAATTAGTTTTAAAAACAACTTGCCCAACTTTGTGTTTTATAATACGCACTTCAAAAAAAAAAAAAAAAGGAATTTAGGGGAAACAAAATCTTTTCCATACAAGGCAGATGTTTGATGGGATTAAAGCAAGCTTTGCTTTTAATTAGGCTGGCCGAAGCACGCTGCAGAGGCAGGCGCCCGCGTCCGGCTATGCACGATGCCCGTCAGCCCCACGACCCCGCTACCTGCTCAGGCCGGTCCCTCCTGACCCCGTCAGCCCCACGACCCCACTACCTGCTCAGGCCGGTCCCTCCTGACCCCGGCAGCCCCACGACCCCACTACCTGCTCAGGCCGGTCCCTCCTGCGTGTGCCGGAGCTCGGCCGGGAGCGCAGAAACTCGGGTGGCCGGGCGCTGGGGCCGCAGCAGCCGTCGGCCGCGGCCCCGCCGGGATGCTCGGAGCGATGCTCGGGGGCCTCTGCTGAGGGATGGGCTGCGCAGGGACACCCCAGGTCCCCCCAGCTACCAACACTTGGGGTCCATCCCCGCTCTCACTGCAGAGCTGTCAATCCCTAGACACAGAAATAGAAAAACACATCAAGGCTGCTTAGAAGCCCTCTGCTATGAGCAGTAAGAAAAAAGGATAGCATTAGTAATCTTAAGACCTAGCAAGATAAGAAAATTACTACCTATGAGAATAGCAGAGATTTCTTTTGCCAGCATAAAGCTACTTTCACCTCTGAAAGTTGCACTTCCCACTTTCTCCCTCCTCCTAAGGGACACCGTAGCCCGGGCAGGGTCCCTGTGGTAAGGCTGCAGCCACGCCAGGACAGATCAATGTCAAATCTAACTATGGCCAAACCCCAGCACGTTTGGCTGCAAGGGCAGTTCTTCCCAGACGGGGTGACCGGAATCCCTGCGAGAACCAGACTGGCGCCAGCAGCGACTGAGGCGCACCAAGAGTGACAAAGGGTGACGCTGCTGTCCCAGCTGCCCCTGACCCGAGAAGGAGCTTTGGTCAGCTCTGGAGTTCTGGGCGACCCCGCGGAGCTGCTCTGCCCTAACCCACCCAGCGGGGCCTCGCTCCCACCGCCCGTCTGCACCCCCACCCGGCCTCGCACCACAGCGACGGACGCGCTGGAGGGCGGGTGTGCGAGGGCAGCTCCCTCCTCCCGGCCGAGCCCGCTCGCGAGGCGGGAACACGCGGGGAGGGCTGCGGCCCGCCGGCCCACTCACCACGGCTCCGAGCACAAGGGGACCGGTGGCCACGCTGGCCCAGCACGGCCACAGCTGTGCCAGAGGGACGTGACCAGCCCGTGAGACATGGCTCTTGTCCCCAGGGATCCCGCTGGCTCCAAGGCCGCATCCTGCACCTGCTGTCGGGATGCCCTGGGCCAGCCAGTGAACATGGAGCTTAGGAGCAGCAACATCAACAACCGACTGTCAGGTTTCCAAAACGCCAACGCAGGGAGCACCCCAGGGTGCTGGAGAACACTGAGTGTCCAACACTCGTTTCAGAAGAAGAATTGCAGCTGCGTTCCCTGCTTGTTGTTAGGCTTTCAGCTTAATATTTTACCAGCCTGTTCCAGCACAGGGGACCGGGAGGGCCGGGCCGGCGCTCCAGCGACCCCCCCGCGCCCTCCAGCTGGGCAGGCGGCAGAGCGGCTGCTCCGGGCCAGGCGGGCGCTGCTGCTCCCCCCACAGCTTCCTGTGCCCACCGCGCTGCTGCTGCTCCAATCAATGCTACCACCGCCTCTAAACACACACCAGCATCGGTGTGCGTAAAATGGTTTGAGATGTCAATATTCTCAATGCTATAGCTTTGTCAGGAAAGGGGAAGTGAGGAGAAACAGTTAAAAATGGCGAACTTACAGACACTGCTACCAGTTGTTGAGAAGCCTCCCCCCGGTGCAGCCTCACGGGCCTGTCGTGAATGAAAAGGTTGTTTGGGAAAGGGATTTTGACCCCATTCGCTTTACAACCACAGCTGGATTCTGCAGGGCTTGCGTGCAGGAGGTCGGTGGGAGCTGAGGCAGAGCCGAGCGTTGGGGAGGAATCCTCCAAATCCGCAGCACCGAGCAGCGCCGGCTGAACGAGCCTCCGGGAGCACGAGATGAGGCGGCTGAGAAAGGCTCAACCTGCCCCAGTTTGAAGGAATAAGGAGGGAAACCCTAAAAATCAAACAAAAAGTGAAATTTCACAGCACACAGGAACCAGTTAATGACACTCAGTGGCAGCGCAGAACATATTACAGAGAATACTAAAGACCATTCACCATTCCTGAACATTGCCATTTCGGGTTTAACCCAATGGAGCTTTTCCTCTGACAGAATAAAAGACTAAGCCATTTGAACTTCACATTATTAAAAATGACATTTAGAAACTTCTACATTGGCTTTTTAAAACCACTTAAGAAATGAAACGTCGCTGTGCTCTTGGTTTATGCTTTTGCATTTGCTGAGAAATGATTTTCATTTATCTGCATAATGGCCGAGGCAAAAAAAAACCATTTGCTACAAGATTTTTGCTCTAAGCCTTGCCAAAACCGAGAAATGACCTTGTGACCCAGGTGAAGTGAGCCGGCGTCGCCAGCTCCCAAGCGCAGACGCAAAGCTGTGCTTTCTGCTGGGATGCTGGTCTAGGCTGGCGTTTAAACCCAGCCCTGGCACTGAGCCACCCATCGGAGCAGGATCCAGCGTCCAGCGCCCCGCGTGCCCCCTGAGCACTGTGCTATCACGGCTTTACCGACACCCTCTGCCTCCTGGGCACTGTGTTATCATGGCTTTACCAACACGCTCTGTAGCAGTTCTTAGCAAAATGGCAAAAACGTGGTGACTCACCTGCAGTGCTTGAACCCCGCTTGTCATGCTTTAAGCTGGGGTTAACACAGATACACGTGCCAGGCCACGGGCATCACGAGGGTAAAGCAACCAGAGTCCCAGCACACGGAACCTTCCAGTTCTCTTGGCAGGAGGGTCCTCCCAGCGGAACACAGCGGCAAATCAGTCCTTGCAACCATCCTGCTGCTGATACAGGACCTACCCAGGACCTGAGTGACATTTTTCCTTTCACCTCCACATTGGCAAGGGGCATCGGGCAGTAACAGCCCATTGTTTGCTTTCTGAAAGGCCCAGCAATGTCAGGAATGTCACACATCCAGGTGTAAGGACAGCAGGAACTGCCAGGACACAGCAGGAACTGCGCCCTTGGGGACAGGGGCTGCAGGACACAGCAGGAACTGCGCCCTTGGGGACAGGGGCTGCAGGACACAGCAGGAACTGTGCCCTTGGGGACAGGGGCTGCAGGACACGGCAGGAACTGCGCCCTTGGGGACAGGGGCTGCAGGACACGGCAGGAACTGTGCCCTTGGGGACAGGGACTGCAGGACACAGCAGGAACTGTGCCCTTGGGGACAGGGGCTGCAGGACACAGCAAGAACTGTGCCCTTGGGGACAGGGGCTGCAGGACACAGCAGGAACTGCGCCCTTGGGGACAGGGGCTGCAGGACACGGCAGGAACTGTGCCCTTGGGGACAGGAGCTGCAGGACACAGCAGCCTGTCCCTGGGGACAGGGAGGTTTCTCGCAGGGACACTGGGTGACAAGGGGCAGACAGGTTTCCACGCCGCAGTCACACAGCTGGCTGAGCACGTTGATGCGCACCAGGGGTTTTACTGCAGAGCCAAATTGTCATGGTAAAGCTCCTGGACATGCCCTCTGCAACACGCCATCCTGGGGACCGCAGCCAGCGCTAGGCCAGACGCTGGACCTGAGCCTACCTTCTCGGCCCACGCCTAGAGCACATCGTGGCCCAGGTGAGAGGTCCCAGGACTCCCTCAGCCCCAGACCGAACGCCTGGTTTTCAGGCTGCTTCTGCCCCTTCAGGGCCGGAGCGGCATGCGGCAGCGCCAGGGACAGCCAGGACCCGCCTGCAGGTCCCGGCAGCGCCTCAGCCCAGCGGCCCTTCGCTGCGGGCCGGAGCGCACAAGCGCTCCTCCTGACACTGCGGGGAGCAGGGCTTGGGTACTTTTGTTTTGCTCTTTTTTAATTTCTTAAATGAACAGAAGGCTGCTTGTAACTCCTTTCAGCCAACTGCTGTAAAGCTACAGCCAAAAACCTGGCAACGATTTTTGGCAGGGACTTTATACAATAAAGAACTCTGTGAGCAGAAAACACACAAACCACCTCACATAGCCATCAGCTAACCTTAGGCCTAGCTCAAGAAGATGCTAGAAGAAAATAACCCGCAAGGCAACTCCTGCGGACGGACAGAGGGGCTGAGAAAGGCAGAACTGTGCTCTGCACAGGAGCGTCCGCGCAGCGGCCTGCGCTGGACACGGGCAAAGCGGAGCCCAGGTAAACAACTGCTCACAACGGGCTCACACAAGGTGCAGGAACGCAGCCCTCTGCTGCATACTGCTGTCCTTCTTACACTTATTTTTGGAAAACAGGAACCCTATTGATTTGTTTGCAGAGGTGGCCAAAATTGGTCCTGGGAGACAGATGTCCTATTTCAGCACTGCATTTTGGTCTGCATGTTTTATACCACAGTCTTCCAGCTATTTGAAGGGGAACATATTTGAGTCATTGTATGCTCTGAGACTCAGCAGAAGGGTTTTTTGGTGTTGAACTCTTCTTTTTCAACTTTGTTGTTTTTAAACAGAAGAGGAAAGCTCTGGGCCCTCTTGCTGACATTCAAAAGACCACAACACGAACCAGCATGAGCCAGGAAAACACAAGCTGTATGTTTTCCAGTCCACTTGTTCGTCTAATCTGACAAGAGCTCATGACACTGCTTGCTGCGGCGGACTGAGAGCACCCAGGACGCAGAGCCTGCGCACCCACCCCGCGCTCGAAGCTGATCTTCCACACGCGGACGCTCCACCGGCCAGGGACAGCCCTGAACTGTCTTCTCCAGCATCAGAAGTACCAGATCATCACAAATTAATGTTTCTAGACCGAGGGAATTCAAGGGAAAGCTAAACTAACGAAAAACCAAAAAAAATCAACCCTTACGCTTTGAAAAGCTTGTCCGTAGGTCCCTTTAGTTTGTAAACCACTTGCACTCTCAATCTGGCACAAAAGCCGTTTTCTGCTTTTTAAAGACTGCTGGCCATGTGTAAGGATGAAGACCCTTTCTATCCAACAACACACGCTCAAGGGGCCTTAAATTATGCTGGTTGACTAGACGTGAACACGATAGCCCAAAACGTGAACTGTCTCTCCAGCCGGAGCAGCCGGGCTCAGCACCCACCTCTGCGCAGGCAGCACCAGCAAGACGCGGCTCTTCCGGCCAACTCAGCACACCCGCTCGGGACACAAACCCATCCGAGTCACCGGGTGACCGCTGGCTCACAGGAAACACGAGAAAGCTTTAACACACGCAATGATGGCCACGTAGCTGTGTGTTGCACATTTTCCAAGTTTTAATAGACACAAAAGTGAGTCCATTGTACTTAAGACACTACAATGACTTCATTCTATTGCATGTCTTGCTCCAATTACATTTCTCAGAGTACAGTACTGAGTAAAAGTTTGGTAGCTTTAAAATTAACAAGTGTGTGAAATCTGTAAGTAAAATAAGCAGCAGCAATAATTTTTGAGATTTTATCAAGAATAGCTAACTTTTAAGTAATAAATACATTCCAAGTTGTGGGTTTGCTGTTCTCCTAGTTCATTGCTGTATGACTTGTCGAATTTTTGTTCTAGGGTAAGGTATCGTTAAGACCTTCCTGCCAGCCTCACGCCAGAAGAGCCTCCTAACTCCGCGTCCCGGTGCCCGTCACCTGTCCCAGATGGAAAGCAGTGCAAGCTGACAAGGAATCTCGCCGTCCCGCCGTGCCGCGGGGGAGACGTCGGGTGGTTACCGCCTCCGGGACCCTCCACAACAGCTGCGCTCTTCTCTTCGGTTACCTTGAAGGAAGCGAGAGAGGGAGAGGTTACAGCAAGCAGCAGGGAACGGGTTGGCACGAGCGGCGAGGCGCACGCTCCGCTCTCCCCTAAATATAACCAGGCATTCTCCTGCTCCCGGCAGGAAAAGCAGCGGCAGCAGCTATGGCTTGGGAGAACACTCGCCCAGTTTACAGACCCAAAGTGAGAGCGGGAATTTTCTCCAAGATAGACGCATGCCATGAATTTCAGTGACAATAACACATCTTTGGTCTCTGGCTTAAAGACTTTAAGTCGCCATTCGAGGTGGGTTACTGTAGGTTAATCTGCCACGAGTCCCTGCGGAGAGCACCACGTGAAGAGCATCTGCCTCCACTTTTCAAACGCAGTCTATAAAATGGGATTATTTTCCCCTTGAGAGCAAGCCATACAGCTTTCCTGAGTCCTGAAGCTGCTCAAGACAACAACCGCTGCCGCAGTGCCCGTCCCGCGCTAACGAGAGAGCAGAGCAGCCACCCACCTTCTGGCTCGGCCTCCAGAGCCCCCAGGACCCCACGGGCTCCCTGCCCACCCCAGCCCCGGTTCCGGCAGCGAGGACGTGTCCTGGCCGCGCTGCAGAGCCCTGGGACGGCCTGTCCCCGCACAGGACCACGCGGCCGACCGCAGGCACCGTGACGGAGCGCACCGAGCCCCAGCCGAGCAGCCTCTGGGCAACCAGAGCACACGAGATGCTTGCTCCGAGTTCAGGGGAGCAAACCAGCGTACTGCGAAACAGAGCTGCCAACAGGCCACGGAGCTGCCCGCGCTCCATGAGTTACGCTGCTGCTCTCGGCAGCCACCGCGGCTGGGGACAGACGACAGGCCTGACCAGACACATCCACTGGAGATGGATGTGCCTGTCAAAACCAACAGCTCCCAAAGAGAGGAGTCCTCACCTGTACCCCCATGTGCAAGACGGACTGGCACCAGCCCTGTGAGCCAGGGTACCGACTGGAAGCTTTGAAAGAGTTCAAAGGGAGCAGCCATTCGTCTTCAAGATCAAGTGAAGAAACCAGAAGACATGCGAAACGACTCAGTGATACGGAAATGAAGAAAAGGCACGGAGATCTACCCTTACATGTTCCAATCGCAAAAGCATCCCTGCACCACACTTCAAACACAATTCAGGTTGGGACCAGCCCCAACACATGTCCGTGCCAAATCAGCTAACGTGGAACAGTCAAAACCACAGGACACGCATGCTTGCGCCCGTGTTCCTGACAAACAGGATTAATGCTACAAAGCAAAAGATCAAAGACCTTTAAAAACCCCTTGCAGTTGAGGTTTGTGACTTAAGAAGGACAGGGCAGAATAATCCAAGAACACCGTCCCTGAGCGCAGGAGGACGATCCCATTCCCACCGCTGCTGGAAAGGCAGCGGCGCCTCTTGTGCGGGCACGGAACCCACAGTGACGGGGGCTGCCCGGACCTGGCATCCAGGATGGTCCTCAGCGCTGCCCGAACCACGGAGGCTTCAAAGAGCCGACCCAGGGCACCACGAACATCTGCCCTAAAACCTGCACTCCGGAGGACTACACTCGGGCCTCATGAACTCGTGCAGTGTTCAGCAGGAATCATCCCGTTCCGAACAAACTGGGATGTGTCACGACGAAGCCCTGTCACCTTAACCTGCACGACAATCTATTCATTCGCTTTCTGATGAATGCTGAGATTTTCAAGAGAACAGAACAAACTCATTTGCAGGCTTATTATCTTACACCTACCAAACGCACAGACTTGGCAGAATATCCCTCAAATGGCACTTGCAAAAAACTGACCCTTTAGAGACAGATTACAGACTGACAATACTTGGCCTAAACAGGAAAAAATGCATTTCCTGGTTGGGGAGGTCAGAGCAAGCCCCAGGCCGGCCCGACTCCCTGCCATGTGCACTCCGGGAGGAAGGAAGCACGGCGGCAGCACAAAGCCAGAACATCTCCCAGCGCCGGCTGCTGCCCGGCCGGGGACGGGACCAGGGCTGGACACACACAGCTCCACAGCCATGGAGACGGGACCAGGGCTGGACACACACAGCTATGGAGACAGGACCAGGGCTGGACACACACAGCTATGGGACCGGACCAGGGCTGGACACACACAGCTATGGGACGGGACCAGGGCTGGACACACACAGCCATGGAGACAGGACCAGGGCTGGACACACACAGCCATGGAGACAGGACCAGGGCTGGACACACACAGCTATGGGACCGGACCAGGGCTGGACACACACAGCCATGGAGACAGGACCAGGGCTGGACACACACAGCTATGGGACCGGACCAGGGCTGGACACACACAGCCATGGAGACAGGACCAGGGCTGGACACACACAGCCATGGAGACGGGACCAGGGCTGGACACACACAGCCATGGAGACGGGACCAGGGCTGGACACACACAGCTATGGGACGGGACCAGGGCTGGACACACAGCTATGGGACAGGACCAGGGCTGGACATACACAGCTATGGGACGGGACCAGGGCTGGACACACACAGCCATGGAGACGGGACCAGGGCTGGACACACACAGCTATGGGACGGGACCAGGGCTGGACACACACAGCTATGGGACGGGACCAGGGCTGGACACACACAGCTATGGGACGGGACCAGGGCTGGACACACACAGCCATGGGATGGGACCAGGTCTGGACACACACAGCTATGGGACAGGACCAGGTCTGGACACACACAGCTATGGGACGGGACCAGGGCTGGACACACACAGCCATGGGACGGGACCAGGGCTGGACACACACAGCTATGGGACCGGACCAGGGCTGGACACACACAGCTATGGGACGGGACCAGGGCTGGACACACACAGCTATGGGACCGGACCAGGGCTGGACACACACAGCTATGGGACGGGACCAGGGCTGGACACACACAGCTATGGGACGGGACCAGGGCTGGACACACACAGCCATGGGATGGGACCAGGGCTGGACACACACAGCCATGGGATGGGACCAGGGCTGGACACACACAGCTATGGGACGGGACCAGGGCTGGACACACACAGCCATGGGATGGGACCAGGGCTGGACACACACAGCTATGGGACCGGACCAGGGCTGGACACACACAGCTATGGGACGGGACCAGGGCTGGACACACACAGCTATGGGACGGGATCAGGGCTGGACACACAGCTCCGCAGCCATGGAGACGGGGCCACCTCCTGCCACAGCTCAGTGGCTGTTTTACACACCCCTCAGCATCCCCAGGAGCTTTAAACGTGCGCTCAAGAGGAGCAAACACAGCGACAATCACTCACTTCATCACTGGAAAAATTCAGAGATTTCTGTTAAGAAAAAAACCAAACATGAGAATCTTCAAGACGGCGCAGCAGCTCAAACATCACATTCTGGACATCACTGTGGCCTCGGTACACATGAGTAATGAACACAGAACAGACTGACTCAGGACAACAGCATGATCTCGCAGCCTGTGTGTGGAGCTGTACATCGAAAGGAAAGCCAAGAAAGATCTCCTGATGCCAAGTGCTTATTCATAATAAAAAAATGAAGCTTTGGATCAAATAAAGTCATTCAGAAATTCAGATTTAACAGCTGCAGAGCGCAGAAAGCTGATTTATCCTCCGAGATGACAGCATCCCAATGTGTTGATATGTGGGGACCCTGCTCAGGGTCTTGTGCCTTGACCCTTCAGGTGGGACAAGCGCAGGACATGCCCAGCAGTGCTCCGCGGCACGGGGAGCACCCGACCCTGTGCCTCTGGGGGCTCTGGGGCCTGCAGGGCTGTGCCTCCCCCAGCACAGCTCAGAGCAGCCCCAGGTGAAGGCCAAGGGCCACACGTGCCCAAACCAGAGGAACCCGCCTCCTTCAGATGGCCCCTCCGGAGCGCTTGGAGCTGAAACCCTCTCACCCCGCGTGTCCCGGCAGGTTGGGCAGCGAGGGCAGCAAGAAGCACGCTCGTTTTCTCCACCCAAGACCCACAATGGGGTCTGGGAGCTGTCTCCAGCTCCCAAGGCATCAGCACCAGCTATGGGAATGGGCTGCCAGCTACACTCTCCAACAGTAAACTGGGTCATCCCAGCACCTACATGAAAAATCCTGTACCAGGTTCGAGGGCTTTCTGCTTTTACAAAGGGTTTCCTGCTGCATGAAAAGGCTCAAGTTATTGGCTTGAGTCAAAATAGAGCAAGACATCATTCACAAGGGAAGTTAAACTAGTAATTTTGCTACAGCTCATTTCTTTGTCTGCAGAGAGCACAGAGGAAATATGCTTCATAAAGAAAACAAGCCTGTCTGATCCAACAATAGCAAGAATCTAATGCAGATTAAACAGGAACTGGTACTTCAGTTAAAGACATTCACTGCTTCAAAACCTAATCAAGTTAATGAAAAAAGCCTTCATTAAGAATTGCCCTGCTCCGCCCTCCCAGAGAGACACACGCCCGTGCCCAAGAGCCGATGACTGGGCTGCGGCAGGGCGGCTGGCGGGTGCGCGTGGGGAAGGCCGGGGCACGCGACGCGGGGCGCTTGCGACCCTCCGCGGAGGCCACAGCAGGTGCGTTCGCTGGGACCTCCCACCCCGGCGCGTCTGTGGGGGCCAGGGCACCGGGACACTGGGACACTGGGACACAGTCCCTGGGTGCAGAGGCTGCAGGAACGAAAAGCACAAGCGCTCCAGAACTAGAGGTATTAAGCCCCATCTCTGTTATCACAAGAGAAGCCTATTCCAGATGTACATAATCTCAGGATGTGTGAGTTCCCAACCTAGCTAATGCAAACCCCATATATTCTGTAAAGGTACATACAGAGTGCAAAACACATACATCAAGCAGATTTTTAAAAACTCAACCAGGCACCAGCCCATCCTCATCCAGTTTGCCAGATACAGGCAAACAGCCTCCTTAAGTCTTCCACTGGGCAGAAGTTAGGAGTTTGTCACTCAGCCCACACACCCCATTCACCTCGATCCCGGTGCCAGCGACAGGTACTTATGGATAAAACAAAACACGTATAAAGGCTGAAAGACAACGGTTTGCAAGCTTTTCAACACTTAAAAATCTTCACATCAATTCTGGGGTTCAAAGCCCTGCCTTTCATACCTAAGCATTATCACGGGAAACATCTGTGTCACCCGCTGTGTCACCAGGCCTCAGGAGCCCAGCACTGCACGTGCCATTAACACATGGCTACTGCACGAGGACCTTCTTCATCCCCCTCCTCCAGAGTAACAAGCACCCTTCTCTACACAGAGCTATCCCCAGGCTCCCAAAAATCCCTGTTCCTTCTTGGCCCAGAGTGGCCTTTCTGCCCGTGCAGCCTGGCGGTGCTCAATACTGCAGAGATCTGCTTCACCGCCAGGGAAATAGGAAGAACTCTGGAGTGTTACCCAGAGGGGCAAGAGGATTCGCTTGGGACGGGCTCCCCCCTCACTGCCCAGTGTGCCCCAGTGCTGCCCAGCGCTCCCCGCGGCCCCGCCATGCACCCTGCTTGGCGTGCAAAGGGGAACTGCAGCTGCAGTTTTAGACACCTCGTTTCAGCTTACAAATTAAACAAATAACGCAATTCAGGAAAAACTACAGAAGGCTCATTTTTACATTATTTGTAAAAGTCTTCAACAAAACCAGTTTCCAGGCACCACTCCTCAGCACACAGCCCGTCCCTGCTGCCCCGGGCAGCGGCGCTGGGGACAGGGCTGCTCTGCGGAGCCTGCACCCCGCAGGCTGCTCCGAAAGCACCCGCCCCGGCACAGACCCTGCCCCGGCACAGACCCTGCCCCGGCACAGACCCTGCCCCGGCACGGCTCCAGCCACCGCTGAGCCACAGCGGTGGGGACACCGCAGAGGAACAGCCAGCCCTGCTCGCCTCAGTGGGACAGGCCAGGGACAGCCAGCCCTGCTCGGCGCAGGGGGACAGGCCAGGGACAGCCAGCCCTGCTCGGCGCAGGGGGACAGGCCAGGGACAGCCAGCCCTGCTCGGCGCAGGGGGACAGGCCAGCCCTGCTCGGCTCAGGGGGACAGGCCAGGGACAGCCAGCCCTGCTCGGCGCAGGGGGACAGGCCAGGGACAGCCAGCCCTGCTCGGCGCAGGGGGACAGGCCAGCCCTGCTCGGCTCAGGGGGACAGGCCAGGGACAGCCAGCCCTGCTCGGCGCAGGGGGACAGGCCAGGGACAGCCAGCCCTGCTCGGCGCAGGGGGACAGGCCAGGGACAGCCAGCCCTGCTCGGCGCAGGGGGACAGGCCAGCCCTGCTCGGCTCAGGGGGACAGGCCAGGGACAGCCAGCCCTGCTCGGCGCAGGGGGACAGGCCAGGGACAGCCAGCCCTGCTCGGCGCAGGGGGACAGGCCAGCCCTGCTCGGCGCGGGCACGCTGGGCCAGCACACCCCGCAGATGCCCATGGCCGCAGGTGGGGCTGGGACACCCCCAGGCTGCGGAGCAGCTCACTGTGCTTCCCAGGGAGCTGCTAAGCCCCCCTGCTCACACAAATCTCCTTCGGCAGCTGAAGTTACAGCTCACGTAAGCAGATCGCGTTCTTGGGCATCTGCGCAGCTCGTGTGCAGTTAGAAATAGCACAATGTATGGCCTGCTGGCATTTCCAAAAAACATGCCAGGGAACAGAGGGACAGCATACGGCACAAACAGGGAGAAACAGCGCGGATCGAGGTGTCTCCAAAGGCGGTCGCAGTGGTCACAGCCAAAAGCGCAGGCGTTCTCGGGGCAGGGAGATGCCCCGGTGCAGCCGCAGCAGCCAGCGCCGGGGCACACAAGTGTGCAGCACCGTCTGCTTCAGACTCGTTCTCCCACTTTGCATTCGTATGCAGAGACGCTGACTCCAAGCTGCTTGGAGGAAGACTGAGAAACAGTAATTAAGCTGGATGCTTGGTTTTAGTCAACTGAACCATCTAGAAACCACGCCAAGAAAAATCTCAAGCATTCGTCTCCTGGGCTGAAATCGTCCACGTGACCTGGCAGGTGTTCTTAAAAATTTAGCTATCACTGCAATCAACACCACAACTTTATATCAACTTATATAACGTCTTTGTGCCGCTGGTACAAGAGGTAAAAGGAAAAAGAAGAGTGATTTATGTTGCTTCATAAACTGCTGGCAAGCAGTACCGGCTACATGCACATACAAAGCCCTGAACATCTTTGGAGATGAAGTCATAACCCAGTGTTCCAAATTTTACGTTAGAGCTTACTATATATAGCAAGCATGCAATAAGCTTTGATTTTGCTGTACATAGTAGCAGTGTGCTTTTTGTGATGAATGGCTATGCGTACTGATACTGAGGGCCTATTAAGCTAACAGCAGTAAAATTAAACCTTCAAAAGCCAGCATTTTCAAGTTGAATGGCTCTGCAGCCACGGCTTGGGGGTAGAGGGGATAAAGAGAGAGAAGACGAAAGGATTTTCCAGACTGAAAAAGCAAATGAATATACGTATTGTAAATTTGTTTCATGCAGAGATGTACATGAAAATGTACGAGCAGTTTTTATAGGAAGTTTCAGTGCACGAAAGGGCTGTGGGCAGGGAGGGCGACGTGCCACGAGGAGCCATCCAGGAGGATCAGAGAGCAGAACAGACCCGTCCCTGCGGCGGCGCGGGGTTCGCCCAGCCTGCCCAGGGCCCGGCCCCGCACACACGACGCTCAGCACGCAGCGGGGCCGCCGAAAATCCCCCATCCCACCACGCGCCGCGTGCCTGGAGCAGGGACAGGGCAGCCTGGCGAGCACAGGTCTCCTTCCCTCCAGCGCTGGAGCTGCGGCCCTGTCCTGCTTGTCCCCAACCAGCCACGCGTGACACCAGCCCGAAGGGTCCGTCCCTGCCCTGTGCGGGGTCCCCTCCGCACCAGCAGCACACTCAGCACGCCGCATCGCTCGCCCTTCCATCGCACCTCCGGCAGCCGCACGCAGTGCCTGGGCATGCCAAAAACCCTGCCACAAAACCAGAAATGAGCTGGGGTGCCCCTCACTGCAAAGGACGAGGGAAGAGCAGCTCCGCGGCTCCAGGAATTTCAAGTTCATGCATCTTCAAGTTTAAATATGACACGATCATGGAAGTGAACACAAAGCAAAATGCAAAAGCACCAGAGATGTTCTTGTTCCCAAGAACAAGAGACGAGGTGGGAGTGTGGAACACTAGGACCGGCGCTGGGGACAGGCCCCGCGCGCGGCTTCTGGACCTGCCCCAACACCGGCGGTGCCACGGGCAGCCGGCGCTGGGACACACTGGTGGAGACAGGCCCCGCACACGGCTCCTGGACCTGCCCCAACACCGGCGGTGCCACGGGCAGCCGGCGCTGGGACACACTGGTGGAGACAGGACCCGCACGTGGCTCCTGGCCCTGCCCAGACTCCGGTGGCACCACGGGCAGCCGGTGCTGGGACATGCTGCTGACTGCGGAGCCGCCTGCAGGCAGGGGACCTGCGGCCATGGAGGGTGACGGACGATGAGCGTCCCTCCGGGCCCGCAGCACGGCCTCACCACGGTACCCGGGCACGGGATGCTGCAGGACGAGGGGCAGCAAACCCCCAAAACCCCAGCGTGGGGCTGGTCACAGCTCCTGCTGCCAGCAACAGTCACAACAGCATCGCGAGCGAAGGTGAGACAGCGTCTGGTGCTGTAACACCAGGTGGGCACCACCGGCGCGCTGCGCGGCACGGCGGCGTGCGCAGGCTCTGCGCGGGGCACAGCCGCAAGGCGGCGGAAGGGGATGCTCAGTGGGCATCGTTCTCCTGACGCTCCTCTAAACCAAGTGCCTTACAAATGTTACTTCTAGTCTGCCTGTTGTTTTCCCAGAAACCTCGTTTTACCAGGCAGTTAATGACAGGGCTTTAATAAAGTATTTTCTTTGCTAAAAAAAACCCCATATATATATATATATTTATATAAGGACAGAATGATAAAACCATAAAATGCTCATGGTAGCTTTTCCAACCCAAACCAAGCTGTTTTTTTAAATGCAGTTGCTTCCAGTTTTATATACAATCACAAATTACCCGAATTGTTTGCACCTTTTTTCCAGTAACTCCCCTCCATGCTTCGCAGAACAGTGTCACTTGCCAGGAGACAGAAGGGGCCAACAGCCGCATCCTGCTGCCGTGCCCAGGACCAGCGCGGCCAAGTGCTGCCGCTGCAGGCACCTCCTGGGCTCTGCTCTGGGTCTGCGGGTGACAACGAGTCCTTGTGCGGCTCCCCACCAAGTCACCGCACCGGGATTTCACAGCGGCAGCGTTACCATCAGGTGCCTGCTCTTAGAAACTGCTGTAACAGATACAAGGTTGTTCTGCCTCGAAAAGGCCTCAAAGCTTTCAGATATTTAACTGTAGCTCAAGTGCCACTGTGGCCCTAGGACTCGGGAATCACAAACACGAGTGAAAGCTTCAGCTGCACCCTTCAGGAAAGAACAGTCCATGAGCAACCGCTCAGAATGTTTCAGCTCCACCTTAGGAGAATTCAAGGAAAGCAATAAAATTAATTCCTCCCGAGAGAATGGCAAGTCTCTGAAATAATGAATTGTTTTATAAAGGATGTACCCAAACACTAGACATGCTGGTCTGCTAGGGAATCTCAGTAAACATGACACATGGAACATGGGAAGTTTTGGGCAAGTGCAGTTGTTTATCCAGCTATTATATCACATCCAGTCAGGCGGGCGGGGCTGGCAGCTCACCTTAAACACGTAAGGCAGAAAATCACCCTGGGACAGCCAGCTGAAGGCCAATGGAATGGCGATACACGTCACTATATCTATACACCCATACAGACACGCAGAGGTCTGGCCAGGGAGTACAGAGGGAAGGAAGGGTCTGACCTAATCCAGGCCGTCCCATCATTTTCTTCTTCTCATTCTCAACAGTTTCGTCCTTCCCCCAGTTTCCAGGCCTGCTCCATCCCCTCCGTACCTGCAGCTCGGACACCAGCAGGTCTGCGACAGCCCGCGCGACAGCCGCCCCGGGCTGCGCACACAACGCCGCGCACCAGGAGGAGGAAGCTCTGCTGCCCCTCTAAACAGAACACACTTGGTACAGGAGCGATGGATGGCGACCACGGCTCCTCCACCGCGGACGACAGCATATTCTGGGCACCAGGTTTATTTATACTCGGATCTAGCTAACAGAAATTTGGGTCCAATCCAAATGCTCTTGACATACTAAAGTCTTTATCCAGAGTTAAGTAGCATTTGAAGGGGCGAGATCAAGGATGAAGCTTAAACGCTGCTGCTGCAGTCACACATTTCTACTTGAACAAGTGTCCGGTCGTGCAGACACCTCGGGCACCCAGGGCAAGCATGCCACACTCAGTCACTGACTCCAGCCAGGCTCGCTGAGATGGAGCAGCCCAGCAAGGCAAGCCCTCCGGCACACTCCAGCCAGCGGGCAAGTCCCGCGACACAGGGCACAGAGAGCAAAAACGGCCTTTTCCCCTCAGCATCACACGGGCACCGAGCACCGCAGGCCCGCGCAGAACGGCTCGGACGGCGCGGAACAGCCAGTCTGCAGCAGGAACGCCGGCTGGAAGGTTGAGAACGGACTCCACAGCTTATTCCAGTGGCTGGATTTTGCCATGGACTCAGCTGAGGGCAGTGCACTGGGAAGCACCAGCTGAAGTTGCAGGTGGAATTGATATTCCCAGTCACACCACATCCTGTATTTTTAGGTACTAAACTTTCATCCTGGGCAAAGTTGTTTGCAACCAGTAAAAGCAAAACGTGGAGAAGTTACAAAGAACCAGCTCCCACGTTTATGTTCCCACCTGTCTTCCAACAAAGGGGTTGCATTTGAAACCCAAAATCATTTCACTTGATGATCCAGGCCATTCCCAGCATCACACCGACACCTCAGACAGGAGCCAAGCCCCGAGCGCTGTGAGAAATGTTGCAATACTGGTCCCCACTTAAAGTCAGTTTTTCATACAATCGTTTCAAAAGTGACTTTCTAAGAAACTGGTAGCAGAGGGGTCAGAGGAACCGCAGGGGAGCAAAGGGCCTCCAAGGCCCTTCGCTGCCACGGGTAACTGCTGGCCATCGGCACCTAGATAGAACAATCTCAATTCCAAGAAGAGTTTTAGTTCTCTGAAACAAAAGATATCTCAAAGAAACCCAAAGTCTAGGAGCCATTAGCTCTCCAGTCACACAGGATCAGCTGTGACGCAAGCGAAGTGCCCTCAACACTTGCCACATCCTCGCTGCAAACGGCGCAAATACGCAACTACCACTTTATTAGCTCTTGGAACAAGCGGGGCTTGTTTCCTCACGATGTCAACTGCCCTGTACTGCCCCCGGGGGCAGGGGCTCCATTCCCACCGTGTCCCCCGAGGTCTGGAAATAAAGGTTCTTACCACCCCCGAAACTACCACCACCACCAGCCAGCGACTTTGCTTTTACGGAGAAACAAATGCAAACAAGCTGTGGATTGTAGCTTAAAGAACACAAGGAGTTTTCTCATGGGAAGCATTAGTCCAGCAAGCACTCACCTGATACTGGAGGCAAAGTTATGTCTCAAACTGCGTTAAGAGATCTCTTATTTCTGGAGTCAGATGCTCTACTGCCTTTGCAGCTTCTGTGATTGCTTTCCGATACATCCCTTTCTTCTTGCGATTAAACCTCAGTTTGAAAAATTCAGAGAAAGGAGCAAGTTTTGAAACAGATAAGAATGAAGTCGTTGGAGAGCCAAACCACGACACTTTAGCTTCTCGCCACGAAGGTTCCCCGTTCTCCTTCTGGCTAAGGTTTATGTCAAGAACGCGTGCTGGCCACCATGGAAAACCATGAATTTTACCCCAAACTATGTCCCCCACCGAAACAGTTCTTCCATCTTCCGTGACACATTTAGACACACTTTGGGTATGCAGTCTAACTGTTAGTGGTGGCACGATTTTACGCTCATCTTTTGAAGATGAAGAGACGGACGCATCATCACCAGGCAAAAAGTCACATATTTCTGGTGATGTTACTTCTGAACTAGAAGACTTGGATTCGTCTAGACTGTCATTACTACACACCGATAAACTAGAAGAATCTGCTTTTCTTTTTCGATAATTCATAAGGAAAGCCAAGTTATCATGTCCATCTTTACCCTGGGGAAACCGTTTAAAGTCCTCATCTTCACCTGAACTCCCTGAAGATATCTCAGCTAAACTTCTGTCCGTGGATTCATCATTGTAAAACGTGCCGGGATTGGGCTCCCGGCTGTTCTGAAGGACATTTATCTCATCAATAAGTTCTGCCTTATAAATTGAAACACTCTGACCATCGTTTATGCGATGGGGCTTCAGCCGTATCTTTGGGGGCGGGACGTCCGCGCTGGAATGCAGGGGCCGTGTGAGCTTCAGTTTAGGAATGGCGGCGAGCTGGCTGCCCGCGGACTTGTCCAGCGGACATCGGGGCTCCCGGCAGCGCTCGGAGTCCCCGGCCTCCTCTTGGTCCTCCCCTCCGTTCTGCAGCGCTCGCTCCGCACAGAACGGTCTGACCGAGCCGTGCACCCGGGAAGGGATTTTTACCACTTCGCCTTTCCCTTGCGGAGTACTGTAGGATATTTTTATAACTGGCGTTCGATGCACTAGTTCCCCAGTAAATCTGTCATCCTCTCTCTTTTCTCTTTTGTTCCTCTTCTCTGTGTAGTCAGCGTCGCTGTGCTTTTTCTGCTCCTTGTCCTGAATGCTCAGCTTCCTCCTGGTTTTAGCGTTCTGCCGAGCGGCGCCGGCATCCTCGGGGTTCAGCGTGTTCTTACACTTCTCGCAGAGCACCTGCCGCGGCCGCAGCCTGATGGTGCTCATGATGAGCCTGCCCGGGTCCCTGTTCCGCGCCAGACGCCTCCTCGTCCTCTTTATAGTCCGTGGCGGCGGCTGCGGGACCCACTGGTGGTAGGTGTGCCGGAGCCAGAGCGGCTGCGGGAAGGGAGCGCCCTCGAAGTACGGGGGGTACGGGGGCAGGCTGCCGGGCGGGGGCGCCGGCAGCAGGGGCGGCACGGGCTCGTCGCCGTGTCCCTTGGCAGGCTGGTCACCGCGCGGCTCCGTCTCGCCCATGGCGGCATCTCCGGTGGCGGCAGCTCCGTTGGCGCAGACCTGGGCAGGAGGGTCCTCGTGCTTGGGGAGGGAGGACGGGAGGCAGAACAACCCGGATCTGAAACGGGGCGAGAAGGACAGGGAGGAGAAGGTCAGGAGGTTTGAAAGGTGCCTCTCTGGCAAGACACTGCGCAACAAACGTGCTAGTTTCCTTAAAACAAAGAAAACCCTAAACACAACACCAAAAAACCAAACTAAACACCCCCCCACTCCCCGCTCCCACAATTGCCACATACTAAGAACACAACATTTTCACTTCTAAGGCAAGGCAGCATTTCAAAATTGATGAAGTGTGTCCTACTCTTCTGCCAGAAAAGGCACAGAGATCAAAACCTCTATTCCCATGAACTCTGTGCGCAAAGTTTTGTTCTAAGAACTTTTAAGTTTTATCGCGCAAAACACTTTGTTTTATCGCCAGGCTGGCAAAGGCAGGAGGGCTGCGACACGGATCACACGAGCCCCCCGGCGCTGCAAAACCGCCCCTCCTCGCACCGTCCCGTCCTCGCCCGCTGACTGCTCCGCTGCACCCCAACAACCCCGGCCGGGGGTAACCCCGCGTTCGAGCGCAGGTTCACCCGTACACAGCTCTGCTCCCCTCGGCTCTCCCTGCATGCCTTCCGCTGGTAAAGCAAGGAATACACCACTGCAAGATCACGAATGACGATGCACTACTGCTCAGTGACAAGTCTCAGGCAACGAAAGTCCGGATACAGTATCTTGCAGAGATGCTGGCAAAAGCAGACCCGCTGTAACACTGGAACTCACAACTGCAATTCATGTCTCCAGGTCTCTGCACCAGAATTTATGCCCTTGGCCTGACATAGAAATATGATGCTAACACAGCACTTGGACAAACATTTGCCCTGAAACACTGACTCGGAACGCGCAATGCTCGCTGCTTCACCTCTGTGGAGAGCGCACCAGCAGTGAAGCCTCAGCATTTGTAATAACAACAAAACGCTGTATGTGTGAGCCATGAAGAATCCACAAAGAGGTGCAGAGCGGTTACAGACCACACTCCAGTTTTAGTTTCGGATGCTGCATTCCCCATTGCCCGGTTCTCTCTCCGGGCCTGGGAGGCTGGAGCCAGGGAGGAGTTTGCTGGTGGAGCTGGAGCCGGGCAGCCCTGGTGCGGGGCTCAGGAACCGTCCGAGGCCAGACAGAGGACAGAACGGAGCTTTTTTCTGGCTCACAGGAGAACGGGGAACACGGATGTCATTTAGCACGGCGCTGAGCCACTGGCTTCATCCCTCGTCTCACACCACCACAGACTGCATCCCCCTGACCAGATTTCCATGAGGGCTCCCACCCAGTTTAGAAGGAAAGCTTGCAAAAACTAAGCAAGCAGAAATTCGGCTGATTCTGGTACCAAGTCCCTGCCCTTCTCTGAAATCAAAAGAACCACTGAGCTACCTGGACTCTGAAAAGTCCTTTCCCATTATTCAGAGTAAGGGGGCAAGAACTTGCTGTTTAGGTGGCACTTTAGTTTAACTGGGAAGCTCCAGGTTCAAATGTTGGTGAGTCAAGAGGATTAAGCTGCTGAAACCACACAATTTGGAACAAAATGTTTTTGTTCCAAGAGTTGTTGTTTTTATTTTAAACAGACAACTGAGGATGTAGGTGTCTTTCAAATGACAACCAAAGCCAGCACAGTTTGTACAGCCAAAGATGTCAGCATCATTCACAGCACAACTCGAAGTGCTATCATTTCCAGAGCTCTGGCTATGAATCGTGGTTATTGTACGCAGTGAGACGTGGGCCGGGGTCACTCAACCGCGGGGCCACCGGGAGCAGCCCTGGGGACACGGGGCACACGCCTGCGCCGCGCGGGCAGCTCCTGGCAGGGCTCCCGACCCGCACAGGGGCCGCGAAGCCACGCGCCCAGCAGCGTTCAGACGGGCCGCCAAACCACCCTGTGCTCGCCCTCCCAGCCTGCAGCTCCTCCTAAGAGGATCTGGCTCCGGTCTTTCAACCCTCTGCAGCACGAGGAACGTTCCACCGGACACAGCGCACCCCCCAGGAGCAGCTCACTTCTGCCATAAGGAGAGAGATCAATTTCACCAGCCCTCCCCACATCCCCCAGGCTTTTTTGCACAAATCTGGATGTAGTTAATCTATTTCTTCTATCCACTTACTATCAGGACTGACTCTGCATATTTAAACCCATTCAACTAAGATGAAGGTGCCCGAGCTCCGGGGCTGGGGCATGAGCACATACGCAGGTGTCACAAGCATCAGGAAATACTGCAGAATAAAATTTCACCCTGTTCACAATCCCCCTTTCTGGGGCAGATGTAGCCAAATGGACCAAGCTACCTCTATGCAACCTCTGCTTGGAACAGAAGACACCGTCCTCTGGTTTCTGCTCACGCATAATTAAAAAACAACTAATTGTAAGTTCAGCTGCAACAAAATTGCCAAGTGTTATTATCAAAAACACCATAACTGCAGTCAAAATGCATTTAAATCTCCTCATCAGCATGGATGCCGTGTAGCTTACTGCCTAGAGAGCGAATTCAGTAGAAGCAAGTAACGGCCAGTCACTGGACACCCCGCACCGGTGCTCGGGCAGAGCGGGACGGCTGCAGAACCCAGAACCCGTCCTTCGGACCTTCCACAGCCGCTGGGAACGCCGGGCGCGTGCCTGACCAGGTCCCCGGCTCCCGCAGGGGGGGCAGGCACGCACCTGCTCCCCCTGCCACTCCTGCCTGCAGCCGCGCCCCTGCAAACCCAGGCAGGTGGGTCTGGCTTCAAACCTGCGGCTGCCTCCTGGTGCCTCAGGTAACGGGAGTCCAAGCGCGGCAGGCTGACAAAGGCATCCCTGGCCTGTCTGCTGCCCAGCTGCCCACAGCAGCTGCTACAGTTTTAGAAGAGCAAAACAGAATTGTGCTGTATGTAACACTAAAACCAGTTTAACACACAAAAGAAAGCTGAAGAGCCCCATACAGGCTTTCCCTCCCTTTTAGCGTTCTCCCTCCTTTTGTGCAGACACAAGCACCTCCTCTAGCTGCTCCTCTCCCGCCAGTCCCATCCCACCAGCCTGCATGTCCCCTGCTCCGGCAGGGTGGCACAGACAGAGCACACGGTGACCACCGTCCCATGGCCGCTGCAGTGGCAGGGCAACGGGGAGGAGCAGGGAAAACATCTGCCACGTCTCTGGTTTGAGGCCTTCAAAGTTCAGCACCGAGCTGACGAATTCCTACTGCCTTTGGGACACATCTCGGCCTTTACCTTCCAACCACCAGCAGAACTACTCCTGTCACCGTGGTGGGAAAATCCCCTCTTCCCTCCACATCCCACATTCGGGGTGGCTGCAGTGGAGGGGGCGCTTCCAGCCTGCTCCCCACGCTCCCCGAAGCCACCAAGGTCCGCCAGGAGCCAGGCGCTCCCTCACATGTGACACTTCCTTCCTCTTGACCAGCCATGAGTCGGTCACCACGTCACAGGCTCCCCGTGGTCACCGTGGGCCAGCCCGTGCCAGGGCCCCCACAGAGGGGATGTGGCCCCAGCAGTAGCGCTGCGCAGCACCTGAAGGAGGAGCCCCCCGGCCCCCGCACTGCGGGGACTCACGGGAGCCGAGCAGCTCCCCCGGGAGCCCAGCTGGTCCCCGGGAGCCCAGCCGGTCCCCACGGGCTCCAGCAGCGGCGCGCTCCCCGCAGCCAGGCCTGCCGCGCACTGCCAGGCGGCACATGGAAGCCAAACGGCTTGTCTTTGCGTTTCCCCACCCAAAGCAGCACTGCCACCCCACCAACGGGCTACGGACCTGTCCTGCTCACAGACCTGAGCCTCTTCTAAGGCAACGAGAAGGAGCAGCAATGCCACCCTGCGTAACCTCAGCGGAAAGCCGAGCCCATCCCAAGGCTCGTCTTCGGCCACAGGAAAGTCTGACCATCAGAGTCAATAATCGCTGGGGCAGACGAGAGGAGACGGGACATCTGTCCTACTCACCAGCTAAATCACACCAGCAAACCTCTTCTTCCTGCCCTCCCCGCTGCGCTGGAAGCCAGAGAGGAGGATGCTGCCTCAGCATCCCCAGCCACAGATCTCTCGGTCCATGGGACGGCAGTGGAAGGGGCACCCAGCCCCGGTGACAACCAGGGCCACCTGCCACCCTCCCTCCCAGCAGAGATCAGTGTCACCGGCAGCACAGCCAGGGCACCAACGGGCTCTAGAAACACCCTAAAGCCTGGGAGGAAACACCCGTCTGGTCATTTCTATGATTCACTGGGGAGGGGAAAGAAAAAAATCACGGAGAAAGGCTGGGGGGGAATAAAAAGGGTAAAAAAAGTGCACGCTGTCACTAAAGAGGAAGAGAACTGGAATGTGAAAAGATAGGAACAGCTGGTTTTCTGAACTGACTGAAGGGATGCCGACCGCTCACTGTTTTGGCTGGAACTAGACACCAGGCGAGGTTTATAGGCTCTTAATAGAGTTCGATGCCTGAATACTTTTGAAAATCTGTCTCCAATTTTCTGGGATAGCCACGTGAAACTAAATAAACTATGAAAATTGAGTTCAGAAGTCTCGCTTCATACGCCTTCCAAGAAGAAGCAGAGCGGTGAAGCTGCCCGTGCTCCTCCCCAGCTCTGACCTGACAATTCACCTATTGAGCAGACAGAAACCAAACCCCGCTCAACTCTAAGACCGCGCAGAGCGCAGCTGGCCGGCTTTGTTAGTCCTTGGGAGGGCAGAACCTGCCAGCGGCGCGTTTAAAAACGCTTCAAAAGTTTAAAACGCTCTGAAGTAAAGCGCTCGGGGCACCAACGCTCCCCTGCCCTTGAGGAGAACAGGCCTCTCATGCCCTTCATGAGTGTGTCACAGGGGACCGCGACCTCTGCGGAGCCGCTCGCACCGCCGGGCAGCGGGGACACCGAACGAGGCGACGTCCCCAACGTCCCCCGGGGCTGCAGCGGCGGGATGGACCCGAACAAGCGACCGAACCGGTACCGCCCCCCCCGCCCGGGCCGGGGCGCTTTGTTCCCGCCGGGCGAACAAAGGGCGAGCGGGGGCAGCGGGGTCGGCCCGGGGGGCGCCGCGGCCCGGCCGGGCCGCGGCGCCCCCCGGGCCGACCCCGCTGCCCCCTGCGAGCCCCCGCCGCGCTCCCTTTCACCCCCCCCCCCCGTACTTCTTGGTGCAGTCCAGCAGGACGCCGGTGAAGCGGCGCTCCCCGCAGCTCAGCGTCACCACCAGCGTGTCGTTCACCATCTGCTCCACCAGCACCGGCAGCCACGCTCCCACCCGCGGCGACTCCTCCGCCGCCGCCGCCGCCGCCTCGGCCATGCTGCCGCCGCCGCCCCCCACCGGGCCGCGCCGCGCGATGACCTCACGGAGCGCGCACCCGCCGCCGCCGCCGTCGGTAAGTGACGTCACGGCGCTGCCCCCCCTCCCTCCTCCTCCTCCTCCTCCTCCCCGCCCCGCCCCACCGGCACCGGGGCGGGGCCCGCGGGACCGGACGCGACACGCCGAGCCCGCCACGCCCGCCCCCTGGCGGCCGCGCCGGGCGCAGCCCCGTGGGCACGCCCCTTTCGCCAGGACACGCCCCTTACGTAGGACACGCCCATTTCGCCAAGACACGCCCCTTTTGCCAGGCCACGCCCACCGCGGTGGGTTTTAAACCCGGACGCGGTTTGGCGCGCAATGGAGAAAGTGCGGTGGCGCTGGGAACACGCGTGGGAGGTTATTGGTGCGGTTGGTAATCACAGGATGTCAGGGGCTGGAAGGGACCTCAAAGCTCACCAAGTGCAATCCCCCCCCGGAGCAGGAACACCCGGGTGAGGTTACACAGGAAGGTGTCCAGGTGTCTGTTCAGTCACTGCCTCTCGTTAATCAGCTGTTAATTCAGACACACGCAAGACAGATGTCCCTGATGTGTTTGGAAGTGCATTCAGCGACATGTCACCCAGGAAGCAAGAAAGATGTTCAGGAGCGGCCACAAAGCTCCAAATGCAGCAGATCGCCCGGGATCCGCCAGCGCAGCCTTGGAACTTCAGAGAGATGAGGGTCAAAGCCATGAAAAAACAAAGTCATGTCCTTCTCAAAGTGACTTTTGCGAAAAAGAAGTAGGGCAGGTATTTTTTAACCTTGCATTCACTAACGGCTTACACAATGCGGTTCCGTAACGTGCCAGCGGTGTTTCCCGTGGGCCGAAGGGGATCGCGGTACATCAGTTACGCCGGCACTGGTCACTGCCCGCAGCCTGAGGTGGAGCCGGGAGCAGGACCCGATCTCACCGCTGACCGCCGTGGCCATCGGCTACAGGTAACGAGTGTTTGGCTGGTGTTCCACGGAAGGATCACGCTGCTCTCTGCGCCCCAGGGCAGACGAAAGCGCGCCAGGTTAACAGTGTCTCTGCTATTGACTAAAGCTCAATCCTCATGGGCCACAAAGGACCCAGACCCAAACGCGAACTGTTTAAGCTTAATGCAGGTTTCAAGTAGAGACTTGACAAGAGGGCTCATAAACGTTCACTCACACGAATAGTACTACATGTTATTTTCTCTGCTAACCTAGACAGAAAAGTAAACCCAACCCCCCTGAATTGGTATTTGGTATTATTTATGATGGAAAGTTTTAACGTTGCGATCGCAGTATCGCGAGGACAGGACAAGCTGCAGTTTGGAGGCAGCCTTGACTTTCTGCAAAACCTTGGAAATACATTGAGAGGAACACGTAAGCGCAGAGGAAAGTTCTGGAGCCATCAAGGACAGAGAAATCGGTACTAATTTTCAGAAGGAAAATGACTTTTTGAAGCATCATCCAAAACATTTCACAGCAAGCGTAGCCGCCAAACTGCAGAAATCAGTAAGGCAGCTCCTGCTGTCACACGCGCTCATTAAACCCAGCCCATGCACGTGCCAAGGTTTAAATGCGTGTATGTTTAAAATACCTGAAAACGGAGGGTTAATCCCGTTAGTGCAAACACATGCATGAGGCAGTTTGTAGGAATAAAGAAGCTGTTGATTATAGAAGGTCTGGAAGCATTAAAGCTCAACAGATTTTGAAAGCAATAGACAGTAATTACATGTACTGATAAACTTATTGCTGATAAATATATTTGTGAATAGTCCCAACTATATATGTACTTTTTACCAGATTAAAATTCATGTTTATTCACTTACATATTTCACAAAGCTGTAATAAACTTGAAAGCTGATGGGAGTTCGGTAAAACTCTTACAGTCTTCATGAAAACATTTCGCTTTTTAAAAATACAGCCAGAGATTTTAAAACATTCTCCCTTTTATTATTCAGTATACGGAACGCAATACAGTCTTATTCAAATACAGTAGCCCTGGGGTTCCAGGGTGCCGGGAAGGCGTCGTGCCACGTTCCATACGCAAAGCTCCTGGTGAAGCCCGTGAGCCGATCTCCTGCCTGACAGCCCGTCCCACCGCCTGTTCTACAACAACTTGACAGGAACAAGCACGGTCAGGCAACAGAACGACAGGTGCGTGGTGTGTGCGGGGCAGGCGCTGCGCCGCGCTGGCTGCCAGCTCGACGCTCGGTGCACTCGCGGCACAGCGCGGCTGGCACTCACTCGGCTTTGGGGAATCTGGGGTCTCCTGGGTAGCCCCAAGGCTCCCAAATGTCTGCTTGGACAGGCAAGGGGCATCCAGCCCATCCTGGTGGGGCTGGGACAGCAGTGTCACCCTCCCCGAGTGACGTGGGACAGACACGCAGAGCACGAGGAGTCCCCTCTGGACGTGGGGTGTCATTGTCACGCGTGACCCTCATACCTGGCTCGAGGAACCAGCTCCATGGGGAGCGCAGCTGGCGTGGTGCTGAGCGCGATGCTGTGGAACGAGAGGGACATGGTCGTGTCAGAACCGTGTCACGCGTCCCTGGCGCAGGGACAGACGCTTGGCTCCGTGTGTCACCTGGCGGCCCTGCTCTCTGGGGCAGGGGTTGTGGTTCCAGCGCATCACATCACTCCGGTTTGGAGGGCAAAAGATGCTTGAACGGAATCAGGATTTCTTCTTTTGGAAAGCACCCGTGCTGCGAAGTGCTGCAAACACCACACATACGTAAGGCCATGAAATGCACAGTATTGACGCGGACAGTTCACACAGCGACAGCCACGTGTGGCTGCCGGGCCCCCAGGACCCCCGGCAGGGTCCGGGCTCAGGGTGGGTGGCTGCAGCAGCCACACGTTGTCACCACCGCACGAGGAGCAGCTGCAGGGGAACGCTGTTTGACGGACTGCTGCTCCTCTTTGAGCAAGCAAAGGGTTTTGGAACCATTTCATATTCCCTCTGCATTATAAAAGGGGTTTGTTTATCGCTACAGCATAGTTCTTTACTGGCAAAAGGCTTTACCAAGTTTAGTGTCACCAGCAGTACCTCAACACCTCATTGAAGGTGGTTTCTTGCTTCATGAGAATGCACGGTACCTTCACAAGGTGCCATGCATTCTAACACCCACACAGACCGTTTGTACTTGCCCTGCCCTCAGGAAACATATTTCTAAGGCAGTTTGCTTTTGTGAATCTGCTCCAGTCGTCACTGGAGCCCCTGACGGAGCGGGCGGCAGAGCGCGGAGATGGGGAGCGGCCGGGCCGCGGGCACGCTGGCCAGCCTGCGAGGAGCAGACAGAGCCCGAGCCCCGCACCCGCCGCTCGCTCCCCAAACCTGCTCCTGGCACCTGGGCACGCGTGGCCCTTCCCTCAGAACTTCCATCACAAGCTGCACAAAGTGTCCGTTTTGTTCTGCCGGGTTGGACGCCTTTAAAACTCACAAGGATCCTGTGAAGCCGCAGTGTTTCCCAGACAAAGCACCTTACCTGTACTTCAAGTTAATACATTGCCAAGGTTTTGCACTGAGAAAAATGATTGCAGCAGATTTGAGATATTTTATAGGCGCTTCATTTTTCTCAGTGCAAAAGTCCAAACTGGCTTACAATAAAACTGCCTGTTATATTTTAATAGTATTGCCTATGACTACGCTTCTGTAACCACGTTGCTGCAAAGAAAGCCAATTAATCAACTAACAGAAGGAGGACGATGGAACAATCCCACCTCCAGGCTGTCCCGGTGCCAGTGCCACCAGCGCAGAGGTGACACGGCACGGCATGGTGACCTGGCGCACCGGCACAAGACGAGTGTGTGCTCTGGGGAAAGCCCAGGTGTGCAATGGCAACCGTGAGCTGTCGTTACTCACCTATCCGAGCCTTTATCAGCACCGGCCAAACGGGGATGCTAAATAGAAGACAATCCCAAAATATTAGGAAAAATATTTCCTTCAGGAAGGGTAGCTGCCTTGTGTTTTCCCTCTCCCCTTTCCCCCGTTCCAACCAGAACTATTTCAAAACCGAGCTCCTTAGGGTTAAATAAAGGAGTGTTGTCGCTGCCGCCTGCGGTGCTGGGCTGCCACCTCCCGTCAGGTGCCGGCTCACAGCTCCCCAGCCCGTGGAGCCCCCGTGGCCGGGGCGCGGGGCGCGGCAGGGCCCCGCTCAGCTTCTCCAGCTCAGCAGCGCCAGCGCTCTGTCTCATCACAAAGATGCTCCTGACCCCTCAGCATCTTCATGTTCCTGCGCTGGACTCTCTCCAGTAACTCCTTGTCCTTCTGAAACTGGGCAGCCCACTTGCTCAAGAACAAAAAAGGAGAAATTAAGTATTTTTTCTCTGGGAGTGAGCACAGTATTCTCCCCATTTATTTATGTGGGAATGTGGAAGAGAAAAACAAAGAATATTTAAACGTATCACATAACAACATACTTATTATTTCTCTGTCACAAAAAAAAAGAAAAAAATTATCTTCTCTGCTGACTGAATTTCTGTAGTTGGAAACTAATCCCTTGGGGGCCCAAAGCAAGCCCTCCCGCCAGCAAAGGCACAGCCCGCTCAGCCCCAACAGCCCTCACAGCGCACAGCCCGCACAGCCCACAGCCTGCAGCCCGCACAGCCCGCACAGCCCACAGCCTGCACAGCCCGCACAGCGCACAGCCCGCAGCCCGCTCAGCCCCAACAGCCTGCACAGCGCACAGCCCGCACAGCCTGCAGCCCGCACAGCCCACAGCCTGCAGCCCGCACAGCGCACAGCCCGCAGCCCACAGCCCGCACAGCACACAGCCTGCAGTCTTCGCTGGGACGCATAGACTGACCAGAATCTCCGCTGCACCGAGCAACCTCCGCTGCACAGAGCAACCAGGGGGTTGTATCAGCCAGAACAAACTGCCCGCGTGAGCAGCCCGGGTTCTGCAGGGCCGGGGGAGATGGAATGTGGTTCAGACCCCTGACGTGAGGTGCCGCCGTCCCCCCCAACACCCCTGGCGGTGCCCCTGGTGGGCTGTAACCCCGTGCAGCCCCTGCTTGACGGGCTGCAGGGCAGAAAGGTGCTTCTCCCAGCACTGGTGCATTTGGGAACATAATGTGGCTTCGTTCCAAAAATCTGAGGTTAAAAAACCCACCACCAAAACCCCACAACAATAAAAACGCTAGTAATGTGGAAGTGTGGCTGCTTCAGGTTTGCTTCTAAAACAGATACTAGAAGTTGTTCGGTTGTGTCAGATGTTGAATTGCAAATTTTCCTGCATTTCTAGAAAAGCTGTGATCTGTAATGCAAGGGTCCTTTTTTATTGTTAGAGCATCAGCTGTGCCAAGCAGCTACGAATAAAACTGAACACTAGACCAGGACAAATTCCCTCTTTATCACTGAAGAATGTAATTTAACTGAAAAGCGGCCGAGGTTTCAGACAAAGCGGGTTTATTTCCACATTCGGAGGTTAGCGGCAGCAAGCCCAGCAATCACGAACACGAGAAGGAATTGTGCACAGTGAACTGCCCCACGCCCCAGGCTCCGCCGGTGCTGGTGCCCGAGTGCCGCACCCAGCCCCGCGGTGCAGGTCAGGTCACACAGCACCGGAAAACCACCCGTGTTCATGGGCACGCCTCATCCTTGCAACGCTGCATACAGGAACCAGAATCTAATGGCAAAACTACCGGAATCATCTGTGTTTTGAGGTGCTGCTTTTAATGTGTGTTACTTTGGGAAAAACCCTTTCCAGGCCTCTCGCACACGCCCGGAGACCCAGGAGCCAGCTCCCGCCTTCAATCGCCAGCGCCTACAGACCCTGCAGGAACCAGAACACCCAGCCCACTGCAAATTCGGTTTGGCAGAGGCCACATCTCGTACTGGAGCCGTTCAGTAATTCCAAAGCCCGTATTTCAACACAGGCACCTCTGTCCCAGCGCCTCGGAGCAGCCCGGCGATGGGGGCCGGGACCGACTCCCAGCAGTTTGCGCTCTGCAGCGGGTCCTGCGGAGCCACGGGCTCTGCAGAGCACCGCCAGGGGCTGGCCCGCTCAGCCCCGCTCCTCTGAGCTTTACATTTAAACAGATGGGCTATGAAGAAAATAAATCAAAGGGTATCATTAATGGTTTGTTTTTCTCCGGTCTCCTACCTTGCTGTTTGCTGTCACATAATGTATCTGCATTTGTAGGTGAAAATCTAAACAGTTTTTTTCTTTCATCAAATTTGCTTGGCTGTGCCATTCCTGAAGCACTTCTTTATTGCTGAAAAGGTTAATACCAACCTTTATAAGCCGTAATAAAAGTGAATGTTATCCTTCCTGTTTGCATGTTCAGCCATTGACAGCTGAACCAGATGTGATACTCATCAGACCCAGCAGCTTCCAGTAAAGAGAAACAAACTACCAGGGGCCTCTTCAGAAACATGAACTTACCGAAGGAAGACAAGAACTGCAGAGACTCGGTTCCCACTTCAGTGCAGGGAAACAGCAGCAAAGAGCCGGACACATTCAACCAAAAGCCAGGCAGAGTAATTAAGCTGCTGGGAGGACTGGTAACGAGCTCCATGGTTCACCTCGGGACTGCAGTTCAAACTCAGCACGTTTAGATACTGAATAAATGCGAGTGAACATGAAGAATCAGACAGCCCTACCACATTCTGCTGGATAACATCATCTGACCCGTCGCGTGTCCCAGGTTCATCAATGGAGGTGACATTAAGATGATATCCACTCCGATTGTGACTGCCTGCAGCAGTTCTCCAGCTCTTCTCTCCTTCAGTCCCAAGTTTCAGGATATTTCTCCTTGCACTGCCCTCGTCTGGCACAGAAACAGAGCACTGCTCTCCATTTCCACTGTGTAATGAGAAATACCTGTCAGCGATAATGACGCCTAATAAAGTAATACTTTAATAAACAACAGACATTGTCCCCAGTCTCCTGTTAGGGACACTATCCTAACGTCTCCTCAGTGTTTTCCTCCTGACCTTTACGTTCTGCAGCAGGTCACAAAGCTACAGAGAGCTCGGAGCACACGTCTCGGTGTCTCACTGGGGAATGGGGGGGTCACCACTCAGAGCCCCGTCCCCCGGCCGTGCTCCTGGGCCACTGTCACCGCACACGAGAACGGGCACGGAGAGCGGCTCGCTCTGCGAGCACAGCTGGCTCAGTGGTGCACTGCTGCGGCGCACTGCTGCGGCGCACTGCTGCGGTGCACTGCTGCGGCGCACTGCTGCGGCGCACTGCTGCGGCGCACTGCTGCCCCACATCAGGCATCACGGCATGCGCAGTTGGCCCTCTAGCTGTGGCTGGCTGTCAGCGGAGGCAAACCGAGGTGTGCGACCGTGAGGTATGAGTTAGCTGCAAAGGGTTTATTTCCTGCTCAGCTCATGGAGTTCCATGGCCGAGCCGCGGAGCAGTGAGGTAAGTCACCTTTCCCGTTACCTTGGATCACTGGATTTTGCAAAGAAAAGCACTCTTTGTATTTGTGTGAAATTACTTCTTTCCTTATAATCAACAAACTAGGCAATCTAATAAGAAGCTAAGTAACAACTTCTAAAAGACAATGCCACCGTAATACCTGATCTTTCCTTTGTCCAAATAAAGCTTGTTCCTCTCGCAGCTCCTTTTCTGCTGCTGATGTGCATTTTTCATCTCGCTTTGCCCGAATTCTCCTATCGTAGGATAGAAACTCAGTACATCTATTTCTGTGTAGACGCCCTCCTTTAAAAATGGACATTTTGATATTGTTAATTAAATACTACATAGGAAAGTAAGCACATCTAATGATAAACACACTCAGAACTTATTACTTGTGATCCTGCATATGAGCAGTCCGGTTTATCTCAATGTATTCAAATATTTCAAGCAAAAAACCATGTTTAATTTACCAAGTGAATTACTTCATAAAACCCAGTGCAAGCCTAAGGTTGTCCTGTGAGGACAAAACCTAAGCATAAACCAGGAATTCTACAGGATTTGTTTCTATATTCAAACAAACAAAACAACCCAAAGCAAACAAATGTGAGAATATCAATATCTAACCCTATGCAATATATTCCATAGAATGCAGAGAATAGTTATTTATCATATTGCATATATTAGAAATGAAGAACCAAGTTACCTGCAGAATTCTACAGTCCTTGCTTGTTCTGTATTCTAAAATTCCATGGGTTTCAGTTGAATGAATCTGGACGTTCAATTATCAAAATAGGAATATAGAAGTAAGTTCATGAGAAAATAGAGAAGATTGATGGTGTGTTTTAATTTTGGAGAAAAATACTTAAACCAATAGAACATACAACAGCTATTTTGTAATCTATATACTTACGTCAAAACCACCATTTATTCATCAAACACGTGTTCGCCAATGAAGAGGATGATCCGCACTGAGATGATTTGTGTTTCCCAGCAGCAGTGCCGGGTCCCGCAGCCCCGGCGGGGTCTCCACGGCAAGCGGCGTGTGCCGCTGTCATCCCCATGGCGAGCGGCGTGTGCCGGTGCCATCCCCGCGGCGAGCGGTGTGCACCGCGGTCACCTGGGCGGCCGGGCCGGGCTGGCGCTGTGCTGCTCCTCGCGCCGTGTCCCCACCTTGTGCCGCGTCCCCTGCAGCGTTGTTCCGCTCGGCCTCTCCAGGCTCAGCTCTTCCTCTTCATTGGGCCACTCGCCCGACAAATCCAAACCGCACTGCAACAGCTCGCCCAAGTTCAGCTTTTCAACAGCTGTCGTTCCTGTTAGATGGGAGGGAGGGTAGACACCGTCATCCTGCACACCAATTGGGTTAGGTTTCTTCCTAAGCAAAGAACAGGATTTAGATAGCATCAATCAGTCAGTCTAACAGAGTGGGATTTGTTGGGCTTTTTTTCTTTTAATACGTGTTTTATTCTCAAGGATTTTTCACGAGTTTAAAGCTATCTGTGTTCTGGAAGAAACCACCTGTCTATTGATGAATGTGAGTACAACAGCAGCTTGATCATTCACACATCTCATGATGTGGTCAACTCTCCACCCAGCCTTTTATCGATTCCACCATGCAGAAGCCGATTTGACGTTCCGATCGCTCCTGCT
The DNA here is from genome assembly GCF_036013475.1 of Columba livia. Classification (NCBI taxonomy): domain Eukaryota; kingdom Metazoa; phylum Chordata; class Aves; order Columbiformes; family Columbidae; genus Columba; species Columba livia. The sequence continues at coordinate 772,472 of NC_088607.1, forward strand.
AACGCCCAGTCCCTCGGAGGTACAGCGAGCTTGAGAGCCGCGCGTCCTCGCCAGGCAGCAGCCCCCACGGCCTCGCAGCAGTGGCCACAGCCCCGCTCTCTGCAGGTCCCTGTCCCTGTCACGGGTGGAGGGACCCAGGAGCGCGGCCCCGTGACACTGCCGGGGCCACCGAGCCCTGCGGCGCCGGCCCAGCACCGAGCGGCTGAAGGCAGCGTCCACGCGGGTGTCGGCAGGTTTAGACACGGCCGTGACGAGCGCTGGGTGAGTAACGGTGACCTGAAACAGGACACGCACGTGGAAAATCCCGGCTCACACTGGGATCTCTGCTCCGAGGGAAAAAATAGATTGGAAATTCAGACTCTCATAATGCACACACATCCAAGGATTGAGTTAATGCTGGATATAACCCTCACTTCTTCTCTCACTTCATTTTTCTGCAGCATTTATAGCCTGCCAATATACATTTGGGTATAAATAAGTATTACACGAACTGCATATGACAGAATTAGAGTTCCCTGCATGATGAATAGGAGTTAAAAATATGTTCCATACATCGGAGGAAGAAAAAACCCAAAGCAAAGAGATACAATAATCATTAACATACTACAAGTGCCCAAATGCAATCTGTGAGTCAAAACAGGAAAGCTCTTTCAACATAATCAATCTAAACATGCAATGTAATGCGATGACTAAGACTGAAGTACTGATGAGAGCTTTGGCACACCTCGGGTTTCATCCCAGCCGGCTTCTTAGGTCAAACACACTTCGTGTTATCTCAGATTACATCTTTATAGGTATTAACCTTCACATACAACTGAACTTTGGTATTCACCTGATGCACGGGGAACACGTGCACCCCGCTCACCTTCCACTGCCGTGTGCGGATCGTGAGGCACGCAGGGGTTTGGCTCCCTAGAAACGACAGATTCAGGAGGCTCCCTGGCTCCTGCAGAAGAAACACACTGGGTTTCATTTCCCCTTCTCACATTCGAGAAAAACCCCCACGTTATTCCAAGGTACATTCTGTTATCCCCTCGGCACGGCGCGTGTGTGCAGCACCCCGGCACGCTGCTCTACCCAGCACGACAGATGGGCCACGTGGGAGGGAGCGCAGCACTCCCGCACGTTACAGAAGGTTCCCAAACTTCATGTGCATGCCCACAGATACTAAATATTAAAGTCCATGGAACTCTTTTTCTTTAAATATACCACTCTCTAAATTAACATTGAACATGGTAACGTGATTAAGTTACAACACTGTTCCAGAGCATAATTTATAATTGTTTTGTTGATGCAGTCTGTTGCATTTGAGTTAAGTAGGACAGAATGCAATCCCACGTTCTTCTGCAGACAAAAATCAGCAGAGAAAGTGCTTTTGATTAGCGGTTTTGCAGAACGCTAACCAAATACCGACCAAATCCTCCAAATGTTCAAGACTGAGGATCTCGCACAGTTTAACTCGCCAGCCCCCCGAGCTGCTTGATTTCTCTAACACAGCACACGAGTCTGCAGGCTGCACAGTATGAAAGCCAGACATGCCTGAGTCCACAACCTCACCTGACATCCTGATCACTCCACTACTACGGCAACAATTATATAAACATTAAGCACTCGTAACGCAGCTGAATCTTGACTCCGTAGAAAACTGCACTGCTGGCCCTCAGGTCATGCCAAAATGTGACGGTGGAAGGTAAACAGCGGTAATTAAGCAACACTACTGAGATATAATTTGTCTCAAAACAAGAATTATAAACAAGGCCTTTAAACATGAAGACAATAATCGCAGGAAGTTCTGGAAACACATGGTTCCCTTTAAGGACACCATACATTAAACTGATATTAATTAAAAAGATCTAGTCGTCATCTTTACACCCGTATTTTGACTTCATTTTCAGTATCATGGCATCTTGAGCTGATATTTTTATATTATTCCACCATACAGCATCGCATGTGGTTCATTCATACTCTGAATTTACTGCGTTCCCTTCAACGATATCACATTTAACATCCCTGGCCCAGTCTGATACTGGTGGTACCCACAGTAATTCGCCTTCATTGCAGCGGAGCTTCAGCACGAGGAGAGTTCTTCTGTGGGAGTATGCCCAGTATTCCCATTATTAATGACTTCTGGATCTATTGGGCCATAAGTAATGCAAGTTATGTTGCATCTTTTCCTCTCTGCTGACGACTTCTTAATTTTACCCTCTTAATGTAAATTTATAACTACAATACTGTGGGGAAAAAAAGAAGAAAGTGTGATAAAGAGCACATCGTGTTTGTGCTTGAAGAATGAGAGCTCAACAGGAAAACACAAGCAAACACGGTCACGCCTTGGGTACGTGGATGAACAGTATCAAGCAGCTTGTAGAACTCAGTTCTGGTGGATGGTGTATCTAGAGCGCGCCAAACTGCTCAAAAGCAGCGGGTCTGTGCTTCGAACCGGCCGGTGAGGTCCCCACGGGCAGGCACAAGCAGCTGCCCCCGTACCCGGTGCCGTTTTCCTCGGTGTCTGCAGCACTCCGGGACCCCGAACCGCTCTGTGTCCCCACGCAGAAGCTTCGCTGACCATCTGGACTTGTTTTGGTTCTGCTTTTCTTCTGCAAGCCAAGTTCTGTGTTTCCATTGTTTTCCCACGGTCTTCTGCTAATTGAGTGTCCTCTTTCATTGCCCTAACATCTCAGTTTCCCCACTACCCCTTAAAAAGTCTCATCTGCCTGGGTACTTATCCCCTCCACTGCTCGTACAAGTGTCCGGCCTCTCCATGAGCTGGTTTTCACCTTAATGACACAGTCCAGCCTTCTGGTCATGCTGCTGCGCTGCTCATCCTAAACAGCCCCTGCTAAAACTCCATCTTCTGTTCTAACCACATCATGTCTAATTAAGACTCTCTCACACAAATACAACCTCTTCTCCACTCGGAGGTTTCAGATTCCCGGTTTGATTTTCTATCACAACACTGGAGCTTTTCTTTTTCCCCATCTACCCCTTCAGACGCGCGCTGGACAAACCTGTGGTGAAAAGCCCGCCAGGAAAGCTGGCCCTGGCCCGCACCTCTTCAGAACAACCCACAGCAGGCAGACAGGAACAGACCCCAGCACAGCCGCAGCGTCCCACGCCGAGCGCCCCGCGCCCAGCGTCCCGCGCCCCGCAGAAAGCGCAGGATGCGCTTCAGCCCCTTCCGCACCACACCTTTAGGTGGAAATCCAAGGGGACAGTGTCTCAGGTTCAAGGCGGTCAGTGAAGTTACGTTTCCTGTGAAAACAGTACATTAATGATTTAGCAAACAGAGAATCACAGACACCCCAGGTTGGAAAGGACCTTGAAAGGCCATCGAGCCCAACCCCCCAGCGTTTTGAAAGGTGGGAGTTTATGGAGATATTGAGCAGCTGAACGGTGAGTGACTGGTATTTAGTGTGTTCTTGATTTCTGTGATAATTACCATTACTACACATGCAAATACTATATCCTGTTGTATTTCTCTCCCCGCTCCGATGAGCCTGGTCACCCTGCCAGGCTGGGGGCGGCGGGCAGGGCTGGGCTGGCAGCCCCCGCTCACTGCCGAAACGGGAGCACAGCGCAGAACAGCCCAGGCGGCTTCAGGAATCACAGTTATGGTGGTTATTTGTATTTATAAATATTTATAAATTATGTTTCATAGAAGTAAAAATAAAATTTACAATTTTCTCTTTCTTCCTAACTAGATTTGCAGGATTAAATAATACTTTCAGTCAGTTTTGATTCAAACAAAAGCACAATGGTTGAAATCCATTAAATCTTTCAAGAATACATATACCGAGTCTCTAAAAGAAAGGCAATGTCATATTTTGTCCTGACACCTATTTTCGATAACGTATTTAAGAAGTGCAGCACTGAAAGCCACATAGACAAACTAGTAAATCAGAATACATTTGTCATGTTGTACCACTGGGGTCAGACTTTGACTCTCCATTCACAGCCTGACTGTGCAGTCTCATCTCCCCTCCCTTCTACAGGTTGACTGCGTCTACCTGCTTTAAGCAGTACGGTGTAAAAATGGTGTGCTTGCTCTTTTAACATGTTCTTGAAAACCCTACTTGCAGAAATGGCAAATACAATACTAATAGCACAGCTACTGTTTGATTTTAAATTACCAGTAATTAAAGCTGAAAGGAATGTTACTAAACAAATCTAACAATGTGATTAATGACTCCGTTTGACATTACTTGTCTAGAAGTCCCAGCTCCAGCAGTGCTGACAAGTGACTGATCGGCAGGGTCAGGAAATTGGGTTTTGCCATCCCAGCACCACCGAGGTTACACTGGAGAGACAAGGAAAACTCAGCTGGAACCTCAGAACCATTCAACACTTACTTCTTTCCTCACAGACCATAGCCAGAACTAGAACTCCCGTGTTTTAATCAGAACTATTACTTTGCAGTCTGCTAAGGCTGAACTCAGACTGAAAGCCAACGAAAGGCAGAACTGCTGGGATCATTATTCTGAAATTGCACTGAAATTGCAGCTGAGGTGATTTAGAGAGACTGAGCAGGAATGGGATTGAGCCATTATTTGTTGAAAGCCCCGGGGAAGCATTCGGATGAAAACGCAACGGCACCGCGCGTGTACCACACGCTGGCTGCAGACCAGACGCGTCCTTGTTTTACTGGGAGTTCCGTTAATGAGGGAACAACAGGGAATCGGCCCAGCAGCAGCTCCTGGAAGGACAAGAGTCCTGAAATCAGAAACAGGAATGACGTGGTACCACAGATCCATGGAAACATCCCAGACAAACTGCCTAAAAAAAAAAAAAAAAAGGCATAAAGGAAGAATTACTTGACTACAAACTAAATAAGACAGACCAGCAGTGCTGTGTGTGTAACTATGTAAGACTAAGAAAAGTGCATCAAACTGAAAATCCATGTACAGAGCCTGCCTATGCTGTTGTGTGATTATTGCTGTTGGCTTTGCGAGGCCCCCGTCCAGCGGGCTCACCCACACCGCCTGTCTGTCCAAGCAGCGAGCAGGGCAGCCCCTGCTCCAACAGCCGTCTGAAGGCAGCACGGCCCTGACCAGCAGCAGCGCTGAGACCTGGAGCTCCAGCAGATTGTCTGTGTTCTAACCATCCAAAACCAAACGATTGCTAAGTGAGGTACAACCACCAGAATGCATTTTCATACAGTCATGATTCACAAATCAGAAAATTTCTTCACATAATCGCAAAATACAAACACAGAAATGGAAGAGCTACATTATTAACAAGAAGAAATGGCTTTGAAAATGCACCTTGGAAAGAACTATTTGGGAATACAATTAGATTTAAAATAGTTTAGTGTGAAGAAACTGAATCTATTTTTAAGCAGAAATGATCAAAATGAATCACACAGATGACTTAGGACTGGCAAAATGAAATCTCTTTTTGTCTTGCTGCAGAGCACTCGGGTTTGCAGCCAATGGAAGGCGGCGGGGAGCCAGCCAAGCACGCAGCTCGGGCACCGCGCCGCCCGGCCCGGGGACAGCGAACGCGCCTGGGTCGTCCTCCGCAGCGTCGTTTATTTACGTTTAAACCACATCACCACTGAGATCCCGCAGGCCTTAGCGCTGCTCCTAAGCCACTCGCAGGCAGGTGCAGCAGTGCCGTTCTCTGCTCCCATGCGGTGCTTTCTTTAGGCGGCTGGGCGGGCTCTAGAACAGCATTCTCACCCCGTTTGACAGCGCAGGAAGGCGAGCGTGGGCAGCCGGGTGCTGGCAGCACACAGCGTGTCCCACGGTGCTGCCCAGCGAGTGCACAGCACGCTGGAGTCTGAAAGCACTGCTGGAAACATGGCGACTGGCAAGGACTTCTTCATCTTCAGTAACTACATTCAGAACACATGATAATTCTACACAGATCAGGTGAACCAGTGTAAACACTGCAGGAAGAGACACAGGTGAATAACAAAGCTGGTTTGTTACCATTCAGACTTCTGCTTCCCTTCCAAAGATTTTTCATTCATTGAACAAGTCGCTTTTAACAACAACAACAAAAAATAAATCCATGAACGAAGGCAGACATTGCAAATTCATTCCAGACCTCGGTGAAAAACACACCCAAGAAAGGAAGACTAACAGTTGAGACAGAGTTATCACGGATCATCCTCCAAACTCATCCCAGTTTACATGACAAACTTTCTATTTGGTATTGGTGATATCAGCATCCCAACCCTGATGTTCTAATGAACACTGAGGAGAGCAGACAAGGGACGCTGGAGCGGCCGCTGCAGCACGGTGACTCCAGTGTGTGGTGGTGCTGGCGCTGCCGGCATCAGCTTCTCCTCTGGTTTCTGATGCAGGTGCTCAGGATGGCAAGTGTACGGATGAGAGAGCAATGGGGAAGGGTGGGAGGATGAGTGGGCTGGGAATTAGCTCATGAAACATGATTTTGTCAGGAAAAGCTGTCTTGTCAAAACATGAGTGTTTTGTAAAGATATACTAGATTTTGACAACCCCTTGCTGTGTCACAGCGCAGCTCCCAGGTTTTCTCCTGGCTTACCGGGGGGACCCCTCGCTCATCCCCCCAGGTCCCCGTGACCGAGAAGCCTGTGCTGCCTGGGACATGCGAGGGACGGTTCCACGCAGGGAAAGGAGATGCCTCTGGTACCCTGGATTAAGGCAACCCCTGCGTTACCTCTGCGTCCTGTAGCTAAGGCTCAAATCACTGCGTGGGTCCAGGTCTCGCACGGTCCACCATGGCAGGATTCAAGTCCAAAGCAGCTCAGCCGCTGTGGGGCAGAGAGTTCTGCCCAGTTCTTGACATCAGATGTGTGTATGTATATATACACATACACACATGTATCTGTCTATATTTATTACACAATTGTGTACATGTGACTCTAGGTGGCAACACCACGGACATACAGGCTCTGTCAAAGGAACGGACAATCCAAAGTAGGGCAGATGGCAGGAAAGCATCGCGCCAGCACAACCACGCTGCCAGCCTCACCCGGATACCCACGGCTGTTAGAAACGCTGAGGTGGATGTGTGTGAGCGATGAAGGCAAACGATGCTGCGAGTCTCGGCAGCAGAGCTGGCGGAGCGACGGGCCTGGCTCGGGCCAGCCCTGCAGTCCAGGCACCGCCGCGGCTGCGCTGCCAAGCGCGTACGGGACCGGGGCAGCCGCTGCCTCCAGCCATCTGTCAGTGCTGCCCGGCAAACCCGCCCCGCAGCCCTGCCACGCTCCAGCCAGCCGCTGCGGCTGGAACGGGACCTGCAGCACAGCAGGAACCAGTGCTGCCCGGCAAACCAGCCCCACAGCCCTGCCGCGCTCCGGCCAGCCGCTGCGGCTGGAACGGGACCTGCAGCACAGCAGGAACCAGTGCTGCCCGGCAAACCCGCCCCGCAGCTCTGCCGCGCTCCGGCCAGCCGCTGCGGCTGGAACGGGACCTGCAGCACAGCAGGAACGCTGGCATTCTTTTCTGGTACCTATCATCCGTAGAGCCAGGAGAAATGGATAAGTGTCACATATGGTAGGAATTCCCTCATTTGAATACCAAGCTGGAAACCTGTAACAATCAAACTATTATAGTATAAGAGAGCCCTGATCTGTCCAGAAAACCACAATGGATTGAACACATTTTACTGCAGGTGGGCCAGCACACCAGCGGCCCACTCTGTTTTGATAAGCACAATAATATTTAAATCAGCCCATAATGTATTTTTGATTCAGTCACCACTCAGCTCGGGGTACGACGAGCAGAGCTCTCCCAGGAACAGGCTGCCGCACGTGAAGCAGGAACGCACCAGGTGCTGCCCTGCGTCCTTCCCTGCCTGGGCTACTAGCCATGCCTCTCCAGCAGCCGCACGGGCAACAGTGGGGCTGCAGGGGCCACCAGCCCAGCTCCAGTTCGAGGCCACTTCCTTGCACTTTTCCATGCTCTGATCCCCTGTTGAAAGCTCTCCTTCAAATAAGTTTCCTAGGAGATAGGCTCCCCATGAGCGAGCCCTGTGCAGGATGCAACTAAGAGCTGAGGAGCAGAGCCGAGCTGGCAGCGCGGGTGAACCTGGCTGAGTCAGCAGCGCCTGAACCACGGGCGCTTTTCCTTCCCTAGCACGTACGAAGGCATCACAGGTGTGCGGTGCACGGCGCGTGGGCTGCGGGCGACCAGCGCAGCGCTGGGACAGGCCGCAGGGATCCTGGCCTGGAGAACATGGGGCCCCGAGAGCTCTGCCAGGGGAGCTGCTGGAAGCCTCACAGGGACCAGTCCAGACTGCTCTAAAATAACCACTAGGTGGAAAGCAAGAGGATCGGTATTATGTCAGCAACGTTTTCTGAAAAACCCGAGCGAAGGTTCAGAGCTGGCACGGCTGTGGTGCAGTGATACCACAGCATGGAGCTTTACAGCTCAGACAACAGTGAACAGGGATTAAAAACCCAACACCGAAACACCCCAGGAATCCATCCTACCTGCTCCGTTTTCCTCAGCAACATTTGATTTGGAAACGCGCATTATTTCAAAACGCTAACTGCTAAGCAAAAGGAGTTAGCAAAATGAAGTTACAAACGGCAAAGGCAACCTCAACTGTAAGAAACTGCTGTTCATGATTTATGTGTTACTGTGCAGGTGCCTGAGACATCTGACATTTGAGACATGTCTTTCACTTCAGCCTTGCTCAGAGGAACCGTATTGAACATTTCTGACCAGAACACTACAGACATTTTAATAAAATTCGCCCCTCTTATCAAACAATATAAGTAATTTTTCCCCCTCTCATAGCACATTTGTGGTAAATTAAAACCATTCTTTAGATAAATATCAAAGTATTTTAAAGTCTAACCACAGAAGTAAGCAATAAGCGCCAAAATATATCTTTGATACCTTCAAAAAAAGCAGTGAGTGCTTACCAAGCTCTGCGGGCAGCTCTTTTATGGGATTCTTCTCTAAAAGCAGCGTTTTCAATTGCCTTTCCAACAGAACAGAACAGAGTAGCAACTGTAAGAGCAAAGTTCATTTAATTAAGTAGAAACACAAGAATACTTTTTCTTGCTCATGTTTCCTGCTGCAGAGCGGACCCCACAACCCCGTCCAGGCTTCCCATCGCTCACGCCAACGCTGGGAGACTGCACAGCCCAGAGTCTCTGGGACGACAGCCTGGAGGTCGCATTTATGCCCATGTATTGTACCCTACATCAACAGTCAGCATTTGATCTCCTTTGCAAAGCCTGCTATCGCTTTAAAGTCTGATACTGACTGTTCCAATTATAAACACATCATTTTCAGCTGTTTATAATTTTGCTGAGCTTCAGCTGTTTGGGTCGTTGAGCACATTCCTCAGACTGGATTTGAGCTCAAACTGCTCAGCCATTTTTGACAATGAGATGAGAAAGAAACATGCCCTATTTGTATTTAATTTTGTCAACCTGTTTTTTTAAAAGCTCTAGCGTCCCTGTTATTGCAAGCAGCGCAGCAGCTTGGCAGGGGTCACACGCCACATTTATGTCACATAGGAGATCATTTTTTTTCAACGTATGTGAAAATCTCCTAACATTTAGACAAATCCCAAGCTCCTGGGCAAACATCAGTATGGCCATGCCCAGAAAACCCCTGGCATTGGTTAGTGAGCAAAACACCCAGAGCCGCTGCACGTGCTGCTGTCGGAGCTGTTGGCAGGACCCTCTGGGTTCTGTGTAGGATCAGGGAACCCCCCGGCTCTGTGTTCAGGATCAGGGAACCCCGGGGCTCTGTGTGCAGGATCAGGGAACCCCGGGGCTCTGTGTGTAGGATCAGGGAACCCCCTGGCTCTGTGTGTAGGATCGGGAACCCCCCGGCTCTGTGTTCAGGATCAGGGAACCCCCGGGCTCCGTGTGTAGGATCAGGGAACCCCCCGGCTCTGTGTGCAGGATCAGGGAACCCCGGGGCTCTGTGTGTAGGATCAGGGAACCCCCCGGCTCTGTGTTCAGGATCAGGGAACCCCCCGGCTCTGTGTTCAGGATCAGGGAACCCCCTGCACTCTGTGTTCAGGATCATGGAACCTCTGGGCTCTGTGTTCAGGATCAGGGAACCCCCGGGCTCTGTGTGTAGGATCAGGGAACCCCCCATCTCTGTGTGTAGGATTGGGAACCCCCCGGCTCTGTGTTCAGGATCAGGGAACCCCCCGGCTCTGTGTTCAGGATCAGGGAACCCCTGGGCTCTGTGTTCAGGATCAGGGAACCCCTGGGCTCTGTGTTCAGGATCAGGAACACTTTGCCCAAGCACAGGGAGGTTTCTGTGTCCCCAGTGCAGCACACAGCTCTGAAATGGAGATGAGGCAGCAACCACCCTTCACCTGGTTCCTCATTTCTGACTGCTTCATTTTAATGGCAGTCTTTGAAATAGCTTTCCACATCCAGCAACATACCAGGTCAAACAGTATTCTATAGATAAGGAGCTGGTTTTATTTACTAGTGTTGCAATTTGACTTGATTCCTGTTAAATTTCAAAAAACACCCAAACAAACAAGGGGAAAGCCTGGTGGTTTCTGTCATAATATTTCCTTACCTCTAGGAAAGAAAAGAAAACTAAACATTTTGGCAGCTGCTCAACACTGGATTAACATTTGCGGCAATATTCTAAGACATTTCAATGCAGTCAAAAAACGAAAGCAGCGTACTCATGTTCCCATTTTCAAAGTGGAGTATTAAATTGCATTTAGAGCAAAAAGAACTAACTGAAAGCCAGAGGCAAAGGCTCATTCTTGCCAGCTCGTGCCCCAATGCAGTGTCTGCAGCAGAGAAGCGCTCGTGGTACCCCGCTCCCCGCGCACCGTGTCATTCCTCAACATGTAATAAGGATAACATTAAACTAAGTAATATTCAGTGGATATTTCTGATGGGCATTTTCCAAAAGCTGAGCTGCTGTTTGAAGCGGGAAACTACAACCAAGATAAAGCAGAATACACGCAGGGACTAATGCCTGACACATTTTGAGGCAAATACACACAGGGAATGTCTTAATCTCAAGGGATTTCAACCGCTTATAGAATGATGATCATATAGTTACAAACCATACTAAAATACTATTGGTCCTGTCCAATTTTAAAATAATTTACGGATTGGATTTGAAAACATCATTAAACTTGTCATTTTTTGGCTGTTTTTAGAGGTATAAACTTCATTAACTGTATTTTTCTATTCACAAGTTGGATATGTCATGATTCACAAACAAGGGATCTTAAAACACCTTTAAGTACCTTGTTTCAACCACAGGATGCCATGACATTGTTTTTGCTTTGATTGTGGAAAACTCTGTAGCGTACGCCGTTCAAAGCTGCCTCCTCTTCCTCCTCACGGAAGGGTTTCTTCTAGAACCACAGCCACCAGCAAACTGTCCCGTGCTGCTCTGGTTTGCCTCCCAGTAACAAACCACTTTCTTTGTTCCTGTTAATTACCATACACTGTGATTTGTGGGCTTCTGGACTGAGAAGCAAGGAATTGTCCAAGGGCAATAAAAAACCTGGTGAGACGTTGGTTCTGGTGACCATGGCAACGTGAGAGCAAGATCACCTCTCAGGGTCACAGCGGTCTGAGTGCGTCCTTGGACTAAACTGTCCTCCATTGTCACACAGGGGTGACGGGAGCTTTGTAACCGCAGGTCCCCGCTTCCACCTCACCTACAACACTGCAGGAAGTCGTCTACAGTCCTTGAACTGCAGACGGTGCGAAACTCCTGAAAAGACTAACAGGTCCTACATTTCTAAATGTGAAAGAGTTTAGAAATTCGCCACGCAATATTAATTCTAACTTTCTGTTCATCTGAGTTCTAGTAAACAAAATTAAGCTTGTTTACCTCTCCTGCACTGAGGTCAACATGAAACAAAAGCTTATAAAAGACTCGCTGCTGTAATGAAATTACAGTGAGGCAAATAGGAGACAAATACAATTGTTATTAAATCATGTGCATGGCCAGTGATCTTACCTGTGGTGCCCAACTCCAGGAGGAAGAGCTGTAATCTTGTTATACCACAGATCCAGCCAAACGAGACGTGGCTGTTTTGAAATAAATCCTCGGGAATTGTTGATATGACATTTCTTTCCAGATGAAAGTACTAAGAGAGAAAAACACAAACATCTTTTAAACCCAGAAAGAGAAGGGCCGTTCCTTGCCGTGCAAAACGTCTGATGTGAACACTGGAAACTGCTCCGTTTTTGTGGAGAGGACGCTGTTAAAGGGGATTAACGAACACAACTCTGTAAGTTACAAAAGGAAGTGTTTTATTTAAGTTTTTTCTTAAAAAACAAACAGAGATGAAAGCTCACAGCCAAGAATCTGTGTCTTTTCCAGGCGCTGACAAAGCAGCGAGCCTCCCCTGCCCCGCGCTGTGCTCAGAACCGCTCGGAACAAGTTACTCACCTTTATGCGGGGCTGTCTATACATTTCATCAGTAAGATGCTCAATATTTCTCCCGCTGACATCGAGAGTGCGTGACGATGACAACAGACACTGTTCAACAGCTTTCCTGATCTCTCCTGGTGAACTGGAACCCGGCGGGTTTCCCTTTTCGAGGTGCTCACCCCCGAAGTCGTCCCCGCGGGCGCTGAGCCCCTCAGAGCCACCGTCACCCATCGCTCAGCACCCCCGAGCACCCCGAATTCCAGCCGGCGGGCTGGAGGCAAGGGCTGAGAAATACGACAGTGTGCTTTGGAAAGGGAACACACACACAGCAAGTTTCTCCTTTAGATTATACATTTGCAGATTATCCCCAGTGACCGGTATTTTCCCGTGACGCTGCCCGGGTGCTCGGCTGTTCTGCTCACCCGCGGGCCCGGGAGCACACACGGCTCCGCGGAACCCCCACGGGGGCTCCGGCTGCCCGGGCGGGAGCGGCTGCGGGCTCTCCCCGGCCCCGCCGGCCTCGCTCGCAGGCGCCGCCCCGGCCCCGCACGGCCCGGCCGGCCCGGGGCCGCGGTGAGCTGCTGGGGCAGGCCGGGCCGCCGCGGGCTGCGCCCGGTTGGAGGCGCCGCTCGCCGGGCCGCGTCCCCATGGCAGCGGGCGGGCCGCGTCTCCATGGCAACGGGCGGGCCGCGTCTCCATGGCAACGGGCAGGGCCGGCGACGCGCAGGGTCGCTCCCCCGGCAGGCCGCCCGTCCCTGGTCGTCCTCCGGGTACGGGCACCGGGCTCCAGCGCTCCGGGTACGGGCACCGGGCTCCAGCGCCCCCGCGCACAGCCAGCGCGCCCCGGTACGCTGCCCATGTCTGGGCAGTCTCCAGGCAGGGACGGGCTGTGGGGGAAGGAGCCGCCCGGGACACCCCCCGCTCTGGAGCCGGGGCGCTCTTTGTGTCTGCTGGGATGCAAACGGGCGCTGGCTGCAAGGGCAGTGCGAGATCTCCCGCCAGCCAAATACGTGCCGCAGCATTTCTCAGGGACCGAACCGAAATCCTTGCATTCTTCCAGAACTCCCCCGAGCCCTCTGTCCCCAGCCGGCGCTCCCCGCGTTGCCGTGGCCGCCCCCGCCAGAGCTGCGGTGCGGGGCAGCCTCACCGCGGCCCGCTGCTCCCCACGGGCGGCTTCTGGACGGGTTTCCCCCGTTTTCCATTATGACTCGGTGTCGGTCCCCGGGCCCAGTCCAGCTGCCTCTCTGCGGGTTTCGCTGCTCGGGAGCCCGGGAGCAGCGGGGGGGCGGCACAGGCCGCGGCGGGGCCTGCAGCCCGGGGCGCCCCGGCGGGCACAGCGGCATGAAACAAAACGTGTTCTTGGTGAGCGTGGTGGTGGAAATCCATCTCTGGACATGAATAGTACTTCATTTTACAAATCCAGACAATTCCCTTGCCAGGGACTTAACCTGGAGTTGGATCAGTAGTGCTATTAGGGTTTAAAATACATGACGTTAATTTCAGAGTTCAGATACATGATTGTTTTTTGCTGACTTACACCATACTTATTAAATTAAATGAGAAAACAAAGCTATTTTAATGGCAATCCTTCAGGAGCTATTTCCTTACAGCAGCGCTTTTTTAATTTGTAGAAGAGGAACTGACGTTTTATCGTAGTCTGTAGCCTCAAACGCACGTTGCGCTCTGCAGGAAAGAATGTCTCGCTGACTGCAAGAACTATCCCATGGCAAAATACACAGCCTTGGCAACAACATCTTGAGGCAAATGGGCAAACGTTTTGCTAGATCCTGTGCGTATACAGTGGCTTTTGTAGCAAGTACAGCTGGAGGCTGGAACGTCTCAAACGGCTGGAGATATTGCACTGGTGCAAAGCTTTAATTCTGGTTTAGAATTACCTTACCTCGGCTCACTTGAACAACCCCCTTGGTTAGGAACTTCTGACCTCCAAACAGCAGAGCATGTTGAACCTTGAAAACTTCAGTTTCATAGGAAATCTCCAAATTCTGCAAGAAAAGACCTGCTGTTTGCATGAAACCAGCTGGCTGCACTGCACAGCTGAGTAGGCCTAAGGCTGCTCGTCGGTTCTGCCACAGGCCACAGGCTTTGGAAAAGCACACCACCCCCTGGGCCGAACGGGACCAGGCACCTATAGCTCAGCTCGAATGCGTCTCCTCCTTGAAAACACGGGTTCTACTAATTAGCCGATCACTGCTGATTTTAAGAAAAAGCAGGTGTGACCAGTAATTGGATTATACTTTTCCTGAAATAGATATTCTCTGGGGCTGCTTAGGTGATTAAATCCTAATTATGAGCAATACTTAGAAACCAGAGGGCAAAATTTATGAAAATTAAGAATGGATTGATGGCAAAGCTGTACTGAAAGAAGCATTGCTTTGCGTTTGTTTATGCAAAACAAAAACTGTTTTCGGATAATTTTATTTAAGGTGACGCAAGAAAAAAACATTAGGATTGAAACCAATAACATAATTCCATTAATTAGAGAGGGGATTGTTTCTGCTAGCTTTGATCTCAGGACTCTGTTTAGAATCCTATGACACAATAGTGATGGAGAAAGACATCGAAAGGAGAATTTCCCGCAGGTGTTAGGGTGTGTTTTTCAGTCCGTCAGCTGCAGCGGCACTAACGCAGGTTACAATGGACCAAAGCGACCGCCGGATCGTCTCCAGAGCCGCGCGCCCCTGCTCCTGGGCTCGGCTGCTTTGCTGTGTCAAGTGTTTCATTTGATCGAGTCACAAGGTCTTTGTCTAGCTCTTCTTTCAAGGGATGCCCATGTCTGACCAGACCGAGCGAGGGCACTGAGCTTCTCTGCCCGGCCACTCGTTTGGGTGGGCAGACACCCATGTCACCTGGGCTTTACTTGCATTTGACTTCAGATGAGTTAGGAAGCAAAGTTTTTCTCATCTTTCTAAGGTAAGAGACATTGAAGAATACAATAAAAGTCATTGATTTCTATATAAAACTACTCCCTATAGCTTTATATAGACTTTTAAAATACTCTCATAACTGAAAGAACTAGATGGGTGAATTCTAAGAATAAGTCTTATTAAAATATAGTAACATATGTTCTTAATTCGTTAGCGAAACATTTGGTTAACCTAAATAAATAGACAACACAAGCAGAAAAGTGAACAGACACGCAAATTAAAGGAAACCAAGGGAAATGAAAGGCAGCAGAAGTCACCAAAAATTTAAAGGGTTGATTTGTTCAAATAGTACCCGAAATAAAAATCACTGTTTAACGGGATTAAGCAAAGAGAAAGCATGGTGGCGTGCAGAAAATTAAGCAAGATCTATATTTTATGCCATAAGAGGCTAAACCAAAGCAAGAGAGCAGTGTAGGGGAAAGGGACCTGGGGGTGCTGGGGACAGCAGGGTGACCATGAGCCAGTACTGGGCCCTTGTGGCCAGGAAGCCAATGGTACCTGGGGTGGGTTAGAAGGGGGTGGTCAGTAGGTCAGAGAGGTTCTCCTGCCCCTCTGCTCTGCCCTGGGGAGACCACACCTGGAATATTGTGTCCAGCTGTGGCCCCTCAGTTCCAGCAGGACAGGGAACTGCTGCAGAGAGTCCAGCGCAGCCACCAAGATGCTGAAGGGAGTGGAGCATCTCCCGTGTGAGGAAAGGCTGAGGGAGCTGGGGCTCTGGAGCTGGACAAGAGGAGACTGAGGGGGGACTCATTCCTGGGGATCAATATGGAAAGGGGGAGTGTCAGGAGGATGGAGCCAGGCTCTTCTGGTGACAACCAGTGACAGGACAAGGGGCAATGGGTGCAAACTGGAACACAGGAGGTTCCACTTAAATTTGAGAAGAAACTTGTTTGGGGTGAGGGTGGCAGAGCCTGGCCCAGGCTGCCCAGGGGGTTGTGGAGTCTCCTGTGCAGACATTCCAACCCGCCTGGACACCTTCCTGTGTCACCTCATCTGGGTGTTCCTGCTCCATGGGGGGATTGCACTGGATGAGCTTTCCAGGGCCCTTCAACCCCTCACATTGTGGGATTGATTCTGTGATCATGTGAAGCAGCTGAAGCAGCAGTGAGCTCTGGGCGCAGGAGCAGCAGTGAGCTCTGGGCACAGGAGCAGCAGTGAGCTCTGGGCGCAGGAGCAGCAGCCAGCTCTGGGCACAGGAGCAGCAGCCAGCTCTGGGCGCAGGAGCAGCAGTGAGCTCTGGGCGCAGGAGCAGCAGCCAGCTCTGGGCACAGGGTACCTCCAGCTCTGCCAGCCGCGGGTGCTGGGGCGCGCAGGGGACCCCGTGGTGCCGCTGCTGCCCGGGGGACCCACAGCCGGTGCCCCCAGCCGCTGGCGGGCTTTCCAAAAGCTGCATCAAAACCGTTACTATCAGCATCCGTAAAAATAGAATTGGCACTGGTTACAGAAACACTAACGATGGGAAAATGTGTGAAGTTTCCCCCCTATGTAATGTTTACTGAAAGAATTCCGTGTTCTTTCAGGGGAACTTTTAAAAATAAGCATAGGCTTTTCTCTGTAGGCTTGAATGCATGTGAATTTTAGGAATCACAGTAATATTCCTTTCATCATCTTAAACATGTTGCATTTACAGCCATTATATTTAGTAAAGGGCTTTTAATAGCACTGTAGTATCATGGTGTATTGCCCCCCTGGTTTCTATGCCTAAATTAGAAGTGTCTTATAATATTTGCCTCCTTTGCAGGTTTATGGGAATTGGTAGTGGTTTTGTTTAGAAACCATTCTCATCAGCTCACTGAGAAGAGAGAACCATGAAGAACGCAATGCTACTTCAGGCAGTTCCATCTTCATTTGTGCTGGTTTTACTCAGGATGACTTCACTGATACCAGGGAACTTGATCCTGATTTCCACTGATGAAAGAAGAAAATGATCGGTGTTCATACAGCCAGCAAAAGACAGAAATGGAACTGTAATTAATAGCTGCCAATAGAGAATAGCATAAAGAGGTGAACTGCAGGATCCATTCTGCTCAACCGAAGCGTGAGATTAACAAACAAAAATTGAAACATTATCTTTGGTTTCCCTCATACTAATTTTGACACAATATAAAATACACAGCTCACAATGCTTGGGCATGAGCATGATCAGCCATTCACAAAGGACACCCATTCACGTGCGAAACTGAGGCATCTGAGAAGAACTGAATGAAGTAATTCCTGATACAAATCCTGTGATTAAAGTAATAATCCTGGGATTTCATAAAGAATTTATTTGTCCTGTTCAAGACTAGAACAGGTATCACGTCTCCCAGTTAAATGAATGCTTGTAGGCTTTGCCTCTTGAATGTCAGTGTAGCTTTGATGAGATATAACATAGGTGGTATTGACTATAAGAGAACCTGATTCGTTTGGTTCAGCATATGTAATTCTGTAACATTAGAGGTGATTTCATGAATCATGAACCGGTGAAATGAAAGAAAACTCCAGCCTCTTGAGCTCCATGAGCATGCACAAGCAGGCACAGATGGGAGAAGACAAGAAGTGTCCGCTCTCCATTTGCAGGTGTCCCCTTGGCTGGCGCAGGCCCCTGCACGCCCGTGACCCCGTCCCGCCAGGCTCCCTGCTCTGAGGCTGCAGCAGGGCTGTCGGGTGGCCGCTTCTCACTTGTAGCTTGTCAGTACTCACATGTGTGGTTTGCCACTGTCATACATGTGCCTTGAAGTGCTGAGCTCACACCTCTGAGCTCACACCGCTGAGCACACACCGCTGAGCACACACCGCTGAGCACACACCTCTGAGCACACACCTCTGAGCTCACACCGCTGAGCACACACCGCTGAGCACACACCTCTGAGCTCACACCTCTGAGCTCACACCGCTGAGCACACACCGCTGAGCTCACACCTCTGAGCTCACACCTCTGAGCTCACACCTCTGAGCACACACTGCTGAGCACACACCTCTGAGCACACACCGCTGAGCACACACCGCTGAGCACACACCTCTGAGCACACACCGCTGAGCACACACCGCTGAGCACACACCTCTGAGCTCACACCGCTGAGCACACACCGCTGAGCACACACTGCTGAGCACACACTGCTGAGCTCACACCTCTGAGCTCACACCGCTGAGCTCACACCTCTGAGCTCACACCTCTGAGCTCACACCTCTGAGCACACACTGCTGAGCACACACCTCTGAGCACACACCTCTGAGCTCACACCTCTGAGCACACACCGCTGAGCACACACCGCTGAGCTCACACCTCTGAGCTCACACCGCTGAGCACACACCTCTGAGCACACACCTCTGAGCACACACTGCTGAGCTCACACCTCTGAGCTCACACCGCTGAGCTCACACCTCTGAGCACACACCGCTGAGCACACACCGCTGAGCTCACACCGCTGAGCTCACACCGCTGAGCTCACACCGCTGAGCTCACACCTCTGAGCACACACCACTGAGCACACACCTCTGAGCTCACACCGCTGAGCACACACCGCTGAGCTCACACCGCTGCCTGCCCGAGTGGTTCCTCCTGCTTCCCCAGAAACAACCGAACCTTCTCACACTTCCCTTTTCTAAGAAAATCATCAGATCTGTTGTACATTAACAGTTTCCAGGGACAAACAGACATGCACGTTGTGTCTGCAAGACTTTCACTAGCAAAATGCCTAATTGTCTCTTAGTAAAACATGAAGCACAAAAAGAAGATTGGAAAGTGGATGAGGAAAAATACAAAAAAAGAGTAATGAATTCTTAATGGTTTCAAGAAGTCTGTTGTTAATAACCTCTTTGGTCACCCAGCTTGCACATTTCCCCCTTAGAGGTGTAGTTAGAGTTACATCCCAAGATGTCTCGAAGGATAAATTGTCTTAGAAGTCAGCTCCTCGTTAAACTTCCTCATTTCCAAACCAAAGTGGGTCTGTCTCCCTGGAGACCAGACTATGGCAGAAGGCAGGATTCTTTCTCCATTTCCCTTCCCTATGTTGGACCACTGTAGAGCACTTTATGCATCTTATTTTTTACTCCTGCATGATTAGTATTAATTACTAATGGACTTCTTCACAGGATGGCTGCAGCTGTGTCTCTGGTGGGTAACCTGGGGTGAGCAGTTGTTCACTGGGGGCACCAGCGTCTTTCACTGCGCGTTCCTACGCGGGTTTGGATAGTGCTCTTGGCCACCAGTGCCCGCCGAACAGAAACGGGACCCTGTTTTCAGGTTTTAGAAATAGAAAATGTGTACGATTCTGGCACAGAAATAATGCAGGGCTGCCTGCTTGAACTCCCAGCACGCTCGCACTGGGCTGAGGGCAAATACTGTTGTCTGAGAGAAAACGGGAGGGCGACCTTTGGTGATTTTGGCGCTAATCTGGCGCTGTTGGAGGTGACGGCGCAGGGGCAGCTGTGGCCCGGCACTCCGTGGGTCACGGGCTGACCTGAGGCGGCGAGCATTTCATCCTCCTCAGTGTCTGCGGGTGTGGAGGGGGAGGCGGGAGCTCTGCCCACTTCTAAATAAACTGGAATTTGTTTGCAATGGGGTTAAAATATCGAAAATGAAAAAGCTTATATAACACCATTTGGGCTAAATATTTGCAAATTAAATACTAATTTCAGTTTTCCTAATGATGTGAGCAGCTGGGACAGTTTTGCCCCAAGGGAAGACCACCACTAGATGATCAGGAGCCCGTAAAACTAACACCGTGTTTCCTGGCAGTGTCGTGTCCTTCCCTGCGCTCTCCAGAGTCAGTGCTCATGTGTCTCTCGTTCCCCCTCCAACACATTCTGCTTTTCCTCATTCAGATGTTGTCAGGTGTGACTTAGGATCACAAGCAAAACCACTGTTTTTCAAACTGGAACATCATCAGCAATTTAGATAATCAAAACATTATTTCCGAGGGCAAAATCCAGTCAAATACCACTGTTAGTGGCCCGGAATGTTTGCACAGAAATCTGGGGGAACTTTCCTTAGCTCTTTTTTCTTCTGGTTCTGTCATCGTTGGTGGTGGCAGTTTGGTGGCAGTTCAAAAGGCGCCAGCACCCCACAACAGGCTGCGGATACCGGGTTTGCTGTTTGGAGGGAGAAGGGGCAGAGATGATCCTTTCCTTGGCATTCGTTAGGTTTGTTAGGACATGTATGTCTGCCTACGGCTGACTGCCTAGAACGCAGGAGTAAATGGGAAGAACTAGTTTTAATGAGCCTGTAACACTGTCAAGAATTTTGAGCTGCCCTCACTCAATAGTGCTCTAAATAGCACAAAAAAAATCCCAAAAACAACTTACGAGGCCTTTTATTTCTTTCCTATTCAACTCGTCTTTGTGAAGGTAAAACTACTTACTACATTTCTAACGAAGCAAAGATTGAGCAAAGCCCCCGCTGAACCTCCTTCCGTTTCACGGGTCAGGGGACCAGCCGCGCTGCTGGAGCTCCGGGTGGGACCGTCGCTGCCCTCCTTCCCACTCGCTCGTCCTGCGCTGCCTCTTCCAGCCTCTCAAAGACTCTGGTTCTGTGCTGTGGATTCGATCGTCCAAATGACAACTGACTGGCAGATGGGCTGGAGCCGTGTGACGGCACCGTGCAGACTCCCTGCGGGATGTAAAGGCAGGAGAAGAGGAGCAAAAGCTGGTAGCTCAGGGATTTGCACTGTATTTGAAAACAACCTACCCCTAAACAAAGCAAAAATTACTGTCTTGTAGAACAGTGTTCTTTTTACTTGAGAGCAAGTCTTTCTGATTTCTCAAAGAAATTTTCTTTAAGAACTATTCTTCGCCTTTGGAAAACTGTTCTTAAATTACATCCTTCTATTGTAATGCTTCTACAAGTTTCAGGCTCTTTTAAATAATGACTAACTCCTAGCAAATTTTCTGTAAAGAGTACAATAACTAACATATCCATTTCAAAACATGCTAGGAAAGAAAACAGCATAAATTTTAAATTAAACATTAGGAAGCGGCACCTCAGAAATCATAAAAGTACTTGCTGATGGCATAACAGATACAAGGTAATGGCTAAAGACCTGTGTCTCGCCTTGGCATTTCCGATGTGGTCTGTTAACGGTGCAAGTTGTTTCTGAGAAATGCATTCAATTCGACATTTCACGAGACACTTCAGTTCAACAAGCCATAAAAAACAGCGCCATGAGCATGTTCCAGCTCAGCATCCTGCAAAGCCTGGAGTGACTCGGGATGAATTCTGTCCTGAGGAGCTCTGCAGCAATCCCGAGTTGTCACTGACAGAGAGCAGAGCTCTAGAGCTAGAGATACTCGCACCGGTTGTTTAGGCAATGCGGCTTTTCCCTTGCGTGGTGCTGCACAGAACAAAACTGCAGCACAAGGCTCCTCGTCAGAGCTCGCCCTCCGTGTGTGCCGGCAGCTCCTGCCGCGGCAAGGAGCCGGTGCAGACTGCTGTTGGTGTGCCCGTGGACGCTGTGGCAGCGGCTCTGGGCTGCACTTCTCTCCCGAGGGCTCCAGATAAGGTCACAGGCCCAGCAGTTTATGGAGGAAAACAGAGATCTGGACGTGCTGCTGGGGAAACAAGGCGCCGGGTACCGCTGGGTTAAAGCGCTGGAGCAAGGCTCATGGGCTTCAACCCGTGGAGCAAGGGACGGGGCAGCACGGCAGGAGCAGCAGTTTTTGGGGTGGTGGAACAGCTGGTTCTGCCTCTGCTCCTTCTGGGCTGCCTTGGTGGCTGCTCCCCGGCAGAGCCTGGCGGTGATGGGTTCCCACCTCTATCCCAGCAGTGGGGGGGTCCCCAGCTCTATACCAGCAGTGGGCGGGTCCCCAGCTCTATCCTGGCAGTGAGGGGTCCCCAGCTCTGTCCCAGCGGTGGGGGGGTCCCCAGGTCTGTCCCATCAGTAGTGGGTCCCCAGCTCTGTCCCAGCGGTGGGGGGTCCCCAGCTCTGTCCTGGCTGGGCTGACCCTGCTGCAGGGGGATCCACAGGGACCAGCCCCGGCCGCGTTGCTGAGCATCTGTCCTGGGCATTGGGCTGGATGGGGCGACCATGTCCTTTAACGTGTCCTGGAGAAACCTGGGGACTCGGTCTGCACCTGTGTTAAGGGCTCACGTTATGGAGTGCCTCCATGACAATGGAGGTTCAGACACTAATGGTTTTTGTAACTTTTGTTTGGTTTCTTGCATGGCACCCATTGCAGTTATCAGTGAGAACCAGCATTTCAGGCCTAAATTACCAACATCAGGCTTGTTTTTCTTCTCTGTATCAAAACCTCCCATATAACATCTTCGGACACAGCGCAATAAAGATCTCCATGGCGAGGGAGCTTCTGAAACGCTGAAGAATCTCTATACAAGAAAAAACATTGATTTTCCAAGCGGCCCACTAATTTAAATAAAGTCCTTATTTTATTACAATAGCTGAATAAAAATCAATGCGGCTCTCTTCAGATTAATAAGATTAAAAATCAGTAGCGAGTACTAGTGACTAATTTAAGATGAGCTATTTGCGCTTTCATAAATAACAACTGAATGCTGGTAAAAGACTTGGCCATAATATAACCTGATTGCCTTTCATAGCGGTTGCGATGTTTATGTATGAGGTTAAAAATAACGGAACCGTGCGGGATCGCTGCTGGCGGCCGAGAAGCCCCGGACGGAGCGGCGGCGGTGGGTGTCGGGGCAGCGCCGGGCCAGCCGCGGGGCACCGGGCAGCGCGGGGCTCAGCGCGGGGCTCAGCGCGGGGCTCAGCGCAGTCACAGCCCCGGTGCCTCCGCGGAGACCCGCGGCTGTGCGCGGAGCTGGGGGAGGGGGGACCGGCCCTCCCGTAGACGCTCCGCGGCCCCGGGGCGGGCTGAGGCGCAGCGGAACCCGGCGGGACCCGGCCCGGCCGCACCTGCGGGCGGCGCCGCTGCCCTCCCGCCACCGCAGGGGGCGCTGCGCAGGGGGCGGTGCTGCCCGCCCCGCCCCGTCCCGCCTTCCGCCGCTGCGGCCGCCCGGTCCCCGCGCTCCGCCGGGCTCAGCTCTCGTTCCCTCCGTTCCCGTTCCCTCGGCTCCGCTCGGCTCCGCTCGGCTCCGCTCCGCCGCGGCAGGCGCCGCGGGCAGGAGGACGGGAGGCGGCGGTGCCGGGCGCTGCCATGCGGGCGGGCGGCGCCGGGGCGCGGGGCGGGTGAGGGCGGCGGCGGGCGCTGGCGGCGACTCGCAGCGGCTCCAGCGCCTGGTCCCGCCCGCGGGAGCCGCCGGGCCGGCGGGGAGCGGCGCGCAGGGCATGCCATCCGCCTCGCCCCAATGTTTCACTGGGGCAAGTGGAAGAAGAGGATGGGAGCGAGCGCCTCCTCCTCCAAGAGACCCGTCTTCGACGAGCGGGAGGACGGTGAGTGCGGGCCGGGGTGCGCCGGGATGCCGTGCCCAGGGATGTCGTGCCCAGGGATGCTGTGCCCCGGGATGCCCAGCCCCGGAGCTGCTGAGCGCCGCTCCGCCCGGCCCGGCGGGTCCGCCCACCGGCGGGGTGCGCGGTGCGGGTCCCGAGGTAGCGGCGGGGGCTCTGCGGGCAGCGGGCGCGGGCCCCGGGTGCGCGTTTGCCGGCCGGGTGGTGCCTCCCGCGGGGCGCAGGGGCCACGGAGCCCCGACCGTGCACTGTCCGGCGGGCAGCCCCGCAGGAACGGGGCGGCTGTCGTTACCCGAACGGGTTCAGAGGCGGGCAGTGAGGGGACGGTTTAGCAGTGAAGTTGTCGATCTGTGCAAGGAAATACCTGTTTTTAACCAGTAAAGATCAAGTGCAGCTGGCCATCAAACTTCTAAAACTACTTGTCTTTGCATAAAACGCTGCCCCCCCCCCCTTTTTTTTTTTTCCGAAAATTCAAGGGTTTTTGTAGAAATACATTATGAAGTACCATAACTGTATTAGACTTCTCAGATGCAGGGTGGAATTTCAGAGGACCAGAGGAGATTTTGGTCATGGCTGGGGCAAGTCTCAGGACGGGCAGCAGACAGGCAGCCGGTGCTGGGTGGCCGGAGCTCTCCCGACACACAGACAATGCTGTGTTAGCCTTGGGACACCAGCCCAGCGCTGGCACAAATCCCCAGGTGCTCGAGGTGCTGCACTAGATAAACTGGGAGTGAAATCTATATGTGAAAATGGGAGTGAAATCTATATGTTAATGTGAGTCTTCAAGGCGTAGTGATGCTCTCGTTCACATGACACCTGGGTGAGGGTGACCCAGGCTGAGCCTCTCTGTGCTGTGCTGGCAGCTGAGGGGCGTTAGAGCAGCTGAACCTTTACTGGAGTAGCTAGCCGTATCACCAACAAGTGTTTATTAGCAATTCAGAGTATAACATTGAATCGTTAACCCTTGCGGCTCCCACTACAGCAGTGTGGAGAAAACGTGTGAGAGGGACACCTCACTGCCCAAGGGGCATCCGTGGTGGGACTGAAACACAAAACTAAATTGCTGTTGGAAAGAACTGCAAAATCCCTCCAGACCCGTGTCCCTTTGCACTGCGGGCGTGCGTGAGGTTGGGGCGGTGTGACTGCTGGGTGTTTGCAGAGCGGAAAACGCATTTCGTCTTGGATGTGGTGGGTCAGCAGGCGAGACAAGTAAAAAAGCTTAAGCTGGAAGCTTTACTACATGATTCATAACATATTCCATTCTGAACTGAGCCTATATACAGCCAGTATAGGGAAACTGAGCTTTGCAGGTGAGTGGCCATTGACTAAACCCTGATAAGATTTCATAAGGCACTTGCAAGCAGTGCTTTTGCAATAGTGGAGACTTAGGACATTACTTTCTTAATATTGCTTGCTTTTTCATCAGTGCTTGTTAGTGTGTGCTCAGAGCAATTACAGTGTTGTTCTGGTGAACTCATATTTACTGGCACAGCATGGTTGCTATGGAGATCTCTTAAGACATTCCAATAACTTCCTTACATAAAGAAGCCGGTTAATACTTTGGTTTTGTGTGTGACATAATGTGGAAGAATTACTAGTGCTGCCAGTTAAAAGGTAAATAAATTTATAAAACCAGAAAAAGATAGGTTAGCATGTGAAATTTTACCCATAGGTGGTTCCCAGTGATGGATGTACAAGAATGAGCCTGACTGTCTAAATCCAGTGGTTAAGCCCTTTTAATTGTGACAGGCGTATGTAAACAGAAGGTTAACATTTATTCAAGTAGCACAAGGCCCAGTGTTTACTCACACACAAATCGAACTCCAGATGTGTAGATCTTTGAGGTGTCTTGCTGGCTGTCCCAGGCGGGGTGTCGGGATTTGCTGGGCTGCTGCTCCAGCCCAGGCGGTGTGGCTGAGCGGAGCGTGGCGGGTCCCCGGCGGGCAGCGGCCTGTTTGCCCTGGGTGTAAATACCCGGACTTGGAGGATTATCTGCTTTTAACCTCACAGGCAGAAACTGTCCTGGCCCTCCAGTCTGCTCCTGTCCAACCTCAGCTCCTCGCTGTTGGATCTCAGCTTGATGGGCTCCTGCTCTCAGCCCTGCCTGGTGTAGCGTGGACCGGGGTCACGTCCTTGTTGGGGGACGCCTGACGCCGAGGGTACGCTTCCTATTCCTGAGTCTGCCCTCTGGATCTTCTCTCGACTCTCTGTTTCAGCGTGGTTTTTGCTAGCACTGGAAGAGGGCTGGCTGCTCCGCAGGGACGGGGCGGGTGGGTGCTGGTGCACCTGTGTGCAGCGCTGGCTCCTCGTCCATCCAGGGACAGGATGGTGTGCAGCTGTGCCACGGACACTCCTGCCCGAGGAACAGCGATCCTGTGCCCTCCTCGCTTCCTTCCTGGGTGCTGCGTTGTCCCCTGCCCCCCCATTTCCCCCCAGTTCAGGTAACTGCTCTTGGCTGGGAAACCAGTGCAAGCCAAGTGCGACTGCTCCTTCGCGTCTCACCTGCGCTGCAGGGGGCACGGTGCGTCTCTGACACCTTGGTGCTGCGCTTGGCTGCAGCGTGCGCATTCTGCTGCCTCATGTTTGCTGATACAACCTCCAAAATACTTCTGAGCATTTAGCAGTTGGGATTCAACTGATAGAAAAGCCGACTTTGGAAGGAGAGTGCCTGTGTGTTTTGTGTGTGCTTCCAGAGAGCGCCGCTGCGTGAGGGACGGGCTCCCCTCGCTTTGGGAGCTTCGGCTTCAGCTGGTTCCGCTTACACAGAAACCTTGGCGTGTTGGTAGCTGCTGCATACGCGTCACTTGGCCGACTAGAGATGCTGCCTAGTGATGCCTTTTCGACAGTTTTTGGCGAGGTACGTTGTACTCTGTTTCTGAACAGAGGAAGTTAATGGATGAGCAAGGGGATGATAAAGAAAAGTAAAGGGAACATTGAAAAGGTGGGAAGAAGAATGTAAGTCAGAAGAGAAGCAGGGCTGCAGGGCTGAGCACTCGCAGGGTTTCGGTGGCCTCGGGAAGCTGCAGGGAATCGCAGTGTGCTTGGAGATGTGTCAGTGTCACCGTGTGCTGTTTGCCATCGGGAGAAACAGGCCTTTGCTTATAAGGGCTTATTAGGGCTTCTTATTTGTACCTGTAAGAACCTTTTCAAACCTTCTCACTTGGTGGGGGTTGTTGACACCTCCTCCTTGGTTTATGTATTTTATTTATTATACCGAGTGAGGAAAACCCCTCATTGTGAAGCCAAGGGAAACATTTCAACCCAAACATTTAAAAAGTGTTCAGCGGAGTTGCCAGGACCTGGGGAGCGGGGCCGAGCAACAGGCAGTACAAGGCACTCTTGATGCCGCCAGCGGTGCCCGCGGGTGCGTCAGGTGGGACGGCGAGAAGCGCAGCGTGATGGGTCTTTGTATGGATCTTTGTACCCAAAGAGGAGTTTCAGGAGCGCGTGTTGGTTGTGTCTTCTCCTGAATCAAAGTGGCTTACTAAAAAAGTGTATGAAAATAGACATGAGAATATGTAAAGCCATCTGCTGCTTTCTGTTGAGCTATTGCTTCCTTCGCTTACGCCGAGGTGAGTGGTCTGAGGGCTTTCTGCCTCTTTCCTGACAATAAATTAGATTTTCAGCTGATTTACAAGGTTTTAATGCTACAGCCCGGTTATTTTCATTGTGATTTTGTGACAGTCACTTGTTTGCCCGTCCCTTGTTTGACTCTGTGGTAGAATGCAGATGGCTTTTGGCAAGGGGGCAAGCACAGTCTCCTGGGTTTATCCTACTTGAATCAAAATCAGCTTTTTACAATAAGTTTCCAGCCCACGGGTGCAGCTCCCCCGGTAAACCAGCCCGACTCAAAGCAGCGTGTGCTCAGGCTTTGGGCCAGGTGAAGTGACCGTGGGTGGTTTTGTGTCCCCTCTTGGGGAACAGCCTGAGTTTGAGACCCTTTGGCTCAGGTGGTAGCGCGAGGAGGCACCGGGCTGGGCTCTGGGGAGCGAAGCCCCAGTGCAAGGGCAGGGGCAGCGCTGGGGGGCCGTGCAGGAGGAGGGGAGCCCCGTGTGGGGTTTGGGGGCCATGGGGTAGGTGTGTGCTGCTCAGTACCTCCTGTTGGCGTGGGCACGTCCTGAGCCCAGCCCGCGATGCCCGTGTCTGCGGGGCTGGTCTCTCCTGTGACCTGCACACATCGGTGTACGTGGGTCCAGAGCTCCCAAAAGAGCTGCTCTGCGAATGCCCGCGGCGAGTTTCCGAGCTGAGAATCGCTACTTTGTAAAAACGCCTTTCCGTGGTGAAACAGGAAAGCTGTTACACCTCTTGAGGCTGTTTGGCAGCCGCTGGGTTTGCTGGAGTGCTGCAGCCTCGGGGTGTGTTGGGCCGGGGGTCTCGGCGCCCGCGCGGTGCTGGGGGACGGTCCCCGCTCTGCATCCCCACCGGCCTCATCCAGGCTGGAGAGCCTGGCAGCTGCTCGGCACAGCGCCCGTCCCCATGGCAACGGGCGAGAAGCTGCAAAACCTGGGGGAGCGTGCTGAAAATAATCCCCATTTTAATTTCAAAGCCGGGGTTGGCAGGCTGCGGGGTTACACACGCAGCAGAGTACGCGTCCCTCTGCCTCACCCCGCTCATCTGGTGAGCTAGACCCGAGCTCTTCATCCGTGGGGCTGTTGGTACAGGGAGCAAACCCAGAGTGCTGTGCTGAGCCTGTCCCCACACCGACCTGTCACCTGCAGCACCTTCTGCTGGGGCTGGGGGACCGTGGGGCTGCGGGGCCTGGTGGGGCTGGCTGCCTCCACAGCAGCTTTGGGGAGCACTCCCAGACCCACGTGTCATAGAATCGTAGAGTCATTTTGGTTGAAGTCATGGAGTCCACCCATAACCCACCCTGTCCCTGCCCCCTGTCCTGAGAACCTCATGTCCGTCTGTCCAGCCCTCCAGGGCTGGTGACTCCAGCACTGCCCTGGGCAGCCTGTTCCAATGCCCCACAGCCCTTTGGGGAAGAAATTGTTCCCACATCCAACCTCAACCTCCCCTGGCGCAACTTGAGGCCGTTTCCTCTGCTCCTGGCGCTTGTTCCTGGGGAGCAGAGCCCGACCCCCCTGGCTCCAAGCTCCTTTCAGGCAGTTCAGAGATCAGAAGGTCTCCCCTCAGCTCCTGTTCTCCAGCTGAACCCCCAGGTCCCTCAGCCGCTCCGTCACACTTGTGCTCCAGCCCCTCACCAGCTCCGTTCCCTTCTCTCCACTTGCTCCAGCACCCCAAGATCTTGTCAGCTGACATCACTTGGAAGCCAAGCGTCCAGCCATTCTCATTCCTCCTTTCCCTTCCATGTCCCGCTCAGCGCTGTTCCCTCTCTGGCTGTTGCTCCTGCGGCCGCGGCACCGAGTCCCCCTGGCTCCATGAGCTGGGCTGGGCAGTGGTGTCGAGCCCTGGGGAGGAAACGTTGCCCTTTTGGTTGGAAAACTATGGACTAATGCCCAGTAAGGTGGTTATAAAATGCCAAATCCTATTTATTTAGGGTCAGATGCAGATGTGTTAAGCTTCCAGGCTCTGCAAATTACTTATTAGAGTAATTTGGCCAGATTGTGAGGCAAAGTTTTTTCATCGCCTGACTCTTATGTGACTGTGGGTTGAGAGCACAGATGTCTTTCCCTGTTATTTAAAAACAAGAGAAAAAAGCCTTTATGTACTACCAAAGTGGTAGCTAAGTAAGCGAGCGGAGAAGGGAGTGGGAATAAAAGGAGGTGTCAGAAAAGCTGTGTTTAGTGTTGTCAGCAGCGCTTTGTTTTCGCCCGGACCCGCGGTTGTCGTGTGTGCTCTGCCCACACTCCTGCCCCAGCCCGGCCGCCCAGAGCTCCACGTGCCAGGCTGTCCCGTGTGCCCCCCAACGCAGAAAAGGTGACAGCCAGAGAACCCGGCAACGGCAAGTCGTGACAGTGTGTGGTGATAAGTGCGACGTTTGGGTTACCAGCTCTTTTTCTCCTTTAGAAATAATTAATAGCATTGCTGTCACTCTCCAGGCTGAAGTCCGTGGTTTGTTCTCAATGGCACTGGGAGAAATCCGAAGAAAACCCATTTGGGATTGTGCTGGTGAAGGGACAAAATGCCTCCTTTGAACAGGGAAAATTGCAGCTATGGAAAACCGTTGCTATTGCTCACCTAAAAGCATGCTGTACCTTTCACTTGTGTTGGCTTAAGAACATACATTTGTGTTTAAATATTCTCATTTACAACTATTTGCAAAACTAAACTGCCTCTCATAGGGAGAATGCAGCGAGACTGGAAATGTTATGTTTCCAGCATTTCATTGTGGGTCTTGCTCTTTCAAGTTTTTGCAGCGTTCTCACGTTGCCATTTCCAGTGGTGAGGATGGTGATGCTCTCGTTGGGGGCTCCCTGGGGTGGGTGTTTGAGCACCACTGGATGGGGATTCACGTCCTTCCTCCTGTGGCATCACCCCGATGTCTTCTGGAGGTGGGAGGAGAGGTCCTGCAAGGCCTCCAGGGGTCATGTCTCTGTGGGGGGGTCTATGGAGAGGAGATTGGGGTAGAATAAACCCCGAGGGCAGCTGAGGATGTTTGCATGAAGCTAAGTAAGAAACAATGAACAGACCGACCAGCAATTCATAGGATGCTTGGCTGATAGGGAGGGAAAGACGCAATCAAGAAGAAGTGATTGGGAATACAGTTCAATGAAATGTGAGACTAGATTAATACTTGGTCTGTCTGTAAAGGCCATGGTCTTCATAACTGAATTGAAACAGGCTTTCCGTGAGTTCTGAATAATGTGTGAGAGCACAGGGATCTGAACAGATGAGCGACCATCCCCGCGCTGCTGGTGTGACCGCGTCCCCGCGCTGCTGGTGTGCCGCGTCCCCGCGCTGCTGGTGTGGCCACGTCCCTGCTCTGCTGGTGTGACTGTCCCTGGTGCTGATGTGACCGTCCCCGCTCTGCTGGTGTTCCCATGCATGGGACACACGTGTGTGTGCCGGGGAAGGTGGTGGAGCAGATCCTCCCTGCCCAGGGTCCGCACATGGGCTTTCTGCTCACTGTGGTCTCGACCGAGTCCCTGTCAGGGTGTCCTGTCTGGAGGTACCCGGGCAGGGGACAGTGCTGAGCCCGTCGTTCCCGGTCAGCCCAGGGATGTACAAGCAGGTACGACTTTTCCCATTGCTTTCCCAGGGACCTGCTCCCCAGCCGCGGTTTCAAACATTTCGTCATTCACCAGAGTCTATGAAACACCTTAAAGCCGTGTGTTTTGTTAACGTGTGCTACCACCTCATCCCAGGATCCCGTATTGAGGCACCTACATGAATGATGAATAATCGCTCGTGTGCATGACAGGCTCCAAGTTGTAGGGTCGTAACACGGGGCGCGGTGTGTAAATCCATGTGCAAGAGCTGGAGCACAGGTCCGTGTGCGGGAGGGCGAGCGGCGGTGGCTCAGCTCCGCTCTGGCATTTATCTCCCCGAGCACGGAGAGGCGGGATAGCTCGCGAGCGGCTTAGCTGCTCCTAACAAGCAGATAAATGTCAGTGTCCTCTTTCCCTCTCCCACTGTTCCTTGGGAACTAAATTGCTTTAGGTGACAGTTATGGAAAATTAAAAGTGCTTAGGATGTGTGGGAATAGACGGCTCTGAATACAGCTAAGCAATGAGATATGACAGTGTGTGAATGTTGATGTGCTCATTTACATCCAGGCTGTTGTTCGGGGTCTTTTCCAATACTCGGGGCTAATGAAGAGATGCAGGCACTGAACAATGTTCTGAATTCAATGGCTCGCGGATTTGACACTGTGCGCTCCGTCCTTGCAGGCTGATGGTTAGCTGTGCAGTGTAATTAAATCAAACGTCGACGTAACGTATTTACAGCTCAGCTGACAGTTCTGGAAGCTGATCATTTCCATTTCTTGTTTCAAAACCGACACTATTTGGTTCTAGCGGTACCAGCAGAGAGCTGGTGGGCTCGTGAGGCTGGTGATGCTCCGAGCAGCTTTCGGGTTAACCTGCACAGGCTGTTCCACCATAGAAAGTTACCTCATTGGCCAAGGTTTTAGTTTTGTTACAGCCTGGCTGTCCAAAGATTTCAGTGATCTTTTATACTGATGTGAGCAATATGCTGGTTACAGCGGATTGGAGCACTGGGGGAGGTGCAGCGAGCAGCTCTGACCAGGGGCTGAGGATGAGGGTGAGGAGGGGACAGCAGGACCCATAGCTGCTGCTGCATTGCGCTGGGTCTCCCGTTTCTGCACGGTCTGTATGGGGGAAAATACCGCTGCTTTTGCTCAGAAAACATACTGATTTCTGCCTTTCATCATTTCAGGTTAAATCCTGATCAAAAAAAACAGACAAAAACCGCCTAACAACAACCAACCAACCCCAGACAAAACCCCCAGCTAAACAAAAGCTGGCATCACTCCTGAAAATACCGGCTGATAATTCATGTCCTGTGAATTCAGAGGGACTACCTGGTGCCTACACAAGGCCATCGTATGTGTATTTCAGATATGTGGAGGGGGAAAAAGAGGAAGGGAGCAAGGAAACTCAGTACTAAATGGGAAGAAACTTGGATTGAAGAAAACCCATCACTGTATGTGGGATGTGATCAGCCACCACACCTGTAGCATCACCATTTCATGGTATTGGTGTGCAGGCAGGATGCTCAGTGTAAGAGCATGTGGAAAGTACTGACACAGATCCGCTTTGTGGTAGTTTGAAGAATTACCGGTGTGTTTTTAGTCCTAGTGTCTGAGTGTACTGTCAGGAGGAAGGGGCTTGGAAGGGCTTGTGCCGCGGCTCAGGTTCCTCCTCAGGCGGCAGCTCTGCGAGGATGAGGTGCAGGCTGCAACCGCGGTTACCAAACCGTGCAGTAAATGGTGCAGTTGGGAAGTCTCCTTCATTAGGTGCCAGGTGATTGTCCAGGAGACCATCACGGTCAGTCACGGTCATTCCTAATCTGTTTTCCATGGGCTGCAGGAGTGGCACGGTAGGTGTGCGCAGCTCAGGGGACTCCGGGTACAGCCGGGCTGCGCGTCCCCGGCCGTGCCGGTGCCACGGTGCAGGATATTGCATCTCTTCTGAAAGATGTTTTTTAAAACTGGTGTGTAGCGTGCTAAATGACCTTGTAAAACAAATGTCATGTAATCTACTGGAAAGCTATGTACTGCACTCTGGCTTTGTATTGTACTGGTTCCCCAGCCTTCATGGAAACTAGCAGGCAAGACCAGAAAGTAGGAAACACAGAAAATTATATATATTAGACTTGGATTGTTTGCACTGTAGGAAAAGGTGCTTTATGCTTTGCAGAAAATAAGGTCCCCAAAAAATTTGCACTTTAAAGGCTCAATGCCGCACATTGTAATCACATGAATAATTCATACACATTCAAGCAGTCCCCATAACTTCATATTTAAGCCTGATTCTAGGTTTGCTCTGAACTGCCGTCGGTGAGGGGCTCCTCCAGCACAGCAGCTCGGCAGGACCGTCAGCGGGGGTGTGACAGTGACAATGACAATGTGATGAGCTCGTGTGTCTCAGTATGGGCTGGGAGTGTCCCCGTCCTTCCCGCTCGGGCACCCCCTGGGTCTGACCTCGACTCAGTGTTGGTTGTTTGTTTATTTTGCTGTCCCCGTACAGCACATGGTGCCGGTGCCAGAAGCGGTGTGGTGGGGAGCGGTGCGGGCAGCGCGCGGGGGACTCACGGCTGTCCCGTCCAACACCAGTGTGCCGCTGGGGTTCTGGGCTGACTCCGAGCCCTGGGGTTTCAGCACAGCTGTGCAGACGATGCGGGCCGGCGGCCGGGTAGAGCTGATGGGCCAGGAAATGCTCCCGTGGGGCTGCTGGCGGTACCACACGGCCCTGCTCGTGCATCCAGCCAGCCACGGCTCTGCCTTGGGCTCATTCACGACTTAGATCCACCAGCGACCTGGGAGCTGCCCCAGGTTGGTGGGACACAGACGTGCTGGGGATCTGTGAGAGTCTCTTGTAGCTCCATAAACCCCACGGCAGCTCTGCTGTGACCCTGGACGGCGTGTGCGGCGCGGGGCGAGCGCCGGGGCACTCGCAATCACTGCTCCTTTTGTTCAGTTGGGTTCTATTGCACGTTGAACGCCACAGCAGGGAAATTGCAAGCAGGTGTCAAAACAAGCACAGTTGTGACGAGGAGAACTTAGGGACTGATTAATGAATGTTTTCAGTGTGTTGTATATTTTTCTACATGGCTTTCTGATGTAAAGATCAATGTGTGAAATTATTAAAAAAAATAACAGGTTTCTTTTAACTAGAACAAATTGCTTCTGTTTAACAAAATGTTGAGTAACATCAACAAACAATTAAATCACTGATTGCCCCTCAGTAATGCTTCAGAAATACTTTCAGTTAGCGTCTCTTCTGGCCTTGGTTTGGAGGTTTCTGTGCACGTAGTTTGGCATCTCCAAAGGTCCCCCCGGGAAGCCTCTGTCCTGCTCTCCTCCCTGCTCTGCAGTTCTCCATTGCGGGCTCTGCCCGGGGTTCGTTCCCGGGGGCGCGGGGTTCCTCCTGCCCCGTGTGCCACTGCCGCAGAGGCGAGGTTTCCCTCTTCCTTGTGTTTTCAGTCTTTGTCAGGAGATGTTGTCTTTCCAGAGAGTTGGTACGTAACCATGTTCATGAGAGTTTCTTGTCACAGAACTAGGACGTCTGCTTACCCCGGAGAAGTTAAACTTGGTGAATAACTCTGTTTGACATCCCCACAGTCTATGAATTTGGGTTTGCTCTCTTGTTGTTGTGTTGAGATGAATCCTGAGCAGTTGTGGCCATCGCGGGCAGGCAGGGTCCCCGCCATGCTGGGCTCGCTTGGGTGTGTCGGTGTAGCCTGTCCGCTCAGCGAGTCTGTTCTGACACCTCCAAAACACAGAACAGGTTTGTTGTTGGCTTCAGGGAGAACCGATGGGGATCACTGCTCCTACCTCGTGTCAAGTCTACCCCGGCAAAAATATCTTCAATATTCATTAATCCTCTTGTGTCTCTTTTTTCCTTTTCCAGATTTATCTGTCTCCCAAGCCTGTGTGACTAACAGCCGCTCATTTACACCATCTCGGTCCTCATTTTTCTTCCTTTGCAAAAAAGAGCCCTTTCCATAACCAGAGCTTGCGGAACACCTTGTTTCCCGTGGGCGTCGCGAGTGCTGCTCCTGAGCCTCGGGACAGAGACGGGGCCCTGAAATAGTGCCCTGGAGCCACGTGCACTGTGCAAACCCACCAGCAACTGCTCTTGGGAAGGAAATCCAGAGTTTGTTGTCACGTCGTCATTGCTGTGTTGACAGGGCTGTCGCAGGGAAAGCGATCTCCCTGGGAATGTGCACATTAACTCCAAGCATGAGGTACACACATGCGGGTACTGCACGCTGCTCACAGAGCAATGTAAGTAAATAAGGGACTCGTTAGCTTTTAAATCTCTAGATAGCGTCCTGCCTGCTGAAGAGAGAGGCCTCGCTGTGGTGTCGCTCGGGCCATGCTCCCGTGCGAGCCCTTGGCCCCGAGGCACCAGGTGGCAGTTCCGAACCGCCCGCCTGCCCCAGCCTAAAAAGCCAAGCCCAAACCACACATCGACCGCGTTCCTATGATGCTGATCCAGCCAGTTGCCAAGAAATGAATGTAGCTGACATCTCCAGCCCTTTGTTGTAAGGGTTTGTTTGTTTATTTCCTTTCAATTTCCTTTATGGTACTCAAGTGAAAGGAAATGCCATAGCAGAGACTGCCCTTAGATGCTGTAACTGTGATGTAAGCAGCAGCACCAGGCTTACAGTATATCTATGCTAAAAAGCAAGAAAACTGCATTTTGTTTTGAAGCGTATCCTCCACTGCAGCTCCTGCAGATGAAATGTTTCTTACACCCACAGATGATAAGCAGCGATAGAGCGTATCTGTTAATGGAGCTGCTGCTGGGTTACGGGCTGCTCACCTTCCTGCAACAGCCGGAGGATTTGTGCTGTGACCCGACAGGTTCACTGCTGAGCTAGAAAAGTAGACAGACCCATCTAGCCGGTGCATAGACACCTTTCCTTGGTTTATTTTCCCAGTGTTCCGATAGTCGCTACCAGCCGCAGTGGGATAGCGAGAGGAACAAGACCGTCTTTCATGGCCCACAGTGAATTTGCTGGTGTGGCAGGCAGTGAGAGCCTCTTTTGATAGAAACCAGAAGCAGCTGATCGTAGGAAATATTCTTGGAGACTTGTTACAAAGAGTTCTTGTCTTGGGCTGTGGCGCAGAGTCCACAGGAAACTAACGTTTCTGGATTTATTTGGAAAAAGCAATGATAATCAGGAAACAAAAATAACAGAATGTGTGATATTCAACAGAATAATGAAGGTTGTTCTGCAAAAGACCCTTTTTTCAGTCTCAGACCTCTTAAAGGCTTTCTTGTAATTCAAAAACCTAATGGTAATGCTGAATTTGGTCTTGTTCTCAGCTGCTTTTAAGTTCTTGCTTGAAACCCGAATGCTCCCCGTGCTCATCGGGGGTGTAATAACGGGTGGGAAAGGAGGGAGTGTTGTATGAAGGACACGAAGGGTGACTGAAGAGCCACCAACACAACTCGAGTGGTGTGGTTGTGTTATGGCAAGGCCAGGGAAGCCTGGCTGCAATGGGAGAGAATTGTGCAAAGAGAGACGATTGCAGTTCAATAGACACGAGGGAGCAGAGGAAACAGATGCTGTTCTTTTGAAACGGGTGGAAAGCGAGCAGATCACCAGGGGACCGGAGAGAACATCGCTGGGGCACGGGGCCGCAGCGCTGCGGGAGGCTGCACTGGCGCGCTGCGACCTGCGGCCCCGGGACGGGGATTGCAGCCCTGGGATGCCATGCGGGCTCCGGGGCTGGTTCTGCTCTCGCCGGCCTCGTGTGCGTGGAGCGCAGGGCTGGCAGGGAGCAGCAACTCCCACAGCACTAACCGCCGCAGGGCTATTTGTCCTTAAATACAGCGGACTTGTCCTGCTCGCCTGTGATCAGTCACACACCAGTTGCTGCTGTGAGCC
Organism: Columba livia; assembly: GCF_036013475.1. Lineage (NCBI taxonomy): Eukaryota > Metazoa > Chordata > Aves > Columbiformes > Columbidae > Columba > Columba livia. Next base: position 809,069 of record NC_088607.1, read on the forward strand.
CGATAATTTCTTCACAATGCCTCAGCATTTGTTTCTCTATAAAACATGAGGTTAAACAAGAAGTAGGTAGCTGCTTTTCTGTTCTGCTTGGAGCAGCCTTTGTTGCTCTCTTTAGGTACACAGGAAAAATATGCCAAAAGTCTGAGGACTTCAATTACCTACAGTTACTGGAGTTAAAGTGGCTCGCTCTTTCTTGGAAAAGCATTGTTAATTATTAATATTGCTAATTTTCCTTTTAATTAATGTTTAAAATCTTCCAAATATGGTGCCTTTCCAAGCGACATGGTACTAAGATTAGCGATGGTCTGCCTACTTTGAATATTTTTGTAAGCCTTTTTCCCTCATCTTTTAGTACAAAGCATCGAGGTTTTTCGTGTTGGTGGTTTTGGTTTTGTTTTCCGTTTCCAAGATGGCTTCACCTCTCCCAGATGAGTGTGTGTGGTTGCGTGTCAGGAGCTGGGATCTTGTTACAGCCTGGTGGAGTGCGTTGGGTTTCACGTTAGCAGCTGGTGCATCTCTGCGCTGACTCTTGTGCTCACCGTGACCAGTGTCTGCACAGCAGGGGCGGCCGTGGCGGCGGCGCCGTGCGGGCCAGCCCGCTCCTCGGGCATGGGGCTGTCAGCACCACCTGCTCTCTGCATCCAGCAAAGCTCCATCAGAACTCTTCCCATCTTCTAAAAAGCTACTGAAACTTTTATTTTTCCTCATTTTTTTTAGCCAGGTAGCAGCACTGCTTAACTTTCCGTGTGATTGCTACTCCAAATCGCAGCTCTGAGCCACCCGAATGACCCGTCTCTACGTGTGGCCGCAACAGCCACGGGAGCCCGGAACTGCTCCTGCCCTTCCCCGTACGCCGTGACAGGGACGTGCGAGCGTCCCTGTCGCTCTCAGCCTGTCAGCCTGGTGGCGGTAACACGACCTGACAGCCCTTAACAAAAATCCGACCAGAGAATCTGTTGTGCTGCAGTCTCGAGGCGCTGCTTTCCACAGGTTGGCTGTTGCTATATAAAGAAACAGTCTGTTGTTTCTAAATTTACTCTGTTAATGTCACAGAGCATAAAGAAAAATATCAAGAATAAATTGACATTTACGGCGGGGAGCGATCCAGGAGCAGGCCGGTTGCGGCCGTGCCCGTCTGGCTGGGCACTGTCCCTTTCTCTGTTCGGTGGCTCAGGTCCGTGCCTCAGCCGGCGCTCGCCGGCACCGGGAGCACAGCGGCATCGCCCTGGGTGCGCCGGGCTGTGCGACCCCTGCATGGGAAATAAACGGGGAAGGAATAGCCAGAACGGGGAATGATACCTGATTCTTCTGCTGTCTGGAGCTTCTGAGTCTTGTGGATCTATCGGTGGTTATCATTGTGAACTCATCCCTCTTGGTTTGGCTCTTTCCCCGGCGCAGTGCCTGTCACCAGCCCTTGTGGTTTCACTTGTGTTTTGGGGACCAGGGTGCCCTGAGTGAGGCAACACACAAATCCTCCTTTTATTTTCTGTGCTTCCTGGCTGTGCCCGGCAGCTGTGCCGGCGCCATGGGTGCCACGTCTTGCCCGGCCGAGATCAGCGGTGATTAAAACGCCTGGTGTCTGGGGGGGAGCAAGGAGCCGTTGGGAGGCACTCTGCTTGGGCGGTGCTGATCGCTGGCGCTTGGTTACAATGCAGGTCAGAGGAAGGCTCTGTCGGGGCCTGGGGCGCGGGGTGACGTGCTCCTTCACTGTCCCATGGTTCTGGTGTCACCGTGCTGGGACTCGTCCATCTCAGATCATCGCCCACCCTCCCGCCTCTCCTCCCGTCCACCTCCATCTGACACCTTCATTCCTCTGTTTCTGCTGTGAATCTATATCAGCAAATGAGCAAAATAAATGTTGCTTGTTTGTTTTGACAATTACAGTACAGATTTAATTACGATCCTTCTTCCGTGTATACTGCTGAATGTTATGTGGTATGTTTGGCGTAAACAAAGATGTTCTGCTAATGTGAGATACGGTTATTAAAGACACGCTGTTGCTCTGAAGCCGAGTTGCTGAAACCCGAGTGATCCGGAGCGGAACCAGAGCGTGTGCGTGTTCGTTTCTGCAGCCGGGGTGCCGCGTGCCGGGTGTGCGGGTGCCGGGTGTGCAGGTGTCGCGGGTGCCGCATGCCGGGTGTGCGGGTGCCGCGTGCCGGGTGTGCGGGTGCCAGGTGTGCGGGTGCCGGGTGTGTGGGTGCCGTGTGCCATGCAGACACCGCCAAGCGTGGCCACGGGCCTTTGGGGAGCCGGCAACGGAAACCGGGAGATAAGACAAGGGAGAGTAAACCACTTCTGTGTCTTCATTTATTTTGAGCTTGCAGCTTCAGATATTACAGCAGAAATACAATATTGAAGTCTTGGAGTGAGTTCTCTGCTCAAAACAGAGGGTATCTTCAATTGTCACTTACCATGAAAAGGGCCTGATTTTCCTGCTAATCACTTACCGCCTTTGAAGGATCTTTTTTAAAGCCTGAGCCTATTGTGTCGATATGAAAGCAGCTGTAACATTGTCTTGTGATGGTAAATTGGCAAGGACTTTGCACTTCGTAATTAGTTAACAAGGCATGGCTTAGGATGTACGTGTCTTTCAAAATACCATTGAAATATGCAGCACACATTTGACACGCTATTAATTAAGAAAAGGCTTTTCAAAAGCCCTCGGGCGACAGTTTCCCGTTCCCTCCACAGCTGGTCCGTGCACAGAGGTGGGGATGGATTGAGCCAGGGGCTTGAATTTCCTTCTGAAAACCACTTCGGGACTCAGGGTGATTAAGGGGGGTTTAATATCCCCCTGACCACATCTCGGGTACCCTGGGTGACACCCCGGGGGCGTGTGATCGCCAGGGCTCTGTGGACTCCTCCATTAGCCGTGAAGGTCGTTCTCTCCATTACATTGTGTCAGAAAACCTCTCAAGGAGGTGATTCGAGGGGGAAATTATTTCTAGAGATTCCTGTCAAATTATAGAGTCTTTAATTAAATGAGTGTCCATTACTTAATGGCAATTATGGAGAGAAAATCCTTCCTTCTCAAAGAGGCAAATCTCCACTTTCCTAACAAATACTCACTTTTAAGAATAATAAGATAGAAGTAGCTTATCCTGCTCCAGAGCGGAAGCCATAGAGAAATTAACGTCTATCCTTGGAGGGATTTAATTTGGAAAGCGAAAAGCACTTGTGTTTGCGTTCTGCACACGCGTGCTGTGGAAGACGTGGCAGCTGCGGGGCGAGTCTGTGCCCCGCTTGCTTGGAGGCTGCTTCATCAGACTCTGTGTTCTGGGGGTGCCCGCCTGTTCTGGGGGTTCCTCTTCTTCCCCCGCCCCACAAATTCCCCGGTGTTCTCCTGCTGGCCTTGAGACCAGCGATGTCACCGAGGGTGGGATGCAGAGCGGGGGACACAGCGCTGTCCCTGTCCCCGTGTGGGCTCGGGGGCCGTGTCCCTGCGGGCTGCCCCCACCTCATGTCCCATCGCGGGCTTCGGGTGGGCCCGGGCGGGAGGACACGGCGCAACCCCCCTGATTCAGGACCAAACGAGTGTTTTTGAAACCTGCCTTACGTCTTTCGGGTATTTTTATCTTCTGCCTCATTCTCCCGGTCTCGTCTGAGTCATCTCGTCGCTGGTTTAGATGTATGTTCCTTGCTGCGCCTCCTCGCCGTGGGGCCGGGCCGATGGAGTCGTGTGGCGCTGGATTGGGGAGTTAGGAATATTGGTATATTTTATTTAGCAGCCTTCTGAATGGAATGAGTGTCCGTAATACAGTAATTCATAATTTATCATAAATAAAGACAACAAATTAGGTTGCAATTTAATTATTGCCTATTTCTGTAGCTGTTGTGGGTTTCGCCTGTCAAAACACGTACAGGAGAAGCAGCCCTTCCAAAAGCACAGCCCTTCCTTGGAGCAGTGCCCTGGTGAGCAGCCTTGCTCCCGCGCGGCGCTGCCCGCGGCAGGAATGGCTTTGCTCCGGGGGGGTTGCGGGGTGTCTGGACTCCCGTGTGTGAGGGCAGAGGCCCCGGCAGAGCTGCTGCCGGTCACCCTGTTGCCGTGGGACGCGGGTGGTCCGTGCGCTGCTCTCCTTCCGCAGCCACTCGGTTTCTGCTTGTCTACTGAACAAAGACCCCTCCGAGTGGGGACAATGGCCAGCTGTACTGCTCGGTTTATTCCAAATGGTGAATGTTGTATTGATGACAGAGAGCTCCAAATATGGTCCATCTGTTATGTGTTATTAAGCTGTTCACTTCATCGAGAAGAGAACGTTTCCGTATCGTGTGATGTTCACATGAAGAGCTGAATTTTTTAAAGCTGTTTAATGTTTTTCTTCAGGGAGCAGGTGCTTAGACACGAGAAACTCCACGGAATCATAGAATCACAGAAGAGTTTGTGTTGGAAGGGACCTTCCCAGTGCCCCCCTGCCATGAGCAGGGACATCTTTACCAGCTCAGGGTGCTCAGAGCCCGTCCAGCCTGGCCTGGGGTGTCTCCGGGGATGGACCCACCACTCTCTGGGTACCTGCCCGGGCTCTCACCCCTGCAGCTGGTACAAAAAGCTTTAAGAACTGGAGGAGGAGGTTGTCACCAGAGGACTTCAACATTGCATTGAGCATAAGTGGAGCGGAGTCAGACATCATCATGAGAGAACTAGAAATAGTGCAGAGGTGACATCCCATCTTTCCCTCTGGAGGTATGAAGAGGTTTATGATTGATTTCAGGGAAGCAGCACTGGAGACTAAAATGAAAGAAAGTCGTGGAAGATGTAGCAGGTCAGGGATGAGGTGATTTAAAGGATCGCTGAGCTGAGAGCTGCTAAGAATAGAGCCTGGAGAGAGCGGGCGCCAGGCTGGCAGGACGGATGCTGCGCAGGGTGCTGGGGAAGCGCTGGGCCAAGAGCAGCTCCGAAGGACGGGAGCGGTGCCTGGAGCTGCCGCGTGACGGGCAGCGGATCCTCCCCAGCCGAGACTGCGTTCGCTGGTCACTTTGATTAATCTGATGGTACTTCAGCAAAGTCCCGTTTCTTCCTCGGCGCGGTGCTGAGCGGCTGGGCTGTGCTGGACCTGCCGGGACAAGGGCTTGGACCCTTGGCCCCTTCCATCTCCCTTTTGATTTACCTTGTCTCAGCATGTTCTTCTATCCTGCCTGGCCAGAAACCCGGCTATTCCAGTGCAAGGCTTGTCCTGTACTGTGTTTGCAAAACTTTTAGCTTAGCAGAAACCTTGCCCAACTGTGAAACTCCAATAATCATCATTTTGATAGACTGATCATAGAGAATCAGTGACACAGTGACACAGATTTATAGCATTTATTGGGCTTGCATTGACTGGTAACCTGTTCATATTTTAAAAACTGTTTAGTGTTTAATGTGTACAACACATTCTTTCCATACAAGCGTTATTTTTCAGTGCTGTTTTTGGGGTGGTGCTGGCCAAAGCCATTGGGCTGAGTTCACGGCGAGACGCGTGTTGCTCCTTGGCTCCAGGTTGGATTGCAGACCCACCCCGCCACAGAGCCAGCGGTCCCTAACGACTCCCCGTTTGCAATTAACAGTGTTGCTGGACATGGTCCCCGTGTGTGGGGGTCACGGGGTCTCCCGTGGACGTGCCCAGCCAGGAAAACAGAGCTCTGCAAGTGTACCTGCCAGCTTAATGCTTTCCCTCAAACAATCATTATTGCTTTTTAGAAACTGATTTTCACTGTTTTTTTTTTCTTAAGAATTCTTGATCACCTCAGTTAAAAAAAAGAAAAATAAGAAGAATTTGGGCGCACTTCAGAAGCATTGGCACGAGCGCGGGCTTAGCAAAGCCTGTGGTCTGCGTGCGTGAGCAGCCTGCCCCCTCTGCTCTCCATTTCTGTGACACACAAATTACATTACGTTTTGATTCACATCTCTGACATCGAGAAAATTGCTCTTTAACAAAAGGAGAGTAATACTTGTGCTATGAAATACAGGCATGGTTTGGCCACATTTTGGATAATTCTACCCTATTCTTTAGAAAATTGGTTTTATTACTGGTAATTGGGCTAAAAGGAAGACTATTTAATCCTGGCCAACCCAACTTTCTGGGACATTAAGTTCTAATAGCCAGATAAAAACTGGTCTTAACAGATGAGTCTGACATCATCTGGCTGCTTATTAACTATTAAACCTTGTTTCAGTAATTCTCTTGGCAACTATGCGTGTGTTGCCATAGTTTCTTTGTTAACAGAGAAAGGCATTAATGCATTTTGAGTACTTCTTGCCCAAAAGACATGAAAAAACACCTTCTGTTTAAAGATCGGAACCAGAGCCCGTTACAAGCAGTGTGCGGAGCTGGCGTGTCCCCGGCGGGCAGCGTCGTGTCCCCGGGCGCTGCGTTTGTCAGACACAGGACGGGGTCTGCGCCGTGAAAGGTGTGTTGGACATCGCCCTGGAGCACTCTGTGCTTTGCACTGTTGGACAGTAACCGGGAAATGTGTATGTTCTGGGTTTGGACACCAAAGCAGAGACTCCCTGATGCCGTAGGGCGCGTTGGGCTGAGGACGCTGCAGTGTGGGGTGGGATGGGGTGGGGGGTCCCGGGGGCTCACGCCAGCCTCTGGTGCCATTCCTGTTTGTCACTGGTGCTGCTCCGCAGGGGGAAGACCCAAATGAGCCGTACCCCAAATGAGTCACACCCTTTGCATCCCCTCCCACGTCAGCCGCCGGCGTTTCCTCTGGCCCCCTGGTGTCTGTGGGCGGCGTGGAGCCCAGACCCGCACGGCCACATGGGCTTGTCTTGAGCTTTCCCAGGACCTCCAGTAAGCAGAGGCAGCACAGGTTTCTTCTCCTCTCCTCATCCTTGCGATAGATCCAATTGAAGGATAAATAGGTTGAAATAATTTCTCATCTTCTCAGATGGCAGTCTTCAGGTTCAGCCTGAACTTACTTGGGGAGAAATCTGTGGGAGATCTGTACAGTCATAAAAGGCTTTTGGAAGGAATTACAGGCTTCAGGGGAGTTGTAGCATTGGATAGTGACAAGTGGTATTTATTCCATAATATGTTCAATATCGTAAATTACATACTTACTAAAAAAAATAAAAGGGGAGACACAGAGCTGGCAAAGGTTTGAAACCCGGGTCCCCGGGAACCTGGAGAGGAACCTGGAGAGGAACCTGGAGACCCCGGCTCCCCCTCTCCTCCCGGCGCTCGGGGAACCAGCCAGCAATTCGCACAGCAGCTTTAAAGAGAAAATGCTGAGGCCAAATCCTGATTTAATGCAATGCTCCTGTTCCTTTCAGAACCTCTTCTCCCTTTTTGGAGTGTTTGGTGGTGCAGAGGGATGGTGAATGGCGCAGCATAGCGAGCGGTGAGGAGCAGGGGAAGAGCGCGGTGTATATATATGTATTTATCTATCTAGGGCCTGTCAGCCAGTGGCACTGCATTTATACCACAAGCAGGAGATCTGGCCCCTCCTCTGGCCATGAGTTCTTTTCTCTCACTGATCAAGTATGGTATGAATATAAATGTATGTTCTCCATTATATGGAGTTATATATATATCCATTATAGTGGCTTTTTGAATATTTCTGGATACTATTAAGCTAATTTCAGAAATATTTAGTCTTTCTTTCCCTGTTTCATAATCAAAAGGAAGCAGATTTTGAGCAATTTTTTTCCCCAGGAGATAGGAAAGTACTATTTGCCTTTGGGGAATAAGGAGAGAACACTTTCCATTCATTAAATCTATCTGGAAAGTGCTCAAGATGTCAGGTATGAAACGGAGGCTGAGAAAAGGGAAAGGTGCTGATTTTATTCAGTTGACTGTACCATCTATCGGAACGATTTTGAATTGTATAATGAAGGGAAAAGCTAGATAATGTCTTCCCAGCGGTGCTCCCGGCGCAGCGGTTGTGTGAGATGCACAGCAGCCGCGGTCCAGAGACGGGACGAGGAGCTGCGGGAGGGCTTGGTGGCGCTGGGACAGGCTGGGCAGGGGACAGGCAGGTCACCTGCCCTCGCTGGGCATTTCCATGGCAGAAGGAGCCCCCGGTGCTGCCCCAGCTGCTTGTTCCGATTGTCCGTTTTAGGGATGAAACAGAATCACAGAATTGACTGGATTGGAAAAGACCTCAGAGATCATCAAGTCCAACCCTTGGTCCAGCCCACCCCCTTGTTCTTGGGGAACTTGTACTTGTTGAAGACAGGACTTCATCGGTGCTCTGACTGTATATTTCAAACTTATATTTATGACAGTTCATAGAGAATCGTTTCTTTGTATCTTGGGTGCTCCTGGCATCAGTTATACGCTGTTTTGGGTTTTCTTTTTCCATATTTTCAGGCCTGAGTCTCGGGGTGGCTGCACCGTGCGCTCTTCCAGCAGCCAAGAGGGTCCCTGGGTCCCTGCCTTGTGTGAGAAGGGCTGAAGAGGCTGCTGGGGCGGTGGTGAAAATCCACTGATTTATTGTGGAGTTGTTTTTAATGAGTCTGTTTTGCTTATGGTGGGAGTCAGGCAGCTCCAGCCCGGGCTGCAGCCACCAGCGCCGGGGCTCAGCTTCCCCGTGTCGCGGCTCAGCTTCCCGGTGCCAGGGCTCAGCTTCCCCGTGTCGCGGCTCAGCTTCCCGGTGCCAGGGCTCAGCTTCCCCGTGTCGCGGCTCAGCTTCCCGGTGCCAGGGCTCAGCTTCCCCGTGCCAGGGCTCAGCTTCCCGGTGCCGGGGCTCAGCTTCCCCGTGCTGCCTCTGCTTGCCTGAATATCTTTAAATTAAGATGTACAGGTTCTTAATGTGTAGTGGCTACATAGGAATGACATCCTACTTTAAGGAGTTGCTTTAAATCCGGTGCATCAGCAGATAGATGATGGTGACACAGAGCTGGGGAGCCCGTCAGCTCCAGATGGCACGGTTTTCTGGTTTGTCACCATTACGTCACGTCTTCAGCCCCGCTTGCCGTGTCGGTGTGGGGAGCGGGTCCGGGGGTGACACCCCCGTCACACGCTGCCGGCGCCCAGCCCCGCGGTGCCGGGCCATGGTCACGGTCATGGTGATCCCAGCATCTCCTTCACGTGCAGCTGGGGCTACCCCGTGTTCTTTATTAACAGGTCGCTTTGGTCTGCAATAGAAGTATTTCCATTTTCTTTTCTCCCTCCAGGGAAAAAAATGACAAAACTCTATTTACTCTGATTTGTTGGATCAATTTTAATCGAGAATAAATGGATGTCCGCTGGCAGACAGGTACATTTCCTCAGGCCTCAGAAATGGTCCAGCACCATTGCACCAGTGTTTATTTGGCCCAAGAGCTGTACTGGACTCTGGGATTTTATGATTCTACTTTGTGAGGCATAAGTGAGATATACTGGGTATCCTTACATTTATTGGTATCATAATTTCAGAATAGCCAGTGATATTTCATGTTAATATTCATATCTATACTAAGTAATAACATATATTCACATATACATTCTGAGCACCCATATTTCCAGTGCATTGGTACTCGCAGGCCGTTCTGATGCTCTAGACGTGTCCGGAGATGCTCGGGTACCCGGACTGGTTCTCCCGCCGCCGGGGCTGCTCTGGTGTCCCGCAGCCTCACCGGGCTGCGCTGCCAGGCCGGCCACCGTGCGCAGGGCCAGCGCCTTTGTCCTAGGCAGGAGTGAGTCTTACATGATTGTTAGACGAGCGAGCGGCTAAGTTAATAATGAATAGTTTGAGTAGCTCTCTCTGCAGTACTGTTGGAAATAAGTGTCACATACTGTGACAGAGAGCCGTTTCTGTAGGAACACCATAGTTATTTGCCTCAAACTTCAGAATGATCCTTTCCAACTTTCTCTTGCTGGTGTAGAAAAGTGGAAAGGATTTTACATGAATTAATACATCCCGATCAGTGTGTTTCCAGCAGAGCTGAGTACCAGCTTGTCACAGCGTTTGAGTGGGAGGAAAGAAATGTGACTGTGAGTGAAACAAAGCAGGAGGGGGGAGAATAAAGCACAGGCAGGGGAATGGCAAGGATGAGACAGGACAGCTTAGCACCGGGACCTGGCTAAGCCTGGGCTCCCTTTGGGTGCGATCCTGCGGTCACACCATCTGATGATTTCACATAGCGTGAACTTTCTGCTTTGAGAAACAACAGAAATGCGGAGTTTAGTTTTCCAGAAAGAGAAGGCTGGTGTCTTCCTGGTGGGCATGAACATTTGCAGCCCGCAGTCGTGTCCTGGGCAATACCTAATGGGGCTGACCTAGAGGATTTGCAGTCAGGCCTTTAACAATACTGTAGAAATAATTACCAAGGAGCTGCTTGTCGGAAGGTTGGGGTGACCGTGTGGGGAGATGTCGGGTGTCCTGGTGCCCATCGGAGCCTCCGCAAGAGAAACCCCACGGTGAGCGCTTGTGTGTAAACAGCATGGGGAGAGACGGTACAATCAGGTTAGTGATAGACCAGCTCGCGTCCCACCTGACCGAGCAGCGTGCTCTTCTCACCTTCAGTACCAAGCCACAGATGGGGGAATTTGTTTTGTTTATCACTTGTGTTTTTAAATTAAGTTTTTATGTTATTTAGCTTTTAGCATAATCCATTTCCGAGTATATAAGCAAGGTTTCTATTTGGTTCCTGGTTTGATCCTCCTGAAGCCGGAGTCAACAGTGAAACACTTTGAAAGCCCAGGAGATGGAGCATTCGGTGTTTTGAGGTATTTTTCTTTTCCCCAGCAGACATGATTGTGTTGCTGTAGATGCACAGGAGCGAGTGGTCTGCGCGGAGCCTGTGCCGCGCTGTGCCGTGCTGTGCCACACGGAGCCTGTGCCGCGCTGTGCCGTGCTGTGCCGCACGGAGCCTGTGCTGCGCTGTGCTGTGCTGTGCCATGCTGTGCCGCACAGAGCCTGTGCCGCGCTGTGCTGTGCTGTGCCATGCTGTGCTGCGCGGAGCCTGTGCCGCGCTGTGCCATGCTGTGCCTCACGGAGCCTGTGCCGCGCTGTGCCACACGGAGCCTGTGCCGCACTGTGCCATGCTGTGCCGCGTGGGGCCTGTGCCGCGCTGTGCCGCGCTGTGCCGCACGGAGCCTGTGCCGCGCTGTGCCACACGGAGCCTGTGCCGCACTGTGCCATGCTGTGCCGCACGGAGCCTGTGCTGCGCTGTGCCACACGGAGCCTGTGCCGCGCTGTGCCGCGCTGTGCCACACGGAGCCTGTGCCGCGCTGTGCCGCGTGGGGCCTGTGCCGCGCTGTGCCATGCTGTGCCACACGGAGCCTGTGCCGCGCTGTGCCACACGGAGCCTGTGCCGTGCTGTGCCGCGCTGTGCCACACGGAGCCTGTGCCGCGCTGTGCCGCGCTGTGCTGCACGGAGCCTGTGCCGCGCTGTGCCGCGTGGGGCCTGTGCCGCACTGTGCCATGCTGTGCCACACGGAGCCTGTGCCGCACTGTGCCATGCTGTGCCGCGCGGGGCCTGTGCCGCGCTGTGCCATACTGTGCCACACGGAGCCTGTGCTGCGCTGTGCCACACGGAGCCTGTGCCGCGTGGGGCCTGTGCCGCGCTGTGCCATGCTGTGCCACACGGAGCCTGTGCCGCACGGGGCCTGTGCTGCTCAGTATGGCTTCTAGAACATTTTGTTTGCAGTTTAGACAACACTGGAAAAGTTGAGCTCAGCCCTACAGGAGTCCTAATTAGCTCCATCAGCGTATGTGCATCGAAATCATTAGATGCGTGGTGTCGGGTTTAGCTAAGGAAGAGGGAATATCAAGTGCCACATAATTAAGTTTAAAGCACGAAGAGTTAATCCTGCTGTGCATTAGAATTTGTGCCATTTCAGTGCAAACTCTTTTTTTCACTATATGGGTATTAAAAGTTGGTAGGAATTAGTGTAAGCTGTTTGCTATTGAGCTGAACAATCGGTTTGAATTGAGTTCTGGAATAAGATTGTGAGCAATACTGTTATTAGCAGTTGTTTTCCTCAGTTGGTAATGATCGCTTCGACCTGTGACGGGCGCAGAACGATGTTGTAATTAATCCACCGCGTGTGGCCGGGCAGGTTTCATTCAGTGACCAGCGTCTCGTACTCGGGGTGGATCAGAGAGGATCCCCTGGCAGGTGCGATGCTGAGGGACCTGGTTTTCTGTGGCTTTGCTGCCATCCTGTCCGCAGCCACAGTGTCACCGTGGGTCTGGCTTGAGACAGAGCCCTGGTGCTTAACAAACCCCACACACAGCTGGTGCTTTTGGTGCAGTGAAACGGGCAGCGTCCAGAGCTTGGCCAGGAAAACCCCTGTCTAACTAAAGTCAGCTGGAGAACCTCCCGTTGATTCTGCTGGGCCAAAATGTCCCCAAGATCTGCTGTTGTCACTGTGGATAGAGTTGAATTTGGACCTTAGAATTCCCAAGCAACAGTTCCTGGGCCTCTTGCTGTTGTTCCTGCTCTCTGTGCTGTCCGCTCCGAGAGCGATGCTGCTCCCACATCTGTGCACAGCTGCAGCTGGGCACATGCGCCGTGCCGCTCCGGTGTGCGACACCCAGCGTGGGTGTGACACCCAGCGCGGTGTCTCTGCGCTGCACGACGGGCTGTGCAGCAGGGGTAGTTCACCGTGATCAGAGCTGGAGCTGGAGCAGAGCGCGGGGCTGATTGTCCCTGTCCTTGGGAGCAGAGCATGGGGCTGGCGGTCCCCGTCCCCGGGAGCAGAGCGCGAGGCTGGCTGTCCCCGTCCCTGGGAGCAGAGCGTGGGGCTGGCCGTCCCCGTCCCTGGGAGCAGAGTGCAGGGCTGGCTGTCCCTGTCCCTGGGAGCAGAGCGCGGGGCTGGCCGTCCCCGTCCTCGGGAGCAGAGCACGGGGCTGGCTGTCCCCGTCCTCGGGAGCAGAGCGTGGGGCTGGCCGTCCCCGTCCCTGGGAGCAGAGCGCAGGGTTGGCCGTCCCTGTCCTCAGCAGCCCCACACGGTGCTCTGCTCCCCTCCATCCCCCTGCACCTCCCAAAATCACTTTCCTGTTCTCCCCCGGATGCACACAGGGCTTAGAGCTTCGTTTTGCTCTTTATCATCCCTTAAAGATTTCTTGCTTTGTCCTCTGGTCTCGTGTGCCCTTTATTTCCTCGTAGCCGAATCCCGTTTTCTGGAGGCTGGAGAAACCAGTGTGGTTTCCATGTAATGAAGTGCTGGCAAGAGCCACCTCCGCCTGAGCGGAGCAGAGCAGGAACCGAAAGCTCGAGCGCAGCCCTTGTTCTGTGCTTCCCAGCGAGGAAAATGGCTGTAGTAGTCAGCAGCCTGGGCATATTATGGCTAACAGCTTGCTGGGGAACAGTCCTTAGCGAATTGTGTTTAATTTGGAAATGTGTAAAAACGGAAAATTAAACGTGCCAGCATTTTATTTTTTAAATGTCACGTTAAAATCTGTTTCTTTTGGAGGTGTGTAGGTAAAGAAAAAGCAGAGCAACAAACGCGCAGCCTGCACCCCCAGGGCCCAGCGCGCCCTTGGCTGCTGGCGATGGTCGGCCCCACGCAGGACCGAGTTTTCTCAAGCTGAACTGGTGGCGCTGGGAGACTCGGGTGGGATGCTTTGCAATGATCATTGAGGCTCTACCCACTGTCTGTGTGAATACCAGGCAAAAGTTGGTCTACTAATTTTTTTGCTGGTTGTGGTTTGTTAAAAATGTGAAGTCAGGGCACATTGTGGAGACTGTGGGTTTAGCGTGATGGAGCAGCATGAAAAATGCAGACGGTTTAAATTTGGCCCGTCCTCACGTGGAGCAGAGCTTAAAAATGGAAACCGGGTGGGGAGGCACACGAAGTGTATGTTAATTCTTCTACGGGATGAGGATGACCTATTTCTGTAAGTCATTCTCAGTTGCCAACTCTAGGCAATGAAAATGTATTTTCTGAACAGTGAATAATTTAGCAACTTTAAAGTGATTAAAATAGAGAAGCAGCTGTAACGTGAAAGGTAGCGTGCTCTGGAGCAGGATATGTTCCTTTGCAAGAGGGCAGCATGAGTCCTTTGCATCCTGGAAATGCTGTGAGTTCACTATAGAAGGTTCCTGTTGAATGAAGATGGGAGGATTGGGCTCATCCGCATGACAAAGGTGAATTAAAGACCAGAGGATCAGAAGCAATTTGCCGTATCAGACCCACAAAAGTGGCTTTGTCTCCCTTCAACTTTCGTTTAAATTGTGGGTTGAAATGATTTAAAGAATTAACTTCTCATTTCACGGTTTCACTTGTACAGTCAGAACCACAGGGTGAGCTAAACCCATGAAAATGAGCAGATTTTATTTCTGATATAAAACATTTATTTATTACACTTCATGTTCAAGGCACTAAATTAAACTATTACTGTGACATAACTGTTGAAAAATTTTATCCTTGTTATATTAGGCAGGACTGAAAAATGGTTAATGCTTTCAAAACTGTGCCAGCCAGCGACAGCTCATCCTGCTCTCAGTCAACTGGTGTGAAATGAGGGTGCTGGGAGCCCGGCTAGGTCCCCAGAGTGGATGAACCATCCCTGGAGACAGCCCAGGCCAGGCTGGACCGGGCTCTGAGCACCCTGAGCTGCTGAAGATGTCCCTGTCATGGCAGGGGGGCATTGGGGAGCTGGGACAGTCCCTCCAACCCAAACCGTTCTGTGGTTCGATGTTTTACTGGCACGTACAGAGTGAAGCTGGGCCTGCCCACGCTCAGCACAGGGCCCGGCAGCTCCGTCCCGACCCAGCGCCTGCACCTGGCTGGGGCCGCTGCGCTTTCTAGACATTTCAACCATTTACATTTGGTTCACAGAATTGCTTCCCCACAGAACAGTAAATCTGGCATTCATTATTTTCCTAGTTGTCTTCATAAGAGAACCCCAGAGAAGGTTCCTGCTCCGTGTGCCCGGGAGGAAGGTAACACACACCAGCTTGCAGGTCCCTGTGATAATTTTGCCCGTGTGCCCTGAGCTGTGTGACGTTGGCCTCTCCTCTTCTCTTGGATTCTTATCCATCCCAGGTCATGCAGGAGTGGCTGCCAAGAGAAAAATAAACAGGAGAATTGCTGTTGAAGAAGTTTCTGGAAGAGCAGCTGGTTCTGGTCGTCCCGGCTGGCAGGGCCTCTCCTGCACGTCCGCGGGCAGAGCCCGTCCGCGGTGTCCTCAGGACGCTCAGCACCGGCACACCTGCTCGCTGGCGTCTGGAGACTCTTCCTCCTTCCACTTCAATGAGATTTTGCATCAGCTTAGCTGGAAACCCTCCTGGCATGCCCGTGCTTTCAGAATTCATCAAGCACCACTGGATGGGCTTAAATATTTTACAGTTCCAACACAGCTCGAGGGTGCAGTGCGGGTTTTCTTCACAAGTGTGGAGGCCGAGGAATGCTGCAGTATCCATTTTTGATGAGGTGGTAGGTCTGATGAGGAAGGTGATCACGAAGTAGCAAGCCACCCTGCCGCTTAAACACCTGCAGCAGGGGACGGGTTCTGCAGAACCCATTCCCTCTCCCTGTCCCCTCTCCCATTCCATCCCATCCCCTCTCCCCATTCCATCCCATCCCCTCTCCCCATTCCATCCCATCCCCTCTCCCCATCCCATCCCTGTTCCCCATCCCTGCCCACCCAGCACCTGCCCTTCTCGGGAGGGAGAGAGATGAGGACTTGGGCATTTGTCATCTCCAGGTCTTGCGTGTTTCTGGTGGTATGACTAATACTGAAATAGAAAGATGGCCTTGCAGAACAAAACTCAGATTAGTGTATTTTAATTCTTAGTTTCCTTTCTCTAATAATCATAATGAGGGCTCTGTACCCGGGAGATGAGTTCAGCTAAACTGCCATGTGTCTGATGCCATGTTGGAAGCGCTGCGGCCGGGCTCTCGGGGCTGCCTGCATTGCTGCCTGCATTGCTGCCTGCTGCCTGCGGTGCTGCCTGCGGTGCTGCCTGCATTGCTGCCTGCATTGCTGCCTGCATTGCTGCCTGCTGCCCGCGGTGCTGCCCGCGGTGCTGCCCGCGGTGCTGCCCGCATTGCTGCCTGCGGTGCTGCCGGCATTGCTGCCCGCGGTGCTGCCCGCGGTGCTGCCCGCATTGCTGCCTGCGGTGCTGCTGGCATTGCTGCCGGCATTGCTGCCTGCGGTGCAGAGCAGAGGGACGTGCACGCAGCAGCGTCCTGACGCGGGGGTGAAACTGAAGCTGGGCGGCTGGTGTGGCTGCTGTCCTGAGGTGGTTCTAGAAGGAAATAGCGCAGGGAGGATTTCTCTGAATGGGCTGCAGTGACATGGAAACTCTCTCTACGTAAAAAGTATTTATCTGGAGTTACGTTTAACAACATAAACTGATGAACTGGGGTCCCATGAGGCCAGGCATGCAGCCCCATAAAGGGGAAAACATCCTGTGTCAGAGGAATTCCCGACTAAATGACTTTCTTAGACTTTTAGAAGATCCGTCTCTTTCACATAGCATTTAGTTTAACTTTGGAGATGGTTCTTGCACTTCTGTATCCCCAGTTTTGCGACAAAGTTGTTAAACATTTCCTCCTTTTCCTGTTCTCGTGCTTTCTGCTTCATCACGAGCGTCTCCTGCAGACCTCGTTCACCTGGGGTGGGGAGCTGCCTGCTGGAGCCCGGCGGCTCGGGGCCGCCTCGCGGCAGCGGTCCTAAGGGTCCTCCTGGAAGCAGTGATTTCTGGTTACCACAGGTTCCTGCGCTCTCCCGTGAGAATTCCTCAATTGTACTTAAGCTGGCACTGTTAGCAAACCTTCGCACTGCAGAGCCCAAACGTATGGTTCGTACATGAAACATCAACGTGTTTCCCACGGATGGAGTGAACTGAGGCTCACAAAACCCAAACGCTGGTGGTTTGCTGGTTTGTAAAGCAGGTCCTCAGCTTTCAGTTCGGAATGGAAATGGCAAAGTTGCCCCAAACTTCGTGTTCAGGGCATTTTAGCAGTTGCTGCCCAGCCCTGAACACAATGCACCTCAGTATTCATAAGGCAGCCAAAGTCATCCATTTATCATTCATAACATATGTTGTGAAAACATTAAGTAACATTTAGCGGATGTTTATTGCTAATGTTATGTTACTATAAACATGTGCTATAAAGACTTTTTTGGTACATCAAATTTAGTTACTTGAAATCAAATTTTCTAAGCTGTAGAATTGGGGAAAAAAGGACAAGAGAACAAGTGGCCTTGAGGAGGCGCAGGGGGAGGTTCGCTTCCTTCTTTTGCTCCCTGCGCCCCTGCAAAAACCAAACTTTGCAATGACGACGGAGCTGTCCCAGAATTAAATGGCTCAAATGACCTTCCTCATCTTCTTGTTCTATTCTGGGATGAAGAGCAGGAGAGGTAAGAACGATAATTCCTAGTGCAGCGGTGCGAGAAGTGGTGATTGTCCTGCGGAGCGGCCGCGTGGAGCTGCCGGGCGGGGGGAAGCGCCCCTGCACCCCCTGTCTGCTCCGTCCGCGCCCCCGAGACCCAGCACGTCAGGGGCCGTCACTGACGAGCTGAGCCTCGGGTAGCGCTGACCTGGGCAATCCAGGCGCTTTAGGCTAGGCTTAAATTATGTGGCATGGAAAACGGGCTCAGAGCCCGTGAAGGCTCCGCTGCCAGTAGGGGGGAGCTGGAGCTGGGGGGACCGGGTCTCAGGTTTGTTACAAGGGCACATCCATGGAACGGGGATGAAAACGGCGTGTTCCTGCCGCTCCTGCAGGGCTCTAATTAGCAGCCCTTTCAGCCCGCGGCAGACGATGCTGTGATCAAACGGCTTCGGCGCCGCTCTGCTCCAGACTCGGTGCGCTGGAGGAGTTTGGGTATTTGCCAGGGAGATTTGATTCCAGCTGCATATGAAGTTTTCCATTAAACTGTGAGGTGATGGTTCTGCCATCCAAGCTTCTGCTCGGGAGCTGTTCAACAAGCGATACCTGCGTAGAACGGACCATTTACCGGAGAGTTTTGCTGAGCAGCAGGACCCTTCCAGAAATACTGGCTTGGCATATGGGAGCACGGAGGAACGAACCCATGGTCATACTGGTCTCGGGGCGGGGTCACTGCTTTTGGGTGGTCCAGGGGGCTCTGGCTGGTGTTAGGTGTGGGCTGCAAAGTAGCACATTTTTTCTGTCAGAAATAGCATCTTGAAAGCCCGCGGAGCACAAGGGACAAGCTGCGGTGCTTTCTCTGCGATCTCAGTGCCCCGGGAGCCGTTGCTGGGGGAGCAGCGAGCGTGGTAAGCTCGCACTCCTTCGCACGGGCTCCTGGCCAATGCAACGGTGCTTTTGCACTAATTAGGAATGGTTTCTGGCCAATGCAAACATTTTTGTACCCAGTATCAATAACTCAGTCTTCCTAAAATGACTTTGCCGTTGCTTTGCATGGTGCATTTGATTCCTTACGGATTCAGAGAGATTCATTTTTAATCGTACATTAACTCGCTGTTTTTACATGGCTTCAGAGTCACTTCCTAATAGTATGTTTGAATCCTTAGTTTCTAAAGGGGCTCATTTGCAGCACTGGGCTTTTATTATACCTTTAATTTCTTTCATTATCTACCAGCGTTCCCTGAATTCCTGGGTAGTTAATGCTCACTTGAGTTTCCTGACAGCCACATTATACTGTATTTCCATTTTTCTCACCCGTGTAATCTTCTCCGTGGGTGTGAACAGGCAGACCAGCCCGGGGTGCTGCAGACTGACCGTGTTGCTGGTGCTGTTCGCAGTGCCCGCACTGCGGTTCCTCCCGCCGGCTACAGCCGATGGGGGCCGAGGGTTCCGAGGGTTCTGGGCTCGGGGGGATTCAGGGATCGTTCCCCATTGCCCTGTGCTCCCTCTCCCCACCAAATACCTGTTTTTTCCCCCAAGCTGTTTGCAGAAACGGCTTTTCCTCCCCAGCTGGAACCCACGTGTGCCGTGGCTTTTGCATCTCAGCCAGAACCCTTTGCCATGAGCTGAAACTCTCGGCATTTTGTGGCAGCAAACTTGTGGTTACTGTGGCCACATACTGATGTTCGTACATCAATCACCGTGGTGCTTACTTCCAAAGCCAGATTGGAGTAATAGGATAGGCAGACAAATGCTATTAATTATACCAACATATGGGCATGCATTGATAGAAAAAGCTGATTGTGCCCTATAAATGTGCTGTCTCAAGACTCAAAAAAGGATTTCTTAGGTCTTTAGTGTTGTAGAGTCACTCTTGGAGTTAAAACTTCCCTGTTTTTATTGGTGTAGCTGGAAAACAGGCAGATAAATACCGAAAGGTTGGCTCAGTTCTTAAAATGTGATTTTTGATCATCTGTTTTCCCCAGATTTGAGGATATTGGATATGGAATTTACTAACTGCATCCATTGTTTTCCCACTATTGGACATTAATACCAGGTCTTGATGTTGACCCCTCACTGGGTATTCAATGTGTATCTAAAGTTTTACGGTAGCTTTGTCTTGCCCCGCTTTTAGATATCTTGTAAATCAATGCAGAATGAACAGCTGATCACTGCCACCCATGGCTCCTGTCTGTCTGCTGGACACTGGAGCAGATCACTGCCACCATCGCTCCTGTCTGTCTGCTGGACACCGGAGCAGATCACTGCCACCATCGCTCCTGTCTGTCTGCTGGACACTGGAGCAGATCACTGCCACCCATCGCTCCTGTCTGTCTGCTGGACACCGGAGCAGATCACTGTCACCATCGCTCCTGTCTGTCTGCTGGACACCGGAGCAGATCACTGCCACCCATCGCTCCTGTCTGCTGGACACTGGAGCAGATCACTGCCACCATCGCTCCTGTCTGTCTGCTGGACACCGGAGCAGATCACTGCCACCATCGCTCCTGTCTGTCTGCTGGACACTGGAGCAGATCACTGCCACCATCGCTCCTGTCTGCTGGACACTGGAGCAGATCACTGCCACCATCGCTCCTGTCTGTCTGCTGGACACCGGAGCAGATCACTGCCACCATCGCTCCTGTCTGTCTGCTGGACACTGGAGCAGATCACTGCCACCATCGCTCCTGTCTGTCTGCTGGACACTGGAGCAGATCACCCTGAACTGCGCACATCCGGCTCGCAGGATGTGTCTGCATTTGTGATCCATGGTTTTCACCTGATGCCGACGAGAGGCACGTCTCGCGTGGCAAATACCGATGTCCAGCAGTCCGCTTAGCTGCAAAGGTGCGATATTGATAACGAGCTGTTAGAGGAGTCAATAGGAGCAATTAGCATAGTTTTTTCATAAGGAGCTAACGGAATACCCATTGGGGCATTTCAACACAACAGATGGCATTGGATTGTGGTGTGACCGACAAATCGGCGTCCTTGTGCCCCCTCGCATTGGTACATTGCAGATGGGGATGGGAGGGGAACGGAACGGAACGGAACAGAACAGAACAGAATAGAATAGAATAGCTCGTTGGCAGGTGGGGTGTGCCCCGTGCTGGCTGCGGCGTGTGCTGCAGCCCTCCCGTGTCTGTGACCCGTCCCTGTCCCCCAGTGCGCAGCTCCTCGGCCGCGGGTGACCGGCAGCTTCTGCTGTCAGCCCACGGAAACCGGAGCCTCTGGGGCACCGGAATTGTTCCAGGCCGGTCTGGATTTCTGTTTTAGGGTTAATCACATATTCTGTAGTGATATGTTGTCATTTTCAGAAATCCAGTGTGTTGTGCACAAAAAGCAATGTGCTGCTACTATGATTTTCTTCCTCAAATGTTGAGGCTTGCTTTTTCTTTAATGGGATTGCTTACTGATTCCTGAAGAAAATAGTGAAACTGAAAAAAATAGTCAGTGCCTGTTCATCTAACATCATCTGAACTTCAAACCGGCAGAGCAGTGTATTTAGTTTATTAAAAGTGACATGTTTGCTGGCAGGTTCAAGGGCCTGGTGAGTATTCATATCTAGGTTTGTCTCTTGCCTGCTGACTAGGGGATGCTTTCTGCAGCACTTGTAGCCATGGATACATGGAAATGGCACTTTTGGTTTTGTTTTCTCCACGGCAATGCTTTCTACACAGTGTTCCAAACAGTATAATAAAGGGTTGTCGGGAACTCTCCTCCTGGAGCGGTTGCGGATCTGAGCCCTCGGGGCGGTTCCATGGCCAGGGCGGTGCTGTGGCTGAAGCGCTCCCTGGAGCTGGGGGTCCTGCGCGTGTTTCTGGGTGACACGGCTCCGTCGCTGGGTTTGCTCGCACGGGGCAGCTCTGCTTTCCCCATGTGCTGTTTCACACGTGTCCTGGAGCATCTGGGAGGAGATGGTGCGGCTGCCCTTGGCGTCACTGGCGGGGGCTCTGGGGGTGTGGGGACATCCGTGGTAACGCTGGCCCAGACCCTGTTTTCCGTGTCATTTGGCAGACTTTTCCTGCAGAAAATGTCCCGCAAAAGTGACAATAACAATATTTTGGATATCAGCCTAGCACAAAAGGGTAATAGGAACTCCACGGGCATGCGTGGGCTTTTGATTCATCCTCAGAGATGACAGATGTGCATTTATTTAAGGTCTGCAAGTGGGACTCGGAATATTTATAGGGAATTCTTTGCTCCCACTCTTCCTGTGTGCAATGTGGTCTGCAGTGTCAGTCAGGCGGCAGGTCGGTGCTCTCTGACCAGCTCCCGCACCATTCAACCCCCGTGCCCAGCGCTGCTGTGTGTGCGGCGCTCACGGCGTGCCAAGGACACAACGCCCGGGGCCCTGGGCACGGCCGGGCTCTCGGCGCGGTGTTAGCGGCTGATGGGTGCAGCTGAGCGGGGGACACCGCAGCACACTGGCGAGCTCCTGCACTCTCCGGACACTTCCAAACACACGGAAAATAGAATGGAATGGAATGGAATGGAATGGAATGGAATGGAATGGAATGGAATAGAATAGAATAGAATAGAATAGAATAGAATAGAATAGAATAGAATAGAATAGAATAGAATAGAATAGAATAGAGTAGAGTAGAGTAGAGTAGAGTAGAGTAGAGTAGAGTAGAATAGAATAGAACAGTACAGTACAGTACAGTTGGTTTGGAAGGGACTGACAACGATGCTCTTGTCCAAGTGCCTGAGCACATCAGAGCTGTGCAGCAGCTGAAGCATGTGCCTGTGCAGGATCTGTGTGTGCCCGTGCAGGATCTGTGTGTGCCCGTGCAGGATCTGTGTGTGCCTGTGCAGGATCTGCGTGTGCACCAGGATCTGCGTGTGCACCAGGGGCTGCGTGTGCACCAGGGGCTGCGTGTGCACCAGGGGCTTTGGTTCCAGCCCTGCAGCTCACGGGGCGGGGAGGATGTGAAGGAACTGCGGTATAAAGAGGCAATTTGTAAAATGGCAATATGCTGGGTCCTTTACGCTGGCTTTTGTGACAGTATTTATCTGTTTGTGGGGCACTCCAGCTCTGTGGCAATGGGGCTTATCTCATTATTGGTATAAACAGACCTATCTTTTTCATGTGTTTAAGAC
This sequence comes from Columba livia, assembly GCF_036013475.1. Lineage (NCBI taxonomy): Eukaryota > Metazoa > Chordata > Aves > Columbiformes > Columbidae > Columba > Columba livia. The sequence continues at coordinate 831,364 of NC_088607.1, forward strand.
TGAGATTAGATCGCAGCAGTATCTTAGCGGTGATAACTGTGTGTGCTGCTGAAGGCGGCAGCTGGAGCGTTCAGCTGCGCTGCCCTTTCTTGCTGCGGCTCTGCACGCCAGCAGGTCCGCAGGGCTGGGTTTGCGGGTGCAGGCAGAGGTAGCGAAACAACTGTCCCGCATCTTCCCCGGGAGGCGGTGACTTCTAATAAAAGCTTGACCGGTGCTCTTTAGTTGTCTTGCTGTCTTATTTTTAAATATAAGATCTTTGCAATAAAGCATTTGTAATTTTATATATTTTTTTTTACCTTGTAGTGAACTTTGACCACTTCCAGATTCTCCGGGCGATCGGGAAGGGCAGCTTTGGCAAGGTAGGCTCGGGCACTCGGGCTTGGCTTTGCTTGTGTGTGTCATCAGGTGCCTGCTGTTCTGTCCTTACAATTTATTGCAATGGTAACAGTGCTAGAATGGGCTGTTCTTATTGTCAGATGACGGCTGCTCAGTAAACACAGGAAAACACATTCGGGAAAATACCTTTGCCCTTTGGCATTGCTTTAATTCTTGGCATCTTGATGAAACAGCTGTATTTTAAAATACCAGCGCAATTGTGACCATTTCATGGCGAATATTCATGATGTGTTGTTTCCCGAGAGGCTGTGAGGGTGGCGGTGGGTCAGCAAGGCGCTGGGAGCTGGTTTGGGTGATTGAGCTGGCGCGATGTGGTCAAGAGGCCTCTCTGAAGCCCTGGGCTGTTTTCCCACTCAGAAATGAGTGATGCTGAAGAGCTATTGCTGTTTATTTTTAACAAGTCTTTTATGCCAAGCATGTGGGAGAAGGTGGGAGGTGATGATCAGAAAGCTGGATAGCTCTGGGAATCAGTTGCTGGTTGGTTTGCTAGGTTTATTCCTTTTTCATTCCCTTTCTCGCCGGCTCTCACTCAGTCCCTGTGTAGGTAACTATTGGCTGCTTCTGTCACGGCTTTTTGCACCATTCGTTTGCACTGCGCGCACCAAGTTCGGGGTGTGTGTGTGTGCACGTGCGTGTGTCCATACGCATATGCTGCAACGCAGGAGACTTGGCTGCGTTGGCGCTGCTCTGTGGTCGTTCCATCACCTGCGCTTTGCTGTGCCCCAGCAGTCGTTGTGTCCCTCTGTCTGGCTGAGATGTGTGCACGCGGTGGACAGGAGCGGTGTGACCATAGCCCCGGTGACGGTTCATGAAAATGGCTGAATTTGGCTGTCGTCATCTATGTGACAGCCGCATGGTGTGGGGCTTTGTGATAGGCTGGGGCAGGGAAACGGCCTTTGACATTGTGCAAAATGTGCAATATCGGCCTTGTGGGACAGCAGAGACTGGTTCAGATGGTGTCTGCACGTGGTGAGACCAGCGCAAGACAAGCTGGGCGACCGGAGGAAAGCTGGGTGCCCTCTCGTTCCTTGTGGCTCTGTCCATCTCGCTGTGGTCGGCAGCTCAGACCTTGAGGGTGAGAAAACGCGCCCCTGGCGCAGCGATGAGCCGTCCTGCCCTTCCCGCTGCATTTCGTTCTGATGCTGGGAAACCTTGCAAAAGGAGAGATTTCCCAGGAGATCTGAGATCTCAGTTACTGAAAATCTCCTCTTGAATACTTCCTGGAGCCTTGGGAAGCAGCAGCAGTGCAAACTGCAGCGTGGTCTGGACCAGTTGAGTGCAGCTCCGGCAGCCAGGAGAACGGGCACCATCCGTCGCGGTGCTCTCGTTAGCACTGCTCGCTAACGAAGATGTCTTGTCACAGCCTCGGTTAAGCGTCCAGCACCCAGGTGTCTGTCACACGGCTCTGAGTGCTGGGGCACAACTCCCGCCTGGTTGGTTGCGACTCCACGTGGGATCAGGGCTCATGAAAAGGCAAAGCCCAGCGGTGTGTGGGTCCTGGAGAAGGTGGATTTAAACAGTAACACAATCTGCAGCTGTGTCTCTTGAAGAGGAGACAAAAACTGTCAGAAGAGCTATGTCAGATTTCTGAGGTAACATTAGATGATGGAGAATGGTGAAATACGAGCTCGGGTCCTTCCTCGGGTGCTGCTGTGAAGATAAGGTGAAGAGCGGAGGGAAGTCTCCCCAGACAGCCCTGGTGAGCATGGTAACTCGCGGGGTCTTCTGACTCCTGCTCATCACCAAAGACCAAAACTTAACTCAAAATCTTGCTAAAAAATAGCAGCCAACTTTCTTTTGAGCTTATGTGAGAAGACTTATAGAATCACCAAATCACAGATGGTTTGGGTAGGAGGGACCTCCCCAGCCCCCCAGTGCCCCCCTGCCATGACAGGGACATCTGCACCAGCTCAGGGTGCTCAGAGCCGGTCCAGCCTGGCCTGGGGTGTCTCCGGGGATGGATCCACCACTCTCTGGGCACTCACACTTCCAAATATCAGCTTTCCGGAGAAAAGAGGTTTTATTCTGTTGAACAGCAGCACCTCGTGCTGGAAAATTAATTCTGCTCAGAACATGAAAAGGAGAAAAACATATTCTTGTCCCAGGGCAGGACCTTTTTGGCTTTGAAGAGAGCTGCTCCTCATGGCTGCTTCCTTTTCTGTTTACGGTAAAGCAAGGCTAAGTCTAGCCTGGAGCAGTCTATCAGGCATCAGAATTGTATGTACACTTTCAACAAAACGCTGCAATGATTCATCTGTCATCTTTCTGGATAATTATGTCAATATGCTACATTTCCTTTGATACCAAGAAAGGCTTTTTACATTTACAAAGTAATTTACAACTGGCGTTTAATTGCAGAGAATTTAGAACTATTATTACCTACCTGAAAACTCTTCCTTGGCATATAGGAGCAGTTTAGTTGCTTTGGCTGATTTCAGCACTCTCTGCCCCATCGGGACGGTGCTGCAGAGCCCCTGCCCCGTCCCCTCATCTTTCACATACTATTAATCACATGAAGGTCACGCTCAGTTCCGTGTTTACTCAAATTAGCAAATGTGTAATATTTTCCATACGTATTAGAGATGGCTGTCAGCGTTTTGATGGGAGCGTTGTGTTCCCGGGGTGGCGCAGCGTGGCTGGGCCGGCGCCGTTACCCGCGGAGCAGCGGCCAGGAGGGGGTGTCCAGGCGGGGACGCGGTTTGTGAGCCCCCGTTTCAACGGGAAACGCGCTGCGAGTTTCATTCTGCTTCACGGGAGATGCGATGAGACCTGGAATTCCGTGAAGGTTGGTTGTGTTGGGGTATCCTGACATGTCCCTCTGCAAACCCGCCCTGTCCCGGCTCACGGTGGGGAGCGTTCATACCGTGTCCCCCCCGGGCTTCCCTCTCGATTGTCCCTCGAATCAGACACCTTTTCCAAGTGACAAAGAGCGGGATAGATGGGAATTTGTTATTTCCACTGTACTGCTGAACACCTCTGGGGTTCTGCAGCACGGATTCACGTCTTTGTCCACTGTTGGAAATAGGGGATTAAAGCAGGGGATGGGGCTGGAACGAACAGCAATGCAAAGTGCAATTTTCCCGAGAGAACAGAACAAATACGCGTCGGGCGGGCGGGCCCGTGCAGGCAGCGCACAGGCAGCTTGTGTTTTTCTGGTTTTTCTCTTTGTTTGTGTGGTTTGTGAAGTGCTGGTGGCACCTGTGGAGGTCGAGGGAGCGCACCGGCCGTGCGCGGTTCTCAGAGCTGATGGGTGAGGGGCTGGGGAGCCGGGACCCCTCACCCCGGCCCTCGCAGCGGGGAGATGTGTTTCCAAAGAGAAGCAGCTTGCAATGTGGTTTGCTTTGCAGAGCTGCTTTAACTTCATTATGTTGTTGCTTTAAGAGTTCACCCAGCCTGAAGCTGGGTATAGAAAAGCTTTAATCCATTTTCTAAAGGTCACAAATGCCCACTCAGTAGATACAACATAAATACAGTTCCCATGAAGTCTGTTCTCAGCTGAATATCTCTTTGATCTCAACACAAGCTTGATATTTTGTCCTTTTTTCCAGCTTTATAAATGTTGGGTTTTTCCCAAAAAGAAAGGCTAGAAATGTAATCCTTTGATACTGAAATCCCAGGGATGTTCTTTGTCCTGGTGTTTTCCCTTGCTGGACGGGAGCTCGTGTGATGCTGGGGGCTGGCTGGAGCTGCAGGCAGGTCTCAGGACACACATCCCCGCTGGACACGGTCCCATCCCTGTTCGTACGCTGGCGATGGCCCAGCCCTGGCGCCGGGGGTGGCGGGAGCACCCTACACCATCGGGAAACGCCACAGGAAAGAGAATGCCAAGGAATGAAAAGCCGAAGTGGCGATGTGGTCCAACACCACCACCCTGTCCAGATCTCGGGTTGTGGGGCAATGCGGGAAAGTGACAGAGCAGAAAATGCTGCTGGGTGATCTGGAGTGACAGGGTGAGCAGTGACTGCGGCTGGAAGCTGCCAGGGGTGTGATACTGTGCACCCCCACCGAGGACCTGTTTGGGGCTTCTGAAGGATCAGACTTCATAAGACAGTGATTTATAGTAAAAGCTGCCCACTTTTGTTTTTAATATATACCCAGTGCCTTATTAACATTTGCCTCAGAAGCTGCCTGGGGCTTATTCAGCCCCCATCGTTCCCGTGGATGAGTCACGGTGGTGTGGGACGGGCGGTGGGGCGGATGCTCCTGCAGCAGCCGCAGGCTGGACAGGAACAGGGTGCAAGAGGGCGGAGGGAGGAAGCGCCCACGTCCAGCCCAGCACCTGCCCATGGCCCTGGGTTGCCCTGGCAGGGACTCGCTAGACAGTGCAGAGTGCATGGGGGACGGCATCCCCGCCCTGGGGTCTTTGCTCTGTGTGCTGGGCTCATGGGACAGGCTGGCTTTGCTCTGTGTGCCGGGCTTATGGGGCAGGCTGGCTTTGCTCTGTGTGCTGGGCTGGCTTTGCTCTGTGTGCCGGGCTTATGGGACAGGCTGGCTTTGCTCTGTGTGCCGGGCTTATGGGACAGGCTGGCTTTGCTCTATGTGCCGGGCTTGCCCCACACTCCTGCGGTTTCTCAGCTTGCTCAGACGGCCCCTGTCCCTCCCACATCCCGAAACACGTCCCTGCTCATGTGGCTCCTTCCCGCTGTGCCCTCCCCAGCCGGGGCGCCAGGCAGAGCACACCGGCTGTGCGCTGGAGATGAGAAATGCACCGCAGCTCCTGTGCACGACCAAGAATAACTGTACACAAGCCAGCCTCTCTCTTTAATCCACTACAAACCAGCCCAGGAAATGTTTTCATTTGCTTTGCTCCCCACACTTTGCACACTCGCTCCACCACGCGCTTGCGGGGCCTCTTTACTCCTCACTTTAGTTTCGCCATTTGCTCTTGTCCAGTTGTGTTTTGTGATCCAAGGGCACCAGCACCAACAGGGTCTCGTGCCTTGTTGCCAGAACGAAGCTCGTCTCTGCTCACACACAGCAGTGCAGCCTGGCTCGGTGTGAGGAATTAAAGAGGATTCCCTGCTGTCTAATAATACGGTTTAATTAACGATGGAGCCTTTCCCTCCTTCTGGATCTCTGTCTTTTTTTCTTGTCTGATTAGTTTTCACAAAGCCAAGAGGAACTTTTACATCTTTGAGATGTTCATCCATCTGTAAAATCTGGCTGAAACTGGCCAACGGTCCTAAAAGTCGTTAGGGAAGAGTATGAAAAACAATCCCATAACCCCATTTCTTAGGAAAGCAGACACTGATGTTTAATTCCTGAAGCCATAAGCAAGTCCAGCAGGCTGGATCCGTCCTGGTGCGAGCCTGCAGTGCAGTGCAGTGGAGCTTCTGGGGACAGCCGGAGCTTCTGGGGACAGCCGGAGCTCTTGGGGACAGCCGGAGCTCCTGGGAACAGCCGGAGCCCCGGGCTGGCAGGAGGAGCGGGTCCGGCTGTGACACCGGCACTGTCCCCCGGCTGTCCCACCGCGGCCGGCACTGCGGGATGAACTGTCACTAGGGATGGCAGTGGTGGGCAGGGACTGAAGCGGGGAGAACAAAGGGTGCCGAATGGTCCCACTCGCCATTTCCTCACTCCTGCCTCCCTCTCAGTCTTCACTGTTGCTGCTGCGGGGGTGTCGCCAGTGCCTGCCTCTGCTGTCCACCTCCAAGCTGGTTTTTATTTTCTCCTTTTTTCCCTCCCTCCACCACGTTTTCCCTTCCCTTACTGCCTCGGAACTGTACAAATCTCTGCCTTGTGCCTGGGGAGGGTGTTGCACTCAGAATCGCTTTGCCATTGGGAGAACCTGCTTTTCTCTTGCTCTGCACTGCAAAGCGAGGATCTGTGCATCAGGCAATGCCCAGAAATAGTGAAGGAGATGAAGATGCTGCTGCTCGGAGGCAGTGCAGCCTTCCCCGGGCCCTGCACCTTCTCAGGGCTGTCTGAGCCCTGGAGTCACCCAGTAACAGGCACATCTACTGCTTTCCTACCACAGTTTGCAGAAAGGTCGATAGTGGGAGGAAGCCTAGACAGCAAATCCATAATACATCTTCCACATGACATGTTTGTGTAAAGACTATGAAGTTTGCTATAAAGAGTAAGATGATGCTGTGCCGTTACAGCGTCGGCAGGAGCAGCAGCTCCCGGGGCCCCACTCGGTCCCGTGAGCTGGAGGCACCAAGCCAGGCTTGCTTAGGGCCAGCTTGTCTTTCCCCCGCAGAACCGTCTGCAGTGGTCCCACATGTGTCTTCATCTGCCCAAACTGAGAGTGGCAGTGAAGTCCCTACGGAGGGGAATGTCCGGCATGTTCTCATGTGCCCTTTTAAAAACAAGATGTTTTTCCAATTACTTGTGACTGTTGCAGGTGGCTGTTTAGTTATTGTCATTATTAATCCAAGCCCCTTCTCTGACACTGTGGGACCGCAGGCTGGACCCTCTAGGACATCCCTCTGCCATGTTCTTTGCCTGCCTTTCCACGTTATCTCTGCCCATTGGACCCTTAGCTCTTGTTTGTAGCACAGCCCGTGGTGTGTGTCCCCGCTCAGAAGGTAGCACAGCTTTTGCTTTCCATTTCCCGCTGTCAGTGCTGTGTCACTGTTTGCACAACCAGCTGCGGGGGGGAGGCATCGTGAGGGGCCGCAGGGCCCCCGGGGCTGGCAGCCCTGGGCGCGGAGCGGGCGGTGCGCGGGCAGCGGGATCGATGGCGCTCGGAGCGCGTCCCCAGCAGCGCCGCGCCGGCTCCGCTGAGTCTGGGAGCAGAAGCAACGTCTCGAGCTGAACCACGAAGCTGCTCCTGCCCGGCCATGCCAGGAGAGCTTGCTATGGCTTGTGTCAGCTCCGGCGTTTTCTCACATCATTTACTGTGTGTGCATCAGGGCTAAATAGCTATTTCCTGCTCACATTCTTCCTACCTCTCACATGTGACATTTTTCAATATTAAATTCTAACAACAAAGCCCCTTCCTCCCTCCACCTAAGCCACAAATGCAATCTGGTCTCCAGGTCTTTGATTAAGGAGACCTTCTTGTGGATTAACACGTGCTGTGTGTTGGGTGGCACGTGTCTCTGAATCAAACTCTGGCGCTTGTGTTCAGAGGGGCCAGCCCAGGGATGGGGTGAGGAGCGGGGAGCTGCGGGTCTCTGGGGGAGCCGGGGGTGTTGCACACCCGTGTGTTGCACACCCGTGTGCTGTGGGGCTCCCACCGACTTGCACGAGAACAACAGTGGAGCAGGAAAGGGCAGAGCACCAATGGACTGACACTCCGACATGGCCAATGTGAAAAACCTTATTATTAAAGACGCGTGCCCTGCGTTGCTAATGTTAACGATAAATTTCTCAGTGGGTTAAATATGACCAGCATTTGGATATTTTTTGTGTTGTTCTGACAAGCCATCAGACAGCACACCCCCACAAGCTCGTTGATTGAACCAAGAGCATGGGATGTTTCAGCATCAGATGCAGGATTTGGCAACAATAAAATTGAAGCTACATTGGACATCGAAATCATCTACAGGTCCTTAGAAGCTGCAGCTTATGAGTTTGGGATGTTCTGTTAATGCTCATGGCTGGAGAATCCAATTACAAACCACTTAATGTCATAAATGATAAGGAACAATGTCCTCTGTTCTTATGAAATTATGAATATATCAGCATGATGCAGCAAGTATTCCCCAAGCGCTTTTATAATAGTTTATTAAAGTACATATTGTCTGGCTGTACAGAGCATGATGGGTGTACCCGTTCTGCTGCTCTGGCAGCACCATCATTCAGTGATGTGTCCTGTTCTTCCCACCATGTATTTCTTCTTGCGGGTTGGATCAGTGTTCAAAGCAGTCTGAGGTTCGTGACTTGCTATGGAAGTGTCTGCACACTGCTGAAAACCAAATCTGTAGCTCACAGCAATGGAACAGACACAAATCCAGAAAGCTGCCCTGGGTACAGCTGTGTTCTGGGTTTTCTGTGGTGAACACAGGAGCTGCCCACAAGCACTTGGGATTGTCTGTGTCTCAGCAATGGAGAAAAAATGGAACATGAGAAGAGTAAACTGATGCAGCTGGTATGCAATTAACTACAGAAACGATTATTATCATTATCATTATTATTATGTTATTTGATATAATTCTACCGCAGTGGGAGGGCGTCCCGCCTGTGCTGTGCACCCAGCTCAGCTCAGCACTGGGCCGGACCTGCTGTGGGGCAGAAACTGCTCGTGAGCCGGGCTTACTGCAAAGTGTCTTTCCTGTTGGTGAGCACACAATGGGCTTTTATTCTTCCCAGTTTGCCTGCCTGCCTTTCTCTTTGGAAAATGCCTCTTTCACAGTCTTTTAAGGATTAGGTGGTGATTTGCCTTGTTTCCCAGATGAACCACGTTGATGGATTCTGGAGAGAGGCAAAAAGGGGCTGTGGAGAAAGTTGTTGGTGTGGAACAGACCTTCAGAGGTGGATCAAGAGGGCTGTGTGAAGAGTTGGGTGTTCTATGTGACGAGGTCGGGGAGACCAGAGAGTGCAGTTCTTGTAACTGCTGCTTGGGATGGAGTGTCCCCGGACAGGCACCGTCCTGCGCAGCACTGCACACCCGCCCGGGCTGCACACCCGCCTGGGCTGCACACCTGTGTGGGCTGCACACCCGCCCGGGCTGCACACCCGCCCGAGCTGCACACCCGCCCGGGCTGCACACCCGCCTGGGCTGCACACCCGCCTGGGCTGCACACCCGTGTGGGCTGCGCGCCTGCCCGGGCTGCACACCCGCCTGGGCTGCACACCTGCCCGGGCTGCACACCCGCCTGGGCTGCACACCTGTGTGGGCTGCACACCCGCCCGAGCTGCACACCCGCCTGGGCTGCACACCCGCCTGGGCTGCACATCCGCCCGAGCTGCACACCCGCCCGGGCTGCACACCCGCCTGGGCTGCACACCCGTGTGGGCTGCACACCCGCCTGAGCTGCACACCCGCCTGGGCTGCACACCCGCCTGGGCTGCACACCCGTGTGGGCTGCACACCTGCCCGGGCTGCACACCCGCCCGGGCTGCACACCCGCCTGGGCTGCACACCCGTGTGGGCTGCACACCCGCCTGAGCTGCACACCCGCCTGGGCTGCACACCCGCCCGAGCTGCACACCCGTGTGGGCTGCACACCTGCCCGGGCTGCACACCCGCCTGGGCTGCACACCCGTGTGGGCTGCACATCCGCCTGAGCTGCACACCCGCCTGGGCTGCACACCCGCCCGGGCTGCACACCTGCCTGAGCTGCACACCCGCCTGGGCTGCACACCCGTGTGGGCTGCACATCCGCCTGAGCTGCACACCCGCCTGAGCTGCACACCCGCCCGGGCTGCACACCTGCCCGGGCTGCACACCCGCCTGGGCTGCACACCCGTGTGGGCTGCACATCCGCCTGAGCTGCACACCCGCCTGGGCTGCACACCCGCCCGGGCTGCACACCCGCCCGAGCTGCACACCCGCCCGGGCTGCACACCTGCCTGGACTGCACACCTGCCCGAGCTGCACACCCGCCTGGGCTGCACACCTGTGTGGGCTGCACATCCGCCCGAGCTGCACACCCGCCTGGGCTGCACACCCGCCCGGGCTGCACACCTGCCTGAGCTGCACACCTGCCTGGGCTGCACACCCGCCTGAGCTGCACACCCGCCCGGGCTGCACACCCGCCTGAGCTGCACACCTGCCTGGGCTGCACACCCGCCTGAGCTGCACACCTGCCTGAGCTGCACACCCGCCTGGGCTGCACACCCGCCCGGGCTGCACACCTGCCTGAGCTGCACACCCGCCCGGGCTGCACACCTGCCTGAGCTGCACACCCACTCAGGCTGCACACCTGCCCGAGCTGCTGTTCTGAGCTGTTTGTATTAAGGAAGTGGTGTGTTTAAACCAAACCGGAGTGAAGACGAAATACCAAGTGCCGCTGTGACAGACGCTGTCGAGCGGGGATGTGCAGAGCGTCCTGGGCGGCAGCTCCTCCGCCGGCCGATGCTCCAGGCTTGGGGCACAACTGGAGCCATGGTCAAGCGCTGCTGCTTGGTGCCACGATGAGCTCAGGTATCGATGTGCCCCTTCGCGGTGCTCGTGCCGTCAGCACAGCCAGTGTGCGATGGATGTGCCCCTTCGCGGTGCCCATGCCATCAGAACAGCTGGCGCATGATGGATGTGTCCCTTCCCTGTGCCCGTGCCGTCAGCACAGCCAGCGCACGATGGATGTGCGAGCCCTGGGTCTTGCAGGGCTGGCTGGGGCAGCTGCCGGCTCCAGCCGGACTGCAGTCATGGCCATGACTCAGCCAGCGAGTGCGTTGGGGCCATGGGGACATGCAGGGTGATGGGCCACTTGGGTGGCTCAGCAGCATTAATGAGTGCAGGCAGATCACAGCCGTCTCCTGCAGGGGACACAGCTCTCTGCAGCTGGCTGTGACAGAAACCCATCACTAGAAGAACTGCAATAGATGCCTCCTGGAGAAGGGACTCGCTATGTTTCGTACGCTGAGTTGCTGCATGTGTGGGGCTCGATGCTGGAGTTGGAGCAGACGTCTCCTCGAGGAGCTGCCCTAACATGCACTTTCTTGCTTTTTCTAAAGGAAGGGCAACAGTGGCCACAATGAAATTCGTATCAATAGAGCTGTGCTAGGCATGCCAAGTTGGTCTTAACCACAAATTATCATTAATCCTCTCCCTTCCAAGATGGTATTTTCTCACTGACACGTTAGTTGTGTACTGTGACAGGTCCTTAGCATGGCCTCTGTTGGTGGCTCTCCAAATGCTTCGAGTGTTGGGCATGTAGGACAAGGGGAAAACAAAGCTTTGTTAGGGCAGGTCGTACAAGTCTAGGGTTTTTCCCAAGGGAAAGGTAGTAGGGATTTTATTGCAATGTTGAAAAGCCGATGTGGACAGATGCGACTATAGTCTGGCAAAACTTCCATCCAGCCAAGTTACTGACTTTAAACCTGGAGAGTGGTGCTGTGGTTGATGGAGAAATTAATGAGGTGTATGTGCACAGAGGTATTTGCTGTCAAGTAACAGTTGTTTGTACTTACTCTGACTTCTGACTGCCAGCCTGCAGACCCAACAGCTGATTCCAAAGCCAGGGAGGTTTGCGCAGCTCTGGTGCAGTGGCTGTTTTTAAAGGACTGGAGTGAGCTTTGCTCACCTTTGTGCCCCGAGTCACTTCACGATGAGCTGGTGTCCTGGGCACAGGTGTCTGTGCTGCAATAGCTCTTAGGGTTTCTTTGCAAGACGTTGGGCCGGGCGCTGACAAACAAGGTCTTTCGGTACAGAAATGAGATGGCTACCAGGGCAGGTCCCTCGGGAGCCGGTTGGTGATGAGCCCATCAGCGCACTGCAGCAAGTGCTGCCGGTGAGAAACGGAGCATTTGGCCGCAAGAGGCATTTGTTCCTCCTGGAGGTTTAACACTGTGAAACGTGAGCATCCCCTTCTTTCTCAGCTGAAAAACGATACCTGTATTTATTTGCTTTGGCGCGGAATGGAAGCTTTGGTGCCTGGGCGGCCGCGGCAGCGGTGCTGGGCCGCGTCGCTCTCAGCGCCATTGCCGGCAGCGCTGCTGCGAGAGGGGCGACGAGGTTCTTCGAAGCAGCACAGTGAGCGTTCTAGTCTGGGATCAGGAAAAGCTTCAACCTTAATTTGTGATCAGAGATTAAATAAAGCCCTCCATTCTTCATTGGAAATAATTAGATTTCTCTCTGTTCCCAAGTTTTATCGAATATGTAACTGAAAAACTCATTTTGTCTGCCTCTTCGACCGGCGTATAAAACATCACAGAATGCAACCATGGCCGTAATGTGAGTCCAAGTAGAAGACTTCACTCACACTGTATGTCAGCCATAGCAAGACTTACTTTCCACTTTTTATTCAGAAAAGACTCGTTAACTGTAGCTGTATAACAGGGTCCAGATCCTCATGTAGATCAGTGGAGTGCTGCAGAGCTGGAGTAAATGGCAGGTCCGGGTTTGGATCCATCCCAAAGGCAGGCAGAAGATGGGTCGTGGTGTCTCCTGGCATTTCTGCAGGTTGGTCTGATTTTTCATCATTCTTTAAATGATATTAAAGCCAGAAAACCCCAGCAGAGATGTGAACCTGTGATTAAAGCTCCACAAACACGTAGAGGCCGAACAGCCTTTCCGCAGGAAGCGTGGCGGCCCCAGGACGCGTGTCCTGTCCGTGCCAGCTCCCCGGGCTCCGCTCTGCTCGGCTCCAACACACGTGCGCAGGGCCATGGCCAAGGAGGAGCCAAGATTCCTTCAGTTTTGTTTCAGTATTCAGTAAAGACAGCCGATTTTGAGGTATCTGACTAAAATTGCTATCAAATGATGAATAGCTGGCATGCGAGAGGGGAGACAGTGGAGAACGAGGGCTAAGAAAACTAAAGAAAAATGCTCCTTTTTCTTTTCTGTTTCTTAGGTTTTTTGCTGTCACTTCTGTAGTTTTCCCTTGTTTATTTGGATTAACGTCTCTCATGAGGTAAAGAAGTCAACATGTTTTTGGAGCTGCAAGTCAAATAATCACCCATATCCAAAACTCAGTTATAGAAACACCTGCTTAATCTCTGGCGAGACGTTATTTTCTCCACATGACATTAAAAGGAATTGCTTAATACAAATCACCTACATGGCTTTAAATCACAGGATTCAGAGCATGCAGCTGACATTCTGCACTCCCCTCCCACAAATTCTTGCAGGAATTGGGAAACATTCGATGACAGACACAAAACAGGGCTTGGCTCCCTGCTCGCCGTGCCCGGTGCCGGTAAGGAGGGTTTCCTGACGTGGTGTCGGTGTGCTGGTCCTGTGCCTTTTGTGTCAACGGCGAGAGGGAAAGTGGTTCATTCTGGAAGAAGCCACGGGCCAGCCCGGGTTTGCGTGTTCTGAGCGCGGTCCCAGCTGACGCGAGGTGGGTTTGGTTTCCCTGTGCTGAGCTCCCGGGGGTCGGCAGGTTTGCCGGAGGTGGGAACACGAGCGCGCTGTTAGCGCACGGAGCTGAAGTTACTGCTGTACGGCACGCTGAGGCGCCATCTGCAACAGCAGGTTTGGTTTGGGGCCAGAAGAAGTTTCCGTCTCTAGCACAAACAACTGAGAAAGGGATTTTTAATGGAAGTGTTGACACGACCTAAAAACACCAACAGGCTTGCTATGAATTAAAGTTTTATCAGCTACTGTTACAACTTGGCTGTAGCAAACAGCAGTACTGAATTAAAGAGATTTTAATGATTTATGGTGGTCTGACAAGCCAGTCCTTCATCAATCTTGTGATAAAGCACACTTTTCAGCAGGGAGAAAGTAAAGTTGTGAGACTTCATAAAAAATATTTGAAGGGGTGAATTGTGGCGAGGTGTTTGGAATAGAAAATCAAATCAGCTCTTGAAGATGTGAAGGCAGATTGGTTGAGCTGTCGGTTTGCACTTAGAGCACGGCTCCGCAGAACCGCAGTCATTTTCCATTCACCGCAACGTTACACCTTTTAATTTGCTTTATCCAGGACAGACAGGTTCTGGTTTTGACCTTTGCATCTGAAGGGGAGACTATGTTATGAAAATACTTGTTATTCTTAGAGGTGTAGCTGTGAAGTGGTCCCGCCTGGCTGGAACCGTCAACCGCAGAGCAGCTGCCGCAGTGCCGCGTCCTGGTGCCGCTGCCGGCACAGCCCCCGGTGGCGCGGATGGGACTCCCGGGGGCTGCAGAGCGGCCGTGCACCGGGGCTGTGTCCTTGCAGCAGCAGTGGGTCCCTGTTCGTGCCACATGAGGCAGCGTGTGCCCAGGCAGCCAAGAGGCCACCAGCATGCTGGCTGGTACCAGTGCTGGTGTGGCCAGCAGACCCAGGGCAGTGACCGTCCCTGTGCTGGGACGTGGGGAGGACAAACTGCCAGTCCTGGGGCAGTTCTGGGCCCCTCAGGACAAGAGAGACCTTGAGGTGCTGGAGCGAGTGGAGAGAAGGGAACGGAGCTGGTGAGGGGCTGGAGCACAAGTGTGATGGAGCGGCTGAGGGACCTGGGGGGTTCAGCTGGAGAACAGGAGCTGAGGGGAGACCTTCTGATCTCTGAACTGCCTGAAAGGAGCTTGGAGCCAGGGGGGTCGGGCTCTGCTCCCCAGGAACAAGCGCCAGGAGCAGAGGAAACGGCCTCAAGTTGCGCCAGGGGAGGTTGAGGTTGGATCTGGGAACAATTTCTTCCCCAAAGGGCTGTGGGGCATTGGAACAGGCTGCCCAGGGCAGTGCTGGAGTCACCAGCCCTGGAGGGCTGGACAGACGGACATGAGGTTCTCAGGACATGGGGCAGTGCCCGGGTTGGGTCAGTGGTTGGACTTGATGATCTTAAAGGTCTTTTCTAAGCAAAACAATTCTGTGATTCTGTGTTCCCGGTCTGGAAGCGCTGCCATCTCACCTGGGCTGCTGCGGGAGCAGGCGGGAGCAGCGTCGTGAGCGTCACACCTGAAGTGTCCGCTGTTCTGAGGCCCAGCTGAGCACCCAGACGCAGGGCAGCCCCGTGGGGCAGGCCTGGCCCCGGCAGCGCCCGTGTGCCCACAGACCGGAGCCTCGGCCGAACGATGGAGATGTGCGAGCAGCCCCTGGCCATGGCCAGTGTGGATGTGTCACTGAGCCTGGTTCAGCGTGGCGTCACAGAGATTGCTGTGCAGACTGGTGCTGGGACCAGAGCTGCAGATGTCCCATTCTTTCAAATGGGTCTTTGTGTGCTGGAGATAATAGTTGGGAAAAACACTGCCAGAGACACTGCTGTCAAAACTGTTCCCAGAACAAAGTTCTGGTTAAATAGGCTGCATAATCAAGCAGTGAAGGTTTTTGATTGTCTCAAAGTATGTTTTTATTCAGGATCAGACAGTATTATAGTAAGGTGTCCCTGCTGAGCGTGGGGTGAGCGTCACGGGTACTCTGTGCGCAGCTCCAGCCCTGCTCCCAGGACCTGGCACCGGGGCTGCGGGGCTAGCGCAGCGTCAGAGGAGCTCTGCGGGGGACAGGTCTGACATCTCCCGTCTTCCCCGAGCCCCCTCTGCAGGGAGCAGCCCTGAGGGGGTGGTGAGGGGCTGCAGGGGACGGTGAGGGGCTGCAGGGTCCAGTGGTGCCCGCTGCCTTTGGCATTTCCAGCCTCTTGCACCCACGGAGCCACGCTCTGGGTCAGTAACTGCGGGGGGAGGGACCGGCATCCCGGAGCTGGTGGGTGCCTCTCGGGCCCTGTCCTTGCGGAGGAGCTGCTCCTGGGTGGGGTACCCGTGGGCTGCATCCCAGCCCTTGCCCTTACATCAGCTGATTTTACTCTCCCCTGTATCAGGTAATTTTCAGTTTACTTTTTGTTTGTGATTCATCCTGCTCGTGGCACACAGCTTTGTGCTGCCCGTGGCTGCACTTCCAGCAGTGCTTGAAAGCACATCTGTCTGTCTTTCTGTCCTGCCTCGTTTGCTCATGGCTGGGTGTTGGGAGAGGAGAACATCTGCAGAGCCAAGCTGTGTTGTTGGGTGCCCAGGACCCAGGTGCCAGGTCATTGCTTTTGTCAGAGTCAATGCAACTGATGCCTTTTAGAGAATGCTTTCAATTAGATAAATCCGATTTGACAAATTTGAGGTGATTTTTGGCGGAGGTAGTCAGCGTTTCTCACCTGGGGGGTCTGTGGCTCTGTGGGAGGTGCTGCCTTCCCTGGGCTGTCACAGCGTGCTGCCTGGGAACCAGCACAGTGGTTACAGGGATCAAAGGAGCGTCCCCAGGGGAAGGCAGGGGCTGGTTTTGGCACAGCCAAACCAGTCGCTGGTGGTCCTCAGGGGACTGTGGCCCTGGCCAGACAGGGAGGACTTGGGATGGGATCCCATGGCTTGTGACGAGCCCCTGTCCCCACGCTGACTGGCCTGTGCAAGGCAGAGCTTCATCAGCTGCTCACCATGGCTCATGTGCTTAGTGAATCCCGGTAGTTTAATTACATCCCTGCAGGTACACTGAGGAGGCAGCTTTAAACTTTGCTATCTTGGCTATGCCTAAAAAAAGAATGAATAGCTGGTTTTATCCTACTGTTTATGAGACTGTAGAGCAAGTTAATATTATCTTTTTAATTACAAGTGTTACACAGATGTTAATTAACAGGCAAAGATTGTATTTCAATTATCATCAGTACCATCATAATACAAAATGGATACGAAGATTGCTTTCAAATGACAGGGTAACTGATACCGTGTCCTGTGCAACTGTGACACCGTGGCAAGCGCCTTCGGTTTCCCTTCAGAACAGCACGATCCCTGTTTGTTCCTTCCCCGATGGCAGCTGAGGGTTGATTTTCATTTTTCCTGTATTATTGGCAATATTCTGTGTGCAGCTCTCGGTATTGAACCGCTCTCAGGCGGCGAGGCAGAGACTGTCTCCTTGCTCAATGAACTCATGTTTGCGAGAGACCAGTAATCCCAACCCTCTCGCTCTGTGCGGGGAGACCTGGCTGTCCCTGCTCCTGCAGCCTGGCTCCAAACCCTGCCCCGCACCTGCCCGGGTTTCCAGCCGCGCTGGGGTGACCGGGACGTACCGCAGACGGTCCCGGGAGCCCGGCGTTCGGGTGCTCTGGGCGGACGTGCGGTCAGCAGGGGCTTACGGGGCGCTCACAGAGTACCAGTTCTTGCTCTTTTTCCCCCGTTCCTGCTGTAACATTTAGTGATCTAAACCAAATTTGGTTCTCCAAACCAGCTCAAGCTGTTTGTCCATTGTGGTAAGTGCCTCCTTGCTGTTTCTGGTCCTTCAGAACAAAGAGCTTAGTTCTTCCTGCTCCAGAGGCTGCAAATCTCCCATTTCCTCACCGTCCATCCCGAGGCCGCTGTCACGCTGCCCCTGTACCTACTGATGTTTCTGGGTGCCACAGCAGTTCTATGTCTGGCTGAGCTGTGCAGCAGAAGCGCTGCTGGGACTGGGTTTTTGCCCAATTCTTCGCGTGTCTGCGCCTGGTTCGGGGCTGGGGCAGCGCCTGGTCCCAGGGCCCCCAGCGCGGGACGTGGCCCCTGTCGGAGTGACCGGGGTTTCCTTTGCTGGCTCAAAGCTTAGGGCCAGATTCCGCTCGTGATAATTCCTCATGACTTCATCAGGGCTGGCTTGTACTTGAGAGCTGGAAACGGCTCCTCCGGGTGATTAATGGCTGGAGAGCGCTGCGGGGATTAAATCAGCTCTGCCAGAGGGATCGATGCATCATCCCAGAGTCGCAGCCGCTTCCCAAATGACCACTTATGATACAACTGCAGTGCTTCATCCCTGGAGAGAGGGAAATACAGCGACTTTTTTAACCGTTTCAGTTAAACAAAACACTGGAGTTTTGTAGGTGTTCCACGGTGGGAGTCCAGACACAAACACCCAAGGGGAGTCAGCAGAAGTTGGAAGAGAAATCAATGTATGTGGGCAAGGTGCAACCACTCCAAAGAAGCATTTTTATAAGCTAGAGCAGCCTTCGGCTGTGCTGCACTATCGCGTAGCATTGAGGTGTTTGACGTTGGTGTGCAGTGCTTGCTGATGCTAAGCCTTGGCTCTACTCTAAAAACAAAATAAGCAAAATCCAGCTTTGTCCGCTGAACCTTCCTTTGGCTCTCAGCCAAAGTCAATAAATGTCTGTGTGTGTAAGGATTACGGGGCATTTGTCTCATCTTTCAAAGGCACAAGCCACTGAGACATTGCAGAATAAAACCTACTGCTCGCAGTTGGGCAGCGAAAGGAAGATCTTGGGCCCAGCCGTGGGTGTTTGCATCAGCTGCGACAGTCCCGCCCAGCGGACAGGACCGTGGGGACCTTTGTTAAAGATGACATCTGCATTTGCAGAAGGAAAATACAATCTTTGTGCAGCCAAGATGAAGAAAGCTCAGGCATTTATCAGCTCCGCAGATCCTGCCCAGAATGCAAACCACTCGCTTTTGTTTGAGCCCAGAGAAATTGTGCTGCCCCTTTATAATTAGTTTGAGATAAGTCAGGACATGCTATTAAATGATTAGATGACCTTTCATCTGAGTGGGGGTTTCAGTCCGCTGGATTCCTCCAGAATCAGCAGGAAAAAAGTTACTGGGTTTCTAAAGGAGAAAAGGCCTAAGAGAGAGCAAGTTGGACTGAAAATGTACAGAGCAGCACAAATGTGAGTGATTGGGGAAAGTATCCTAAATTAACAAGAACAAGAAAGAACTTCCAAAAATGACATAATGTCTGAGTGCCCAGGACATCAGAAAAGCCCCAAAGCCCAGCTGTTTCCATGCCAGCTCACACCACGCTTGGGTGGGAAACAGAAATGACTCTGGTAAGCAAGAGCCCAGTGAGTGATGCAGGGCAATATGAAGCCAAATAATTCCTGGCAGGTCAGGACTTTGTTTCTGCTTTTGGTGCTTAGTCCATGGTGTGCCGGAGAGCGCTTTGATGCTGCAGGATCGGGTTTATCCCGAGGCTTTATCCTGACGCCGGGTGTGTGTTGGTGCAAATGGTGTGCACGCTCCTGCCCAAAGAGCAAGCTTCACCCTGCAAACTGTGGGCACGGAGCGGGCGGGAGCACAAGATGAGCCAGTCAAGCGGGCGAGTCCCTCGCGTACGTTCTGCTTACTTAGTCTCAGTATTATTTTTTCTTTGTTTGTTTTGTTTTCTCCAATGGTGGTCTGATATCTGAAGTCCTTGCTGTTTCCCTGTGGCAGCTGGTGAGAACAGCCGCACCGCACCGACCCCAGGACGCGGTTCACAGCCGTGCCGGCTGCTCCCGCTCCAGGCCCCGCTCTTCCCTCCTTCTCAATCAAAGCTTGTCCCTTTGTCCCCCAGGCTAACTTCTTCATCACTTTGGGTGACAAAACAAACCGTGCACAAAGCAGGGATGTGGCTCTGAACTCTTCTGTTCGTGTGCTGCGTTTCTCAGTGACAGCTCTTACCTTAAAGAAAGGTGTTCGAAGCCAAGTGTCAGCTTTCCCCCCCCATTACGTTTTTAATATAACCGGGTTCAATGGTCCTCATTAGTCCCCACAAAATTAATGAGATGACAGCTGGGGCCGTTGAGTGAAGACCAAGATTGTCCCCAGTGCAGGTGAGAAGCTGCCGGCTCTGGTGACAATCGGGGGTTGTCATTGCCTGGGGCCCGGTGACGTGAGATGGCGCTGGGCGATGTTAAATGCACATCTCATGCACTGAATCGCAACCGCGGGCTCCAGAGCCTTTCTGCCTTCAGCGCAGTGAAAGCAAAGGCAGCTGTACACAAAGCACTTGGCAGCCGCTGAGCGTTCAGGGTATCTGGGACTCTATTAAATCTTTTATGTGCCATGTCTTGAGCAATATCCTACCAGCTGATGCCTGCCTTCTGCTTCACAAATCTGGCAGCATTGCATACCATTTTTCCTAATGGCTGTATTTAACCACTGAACGTTTCCTTTGTGTGGCGAGGGACCGCATTATGCGGAATGAGGACACCGTAGCTTCTTCTTTCTGCTTTCTTGCGTTGCTTCGCATTGTAGATGGGCTCAAAAATGGGTTGAGATTAATTTTAAAAACCACTTGGAGTTGTTACCAAGTCGATGTTTATTCCCTCCCCGGGAACAGATGCGCAGAGGAGGAGCACAAGAGGAACAGATCGGTGCTGGGGCAGCATGTCTGTGCGGGGGCTGCGTTCGGGGCGTTTCACGGGGGTCCTGCCCGCGGCACAGGGGCTGGGTGGCCGGGACTCCGCTCCTGGCGCTGCTCCGGTTGCGTTGGGTCCCACCAAGCGCCGTATTAACGTGGTCATCAATTACTGATGGCCGCAGTAACTCCAGTGGTACAGACACGTGCACGGAGCGGCCGCGGCGCTGTCCCCGCTGGCACGGGGACGTTCCCGTGGCCGCCCACGGGCCTGTTCTTTTCCAGAAAACCCAGAACAAACATTTCCAGAGCGCCCAAAACTGCCGTTGCTTTGTATGTAGGTGATGCTGTTCCATTTCGGGAAACTATTTATTATGATTACAGAGTACAAGAAGTTTTCGTCATTTTCTGATTTATTATACTAGGTTTCTATTTTCCCTGCAGAGAAACAAGAAGCAAATAACATAAATATAAAGCGTAATACCCGTTAAGATATTGCAAGTCACAACCTAAAAAAATAAAATAAAGTAGACATTAATGAGCTTCTAGCCATAATGTGAAATAAAGTGACATCAGGAAAGGATGTTGTTCAGTGCCTAGAAGGCTGTTATTCAACCATTTGTTTTTAGAGGAGTTAGATAGCAATGACCATGTTTTAAAGGGATATTCTTACATCTTTTCTGCTTGAAGAATTTATAAAATGTGAAGTTATCTTTGGCTGTTTTATGAAATGTGCAGCCAGTTTAGCCTGCTCGAGGCAGGGGCTGGATGCTGCTGGTGCTTTGCTTTGCACTAGGTTCATTATTGCCATTATTGCAGGAAGCTGAGGTTTCACCGTATGTTGTGTTGTGGACAGTCCCTGGCAGTCCTGACGAGCTTTGCACTGGAGGGGCCTGTTCCAGCGGGGGCAGGGCTGGGGCACCGCATGCCGTGCTCTGGGGACAGCGTGTGCCACGCCATGGGGACAGCGTGTGCTGCGCCCTGGGGACAGCGTGTGCCGCGCCCTGGGGACAGCGTGTGCCATGCCCTAGAGACACCGTGTGCCATGCCCTGGGGACACTGTGTGTTGTGCCCTGGGGACAGCGTGTGCCGTGCTCTGGGGACACCCTGTGCCGCACCCTGGGGACACTGGGTGTCGTGCCCTAGAGACACCTTGTGCCGTGCCCTGGGGACAGAGTGTGCTGTACCCTCGGGTCACCGTGTGCCGTGCCCTGGGGACACCGTGTGCCGTGCTCTGGGGACAGCGTGTGCCGTGCCCTGGGGACACTGTGTGCCATGCTCTGGGGACAGCGTGTGCCATGTCCTGGGGACAGCGTGTGCCAGGCCCTGGGGACAGCGGGGCTTCGGTGGCCCAGCTGTGTCACCGTGGCCATGGGCTGTGCCGGCCATGCCACAGCAATGCGCGACTTCCACCGGAGAGACCTGCTGGGGTCAGGCTGCCCGAGAAGGGAGCCCGTACCCTCAGGTCTGCGCCGAGCCTGGAGATATTGCAATGCAGAGTTCTCCGTTCTTACTGTAATTGTGACGATGACTGCAAAATTGTCCCCGTAATTTCACAGTGTGCTTCGCTAATTGGGGTGTTTTTATCAGGCTAACGATAACCACCTATTATTTTGTCACCTTCTTGCTGTAGCCGTCCTTGCTGATATGATATTGTGCACCATTAGCACTTGCAAATGGTTATTAATGGCAGCGATAGAGAAGCGCGGAAGAGTTCTGCGGCTCCCGTCTGTCTGCCGTGCTCTCTGCCCCCAGAGTCCCGTGTCCTCGCTGGAGATGTCACCTGCTCTCTAACCGGCCACCCGGCTCAGCCCCCCCATGCTGCTCCAGATACAGGCTGCATGACCAAAAAAGCCAAATTAGTTCTTTCTCAAAGAAAATACATCCAGCGCATTGTAATTCCGGGCACGTCTGGTAATTAAAAGAGGAGAGATGTAATTATACCGGATGTAGAAATGTCATTATTTCATTTTAAAATAGTTACCTTGATAACTAATTAGCTCTTTTAAAAATAGTGACCGTGGTAATTAAGGCATTGCTGGTGCCAGGAGGACGGGTGGCTCAGCACTCCTGGGACGGGGAGCCCGGGCTGGGTGTGTGGGGCACGGGGGCCGTGACACCCGAGCAGGAGGGTCTTGCAGGGACAGAGTCCCGCCGCACTGCTGGGGCACGGCGGTTGTTGTTGGTAACAAATGGACGTGCTAATGGCTTTCTGCTGAAACAAATGGGCTTGTTTTGACCTTTCAGAGCGCAGCTTTGTATGCAGCAGATGAAAACCAATCTGCCGGAGGTGGGGAGCCGCGCTGTGAGCAGAATGGAGCCGGGGCTGGGGGAGAAGTGCTCATACCTGTGCGTCCCAAGTCACAGCCCGGGGACCAGGAATATTCAATAGCAGGGCAGAAGTGCTGAGCGCTGCGGGGCTCAGCCTGGCAAAGCAGCAAGTGAGGATATGGAACATTGTACTAAATCTTTTTTCCTCCCCCTTCTGCGGTGCTTTAGGTGTGTATCGTACAGAAGAGAGACACTGAGAAGATGTACGCCATGAAGTACATGAACAAACAGCAGTGCATCGAAAGAGACGAGGTTCGCAATGTGTTCCGAGAGCTGGAAATCCTGCAGGAGATCGAGCACGTGTTCCTGGTGAACCTCTGGTGAGCGGCTCCTCTCCCTGCCCCCGGTGCTCACCCAGCCGCGGTGTCCCCGTCCTCGGGGTCACGGATGTCACAGTGCCGCAGTGACAGCCCGTGATGACGTGACATGTGTTCAGGAAACATGGCACAGGAGATACTGAACGTTATGGCATCAAACGTGTTAAAATGGCTTAGCTTCTCTTTTTCCATGGAAAGCCTTCA
The DNA here is from genome assembly GCF_036013475.1 of Columba livia. Taxonomy (NCBI): domain Eukaryota; kingdom Metazoa; phylum Chordata; class Aves; order Columbiformes; family Columbidae; genus Columba; species Columba livia. The sequence continues at coordinate 854,153 of NC_088607.1, forward strand.
TGTGTTTTCACAGCCTCCGTGCTGATGCCACTGTCACATCCCTCCTCAAGGGCCCCACTACCAATTCAGCCGTGCAATACGTTGGCAGCGTGGTGCGCTGGGGGGTGCAGTTTGGCTGGGGTGTCCGGTGCTCCCGGTGACCGCTGGGCAGGAGATGGTCCATCGCGTTGTGTGGAGATACTGGCAACCGTGACAGACCCTGGCAATCGGGTACTGCCTGGGGCCAATTCTTGTAGTAAATAACAGCTTGAAAAGTCAAAGAAACCAGCATTTTTAGAGAGGATGATGTATAACTTTTATTAATACAAAAGTTACACAGAATATAGTGTTTCGCACAGTATTTGGTCCCTCTAAAGGACTCGATCTCACAGAGATTGGCTAACGGTTTAAATACACAGAACTGCTGCCAGCCGTAGCCAGTGTGCTCAGTGGAGCATTACTAAGGTGGGTCCTAACTCCAGTGGGTTTAGGGCTGGTTTAAAGCTGTCCTGAGCTTGGCTGGTCTGCGCAGGCCCTGCAAAGCGGCTCCGCAGCCCAGCAGCGAGGAATTAATGCAGTTGTGAGGTGGCCAAGGAGATACAGCGCCCGTCAGGTTGTACTAGACGGGGCGTTTCCAAAGCATTACTAACTAAAGCTGTTGGTTACATTTCAGCCTGATTTGAGGGGATTTTTTAAAATGAGATCCCTCAACGTTACCCAGTAACAAGGACGGTTTTTGCCAGTGCACACACAATCGCGTTAGTATGGAGCGATGTGAAATGTAACTGATTTTACTGACCTGTGGCTGAAAAAACAGATGAGATTTCTTTGAACTATCAGTGCATGGCCTTTTGCTGGAGAGCGGCTGGGGGCAGCAAGTGCAACAGGTCCACTGGCCAAATCATATATATTCCCGTAGAGCTCAGATATATCGCTATCAAGTTTTGCATGACGAACAAATTCACAAGCTTTGGAAAATGGTGCGTTGCATCCTCAGATCGCTGGTTGGTTTGGGATGAGTGTTTCAGTCAGCCTTTTCCCTGCCGGCTCCTACTTTAGAATATGCCTGCGTTTAAGATGAGAGCAGGAGTGTGTGATTCATAAGGATTATACAATCCCACATACGCTTTCCTCAGGAATACTGTCACCAAATATAACAATTGAACGCTGTTGTGTGGTGTATCCTCGCTGCTGTCAGTCTGCTGCAGGATCCACTGCACATTTAGAGAGGCGTTTTACTCTACAGTAAATATCAATCTTTTTCTGCTTTTTACGGTTAAATTAGCACTTGTGTTTTCCAATCCTTTTTCAGGACAGGCAGAAATATTTTCAGTATAGGTTTATCAGATTGTTCACCACTGAAAATGCGAAGTGTCTCTGCAGCAGCTGGTTAGCGAAGCCCGGGCTCTGCCTGCAGCGCTGCAGTTAATGGGGATGCGCGCTTTCCAAGGGCAGCGTTGCTCAGGGCAGCCAGAGGTGAAAAACAGGACAGCGTCTTGAGCCGCGCTTGCTGCGTTAGAAAGGTGTGACGGGGAAGCCGGCACGTGCTGGCAGTGGGCAGGTTTGCAGCTGCGGTGGTGAGGAGAGGGACCCGGGCTGGGTCTGACTCGTGCACCCCCAGGTACTCCTTCCAGGACGAGGAGGACATGTTCATGGTGGTGGACCTGCTGCTGGGCGGCGACCTGCGCTACCACCTGCAGCAGAACGTCCAGTTCACGGAAGAAATGGTCAGACTCTACATCTGCGAGATGGCGCTGGCGCTCGACTACCTGCGGAGTCAGCACATCATCCACAGGTACCCGCGAGGGCGTTATCCACCACACCAGCAGCTTATCCGCAGGTACCCGGCAGGCTCTCGCTCACCGGCGGGAGCTGCCCGTGGGCGATGCTGGCTGTGCTGAATGCCACCAGTGCCCCCAGTCAGGGGACGGGCGGTGCTGGTCCTGGGCAGCCTGTGCCCCGGTCCTGCCCCGTCTCTCAGAGGAAGCCTGACTCTGCTGAGGGCTGACGGCTCCTCCCAGCCCGGGTTTCAAAGCCATCAAGGGCTACATGGAAACAGGCCCAGTATTGTGTTCCTAATTTTCCTTGGAAACGATGCCTGAACAAGTCCGATGCTCCCACTTTTTTCCCCGGTTGCCCAGGAAAAGCATATTTCTGGTGCATCATAGCGGGGCTTCTCTCATGTTAGTGTATTTTCCTTTTATTTGTTCCTAGTTTTTGACAGATAAAAAAGCTCCAGGTTTGTTGTTAAGGTGCGTCCTTCTGACTGAGGTTTCACCTTGCTGTAACCTTGCTTCTTTTTCCAGAGACGTCAAACCAGACAACATCCTCCTCGATGAGCAAGGTAGGTTGGACCGGGTGATCCTTGTGTCCCTTCCAGCCTCGTATTCTGCATTCTATGATCTATTGGGAATACTGTCTCAGTGGCCTACATAAGCAAATACCATAGGAGATCCTATAACCACCTCTTTTCCAGCAGATCTTATAAAATGAAGACATAATCTCTCAGGCTCCAAACCTTCTGAGTTTTATTGCAAAGCCTTGGAAAAACCAAAGCTTGCACTTGCATGGAAGTTCATTAGAAAACAGTGCAGGGTATAAAGCCCAAACACAAATGGGAAAGAGGAGATGTCAGGGAAGATTCCATAGGACAAGGTGGTCTGGGATGTACACACCACTTTCATAGCTGCCGTGTACATAGAGAGCACAGAGTGGCTCCCAGAAGGCCAGGTGGGTGGGTTTTCTGTATGGCTGGCTTGAAAATAATGACATTTTCTGGATTTTAACTTTTGGTCCTGATGACAGAGAAAGTAGAAACAGGTGTTCCAGCGCTTTCTGAAGTGTCTGAATCATTTCTTCGTACAGGCGCAGGGTTTGGGAAGCATTGTCAGGATTTGGTTCAGCTGACGTGTCCGGGTTGGCTGTTCTGTGCAGAGCGGCAGCGCTGGTTCAGCTCTGGGGCTCTGGGTCGCTGTGGGTCAATGGCTCTCATCGGTTCCAGGGCTCTGATCAATGCGGCCAGGACAGTACTGTAGTGTAGTGTTGTCTCTGCTGGCTGGAGCAATCTGACCAAGTGCTGGAGCTGCTGTGGGTTACTGCCTTGCTCCAGGTGTGATTTCAAATCAAGACCAGCGCTGGCCACCATTTAATCCAGGGCCAGCCTGAGATCCTGGGAAAGCCTCAGGGCTTATGGAACAAATGTATTAGGTTGTTATTATATTCTGACTGTGCATGGCCGCTGTTCTGCACTGTGATTAATTCCTTCTTAAAATGCGTCTTTGTTTAAGGTCATGCACATTTAACAGATTTTAATATTGCAACAATAATTCGGGATGGTGAAAGAGCAACTGCATTAGCTGGAACAAAGCCATACATGGGTAAGAAATAACAGCTCTTCCTTACATCTGTATTTTACACTTCAAGAGCGCTCACCGCATGTTGCCTGACAGTCCCTGTCTGTGACAAAGCCCCTGAATTAATTTATCACGTTAATGCATGCGCCTAGTCATTCGGTGGAACCTGACGGCTGGAGAAGTGAAACTCTGGAGCGAATGAGTCGCTGTCAGCGCATTGTCCCTGCTCAGGGCTGGGACGTGGTGGTCCCGATGGGGCTGGGACGTGGTGGTCCTGGTGGGGCTGGGACGTGGTGGTCCCAATGCGGCTGGGACGTGGTGGTCCCAATGGGGCTGGGACGTGGTGGTCCTGATGGGGCTGGGACGTGGTGGCCCTGGTGGGGCTGGGACGTGGTGGTCCTGATGGGGCTGGGACATGGTGGTCCTGGTGGGGCTGGGACATGGTGGTCCCAATGCGGCTGGGACGTGGTGGTCCCAATGGGGCTGGGACGTGGTGGTCCTGATGGGGCTGGGACGTGGTGGCCCTGGTGGGGCTGGGACGTGGTGATCCCAACGGGGCTGGGACATGGTGGTCCTGGTGGGGCTGGGACATGGTGGTCCCAATGCGGCTGGGACGTGGTGGTCCCGATGGGGCTGGGGCGTGATGGTCCTGATGGGGCTGGGATGTGGTGGTCCCAATGCGGCTGGGACGTGGTGGTCCCCGCAACGCTGGGTTTCTGCTGTCCCTTGTGTGCTGGGCTCTGGGGGCTCTCCTGGCATGTGCCTGGTAACACAGCGAGGGCAGGGATGCTGCTGTCACTGCTGTCACTGCTGCTCACCCTGCTTGCAAAGCCTCCCCTCAGGCACTAGTGCATAAAAATCACCACAAGGTTTACATACTGACTGACGTGAAACACTGAACTAGAAACAAACGGAAGTCAGCGAATAACCTCTTGCGTTTTGTCCTCTCTGTTCAGCCCCGGAGATTTTCCATTCGTTCCTGAGCGGCGGGACGGGCTACTCCTTCGAGGTGGACTGGTGGTCGCTGGGAATCATGGCTTACGAGCTGCTGCGGGGCTGGGTACGGCCTCGGGACGCGCTCTCGGGCTCACTGCACAGAGGACAGGGAGCTTTTCCTCACCTTGCTGCTTTTTTCCCCCAGAGACCGTACGACATCCACTCCAACAACCCCGTGGAGTCCTTAGTTCAGCTCTTCAGCACTGTGAGCGTTCAGTACTCATCGGCATGGTCAAAAGAAATGGTTGCTCTGTTGAGAAAGGTCAGTGGTCCTTACATTGTACGTTAGCTGCAGTGTGTGTGGGACAAGCTGCAAAACTGTCAGCACATTAATTAATAATGTAAAATTTAAATAGGACTAATTTTTATGGCTTTGATTAATCTTGTTTTGTTTGTTTATTATCCCTGTAATAAGACGCATTACGTTTGACAGCAAGGGAAGGAAAAAAGCTGGTTTTGGTGTGACACTCCAGTTCCCACCTGGGCCAGCTGTCCTTGTGCCGCCACACAATGAACTCGTTGGTTTGGCGTGCAGGCTGCGTTTTGGCTGCTGCTTGCTTGAGAACTTAGAAAAGTAGCTGATGAGCGTGCTATAAAAAAGATATACACAGTTCTGACAGCAAATAAGTGGCTCTGATGTCAGTTAATGTTGGGTGGACGTTTCCATAATGAGGGTTTGTTTTAAGGAGAAGCAGGCTGTGCGCTGGGACTGAGCACATTCAGCGGGCTGGCATTGCCATCTGCTGGGCTGCCGCTGCCGGGCCGGGAGACCTGCGGGGATTCACCATCTCCCAGGAGAATGAATGCCAGCAGCCACCTCGGCCTGGGGGGCCTGTGTCCCCCCAAAGCGCTGCGGTTCTGTGCTGGGGACACCCCCGCCCTGCACCTGCTGGGGCAGCCCAGGCCATCGCTGCAGCCTTACCTGGGGACTGGGAATTCCCCCCTTTTTGCTTTAAAGATGAAGATAATTTTATGCCGTGAAAAAGCAGCAGAGAAGCTCCCCAGGCAGCAGTTGCTGATCAAGGCTGTCTGTACCACGCACCCTTCACGACGTCCCCTCGCTTGGGCACCTGGCTGTGAGCACAGTGACCATTACCTGCTCTTGCAGAGCTGCCTTTGGCATTGGAAAAACACTCATGCTGACTTTATTTTCTGCAAAAAGGTTGTAACCACCTACAAGCGTGCCTAGAATTAAAGGAAACAGCCCTAGATGGGCATTTTGTAGAGGTCCTACCGCAGACATCCGTCAGCTGGGAGAGTGTTTGTGGATGCCCAAAACCGAGCTGGGGCGGCTGGAGGTCAGGACTCAAATTGGAGGTGCTCTGGAAAACGGGCAGAACTGGTGCAGAGGTGGGAGGCAGCTCGTGGAGGGGGCGAGGGTGAGCATCACACCGCGGCGATGGTGGCACCAGAGCGTCCCGTGTGTGGGAGAGGAGGGACACCGCGGGGGCTGAGGATGCGCTGCAAAGGTGGCAGCAGCTCAGCTTCGGTGGGGATTTGCACAGCGGGAGACCAGGCACAGGACTTTCTGGGAGCCCTACCCAGATCCTCTATTAGCTATACCGCCCCGTTAGACGTATCTCCTCGTTAGACATGCCTCAGGCACCCTCCAGCAGTCCTGGAAGCTGTAACTCAGGTCAGCTGAGCACAGTGCATGGGGCTGAATTCTTTGAAAAACCATCTCTGTCCTCAGACTGCTGTCCCAGCAGATCAAGCGATCATCTGCAATATTTTTCTCAGTGCTGAGTAACCTGTGTGTGCGATAAATGGAGTAGTATCAGTATCCCCTGGTGTCACAGAAGTGGTAGTGAAAACAGGACATGTGCAGATAGAAACCGAAACGAGCCTGTGGGGGAACCACAGGAGAGCAAGGTCTGTCCCTGCGGGTGAGGAGGGTGCGGGGTGGCAGTGCCAGGGGCTGCCGTGAAGGGTCCTGCATCGCAGATGGGTACGGGAGGAGCAAACCTGCGCCAGTCAGGAGCTCACGGTACAGGATTTTTGGCAATCTGCTTTTACAACCTCCAGAACGTTTTCCTAATATTTCTTTTTCGAGTAAGTGACCCATTTCCCATGACAGAGAGGCTGCTGCACAGCTGCACCACCGGAGTCCTGCACGGTGATGCCGCTGGGCTCCTTTTCTCTCTCTGATGGGAATGCTCTTCCCTCGCAGCTGCTGACGGTGAACCCCGAGCATCGCTTCTCCTGCCTGGCCGACGTCCAGGCCTCCGCGTACCTGTCCGGCGTGGTCTGGAGCGATGTCTGTGAGAAGCGCGTGGAGCCGGGCTTCGTCCCCAACGTGAGTAGGAGCGAGCTGCGTCAGCCCCAGTGGGTCGGTGCTTGTCGGAGGAACCGCTGCGTCCAGCAGAGGCTTTCTGACGGGGAGCCGGTGTCGGTGTGTGCTGTGTGTGCTGTGTGTGCTGCGGAGGGTCCGTGCGGCGCCTCACGCGCGGTGCGTGTCTGTGTCCCGCAGAAGGGCCGCCTGCACTGCGACCCCACCTTCGAGCTGGAGGAGATGATCCTGGAGTCCAGGCCCCTGCACAAGAAGAAGAAGAGGCTGGCGAAGAGCAAGTCGAGGGATAACAGCAAAGACAGCTCACAGTCTGTAAGTGCTTTCTGCGGTAACGGCCAGCTGGGAGAAGAGGCTGTCCTGAAGGGGTTTGCGAGGCTGTTTGCAGGCAGGGTGCTGTGCCAGGCAGAGCAAATGTGGCTCACCCACTGTCCCTGTGTCCCCTGCGTGTCACCCACCATCCCTGCGTCCCCTGTGTGGTGCCTCAGAACTGTGCAAACCCCAGGAAGAGGAACAAACGTTGCTCCCCCAGTGAGAGCAGGACCATGGCCTGAGAGCAGCAGGGGACACCGGCGGGGTTTTACCTGTCCCATTGTCCCACGCCCTGTCTGAGAGCACCGAGGGACACCAGCAGGGTTTTACCTGTCCTGTTGTCTGCGCCAATTAAACTGCAATGCATCCCTGCCCTCTTCAGCGGGAGTTAATGCTGCGATCAATGACACTTACTGTAAAAGAACAAATCGGGAAGTGAGGGAGGAACAAAAACCAGAGTAAGCAAATTTCCAGGTACCTCTCTAAGGGCGGTGCCTGCGCGACCCAGCGCGGGGCTTCAGCACCGGGCAGGGGTCTGTCCCTTGCCATGGCCGGGCTGTGCAGGTGGGTGACACGAGGGCAGGCGAGGTGGCCTGGGCTGGAGACCAGTGTCCCTGCGTGAGGACTCGGGCAGGCTTTGTGCTGGTCTGTCCCCAGGCTGGCTTTGCTTCCTGCAGGCAGATCGCCCTCCCAAAAGCACAATGCACAGGTGAATGTGTTGCGTTTGTCTGGGGAACGGTGTGCTGTCTGTGTTTGATGGAAAACGGCTCCTCACGGGTGAAACAACCCTCTGGTGGGAGCCGTGAGGGCAGAGGGCTGTGCTGTCCCCACCAGCTGTTTCGGCTGAGGTTTTGGGGGTGCCCACAGGTTTTGCTCTGTGCACACAGCTGGCAGCAGTGCCATGGATTTGGGACTGCTTGTGCATGGATTGTTTCTCTTCAACAGGAAAATGACTATCTCCAAGAATGCCTTGAAGCTATCCAGCAAGACTTTGTCATCTTTAACAGAGAGAAGTGAGTGTGCAGAATATATTTTTTTAAAGAAAAAGTCCTCATTTTCCTGCCTTCCCTTGGGATCGGAGCTGCAGTGCCTGGCAGCTGGGAGTACCTGCCACTGGCTGAGCCCCGGGTGACGCGTCAGCGGGGAGCTCGGGTGCTGCCTCTGTATGGAGAGCAGTTCTGACCAAAATGGGAGACAAGATCAAGGATTATTAAATAAAATATGCTGCAGAGACACTTCTGGGACTTAACATATGTATGTGATACTGCTTTAGTTCCCCCGTGGCATCTTCTCACCCATCCTGCTTTCAGAGGGTGATGTTTTGGAAAGTGAAGGCGAGGAACGTGCTAAAATCTCTGCAGGGCACGGGTGGGCAGTGGAAGCGCTGGAGCTGGAGCAGCTGCTTTCCTGGGGGACGCTGGTTCCTCAGGGAAGCAGGAGCTGCCGCGGGGCTGAGCAGGGACCCCGCTGCGCCCGCCGTGGCCCCAGCTGGTGGGCAGCTGAGGCTGGAGCCTTGCAGGTCATTGCGGAGTATTTTGGAGCATCTCAGTGTGTTTTGCTGATATGTTGGCCCCTGTCGGGACCTTTTCTGTGCTCCGTGTGTGCTCATTCCCCACGGGTGTGCTGTAGGCCCCTCTCAGGAGCGGCGCATGGGCAACCCGGGGCGCGCTGACTGCTGCAGACCATGCTCACCCGCTCCTTCTGCGGGCGTTTGACCTGGGGATGCCCGTGTAACGCCCATTGCTCTGCTCCGCACAGGCTAAAGAAGAGCCAAGAGCCGACGAGTGAGTCCGTGTCCCTCCCCGAGACCACCGACGAAGCCGAGACGGAGGCCGAGTCCGAGACCTCCAACCTGAACATGTGCAGCTCGGTCTGCTCCTCGGGCAGCAGCTAGGCTGCAGTGCGGCCAGGGCCGCCGGCCCGCGCCACGGCCGCGCCGAGCACCGCGGGCTGTGCCCCGGCCACCGGGAGCACCCGCAGCCGGCCTTGCGAAGCTGTAGCAGAAGAGAGAGAGTTCTTACAGAACTGCGCTCCCAGATTGAACGCATCGCTGGTTCAGCACATGGGCTGCCTGGCGTGGGTAAAGATACTTGCTATGCAACTTGTCGGAGGAGGTAGATCAACTTCTTTACTTGTTCTTTCTTAGCATCAGGTTGCTGATCTGCACATGTTTTTAATGCAGTAAGGTGACAAGAAAAGAAGTTACATCCTTGAGCACAACAAGGAAGACAGGGAGCAGGTGTGGCGAGGGAGGAGGGCTGAGCAGGTGGTTTGAATTTTACTTGGGTGTTCTCTGTTTGTGAAGGCTGCTGTAGGGACAGGCAATCCTCGTGTAAGTCGGAGCAGCCCTGGGGCCTCTCGGGGCTGTGGCGGGTGGCACAGGCTCCTGGGAGCCCCGAGCTGTTGGGTCCTGCAGCATAAGGACATCCCAGGTACGTCCTTGTCCTCTCCTCACCTCTCAGAGTTTCTTGCCTGACTTGGGGCAAATAAGTGGTTTTTGTGCACTCCATGAATTCTCCTGGGGCTGGATAATGATCAAACATGTAACTGAGATGCGGAATGTATTTAAAATATTTTCTTTCTTCATACAGCTGCTGTGAGTGGCGAGGAGCTGTGGGACAACCGGAGGGTTCGGTTGTTTGCCCAGGTTTGGAGGACACAGCTTGTCACAGGTCCAGTTTTTACTGGAGGCCAAGTGGGTGGCCTTGCAATGCTGCTTGCTTATGAAAGAGGGGCGTATCTTATTTCACCCTTCGATTTACTTTATTTTTTAGTGTAAAGTACTGTATATAATTTACCAATACCTGTTTTAACTTAAGACGGGAGGTCTCCTTAACTTGCTCCAGCTGTGGCTGTTGCCTCTTGTTTCAGAAGCCTTCACTATATTAGTTGCTTAATGTGCTGTGGAGTGGCTTTTGGTTCCTGTTGCTAGAAACGAGCCTGGCGTTCTGCTGCGCCCAGCGGCTGCTGTGGCACGCAGGGCTCTCGTTAGGGCTGCGTTCGGTTCAAACCGGCAACATCCGTTTGCTGCCGGACACGAGGAGGCTGCAGGGTTTGCATCCTTACTGCGTATTCGTCATGCAAAAATGGATAGATGTTTTTAAGAGGTGCAGACTCTTTCAGGACAAATTTTGTTGCGTTTTTCGTTTCCGCGAATAAAATAGAGAGGTGTAACTGATCCTAAACAACTTTATATGAAAAATGATGCAAAGCATTTATTTTCCACAGTTTTATGTGGAAATCAGCACGTGGCTAAAATTGCGCAGAACCAAAATTTCGTAGATGTCTTTGAGAGGAGCGTTGAGGTGTGCGGGCACAGCTGGCGCGGGCACAGCTGGCGCGGGCAGCCCGGCCCTTGTCCCTCTGCCACCCTCATGTCCCCGGTGCCAGCCCGTGCAGCCCCCAATGTAGTACTAACACTTCAATCTCAAGTCACAAAGCCACATCGAGAGCGGCTCTGAGTTGCCTCTGCTCGCCTGCTGCTGCGCCTGCCAGGGCCCGGCTGGGGGCAGGAGGTGCAGAATGAGCGTCAAAACCACCTGTTCATTCAGGATTTATAGATTACAGATGATTACTCCACTGGTACCGATAGGGATTTTTCAGTAAACTCCATTGCACTATTTATCATCTTTCTGTAAATAATGACTAAAGTTTGGACTGTCAGAATAACAAGGAGTGTAACTTATTTTTTTGACCAAACCATCCTGTCTGTGAGAGATGCAAACAGATCCTATTCAACCAAAAGGTCTCGGGCCAGAAGACATGTTGGTCGTTTGGTAGGACAGGTCTCATCAGACGTTTTCATCACTTTCTTGAGGTTGAGGCCGGTGTGTGTAGGGAGGAGCTGGCTCCTGAAGTGGGTGTTTATCACCCAGACACTCTCCTCGTTGGTCACTCATGTTCCCTTTTCAGCACTGCTCTTCCTGGGTAAATCGTGCAAAACATGCTCGGCAGCACGTGGCAGGCAGCGGGAAGGCTGCAGAGGGGACGGCGGTGGTTGCTCCTGCCCAGGTGAACCGAGCGCGCGCAGGTTCTGGCTGCCAGGGAAGCACCACGGGAGCCCAGGGGCGCGTCTGCATGGGGAAGCTGCTCATCCAGAGACCCCGCGGGACACAGACCTCCAGGATCACTGTGCTGAGCAGCAGAGACGTTGTGAACACACTGCCGCTGAGGTACTCGTTATCTATCTTAATTAATGCATGGGCGTAACTTCCCCAGGTCCCACTAAGTTACTGGCGCCTGTTTGTGCCTGGTCTGCGGAGATGAAATTACAAGAAAAGACAGAAAAACAGTAAGAAACAGATATGCGTTTGCTTTGTTGTCACACTCCCCATGACGGGTTTCAATGCGCCGGGTCCTGCCGTGCCGCTGCCATCCAGACCCCTCTTGTGCGTGTCCCCATCCCCGTGTCCCCATCCCCACTGGCCCCACGGCTGTCCCAGGGCCAGCCCGTGCCAAGCTCGGCCCATGGCGCCGCTCCTGCGGGCAACAGGAGCCTCCGTGCCCCTGGCCGCCCCCTTGGTGACGTGCTGTCCCGTTGCTGCTGCGAACCGTCCCCGGCGTCGTCTCTCGTGTGTGACGGAGCCTGGTGCAGCTCCCGGTGTGAGCAAAGCTCACCGTGAAGTCCTGAAACACTCCTGGTACCAACCCCCCCGTGCAGAGCTTAAAGGAGGCGGTAGCAGCTCTGGTTTACATCTCCACTACAACCACAATACAATAATTTTCTGTAGATAAATATTTAAATACACGTATTTTTTGTATGACAGATTTATACAGGGTGTGCCATTATTTGCTGTGAAAAGCCTACATTGCCTATAAATTGTTCTCCTTAAATTCCTTGCCATAAGATTGTTTTCTTACCTCTGTCGTATTATGAAGTTTTGCAAAGTTGCATATTTTTAAGTGTTTCCATTGAATTCCACAGACTTCACTGGGAATTTTGGCTAGAGAACAAATGTCAGATCAGGTCCTGATGTTTCTTCTGTTGCCAGTTTTTTATTACTCTATGCCTTGCCAAAAAGAGAATACGAGTAATAATAAAACAATAGCAAAAAGGCCAATAATAGGAACTTGCCATTGGACAGCACTGGAAACCCGATGCCTTGGTAGGGTATTTTTTGGAAATATTTCAGTGGAAATATATATAAATATATCTTTGTATTTTATGTTAATACATTCCTGTAATTTTATTGCATGAAAATTTTACCATGTCACAAAATATTTAAGTTATGACACGTTTGTGTGTTTGCAGCTACTGCGAGAAGCCATTGCGTATGTGGAGTAATAAATGTGTATTTTTAACACTGTCAGGTGTTTGTTGTCATTTCTGGGTTATTGCTCTGTAGGTAAAACCAGCGAATCTCGCAGTAAGTGGACGTTACAATTGCATTTCTTGTTTACGCGTGGCAGACCGGAGCTGTTTGGTGGCCTTGTTGGTGCAGCAGCCGGGACGTGGTGACCCAGGACTTCACCGCTACGTGGCAATTGGGTCAGTACGCCAGGTATTTTATCGATTTGCTGCTAACGGCGCGTGCGGTGCCGGGCGAAGCCAGACGGCAGCTGGTGGGTGCGTGAGAGCGGGAGCCGCAAAACCACCGCAGCGCCCAAAGCTGCAGCCCCAGAGCCGCCGGGAGGGACAAGAGCTGCAGGAACGCGGCCGCCAAATTGCAAACCGGGCATTAAAAGCGCAACAGCTGATTCCAGACGTTCGATAGAGTCCCGCTTTCCCCAGTCAGTTAGAAGGTGGTTGCAATTCCCTGGGGAGAGCTGATCTTCACAGTCTTGGTGAGGATGAGGAGGGCACGTCCCAGCGCCCGGTGCCTGCCATTGAGCACCCACAATTATGGCCCCTCCTGTGTTTTAGCATTTCACTGCACAACCCTGCGTTTTGTATCTTTAACTCGATAAAAATGGCCCTGGGGAACTTTCAGAAGTCTCTGGTTTTTCTCTTTCATCCCTCATCAGTACGGGGAATTATTTATTACAGCTCTTGGTGCAATGTGCAGCTTTATCTCAGGGCAGAAAGCATCTACAAAGGCTCTTCCTCACTCCAGGAGTGGTAACGGAGCGGGACGAATCTCCGCAGAGCCCTTCCCGGGTGGGCAGCCCCGTCCCCGCTCCCCCCGCGTGTGCCCGACCCCGAGCCCGCGGCAAGGCTGGCCCAGGGACCTGGGGCACACAGCCCGTTTGTGCCCCGGGCGCTTTCGTTTCCCTCTGTCTTTCCCATACCCTATGTAGGTTCTGCTGCCTTCATTTAAAACTAATGAATATGCATTGATTTTCTTTCTAAGTAGTTTTGGTAGATTTGCAGGAATAACTAGTAAACCAACGAACAAAATTAATTTTTAAAATTAAATAAAAATTATAAGAACAGATTAATTCCCATATATGATTGATGTAGAAATTACTACAGGTTATTGCATTAAGCATGACCCGCTTCTAGTGTTTTGTGAGTTTCAACAAACTTTATTCGAAGCAAGGAAGAGAAAAAGAATGGCGAGCCATCCTGCTAGAGGTACATGCATAGCTTTGTGGCATTGAGGTTCACCTTTACTGTACATACCTTTAAATAGCATAAACGGGCTATAATAACCTTTATAAAAGAGTTTGTCATATGCAACTGGCCTTCAAATGAGCCTTGGTATTGGTTATAAGACTAACACTCGGTTCCTGAAAAACTGTATAAATAATCTTTAAAAAAACAAGCCCAACAGAAAGACTGCAGCCCGCTGGGGTGGCTGCCAGGGGCCGGGTCCCTGCGGGGACAGAGGGACGCGCTGCGGGGACAGAGGGACGCGCTGCTGTCCGGCACGGCCACGTGTGCCCCCGGGCACAGGGACACGGCCCGGCATGGCGGGAGCCTGCTCGGGATGCTGCAAACAGACGAGATGCAGTCACCCTAATAAAACCAGAGTCGGAAACGTTCAGCGGTTAAAAATCCTTCGACTAGAAAGGGCATCACTGCTACTGAAAGGAGTGGATTCCAGCCGAAACGCACCTTGGTTGTGGTGCCAGCCCTGAGCGGGGTGCCCACATGCACAGGGTAAGGGCTTCCCAGGAGCTACGGGGGAACACAGATGGGGACACGGGGACGGGAGCACTACCTCTCGGGGTTACTCTAGTGTCTACCTACAAGAAGAAGGGGCTGGGGCAGCCAACAGCCGCTGGGTTTCACCCTGAGCTGGAGGGTGACCCTGTCCCCTTCCCGGCCGGACCAGTGCCCGCGGGGTGACGGGCGCAGAGGTGTGCGGTCGTGGGGCCGTCAGGACAGCGAGGTGATGTTGGAGCGCCCGCCCGGGGGGGCCATGATCTTCTGAGCCGTGCGCCTGGCGATGTGGTCGTCGGCCTGCGAGCCTGCAGAGACACGGGCGTTGGGGGCACCGTGGGGCCCCCGCGCTTCGCACACACAGCTTTTAGAGCCTGCCCGTTCTGGGAAAAACTAGTGTTTTCCATAGGTACTGTTCTGGACGCTACGTTATCACAGCACCGTTCAAAGTGGCTGTGCCTGAGTATCTTTCTTCTCTATTGCGCCTTTCTGAAAAGCATTGTAAGCGGCTTTCCTGTAATCACACAGTTTCTATATAATAAAATGTGGGACCTTGTAAATTTGTTCAAACCCTCAGCCTCCCCCTCCTCCACACTCAGAGCCACCTTGCAGCCCCCGCCAGGCCCTGTGATACACGTCCATCAATGCATGTACACGTTTCTGGAGCCCACGGAGAGATTTCTGTGCTGCATTTCGTCCCTGGGCTGCTGCAACAGTGAGTATTGCTGTTTACCGAGCAAACCCTGAGTTTCTGTTCCTCAGCTTCACCCCAGTGCTCGCACAACCCCGGGACTTTGTGACAGCCATGCAAACCGGGCACCCGCCACCCACAGCCCCCCTTAACTTTCGGAGAGCCCCCGGACCTACCGGACAAGCTGAAGCCCGACTGATGGAGGTTGCGCACGGGAGCGGCGGGGGCTTTGCTGGCGCAGGGCGCGATGCGGGAGGCCGGCGCGGCCACGGCTTTGGCGCTGGCCAGGACCTCGTGCACCGGCCCGTCGTACAGCCCGCGGGGGACGCCGTGCACCTCGGCCAGCTGCGGAACGCACGGCTGTCAGCGCGGCGGGACCGGGACGGAGCCCACGCGGGGACGGCCCGTCCGTGTCCCCCCCCTGTGGGCGCCCAGCAGCTCTGCCCGCCCCGCACACTGCGCGTGGGACACGGGGACGGCAGAGCTGGGCAGAAGCTTTTGATGTGCTTGAGTGTCTTCACCTCCCCCAAACCAGCTGGGCCAGCGCACTGAAGGATCTCTCTTACTGCATTTCCAGTAACTACTGAGCGCGACATCCAGCACCCTCTGACAGATGCAAAGCAGGCACTGGTAATACCATAGCATAAACCTTCCCAATTCAGGCGGGACAGGAATTCCTCCCTTCTACCTCAATGCAAATCAAACAAAACCAGGTTTCCCAGAAGTCACATTTTTGCTTTGTAACTTTATAATAGGCAAACAGTACTAATAATGCTGGCATTACTAGCTGTAATTCTAAAATACTCATTACTGATTGATGTGCCGAGCCACACACCAAAGCAGTTACATGACAACATTACAAATCTCCAAGGCCTAAGAAGAAATAAGATTATTAATATTATTGGTCCTGTTGCCTATTCCATCAGGAAGCTTACTATACCTGATCACAATGCAGTAATGCAGAGAGATTGCAAGAGAAATACAGGATTATTGCACGTGAAAATCTCCTTACCCTGTTTCTTGCCTTTATCCTTTTATAAACAAAATCGGGGAACGTCTTTCTGGGAACGAAGCGACCCGAGCCCTGGGTGACACACAGCTTTCCATCTTCAAGAACAACTTTCCCCTGACTTATGACCACGGTAGGACCCCCGTGACACTCTGTGCCTTCAAATATGTTGTATTCCACGTTCTGGAAAAAAACAAAACCAAAACCAAAGCAGATATTCAATACAGTTAGGATTTAGGAGCAGGTGACAGCCCAGCCAACTACACACAAACCCCACTTCTGTACATCTCTCCTCGTGCACAATCAGTTGTACTCAACTAACCCTTCATATTTCAGATAATAAGGTTGTTCTGACCGGCGAGCTAAAGCGAACAGGCATGGAGAAAGCGGATCCTGAGGCGCTGGACCTGGCCCAGCAGCGCCGCAGCAGTCCCGGGCAAACCCGCCTGCTCCCGCGCACCCGGGTTAGGGTTTAGGGTTAGGGTTAGGGTTGGGCTTTAGGGTTAGGGGACACGCGTTCTCCTCCTGGCTCCCAGGGCACACAAGGCTTCCACCAAAACGGGTACGGGACGCAGGGCTGGCATGTGGGAGATGCAGAATCCCGCCACTGTCTCCAAATGCTCCCATTGCTATCACTAACAAATCTTCTAAACAACAAAGTTCACACCGAAAAAATGCAGCATTATAAAAATTCAAAAGATAATTTTCTGTACCAAAAGAAAACCTGTTGCTATTTTTTTTTAAAGAAAATACTTGAATACTTCAATCACAGTGGGAATTTTCTCCAATAAAAAACATTTTGGTGAAAAAAAAAACACCTGGGTCAAAATGTTTCCCCATGAACTCCAATCAGCGCTACCAGCAGCGTCCCTCACAACACCCCCGCACCAGCGGCAGCTGCTGCCCCGGGCTGAGCGTGGAGGGGAGTCTGGGGGCGCCCGAGGCCTGGGAAGCCACAGCTGGAATGTCACTAAGGTGCCCCCAGGCTCTCCCGAGCGCCCCTGGTGGACAGGCAGGAACGGCTCTGGCTCTT
Source organism: Columba livia (assembly GCF_036013475.1). Lineage (NCBI taxonomy): Eukaryota > Metazoa > Chordata > Aves > Columbiformes > Columbidae > Columba > Columba livia. Next base: position 870,858 of record NC_088607.1, read on the forward strand.
CTGGAAGGATTCTGATACTTAATATTAGTAGCTTAATACTTAGAGCAAGTTCAGCACTCACACTGTTCTAGCCCCCAAAATTTCTGTACAGAGTGTCTCAGAGCAGTCACCTCTACTCAATTACAGTTCTACCTTTTACAGTAACAAAAAGATATTTTTGTTGTATTTTTAAAAGCAAACGCCAGGCCCTTCATCCCTTTATCCACACCAACAGCCCTCCCTTGCTGAACGATCTGAATACACGGCTTTACTACTCTCTTCCGACTCAAGAGCCAGCTCAGGAAAACGGTGTTTGAAACACTTCACCGAATGGTGGGTTTTTGCCGAGATGATTTTGGTAGCCTTGGGGTTCCACACGACCAGGTCGGCGTCGGCGCCCACGGCCACGCGTCCCTTCCTGGGGTAGCAGTTGAAGATCTTGGCAGCGTTGGTGCTGGTCACCGCTACAAAATCGTTCTCGTCCATCTTCCCAGGGACCTGTGGGCAGACGGACAGAGGGACGGTCACCAGTTCGCGTCCCAGTCCCAGCAGCAGCCCTGTCCCGCTCCCCACAGCGGGAACAAGGCACCGGGACAAGAAATCACAGGACCGCGCGGGGTGAGGATCCTCGCTGCGGCAGGTCTGGGGACACGGGACGGCTGGGCCCTGTCTCTGTGGGCTAAATAATACAGCTGAGGTTTTTAGTTTCCCTGGACCCTGTGAAATTTAAGATCTCTGGAAAACAAGCCCTTCATTGGTAAGTTCCAACTCCCTGTACAGGCATCTCATGTTCACTAAAGATGGTTAAGGACATTTCAGAGAAGAAGGACAACAAATGAACCTAAATAGTGCTATTGATATTTATCATCTTAAGACAAATTCAATTTATCTTTGAACAAAGCCTAGCTAGGACAGAGACTCCAAGGTGGCTTGGTTGCCAAGCTCCTGGCAGCCCACCCAGCAACATCTGCTCCGCGGATGCAGGCGGGAGCCCCGGGGATGCCCTGGGACAGGGATGCGGGCGGGAGCCCCGGGGATGCCCCGGGACGGGGATGCGGGCGGGAGCCCCGGGGATGCCCCCGGGACGGGGATGCGGGCGGGAGCCCCGGGGATGCCCCCGGGCAGGCAGGGCACAGCCTGGGCAGGGACACGGGACTTGCCCCAGACGCTCGTGTTCTGAAGCTCTGCCTGGCAGACACGGGGGTCCCACAGGAACCTGTCCCCAGCATGTCCCCACCAGGGGAACCCGTCCCCACCGGTGGGGCCTGGGGCCACTGTGCAGCTGGCAAGCATGGCCATAGCCACCAAGGGAGAGACGCCCTGTCCCCACCCACCAGCCCTGGCCTCCTGTGAGCACTAGGGAAGAGGAATATCGCATCTCACCCTTCAGGAAATTTGTCAGAGTCTGTGACTGCAAGCAGAAGTGGGGCGGATGATCGCTGCAGAAGCCTTTGAAGACACTCCAAAGGCATTTGGGTGTCACGCTGTCTCTCATTATCAAGCTCCTCCGAAGCAGCAGTCTAGACAGCGTCACACCTCCGGGCTCGTTTGACTTAACGAGGACGCTGACATCACCCGGCACAAGCACCGCGCACGCGTCCCTGCGCCCACCCCAGCTCTGCGAGGCCCCGGCGGCGTTCGGCACCTACCACGCACTGCTCCCAGACGACGGCCATGCGCTCCTCGATGCCGTTGGTCCCCTCGGGGATGAGGGTGAAGTTGTCCTTCCCCACGGCCTTCTGCGCCGTGCTGAAGGTGCAGTGCGCACTGCCCGCGACCTGCAGGTCCCCGCTGGGCACAGCACAGCAGGGTCAGAGGAGGGACCATGGGGACACCAGCACCCCCAGCACCCACCCCGGCAGCCGCGTCCGGCACTGATGGGTCATGTCCTGCCTGCTCCGTCCACTCGGCACAGACGGTTCCACCAGCAAAGGCATGCGGCTCACATCCCTGCATCCCCAGGGAAGGTAAGAGACAACTTTTACAGGTGCTTGGAGGCAATTCTATTGACTTATACAGGAATTAAGCGCTGGAATCATCTAAGAGATGTAAACAGCAGCCTCATGAGCACTCTTCTCTCTGAAGCTGGCCGTTACTTTTACTATTTAACCCAACATTTCAATCCTAGAATCACAGAATACCAGGCTGGAATGGACCACAAGGAATCTTTGTTACCTTCCTTTTCAATCTCAGATTATTTTAGGAAATGGTTCTCCAGCCAAGGTTCTTTGAAAGCAAGGATGTGGTTAAATCAAACAAGACCCTGGATAAACCCAAGCGTTATACACTATCATATGTTACAGTTCAAGAACGGGACGCACACGGGCAGGCAGGTGTGGGCTCACTGAGCCGGGGAGCACACGCCCCATCGATGGCAAAGCTGTGCCAGACTGACCTATGTTGGTATTGTATTGCTTCTTTTAAGAAAATATTAAATGTCTTGAGGTATCTTTATACACTATCCAAGATATACTAACATGAAACACTTCTCTTGTTAACAACTGTCTATCCTTCTAAGAAGATAAAAGCCACATTTCAGGGAACTCTAAGAATTGTTTATTTCCTCTTTAGAATATATGTCACTGTTGGTTTTTTTTTTGGCAGTTATCTGGATCTATAGACGCCTCTCATCCCATTCAGAAAGTTCTTCCTACGTGAACTCTGGCCCTGACTTTTCTAAGCCCACCCCGCGCCTGCCCAGCGACGCTGTGGCCGCAGGCGGCATCGGAAGGGACACGGGGTCCCACCGCCGGACTCACCAGGACAGGAGGGAGGCGAGGTGCTCGGGCGTGCTGGGGTCCGGGCTGAGCGGGGGGGACGTGATGAAGGCGGCGGCTTTGGCCCAGTTCTTGCTCCAGTAGTGTGAGCCGTCGGCGCCCAGGCTGGCGGTGATGGGCTCCCCGTACACAACCGTGCCTGCGGAGCAACCGGTTAATGAGTGCCAACGAGCCTCTTTCACACACCGCAGACAAACACAGCGAGGGTTTCACTGCTCTGCAGCCATCTTGGTATTTCAGCTTCTAAAAGTCACGTTAATCCCTCATACATCTCATACAGCAGGGAAACGCTCTCAAAACAAGTCCTGAATCTGTCTGTTTTCTCCTTAGACCAAACATAGGTTTGTACATGCAAACCAGAGGCCTGCCCCGAACCCCACAGCGTGTCCTGGCCGGGCAGGGGCTGTGTGTCCCTGTCCTGTCCTGTCCTGCCCTGCTGCACATGGAGCTCCCAGCTCTTCCCGCTCACCCCCGCCTCCATTTGGAGCTTGCTCCAGATCCATTTCTTATTTAGTTCATGACAAGTGATTGCAGCTGAATTATTTCCTTTTTTCAGCTGCATCTACTGAGATTCAGGTGTCAAAGTTTCAAGCACATCTCCTCAAATCTTCCCAGCTCAGAGCAATTAGCTCTGGCACACTTGAGGAAAAGCCAACACCAAGTTTTAGCACCCTTAAAATGTGAGAGAACCTGGGTGATAACAAGTTCTTAAACCTCGCAGCTAGAACAATATTCTTGGGCATATTTAAACAGGCTCACTTAGTGTGCAAATATGAAACGCTTTACCTTTTCTCTTTGCTTGAGCTATGACATCCGCCGCGCCTTTGCTCATGACTTTGGTGATGTACAGGGGGCAGTTGGCTTGTTTGGCAATGGTGATGGCCCGGTACACGGCCTCCGCCTCCACCTGCGACACAGCAACCGCGGCACAAACGGCTCAGGGCTCCTGTGCCGCAGCCGAGCCCGGACGCTGCCCAGGGACGGGGCCGTTACCTCCTCGGGGCGGCTGAGGACGTGTCCCTCCGGCCCGCTAATCCCCAGCTCCAGCAGCCTCTTCTGCTCCTGGGTGGATGGAGATGAACAAAAGAGCAGTCAGTGGCACCGACAGCCTGTCTGCAGCACTGCAGGGGACAAAACAGCTTTTCAGAGGCACCTGAAGGACGATGGAAACGCATGACACCTGTGACACTCCACAAGCCACTGCAGCAGACCCGCCCCGGGCTGGGCACTGCTGTGTCCCAGTGGCACCTCTGGACCCTCCCCACTCTGCACCTCCATCACTGCACTCCTGTCGCCGCATCCTCCGAGTTTACCCCCAGGGCTCGAGTGTCAACACACTGGCAGCTTAAAGACAGACTTCTGAGGATGCTGAGCTCCCTGGAATCACGTTCATTTTCACAGCCAGCTGAAGACAAGGTTTCTCAGGCAAAACCCCGGGCAGGTGGGAATTAGCCTCTGTCCTGTTTGTCCCAATAAGCCCATTTGCAGGATTGGGATTTTGTTTTCATCTTAAACTCTCCTCCCACACCACTTAACACTGTGTGACCATAAGCTAAAAGGAACTGCAAGTTTAGTTCTACCTTGTGTCACCTGTCCGCACTATGTACCAAAGATTTTAATTTCTAAAGGTAAAAAAAAGAAAAATGATGCACATGAGCATAATTAGATATAAGGAAGAAATTCTTCCCCCTGAGGGTGGTGAGAGCCTGGGCAGGTACCCAGAGAGTGGTGGATGAACCATCCCTGGAGACATCCCAGGCCAGGCTGGACGGGGCTCTGAGCAACCTGAGCTGCTGAAGATGTCCCTGCTCATGGCAGGGGGGAACTGAGGAGCTGGGGAGGTCCCTCCAACCAAACCATCCCATGATTCTGTGATCTGTTAAAGTCAGCACTTGGCCTTAAATCAAAACACTCCACTCGACCTTTAACTTCAATGAAAATACATCCTGTACCTCATCGATGATGTCTCCGTTTTCAGCATGCACTTGGGCAATGGCCCCCAGGTCTCGAATAATGCAGAATATTTCATACATCTGCCAAGAGACAGCGGGGTGCCCAACGTCAGGGAGTCAGAGCCGGGCTCAGCGCGCGGGCGCGAGGGTCGCCGGACGCCGGCTGCGTTACCTGCGCATCGCTGCACTGAAGTCTGTCCTTGTAGGCCATGAAAACCAGGAACGAGTTCACACCTTGAGGAAAGAAAATCAAATGTGCATTTATTGTCCCAACTGAATGCTCAGAGACTCGGCACAGCCTGAGCAGGGGTGTTCAGAGCAGGGGGTTGTGCAGGCAGGGGTGAGATGGAAAGCAAAGCAAGGGGCTGGAATGGGACCTGTCCCCACCAGAGCTGAACCCCAAAGCTCGGGAGCCATGACAGACAGTACACCCCTGGCTTTGGATGCACCTGAACCAAAGAACCCCAACCCGCTGCCCATCTCTGCTTTGAGGTCCTCTCTGTAACTTGGTCCCAATGCAGAATCAGATACACTGCTCCCAGTCTGAGTGTTCCCTCCAGTGGTGGGTACGATCCATGGTGTATCCTCAGTTTCTTTCTGGTAACAATACTTGCATTAGTGCTAAGACTACATTACAGCAAAAGATGAGACTAATATTAGAGCACTGTTATTTAGTGCAGTGCTATTTAGCTGGAGAAAGAGATGGGCGGTACTGTGCACAGAGCACTGCACGCAATCCCCATTTCCATCATTTCTGTCTAACACAGAGGATGATTCATGAAGCGCTGAGTCAAAGCCAGAGAATTGCTACTGTATTTTATATGGATAGAGGCAACAACGAATCCCAAACTACAATCAAATTACAAATAAACTGTATTTTATGGGAATGTACATATGAAAACTACCTGCTATAAGCTCGGAACGGCGGCATCACTTGAGCCACTCTGCATTTTAATAGGAAATTCACTGCAAATTTCTATGTTAATTGACCAATTAAGCCCTTGCTTGCAAGGCTGCAAATTACACTGAAGTCGTTTAGCTCTGCATTAGCATATCTGAAAGCAAAATGTAGTTCCAAACATGGAAATAAGTATTAATGAAGTGCAAGAACTCCTGGCACCTCGGCTGCTTTCCCGTAAGCCGCGTCCAGCGGATTCCTCAGCATGTGCAGGAATTACAGGCACAAACGAAGGCTCTGTGGAAATCCTAAAGCTCAGATCTACTCTACAAGCCTCATCTTAAACATCTTTAGTTAAACACTTTTCTGCAGAGCAGGCAGCCTGAATCAGGGTGCTGATACCATTCCTTCAGCTTCCAAAAGGGATTTCCATGTACATTGTGCAAAGGTGAATGCACATGAACAGGACATACACATAAAGCAATTTAACTCACAGATGCTTATAAAACATAAGGTGGGAGCAGGTGGAAAAGCTACCTTCTTCCCCAAGAAGAGCAAACACACAGGAGGAGGCAGGTGAACGAGGTCTGCCAGCACTTTGTGTTTTCTGCCTTTAAAAACCAAGTTGCTTTCCTTTTTTTTTTTTTGCAAATCCTTCTAGTTTTTGTGATAAGGGCTTATGTGAAATCAGAGGCAAAGGATGGGAGTTCTCACCTCGATAGCAATGAGCACAGTCGCCCATGCACCCTGTTTACATGGGGCAGGAGGAACACGGCAGCGACAACCGCCATGGCTCCCCCCGCACGACCTGCTCGTGGGCATCTGCCCAAATAACCGTGGAGCTGCTTAAACACCTGGAGGGGTTCAACAGATGTACAGGTGAGGTTCTTAGGGACATGGGCTAGCGCCAGAGCTGGGTTATGGCTGATGGTCTTGAGGGTCTCCTCCAACCAAAACGATTCAATGAGTCAATGGTGGGGGTGTCAGCAACCCCCCATCCTGGGCTTACCCTTGTCCTTGACCAGGGCCTCCATCTCCTCGCGCAGGCCGTCGTGCCAGCGCGGCACGTCGAGGTGCAGCGCGTAGTCACAGCAGGCCTGCCCGTCGGCGCGGCCGCGCCACTGCTCGTAGGCGCCCAGCAGACTGGAACCGGCGTCCGCGCACACGTGCTCAACTGGGGACAGACAGACCGGCGCGCGTCAGGCGGGGACAGGAGCACCCGCGGAGCTGCTGCCAGCGCCCCGCTGCCGGCTTTACCACTGGGAACGGAGGCAGCTTAGTGCTAACGCATTTTTATAGCCTTGGTTAAAGATGAAGGGTAATAAATTTCCCAGGCAAACTGAAACAAATGATCTCCAAGCTGCAGCTACTATTATCCCTTTGTTTCACCCAGCGCAGCCTGCGAGAGGCCGGTGCCCAAAGCACGTCCTCGCGCACTTCTGCATTCTCCAGGGGCAGCCCCCCCGCCACGGGCTCCTGCACCTCCTGTTCCAGAGCAGCAGCACCTGCTGGCACTGATCCTTCAGCCACGTACCACAGGGGGCCTTGGGACCGCAACAAAACCAGAAATCAGAATTACTTTACACTAACGCAAAAACAGAACCTGTGCTCACAGACAGGAAAAAACCCTAACAAAAACACACTTGCCAAGCTATTAAAAATATATTAAAAGGTGTTTCAACTTTTCCTCTATTTTATTCTCTTAAAAGGTGAAGCAGGAGCAACTATATATTTTTAATATATGTGTGTAGCAATGGAAGGAGGTTCTGAAAGGCACATAATGCATTCTAGTTAGCAGCACTTTGATTTCTATGGCAAAAAACTAACATTTCTCTGCTATGAGGGTGAATAATCTCTGCAAGGATAAATGGCCCCGTGTATTTTGCTAAACAAGGTTCTACTCAGAAGTCCATTGGAATGCTGCTCCATCTTACTGATCATGGTGGTGCCTCCCGCCAGGGCGGCTCTGGTGCCGTGGTAGAAGTCATCGGCCGGGGTCATCCCCAGCACGGGCATCTGCAGCCTGGTGTGCACGTCTATGCCCCCTGGCATCACCAGCTGCCCGCAGGCATTGATCGTCTTCACGCCATCGGGAACAATCAGGTTTTCTCCAATTTGTCTGAAAACGATATTAAGATCTCCTGCTAATTGGCAGCAACTTTTAAGCAAAGATGCAAAAACAACTCCTAAGAACCACTCATGGGCACCCAGCACCCCCAGCACTGCCCTGGCTGCTCCGGTACCGGGGTCAGGGTCCCACCCCGCGGGTCCCACCATCCCGCCCTCCTGGGTCCCACACTTGCAGTGGATGGGGACACCCCAGCCACCGTTGCAGGGACCCCGCTCAGGACGGAGCAGCTGTGCTGTCAGCCCTTTGCACGCCTTTCCAGCCACAAGAGCACACCAATGGAGTTCCATCTTGACATCACTCTAAAGAGCTGCCCTTGTTTTTCAGAAAGAGAACATATTTCCGAGAGAAAAATGACAGAAAGGAACCTTGTTCACATTCCATAGCACTGTATCATGCTTGAAAATTACATTGTAAAGTATAAAATTTTAACCTACTTTATCAAACCGTCTTCCACATAGATGTCTGCATAAAATGACTGGTCATCGTTGACAATTTTTCCTCCTTTGATTAGAAGCTGGTCACTCTAAGGGAAAAAAACCCATACTTTTAAAAAATATTACTTTATTTAGATGTTACTTTACTCATTCTGAGCTTTCATTAATTCCAGGACTTAATATTTGCCCTTCAATCATACAAGTTTAGTTGAATACCCAAACTACTCTACACCAAAGCCCACCTGCATTTTGCAATGGAAATGACACGAACCCATCACAGGAGAGGAGCACAGATGTGCTCTGAGGTGCGAGCTGCGCATCCCCGAGCGGGGCGGGCAGAGGGGCACGTGCTCCAGCCCCCGCTGCTCCGCACCTGCACCCCGAGGCCACCACCAGCTCCCTCGGAGCAGGTTCGGGGACTGACCCAAGCTCTCAGCAGGTTTGCAAGCTCAGCACCCTGCAGCTCAGCCACGTTCCTGCCTCCTCCATCAGCGCCGGTTACTGAGACTTCTAAGTGCATCTTATTAACCTGGTAATTTATCGACAATCGTTAGTTTTCACAGCCTTGTGAGGCAGATAAAGCCTCAAGGTCTTTCCTCGCTTCAAAGCAAGACAGTGGCACAGTTGTCAGATTTGCAGAATCTCTAACCAGAAAAATTAGAGAGCAGTGGCATTTATGTAAATGTGGAACCTAATTTAGAGGATGCCTTTCCTGCTCTCCGGTTAGTGCTAGAATAAACATCACCAAGGCCAAAATGGACAACACAAAGAGCACAGCCTCAGCACAACAACAAGCGAGGGACGCAGCAGCACGTGGAGATGACTTGCAACACGGCGATGTGTGCTGATGCAAAACAGCCTGGAAAACATTTCAGGGCCTTGTTTTAAAGAGCATCACCAGCACATTAAAAAAAAAAAAAAAAAGAAAGAATTGAATTGTGTTTTTTAAACTATCCAGGATTTTATTGAGCCTTAATTGTTTTCCCTTATCCCATAAAATCAATCAAAAGAAGCCTCAGTGTTGGCTGCCCCACGGGAGAGCCCTACGGCCCCTCCCCTTGCGGGACCCATGCTCATCTCATCCTCACCCCAACCCAGCTGTGCCGCCCAGCCCCGCACCCGCTCCCGCACGGTAGCGCAGCTCGGCCCCGGCAGCACCGGGATGTTTTCAAGGGAACTCAGCCGTGAGCCAGCAAATCCAGGGAAAACAAGCATCGCCGTCTAGAGGTTTTTCCCGACTGCTGCTGAGAAGCCCTGGCACCGGGAGCGGGGAATCCCCTCCCACGCTCGCTGCTCCCGACCGGCAGCGCCGGGGCCGGCAGAGCCGCTCCGCCCGCCCCGCCCCGCGTCCCCGGGCGCTGCCATCGGTACCGACCGCGCTCCGCGGCGGCCAGATGCCGGGCAGGGAACAAGGCAGGCAGATGCTTCCCAGCTCCTCCAAGCCCATTCCGCGAAAAAAGCGGTTCCGAAACACGTTTTCCGCCCCAGCGCCCAAAGGAAAGTTGGGGAGGCGGCGGGGCAGCCCCGCAGCCGCGGTGAGGGTCCCGCCGGCCTTTGTCCCCGCAGCCGGGCGGGCTTTGTCGGCGGGACCCCGGCTGCGCCCCGGCCAGCGCAGACAAAGCGCCGGGGCCGCCGAGCTCGGGCCGCGGCCAACAAAGGAAGCGGCGGAGCCCGCAGGGGGGCTGCCCCGCCGCACCCCCTGCCCGGGAGGGCCGGCTGCTCCGGCCGCGCTGACCAACGGCACCGCCGTGCTCCCGAACCCCATCAGCGGACACAAGCAAAGCGGCTCTCCCCAAGCGCCCCGCTCCATCACCCCCGGCTGGGACGGACCCGCAAAACCCCGGCCCCACCGGACCGGCCCCAGGTCAGGTCGGGCCTGGGTTGCAACACCCACGGTCCCGCCCGCGCCGCGCAGGGAGCCCCTCACCGTGCTGCGGGGGACGCTCTTCTTGCCCTGGTGCGACATGTTCCCGCCGCGCTCCACCCGTGTCTGCGGTGTGTTTGTGTCTGCACGTCCCTGCGTGCGTGCGCGCCCCCCACCCGCTCCCCCCGCCGGCCCGGGGCCGCGCTCCCGGCGCTGAGACAAAGCCGGCCCGGGGGAAAAGGAGCGGAGCGGAGCCCCCGGGGTCGGTCCCGCAGCCCTAACGGCCTCGCGGGTCCAGTGGCGGGACGGGCTGAGCAGTCCCTGTCCGGTTCCGCCGCCGCCCGGAGCAGCTCTGCAGCCGCGGGCAGGGGCCGGGGCCGGTAAAAGTTGTGACTTCGGAATGAGACGTGGCCGCTCACCGACCCTTCGGATCGTCCCTGCAAGCAGCCGCTCCACCGGACTGTTGCCAGCTCCCTTCCCGGTGCGGGGCTCTGTCCGGCGGGGCTGCGACAGGTCGGAGCCGGGAGGGGTGTCGGCCAGGACAGCTCCGCTCTCCCCCCGGGGCTCCGCAACCCATGGGCGGAGAAGGGGCGAGGGCTCAAGCTCGGGGAGCTCAGGGCATCGGGCTGGGACTGCCGGCTGGCTCCTGCCTACCCCGGCCTGGCCCGGCAGGCGGGCGGGGGGGGAAGGGACGCGGCTCCGCCGCTCCTTACCTGCGGACAGCCGGCCGGCAGCTCCCCTGGGACCGGCGCGGCGGGGACGGGGTTGGGGGCGCGGCTGGGCCCGCCGGAGAAGGTCCCGGGGCTGGGGGCCCCGAGCGAGGCGAAGTTCAGCGTCTTGTTGTCGAAGGCGTCCTCCACGCTGCAGAACATCCCGCCGCGCTTCTGCCGCGGTCGCGGGCTGCCCGCGCCCAGACCTGCGAAGCAGGCGGGCAGGGGCTGCTCCCGCTGCCCCGACATGGGGGTGCCCCTGCCGGCGGCCGCCCCGCCGCTGCCCCGGTGCCGGCACCGCTGCGCTCCCGCAGCCGCCTCGCCCTGGGGAAAAAAGCAAAGCGCGTTAAGAGCCGCGCAGGGACCGGCCGCCGCCCCCCGCCCCGCCCGGCCGCCCCTGCCCATCCACCCGTGTGCGGCCGCCGGCGGTTTGCACGGCGGGTTGCACAGCGGTTCGCACAGCGGTTCGCACAGCGGGTTGCAGAGAGGCTTGCACGGCTGGTTGCACGGCGGGTTTCACCGCGGCCCCGCCAGGACGGGTCCCAGCGCCCAGCACCGGCCCCGCCAGCCGCTCCCCGCGCTCGGCAGCCCGGCCCGGGCTGCGGGGTCACCCCCGTGTCCGCGGGAGGGTCCCGTCCCGGGGGTGGCCCGGGCGGAGTGATGAACGTCTCACCCTGTCACATCTCGCCTGGCACGCGCTTCAGACATCGCCTTCCCACTCATCTCGGTAGGTGCGAGATGGGCTTGTTCCCACCGGCAATTAAGTGATGAGAAAATAAGAAAGTTAGTATTCAGCTCAGTAGGAGGCAAGCTGTTACATTACCGTGGATTTGCAAGAATATTGTTTTTGTTCACGATTTAACCGATTTTTTTCAGGTAGAATTCAAAAAGTGGTAAAAAAAATATTGCTTTATAATAAAAAAATCAATGAAGTTACAGTAACTAATCAAAGGCTTCCTTTGTGCAACCTGGGACAAGAACCAAACCAATTTATCTAATTTGAAGGTTTAAAACAGATCTTTTTATTAAAAGTTTACAATAATTTATGTATTTTACAAATGAATAGAAAGTCTCTTGATATATATCATATGAATCACAATACAAAAATATGTGTAAAATTCTGTAATTGAGCAATCAAGCCCTGTTTTAGGCCTGTCAATTACTGTTTCAGCACTGACCAAACGTTACGTATTTAGGATATGGTTGTCAGGATTATATTAGAGAGCACAAGTCACGGCACGCTGGCCCTTGGGGAAAAAACCAAACATTTTCTCTGGTTTACATTTTGCATAAGTTTACAATAGTTCCTTTTTATAAAATGTACAATACATAAGTACAGGGTTTAATACACATATTCACAATACGATTTCCTGAGTCTAAACTAAATCCATGTAGGTGCCAGCGCACGCTGCCCATCACGAGGTGGTGGCGTTGGGGACACGCGGGGACGTGCCGCGGGGACACGCAGAGGGACTCCCGGGCGCGTGTCTCTTGGCGTCAGGAGTTTGTTCACAAGCTGTGTAAGGCACTCGCGGATACTCTGAAGGCTACAGATAGTACTAGAGCAGAACACTGTCCGGAACAGCCACAGTCCTCCGACAGAGTACAGGCCTGAGTCCCCCAGTGTGGCAGAGCCAGCTGCAGTTCCCATGGATTTCAGTTTAGACGTGTAGCGCTGCGGCAGCTGGACCATGGCACAAGAGCCCACGGGACCGGGTAGGAACCGCCCCGGTGCTGCCCGGACCCCGTCCCGCAGTCGCACGCCGCTCCGGGGCTCGCGGGTGAAACGCAGCCGTCGCGACAGATGGGTAACGCAGCCAGGGATACGCTTGGTTTGTCTGCCCCCGTCCTGTTGTTGTTTGAAGGAAATCTGGGGAATTTCTGAGATGCTCACAGGTGAGAAGCCAGAGCGGTTTCAGTCCCTGGCTCACGCTGGTCACCTGAGGAGCAGGACAGGTGGGGGTCCCTCCCCAGGCTGTGACCCCCCAGGCTGTGCTGCCTCACACTGCACCCCAGGATGGGGCTGCAGGAAAAGCTTCATCACAGAGACACCATGAGGGCAATGACCCCTCTGCAATCCTGTGGCTTTGAGAATATGGTTTTAAAAGCTGCGCAAGAGCCAGCGGTAAGAAGAGAGCGAACGAGGCGTGACACACTCGTCCCGCGGGTGACGGGCGGCACCAGCTCCAGGACGGCTCCGGCCACGGCCAAGGACCCATCGCACCGAACCCCAGAGGGATCAAACACAAAGTGACTGGAAATTGAGCGAAAGCCCTAATGTTGGAATTAAGGAGCACGTTTATGTAAATATGCTGTCTCTGCATTTATAAGAACCAGTTTTGAAAACATTCTTTGAGCCATTTTTTTCTTTCTTTCCTATGTACATATCTTTTTACATATAAATATTAACATATACATAAGCATAATCCCTTATTTACACATGTCCCTGTCCTGTACAGTTAGTTTTTTAAAGAAGAAAACCAAACCAAACCCATAACTAAGTCTAATTAATGGGACAATGGAACTGAAATTGCAGACACATACACACAGCGTGCAAAAGCGCGGCCGAGCAAACAGCGATGGAATGGATCCAGGCCCCTTCCAAACACCCTCCCGGTCACTTGGCATTTAACAACCTTTTAAGCATGAAATACAGAAGTAAAAATGTAGCTCATCAATGTTTTCCCAACATTAGTATCTGGTAGAATGCCAATATGTTCAATTACTTTTATAATATAATCATTTGCTGATATCAGAATCCATAACCTTTGACTTAGAATGTCACATTACATCAGTACAAACAGAACACTTCTCTGAACAGTTAATTTTCTCATGTTTTTGTAGTTCAGCTCCCTTTGCTGTTTACACTGTCCAGTTCAAACAGACGATTGATGTACAAGTGGCTGGAGAGTTTTCACAATTACAGTGTGAGGGGATTTTCTTCGTAGCTTTACAAACTCAACACGAGCTTTGGAAGCGGTGCAGGTACCTACGGAATAAAATAAACATGAGGGTTAACTACAACCGGGATTCTCTCTCTCCACACGCGATTTTCAGTCCCAGGCACTACAACATTTCCATTTCATGGGGTTTGCTAGATTGTGTAAGTAGCTCACAATTAAGTGTTCCTGGGATGGGGACCCCGGGGACAGTGAGTGCATGAGCAGTGACCACAGCACCGAGACACCAGCACCGCAGCAGCCGGGCCGGGAAATAGCAACCAGGTGATTTGTTTGGTAATTAGTAGTTATCCTCCTACCACAAATTAAAGGAAAAAAAGGCTGAGACAAATGTAGCTCAATTCCTGAGCTGACAGAGAGCTGGTAAATCTGCTTCATTCAGTGGCAGAACTTGCCCTCCGAGCAGAAATGGTCCCCCCCATTTCCGCTCCAGGATTTAGTGGCCATCCCGTATGAATATACAGCCCCGTATGGATATACAGTCCTGTTCAGATATACAGCCCTCTATGCATATACAGCCTCATGTGGATATACAGTCCCATGTGGATATATGGCTCTGTATGGATGTACAGCCCCGCATGGATACATAGCCCCATATGGATTAATGGCTCCATATGGATATAGAGCCTCATATGCTACCGGGAGAGCAATCAATACCAAATCCTGCTGCCAGGGCCTCCCCAGTGCCCTGGGGACAGGGTGACACCGCTCCCGTGGGGAACATCAATCCCAGGAATCTCAATAAGCAGTTCCTAAAAAGACACGGAACTTGGAGAAGCCCCGAGTGAGTAACGCTGGATGTCGCAGACGTCGCTTTGCTCTCTGCTGGAGCGCGCGGCCCCGCCAGCGCAGTCACAACGCGTTTGGGTGACGGCACACGGGGTGCGGGGCGCTCACCGAGGATCAGCCGCTGTCACCGCAAATGTCACCGACATGCTGCCTGGGCACTGCGTGGAGGGCTGATGTTCGCTTGTTTCTAAAGGAACAGTTATTCTCTCATCATGCAATCTTCTGACAAAGAGTTTGGTGGTTTTTTTTTTTAGAAAGCTGCGAAAATGGGTCAAAAAAAATGTTAATGGGTGGAACTTGAATATTTGTGCACCTGAGTGTTCACTGCATCTGGGAAACTGCAGCCTCACTGAACCAGAACAATCCAGAACTGCAGTTCCTCAAAGATTACGGATTTTATATGGAAAAGGAATGAGCACCTTAGTTAACTCATTATTACGCGCAGCCTCTTACCAAGGCTGCAGTGGAAGGCTATATTATATATCTATATCTATATCTATATCTATATCTATATCTATATCTATATCTATATCTATATCTATATCTATATCTATATCTATATCAATCTATGTTTCTTTATTTACAAATGGTACTAAGGGGATTTGCTGGGGTTTTGTCCAAACACGGCAGGCTGAGCTGTAAATCCCATTTTGCCCGCTGCGGTGGGGTGTCGCTGGCCGTGGGGACCAGCCCGTCCCGGTGACACAGCAGATGGGCCATCTGCCCTCGCACCGCCGGCACCACCGACCATATGGCTGGAGGCGGCAGCGCTGGCGCTGGCCGCGCACCGCGCGCCGTTGCGGGGAGAAGACGGGAAACGCTCAGGGAATAACGAAAAGGCAGCTAAGCCACAAAGGCAGGAATTCAACTCGCTAAGTGAATGTTCTACAGCATCTCGCTCTGCTTATGTTAGGCAGAGTTAATAATCAGTTACAATGTGGGTGCAAGCTTAAGTTGGCTGAAAATGTGAATTACCATTTGGCCAAGCACCGAACAAGGTGCAGCGAAGGTGTAAGAAGGGACAACCTGTGGGGTTTTTTTTCCCTTTTTTTCTCCCCCTCCATTTTTTTTTCCCCTGGCAAGAAGATGGAAATCTCTGCTATTTGCAATGACGTTACAGTGATTTCCAGTAGCTAAAGATCCAGCTGATAACAGTTTCGGATCTCTCAGTTCTGACAGCTGCAAAAAAATGCACCTTAGTTTTAAGTTATTTTTTGCTAATATCTGACTGTGCGAGCCAGACGAGCGCTTGAAGACACCGACAGCCTCCCCACTTTGATTCTCTACTGAGCAAAAACGGGCCTCTGCAAACAGTTCAGAATGTTCCACAGAAGCATCATCCTGCCCAAAGCTAAAAGTTGTTATATTAAAAAATAAAATAAAATAAAAATTTAAGGTTTTAAGTGGGGAAAGTTGGTTTGGCTACAAAATTCAGCGTCCCTTTTGCCTAGTGTTCACCTGTGAGGGCACCAGGGCCGGGAGCCCCCGGTGCTCCAGCCCCGCTGCGGGTACCCCAGGAACGTGTCCCTGGTGCAGTTTGGTCCTGGTCAGACTGATCTGGAAAACTTTACATTTCCCCCAATCAAATATACCAACCGAAGGGAAATTACCTGACATTATCCATTTTTGTTGATACTGAACATACGCTGCAAAAAACATCTATTCATGAGCATACAAGCATTTCACTTTATAACTACTGATAGGGCTGAAATTCAAAAGGCTGTTCTGGGGGCCCTGGGGACCCCTGAAGCTTGACAACCCCTTCCTGGACTGGGGAGCCCGGAGCTGGTGCTGGGTTAGGGATCTGGGCACCACCTCCCCCGCGAGGTGATGGATGGGGGTTCAGACACCACCTCCCCAGCGAGGTGCAGGATGGGGGTTCAGACAACACCTCCCCAGCGAGGTGATGGATGGGGGTTCAGACAACACCTCCCCAGCGAGGTGCAGGATGGGGGTTCAGTCGCCACCTCCCCAGTGAGGTGCAGGATGGGGGTTCAGTCAACACGTCCCCAGCAAAGTGCAGGATGGGGGTTCAGACACCATGTCCCCAGCAAAGTGCAGGATGGGGGTTCAGACACCATGTCCCCAGCAAAGTGCAGGATGGGGGTTCAGACAACACCTCCCCAGCGAGGTGCAGGATGGGGGTTCAGACACCATGTCCCCAGCAAAGTGCAGGATGGGGGTTCAGACAACACCTCCCCAGCGAGGTGCAGGATGGGGGTTCAGACACCATGTCCCCAGCAAAGTGCAGGATGGGGGTTCAGACAACACCTCCCCAGCGAGGCGCAGGATGCGGGTTCAGACACCACCCCCCAGTCGCCGCCGGCACCAGTGCTGACCTACATCCTCCAGCCGCCACCTCCCATCACCGCGGCTCCGCGAGACTGGACTAACGAGGGTAACAACCAGCACGCTGGGTTCTAACCCCTTCTGCCCACTTCCCTTCACAACTCCGTGCCACAAACAGCGCCCACGCGAGTGCAGAACGCCCGGGCTGCCGGGCACCACGCGGCTCACCCGTCTGCAGGGGAGACGGAAATCCCACACAGATGCGCTATGAACTGCTGCTGCCACAGCACAAAACACTGTTGATCCTCTGAGGTTTAATAGCAGGGCTTTAAAAGCTGTTTCCTTCCATTGCAAATGATTCATTTGTGATAAAATCTTTCAGAAACAAACTGGATACTCTCACACACACACATGCACCTGTGCATAGAAGAAGTCTATAGCATTTCTTTTCATGATGGATTTTGAAGCAGTGTGTAACAGACAATGAGAAGATTTATAAGTAAAACTATCTGATGATGCCTATACCATCCAAAAAGCAGCACATGACAGCACGGCCGTGGTTCCTGTACTCCCACCAGAGCAGCTTACATTAAATTTATCTAGTTTAATCATGCTTCGTTCTTGAATAATAGCTGATTCTGCACTGAAAACTATTTGTTTCGCCCTTTAGAAACCTGGGTTACATGAGTTGCTGGTATCATCCCCCAGTTATTGGTGGCATTTCAAATGGAAAATTGGTGCTTATGAGTGAATTTGTAAAACATTTCCATGTACTTTTCATGTAATTGGTGAATGACAGAATACTTTTTAAAAAGATAAATCTATTAGAAAACAGTCATTATGGCAGAAAAATATGCTACAATAGCTATAAAATATATTTCCATATTGTGTAATGTAATGCATCCCCAATTGCTCTATAAATGAGATAATATCACTAGTCGTTACATACCCCAAAAAAACTTGTTTTCCAGCTAAGGAAAAGAATTTAAAATATTTGTCTTCTATATTTGCAATAACGTGGATTTTAAAGACTTCCTTAGTGCTTGACCCTTACAGAGACCTCTGTTTGTGATGTCTAAGTGGCGAGTTTATGGCTGGAATCCCCTATGCAGCGTAGAGCGTATGGCTGGAATCCCCTATGCAGCATATGGCTGGAATCCCCTATGCAGCATATGGCTGGAATCTCCTATGCAGCATATGGCTGTAATCCCCTATGCAGCGTGTAGAGTATGGCTGGAATCCCCTATGCAGCACATGCACCCTCATGCTGCCGGGGCTGAGGATGCTGGGGACATGAATCCTGGGGGCAGTGGGAACCGGGTTTCGCATCGGGGGCTCTGCTGGGACCTGCAGCCGGAGGGGCTGTCCAGCCCCCTCAGCCCACTCAGACAGTCATCAGGAACGGGGTGTCTGTGCTTTCAAAATCAATCTGCAGGGAATGCAGCAATGGATGCAGCAATGGATGCAGCAATGGATGCAGCAGGAGCAGGGAATCGCCATCCCCCCGCTTCACCTCTTCTGTGCCACATTGGCTCTGAGGGGCAATGGAAGCAAATCACTGAAACAGCTCTGAAGGTGAAAAACAACGAAAACGTGACAATCTGTCCAGAACCCGGTTGCTCACAGGCATTATTTCTTACTACAGATCACCAGGGCGCAAATACGGCTGAGCTGCGGTGTCAGTACCCGCCGGTTCAGAAGGTTTTGGGGCAGTGGAAGCCCACACAAGCCATGAACACAGAGCCAGGGCAGCAAACGCGGGTGGACAACATGGGGTGACAACACGGGGTCCTCAGGGCACCCAGGACCCACAGCAGCCCCACGGCAGCGCGACGCAGCTGTGTCCAACCCAAGCATCGCGCTCTCTCCTACGTGACCTTTTCGCTGCAGTTTTTAGGAAACATCGCTGCAGCTGACACCCTCATAAATCTGTTAACTTATACATTTACAGCCGTTGGGATCCTCCAGTCGCTCTCTTGGTACAATTAGTGCAGGTCAAAAAGGTTGCTCTGATTTGGTGACGTGTGAATGTTTTCCAGCCCCTGTACATCCAGGGCCGTCAGAGCGCTGCTAGGGCGTGCTGGTACAGCCCTGACAGCCTCTGACACTCATTGCATCCGTTTGTTGTATCCCCAGGGTGTGTGCTTGTTTATAACAAGCAGCAAACAGGCTGTTGGGGCGATCTGGCTTTGGAAAAAGCCATTGGCAGAATAAAATCTCCTACATCTGCCTCCGCAGCTCTGTGTAAAGCTGTTATAGGTCTTGGCTGCTTGGACGTGTTCTCTTTTCCCTCAACACAGCATCCTAGCGAATAATGCTACATAGTAAGTCAAATATTCATTATTCTCACCTAATTATCTAACTAAAAAGTCTTCAGAATTGTGACTCTTCCCAATCCATCATCTCAAAACAAAACCTTCACATTTCTCTGCTTCTATCTATTCATAACAGCACTGGCAGGGATACACGATGTTCCTGGCATGGTACTATCGAATAGTTGTAGGAGTTTTTTAGGCCTGTTATGTGAAAACTTCATGAATAAAGAGCATGAATTCACAGCAAGTTGTGCCTAACAGCACTTGGAAGTAGTCATTACAAATTAAGTTTAATCCAGCTAATTTGCATTTACACTTAAAATTTGATTCTCCAGATAATATTCACGTGTTTTGTTGTGCATCTCCCTATCAGAAGTGAAAGGATCAGGTCCCTGGCAGGAACCAAGAGAAGGTTCCTGCTAATTCATGCTGGAGCATGTTCAAAAATACATGAGCAAAAGAAGAACAAATATGTGTCAGGATAACCCCTTCCCCAGAGGTTCTGACTGCTGCAAGCCTTGCAAATTACAGCTGTGCATATATCAATGTATTTATATATATATATATATGGGGAGTGCATACACAAACATGTCCATTTACAAATACAATGCATTTTTTTAAAAAGCTCACTTTATAATAGATTTTTCAGCTATTTTTTCACCAGGCCATTACTGAGCTTGATACATTATAAGAATCTGTGTCCTTGTTATTGACAAGAACTCAGCAGGAATAAAATTAAGGGGAAGAACCCGTCAGACTTAATGACAACTGAATCTGCTCTGCCCGGGAGTAAATGAACGATTAAATGAACGATTACCTCTAAAAAGAGCTCCGTGGAACTGGCTTCTACATGCGAACCTGGACCGAGTTATGCTGAATGTATATTTCGATTATAATTATGATTTGTTGCTTTCCCCTAACAACACCCTTACAGTGATGATACAGATGTGAAACAACACCCACTGCAGAGCGTGTCTGCTCCCTGAGACACCCCAGAGACGGCCGGTTTAGGCAGCAACGTCTCTGTGGGGCTCTGTTCTGCAACGTCCCTGCTGAGGGACCTGCCCGGGTGCTCGGGGCGCAGCAGACACCACACGGAATCGCTGCTGAGCGCAAATTCACGGCACGTTTGCACTCTGAGAAAGCTCTTTGCTCCTTCTCACAGGTGTAAGAACAGCCACGTGAGCCACGCTGTACCCAGACACCCCCGCAATAAAATAGGAACGCGGGTTTCTCGATCCTGGAGAGGATAAGGTAAAGAACTGTCGCAGGTACTGCCCTTGCCTACCCTGCCCAGGACGCACAACCGCCATCATAAACCAGATGTTCTACTCAGAGGGAAAATCTCAGCAGGTCTCCCTCAAATTATTTTGCTGCAGGAGTTGGCAGAACAGTAACCAGCAGCGTCTTTATAAACGGAGACCTCTCCGTGACCAACACGCTGTGCCAGACGCGTCTCATCCTGCCCCGTCCCGCAGCGCCCGCCGCGCTGCCCCGGACCCCATCTCCTCTCATCTGAAAATGCAGACTGACATTGTCGCTTCCGTGCATTTCAGTCTGGAACAGCCCCAAAACATTAAAGCAGACATACTGTGCAGCGAGACACCCTGCGCTTTTATATAGATTGACAACAATTAGTCTGCCAGAAATCACTTTGTTATTGCTGAGCCGCATCCTGCTCTTCACTGAGATCAAGAAAGTTACACAAGATTTACGTGGCCATAGAAATGAGCAGCCTCTGAGTAATTTCCTCTGTATCTTCCCACCAATACTGTTTGCTCAACTGGAGCTTCTCGACGGCTTGAATTTCCCTGCACAGTTCACTTTAAACAAAGCCGTTCGGGGTCATCGTGCGCAGCAGAGACTTGCCAATTAGTATTCTAATAATGTAGCTCATTAGCTTTACCGCCATACTCCTGTGAAGAAAGCCATTCACAACCCCTTTCAAAATGCATGAATGTATAGACTCGGAAGGCAGCTGATAGAACATTACAGGAAAATTCAAGCTCCAGTAGCTCGCCAGCTCCCCTGTGCATCATTTCTGGAAAAATGTGCTGCTGACCTCAAAAAACCAACCTCTTCCGACAACTGAAACACACCGACGGAAAAGCACTTTGACTATGGGATCGGTGCATAAAACAACGTAAAGTAATGACTGCAAGCCCAAGAGGGTGACAGGCGCTCCAGCACAGGCGCGGGAGGAGGTGACCGGTGGGAGCTCCGCAGGGCTCACCAGCAGAGACGGCACCTGCCTCCCATGGATGGGCGAATACCATTGTCTGATTCTGAAGATTTGAAACTGGCATTTCCAACTGCTGCCTCGTGTAGGAAATACGTTGTCTATTCTTAAAAGTGCTCAGACCACTTCTAAAAAGAATTTATACTGGTGTAAGAAACACAAGGACAAGAGGATCTGGGGACAGGTGGGTTAGTCTGAGATCACGGTCCATGCTGAGCCTAAAGCTGCTGGTCACCATCACCGAGGGGTGTTGGGAGACCGTCTCCTCACGCTCCTTTTAGACCGAGGTACCCCCTCCGTCCTCCTATCGCTGACAAGATGTAAACAGTTTCCTTTTAATATTAATATTTTCAATTATTTCATTAAGATTAAAATAATTAAGACTGTAATTACAGTACGGCCCTGTTAACAACGAGAAACCTTACAGTCAGGAATCAAACCAGATCCTTCATCACAGAGCGAATTTCTCTTTGCAAGGATAAGCACATGACCTACTTTTGTCATTCCAGTTTTATCTGTGTCACTCTCAGTCCAGGGTATTGTGACATAATGCCTCGAATGTATTTATCAGAAGGAATTTAGTTACAAAAGACATTGTGCGGTCATGATGGGCAACTACTCCTATTCCTCAGGCATTCCCAGACTCCTTCCCGTGCCAGGCCCGCAGCTCCATTTCACATGTGTGTGTAAACACATGCACACAAAGAGTGTGGTATTAGGTACAGCTTCTCAGCTCCCCAAGTTCATTTAGGATTTGACTGAACACGCGCTTAGACACTGTTGCTGCCTTCCCAAAGCGTGAGCATTCAGGTACAAGCTCGTGCATCGGGTGCGGATGTTTCCTATGCAAAGCCGGGCTGCACAAGTCACCCCACATTCCGGGGAGGCCCCGGGGTGTCTGTGTGCACTCCAGCTCAGCACACACGGCAGGAACACACCGCCCCCCAGACGTCACCCGCACGGGCAGAGAGGCAGGGCATTCAACGGGAAGCTTGCACGAAAATGTGCATTTGCTGGAGCATAGAGCCTAGTGCTCCATCATTTGCACTAATTACTGCCTGTGCCGGTCAATGGCCACTGCAGCAGAACTTACTTCTGTGTCTGATGTAAAGAGGAGAAACAGCAGGTGTCCGACAGAACAGGCACGGAGGTTCCAAGTAGAATTCTTTAAAAATGCTACTTATCTTTGTCAGATGTTCTTTCATTTTGAAAATAGAGTTAAAAAATAAAAAGTGTTTTGGGTCTTGCTGTTGTTCGGTTTTTTAATAAAATGTGATAATTGGGAAAAATATTACAAATTTGGGGATGCTTATGCTCTTCCATATATGTAAAAGCTAGTATCAAGAAAAATTTCTCTTAGTTTATCTGGCAACTTATTTATTTGGAAATAAGCCTGTGCTACCTATTCCTGGGAGCCTCCAATCTCCAATACGATGTAAACACCCAGCAAGAGATAACTCACTTCCCAGACGTGCCGAAGGCCGGCGAGCGGCCCCGCGGCAGCGGCGGCGCCGGGGATGCCCCTGCAGAGCCTGGTCCTGCTGCTGGGTTCTCCACGGCAGAGCCTGACAAGAGTGGGCACCGCCACATCCGACCCGCGTCTGACCGCTCGGAAAAGCAGGAACGCCGTCCCGAGCAGCAAATCAGTAACCTGCACTCAACACCTTGACATCTGAGAGAGGTTCAAACTCAGATCCGATAGACGTTCTGCTAGAAGGAGCATTTGGAAAATAAAAAAGAAAGCAAGGAAATGGGTGGGATGACGTCCGGGGAGACGGTTCTCTGGAGCAGAGCCCAGCCCTGTGCGGGTGGCACAAGGGACAGGTGAACAGGAGCTGGGGCAGCCCCAGCAGAACTGGCCTTCACCCAGCAGATAAGTGCTTGGATTTGCCTCCTGGTTTGCCCATCCACAGACTCATCCTGAGCGTTATCCACAGGAGCAACAAAATTCTATTCCAGATTCTTATTTTTTGGAAATTAGAGCATTTTTGCACATTTTGGGACAGAGAGCAGGGTTCAGCAAGCACTGGTCTTTCTGAGCATGACAGACGGCCCTGGGCTGTGGCAGTGGCGATTTCTCACCAGCCGTTTTGCCGGGTTCTGGTCCCCTGTCTAACATCTGGATATTCTTCAATATTCTTAAATAAAGGAGCTTCAGACGGTTCTGGGGTGACCGCTGCTACTGCCCCATCACATTCACCGGCCAAGTAACTCATTACCAGCAACAATTAGAAAACAAGGGAAATTGCGAATTAAAATACTTTTCTGACTACTATTTGACTTTTCAATCCAAAATGAAAAATATGTTCGTCTGCTGCACTTAAATATTTTTAAAAGCTGCGTGATTGCTCGCTGTTCATACAGATTTGACAGTGTATTTCATGACCTCCCTGGTTATTTGGTGTTGAGTGACCACTGATCTAAAAGCATAAAGTTAACATTTGTGATCATATCCTACTGAAACTCAACACCTAAACTACTAAAGTAAGATAGAGGTAAATAAATAATATTTGCATAAAGACTTTGGTAACTGTGTGATCATCAGAAGCATTTTAACCTGAGCAAGAGAGACTACCAGCTGCGTGAAGGGAGTTACACGGTATATATAATCACATAACTAAGGGGTTTGCGGCTGATCAGTGCATTTCACCTCCCAGGAGCTGGTGCTTTACTCCTGTCTCACATCTCCAGGATGGGATATAATCACACAACTAAGGGGTTTGCGGCTGATGGGTGTATTTCACCTGCCAGGAGCTGGTGTTTTCCTGCTGTCTCACATCTCCAGGATGGGACATAATCACATAACTAAGGGGTTTGCAGCTGATCGGTGCGTCTCACCTGCCAGGAGCTGGTGTCTTCCTCCTGTCTCACGTCTCCACGGCCAGGCAGCTCCTCCAGTGTCTCCTGCCCCCCGGGAGCTGATCCTGCGTCCCGCAGCCCCGGCTCCGCGCTCCCGCACGGCCCATACGGTCAATCCCACTGGGCGATTTCTTCTGGATTGTTCCTCCTTCAGCTGTTTCTGCAGAGGACCCGTTCCACTGCCCGCTCCGGGCTGGGGCTCCACAGCATCCCCGCTCCTGGCCAAGGCGGCAGCATCTTCTGCTCCCTCTCGCGTGTCCCCCAGCCCAGAGCGTGCAGATCAGGGACAATGTGTTTTAACGTTAATTCTCTTCCCAGTTGAACTTTTTGCTGGGACAATGTTAAGCCTTTTGTCATCATTCAGGGAGAGCGAATTATAAATCATGATGCCATCCTTCTCATCGCGCTGCGGGCCACGGTCTAGTGCAAACTCAAAAGAAATTTCCAGCTTGATTTCCTGAACATGGCTTCACGTTTTTCCCTAAAACTGGGCTTGTGGGGTATTCAACAAACCATCGGACACACCCTGTGTTGTGAAGAAATACCTTGGAACAAAACCACTTCATTTTCATTCGCATGTATCTTCTCATGAGTTACTGCCTCTGGAACTCTTCCCAAAATCTTCTTTCAAGACAGATTTTTAAATAACTATGAATAACAAATACAAATGCGTGACGTAGAAAACAGGACACGGTCACTTCTACAGAGAAGCAATTTACTCCCTGCTTAGCAGGGAACCCAGATGTATTCAGTTTATCTGAACAAGGATACCGCTCGTCACGCAAAGCTGAGAGCGACTTCAAGCAGCAGAGCCGGGCCCCGGAGGAGCCGCGGCGGGGAGGGACGGGGTTTTTGGCTTTCCTCTTCGTCGGCTTAGTTCCGGCTTTTCCAAACGCTCGCTCAGGGATTTCAGCGCTGCAGACGTTTCCACGGACCCGAGCTGAGCTTCAGTCCGAAAGGGTGAGAAAGGCTGCTCCTTCCATCACCAGCAGCAAAATACGAGAGATATTTGGGGTGTCTGAAACAGCAATGTCTCTTTTTCTGCCTCGGGAATCAGTGCTGTCTTCCTGTTACTAACGGCAGAAGCAATTCCAGCTTCCTCGGTAGGCTGGAACAAGAACCGAGATTTAAAAACAGCGATCAAAAAAGAGTATGTCTAGCCAAAAATAACATGCATGAAATTTCTGTAAGATTTGTGTTTATAACTATCTGTGTGAGCTGTACAACTGATAAAAAAGGATTTGTGCTGTATTCTGTTGACTCTGATGACTCATAGGGAATGTTCCCCTCGATGTGGTCATTTCTGCCATCTCCAGAAGCACAGATTGGCATTTTATCTCTTATTTACATGGGAAAAAAGGTGGGCCTAGGCAATATCTTAGGG
Organism: Columba livia; assembly: GCF_036013475.1. Lineage (NCBI taxonomy): Eukaryota > Metazoa > Chordata > Aves > Columbiformes > Columbidae > Columba > Columba livia. The sequence goes on from NC_088607.1 coordinate 896,438, forward strand.
TCCGAAGGTGTGATGCTGGGAGAAACACATTTATTATATAAATGACACGTTGTCCCCAAGCCATTCTGGCTTTTCAAGCCCAAAGACAGAACCAGCTAATGCGAGGGGGTTAATCCAGCTGTTAGCGAGTCAGCCCAGCTGTGCGGGAGGGAGCGCTGGCTTTGGAGATCTCCATTTGGGTGATCTGGGGCACCCAGGGAGCCCCCAATCCTGCGGAGGGTCCAGGATGAGGAAGGCAGAGCAGAGGTGATCCGGGCACTTACCTCCTGTGTGCGGCCTGAGGGCTACGACCAAAGAATGAAAGCTAAGGAGAAAAATAAAAACAAAAATAAAAACTGAAAAGGGGGGGAGGAGAGGAAAAAATGGAAGAGAAGAAAGAGAATCAGAGTTTACAGTGTGTTTAGCTGAGAAATAAGCTGTGGTTACAGACAGAGCACAACAGAACTTGCCGTTGGGAAGAAATGCGAGGGTGCAGTGAGCGCTGGGGCTGGGCTGGGCTGGGCTGGGCTCTGCAGAACCCAGCAGCTCCAGCTGCTCAGCATCGCTCTGCCCAGCCCAGCCAAGCCCAGCCCAGCCAAGCCCAGCCCAGCCCAGTGCTCCAGAAAAATGGGGAGGAAAAAGAACAACAGCTGCATTCTTCTGATGCCTCAAAAAATACCCCAAACCTGCACTGCTAAGGTTTGGGTTTAGTTTCAGGTGACAGTCCAGCTCAGCCCCTGTTGTACCAGAACAAGTTCTCCCATGGAAATTTCACTAGATGGCTCCAGATGAGGGTCATTTTGGGGTGAAATTCAACAGTTATGGCTTGGCCGGAGAAAGCTCGATGGCATTGACCGCGATGGCAGCGCCTGTGGCTGCGGGCGAGGAGAGGAGAGGGAACCCGCGGTTCCCTTGGGGCGCAGGTCTGCACCACTGCATGTGCAGGCACTGCGGGTGGGAGGAGGAGAGATCCCGAATCCTTTTGCTGAGCGAGACCTCCCCGGTGCAGCCAGCAGCTCTCCAGCCTCCCTGCCCGGGCACGTGGAGCCCACGGCCTTGCAAGTCCTGCGATTAGGACTCTACTGAAGGACAACAGGAGGAAAGACTCCATTTAAGCTGGTAACCTTTCCTTCTCAGAGGGACTAATGCAAATGCAAGATGGTTTCTCATGTTAGTTCACTGCACTAACAAACACAAACTTCTTAAAAGGTTGTTTTCTTAGCCAAGGTGAAATGAATAGATGGTCATGTGCACATACAAACACTGTTTCATCTGCATTACCTTACCTTTTCCTCTAACTCTTTTATTTGTCTTTTTTGGCCTTCAATTCTTTCTTCTAGCTCTTTAATTCTCTGTCAGATTTCAAATAAAAAAATATTTATTATCCAACCAAATACAGATGTACCCAGAAGATGCATTATTTTTGGAGGTATAAATTGTATGTGCTTGTGCTTCTAAAAGAAAAAAAAAAGGGTTTTAAGCTGTAAATGAATCCTCCGTGAATGTCACTATGCACAACAAATTCATGAAAACCAGGAGGCCCTGTTTGCAGGGGTTGTCCAAGGCCACTGCAATTCTGGCCGCAGGACCAGCCATTCCTGGGCCAGCTCTATGAGCAGAGGCCGGTGCTCCCGGGGTCACCACGGTCCCATCCAAGGGACCGTCCCACCCGATCCCGTGCAGCACCCACCTGCTGTGCGTGCTGAATGAGCTCCATCCGCTCGCGCAGGATCTGGGCGTCCCTCTCCCGCAGCTCGCTCATCACCTGCCGCTTCCATTGCTCTACGGCGCTCTTCAGCTTCTCTTTCTCCTCTTCTGAAAGAAGTTCGGAAATTTTGGCTCCAGCTTCTTGCTGCAGGGCATCATAGAGCATGGCTTCTAATTCCAGAATTTGCTAATCAAAAACAATATAAGGCTGTCAGCTGGACCTTGTCTCCGGTCGGATGAGGGTTTTGTGAGGAACTGAAGATCCTCCCCCGGGACGGCCAGGGGAGCAGCAGCGGCCGTGCGCTGGGCACCCCGCGCGGGATGCAGCGGGGAGCTCAGCCGGGATTAACCACCGCAGGCTGGTGTGACCCCGCGGGCTCCCAAAAACACACCCCTGTCAGCTTCTCCTTTCTGGAGACGGGACATGGCCATGGGGAGAAAAGGCAAAAAGAAACCAAAAAGGAAAGGAAAAAGGGAAAAGGGAAAGAGGTTCATAAGAGACTTATTCTGTGAGTCGCAGATATTTTTAAATGTAACGTTCAGTCTCTCCATTCACCTTTCCCGGCTGTTGTGTCAGCAGCAGGAGAGGATACGGCACCACTTGATACTCCTGTTGAGTGCTTACAGCACCTTGTACCAACAAGGTTAAAATGCCCATGTGAAGGCATTTCCAGCACGTCCTCCGGCAGAGCTGCCCGCTCTAAGAGGCTTTATGCTCAAGAAAAACAGATCTGGTAGCTGGGCCCTGTTCTGCAGTCTCCTGGTGATGGATGCACCCTCCAGATTTACTGAGATACACAGTGTGTGGGACACAGACTGGCAACGCTTCCCCAGGGGGACCCAGCAGGGTACCCTCCTGGGGCAGGTGACCTGGCCAGACAGCGTCTCCTGCTTCAAGTCCAAGATGAATGTTATTTCTTCATGCAAGGCAACAACATGACAAAATATTTTTCAGCAAGTTTGATATAGAGCCAGATACAGAGCAGCAACTGATGGCATCTTTACACACCCTTTCAAAAGCTGGTGGCATCTTGCAGAGCTCTGTGTCTCAGGAGAACATCACTGCAGCAATGGTGTGGTTGGAACCCTGCAGAGCTCTGTGTCTCAGGAGAACATCACTGCAGCAGTGGTGTGGTTGGAACCCTGCAGAGCTCTGTGTCTCAGAACACAACTGCAAGAGTGCAGCTTGAACCTCTAGACGGGCTGTCTGAAAATGCCATAGTTGTTTGTTGTGATAATTCAGGTCAACTCAAAATCATCAAGGTTTTCCACCTGAGTCTGCTGGTGGTGTTTTCTTACTGTGTCAGCGGAGTCAGGACAGAACAACACAAGCATTTACAACACTAACACAAGACCCACATCCTTGCTTATTGTGTCTCATCTCAATAAAATGCTGTTATTTGAAACGCGGGTTTCTGTTGGCCCCAAGCATCCATTATACACCCGTCACCCCTTTCTGATTACACTGATAGTGGGGCATGAGGAGCGTGGGGAAATTCAGGGTCTGCAGAGCAGCAGCAGTGTCAGGAGTCTCCGTGTGAGCCAAATCCCCCGCCAGCAACCAGAGGGAGTGAAAACCGTGCAAAAAGCTTAGCGGTTCCAGCTGGTAATCGTGTTGGCTGTAGGTTAGTGGGGGAAGATTAGTGGCTCCTTCTCCCAAAGGGCACAAAGGAGACATGGAAGGGAAACCAATTACACAAATCTAAAGAGCTTTTGCCACTTGAATTTTGGGGCAGAACAAAACTTTCTTGCTGCTTTCAGGCTGCATTTGTGCTGGGAGCAAAGCCCATGGCTCTGCCTGGGGACATTCACTGATGCCGTTAAAGAACACGGGACAATGCAAACAGCCCATGCAATGCATGGCTGAACGCAATACATCCGTTATGCTCGTTCCTTCTCCACGAAAGGCAGTGCCAAGGAGCTTGTTGCTGTTGGCCTTTGGTAAATTTGGGACCCTGGACCTGGCGATCCACCTCCCGGAGGAGGGCGAGTGGCTGGCCCGGAGCCACGGGGATGCTGAGGGACAGACGGCCAAGGCTCCACTCTGCTGCTATTGCAAGTTTCCGCCAATTCAGATTTATGGATCCATTTCAGATTTACCGATCTGTTTCAGAGCTCACCCAGTGCCTGAGGATCGTCCCTCTTGGGGCTGATCTGGGGACATGAATCCCCCAAACTGCTGCTCAGAGCAGCCCGAGGCTGCAGGGGATGATCTGGCCTTAGGGCTGAGACTGCAGGTAAGCCAGGCCTTGGGCACTTCCCAGGGTTTCCACTGGGCACAGGCTGGCTCAAATAGAGCTCAGCATTTGGCAAAATCAGTCTTAAAAATCATCCTCAAAGGACAGAAACCGTGCTGAGTAAAAACTCCCTCAAATGGTTTGAGATACAGATCATAGGTATCCAGAAAAAGAGGCGTAAGTACTCATGGCTTCCCAGAAAGTGTAAGATTTAAATGGAACTGAAAGAATGAGATAAATCAATATGAAAGTTTATGCATTTATGTGTTTCATGAGCATATATTGACCTTTTTCCTAACTGAAGGTAACAAGACCGCTGATGACTGAAGAGATGGTTTAAATGGCTTAGGATCAGCTAAAGATGAACCCGACCTAAAAGTGGTTTCATTTCATCTTCACAGAATCACAGAATATCTGCAGCTTTTGGTTACAGAGGCTGCAAGCTAAGACCTAAGGAAATGTCTAGGCTAAAATCTCTATTTTGGAAGGAAAAGAGAAGTTACTGAAAACATCATTTTCTTATCAGCTATTTACCGAAACCTCTACAAATTAAAACTTGTGTTAAGTTAATGTTCAGGTCCTAATCCTGCAAGGATCACCCAAACACAAGGAACTCTGTCCATAAGGAGCTCATCATTATGGCATGGTATAGGGGATTTGTTAAAATTCAGCCTGTTAGTCCTGGGCTCACTCCACGAGCAGTACTGCCCAGAGCAGAGGGTTTCTCTGTAGGGAACAGACCACACATATCAATACCACCCCCGGGAAGTCAGTCAGGACGCCAGCCCAGAGCGGCTCTGCTCACCTTGTGGGCCTGGTCCAGGGACTGCTTCCTGAAGTCCAGCTCCTCGTCCAGGTAGCCCTTCTGCTTGCTGAACAGCTCCTGCGGACACGGCAGAGGCGGTGGGTGCACAGCGCCCGGCTCGGCCGCCCCAGCCCCCTCCCGCCCCCTCGGTACCTTCTCGTTCTCCAGGTCCAGCATCTTCTGCTGCAGCGCAGACTCCGTCACCTCGATCTGCTGGAGCCACTGCGCACAAAGCAGAGCAAAGTGAGCCCGAGGAGCGGCGAGCACACGGGCTGCCGGCACACGCCGCACGGCACACGCCGCAAGTATTTCGGTACAGTCACCAAATAAAAGAGGAAAAATTAACTATATTACCACATTTTTTCTTTTCTATGTACTGGTGGTGGGAAAAGAGCATTATCTCAAAGCCTAGCCATTTGCCTTCTAACACCATTTTGCTTATTAACATTTTAAAATAAGCAACATGTGCCTGTGTTGCCTGAATGTTGCCTTTAATATGACAAAAACTAGCGTAATTCCACATAAAGAATACCAGCACTTGGTGATTAAGGTATCATTTACATTGCCGTGGCTTCAAGTGAGCTGTTCTGAGAGGGTCGGACGCTTTCACGACGCGTTTACTGAGGAGCGACGCAGTTGTTATTACCTTTTCGGCCAACGTGAGAACTGTCCTTGCTTGTATGACAACTACTTGCTCTTCGTTGGTCAGATTCTGCACCAAAAGCAGAGTAAAATTACAACAAATCCCAGTGTCTGGTTATTAATCCACTACTTGGGCCACTGCTGTATTAAATAAATATAAAATTAAGTGAAAAATAAACTAAGGCAAAGGAAACTTGTATCGTAATGTAACATTGTTGTAAAAACAATAGTAACTATTCATGCTGAATTGTTATAATACATATAGCTAATTCTTCCAAAATTCTCACATTTACCAAAAAAAAAAGGTGACTCTGGATCTATTTTCACCTATCAGGGGATAAACATACACTAACACAAGACAAGATCAAGCTCAGCGCAATGTGCTATTGAGAAAAGAGATGCAGTCTCCAGGCCTTAAGTTCATTATACACACAGTAGGTTAATACACAAACCTTATTTTGCGCAGCCAAGTGATGAGTTTGGAAAACATTGGTTAAGATGTTAGCTATTCAATCCATGTCTTGTTGCTTTCCAAAAAAACTGAGGTACCGAAATGCTGTTTGGCATTTTATCCCAAACTTGGGTCTTTCTCTGACCACATGTGCCGCAGAAGAGGTGACTCCTGGCTGGGGACCCGTGTTTGCCCAGAGCCAGCGAGGCGCTGGCTGTCACTGCCGGGGGTCCCTGGGAGCGGGGACACAGGGTGACAATGGGGACACACCGCTCCCCACTGACCCGCTCTGGGACGGACTGGCTCCAGGGTTTGCCTTCTGCAGAGCAACACTGAACTCACGACAGCCCAGCTTTACAGAAGCAAGTGAGAAAATGGACAGAGCAGCTGGAATCCCGGGCGGGACACGGGTTTGCTTGCCCAGGCTCCCCGCAGGACAACGGGCACCCCGAGTCTGCCAGCAGGGCTGAGCCCGCCACGTCCAACACGTGGAAACAAGAAAATAACATGCGATAACAACGGTGCACAGACAGCTTGGGGCTATCCGGGACTCCGCCTGGTGTCACGTCTGCAAGTTGGTTGTTGTATGTAATAAGGAAAAATAAAGCCGGAGGAAATAACGCTATAGAGATCACTCAAACAAATAAAGAAGAGGAAAGGAAGGGGACTAGAAACTGTGAGAAAAGCTGTCGCTTCCTCTGCTCCTGTTTCTCTCCAGTCGCCTGCTTGGGACCCTGCCTGGGACTAACCTGACATTAATCATTTCACTGAAGACAACATTCGTACAGGGGTTAATAGATGAATGCGTATTATCTTTCTACACATTAGTAGGGTCAGTCCTAGCTCTTAAGCGATTAAGCTTATGTGTATCTTTTCTTTTTATTCTTTGCATACAAAAGATTGTAGGATTCCTCACACTTCTGCCAGTGTTAACATCGTAACTGCTGCAACGGTGAAGATTATTAACGGCTTCAACGTGTTTCAGCTCCTCCTCTAACTCCTGGCTTGACTGTGTGGGGCAGAATGTGCAGATGTACAAGGGCAAATATATCTTCCATGTACGTACATTTCTTCTATTGTGGTTCTTTCATGCTGCTGTTGTGACTGTTTTTGTTTACTATCCTGGTGACTATCAAAGGCGTATGAGTCATTAGACAAAATTAAAACACACAGCTGCCAAAACGCAAAAGCAAAGCAAAGCAAGTGCGGAGTAAGCAAATAAACAAGCCATGTGTGAACAGTGACCAGGAAACAAACCAAACCCAAACCAAAGTTTCAAAATATTTTCCAAATAACTGAAACTTTAAAAGCAATAGAGTGGCAGCAAGGTCCCGCACGGCGCTGGCCAGAGGGCTGTAACAAATCCTCCAAAGCCAGCGAAGGCTTGGCCGGCAGCGCCGGCTCTGAGCACAGGCAGCACAGGCAGCACAGGCAGCACAGGCTGCGCAGCACCGAACCAAGAAGGCTCTGCTCGCTTCACACGAGGACAAATATTCACCAAAGCATGCACAATTTATTAAAGGAACATACACTTACGGCGTTATCCCCTAAAATGTCCAATTTTTTCATCAGCTCTGCTACTACTATGTCCTAACAAGAGAGAAATGGAAAACCAGGAGTCAGAAGAGAGCGGCTGGGTTCGTTTACGGGAAGGAGCGTGGGAAAGGAGAATCCCTTACGGTGACACCTTCTGCCTCGCAGTACACCTGGAGAGGGCTCTTCCCCTCGGGGAACGGGCCGTGGTGCAGGTTGATGGCAGGCGAGCGTCTTTCTCTCTCCTGAAACGACAGCAGGTGCTTGGGATGTCACAGTGCAGCTCACCAAGAACTCAATGGGTATGGTTTGAAAGCGGCCACTCCGACAGCAAAGCTGCCGCAGGGTGGCTTTGTATGGGGAGCAAAGCACAGAAACCCTTCCCCTGCAGCCCACGGCTACTGGCACAGCTGGGAGCAGGGGACGGTGCTGCTGGGGACGACCCCAGCTCACTGCAAAGCAGGGCAGACATACAGATTGACAGCACTGGCATTTTCCCACCATGCATCTTCATTGGGCGCCCATCATAACCACTTACCTATTATTTTGACTACGTAATATGTTTGAACAAAACTAAACACTTGTAGCTAGTGTAATATGAATAGCATTTAATTTTTTCTTGTCAGTGGTTGCTTTGTTAATGTCTCTTTGAGAATTTGGAAAACAGTTTCCAAGAGCGTATGGATTCTGTTCATCCAGGTAAGGATACAGAACACAGACGGCTCTGTGGAGCCGACAGAGCGGTCCAGGCCCCGCGGTTCCTGCTCTGCAGGTTTAGCGAGAGATGGAACACGGCGATGAGAAAAAAGTTCCTGTTTCTTTTTGCCTTCCCATGTGTGATCTGCTCTGGTTTTGTCTCTCTGCATGTTCAGAACGGATGGAGTATAGTGAAACGTGTACTTACATCATGAGCCAACCTCTGGATTTTAAAATCACTTAAGCAGTAAGACCACCAGAACAACCTGTCCAGATACCACCACTGACCCCTGGGTGTTGGTCTGCTTTTCTCTCTTATTAGCGCTTTGTCCCAAACCCTGTGGTCTCCTCCGTGCAGTGTGGGTGTCACAGTGAAGGTGGGGGCTCCCAGCCCGCGCTGCCCCCGTCTCTGCCCACCCGGGGCGGCGCTGGCCCTGCAGCGCATGCTCACCTCCAGCTCCAGGATCCTGAACTCCAGGAGCTCGTTCTGATCCTTCGCGTCCTGCACATCGTGTCTCAAGCGAGCTTCCTCGGCTTCCATCTGCTTTATCTGCAAACAAAGCAACACGTTAGCCCAGGCTCTGCCGCGCTGGCCGTGCCGGGACGACGGGGGGCCCGGGCGAGCACCGGGGGTCCCAGCCCGCCCGGGACAGCAGTGGGGACAGTGGCACCAGTGCGGGGAACGCGGGCTCTTCCCCACAGCCACATCCCCACAACACCGCCACACTTCATGGGGCAGGAGGGAACGCCAGAAAACCACTTGTTCTGGCAGGTTTACAAGGATCTTATTATATGTGAATTATTTCCAGTAGGTCTGTAGGATACAGATTAAAATACTGCACTTTCTGCATTCCTTAAGCTACATATATTATTTGAATAATACAAATAGAAACACTGAGCACCTTCTCTACCAGCTCTTGGTTTCTTCGGTACAATGCTTGCTTCTCCTCAATCCACTTCATGTCCTTGAAAAAGAAATGACCAATATTGTAGGTGAAGCACAAACACAGCAGCAAGTATTCCATTAAATCACACATCTAAGGAGGGACAGGATAATATTGCATATGAAATTGCAATTCCATTATTTCCTATGTTATGAAGGCTCACCCAGTCTTGTTTTAACAGTTTGTTGTATACAAATAGAATAGAAGCACTACAATGATTGAGAAAACCCTTTAGGATATAAGATTGGTTTGCATTAAAAGGGGATATTTCTAGCTACGCAATTACTATTAAATTGCAATTATACCGAGTAAAAAGTATTTCTGAACACTAGGCAAAACAAATCATATTTGGAATCCAATGTCTTTGTTTGATGGATACATAAAAGCCAGGAGCTCAGACGTTGTCTATCGGTACGGCTGACCGGCAGCGCAGCGCGGCGGGGACAGGGGACGGAAGGGCTCCTGGGCCAGGGCGGCTCTGCCGTGCCGTTACCTGCCCCTGCTCAGCAAGGGCCTTCTCCAGGTCCTCTATCTGCGCCTGGGAGCGGTGGATTTCGGCCTGCAGCTGCTCACGCGTCTGTGGGAGAGCAGGGAGACGGGAAACACAACACATCAGACTTTCTCTAAAAGACAGGAGGTAACGCGGGTGCACAAAGTACGCAAAACATCAGATACTTTTAACGAATAAGTGTTAAAGCTCTTTGGCTGAACAACACACAACATCAGCCACTAATTGCAAAAAGAAGTCTGTAAGAAAGGGTGGTGATTTTGAGACATAGGTCCAGATTAACACCAGCAGCATCCCACCAGCTGGACGGCAGGACAGCAACGGGTCAGGGGCTCCTTGGGGCTGCTGTGGCAGAAAAGGGGCTGGAAAAAGCCCGAGTGACGCACAGTCACTGCTCCATGGACACAAAGGAAAATGATCATGCCACAATTCTGGACACACCCCATTCCTTTACATTTTTGCAGAGTTAAAAATCTCAGAACAGACTCTACGTATGTAACGTTACAAACCGGCAAACTGCGCTCCTCCATACACAACCAGTACCCTGTCTTAGGGTCCTACTGCACTGTGTGCAATATTTTACCATACCTGTAGCTTCACACTTATTTAAATATATACCACCACCTTCCTACACCTGTTTACTGGAACAGAATTTGTCCCTTTATTTACTGTATTTGCCCTTGCATTCCCTGCACAAGTCTTGCCTCCTCCTTGTAGTATACGGCATACTTAGAGTAAATGTCACATCTTATGCCATATTTGAGGCCACATGGGCCGTATGAGGCAGGCAGGCAGGTAGGATAACAGGCCACTTAGCAATTTAATTACAAAAGAGAAACTCAGCTTAAGCCTTCTAAACATTTCATGAGGAATCATGTAATCTCAAAGATTGCAGAAGGAATTAAATACCAAGCATTATATACTTAAGGCTATCTGTCCTGGATTTTTGTAGAAAAATAATTAATTGTAAGGATTTCCCATACAAATTCCCTCTCGAATCTCCATTAGGCCGACCCCAGGCACACAGACTGAACGGTAGGACGGCGGTTCCCAGCCCAGCCGCCCTTCCCGGGGACGGGGGACACACAGGAGCCCCAGCCCCGAACGCCACCGGGGCACGTGCAATCGGAAACCCCGCACAACCACACTCCTTTATTGCCACGTAATATAAGCCATTTAGACCTTAACTTCTCGCTCTGCATCCAACGTTCCTCCGACCTGTTCTTGCAATAGGGCGTAAGCTCGTTGCAGAGCCTGGTACTCCATCGTCAGCTGCCGAAACCGCAGTTCTGTCTCTTCCTTGGCCATGCCCTGCAATTAAACACAAATATGCATCACACCAGTTGCTTTTTTTCTGCAATGAAAGTATAAAAAATTACATTTGCTTTCTCTAAAATGTGCAGCACTACAGAACTTGTTTATGTGCCCTCAGACTAGTTCTCTTTTGTTCTTCAAACATCCCTTTCACACACTTACTTCAAGAAAATTCAACATAGAAAAAAAGACTGAATCGCCCTTTATTGCAGTAACAGGCAAAGTCATCACATTTAAAGGTGAAAATACAACATTCTTCAAACAACAAAAGGTTTTGAATCTGGAGAATAAGCCAAACCTGACAGTCTCACTCCATTATTAATACATTAATCTAGAGTTAATACTTGTAGAAATGGTGACATGGACATGAAAAGAGCCCTTCATCTTCACTCTCCTGACTATATCCAGCACTGAACGCTTTCACGCCGGGCTGATCGGAATAGTTCATTCGACATGAAATGAAATGATACTGCTGGTTGCATGCATAAACTCCGTCCTGTCTGAACAGGGAAAAACCTCAAGATAGGAATGAAAAATAGATAGGTTCATACGTATAAAACCACTTTCAGACTTCCTGCAGCGCAGCACGCACCTGGTAACCAGCCACGGAGCTTTAATGATGGAGAGCGGAATCTTCCAGCTTCCCTTCTAACAGATCTAATTACAACCCATGAAACAGGTCAAACAGTAGATGAAAACTTGCAGGCAGCAAACTATAAAAAGGCTGCAAGTCTTTACGAGCAATTTTTTGTTTATTACAGGATTCTTGTTAAAGCCAGAACCATGTAATGGTTCAGAGACCTGACACGCACTCAGGAACACATTTACAGGGAATAATCACGTTGATTTGTATTACTGGCTCCCCCGTGCACTCGGCATTCAGAGCCCCTGGAAAGTCCCAGTCCCGACACCCCAGCGAGGAGCCGGTGCTGCGTGACCGCGCAGTTTCCTTCCAGAACACAACCGTAACACCCAGGGCCACGCTCTGCCGGGGTCACAGCGACAAACAGAAGCACCTGAACCAAACTACACGTGTGCAAACCTGCCGGAAATCTCTGTGCGAATAGATCTTCCCAGGGTTGTCCAACTTCATAGTCTTTTTAGACCTATACACTCATTATAAATCCAACATTCTTAGGATAGAATATTTCCAACTTAGCTAAAAGTTGTGAAATTACTGAAGACTTGAAATTCAGAGATTTTAACCAGTATGAAATTTAACATAAGTTTTAAATTTTCTGGTCAGAGGTGACAGACCAGGAATTTAATTAAAAATCAGTAGCGAGGTTTCAAAACAAAATAACACGTATTTTTCATGAGTACCTCTTCCAGGTCATCCTCAGGAGTGCAAGGGGTTTGGTCTGTCCGGTCAGTTTGGTACGAGATAGATGAACCATCAGACTCCAAGGAAGCTTCTTCGTCATAGCCGAAAAACGTCTCCACAACCGGCTTCTGGCAGAGACAAGGGGTCAGCGAGCGCGGCCGTCACCCACGGCAGTGATGCCAGCAGTGCCATTGGCCGTGCCACCCTGTGGCAGCGATGCCAGAGGTGCCATCGGCCATGCCACCAGTGATGCCATCGCCCGTGCCACCCTGCAGCAGTGATGCCAGAGGTGCCATCGGCCATGCCACCAGTGATGCCATCGGCCGTGCCAACCCTGCAGCAGTGATGCCAACGGTGCCATCAGCCGTGCCACCAGTGATGCCATCGGCCGTGCCAACCCTGCAGCAGTGATGCCAACGGTGCCATCAGCCGTGCCACCCTGCGACAGCGATGCCAGTGGTGCCCTTGGCCATGCCACCCTGTGGCAGCGGTGCCATCGGCCGTGCCACCCTGCGGCAGCGATGCCAGTGGTGCCATTGGCCATGCCACCCTGCGGCAGCGGTGCCATTGGCCATGCCACCCTGCGGCAGCGATGCCAGTGATGCCATTGGCCATGACACCAGTGGTGCCATTGGCCATGCCACCCTGCGGCATTGCGGGGACGGCAACACGTTTGGACACACGGCAAAACCCCGCGCCTCTGTAGGGTTTGAACATGCGTACCTTTGGAGTAACCTGAATCCCAGATTATTGGTAATTCTCACTCTGTTGGTTTTTGGAAAAGCACCCAGCTCTTTACACGCACTGGCAAAGCTCTCTGCCCAGCGGCAGTGCTCTAGTGACAGCTGAACCTCTCCGAATCGGGAATCGCTGTTTGTCATTAGGTGTGACGCTGTGCAGCCCCAGAGCACTTGCCTTGCTTTAACGTATTTTCCTCCCAGTTTCTCTGGCCAAGGCACATCACCCCTTTTACTGCCCTGTGCGCTCACCTCCCGGGAGGTGGGACACGCATTCAAATGTCTCTGTCAGCGCATTGTCACCACCACCACGTCCCTCCTGTCACTACCAGGACTGTCACATGCAAAGTTACATTTTCAAGAAATACTCTGCTTGAAAATGTGAAGCTGGTCACCACCACAATGTTTTTACAATTTGGAGAAATTTATTTTTCTGCTCAAATCTGCTCTCTGTTTAAAAGAGTGAGGTAGTGCTGGTAAAAAGAAGATCTACTGTCAAATGCTTGAAAGTCGAAGATGACATTTCAAACAGAGTTTTTAAAGATGTTCTAATTGTTGATGTACAAAATCATTTATAGATTTAGGCTTTTTTAAAAAAAATTTGCAGTGGATAACTTTTGAAGGAGACAAACCCCAATTCCCCTTCAAAGGCCCAGTTGCCATTCACAGGCTGCCAGGAGCTGAGGATTTATCTCACATAGCCCGCAATTCATTGTTTAGAGATTCATCAGCTCCATCACTGCCTTAATTGTTCATATGCAGAACACAGCTTTCTCTCTGGCCCCTGACAACACACCTTATGATGTCATTACAGCGTTAATATTTATATTAACATCCTGCCCAGTATTCATTAACTAACATTTTCCTTCTCCCTGAGCTCTAACCGTTGCTGCTTGTAACCAGCAGTTTTTGCATGTTACTAAACTCCATAGTGAAATTATTTACAACCTACATATGTTTTCAGGCAGTGCCATTAAAGGATCATTCTGAGATGTGCTGAGTCACAGACTCTATCTCACTTGAGACAGTCACACACCATGGAGGTCCCAGGGGACAGCGGGAGCGCTGGGGCAACCGCAGAGCATGCAACCGCTTGTAACGCACAGTGCAAACAGTTCTGCTCCTGCCTGATCTGGTCTGAATGATCCCGACGCTGTCTGTGAATGGCCTCCAAGCCAAACTTAAATTAGGACCCGTTTCTAGACCTCCAAAAACGTCCCCGCAGCACCCCGAAGCCAACATGCCCATCACCTCGCCATGATATAGACTTTTTTATTACCTTAGGAATTCTTGTCATTTTTTTCCTTTGCTTCCTATACCTTAACAGCTTGTCACGTTCCTGAAGGAATCAGAGACATACGTTAGATGTTTTCAGAGAGCTGTGACTTAAATTAACTATGTCAGTACTAGTAGTCATTGGGCAATCAAGTCCCCCCCATCTTTCACTTTAAGCATTTGGTAGAAGGATGCGATGGCTCTGTGGGACGCTGACAATGTGCCACCACCACCCGCCCCATGGCAAACCCTAATAACAGCAGCAGTGACAGCAGAAAACAAAATACTTGTTTTGCTCGACAAGACAAGCTTTGCTGCACACCTGGCAACGAAGAACAAACCGGTACATGCTTTATCAGCACATGTTAGCGGCTTAACTTCACAAATCTTTCCTGACACGAGCGAAGGGGTGAGGTGGTGGAGGGCAGCGACCGAGAACGTGCCAGTGTGGTGAGGCAGAGCTGCGCTCTCACCAGAGCTCTGCTCTCCACCATCACTACGGTTTTCTCTGCGGAACAAGTTCTGATGAACAGCCTTTGATAACGTCTACACCGAGGGTTCGCTTGCTGTCTGAATAGCGATGCAAGTGGTGATAAATACTATTACACCCTGCCTGCTTTTCATCAACAGCAGTTCAAAGCTTACGAAGATGAGGATGAAGTTAACTTGGTTCTTACCATGACACTCTTCACATAGCCGGCAGTTTCCAGTGTCTAATCAAAAACAATGAAATAATGTCAGCAAATGTGAAGACATTAAAAAAAAAAATTCTTGAGGTGTGTTATGATTTCAATATTTGCTCTTTCCAAAGACTGACAACACAATGCTACAGAACACCCCCCGTACACAGCAATCTTCAGCCCTGGTGCTGCCTCCAGCTAGAGCAGCTCTGATTTCCTCTGGCAGGTGCAGGATTGGGTATCAGCACATCTACTGGCCACACTGCAATGGTTGTCATGCAAGTACAGAGTGGACTGAAAGGACTTTTCCAAAAGCTGTACCACAGGTAACTTATGTTCCATTCAATCCCTACTGATCGCAGAAATGTTTCCACTGCTGCGAGCTGTGCCCGTTAGCCCACCCCTTGCTTCCGCTGACCTCTGGTGGGACCACGTCTCACCTTGGAGAGTTCATCGATGATGTTCTGCTGTTCAATGACTTGCAGTCTCAGGATATCCACTTCTCTTTCTTCCTGGCTGTGGTCGAGGTCATTTAAAGAGCTCGGTCTCCTTATTGTTCCAGCTCTTTGCCTCTACAAGAAATGCAGAGGGGAGCTGGTGAGAAGGCTTTGCGGCAGGACAGCGCAGAGCGCTCCCCTCGCGCGGGGACGTGCCCGGCCGCGGCAGTGCTGCCAGCTGGCCCGCTGCCCTGCGCTGGGACACGTGCCAGCTGCTAACACGCCAGCAGCTCCTGCTCCGCACGCCACCGCCTGAAATTGTGGCCGTGGGGGAGAATGGGGGATATTGGGGGGAAATAGGAAATTGAGGGAGGATGGCCCGCAGGCTTGCTCTGGGCAGACGGGGAATCTGGAGAGCTGGGACCACGGGCGCTTCTCCTGGGTTCCCCTGGTTGGCTTTGATACACAGCACTGTGGGGGCGACCCCAGTCCCGCCACATTAATACAAAGCCACAGGTACTTGCTGCCAGCTTTTGCTGCCCGTCCCCCCTGGGCACGCCCACACTCACCATCGCTAGGTTTTCCTGGGTCACAAACTTCAGTTTATTTTCCATTCGACGTAAGGCATGTGACAGCTCTTCATTCTTCCTGCTAAGGCGTTTATTTTTGTCCAAAATGGGCTTATACTGACTCTCAGCTTCTCTAAGACGTTTTAACTGAAAGATAAAGAGAGAATTAACACCTCACCTTATTTTTCATCAAATAAATTAATCATTTTTGTTTAACTATCATACTAGCAGTATTTTTTCTGCAAAGCAGAACTGATCAAAAACTCCTGTTATTTTCCATGGGGAAGCAGATTGTTCCCCTTTCGTGAGCTATTCAATCCGCACAATAAGTGTACCGTGTGGGGAGCGTGTTTACTTTTAAAGACAAAAATAATTCCAGCTAATGTCACCTTAAAAATTCACGGTTAGGTGACCGAAGCCGAGCGTGACGCGGGGTACCACCACACACGGAGCCCCAGGACGAGCCAGCCGGCCCTGCGCCCATTTCCAGCCGGCACAGGGAAACGTGCCGAGGTTTGGTGCCCCGCGCGCACTCACCAGCTCGTTCCTCTCCTCCGACAGCAGCGCGTTCCGGTCCTCCAGCTTCCTGATGATGGAGCTCAGCTCGGCGATTTTCAGTTGGAAACGCCGGGCATCCTTTTCATCCAACTGCTGTTCCTAAAACAAAGATCAACTGCAAATAACTGCTCGTAAGTGCACGTGCAGTATCAGTATTTTTCATAGCTCAAACGTTTTCTTATCCCACATCCACACATTTCAAAGCACCGTACAGCAGAGTGCAACCTGTGTGACCTGACTGATCGCTAAAGCTGTGGGAAGAGATCAACGGAAAGTCAGGAGTGCAAATGGAACAAAGTATGCAAATGCAGAAGTATGTATATGCAGATACAAAGGCACAGGTGGTGAACTTGGAAATGGAAAAGAAAATGCCAAAAATTAAGGCAATGGTTCCAATGTATGCCGCTGTTGAACTGAGTGCGTCAGACACAACACCCGCTCTGAGGACTTTGTTGTAAGAAAATGATATTAAAAATACGGAAGTACAAACGGGGAAAATCCATGCAATTATATCATTGCATAAGCTCTGCTTCCATAAAGCTGTGGCCCTTGTTGGGTTCTAAAGGGTCACTCATAAAGCCAAAAGAGTAGCACTTTATCTGAGTTAAAATGCTTAAATCAAATTATAAATGGAGCTATAGGTAGACATCCTCATCCGGAATCAGAAGTTACAGCTATTTACAAATGTGACACTTTTTCCCCTTCTCTGGAACTTGTTCTGGTGTTTGGCAGAAGTTGAGTACGAATCAAAGGAATCAGTGCCTGTGGTGCCGGTGGCACCTTTGGGCTGTCCAGGGTTCCTCATTCAACAGGTGCAGGAGAGGCTCGGGGCACAGAACAAAACAGGTCGCTTGGCTCCTGTGTAAGTGTTCGCATTTCTACGGAGAAAATTAAGGCTGTTGCAAAAGAAATCTTGATGAGAACCAGCAATGAAAATAACCTGTGTACGTCAGATGTACGAGGTCAGTTAACTGAGGGTTTTTAATATTAGCAAATTAAGGCAAAAGCAGAAAGGACCCATGGTTATATTAAAAAAAATTGTGAAAGGTTGGCTAAAATGTAATGTTCTGGATATTGCAGTGTAGAAAATAAATAGAAGAGGTTAACAGGTGTTCAATTCACTTTCTGGTGCACTGAAAGCGAGACAGCAGCAGCAGGAGATCCCGAGCCTGCAGCCGTGTTTGGGGACAGGGACATCCCAAGCCTGCAGCTGTGTTTGGGGATATCCCAAGCCTGCAGCCGTGTTTGGGGACATCCCATGCCTCGTGCGCTGTCACCTCCCCCGGCTCCCTCCGGACACTGGCCTCGTACATCTGCTCCCAAAGCCCGGCATCAGTGGTTCCAAAAGCGAGCACACATACATCACTTGGGTTAGAAATGCATTTGCATCATTTGTTGGCAAAGGGTGTCAGTGTCAAATCAAGGCAGGTGGCAGCAGCATGGTACAGTGAGGAAAAGGAAGAGAAAAAGAACAGAAAGAGATCCCCCACCAACAAAATCAAACCAAACAAACCAGAAAACAAACCAACAACAAAGCAAAAGCTCTCCCATAACAGGTTTGGGTTCTGAATCTGAGAGTTTTGGCTCACAAACGAGAGCAAGACCCGGGTGTGCGGTTATGGGAAAGCTGTTGCTCTGGGGCGCGCTCATCAAGATTCTGTCACTTGGTGCCATTTGGTCACTCTCTGCTCGTTTGTGTAGGTGAAACCACGTGAAAGTGCTTACGGGGCTTCCCGAGTGATCTGAGGCGTCTCCTGCACCACTTGGATAAGGAAGTTCCCGCTTGGGGCTGCTCAGATGCCGATCGGCCTCTTTGATCTGGGACAGCTGTTCATCTAAAGCCTCCTTTTGGAGCTGCAGTCTCTGAGCATGCCCGGCTCGCACCCCTAACTCTCTCTCCAGCACGTAGACTGCTCTGTCTTTAAATTTAATCTCCTCCATCTACAAGGAGAACAGAACACAATCACACAGGCAGCAGCGGCTCGAAACAACACAGCATCTCCCGACCCCACCGGAGCACAGCACAGACCCCAGAGCCCTGGGGACACGGTGACACTCAGCGGCCGGAGCACAGCACAGACCCCAGAGCCTTGGGGACACGGTGACACTCAGGGGCCGGAGCACAGCACAGACCCCAGAGCCCTGGGGACACGGTGACACTCAGCGGCCGGAGCACAGCACAGACCCCAGAGCCCTGGGGACACGGTGACGCTCAGCGGCCGGAGCACAGCACAGACCCCAGAGCCCTGGGGACACGGTGACGCTCAGTGGGGAGCAAAGCAGCAACCAGTGCTTGGCAGTGAGCGTACCCTCAAGGCACTTCCCCAGCTCAGGAACGCTGCTCTCCTGGGGTTCCCAGAACAAAACTGCTCTTTTCAGCAGGAATCTTTTCATTAAAATGACTGGGAAATACCCCAGAGTTCTAGTACCATTTCAGAACATCTTTTAAAAATATTAAAAATCTAATATTCACATCACAATTTGTATTAGTTCGCTCAAACATTTTCATGATTTTGCAGCATTTCACTTGGCCACCACCTTTTGAAAAATCTGGATTCATAATTTTAAAAGAAAAACATTAAATCCTGAATACTCTTTTAAATCTCAAAATACAGAAGCAATGTGAACGTTTAAAATTCTTTTTTATTCCAAAAGCACCCCATGTGAGCAATTTGTTTAATTACCCCTTTCCATGATGGTTTTGCCTATGCATACTAAATGTTTTACAAAATCATTGAGCAGGTAGGTGAGTGTCTCCGACGCCCTGGGTCCCCGTGTCCCTGGCTCAGGAGCCGTGTGCCCCTCGCCACTGTGTCGGGCACGTGGGGTTTGCAGGTGCTCCGGGAATAGTTTCTGCATCTTTTTTCTGAACTAATGAGGAATTAGAACCTCCCTCAGTGCAGCTGAATCTCCTGCTCCCCCGGCTGGATCACATGCATATACATTATACATGAATGTAAAGTATTAATTACCCTCATGCACCACAGGGCTGCCCAGCGTGCTTGCAGATAGTGATTCAATGGAAAGAAAGAAATCACATACATCCCTAAAACGTCTGGCAAGCTGGTTTCACACACCATACACACAAGATTTTTGGCATGAGTTTTTGAGACTTTACACATTTAATTTCAATGATCAGTTTTTAAAATGTGGCCTGCTTGAAATAAGAACATCTTGCCTTGCGAGAACTGCGATTGGTACTTCTATCTCTGCTAGCTTTGTCTGTGAGCCTGGAGAAAACATGACCTGGGAATCAATTACCAGGTCACTCAGAGTACTTTGCTTCCAATAACTGCAAAACACTGCGAAAAAGGGCAAACCCAAGCGCTGGGCGTTATGTGCAGGCAGCAGGAGAACCAGGAACAAACAAGAGACAAACAGGGGACAAACGCGGGGTCCCGCAGCGCCCCGGGCACAGCCAGCACGGGACAACTCAGAAATACCTGCACAGGAACCGTGCTTCAACGTTATGCAAAATCGAGATTCTTTTAGTAAAATGGAGCAAATCTAATGCACTTTGGGTGCTGTTTTATTAAGGGTGCTTTCAACAATCGCCGTTAGGGCAACAGTCTACTAACTTGGAATGAAACAAAGAGGTGCCCACTGAGGTCTTTCTGCTAAACACCTATCAGGTAGAAATCTGAATGGGTCTATAGGTGAAAAGGTAGCATCATCTAGTGAAGATTTGTTTAAAATAAGCAGAATATTGGGTAGTTGGTCCCTGTTTATATGAAAACAAAGACATGGTACAACACGAGCAACACTTCACATTAGGAGGAACAAAGAAACTGGAGAGAACACAAAACGTTTCACAGTATTTCATTAATGGCTTGTACCTCAGAAAAAACCCTAAACATAATCTTCATAAGCAACAAAGGAAACATCAGTATTCACATGATTAAATATCAGCCTTTATATGGTTAAATTCACATTCATGAAACATAACATAACATAACAGTTTGGTGTTTGCAGTGCATTATTAAGCAGAAATACTGTAAGAAGCATTTCAACAAAAAACATTATTTAGCACATTTCTTCCTAGCATTAGTAACATTAAGGAAACATAAAGACAAGAAACAACTTGCAACTCACTGGAAGAGGCGCTGGTCCCCAGGTGCTCCCCCCAGCCCAGTGCCGTGCACCCCCAACTCATCCTGCACGGGGAGGGGGACTGGTGGGAGCAGGACCGGTGGGTGCAGCAGTGGTGGGAGCGGGACCGGTGGGAGCGGGACCGGTGGGTGCAGCAGTGGTGTTCCCGCTCCTCCCCACCCGTGTCTGACGCCACAGACACGCCGCGCTGGGGAAGGCGTCAGCACACCGGAGCATCCAACCCCCGGAGCAGCCACCCTGCTGTGGATGTTCCCCCCTCGACTTGGGATGAATATTTATGTGGGAGCGCTAATTAACAGCCAGCCCATGAGCACAGCTGATGCCAATTCTGCAAGCATCATCCCGTGCAAAGTTACATTTGTTGTTCCCTCCTTGTGCTACCCAGCACAACACCTAGCACAGCATGACATGCAGCCAGTTTTAAGCTGTGTGATTATTATTTTAAAATGTATTATTTCCATTGAATAGGTTCCCCAGTTGGGGAGTTTCTCGTTGTGCTGTTCCTGGGGTCTCTGCAGCTCTGCACATCCACAGAGGCCACTGGGCCACGGCCGCGTACCCCAGAACACGCCTGCAATGAACCGGCGTGCGGTGAACAGCCGGGCGGCCGCGGGCAGCGGCTCAAAGGCAAAGAAGTTGGCACCCAGCTGGAGCTGTTTGCAACAAATGCACGTCCCAGGGCACAGTGTCAGAGCCAGCAATGAGCACAGGACAGGGGCCACGCAGCCCTCGGGAGCAGAGGTGACGGAGCTGCCATCGCCCAGCTGACAGCAGCGGGCCATGCGGAAGGGGACGGGGTCACCCTGGGTGGGGTCACCTCGAGGGACGGGTGCCTGGACACGGGCCGGCAGGAGGGGACGTCTGCCCTGCCAGCCCCGGAGCCCATGGTCACCTTCCCTCCCAGAAATGAATGCGATTGCCTCTTGGTCCTGCTGACACATGTCACTGAGCAGCAGAGCCAGCTACGCCACGTTAACCAGCTTTTGCCAAATACTCCACAAGGATAACTGGTCAGTGTTCTGATACTGAACACTGATATCAGCTGCCACGACTGAGGTTTTCACAGAATCCCAGAATGGGAGGGGTTGAAGGGCCCTGGAAAGCTCATCCAGTGCAATCCCCCCATGGAGCAGGAACACCCAGATGAGGTTACACAGGAAGGTGTCCAGGCGGGTTGGAATGTCTGCACAGAAGGAGACTCCACAACCCCCCTGGGCAGCCTGGGCCAGGCTCTGCCACCCTCACTGGGAACAAGTTTCTCCTTATATTTAAGTGGAACCTCCTGTGTTCCAGTTTGCACCCATTGCCCCTTGTCCTGTCACTGGTTGTCACCCAGAAGAGCCTGGCTCCATCCTCCTGACACTCCCCCTTTCCATATTGATCCCCAGGAATGAGTCCCCCCTCAGTCTCCTCTTGTCCAGCTCCAGAGCCCCAGCTCCCTCAGCCTTTCCTCACACGGGAGATGCTCCACTCCCTCCAGCATCTTGGTGGCTGCGCTGGACTCTCTCCAGCAGTTCCCTGTCCTGCTGGAACTGAGGGGCCACAACTGGACACAATATTCCAGGTGTGGTCTCCCCAGGGCAGAGCAGAGGGGCAGGAGAACCTCTCTGACCTACTGACCACCCCCTTCTAACCCACCCCAGGTACCATTGGCTTCCTGGCCACAAGGGCCCAGTGCTGGCTCATGGTCACCCTGCTGTCCCCAGGACCCCAGACGTCTCCAGGCTGGCAGTCGCACACCTGCACTGCGATGCTGCTGAACCGTTCTGATCGCTCACCCAGGGCGTTTGAACCCACTAACCCCTGTGCACCCCAGCCCGGCTGTCACACAGCACTGCAGCACAAACCCTGACCGTCACTGCAGACACGGGAACACAGGGGTTTTTGTTGACCAAGGAACATTCTCCCTACTTCAGTACAGACAAACACCAAAATGCAAAGTGCAATCACCTCTCACACTACTCTAAATCGTGTTACAATATGCATTACAACATATGTCGCAATGCTAAGCTGCACATTGCGAAGTGCACAATGCATTTTCAGAAGAGCAAAAGTAAAGTATGTTAGATGAGAGAAATAATTGTGCATAAAGATTGAAAGGTTTTTCCCACACTTGTCCTATTTTGCATTCCCCTCTTTCGCTCTACTTTCACAAAAGGAAAAACTGAGAACTAGGAGGATTATTCACCCTCCGAAATGCAGGAACAATGTTGTACAGTTGTTAATATACAACAAAATTCTTTGTGGTCCAGGTTTAGTTGGAATAAATACTGTTGTAAATGAGGTTCAAACCACAAACGATGAAAACAATCCACATTTGCAAGAAGGAATTATTCACCTTGAATAATTTGTCTTCCTTTTGATATAGGATGACTGCTGAGATACCTTTATAACACCAAATATGGTATGTTTTCACCATATAAGGGAATAAAAAGGAGAAGATAAGGACTAAACCAGTCACCAATAAAATCAATATTTAAAAAGTCAGCTTCCTCCAATTTTCATCCCACAGCTTCCTTCAAATCAGAAGTTTTCACTGATTTGCCACTGTCTAACAGAGAAACCTGAGGGGGGGGCCGGTACCAGGGAGCTTCGGGGTGACACTGGAACGCTGTTCTCTGTGTCTGGGCTGCTCGTTGCCTTCAGGAAGCCACGAAGGTCTCACCATACAATGGTCTTACGTGAGGCATTAGAGCAGGTTATTAAACCTTTTGGTAATCATCATCAGCTAAAGTCTATCTTAAATTGGAAACAACACTTTCCAGTCTCTAACAAATCTCATCTCTCCGGTTTTTCTGTTATATTCCCCTTATAAATGAAACACAGGGGACGCTGCAGTGGCCACTGCTGGTCAGCGCTTCCATTTTTGATCCATCTACATTTAAGTAAAATTTAAATGCACTTTTCCACATCGAATTTTAGTGCCCATTAAGTAAAAATGAAGGCCAGCTAACGTCGGGGAATTCTGCCCAAAGGGCTGTTTTCCCTGGACATGCCCACACTAACACAGGGTGTGCAGCTGTTAGGGAGATCATACAAATATAATTATATACATGTGTGTAGCATTTTAAAATGCACGTTTTTTTTAAACAATAAAATTAAGAATTCTTCAGAAAGGAAATAATTGTCCTATTTCCTTGTTACCATCTGCCAGGGACCTTCACCTTTGACATCAGCATTTCGTAAGGTTCTGAGCCAGGGACAGTTTATTGGGTCAGTTGTACCTCTCTGGAGAGCATCACACTCGGACTTTACAGACGCCAGCAGCACAAGCTGTGTGTGTGAACAGAAAG
Organism: Columba livia; assembly: GCF_036013475.1. NCBI lineage: Eukaryota > Metazoa > Chordata > Aves > Columbiformes > Columbidae > Columba > Columba livia. The sequence continues at coordinate 920,237 of NC_088607.1, forward strand.
CAGGAGGACTGGCGGATGCTCGGCTCTGCTGGACGGGATCACACCCAAGGCACCGGCGCCACCAAGTCATCCTAACCCTGGCACCTGAAAAATAACTACACAGCTGGAGTTTTTATTTGCAAATGCTAAGTGGGGACTGTCTCTCAAGAGAAATTACACCTTGCCAGCTGTTACAACCTGCAAGGCTCTGTGTGCCCATAGTGCAAAACTCCCCCAATGACCCCCGAAAACATCACATCCCCACACTAACAGCTGTTTGCTGTGTATGGAGGGTCTACTGTGAACGTGTTGTGGCACAAGAGCCCAAGCTGGGGAGGACCCAGCGTGCAGCTGCATTGGGCAGTCTCCTCTGGAGCACAGGAACATTTGGGGGTTCATTTTGCTGCTGGAGATGGGCACAGTGCACAGACAGGCGTATTTTGGGTTAACTTTGCTGCTGGAGATGGGTACAATGCACAGACAGGCACATTTTGGGTTAATGTTGCTGCTGGAGGTGGGTACAATGCACAGACAGGCACATCTTGGGTTAGTTTTGCTGCTGCAGATGCACACAATGCACAGACAGGCACAACTTGGGTTAATGTTGCTGCTGGAGATGGGTACAAAGCACAGACAGGCACATTTTGGGTTAACTTTGCTGCTGGAGATGGGTACAAAGCACAGACAGGCACATTTTGGGTTAACTTTGCTGCTGGGGATGGGTACAAAGCACAGACAGGCACATTTTGGGTTAACTTTGCTGCTGGAGATGGGTACAAAGCACAGACAGGCCCAGCAGCTGCTTGCCCAGATCCCTCTGCTGGGAAAGGGCAGAAGTGCAGGATTCCCCATGGAACCCGGCGAGGACAAAACTGAAGCCACTGGCATCAGGTCTGGCCTGATGTGACAATTCAACTGCCCTCAAAGTCGGAGTGAGTCACCGAACGGAAGGTCCCTGGCAGAGCTGGTTCTTCCGAAAGCCTGAGCGGGTACCCCCTGCACCTCCCTTGGCAAAAATCCCATAAAGTGGGTGATGCTGAAGAGCAAATCAAACTCCACTTGGCTTGAGGCAAATGTGACGCTGCACAGTTCCTTTGGGCAGATAGCCGTCTCTTTCTGTCACACCTCTTACTTTAAAGGCCATTGAACATTGTTCCAAAAGCCTAAAGTGAGACACTAACACATGTATTCCTGTCTGTCAAGTTAAAAACATCCCAAGGAAACAAACCAACCACCCCACAACAACCAAAAAAATCCACAAAAAAACCCCAAAATAACCCCAAACAAACAAAACCAACAAAAACTAGTTCTAATTTGAAAGGAGAATAATGGATTAGTACTAACTCACCTTTTTAAAACAACTTCTGTTTGACTATGTATGGAAGCATTTTCTGTAAGCCAAGCCTGCATAGATGGACTTGACTTGGAAATGAAAATCTGTACCTTTCAGAGATAAATAACTTCAATAAATTACTTTATGTTAAGGGACTTGACATCAGTGCAAAGCTGAACATGAATGAGTACAACTTGTCTTTCTCTTTTCTGGCTAATCAGAAAAAGCAGGCGTGAAATGGTAATTTTTGTGTAGGTTACTGCCCCCTTGGCTCGAGCAGCTCAATAATGCATCGGGCAGGAATCGCAGAGACTCCCCGGGTGAGCCCACTACCAGCTCAGGGCTGGCGGGGGCCACAGCTGAACCCAGAGGGACGGCCCCTGCGGTGCGGGGCTCCTGTGCGGGGACACCCAGAGACGCGGGGACATGCAGAGATGTTGGGGACACCCAGAGACATGGGGACACCCAGAGACACGCAGAGCTGCAGGGACACCCAGAGATGTTGGAGACACCCAGAGACATGGGGACATGTAGAGACATGCAGAGCTGCAGGGACACCCAGAGACATGGGGACATGCAGAGACATGGGGACATGCAGAGACACCCAGAGACATGGGGACACCCAGAGCCACGGTGGACACACCGGTTCTGCCGGACGGACAGATGGACCCGCTCCCCTTGGGTCATTCTGTATTTCTCTCTCATGGCAGCCCCAAGAAGGCTCAACAAAAGCGCTTTATTGATGGCCTCTATCTTAAAAAGGGAAAAAAGCCCTGTTTTGAGCACCAGGTGAAGTGAGTTGCCTCATTCCCAGGCAGGAGAGCCCACGCACAGCCCCCCAGCCAGGTGCCAGGAGCACACCGCTCCCACCAAAACCAATTACGGTCGAGCCAGAGCTGCTGAGAGCACTCCAAGTCACTCAGGAAGCACTCGGGGCTGGGTAAAACGATGGCATCACGTAATTTCATTAGTACACTTAGATAATGTGATTCTTTCATGAAGGAACTAAAAAAATGTTTGATTTTCAAATGCAATTTAGAAAACATAACATCAAACCACCCTATTTCTTATAACTATGAACATACTTATTTTATAGCTTCTGCATTAGAGGCCATTAGCGTGAACTTTTCACGTAATGCAGCAAGTTTGTTTAGGATGTACATTATCTATCCTTTCCTTCTGATGTATTAAATCAATGCATCTAGTAATGCATGTTTAGAGAAGAAAGTACTTACACTGCAGGATATTTGAACACTATCAATACATCAGTTGGTTATAAATTATGTTAATACCCTCTTGATAAAAATAAAATAAGCTATGAGGGGGAAAAAACTCTTAACCACCTAAAGTCTGAGAGAACGGGTGGCTGAATAAAGGGTGTGTGACACTAACCGCGCCAGGGTCAGTCGCAGACCCATGGAGTTGTTCGAATGCCCGTCCTCATCGCCTCAACCAAGGCCAGCACAGAACTTTCATTTCCTGTCAATAGCATAAGTGTTAACAAAACCAAATGCAGATGGCAACACGTACCAGTCTACGAATTTCTCTCTCACACTCCCTCTTAATCCTGCTGATTTCCTCCTGGTGCAGGTGATACACACTCCTTATCTCGGCTGCTTTAATTTTGTCGGCCTGGATGACCATGGTTAAAGCCTCTTCCACTTGTTTCTTAGCCCCCTTCAGCTCCGAGATTTCTTGCTGCATTTTGATTTTCTCCACCTCGAAGCCCCTCTTGGCCTCCTCCTTGGCCTCCGTGAGCAGCACCGTTTTCACCTTGTCGGGAGCCCCATCGCGTACAGCGTTGAGAAGGGTCTGGAGTCTCTGGATTTCGTTATCTTTAATTTTTATTACTCTAAGCAGTTCAGCTTCATGCTGTCTCAAAAGTGCTTCTCGAACAGCTTGGAGCTCCTTCATCTTCTCTTCGTGGAGTTTGACTTTGAGCTCCGTTACCACCACTGTACTTTTATGCTGTTCGTGCTCCTTGATCTGCTTGACTTCCTGATTTTTCTCTCTTTCCAACTTGCTGACCTACAGGGAAAGTCAAAAACTATATTTTTAGTCAACAGAATGATTAACACAAGTTAGAATTTATCCAAAAATGACATAGATAATTTTATAGTATTAGACCTTAATGTTATATGTCTGTGCCTTAGAGCCTTAGTCAATTAGTATCACCTCATGCAGAACTACATATTCAGCATTTTGTTCATTCCTTATGATCGAATACTATATTACATTTTAAGCATTGCTTGTTTTAAAGAGGTTCTGGGTAAACCCAGGGTCACCGAGCTCTGCCGCACAGCCTTCTTGCTGTAGACATAGAACAGTGAAATTTCCTCCCTTTGGAGAAAATACACATTCTGCTTCACAGGAAAAGGTATACGGGAGTTACAGCCGGTTCTGTCAGCGCACGGTCCCGGCTGCTCTGGACCCACCGTCTGGCCGGTGCCCGCGGTGTCTCCAGCGCCGCGGCTCATCCAGCAACACAGACGGGAGGACTGGGGCTGTGCAAGCCGCTCTGTAACAAATCTGCCACAAATGCTCTGGGCACAGCTCTGCCTGCGCACAACAGGCCCATCCTCGCTCCAGAAGCACCGGTGAGTGTCCACCTTGTCACCGGTGAGCATCCACCTTGTCACCAATACAGTCACTGCAGCTCCGCGTGGCCAAAATCACCACTGGCAGTGACTGGACCCCTTCCGATGCCACCTGTCCCCAGCGGCCGTGGCCATGAACCCCCATGCTGAAGCACCAAGGTCCGGGTGCTGTCTGTAATTCCGTCCACGGCTGCAGCGCCTGCTCGCAGCTCACGCACAGCGGCAGAGCCGGCAGGCGGCACCGCTCATCTCTGCGCTACAAATGAGAACCCTGTGTCTCAGGGGAAAATCTGACCCGCTCCAGCTCTGTCTGGAGGTGTTTGCTGCATGACAGCAGGTGCTGCACCAGAAAAGATCCCCAGCAGGTATTTGCGGGGCATTTGCAGCATCCGCCCGTCTCCTCCGGGCAGGTTCATCCGCGGCACAGAGCGCACGGCTGTCCGCGACACTTTTCTGCCCTGTGGTATTTACCAGAACAGACTGTGCACATATTTAAATGCTAAAACCAGAAAGTGGCTGTTCACTACATGGTTATTAACTACTGAAGCGTTCATTGGGAAAAAAAGTGTTCAGGTCAATTCTGCTTAGTAAAGATGCGCTTTTCTTCCTCTGTTGACACAATAAGGTTTCCGTGCTAAGAATACACCTCAGCCTGCCTCCCAGACGAGAACAGTCTGCAGAACAAACCCTGCAGGCGTCAGCAAAAACGTGTGACATGATGGGGAACTTGGAGATTCTTCCAAGGAAAATGGAATTTGTGAAAATAAGAAAAAGAACCCTGAGAAATTTGTTGAAAAGGCTGTAGAAAAATCTGTTTTCTTTCACCGGAGATCAACATAAGCAGAAATATCTGCATGTTTAGAAAAAGAGAAACAAAAATATATCATTGTCATTTTGAAAATTATTGATACTGAAGATAAAAGTCTAGACACCAATGCTGCTTTCAGCATCATAGTTTGGCTTTATAATTAAATAATAAGCCCTTGCAATCTTATGGGCTCTCTCAGTACCCTAAAAAGTTCAGGTTAACACAATGTAAGTATCATTAACGCACACAAGAATCCAAGCCCAGCAGTACGGGACGGACGCGCTCAGGAACCAGGCTGGCGTGTGAGTGGGGCGGGATAACGCACATTCAGAATCAGCCCCTGTGTCCTGGGTAGGTCTGAGCCCCCGATTTTTCAGGTGGGTGCCTGCAGCCGCTCTCACACCGTCCCCGAAAGGCTAAGCCGTTATTTGGCACACAGATGCAATCTGTGCCGTGTGCGCACGTATGCGAGACATAAAAAGCTCTGTGCAAGCTGCTGTGAAGCCCCAAGCAACTGCATTTTGTCAGATGCTTTTTCAGCCATGAATTATGCATTACAAATAACTAACTGAATCTGACCACAGAAGGGTCAAATGATATTTCAATTTAAAACCGTACCATAAACTCAGAAGAAGCCACGATGAGAAGTGTTGTACCAAAAGGACTGGGGAGGACAGGGGGATGGGAAACGGTGCTCAGTCTTAAAGCTGCAAATGCTGATTCACAACAAAAGGATTAAGAGATGTTCTATTTAAATATATATACACACGCGCCCCTAGAAGCTTTCTTAAAAATTAAGATTCATAGTTTACAATGCCTAATAATGATGCAAATGAACGGCAAAATGCAGAATATCATGCTGTCCCTGCACGGTAATGCACGTCTCCATTGGCATTCTGGAACCAAAAAGCCCCAAAGTTTATCTGTGGAAACTAATTTGGGGATTAGGGAAAAGCAAATGAACATTTCACGGCCTCGGGACAAGCAGCCTGAAGGCTGTGGCTGACAGCGGGAAGCTGGGGCTGGAGCTGCGTCTGAGCCCGGTGCCGCACACCTGGAACCTGTATGCAGCCGGTTTGGGGGATTTTGAACATAAAATCCAAATGAAATTCATGTAAATGTGCAAGAGGAGAATCAGCGAAGAGAATTTCTGAATAACACAAGATTGCGTACAAACCCTTGAGCGCAGACATCCTCACAAACAGGTAAATATTTACCAGGGAAAATTCCAGCCAGAGAAACAAAGGACACAAACAGCTTCCAGCCCACTGCTATGATTATGCCGTCTGTTCTGAGCGGATGTTTGTTTTTCCGGGTCTTTTGCTGACATTATCTACGTGATGCTTCAACTTCATCTCGCGGATGCCGGGAGCCGGCGCGCTGCCCGCAGCCCGGGACCGGCCGTGGGGCGTCACTGAGCAGCCTCGCTCGCAGGGGGCGGAATTGCTGTCCCACGCGTGTTTGAAACACAAGGAGAACATTTACAAATCTGCAACAAAGGGGCTGCCCCGCTTTCCCACACCAGTCTAGCTCCTGGTGCACATCTCTGCTTTGCGTCCAAGTTGCGTACGAGTCAGCTACAAAGAGTGCCTGGCCGTCACAACCAAAAGACTGTATTTTAATTCCTGGGGAAGGAAAGGAATAGATGCACACCTTACTCTTTTCCTGCTGGAGCTCTATCTGGATGTCGGTGAGCTTGGCCCTGAGCTCCTCGTTGGCAGCTTGCAATGCGGCCAAGGCGTCCGGCTTGTCCCCCCGCGCGCGGCCGCCGGGGCCCTTCTTGGACATGGTGAGGCCGTGGCAGGGACGGCGTCTCGCTCGGGGCGTCTCGTCCTGCCCTCCGCCCACTACATCTTCTCACCTGCCTGGGGAAAGCACAGTCCGTCAGCGCTGGGGACCGGCGGGGACGTGGCTCCCGCCAGGAGCAGCGTGAGACGCACCGCACCTCTCAAAGCACGGGGCGCGCGTCGGCCGGCTCCAGCGGCTCTTCCTGCGTTAAGTAAGGGCTGACAGCATTCAGGTGCGATGATATTTTGTATTGCACCTGTACAGAGCAAGACATTTAAATCACAAACTGTAAGTGTTTACTGTCACTCCGTTTGCAGTGGAATCCACGCGGAGCAGGGACGGGATGCTCTGGAGGGGCACCCAGCACCATCCGCTGGCAGCGCCACGGCTTGGGGACAGCAAGAGCTGGGAAACCGCTCTCAGTACCAGCAGAGTGCTTTATGTGCTTTAAAACAAAGTCTTGAGAGGAAAAATGCTTGGTTTCCTATTAATACTTTCCAGATATTCATGATGGAAATAATAAAAGTGATAAAACCAGTAAGAAGCTACAGAAGCAAGCGGAGGTGACACAAAAGGCAACAGAATCCTTCCATGCGGGAGTGTGCTGTGCATCATCAACACAGCCATTAAGGCTTCATTTACCAAGTATAGGTTTATCTGAGTCTGGTAACAGCGTCAGGGTTTTGATCACACTAAGAGGTTTTGAGTTAAATCTAAGGAAAAAAAAGAAAACCTGAGACAAGCCAATTCATTCTATTAAACGGCAGTGCTGTGGGCAAAAGAGGACCCGAATTCACAGAATTCATATATTAACAGATTATAGTTTGCACTCTATACCAACCCATTAATCCCAACACATTTATAAATTATACAACATAGACAATTTATAAAACTAGCACGATACTACTAAATATAATACTAAAAGTTATATGCACTTGTTGATTTTTATTTCAAAAGTCTCCAACAGAGACTTTGCCCAAGAATAAAGAGCAGTGTTCTTGAACAGGGAAGCATCACTCAGGTCTGGAGAGACTGCGCCCAACTTGGAATGTTAATGGAAACTAAAGGTCCTTTGTAGTCAAGAAAAGAGTGTAAGGGTTATTAAAAACTCATCTCCTTGAAAAAATCCCATATTCTAGCTTAGTATAACCATCAGGTGCAGGTAGCCTAAGAACAAGACAAACTCACTCCAAAGAATTCGCAATCTGACACAAAGACGGATAAAAGTAGGGAGAAACATTATATTTTTGTCTGCTACTGCTATTTTTATGCTGCATCCATCCTACAGGTCAGAAAACTCTTTCACAGTTCTATGTACAAATCAATCATTATTCATTACAAATGATAAAGTCAGGGGAGCTCCCTGTGACCCGGGAGGCGTCTGCACAGTGACCCTTCTTTTAAATATCTGTTTAATTTATAGTGTAAAAAATAAACAAGAAGTTCAAAATTGGAAAAATATTCCCAACCTTGTTCATACCAACCTTGTTAACGTGGGTAACAACCTTCCTGGATGCTGACCTTCAATGCACTGGTCTATTCATCCTGCCTCATGGTCGCAACCACAGCAGAGCAGCACTGTTCCCTGGACAAGCACGGGTAAGGAGGCTTAACGCTCCAGAGCAGCTGTAATCATAAAATAACCATATGACAGAGTAAAACAGCAGCACAATAATAGTAAAATAGCAATATAATGTCAGTAATCACAGTAATAATAAAACAGGACTGATTTGAGTTCTAAAAGCAAAAACCTGCATCCATTAGGGAGAAAGGAGCCGACAGAGGCGGCTGCCGCAGGGGACGCGGCAATGGGACACGGAGCGGGGAGAGCTGAGGGGCTGGGGTGACGGGGCAAAGCGCTGAGTTGGGGAAACGAAGGAGGACATGCGGGCACCACAAATCCCCGTGGGGTCGGCGTGGGAGGCTGAGATTGCAGAAAAAACGTGGGGGAAAAATTCCTGATATTAGTCGAGCAAACCGAGGGAGTATAGTCTTCATTCTGCTGATTCCCAGCCGCGCTTGACGTTATAACCTCGAGGTTTCTATGAAAAGAAATGCGTTTGGTTGGTCAAAGAAACAGGAATAAATAAAGTTTTACAGATATTGTCTGAAAAACCTCCGAGCAGGAGTAGATGTTCTTAGTATTTACAATTCTTGCCTCTTTGTGAAGAAAACCTAATACATCAGTGATTGTTCTGCAATGGGGGTCTCAAACCCCTCTTTCTTTATAGGTAAAATCCAGGGCACTGGGTTCTACCTACCACAATGAATGAAGAATTTATGCGTATTACAATTATTTTCTTAAATTATATATTACAGCTACAGATACAGCAGGTGGAGCCAGGATATTTCACAAGCAGAGGAAATGGGAAGCAGCGTGACACAAGCGTTGAACTGCTCGCCTTCCAGTGTCAGACAAATAAACTGAATGACACAGGGATTTGTGAAAATCATCTAAATCAGAAGGATTATTTTGACAGACATGGGCTACAATAATTTGTTTGTACACTTGCAGAAAATAAAACTAAGGAATTGATACAAATAAACTGTTTAAAATGTTACCAAGGTTTAACTGTACGAGTTGACACTTTTCATGCCAAGCAACTGCCCAAATCTGATTTTTCTCTGCTAAACTAATAAAATTTAAAATTGATTAGCTTATTTCAAGAATGAAAGGCCTGTATAACAACGCTTGTCCTGAGCGGGTCTACAGAACCTTTATGGAAGATCTGAGATGTTATGAGCTGGGCGATCGCTGTGGCCCATATGAGCACCCCAGGGCAGTGACACAACAGCTGCTGGAGCCTGCAGTGCCCACCTTAAACCTCACACCTTACACCTCAAACCAGGCTTTGCTGAGGCTTCACCAGCCAAAGTCCCCGCCTGGAGCTGGTGTCCATCCCCAGACAACAACACCAGGAGACTCTGCTCTGCAGGCTCCACTGTGGCTCATGTCAGCGTGTCCCAAGCTGGAGGTGACAAAGGACAGGGGACAGCGGTGACTGTCCGATCCTGCGGGCTCCCATCAGCACAGCGCAGGCAAAGGGGCCGTTGTCAGAAACATCTTCCTGGCAGGAATGCTGAATGAAGCCTTAATGAGCTTTTCCCACACAAAAATCAGCTCCCTTGCCAGCACTTTAAGTAATAAGACTGCTTCAAAAAGAACTTCACGGGAATTAGCTGAGGATTTCTTCAATCAGATCTTTAAGGAGGAAAAGGGACAGAACGATAAAACTTGGATATAGCCAAGAATAACATCCAGGGATTAAGAGATCCAGAAAACAGGAACGTGATGGGCTTTGGTAAGGGTCTGTCTGCACAAACACACTAACAGTACGGGATCTGCAGCGCGATGGAAACCGGCTCAGCAGCCGCACCTCCCACATCCGGGGAGAACACCTGCAAGGAAGGAGCGCGTTTCCCCTTCCCAAGGCAAACCAGGCTATGTTAGCTGCAGATACGCTCACACGGAGAGGATGGAAATGCTGCAAGAACAGGCAGGAAACAGTGAAGGGAACCCCGGCTCACGGGAAGGGCTGTGGGGCATTGGAACAGGCTGCCCAGGGCAGTGCTGGAGTCACCGTCCCTGGAGGGGTTTGAAGGGCATTTAGACGAGGATCTCAGGGACATGGTTTAGTGCTACAGTTGGTTTAGGTTACAGTTGGACTCAGTGATCCTGAGGGTCTCTTCCAACCGAAATGATTCCGTGATTCTCACTCGCACAGACGTGTCCCGCTGCAGGTTCACATCGCACCCGCACGCTGCAGCACGTCGGTGGGGACACCACTGCACATCAATGGGGACACCGCCATGCAACCATCCCCAGGCAGGTTCTGACCAAACATTCTCAAACGCCCGGGCTGCTGCACAGGCTGAAGGGCAAAACCCAAAAGCAGTGGTTTTATTTCCAAAACCTGGCCATACATGCAGAGTCTCCCTCCTGTGCTCATTGTCCTGCAGAACATAAAGGGATTTGCAGTTTGGAGTCATTGGTCCTTTTGCTGCATGCTGGGTTGGTATTCCCAGGGACGATAAGGGGAAATCAGGCTGGGCAGAGTAGGACAGCTTTCTAGTGACAACCACGACCTCCTGTGTATGCACTGGGACAAGCGTCACTGTCGGGAACCGTAAAAGTAGTTATTTGTATTAATAAAAGTGCCGCTCTCGTGGTTCAGAGGCAGCCGTGTCCCTGCGGGACTGCCGGACAGACACCAGGACTACCGGACAGACGCCGGGACTGCCAGACAGCATTGCTCCCAAACATGGGGAGAAAATCTTTCTGCAAAGGACGTTTCTGAGGCAGCATCCCTGCGCTGATCCAGCCCCGCAAAGAGGTGGGAACGCGAGCCTGCCCGGGTGGCTCTGGCAGCCTTTTCCCAGGAAAACGCTTACAGTGCCTTTGGATTTCTGTTTCTTTTTCTTCCTCAGTGAGTTATGCAGAGGGGGGCATCCATAAGACACATTATTTTAACAGAACAGAAAGGTCTTCACATTTTTGATTCTGTAAGAATATATTAGCATATGATTCCTGACATGTTTGATATTGAAAACAGCATTAATAATGCATCATAAGCTGCCTTTAGCCAGGCTCATCATTCTTCTTGCTCCTGACTTGCAATTCAGACATCAAGGCTAATTGGAAAATGTGTTTTCTAGATAGTAGTTTCTGAAACAAATGAATAAATCCCTACCCAGAGTACCAATATTTTAAGCAAAACATAGCTTAAGGAAAACGCCATTCTTACAAACACTGACAATTTCAAACTTATGATACAGCCTTCTGAACACTGGTGTTTTCTATTTTTGACAAATTGTTATAATTAAGTAGCTTAGATAAAGGTTTTTGAGCCCTTGGTGCATCTCTAAATATTATAATAGAAAGACAATGTAATATTGTCTACGGCTGAGCTCTCATTTCCTCACACAGGGAAGCTCTTCTTGAGAAATCTCAGTTTTCCGCTCAGGATTTGAGCAGCCTATAAATCCAGCCACAAGAAAAGGAGTTTTCCTCTGCAAAGGTGTTTCATGCTAAGCCAGAGCGCCCTGCCAGTGTAGCCACATCCCGTGCTGCTTCCGTGGCTGTACACACATCTCTCACAAATAGGGTGTTATTCACCCAGCTGCAGCGTGAGGAGAAGAAAATCTGTTGGAAATTACATGGAAAAATACAGCAAGTAGCAAGTCCTGAAAGCGCTGAGATCAATAACCGCCAAGACACATGTCACGTACATGTGGTTATGTTGTGTATTTCCTGTCTACAGCCCACGAGGGTTTTCATCTCTGTGCTGGGTAGAGAATGATTAAATTGAGACGACTTTGATAAAACACTTGGGAAAAAAGAAATAAAACAAAACAAAACAAAACCCACGAATGCGAGTAACTGAACTTGCACTTCCAAAGGAGCGTGTCTGTCCTGAGCTCGACCGGTGCTGAGGACGTTCCGTGTCCAGAACACAGCTGCTCCCGCAGAGCAGCAGCGACACCGTCCCGAGGTCACGGGACATGGGACACTCCAGCACCAAACAGGGCTTGTCTGCAGGACTCCCGCTTCACTCGATGAAATGATCAAACACCAAACACCGCACAGCGCCGGGTCTGCGGGTCAAGTGTAGCCAAAGTTCTGCTGAGGATTAGATCAATTCCAACGCCGGCTTTAACAGACACATGTCAAACCCTGACTGACCTGAATCTTCCCTCAAAGCTTAGTCCTTCCACCACAGCTGGCTTTAACTCATTGCTGGGTGGACCATGTTTACAGACCCCACGCAAAACCCTGCACCTGGCAATCCACACATCCGCAGGCCACATGGGCTCCTATACACGGACTCAGCGCGCGAGGCCACTGGTGCCTGTTTGCTCCACACACACACACGTCTAAATCACAGCCCCTCACTCATTATCTCAAGTTTTACAAAGCCTGACTTTTGATTTTTTGACACCCAACTATGTTTTGTGTTAAATTATGTGCATAGTTAACGTTTACAATACAAAAGGATTTCAGCGCTGGAGGACACAATTGCTACTGAATCTCAACACGTATATTTTCACATCACAAGTTTAATGTCACCTTAGCACGCCACCTGCTCAACTTTCACGTTTCTTATGGTTAAATTGCAGAATGTGAAATAACTGATGACAAACAGCAGCTATTATGCATGAAGCTGATTTTTCTCTTTTCTCAGATACCCCACAACACTTTAGGTATAAAAATATACTGGTGCTATTGCAATAATATTACAATACACCTATGCAAATTCCCAGTTAAATTGGAGCAACTCAGGATAATTCCACTGATTTGCAGAGGATTATTAGTGAGGAATGCATTTCAGATTTAATTCCATCGGTTTAATGTTGTGTCATTCCATTATCTTGATCACAAACAAACTGTTTGAGTAATGCCATCCATTTTCCCAAGGAATTCATGCCTGTGTAATTAACTACAATCAAGTGTAACACAGATGGCATCGCATGATCCAAAAGCACTTTCTGGAAACATTATAAGCGTGTTATTAACATCCCTAAAGAACTATTTAACACCAGCCCTCCAGCCCCCTTCTGCATGAACACACAACACAGCTGCATTTGAGTGGGAAAGGCGGCATTTAACTGCACCACTCTCATAAAAGATTTTCAGTTCTTGGATTTATTCAATTTATAAATGAGCTTGAAAATAACAGACTCTACCGTGGCAACACAAACATTGCCTCTTGGATCTCAGAATGCAGGCTGATTTCCAGGATGACTCATCCTGGCCACGCTGGGCTCTGAGGAGCGGGCGGCGTGGAAGGACACGGCAGGACGAGGAGCCTTTCTTTAGGCCGACCACGCTCATCCAGACAAGGGATTTGTAGCTGGCAGTCTGGTCCATTTCAGTTGGAAGAGACCCTTGGGATCATCAAGTCCAACCATAACCCAACCCACTCCAGCACTAACCCGTGTCCCTAAGAACCTGCTCAGCAGGCACGTGCCTACGTCTAAAGCAAGACCAAAACTTGCACTTCACAGCAACTGACAAGAACTTGAATGGAAAGTCACATAATCTCCCAAATGAAAATATTCCCAAATTTTTAGATGCCCATCAAGCTCTAATGAAAAACTGCTCCTTCGGCCTGAAAAAAACTGAGGATCGGAGTATTTCAAATCTGATCTTTTATTGCTAAATATCCTAGTTGAAGCAACCTTTTAATGACAGTTATTGAGACTCTGGCAAGAGCATCGCTAGAGGAGATGAAGCTGGGAGAGACATCCAACCCCAAGATGACAAAGGGGTTCAGAAAAGAGCGGCTGTTCAAATACCCATCAGCATCACTTCGTGTTCAGTGCTCAGCGTGGCACAACGGGGCTTTTCACTTGTGAAGCGGGCAACACTAAATGAGTCCTGGGTGTGAGGACTGGATCTGGGATGGGAAAACCATCACGGACCTAACGGTCATTGGGATGTATTGGCACACAGTGAACTGGAATTGCTGTAGGTACATGCGTTTCTATCACGTGATAACATGACAGCACATGGAAGGGAAACAAAAAACAGCTCTGGAAATGATTATGTGCTCTGGGGGTTATGAGCTCAGCCTTACATTCCTTCCTGAAGGGAGCTGGTAATTCGGTGTATCAGAGCTCAGCAGGGTTCACCGGGAGCAGCGCTTTTCAATAATTGTTCATCCATGGACCAGTACAATCGCTCATAACAAATATAGCAAAGTTTGTTTAACATTCCCAAGGGAGACAAGAAGGCCAACAAACAAACCAAACAGTCACTTGTTTGTAAATCTTGCTGAAGAGATCAGAACTGACATAGTTAGCTTACACATTTGGCTACAACACAACAGGTTGGTTGGTTGGTTTGTTAGAAACCTGAGAAGAGCCATGGGATTTCCCAGGGCTGCCCTGGGGACAGCAGGCCACTGCCCAAGGTGGACTGACGCAGAGCTAATTGTTCTGTAAGCTTTCAGAGATTTCACCATCCACCCAGCAACCAGCCCCTGAGCAGGGTCTCCTCACAGCTAACGAACGTTAGGAAGAAACAAGAAGCCAAAATATCCAGCTCGTTGATACTGCGCATTTTAGGTTATGCACTGAATCAAATACATTTTAAGAGAAAATATAGAAATATTTAGTAAGCAAGGAAGGGATTTGAAAAAAGGAAAAGAGGAAAAAAATACTATTAACCAGCTTAACACAGAGCTGCACTGCGTGTTCAGAAAGAGCCTGTGTGCAGGAACGGGGGTGCTGGAGGGGGATGCAGCCGTACCCCAAACCCGGCTCTGCACAGCTCCTCCTCGGGATATGAATGAGGCACTGAGCCAAGTTCCACTTGAGTCAGCAGGAAACTCTCCATCCAGTGTAATGATCTGGTCATTAATATACCCAGGAGTCAAAAATAAGTGCCTAAAAGCCACTTCTCTAGAGCTTCAGTTTGAAAGCAGAAGATCCTCTCTCCGGAGATGGACCAAGGAACGAGGACAGCAGAGCTGGCCGAGCGCTTGGAAGAGAAGCACTGTATAAAGCTTTAAGCGTAACACTCAGTCCTCATAACACCAAATAGGATGAGTTTATTCCCAGATGACCATGAAAAGATATTGCCACCTTGAGAGAATTTTTCATGTGAAAGCAAGTTTATATTTAGCCATGGCTGTAGTGAATCTCAGCTAACCTCCCTTGGCCATCTTTCTTGTGTTTGCTGTTGGTACACAGAGGGCCCACTCTGATTAACCATTTCTTGGCAAATAAACTGTGAGCAGCACTGGGATCCGCTGCTGTAAGCACAGACTGACCCGGCGCTGGGGACGGGGACAGGGACCCACCGGCACTCGTGCTGTGAGCACTAGAGCAGGAACCAGCAGATCCTGTAGTTGTGACACACGCTCGGTATTTGCGTAGAAAGAGAGAAGCACTCCAGCTGTACCTGGTTAAGTATGTATTTCCAACTACAAAGAAAATATCCACTTTTCAAAAGATTTATAAAACACCAACCCAGTCCATGGAAGATGAGCGAGTAAAATCCTGAAGGCAGAACGCCCTCCCAGGTAACGAAACAGAAACACTGAAAACCTTGCTGTAACAAAGCTTGTGCTTCCCAAAGGAGAGACAGAGCAATGAGCAGGAGGGAAGGTGCTGAAGTCACGCAGGAGAGAACACGAGGAGGAGCAGGAACCGCGGGTGCGACACGAGCCAGCCCTCCTGTCCCCAGGGACGGAGCCACGGCCGTGCGAGGACACACGGACGCGCTGGCGCCTCACCGACCTTGGCGAGGTGATGGCTGGTAGTAGCTGCCTTGTGCATTAACCAGATGTACATGGCTGAGAATTTTTAAGCTATAATCTGATCTTTTAAAGCTGATTTGATTTGAGATGCTGCATCAACCTTCCCATTCGATTCGCCTGGCCTGCAGATCGGCCTTTTCCTGTAGTTTCCCAGAACAGCTCGATTCCTTTCAGCGTGGCACAACCAGACCCGTTCTTCAATACTTCAGGCTTTTAAGGGAGATAAAAAGGGTAAGGGTTGTTTCAACCCAGCTTTAACGTTTGAAGTCAAAGGATTAATTCCTCTGGGAAAATCCTATTTTCAACATGAGAAGTCTATAACTTCTTTTAACCAAGACGAACAACCAGAAGACAGGCTGACTTCCATGGAAAACCATGGTTTGTACACATTATCATACTCAAGAGACAATTTCAGTTAGTAACAAGAGTAACATAACCTGATCCCTCTAATGCAACACTCGATGTAAGCAGCATTACCTTGAATGTAAATATAATTGGAATATTTTTAAAAATGTAAAACTAATTGGAAGGAGCAGCTCAGGGCAGACAATCCAAACCATGTGTGTATGTGATGAAAGATAAACGAGTTATAATGTGTTATAGATCTGCCTGCTACCAGCACCAAGAATGACAAATGTACTCAGAGAGTTAAATCTCCAATAGCAACACGCGGCTCACGTGGCCTTTACCTGCCTACAAAAGAGACCCAGGGACCAAGATACAAATTATTTAAATAAATAAACACAAATCACCCTACCACAACAGCACAACTGCTGCCAGAGCGGCTTCATTGACTAAATCTGAGCAGAGGTTTGGAAAGTTCTCCCTATCTTGGCCGCTCAGCAGCTGCGGGTGACGCAGGACAGGACCCTGGCAGCACCGCCGCACCAGTGTCCATTGGCTGGAGTTCAAATTGGTTCGCTCGTTCTACTGAGGGACAAAACTGGGGCAATCTCAGGATCCATATGTGTTTGGAAAAGTCTCATTTCTCTATTGTGAAGGGGGAAAGGAAAAAAGTAGGAAGAAAGGGAACCCTGGCAGCTGCTCGTGCTCTCTGTTGTGTCACTAAACCAGACTTGCTGGAGTTCACTGCTGTAGCCAGGTCACACAAGTGGCATCTTTCGGCAGCTGCGCCGGCTGATGTCTCACTCGGGAGAACTTCCTCCCCTTCACGAATCTCCATCTTAGAGTTGTCCTGATGATTTGGAAAAGTGCTATAGAAAAGAGCTGGGAAAACATTCTCCCAAACATCCCCATTTCCAGATGGGAAGAGCCAGAAGGAGCTCTGCCCTAGCTATCTGTGTAATGTGGCATCTGAGTCATCCCGGATTTGCATTCAGGATTTTCCCGTCTTTTAGCCCCTGCACTTACTCCTTCAGAGAAAGTGGCTTCTCACATGGGTCGCACCGCCCTGGTCTCAGGCTGAGAGGATGTGTCCGTCTGGCTCCTGGCTTTCCAGCTGACCGTTGCTCCCCGTCCCTTCCCTTCCCGCTGCTGGTGTCACAGCCGGGCACGTTCTCCAGCAGTGGCAGGGGCTGGGACTACGTGTCTGCAAAGCTCCAGAAGGCTGGAGATACACAACATGACATACAGCAATAGCTGTGGCTGCTCTGCCCAGGGGAACCTGAACTTCTTAAAGGCTGGACAGAAAAAATACAGAAGAACTGTGCAAATACACGTAGAATGTTAAAGCTCTAAGAGAAGTCCATGCCCAAGCAGATGGGCTGATGCTCCACCTGCACAGACACCTGCTCGCCAGCAGGCAGGAGGGTTTAACAGCCTGAAACATGAGCGGCACTTGGGCTCCGGACATGACCCCAGTGAAACCTGGCACATCAACCTGTACAGGATGTGCGAACGTAAATGTGAACCTCACTGAGACCTGGCACATCAACCTGTAAAGGATGTGAGAACGTAAATGTGAACCTCACTGAGACCTGGCACGTCAACCTGTACAGGATGCGAGAACATAAATGTGAACATCAGTGGAACCTGGCACGTCAACCTGTGAAGGATGCGAGAACGTGCATCTGAACCTCACTGAGACCTGGCACGTCAAGGTCTAAAGAACGTGAGAATGTAAATCTGAATCTCAGTTTCACAGCGCACACCTGAGGGTTGGACACTGATGTCATTAACTGTATAAGAAGATTTAGTAACGTGATGTGTAAGACAGTTACAGATGGGGATAGAAACAATGGGGCAATTACTACTGAAACATGGAGATGCGCAGCTGCAGGCTCCAGGGAGCAGAGCAAGGGCTGGCAGTGATTGATATTCTGCTAGCGACCTCTAAAAACCAGTAAAGGGTAGGATATCAAAACCTCCTGATAACAGAGGATTATTTAGGTCAATCAAAATGAGCGAGGAGCATCAAACAAGAAAAAGGAAGAAAAAATACAACAAAAACCTCGAACTAGAAAATTAGGTAACTAAGCAACATGAAATTCAGTATGGGAGGTACAAGATAATCTGTATTTAAAAATACAATTTGACATATCCTCCACAAAGAGATTTAGAAGGAAAGATCAAGTCATCACGGAGGACATCTGTTGTGCACGCAGCTAGGTAAATAAGATACTAGATTGTAATAGCAAGAGATGGGAAATAAGATGAAAAGCATTATAATGTTGCAGAAAGATAAGTGGTAGGTACTCATTATTATACTTGTATTCATCTAAAAGGAACATAATAGGTACAGCCAGGTAATAACAGAATCAGGACCTGTGATTTTTTTGAAGAGACATTAAACAGGCATTTATGAAATGATTGATATTGTGTAGGCAAAAAGGATGTTTCATTCAGCTTTTCATACTGGTGCCAAGAACAAGAAGCCAACCCGCAGCGCACGGGCGGGAGGCGCTTACACGATTTTCCAGCGGAAAGATGAAACCTCCATACTTTGCACTGCACAGCACACACCCTGGCAGCAGCTCTGCCCTTCTGCTGCTCGCGGGGCCGAACCAGCACGGGTGAAAAAGGCTGCGCCGAGTCATGGGGTGCGGGGTGCCAGGGGCAGAACTGGGAGCAGCCAGCCCCAGCACCACCCGTACCGGCGTTTATACAAGTACAACAGCTAACAGGACTCTTCTGGGGTTCAGCCTCAGTAACTAATGTGGCAGCACAAGAGGTTTTGCTGCAGGTGCCTCCCAAGCACCATCGAGAGCAGCCCCGCACTGCCCCGAAACCCCTGCTAGAATGTGCACCGCACGCTTCACCAGAGACGCTGCTGGGGCGAGTGCTGGAGACTCCGCCACCCCATCACAAACCAGCGCGCCCCACAAACCTGCTGCAAACGGTAACACACAGCATGGAACAGACACCTGCTTCAACTGGCAGGTATGGCACCCCAGCAGCCCTGAAAGGCACAGCTCCAGCAGATCCTTGCTTCCCCAATCTGCTCCAGCTTTTACACTGTGAAAGGATGCTAAAAGAAATCAAAGAAATAGTATTAAAGTGATTTAGTCTGCCTTTGTAGCGCACAGGGCTTGGTGGTGCAGTTTTTCAAGAGGTCTATAGTAAAAATATTGCACATTCCACTTTTGGACTGTGGAGCTCCATGATGGAGGGGAGAATGTGAATATGAACACAGTTTACAAGTATTTTAAGCCCATTTTGTTTTGATGGGCTGACAGAAAGGAGCACCATGTGCACAGAATCAGGCTCAGAAGTTTGCCTCAATACTGCCCTGAATCAGCCTGTGGTCAGGTAAGAACTCAAATATTTACATGGCCATGGAAAATATGTACGCTACATCCAAGACAATATTTTTTTGACAACTGTTCACTACTGCAACATAATTAAAATGACGATACTGTTCCTACTGATGTCAATTACAAAATCCATCCCCCCAGCAGGCACAGTAAAATAAATAACATCGTATTATGGCTGTAACAGCCCCTGGGATGGGCAGGAGAGCGCAGCCCGGGACACCAGCGCTGTCAGGCCCCACGGATCCAGCCAGAGCCAGCGGATCCATCCACCCCCAGTGGATCCAGCCAGACCCAGCGGATCCATCCATCCATCCATCCACCCCCAGTGGATCCAGCCAGAGCCAGCAGATCCATCCACCCATCCACCCCCAGTGGATCCAGCCAGCCCCAGTGGATCCATCCACCCATCCACCCCCAGTGGATCCAGCCAGAGCCAGCGGATCCATCCACCCATCCACCCCCAGTGGATCCAGCCAGACCCAGCAGATCCATCCACCCATCCACCCCCAGTGGATCCAGCCAGAGCCAGCGGAACCATCCACCCATCCACCCCCAGTGGATCCAGCCAGACCCAGTGGATCCATCCACCCATCCACCCCCAGTGGATGCAGCCAGCCCCAGTGGATCCATCCACCCATCCACCCCCAGTGGATCCATCCATCCATCCACCCCCAGTGGATCCATCCATCCATCCACCCCCAGTGGATCCAGCCAGCCCCAGTGGATCCATCCATCCATCCATCCACCCCCAGTGGATCCAGCCAGAGCCAGCAGATCCATCCACCCATCCACCCCCAGTGGATCCAGCCAGCCCCAGTGGATCCATCCACCCATCCACCCCCAGTGGATCCAGCCAGAGCCAGCGGATCCATCCACCCATCCACCCCCAGTGGATCCAGCCAGACCCAGCAGATCCATCCACCCATCCACCCCCAGTGGATCCAGCCAGAGCCAGCGGAACCATCCACCCATCCACCCCCAGTGGATCCAGCCAGACCCAGTGGATCCATCCACCCATCCACCCCCAGTGGATGCAGCCAGCCCCAGTGGATCCATCCACCCATCCACCCCCAGTGGATCCATCCATCCATCCACCCCCAGTGGATCCATCCATCCATCCACCCCCAGTGGATCCAGCCAGCCCCAGTGGATCCATCCATCCATCCATCCACCCCCAGTGGATCCAGCCAACCCCAGCTCCACTGCCCTTCCCAAGACACCACTCTCAGCTTCAGGTCGGTCCCCATGCACCTCTGCCTTTGCTAAAACTGGTCAGCTGCTAAACATTTTTTTACAAGGCTAGGAAATTCATTTAGCAGCAAAACATACAAAACCATAAGTGTCTTCAATGGCCTTTCAGAGAGGGTGGAGGCTCCGAGTGCTGCTGGCCAGCCCTGGGGGGCAGGTGCAGGAGAGAGAATCACTGAATCATTTTGATTGGAAAAGACCCTCAGGATCATTGAGTCCAACCGTTCCCCACCCCTATCACTGCCCCATGTCCTGAGACCCTCATGTCCGTCTGTCCAACCTTCCAGGGATGGTGACTCCAGCACTGCCCTGGGCAGCCTGTTGCAGTGCTGGCAGCAGACGTGCTGCATCCCACCCAGCCAGGGACCCGGAGCAGGTGGGACAAAACTGCAGAGCTGCAGGTTCCTGAGCTGCAGCAGAGTTCGCTTTTGCAGCCCCTCTGCTGGGCCTGGACGGGTCACGGCCCCACTGCCCCTCCGCCCGCACCGCGCAGCAGCCGGACGGACACACAGACGGGACAGAACTTCTGCTCAGGGGACCCTGCTCGTGCTGCCGAGTTTGAGCTGGGCTGAGCACCTGGGCAGCAGCAAACCCACAGCCCCTACAGACACGGCTGAGCTTCTTGCTTACTTTGTAAAAACCTATTAAAAAGCAGATGGAAAACAAACAGTCAGTCATAGCTTCTGAAGTTCAATATTTGCTTTGAAATGTTCTTATCCTTAAAACACGAATCTGCAATTTACAAGTAAAGTGACCACAAATTAAATGCCCATATATATTTTGATACAATAGCAAGAGATTATTTTTCTCTAGATAATATATACTCCAGCAGCATTTCAACAAAGACAGAGTTACTTTCAAATGCCAAATGCTCCATTTTCCTGGTGACCAGCGAAGGCCGCTGTGCTACCTGCAGCTTCCCCGTTGTAAGGAAACCTGGCTGGCTGTCCCCCGACAGCCACAACTGCCCCCTTCCCATAGAAACTTGTTCTCTGGATTTGACACCAGTTCTGCAGACTTAAGAAGAACAAAAAGCCTCAGAAAGCAAACAATCTTTGATTGTGCATCTGAACCACTAAAACACGGTATAGAAGCAAGAATAAATAAAGCTGTTACAACTACAGCAAATAAACAACAGTGCAGAGCTTGGAAAAGTACCAGGCCTTAGCTACGGAGAGATTTATAAACGCGAGGAAAGCAGAATCGACTCAGGATGCTAGGAGATAATCGTTGCCTGCTTTACTGCAAGTCTATTAGCAGGGGAGGAATCAATGCACCTGGCTGCCCACCACCTCACCGCTCAGACCACGAAGGGAAAACAAACCCAATTTCTCGCTCCATCAACAAGAAACCTCTCCAGCCACATGGGTCACCCCCTCCCCAAGCCACGCAGGTCACCCCCTCCCCAAGCCACGCAGGTCACCCCCTCCCCAGCAGAGCTGGCCTGGCAGGTCTGGGCTCCCCAACCACAGAGGTAACTCCCGGGACAGGGGACGTGCTACATCCCGACAGGAGCAAGGACACCAGGACATGCAGCACTGCACCCCAACAGGAGCAGGGACACCACAGCCTGTTCTGGGACAGGGGACATGCAGCACTGCATCCCAACAGGAGCAGGGACACCAGGACACACAGTGCTGCATCCCGACAGGAGCAGGGACACCACAGCCTGTTCTGGGACAGGGAACATGTAGTGCTGCACCCCGAGAGAAGCAGGGACACCACAGCCCGTTCTGGGACAGGGGACATGCAGTACTGCATCCTGACAGGAGCAGGGACACCAGGACACACAGCACTGCATCCTGACAGGAGCAGGGACACCACAGCCCGTTCTGGGACAGGGGACATGCAGCACTGCATCCCAACAGGAGCAGGGACACCACAGCCCGCTCCCCACCCAGGGATGCGCTCTGCCTTCAGCGCCCAGGGTACCACCGGGATTTGCCTTAGAAGAGCTATGCAACCCCCAACCCTGCAAGACAGAAACGTAGCTGCACGCTTTGATGTGCCCAATTTAACTTACAATGTACTTTGATGAGATTTTAAAAATCATTTCAGACAAGAAATACACCCGAGAAGGATTCCGGACAGCCTTTGCTCACCTTTGCTTGGACTCCAGCAGCGCGGCAGCTCCCGGCTCGTCACGGCTCCGGCTCCGAGGGGCTGTGACTCAGCAAACGGAGCAGCTTTTTATTTTTCAGATGGAACTTACCAAACCGTGCCAGCGTTACGGGGAGGATCCGCTTCCCGGATCCACTGCTCTGCCAGCCTCTCCTGAGATATTCCCACCGAACCCTCCCCAGCTGGGTACGTTATGACAACAGGAAACAGTTTGTTTGGAGAAAAATCAAACACAAGCCTGCACGGGAACCAGGCTGAGCGAGGAAGAGAAAAATCCCAACCTCTGTCTACATTGTATTTAAAAGAAAAGCTGGCGTCTTCTCATTAGCCCAGGAGTTATGCTGCTCCTGGCCAGACATCGTCAGGTCTGCGAGTACCCGCGGTGCAGCTCAGCCCAGCACAGCAGCCCCAGCAGCTGCTCCATCCTGCCCTGTCATCCTTCCTGCAGACACAGATGGGCTGGAGGGTCACTGGGCACCCCATCCTGTGATCCTGTGATACCCCACGGCTGGGTCTGGCACCCTGCAGGGCAATGGGGTGCGCGGAAAGAGCTCCTGACCCTGCTCACGGGCCAGACCCGCTGCCTCTCTCTGTCCTGCACTCCCCAAACCAGGCAGAAACAGTGTGGAAATCTCTGTGTAGGATTTCAGGCGAGCTGTGCAGACTGAGGTCGCTCTCTGTTAGGCTCAGCCTACCCAGGGTGGCAGTACTTTGTGCTGCAGGTACAGGACATACGCTCTGGCCATGCAACCTGCAGCTCTTGCTGTTAACTGTGAACTCCAACAGCTCAGGAACAAAAAAGCTGATTAACACCTTAAAACCCAAAGCTTATTCCAACGTAAAACCCAAGCTCTTACACCAACCTCAGCAGCCTAGCTCAGCATCAGGCAATACAGGCAACACATACTCAGGTACAATGAAGTGTCTCCAGAGCCGCTGAGCATGCCCAGCTCCCGGCCAGCCCCACCGCCAGCCCTTCAACGGGTCTGGGACACAAACCCGTGACCTCCCAGCCTACGTTGGGTTTCCTGTCCCTGTGCTGTCCCTGCCAGGAGGACGCTGCTGTTTGGGATGTGTAGGGCTCCCCCGAGCCCCGGGAACCCACAGCAGCTCCAGCAGGATCTGGGGTGCTCCCAGGGCCACTGTATTGATCCGGCAAGATTATTTTCTTATCCAAGATGTCCCAGCGCCCCATTACACCAGACAAGAGAGGACTGAGTTTTTGCTTCCCCGGGGTTATTTTCTTACAATCTCACTTTAAAACAAAGACCAGAAAGATGTTGTCACTGCCACTATAAACTCTATTTGCTAATAATTCACAAAAGCAAGCGCAAGAGAGAAAGCGAAGGCTCCAGGTCCACCCCGTTCAGCCCTGGCACAGCAGGGGCTTTACGGGCGATGCTCAGTGGGGTGATGGGGAGGTCCCCGCAGCCCCAGCCCCGCTCACACCGTGACCCCGGGGAGCCCTGGCCCTCTGAACTGAACACCGTGACAGGCGTGATTGCTCAGACAACCACCAGCCCGCTACTATGGAGAATGACAGCTGAAAGTTTGCATCCAGAAGCATCTAACCAAGAAGCGCTTGAGAATTCTGCTTCTGACAAATCATCAAATGTACTTCAATTAAAGTCTTTCCCTTCAATTTTTTAATTAGAAGTAAGATAGATGTCATTTACATACAAGGATGTTCTTGTTTTCCTTCCACTGCTGGCACAACTGAATCCAAATCGCACCGTGTGTCGGGAACAGGCTGCCTTCCTTATTGAATTATTTGGTATACTGCTTCTTGCAGAACTTGTTTAGAAACGCTTATACAGAATTTGCTTAGCGTGAGTCTGCGCAGGCTGCGAGCCCTGAACTTCTGAACTTTCCGCCTCGTTAAGCAAGAAAGGCCTCGGAAGATAAGGGGAGCTGGTCCCTGGAGATAACCAAAGGGAGCAGAGCATCTCAAAGGCAGCAAAACAGAAGGATTTTGGGTTATTGCCAAGAACTGCTTTTTCTCCCCAACTACAGGTGCGAACTAACAACTGAAGGTCAGGACGTTGAGTGACATCTGGTCTGGTCTGTGAACGACAAACAGCTACTGGTAGAGATAAGAAACCACCACCTGATGAAAACGAAGGAATCCAATGAAGAAGTGGGAGACTCCAGGCTCTAATTTTACAATTGGCCTAAACTGACGTGTGCGGGGTGGGGAGCTTAGGTTGGAAGGGTGTAATTGCCTGGAGTTATCTTTGTTTGAGGTCCTTCAGGAGGCATCGGCTGGAGCTGCTCTACACTGTACTTTGCAAATCAATTGTTCCCTTAAGAACCGTTTCTGGAACCCACACCTGAGTCTCCGTCAGGGAACCTGGGGAAAGGAAACTCCCTCAACACCCTGTTCATCTCAGTGGGTTTAATCAAGTCCCCCGGGTTACAAATGCCTGACCGCCAGGCTTTTGAGGTGCAGGGTACTCCGCAGCAGCCAAAAAACAGTGCAGAAAATATAAGCATACAATTTTTATCTCTCTCTGCACCGGTTAATCTGTTTAAATCATTAGAATAATAAAGATGATCAGCTATAGTTTGGCACATGTTTACCAGTGGGAACTTCAAATATTTCTTCTAAGAAAGGGCCCTGACCCTGTCCGTTGCATGGGACAGCCCGTGGGGGAGGGATGTGGGGTGAAAAACAGCATGAAGGAAACTCCACAACCCCCTGAGAGCCCTGGATCCCAAACCTGCTGCTGCTGCTGCTGCCCTGGGCCCTGCCCGCAGCACCTCCAGCACTTTGTCCCCTGTCCCACCGCCAGCAGCGTCAGGGGTGACACACCAGGGCCACAGGCCAGCAGGAAGCCATACAACCATACAATAATTTGGCTTGGAAAAGAACTTTAAGATCATCAAGTCCAACCATTAACAGTCTTGATAAGCAGCTGCTAGAAGGATGGAGCCTGATCTCCACGGAACACGGTGGCTTTTCTCTGGAAAGCTTTAAGAACATTCACACAAATTTAAGTTCAGTGCTGGCATGTCCACTGGTATGAAATTTTAGAGCCCCTGTTACGCGGGATATTTAAATTGCTTTTAACTTCATGATTCCGAGAAGCGAGTATATTCATTAACATGAACTTCAGCTAGGTGAAACTACTACATTTTTCCACATTCAAGTTGGAATTAAATTAGTAAAAGAACGGAGACTAATAGGGACTTTGTGCTAGCAGTACAATATTGATCCAGGGATGAAGCTGGGAGTCTTATTGTTTGTAATGCTCTTCCGTTATTATAAATACAGTGCAGTGAAAAAGAGCCTATGAAAGTGAGTTCTGGTGAACTCAGAATCTGATGCGGTTGAGAAGCATCTGTCCGCTCAGCACAGCACGATGGGGAACACGGGGAGCCAGCGCAGCCGCCGCCCTTGCAGTGGGATGAACAGGAGGAGCCTGCTGGTGCTGACCGGTCCATACTGGGAGCACACACTGCAGAGCCTGCGCTGCACGGGGCAGTGTCACCCGCTGTCCCTGGGAACGTGACACTGCAGCCACCGCGAAGCTGCTGGTCCTGTCACCAGCTGCACGGCCAAACAACCGCGCAGGTACAGAAACACCGGCCCAGAGCCCATGCAGGCACTGCTATAAAATGAGAAATAAAAGGTGCAGCTGGGAGTTTTAGATTTAATTAAAGGAGTGAATGAGGGAGAGAACAGAATAACATTTTCATGGCATGCCGGAGACCACGAGGTGAATACTTCAATAGAAAAATAATAATGAAAAAGTCAATATCAGCCTGAAGTGCTACAGAATCCCAGTTTAAAATAGCAAGACCCAGCCCCCGAGGAAGCGGCAGGAGCTCTGTGGGCAGCCTGCTCCTCCCTGCAGAAGGCGCTGCTCACAGCGCCCGACACACCAGCGCTCCTCAGAGCCACGGGAGCCGCCGGCCCAGCCCCCCGGGGACAGACCCCACCGGATTCACCCTAATTGTACATTAACTACGGCAACGTCTCCGGGAGGGAGGGACAAAGGTGGGAAGAAAGGCCCTAACATCTCAATTTCTTCCTCAGCGATTTTGTGTGCAGCCTGGCTCCTGGTTTCCACTGCTTTGTTTGTGTTATGATATCCTTAAAATGCAAATAAAATATCCTGTTTTGAGCTAAATAGACATGCTCTGTGATCAAAGTTTGCTTTGTCTCACCCTCCTGCCCCTCCTGCTTTTCTTCATGCTACAGGTTAAGGAAAATAAAAACATTTTGTTTTGACCTACAGTTTGACAATTTCTTTAACACACAGCTATAAATAACCATGGAAAACAATTTTTCTCATGGGCTCCTGCAAACACAAGTATTTGTGCCTTATTGCCAGGTGAGAGTTTCTACTGCCTCCCCAGCTCACACTTCAGAGCCCCAGACACGAGCAGATCCTGTCCCGTGGGGCTCGTCCCGTGTTCCCCTCCAGCGGAACCGTTTGGAGCCGCAGCCCGGGCGACACGACCCGCGGGCTGAGCGGGGACATCACCGCTCGTGCTAACTGCTTGTGATGCCGTTTGCTGGCGGACGGGCTCGTAGCCAACAGGATTCCGAAAACACCTCTGTGCTCGGGAAGGAGGAGCCCACGCAGCAGCTCCAACCCCGAGCGGCAGCAGCTGGGCCGGGAGCAGCTGCCGTTGCCATGGAGCCGGGATGCGCGCCGCCCTGCTCGCTGCGCTCCGGAGCGCCAGCACTCGCTCCTGCTTTTCCTCTAACAGATCAGTAAATCGTATTTGCAGTCAGATCTCAAAGGGCCATAGGCAATAGGCAATATCTGAAGCACACTGCTGCTGTGATGAACTTTGCTGACTGAAGAGTTTTCATGATGGATTTATTTCTCAATCATTTTAGTCAAAATATTAAGATAAAAAAAACCTGTGACAATTTCAAAAAGGAAGCTAAAATGTTTGAGGATTACATTTATTTTTTTTTTTAATAATTGCTTCTATTTATTTTTTTTAGAATAGTTAAAAATCTACTTTAAAATATTTTCCAAGCAGTATGAATTTGTGTCAAATCAGAATCCCAGAATGTCAGGGGTTGGAAGGGACCCCAAAGCTCATCCAGCGCAATCCCCCCGGAGCAGGAACACCCAGCTGAGGTTACACAGGAAGGTGTCCAGGTGGGTCAGAATCAGAGAAAATCAGTTTCTCTTTTGTACAGTTTGACTTCCCTTACCCTAAAGAGTTTATACTCTTTATAGACAGCTTAGATAGCTATAAACTTCTGTGCTTACACATCCCAAGTTATTCCAGAAAATGACACTGAAAACACCTGTCCCACCACTAAACTGTCACATCCACACGTGACACCATGTGCCTGGAGCTGTGGGTGCAGACACGGTGACCCCAACACGGGATTCACATGATGACAAACAGCCAGAAGAGCTTCCAGCGCCCTTCAAGCACACCCCGAGTTACCATGTACACCCCTAGAAACCGCAGTATGTAAAGGAGCCATAGAGAGCTAATGGATGCTCAAAGGCGAGGATGGGCGTTCAGCCTGAGGGTTGCCTGGAGGCATCAGTAATGTCTCTCACAGTTTCCAGGACAGTTTTTATTAGTAACCAAACTACCCGCTTTCACTTAGTGTTGGTAGACAGTAATACCTTCAAACTCCATCCCAAAGAGGCATCTGCTGTCCTGACAAACCCTTGCATCTTCTGTTCCCTATCTTTCACTCGGGATTTGGAGATGTACGTGTACATGTACTTCCACGCAGACGTTCCTTCCCAGGAGGTGCATCTGCTCCTGAGCTGACTAACGCTACTTGATACCGCTGCTTGTTGATTGACACAGAAATATAAGCAGAAGAAAACACATTCATGCCTGTATAATATTACTCAGTGTCAAATGCAGTTGTTGAGTGACTTATTTTTAAACGACAGTAATGATATTTTTAGCAGAAGCACCTATTTTTCTTTACTTTCACACATTTATTCATAACGCTGAGTTAATCAGCAACTTTCCCCGCCCCGTATAACTGTTACTGCTCTTACAGTAAAACACATCCGAGCATTTCTGACGGCATCAGGGGACTGAAAGCAGTTACTATGCTGAGGTGGACAACGAAACCGGACCCGTTACCGATGCCCAGCCCCTGCCAACACCAATAAACAGACCAATGCCAATTAATACGTGCCTTGCTTGTCAGGAACAATTTCAGACTTTTCCTCCACTGCAGCGTCACTTTCCGCAGAAATAAAGATTTCTCATGTTATATTTCTCCAAGTGGTGTGTATTTCACAAGTGAGGAGGGAAAGAAGTTTCATGCTAAGAGCTTTTTACCAGTTCTCACAAGAGATTTATAGAGCGGCACACGACGCAGCAGCAGCGCCCGTCCCAGCCGCCTGCGGGTGCTCCGGGGGGTTTACGCATCATCTCCCGTGGGCTTGGATGTGCCATCTCTGCCCACACCAAAGCCATTCTGGCCATCCACTGCCGTTTCACACACTCCCTACTGCAGATTTTCCCTTTGAACAAACAAAATAATTTAAAAAACCCAACTAAAAAACCCTAAACCCACCAACAAATACACAAAAAATGCCACCAACGCCAAACTTAGAGTGAAAAGGAACATAGTCCTATTTTTCTGCTCCTGGTCTGGCAGGAGCTGGACACCCTGGACACCAGCCCCGGTGTCTGTGCTGCTGGGCCCGCCTGACCCAGCTCGGACGCCCTTACCTGCTGCCCAGTTCCTGCAGCGCAGCTCCAGGAGTAAACCAGCCCTCCTTCTCTTCTCCATCCTCCTCAAACCTTCGGTAACTCCCATTTGCTGGGTTGCTTCCTTCTCCACTTTGTTTCTGCTTAACTTGTGCTTATTAAAAATCTTAATCAGGCCAAAGCCATAAGCCAGTCTTAAGCAACATGCAGACACTTTAGTAAGAGAGAAAAGAAAAAAAAAACAACCCGCTCCACCCAAAAAAAGACCAAAAAATCCACCAAACTGCCTGTATTTCTGAAGAGCCACCCAACACAGGCCCCCAGCCCCCCCCTCCTGCCAGCCCTGCGCACTGTGCCCAAAAGCAGGTCAGCCCTGCTGGGCTAATTGACAGTTAACGAGGGGCACCTGGAGCCAACCACCAGGGCTTTGACTCCTGCTGAGCTCCAACGCGTCCTCAGGGCAGCTGAACATAATGAGGTTTCCCTTCCACTACAAACTTGCAAACCAGCAAAGTTCAAAGCTTTGGCAGCAACGTTTTGCCTCTGTAAATTGCATGAAGTGGTACCAGCAGGATGTGGAACTGGAATTTCGGTATGTGCAAACCCAGGAACTAGTCATGTCTTCAGGAAAGCTTGGGAAAAGTACAGAAAACTAAACTGAAATACCTTCCTTTGTTTCAAAACGTTGTTTTGATTTTTCTCTTAACCGTGCTGCAGAATGTTGTCACCCCAGGAGATCAAATCAGCCTTTACCGCCCTTCTGGAAGTGAACTAGTATTTACCAATGCCTGACCCGTGGTTGTTTGAGCTGCTCCACAATGAACATGCAATGAGTTTGCAGTGTGTACTATGGAGCAGGACACAAACAAGGCGGGAGGTGCGGGGGAGCGAGGCAGCGCGGCCACGTTTGGGGTGACAGGCGCACCCGCCTCCCCCTGCGCCCTTCGCAACCACCGCAGGCAAACCCCGGCAGCGCCTGGAGATACCGACCATAAAACAGGGAAAGAAGGGAGACACAGGGAAAAGGTGAAGCTGTCAAACTGTATAATGAACCCTTATCCAAGCAACATCAATAATAACTGATTGACCGCAGCGTGACAAGGCTGCCCTGGCCCCCCGGACCCTGCAGGCACCTCCGCGCCCAAGGGACGTCTCAACAGGGGAGCTGGGGCCGCTGTCACACAAAGTCCACCCTGCTTCCTGCAAGGACAGCAGCTAAAATACATAACTTATGCCATAAAGTGGTGATCCCCAGCAAAGGAAACTTGTAAGCAGCCATTCAAAACACTAGAAATCCCAAAACTGCTTGGGTTGGAGAGAAAAGGCTTTTAACAACTGCAAGCATTGTTTGAGCTAAAATGGATTAATAAGTCAGTACGTTTTCCTTGTACTTATTATTACTACAGCTCAAGCTAACAAATGTTCCTTTAAGACCCTTTGTGTTTTCACTTTACTAACTTCATGCTGCCTCTGACGTTGCTTTGAATGCAAACTAGAGATCCCGAAACTTCAGTGACCACCACACGTCACCGCAGCAAGACCTGACCCTCCCCTCCCTCACACAGCATTTACCGTCAGCTACATGTATATAGATGTATATACATATTTGTATATATAACCTGTATATATAACATTTCCCAAGGAACACTGTCAAGATAATCTGGCCTCACCCAGCACGCAGGAAGTAATCATGATATTAGACAATAATGAAATAACGAGTTGCGATTAATAATTTAATTTTGCTAACAACAAAAGCAACATGTAAATATAAAAATGCCAACAAACGTCCCATAAAAACCACAGGTATTTACTAGTGTGGGCCAGACACTCAGCACTCGCCGCCTCCCGGCTTTGAACCGCAGCAAAACTGAGCTCACATGCGGTGCACAACTCTCTGCAACTCTCCAAAGCAACAAAGGCCGTGGCTATAAGTTATTGTCGCTTCAACACACAAACATGACCATATCAACTATTTTTAGGGAATTTTTTTTCCTGCTTATGTGAAAATATGAAACTTCGTCTTAGATGTAAAGAAAAAATCTGTGTTTTGCATGGTTTAGATTGATAGTTTGCCTTCAAGTTTCTCATTAACTTATTTTCCCAATATTTCTTTACAGATAGAGTAAGAAAATACCACATACAAGGATGACCCTGGTATCTATAAAAAGCCAACATTATGGAACATTTTGATGGAACTTCAAAATGTGGTGTTATGCTGCAGTGTGGGCACTAGTTACTGGTTGAAAACACCTGGGTTAGCTTTATCCAAAAGGAGTCCGGGCTGTGGATGCTGAGACCATAGCATGATGCAAACCGAAGGGCAAACAGCTTTCATCACGAGATTTGCTCTAAAAGCACTGTCCAGACTAGACACATTCTGCTTACAAACCATGGCTAGAATTCATCTGTTATGGAGGCAGCAATCCAATATCAAATGAATCAAATCATTCTTTTAAGATAGAATTAGGCAAAACGCAAAACGTAGCAAGAACTTTTCTGAAAGGCCATGGGAATATGAGTGTGAGTCCTACTCGAGGGTAAAGCAGTAAATCCTCAGACTCTTCGGATATTTAGCAAAGTTCTCCCCCTGGGCGTATCCCGAGTCCCTGAACTCAGTAAGGTTTCTGACATTGACTCAGTGGCATCAGAATCAGGCACTTGGAGTGCAGTTCCTGTTTTAATTAAACACCATTAATACAGAGTTTGTTTCAGATTTACAGCCCAGTAAAATGCCCTCTGTGCCATCTGGAGCTCATGAGTGCTGCCCTTCACCTGCGCTATGTGCCAGGGGACACATCTCTAAGGGTCGTGCGGGACAAAACAGAGCAGTCAGCAAAAACATGAGAAGTCTTCTTGGTATTAAAGGCCCAAACTGAATGAGTTCCATCTCTGCCGATTGTCGAGGGGTTGAAATAGCGGGCTCAGGCTCCCCAGCTGGGTGGCCGGTCTGAGCAGCGTGTCACCGCACCGCCGGCTGGCACAGCAACAGCTGGCTCCGCAGCCCCAGCAGCCTGCTTCCAGCAGAGCGAACTCCAGCTGGAAACCGCGGCAAAGTCAGCCGCGTGGAACACCCAGCATGGTCTGGGCAGCAGCTTTCCAGAGCAGGCGCGGGTTCCTCTTGGTGCTGGGACACCCCATCCTGGCTGGGCTGGGAAAGCTCCAGCACCAGAACCCAGAAACATTACTTAAATGATAGAAAAATACACATTCTGCACCTTAAACTGACTCTTCTTGTCATCTGATTTCCACGAAAAATAAGGTCCCCATTTGCACGTGACCTTGTCAAGGTCAAATGACTGTGGCCCCTGTGGAATAACTCAAAGCAGCAGCACATCAGGATATTCATTGGGCTTGCAGAGCAGCGCTCCCCACCCTGCCGCTGCGTCCGTGCGTGGGGAGACGGATTTGTCCTCCAGACATGTTCTCCAGCCTTTCCAAGCTGTTTCTCTTGGGCCGCTGCTCTGCTCTCACAGAGCACAAAGGGAGGCTCGTGCTAGAGATGTGAGAAGCTGCACAGATGGAATTTATTGAACCTGCGTCTTGATTCTGCATCACCAGTGAATAACAAATCCCTAATCACGTGTTCCTGGAAATGATGGCTTGTGGATTTGCACAGAACTGAGGAGTTTTAAAAAAATCTACAAGGATGTCATTCTCCATGAGAATAATTTCTACAGAACTATATTACATTCCTGAGACCTCTTTGGTTGTAGGTCTATTTGACTGCAGAGCACTTGGCTACAAGTGCCAAAGAAAAATCAGGGAATTGCCTTTCTAGGTGGGAGCACTGGCACGAATGGCTTGGTATTACTATTTTGCCACCAATAAGAGCCAGCACTTGATGCTCTGGGGACAAGCTCGCTCCCCTTTCCCTTCCCATGCAGATAAATGCTACTGGCCAGCTGGGGTCAAATAAAGAGAGGATTGCGGGAGTGATTTAGAAAGTCTGGAGTCTGCAGTATCGGCTAATATTTGCCGATTTGCTAATTTTGTACAAAGCTGTTTTCTGTTGTAAAATCACTCAGGGATGTTAGAGTCGCACAACCAGAGCACTTGGACAGAACAGCTTTGTGTTCAAACCCTACATCCCCGCCATTCCGTTTGTTCAAGTTTTCCTCTTAAGCTGAAGCTCTGCTGTTGATCGTCCCTGGAGAGCTGCACCGGAGAAGATCATGAACTTACAAGACGTGTTTTAAAGGAAAGTGTTAAGAAAGATCATTAAAGGCCTTCACTTGTTAACATGCGTTTGCTAGCACTATTTTGAATTTGAGCTGTCTTCAATAAAAGGTAATATTCCAGACATGCATTTCGGGGGGGGGGTGAAGCAAAGTATTGTACTTCATAGAAATTGACAGTGCGCTTGGAAACTTGCTGAGACTTCCCCAAGTAGGAGGTGTTGACACCTGTCACCTCCAGAGCATATAGTAGAGAGAGATCTACAGGCACACAGGTCCGCAAATATGTTCAGGACTTGAATTTTTGAAGACAACCAATGGGCCTTAAGCACATTCTTAAAAGTCACCTTAAAATGGGGTGTCATTTTTTCCATCAGGGCCTGGTGACAGATGCAGCTTCCTCTGGCCGAGGCGTTTGCGTATCCTCGTTCCAGTGCCGTTTGCCTTTTCATTCACCACTATGAAACTAAACTTTCTACTGGCCTGATACATGCAGGTGGAGAACAAGCAGTCACCATTGGGAAGCTGACAATGGCCAATACAAAACAGAAAGTCCGCTGCAAAACTAAGGTATTACGACAGCCCCCACACCAAACTTCCCATTTCTGAGCACACTTTGGGCACCTACCATGCTCTTCAACACAGAGAGAAGAGCGAAGGTGCAGGATAGGCGGCAGGTTCAGAGCGCTGCACGTCAGCTGGGAGCTGCCAGCAGTGAGCGGGTCCTGCAGGGAAGGATTATTTTCTGCTATACTCATTGCTCTGGAAGTATCTCGATGTGGGGAATGGCAGACAAGAGTCACTCTGACTCCAGTGTGTTTGTTTTCTAATTCCTGATTTTTAAACAGTGTCAGTAGGGGTGCAGCCACATTAACTGCAAGGAAAAGAAGTCTTGATGAGATAAATGACTCTTAAAAGCAGCAAGGGAGCAAGCAGCTGGGAAAACATGAACTTGCATTTTTCAGTCTAACAGGTTAAACAGAACGGAACGGGAAGCAGTTCTCAGGATATGTGGTATATGCGTTGGAGTTCAGAAAATAGAAAATGTCCAAATCCATTAGTGAGCAGAGAAACCAGATTACTTTGTTACAGAAATCCATCATAACGTGTACTACCCTGAAACGCCATATTCCCGGCTGCACAGGACATTTGTCAACAATCGCAGACCCTGATATTTCAGCGCAGTCACATACGACGGGGACTGGCTGAAGACGCTGAGGAGTAAATGGAGCAGGCAGGTGCAGCCCACGCAAGCGATGGAGGCAGCGCCGGAGCGGCGGGCCGGCTGCCGCAGAGCAGAGCGGGCTCAGAGCTCCCGCGGGGACACCGGGGAGATCCCGAACACGGAATGCCAAACAGCACCTTTGGAAATGGATTATACAAAGCCTTCAGGCAGACGATTCATGCGGAACATACAGAGATATATATAGCACACATTATGTACATATTGATACAGGCATAAACACTTACAGAACTAACCTCACAGGCGCGCTCCATCATGATGCACACTGCTCATCTGCTCTACCTGAGGACAGCACCATTCCTTGTACGCAGTGCACTTCATTTTAAAACCTGTAGGCTGTTCCTAGCAGACAGATTTAAAAGGATTTTTACGATTCATGCTGCAAAAGGCTAAAAAAAATTAATCCATCCCTGCTGCACAAGATTATATTTTCCATCTCTGTCCTCCGAATAGTGGGATCAGATGAGAAATGATTCATCAGTCAGTCCAGGGAAGCATTTAGAGGACAGAGAAGGAAAAAAACACCAAGCGTACAGTAAAATCAGCTCACCACGTACACACCCCCAGGGAAGAATCGGAGCAGGGTGGGCGAGGGGAGGCTGGAGCCGCGGTTCAGAGCAGGTGCAGGTGCAGGCGGCGGCTGTGATGCTGCTCGGGGGAGGATGAGCTCAGAGCGCGGCTCCACGGCCGCCCCGCAGCCATTGCGGTTCGCTGCAGCTGCAGCTCCGCAGCGCGTCAGCACTCACGGACGGCCCTCCCTCCAGCAGCAGCCGAGCCAGACCCACGGCCTCCCTCCAGCAGCAGCCGAGTCTCCCTCCAACAGCACCCGAGTCTCCCTCCAGCAGCACCCGAGTCTCCCTCCAACAGCACCCGAGTCTCCCTCCAGCAGCACCCGAGTCTCCCTCCAACAGCACCCGAGTCTCCCTCCATCAGCGCCCGAGTCTCCCTCCATCAGCACACGAGTCTGAGCCGCTCACCCCTTGGAACAGCAGCCGAGTCAGAGCCGCTCACCTCCCCGCGCACCGGGATGCTGCTGGGACTTGCATTTTCAGCTTAATTATTAAGCCAGAGATTTGCATCCAGCACAGACTGAATCTGAAGGGAACTCCTCCTGAAGCAGGGGCTAAATTACTGAAAAGGGCAGAGAAGATTGAAAGGCTATTGGGATTTAAAACCAGCCAGCAGCCTTTGCACTTGCTCCTAGCAAAGGAGACAGAGCCGAGTCATCTGGAAATCCTTACATAAGTGCAGGGCCAGGGACTGGAGCTTATCTCTGACAGCAATGTCATTACCGAATCAGAGAATCGGAGAATCATTTTGGTTGGAAGAGACTCTCAGGATCATCAAGTGCAACCATAACTAATTCTGGCACTGAACCATGTCCCTAAGAACCTCGTCTATGTGCCTCTTAAACCCCTCCAGGGATGGTGACTCCACCAAATGATATAACCCTACTCTGACATTATGTGGAAATGCTAATATGGTGGAAAAAGGCAGGTTTCTTTGCAAACTCTTGTAAGGTATGATTTGAGAATTAAAGCGCCGCAGATATGAAAAGCTCATCTTTAACCCCTAGCTTGCGGCCTCTCGCTGCTTTTCATCACTGAAGAACTATTCATCTTCAATATTCAAACTCACCACAATGCAAATTCCCCTTTACATCAGAACTGAATAGCAAATCCAGATAAAATGAATGCGTTTTGTTAAAACCCCCACTTATACTAGCCCCATACTGCAAAATTATCTAGAAGTAGAGAGGATATACAGCCTCTTTATTTATTTCTTCCTGCGAGGGAAGGCTGGGACCCATTCCAGCGCACGGCGGGAGCTGCTGGCAGGCGTGAAGAGCGAGCTGAGCACAGGGCTGCGGAGCTGAAACCTCCTCTCGAGTACATTCTCAGCTTTCAGAAAGGAGGGAGGGTGTGAGGTTGTTTCCCCTTAAAGAACGGGAATGCCTAAATATCTGGAACTTTCCATTTAAAACCCTCGTTTTCCCCAGCCCAAAGCCCTCAACTCGGTGCAGCACCTGAATGCAAAGCCGAGAAATCTGTGCGACTCCTAGCTAAATTCCTAGAAACATGTTTCTGTGTTTGTGGTTACCCACTGCTGTGCTTCTCACGGCCCTGCTCTGCAGTTTAATTATCGTTTGACAAAGGTACATGAAGCAGCACTTTGAGAAAATCATTAGAACAAGTTTCTATTGGCTTCATAGAAACACCTAGAAAGAGAAAAATATGACGAAACCTGTAGTGACAGGAAACTGCAAGAACAGAACTTTGTAGTTTCTTGTTATCAAAGCCACAGAGTCAATTTATTTCTTATTTTCTGTCCATCCATGCTGTGCTGCGCGATGTGAAACGGTGACGTTATTCCCAGACCCAGACTCCCGCTTTCCAGGGTGGTTTATCCGGAGCCCCAGCCCGGGCTCTTGTTGGCAGCCGGGTTGTTGTCCCACTGCGGTCAGTGAGGCTGGGGACACAGGGCCAGGCTGCAAGAGACGCCGCAGGATCAGGGTTTAAATCTGCAAACACAGCTGCCCAATGTAGTGCCAAATGTAGTGCCAAACACAGGCAAACGTGCGCTGCCCACTCCAGAAATCGGGCAAAACCTCAGCACTTCTTCTTGCTCCTTTATCACACAAACGCTTTTGAAAATCAGAGCATCTGGCTACCGCTCAGCCCGCTCCACGCGGAGCAGACCAAGTCCCCACGCTCCAGTGTCCCCAGCTTAGGCAGGAGCCAGCTCCCCAAGGCACAGGGCTGGGCTCTGGCTCTGGCCAGAGCTCTGCAAACAAAGGCTTTTGAACCCTTGCTTAAAGAAAACTGTGTTCTATTTTTAGAGCTGAATTGCAACATTTTGTGGGAGTAAGTAAAACAAATAACACTGGAAGCAGTGTTGTAAGTGATATAACGCAAAAGGCCATCGTTAGTTTACATCACTCAAAGAATCGAGGTTTGTTTTTCAGCTGGCAAGTGCTGGGCAAAACATGTTCTTCTGGCAACTTCCATTTTCTGAGCTTGTCCATAGCACTCCATGCACAGTGCTTTATCATGCAGAGCAAAAAACCTAATGATCTTTAAAAACTTGAAGTTAGCAAGTAAATAAGAGAGATAAAAACCCCATATTTGCTCCATTTTTGTGATTCATACAAGAAGGGGTCAGAATCTCTTACACTTGAGAGACTGAAAAGCAAGCCAACACAAGTCTGGCTTTTGTTTCTAGCACTGGTTTCTGTCTTTCCCAGCCGTGGCAGCACACTGTTTACAACTCCTCTGTAACGCAGGTCCGCAGGTCGTCCAAGTGGTTGTACACGTAGCGCCCTGCGCAGGCGTCTCCGGGAACTGGGCAGGACTCTCGTCCTCAGCCTCTTGCTCAGCAGTTGCTGGAGGCAGGTGTGCAGGACCCCGTACAGTGCGCGGCGGAGGCCTGGGATTGCAGCCGTTCTGCTAGAGGCAGCTTGGCTTTTTTGTTTGTGCTTCCAAATGGAACAAAATGAAACCTCCTTAGTTGAGACAATCCTGCCATGGGTCCTGTTTCCTGCACCTGTCCAGGCTGCAAAGCCAGTGGATGATTCTGTGAGGAATGAATGATAATAATGATCAGATTTTTGTCACTGGGCCATCAGAAATTGCTGTAGGAAAGAAATAACACCTAGAAAAGACAAGTACATGTAAGAAACTTGAAGAAATCAAATCTTGCAAAAAAGTAACAAG
The DNA here is from genome assembly GCF_036013475.1 of Columba livia. Lineage (NCBI taxonomy): Eukaryota > Metazoa > Chordata > Aves > Columbiformes > Columbidae > Columba > Columba livia. The sequence goes on from NC_088607.1 coordinate 958,881, forward strand.
ATTGGCCCAGATAGAAGACTCGGGCTATTTTGCTCTTTTTTCTTTTTGCTTTATTTCACCCGTAAGAGGATCTCAGTTCCTCTGTCCTCGACTCCTGTAGTCCAAATACCTTTTAAAACTTGCCATTAAAGATTACACATAAGTGCATCTGCTAGATCTCCTCATGTCAACACCCTGGATAAGCATAAGCTCAGAAATGAGTATCTGAGAACGTTTGGGTAGTTAATGATGAACACCATTCCCAGAAATGCTCTGCATAAAACCGTGCACGCTGCTTTGATCTCCAGAGGCAGCCAGGGAGGTTAATAACTAAGCCAGTGTTGGCAGTGAAAAAAACCAGATGAAAACAGGTAGTTCTTGCATTTCAGCAGCTTTTGAGGAGCTGAGTTTTGCAGAGGTGAGCAGGACGGCAGTACCGCGGTGCAGAGAGGACGAGGGCTGCGAGCGCGGTCCCTTGTGATGTGCAGAGCGATGTCACAGGGATGTCACAGCTGCTGTCACCGCTGATGTCACCGCTGATGTCACAGCTGATGCCACAGCTGATGTCACCGCTGATGTCACCGCTGATGTGGGCACACGCTCCCATCTGGGTCCTGAGGTTGCCCTCTGCTTGCCCCAGGTCTTACAGGGGATCCATTGTAAAGCCGGTACAGATTACCTTGATTTATAGCGATAAGAAAACAAAAAAATCTTAAGTCAATATTATCCACTTTAAAACTAATTTAAGATTATAATCAGTTTGGCACTACAAACAGTTTTTGTGCAATGTCTGCAGTAACTGTCCGTCACAAGTGTTGCAACCTGCCACAGCAGCACGGAAACACACGCTCAGAACTACACGGAGCTGAAGTTGTCTGAGCAGCAAGTGTGGCCTCATCACTACCCCAAATACTGCCCCTCTTCTCAGGGGAGCAGGTGCCTCCCTGCCTCTGATGTAAAGAAGCTGATCAATACACGTTTGTTCTGTTACATGCAAGTAAACTAAATTACACGGGGTTCCAACCCGAAGGAGGATGGCAGCTTAACAAATCGATAAGCTTTTCAGGATTTCATCCGGTACAGTTTACCATTTTCCAGGGTCACAGCAGAGTGCTTTTCTGGCAAAACCCAAAAATCTTTTACCTTGAAGATTTATATGAAAATAAATGCATCCATCCAATTCCTAATGAAAGACCGCAGGGGTAAGCTGTCACAGCTGCGTTGTGTTTTCTAGTACAGAAGATTAACTTGACCCCGGTTTATACCTGCCTTGAAGCAGAAAAGGCTCCTGGTAAATCAGTTTCCTGAAGAGAAGAACTGTCCACAGAAAACAGGACAAGGAGATGTATATTTATTATAGCTACCTACATAATCACACCTGCTACAGCCACAGCAGTAAGTTTTTTCCCATTAACTTAGGATGACCCAACTCAGAGCAGACACCTACCCACGCTTTGCAATGGTAATTATTTTTCAAAGGTGAGAACTGTTGAGAGAAAAAAATCCTGAAAGTTTAATTTGAACACTTCAGTGTTTAGTATCCAAATGATACCTTTCTCTGCAATTTATGATGTTTCATCTTAATGTATTTTTTTTTAGTTGAAAACCCTTGTATTTCATACTTAGGATAACAAACTCTGTCAAATCCCAGATGCGCATTCAGAGGTTAAACATAGCGCACTTTCTCTGGTGTTTTGTTGCTATAACTTTGCAACATTGTAACAAAGCGGCTCCTTCTGTTTCAAAATCAAATCAATTTCCCTTCCTGTGAGGTGGAGAAAGTGATTTTATGTTGAAAGAAGCTCTGAGGTCCCTGATCTGCCCAGCGTGCGGGTCCCCAGCGCTGGCCTGGCCAGGACCCCTCGCAGGGACACTGAGGGACAACTGCCCAGTACTGGCAGAAATGGGAGATGTTGTTTAATTATGCAGGAAATTCCTACTCTGGAAGAATTTCCCCCACAACCCGCGCTTTCTCATGCCAGAACATTGCTGGACATCCTTCGGGGGTCTCTGTGCTGATGGCAGCGGGCAGTGCGTGGCTCGAATTCCCTTTTACACGTCGCTCCCTGCACCCAGTGTGCCGGGGCAGCGCCGGGAGCACCTCATGGCCTGTAGGCAATTTCAGTACGCTGGACACCAGCTGGACATTTCCACCACGCTGGAAAAAACACTTGGCTTGAAACTACAATGCTTTGTCTTTCTTACCTTTCCATGCAGCTGCTCAGTTGTGAGTCGCACCCTGCAAAGAGGATGAGATGGGGTCAGCTCCAGTCTTCATCTCATGAGAACAGGAGGGGAGCGACTTCATCAGGAAACCTTAACAGAGCTCTGTGTGTGCCCACGTTCGCCCGGACAAGAGCCGCTGGCTGCTGAGAAGCCAGTAGCAGAGGAAGCCAATTTGGAGGCAATGTGATATTTGTGCTGCCCACAGCAAATACCCTGCTCTGCACAGGATATGTGCAGGGTTTGCACAGCACCAGAGGATAAAATAGTTGTCAGGGGGTTTGTGCTAGAAGGAGACACTGTCAGAGCACGTTTCCACTGCCATGAGTATCGTGGAGTTACTGCTGGTTCCAGAGCAGAGGAAAACACTGCTGGTGACTGGGGGAGATCCCACGGCTGTAAATCTCCCCAAGGAGATTGTTTTCAGTGGGAGAAGACTGAAAAGGTGGTGGTGTCAGCGGGGTCACAGTTGCTCTGGTGACCCCTTCTCCCTCCTGAGCCAGTCAGCCCACACCTGTGCGAACACAGCACTGAGCTGCCTGTCCCTCAAACGCTGCCGCAGTCCCCGAGGCAAGTGAGTGTAACATTCACACGGAGAAGACAAACACTTCCCTGGAATGACGAACTTGCTCTTTGCTGGAGGCTGCCGGGGTTTCCTTTCCAAACGAGGTGCAGAGGGAGGATCGCAGGGCAGCAGAGAGCAGCAGCGAGCTGCAGCGTGGGCACCAACGAGCTGCAGCGTGGGCACCAACGAGCTGCAGCGTGGGCACCAGAGCTCTCAGAGCCGTGTCTGTGCCTGTCCCTCCACCCTGGCACACAGGGACACCATAAATCAATGCACAAACATAGGGAACTTTCTTCTTGAACAGTTCTTCAATTTAAAATTGTTTTGTTTTGTTTTTTCTGACGAGGACAAATTTGCCCTGAGTTCCTTAGCAGAATGAAACTGATTTTTAATCATGCGAATTAAATACAAATTTCTCGGCAGATTTCCTGCGGTCGGGCATAAGGGAAGCTGCTTGGGGCACTGGCGTGCTTGGCGAGGCTGCTCGCTGAAGGGGCTGCACGCACACAATGTGCCCCAGCCCCCACAGCCACCCTCCAGCTGTGCCCAGATGTGTGGTGCCAGGACAGGGCTCTGCACTGTGCACGGCTCCTGGGCTCCTCTGAGAGCTGCACTGGGCTTGTGCGAATGAAGGAGCCCAGATAAAGTCCTACCTAAAGCTCCCTGCTAGTTGCAGCAGGTCTAAGACTGAGGTGTGGAAAACCTGTGTGTTAAGGATGGACTAAAAGCTGGGGAACTGACCCCAAAAATGTCTTTGCTCCACTTTGTCTGACAATCCATTGGTTGTACTGAGTATAATGCACATATAACTCAAATCCTGTCCTCACCTTCCTGGGAAGGTTGCAGGTTGTCACTCCTTGCTGTTACAGTAAGTCACCAAAATTGACCAGAAGGTGCATTTATTTGGGCTGCCTGATTGCCTGCTGCAGAAAGGCACAAATGAAAACTATTTCCACCTAGAGAAAACGCCTCTAATTCCATAACCAACACTTTACCCATCCTCTGGTTAAATAAAGTAACATTTTATGTATTTGTCTTCATGAACTCACAGCAGTCAATCAGTGTCTGTTTTCAAATGGCAGCACCAGTCTTTACAAAGTGCTTTCCTATTTGGAGGGCCCCTGCTGTCTGCTTAGACTGCAATGCAGGCTCAGTCAACATTAAAAAGGAGAAGAAATTAATTATTATCTATTTCCAGGGCCTGTGCCATTGGTTTGAGGGCTGTTGGGGGCTGGTTTTGAGGCCAGCGCTGGTGCTTTTGCTATCAGACATGGTTGCCCTTGGTATCCACAGGCAGTTTTCTGCTCTCTTGTGTAACTCCATGGGGTGGTCACCCCGTTATTCAGCTCAGGCTCTTTGGGGTCCAGCACTGGGGGATCTACCGGGGTTAGTAGGTCAGAGAGGTTCTCCTGCCCCTCTGCTCTGCCCTGGGGAGACCACACCTGGAATATTGTGTCCAGCTGTGGCCCCTCAGTTCCAGCAGGACAGGGAACTGCTGGAGAGAGTCCAGCGCAGCCACCAAGATGCTGGAGGGAGTGGAGCATCTCCCGTGTGAGGAAAGGCTGAGGGAGCTGGGGCTCTGGAGCTGGACAAGAGGACACTGAGGGGGGACTCATTCCTGGGGATCAATATGGAAAGGGGAGTGTCAGGAGGATGGAGCCAGGCTCTTCTGGTGACAACCAGGGACAGGACAAGGGGCAATGGGTGCAAACTGGAACACAGGAGGTTTCACTTAAAGATGAGAAGAAACTTGTTCCCGGTGAGGGTGGCAGAGCCTGGCCCAGGCTGCCCAGGGGGTTGTGGAGTCTCCTTCTGTGCAGACATTCCAACCCGCCTGGACACCTTCCTGTGTAACCTCATCTGGGTGTTCCTGCTCCATGGGGGGATTGCACTGGGTGAGCTTCGAGGGCCCTTCCAACCCCGGACATTCTGGGACTGATTCTGTGATCCCGCTGCTCCAGGAGGTCTTTGGGGATCCTCGGAGCCGCAGCTCATCTGCCCCGGCGGCTCCCGCCCCCGAGTCACCGGGAGGGAGCACGGGGGACCGGGACCGAGCGGGACCGAACGGAACGGAACGTGACTGAACGGGACAGAACGTGACGGCCCGTGAGGGGACGCACAGCTCCGCCCCCCCCGCCCCGCTGCGGCGGCCAATGGGAACGGGGCGGCCGCTGACGTCACGCGGACGGTCCGGCAGCCGCAGGGGCGGCGGAGGGCGCGGGTCGGTCAGTGCGTGTCCCGCCGCGGCCGCAGCACCGTGTCCCGGGTGTCCATCCGCCATGTCGCGACACAGCTCGCAGGACGAGAACCTGCAGGGTAAGGGCGGCGTCGGTGTCCGTGTCCGGGCTCCCTCCCTGCGATCGCGCCGGCCTGCGCGGCGCTGAGGCGGTCGGTCGGTCGGGCCGCCCCCTGGGCCTGCCCGGGCAGCGTCTGTCAGCGGCCCCGGCAGCGTCTGCTGGGCCGGGGTGTCCGGGGTGGCGGGATCCGCTCCGTTAGCCCTGACCGCGCACTCCGGCGGGGATTGCTCGTTAAACCGGGTGCGGAGCTGCCTGGGACCGCGGAGGTGGGCGTGGGGAGAACGGATCGGTCCGGCAGCCGCGGTGCCGCTCCGGGACGGAACTCCCTCGGGGCACCAGGGTCAGCCGCGCGTCTCGCGTGTTCAGCAAGGGCTGAAGGGAGCTGCCCGAGAGACCTGCGTGCGACGACAGAAACTGATGTACACGGTGGCTTTAGCCATGGAGGGAGGCGTTCTCCTCTTTCCGTGGCATTTCGCCTGTTTGTTTCTAGTTTTGAAAGCCATCTGTTAAGAAATTAAGATTTCCAGAGGTACCCGAGTGCTTTTTTTAATGCTGATCTGTACTCCCACAGTGTGTATCCTGGGCTGGAACGTCATGTGAGATCATTCTCCTCAAAAATCCATCCCCACAACTCAGTCTGTTCGGTTTGCGTTGCCACGCTAGATGTGCTTTTATCTGTTTATATTTCCAACTTCATAAAAATATGGGCTTTTTTACCTTTAAAGATGATACAAGAGCATATTCCCAGTGCACTGGCACAACCTGACCCTCAAGAGTGCCTAAAAGAAGAATGTACTGTGATCCTTCTGTTACAGGTTTCATCCTCTACGTGTTTTATCATGCATTTTTCTTTTTTTTTTTTTATTTTATTTTTAAGCAGGAGCGAGGCTACATTTCTGTATTCACCAAACAGCAACAACATTTGAGTTTCCAGGGTCTGTAAAGCCCATTAATGCTGGATCCAGCAGGACTGCAGTCGGCAGCGCTGGTTTGCTGTGTGAGGCGGTTCTGTTCGCCTGTGGTGCTGATGGTTGTTGAGATGTGATGGTGCCTCCAGTGCTGTGTGTCTTTCCCGGAGAAAACCGCTCCCAAGGGCTGTACAGATCACTGTAGTGCAGCACACGGGGTCCTCGTGCTTTGGGAGCAGGGGGGTGTGTGGGGAGCTCCGGTTGGACACTGTCTCGTTTAAACCTCAGTGGTCGTGATCATTCTTTGGTAACAACGTGGGCTTCCATCAGTTTGGGGGGAAAGAACAGGGAAACGTTAGTCTGGGTATAAACACATGCCCAGACACATACCGTACACTGTCACGTGGAGGGGAAAACAAAACAAAACAGTTGTGAAACAAAAGAGGCTATCTGGAAAAATGCTGCTTCAAGACTCAGTAACCCAGTATGTTTCCATTCAAAAGATACCGTGGTTATCTGGCTTTTCAGAAGAGAAGAAACAACGTTATTAATGCAGATTAAGCAGTTTGGCTTCTTGCTGTTTTCATTTCATTCCTGAACCGTCAGTCTCAACCGCAGTATCTTTCTTCGTTTGAAGTTTCTGTTTCACGCTACATCTCTGCATTGGCGTCTCCCCCCTGCACGCCGTGAAACCGCTCCTTCCTCCCTCCTGCTGTTCTCACGTGGTTTGCTCCTCATGCTCTGCCCCGTCCGTGCGTCTGCCCCGTCCGTGCGTCTGCCCCGTCCGTGCGTCTGCCCCATCTGTGTGTCTGCCCCGTCCGTGCGTCTGCCCCGTCTGTGCGTCTGCCCCATCTGTGCGTCTGCCCCGTCCGTGCGTCTGCCCCGTCCGTGAGTCTGCCCTGTCCGTGTGTCTGCCCTGTCCGTGTGTCTGCCCCGTCCGTGCGTCTGCCCTGTCTGTGTGTCTGCCCCGTCCGTGCGTCTGCCCCGTCCGTGTGTCTGCCCCGTCTGTGCGTCTGCCCCGTCCGTGCGTCTGCCCCGTCCGTGTGTCTGCCCCGTCTGTGCGTCTGCCCCGTCCGTGCGTCTGCCCCGTCCGTGCGTCTGCCCCGTCCGTGTGTCTGCCCCGTCCGTGCGTCTGCCCTGTCTGTGTGTCTGCCCCAGGCTCCTTCTGCTCTGCGCACCAGGATCCCGGGCGTTCCCCCTGCCCGCTTGCTTCTGCAATAACTGTTGCATTTCCCGCAAACTGCTGTTTACACACATCAACATGTTACATAGATAAATTCCACTGACATTTGTATGATTCAAATATTATCTGTCCCCTGAGCTGGTTTGTAAGTGAGACAGCAGGTACGTTGTGCATGGGTTACTGCAGCCCGGAGAGAGTTGTTGTTGAGCACCCTCTTAAAAAAACAAAGCAACATGTGACTCCGTGTTAAATATACTGCGAGTAGCAAACACGTGGTCTGCTCGTTGCCACATGTGCTCTGTTGCTTAACAGTGACACCTAAAAACGCTTACTGAAAAAAGGCCGAACAAAGCACAGTTATGGGATTCTCTAGCCTAAAATATTTTCGATAAATGGATAAATAAACTTTGGCAGAGAAAGTCCTTGAGATTATTTTATTAGCCTACCGCCTATGCTGAACAATAAAAATGAAGCGTATCCTTCAGTGAGAGATCTTCAGCTGCAGGAAGGACACGGTGTACTGAGCAGCCTCTCCGCAGCTCCGCCCCGCGCTTGGCCATCGCACCGCGTTTGGAGCCGAGGCGTCAGCGCGCGTGCTTCTGCCGTCCAAACCGGCCCGCCGCGCTGGGGGGGATCGGCAGCCTCGTGCTTTCGATGCCTCTCACACGAACCCCTTGGTTTATTCTGGCTCCGTTTGCAATTCTGCCACCAGGTTCCTGGGTAGAGCTCCACTTCAGCAGCAACGGCAATGGCAGCACCGCCACCCCGACGGGCCAGGAGCAGGTGCCTGCCTCCATTTCCATTCACAACGGCGACATGGAGAAGATTCTCCTGGATGCTCAGCACGAGTCTGGAAGAAGCAGCTCAAGAGAAAGTTCTCATTGCGACAGGTGAGCAGAGCGCTTGAGCGGAGGCCGGGGCTGCTGCACAAAGCCGTTTTCCTGCACAAGAGGAAAAGGCAAATACAGAAGTGCTGACATACGTGTATGTGTATACACACGCACATGTACGTACGTATGTGCAGAGAGAGGAAAATTTCATGCTTAAAAGGCTGGTATTTAAATACTAGAGTAACATTTGCGTAGAAGCCTGTCCTGAAACCAGAAAGAAGATGCAGGGAGATGACGCTCGAAGACTTCCTGCATCTCCTGGAGATGCCATGGCGGAGTTTTGGTGCCATGGCGGAGTTTTGGTGCCATGGCGGGGTTTTGGTGCCATGGCGGGTTTTGGTGCCATGGCGGGGTTTTGGTGCCATGGTGGGTTTTGGTGCCATGGCGGGGTTTTGGTGCCATGGCGGGATTTTGGTGCTATGACAGGGTTTTGGTGCCATGGCGGGATTTTGGTGCCATGGCAGGGTTTTGGTGCCATGGCGGGTTTTGGTGCCATGGCGGGGTTTTGGTGCATGTTGGTGAAGTGCAGCGGCAGGAGCCGCACTGTGCATGGCTGTGCTGCGTGTGTGCAGGCAGCAGCCTTGTCCTAGTGCATTAAATACTCCGGGGCCGTCATTAATTCATGTGTGTGATTGTAATGGGCTCTGAAGTCTGCAGCCTAAAGCTTAACAGTAGGATGCAGAACTTGCTAGTTTGAGTTCAAACCAAACCCCACTTCCATTCCCCATTTTCTGCCCATTGTTATTTAATAAGTTGCACAGGCCGAATCATACAGCTTCCCAGGCATATCTCTGCACTGCTGAAAACCAGCCCTGTGCAGTCTGCTTGGCAGATTGTTAGGAAATCAAAGATTAATTGAATACGATGGCTGGATTGTGTCACCCACGGACAGATTAATCTCTTAAGGTAGGGTCAGGGCACTCTAGCTCTTTGGGAGAACTCTTCTTACAAGCCTTATTGGCTGGCTTTTAGTTCATACCACAAACACCGTCACACAGAAGGTAATGAGTTGTTTCTTCCTTGCTCTTCTCTTTCTCAAGCCCTCCTCGTTCCCAGACACCCCAGGACAGTCACCGAGCTCTGGAATTAGAGAGTCACAGCAGCGGGGAGAAGAACAGCTTTCAGGTAAACAGCTCGTCTTGCTTGGGGAGAAATCACTTCTTACCCTTTGTTTAAAAAACAGCATTAAGAAATAAGAGGTGAAGCTGCTAATGTAGAGACTTAAATAACTTAGTAATTTCAGTTAAGGTTTGCAGAATCAGGCTTTGGGTGTTTGCGTCTGACTTGCACAGAGTTTGGTTTTTAAACTGAGGTATTTGAGGAGGTTTGACGTGCCCTGATTTCTTGTCTTGTCAAGTGGCTGGGTTCTCACGTGCCTCTTTCCCAGCACAAGCTGGAAGCGCCACCCTTCAGATCCTACAAGTAGGGAGAGAGAAAAGCTGCTCCAGAGCACAACGCTGGCTGGAGCTGGAGCCGGAGCTGGAGCCGGAGCCGGAGCCAGAGCCGGAGCTGGAGCCAGCGCCTCGCTCCGTCCCCAGCTTCTGGGGACCCTGAGGCGTGTTCTCGCGCTTCATTTCTCCTGTGCAGCGGGCGTTATGCTTCTCAACAGGCCCATGGTGCTGGAAGTCTAAAGATTGAGGGACAACTGCATTTTACGTTGGGGTGCATAGGAAGTTTCTCAGCAGGGCAGGTACACGCGGGGTTGTACAGTGAACATCAGGGTTCCCTGGGCAGCTCACCACGCGGGACTTTCCTCTTCCTCCTTGACTGTCAACGTGGTACCGTCGGTGCCTCCCCACAATGAAACGGTATTTAAATGCACCACCTGTGCATTGTGAATGTAAAACGGCAATTTGGCAGCAGCAAGAACTTCTGGAGTCACCTAAACATGACAGCAAATAACGTATGTTGTCAAAGCGCTGCCATAGCTTTGTGATTCCTGTTCACTTTAACAACTAGCACTTAGCATTTCTACACGTGGCTTTGAGAAGCTCACTGTTACTCCTGCTTGCATTTTGTGCCGTAGTTTACGTACGTGCAAAGAAAGTTAGTGAATACATTTGTGAGAAGAAGGGGGAAAGGGATACTGTGCATTAACCATGCTGGGTCAACGTGTAGCTTACTGCATGATGACGGGCTAAACTCTCAAGTCTTCACTGTAATTAGATACTAGCTTTAATATGAAAAAAATACATTTTGAGCAGTGAAGTATTAAAAGTATTTAAGTAAATTGCTCTGCTCTTGCGAAGACTCGCTGTATTATCTTGGGTAAGTCACTCCGCCTGCGCTGTGTATGTATAGAGATACTGTTTTCTCCTTAAATTGAACTATGTTTTGTGCCTGTGCCTAATGGTTACAGGGTTAGCAGCCGGCCATTAGAAACCAAGAGAATACTTGACTTGGAGCCTCTGCGTGAAAAGAAACAGCGATGTAGAGTAAACTGGCAAGAGTCGGCAGCACCACGTTACGCTCCAGTGTGTGACTTTTTTAATTCTAGGAAGAACTCGGGCCCTTTGCATTTTACTTTAAAAAACGCTGGTTTTTCCCATCCCCTCCCATTCTCAATGACAATTGTTGCTCTCCTTGGTCCCTTGGCTGTTAGTTCAGGGCTTGTCTTTTCCTGCCTAGTCTTAAACGCTTTTTACACCCAGCCTGTGCGTTGGCTGTTTGTACAGTACCCGTGGGGGTTTAACTTCATGCAGTTGTAGGTTATACAGCTGTACCAACAACACGTAGGTGTAGTCGGGTCTCAAAACGACAAGAAAAGCGCTTGGTCCCATTGCCTCGTCCTTCAGCTGCAACTCCCGTCATGGCTACAGCTCCTGCAGGAATCACCAGCTCCGGGTTAGCTGAATACATGGCTGGAAATCAATTCTAGTGCCAGAAAACTCCTCCAAAGTTTTAAGATCATTATTTAGGCTTTGAGAACAACTGATCAGAAGTTAGAAAACCATCAGAATTAAAGTTCCCTGGGCAGTTTCATTTCCATTCCTACATGTGTACGTGTGCGTATATAGCTGGTTTAACTCTGTGATCAGATGCTATTTTTATCGCAGGACCTCGGCTCCATTTAACGCGTGTGTAAGAAGCGAGCAGCTGTATTGTGATTCAGCTTTTCTGCTGTAACTCACTGGATGGAAACAGAGCCCCGGGTTGTCCGGGGCTGATCTCCGCACACATAGAGCTGGGCTGGCTTAGCTGCTCCAACGCCGGCCCAGCAGCCGGCCGGCTTTACCAGGCTGGGATTAGAGTATTCATAGTTTCACTGGCTCGTATTCCCACGCTCGAGGATGGTCAGAGGCACGGCGGCCGGTTCTGAACACAGGCAGAAAGCTTCTTGTGCCAAATGCCGGGCAGATGCATGATTGGAGATATTTTCGGGTCCTAGATGGAACAATCCAATGTGGGGCTCTGGTGTTTGGTGTCCAGGGTAGGCTTCAACAAATACGGGCTGTGGACGTGTGGTACGGACTTTTCCCTTCGCATCTGCTCTGAGGACAGACCTCCCTCAGCCCCATCCTTAGGGGGAGATACTTGAGGACAAGGGGTCTGGAGAGTCCCCAGCGGAGGGGACGGGAGGAGCGAGCGTGGAGCTGTCCTGGTCCAGCCCGCCCTCTGCTAACGGCTCTTCGTTTCAGTCTGAAGAAGATTTCCTGGAGAGGAGGAGGGAGGTGGAAAGGCTCCTGAAGAAGAACGCGGACTGGATATGGGACTGGTCCAGCCGGCCCGAGAACATCCCCCCAAAGTGAGTGCTGGTGCTGGGCGGTGAGCGCTGGGCTGTGAGCGCTGGGCGGTGAGCGCTGGGCTGTGAGCACTGGGCGGTGAGCGCTGGGCGGTGAGCGCTGGTGCTGGGTGGTGAGGGCTGGGCAGTGAGGGCTGGTGTTGGGCAGCGAGGGCTGGTGCTGGGCGGTGAACGCAGGCGCTGGGCGGTGAGCGCTGGGCGGTGAGCGCTGGTGCTGGGCGGTGAGCGCTGTGCAGTGAGCGCTGGCGCAGGGCGGTGAGTGCCGGTGCTGGGAGCTCGGCCGCAGCCCTGCCCGTCCCGGCGCAGCTCGGTGACGCTGTCACTGTGTTTGCCCCTCACACCAGGGAGTTCCTCTTCAAGCACCCGCGGCGCACGGCGACCCTGAGCATGAGGAACACCAGCGTCATGAAGAAAGGAGGGATATTCTCAGCCGAGTTCTTGAAGGTTTTTCTCCCATCTCTGCTTCTCTCTCATTTGCTTGCCATTGGACTAGGGTGAGTTTTAACTTAAAAAAAAGAATGTATATTTTTTAAGCTGTGTTCTCTGAGGCCTAATTCTGCCTCCCAGTTCCCTCACTGAGCGTATGTTGTTGATCCTCAGGGTCTACATCGGGAGACGCCTCACGACCACGGCTTCGAGCAGCACGTTTTGAAGGCACCGGCGTTTGGAAGCAAAGCAAACGCTGAGCTGGGAGCACAGGACGGGGAGAGCAGAAGGGGCTGAGCCCGCGCTGACTGCGTGGTCTGTAACTGCTGTGTTGCTGGTTCGGGAAAAGGGAAAGAGACAGTGGAGCTGGGGGATCAGATGCAGCCTCCGGATCAGCCCACAGAGCATGGTTTAGATGCTGTAACATCCGCTGTATTGCTTTGTAGTGAAGTATCTTTGAAAATTCAACCGCTTGGTGTTTCAGAACAAGCCTGGCTTTAATAGAGCAGTTGTGCTTCAGCTGGGCATTCACCTGCACTGCTGTCCTGTTGTGCTTCATCCGCGTGAGTGTTCATCGCTGCTGCTGTAATCATGACAACAAGGGACTAGCCTAAACAATGTGTGGCCTTATGTATCTCTAGGGGAACCCGGAGCCTTTCCCTGGCTCGGGGCAGCTCCCCGGTCGGTTCTGCTCGGCTCCTCGTGGCTGTGGCACCGTCAGCCGCGAGAAACGAGCAGAGCACCAACTTCCCCGGGGTTTCACTAGTTCAGCGTGTGATGCACAACAGCCTGAGTTAAAATTTGGACTTTAGTGCCTAATAAATAGTTTGTTTTGCAAAGACACTTATTTAAGTCCCCAATTATTAGTCGTTCCTTCTGTTGTATCTACCTGCAGACTACTGCTTCTCAGTCTTCTCATCTGTAAAGTAATAACATTTGCATCTTATATTTGCCTCCTCCTTGTATAGATTTAAAAAACGGTTGCTTGCGTATTTGTTTTTACTAATGGAATGCTTTTTCATTCAGTGATTTTACCTTATTTAATGAGAAGAAAATGAACATTTGCCAAAATATTGTGTTTTATATATTTAAATAAAAAGGTTCCTTGTGGATTCAGAGTTCTCTCATTCCTTTTTCTCTAGTCATTGTTGAAAGCGGCTGACAATGCTCTTTGTCTTTGAACGAGAGCTTCACCCTGTTCACTTGCATAACCGACCTAAGTTTCTGTAGGAAACAGCTTCCTTGCTTGTTCTTGAAGGGGCCTGTGGCTCGGCCGGCAGCAGAAGCCACTCGGTGAGCAGAAACTCGCTGAACTCGCAGATGCGCATTTGACTTTGTACTGTCATCATCATTTACAAAATAAATTTGCTACTTTATCCTTATTTCGCAGTCCTGCCTCTTCCTTCCCTGCCTGCAGCAGAGCCCGCAGTCCCGCTGCTCAGAGCCGCGGGTGCCCTGGGCCGCAGCGCTTGGGCTCCTCGTGCCCGCTGCGTCACACCCCGCGTGCAGCAGGACCAGCGGCTCTTGGGGGTTTCTGCTGTATGTGCAATGGAAAACAGATTTTTAGGAGTATTTTAATTCTGAATACTATTTCTCACACGTGACATAGGCCACAGGTTTTTTTTAACCTGACTGCTGGCAGAGCTGAACCTCAGTGTCCCACCCAAGCAGTATTAAAAACATGGGTGTTGGGGTGACTGTCAGATCAGCAGCTTCCACCTCCTTTGGAAAAGCAAAGGTTTTTAAATACGTTGCGTCCAAAGGTAAATGAAGGATTCCCCATCAGTACTGCTAGGATAGGTTCCTGTCTGACCGCAGGCAGGGGGACCCTGGAGCTCCCACGCGGGTTATTGAACCTTTTCCTGCGTGTAGTGTGGTTGTTGCATTCACAACATGAGGATGAGCCAGGGGCCGGGGCTGATCCCGACACCCATTCCAGGCTCTGCTCCTTGGGAACCGCTGTGTGCCAACACCAAACCCGGCCCAGGCTCCACTCACTCACCCACGGCTCCTCACCCCAAACCCAGCCCCAGGCTCCACTCACCCTAAACCCAGCCCCGGGCTCCGCTCACCCTAAACCCAGCCCTGGGCTCCACTCACCCTAAACCCAGCCCTGGGCTCCACTCACTCACCCACGGCTCCTCACCCCAAAGCCAGCCCCGGGCTCCACTCACCCTAAACCCAGCCCTGGGCTCCACTCACCCTAAACCCAGCCCAGGCTCCACTCACTCACCCACGGCTCCTCACCCTAAACCCAGCCCCGGGCTCCACTCACCCTAAACCCAGCCCTGGGCTCTGCTCACCCCGAACCCACGGCTCCTCTCACACCAGTGGGTTTGATCTCCAGCCGCTCTGCATGTCCACAAGGAGGTCTGATCTCAGTCTGTGTTTGTGTGCAACAAAGCAATTCAGTTTCATCTTAAATCCCATTCCTGCCACATCCAAACCCACCCGAGGAAGAACGGGACCTCTGAGAGGCTGGTCTGCCTCCTCCCAGTATTTTTCATCACGTAACCAGCGATCGGTTGTCACAGCCACACTCTGCTGGCTGAAGAACAACCGCGCTGACAATTAAAAACACGTGCGCAGGACCTAAGAAGCGAGGGTTGTGCAGGAAACTCCTGCAGGTTTACAGAACAGCCTTGGAGGGCCACATCCAGCACAGCCCCGCTCAACGGGGTGCTGGGGACTCAGCACACCCAGACCGCTGACTCTGCAAAATGAGGTCCAAAAGTCTTACCTCTAACTCCTAGCAAAAGCTTTGCTCTGCGGGTGATCCCGAGCCGGCTCAGCGCCGCGCAGCGTCCGCAGCGCCGCGGGTCCGCGCCCACGTACCCTCACCTGGCTTTGGACAAAATGAAGTGAGAAAAGTGTCACGAATCATCAAAAACTATTTAATTGGAAGTGGTACAAGCAAATAGTGTTTTACGTAATAGAAGATTTCAGCATATGCTTTTCCTTTTTCCTCGTATTCCGCTTACATTTGCTGAAAACAACAGCTCAAACTAGACAGCACTAGAACATTCAGCGGGTACGACAGACGGGCTGTGCGTTAGAGGTACGAGCGTTCACAACTGACCCTTGAGAACCGACACACACACACACACACACCTCCAGGTTGGCTCCTCTGGCCAATTATCCCACAAACGGAAAAAATTGTCCAAACGCACAGAGCAAGTCCAGGTAAACATTTAAAATTTATTAAACTTTTTGGTCAAAATAATTGAACAAGTATGTACAATCCCACCGTATTAGCTCTAGTACGTAGTTCAGGAACGAGGTCAAATTAACGCTTCAGTGACCCGGGAGTTCCACAGTTCCAGACTTTCCGACAGCGTCACAGCAAGGCACAGCACGAGCAGTGCAGCCCGCCGTCCCCGCCGCGGCTCGCGGCTGCGCACAACAGCCCCTCGTTCCCAGAGCGGCTCCGCCTCCCCCGGGGAGCCCCGGGATCTCGTTTTCCACCAGAGCCCCCTGTTCGCAGGCACATTTCAGAGGAAGGCCCAGCTACTCCCTAACGGCCAACCGTGCTGCAGCAGCCTCCCAAGTCCGGCAGCCGGGCCGGGGCCAGCAGACGGCCCGAGGATCTCAGGCCTCTTTTGGGGAAAAGAAAAGGAAAACAAGGTACCCAAGGCTTAAACCAAAGCGGAGTCCCAAGGCAGCGACCCCACGTCTCAGAGCCGGAGGCGACAAAACGAGCTCGGCTGCGCTGCTGCCCGGCGGAACCGACACTTTGCTGGCTGGAACCGCAGCGTGAAATACAATATATTATGTCAGATATTTAAAATAAACTATATCTTCATGACAAATACTAAAAAGGTTAAAAAACGTAATGCACATAAGGTATGTCTATCTAACATTGAGAGGCATCAGATAAACCGGATTTCTCAACAAACCGTTTTCCCCTCGGCGCAAGGCGGTCACTTCTGTTAAGGCTGCGGATGGCTCTGCGCTAACCTGTTCCGTCGACCTGGGACACACAGCATTTTACAACAAAACCAGTGCAACTCAAACTAAAGGACAATCGAATGCAAACTCTAAATTTAGAATTTGAAATACTACACAAAAAAGTTCGTATTAGTCCATCAAAAAAACAATCCTCAGTGTTTTGGGGCAAACATTGTCCAATCTGCCCATCAGAGTTGGTTTGCACTACCTCAGTACATGCATAAAAAAATAAAAAGACTGAATACATACCTTCAGATTTAAAAACACTTTTTATAGCTTGTTATTTTATTAAGTGGTTTACACCAGAAGGTGTGGTTATAGATACAGTTGGTGAGTAAATATCCATGGAAACCTGTCTACGAACCCAACTCAAGACCTACCTAAGTGCTCAAAGGTAAAAACACCTAAGCCTAGATACAGGCCAGAGGAGGAATGTTTACAGGCATTAAGCACAATATATGTTTGAAAGGCCCAAATATTACAGCAGAGAAAGAGCGCGAGAGATAGAAATTACATTTTTATGACAATTTTTCTTCTCGGGTGTTAACTTTTTGGTCTATAAACTGGAAAGGAAGGCTCAGACTTCAATAAATACAGGTGTCTGGCGACTGGCCTCGCTGAGCGCTGTCCGTGGGCTCTGCTCGGGGGTGGCCGAGCGCGGCACACACGCTGCCCCCCGGCAGAGCCAGCGCCAGGCCCGGGGCAGCCACGGCACCAACGATCCGACTGCTGGGACAACAGGCCTTCTCTTTTACAGACAAACAACTCAGCTCAACTATGCGAGACGACGACTCGGTCCTCAAGTCAGGCATCTTTAGTTAATTTTGTCCTGGAATATATACAAGTTATTGGTGGCAGCTACGGCAATGATGTTCTCCATGGGATGCCATGCTGTATGGAGAATCTTCTTGTTGAAGTCCAGACTGTCAACGCTTATTTCATCCTTCTTCCTCTTGCCCCCCGTACACACCTTGCGCGGCTTCAGGATGGCACGAGGTTTGCTGCTCTCCCTGGACGCTTCCAGAGTGATATCCCGCCGCGTGTTTCGGTCGAACATTCTAAAGAAATTGTTGTAAGATCCAGTCATGATAGCGCTGCGGGAAAGCAGAAAGAGGCAAATCTTACTAGGTTTCCACAAACGGCGTCATCACCCATCATCCCTTTCTGGCCCACGGGTGTCCCCGCTCAGATCAGTTTGGAATTGCTGGCCCGGCTCTTCCCCGCTCCCCCAGCACTCAGGAGCAGCCTCAGGTTTGGCTCATCTCACTGTGAGCAGCGAGCCTTTGCTCTCCCATTGCTCCTCAATCCCTCTGCTCTGCCACCGCTCCTCCATCCCTTTGCTCTCCCACCGCTCCTCCATCCCTTTGCTCTCCCACCGCTCCTCCATCCCTTTATCCCGCAAGCAAGGACAGGCCGGCTGCAAACAAAGCCACTGTAAATCAATGAACGCGCCCTCCTTGGTGCTGTGCACCCGTTGGCCGGGAGCACAGCAATGCATCAATTACAAAAAGTATCTTGAATCACCAAAAGAAACCCCTTGGGTGAATGTCTGATGCAGCCCTGCAGGAACGAGCCAGCATCTGCACAGTATCAAATTCGCTTTTGAACAAGGCAGAAAACCTGCACCTGAAAATGCTTTCACATATTTAACTTCCATCAGACAGCTTGTTTGTAGCTCACAAAATATATATTTGAGGTTGAGGGCAAGGTGTCCGTGATTCTCTGTACTGAACACTTCTCTCCACTGCCTGGAAGCGGAAAAGCCGTTTCCCAGGTGGCAGACGTCCCACAGGTGGTTAAAATCACAGCCACCTCACTTGATCATCTTACTTGCTAAGACACTTTGTCCTCACGGCATTAGAAAGCAAATGACCCACGGCGGAGGAGATGCTCTGGCCCCACCACACACCGCTCAGCCACGCTTGCAAACGCCCCCAGTGAAACACTCTTCCCTTGTCAAAGGGCGGCGAGCAGCACAACTGCCACGACAACTTCTCTTCCTATGAATATGCTCAAGTGAGATGCCCTTGCTTTGACTGCTTTTGCCCCTTCAAAAAAGACTGACCGGAGTTGCTTGGGAAGAACAGAGATAAGGGGCAGTTTCTTTGCAATTTGCATGGTGAAAGACACACAGCACTTTTAAAATGCGCTCTGTGTTAGGTATTGTAAACACTGCTAACGTTTTTTCTTTTGTAATGTGACGGATGCAGCACAAGTTCTCCCCTCAACACCTCCGAGCCAACTTGCAACCCGGCATTCAGAGTATCGGATTTTCTCTGGTATTGTTCACTCGAGCAATGGGAACAGCAGCAGCACGCAGCGATACCTGCAATCTCAGCTCCCACTGCCAGAGTGCTGTAGGGATCTTCTCACCTTCTCAAGTAGTTCAGTACTGCTTATGGCTTTGGAGACCGGAACCCAAACCCCTAAAGCTGAGGGAAAACAAGCAAACCAAGGGAGCCAAAATGAACCCCCCAACTTACCTATCAGAACCGTTCCAGCAGCATTCAAACTTGTCAAAGATGCAGTCATTTTCGTAGAGAGAACAAAGTTTGCTTCGAAGATATTCGTGAACCTTTTTGGAACATTTAAATTGATATTAGATATAAAGAAAAAGAAGAAAAGGGACAAAAAGGGATACTAAGAAAACTTGACCGCCATACTTGATATGTCTCTACAGGCCTGTTCTCCATGTTGAGGTCCCAGACCTTGACAGAAAGGTAGTCTCTTGTCATCATGTATCGACCGCTGTGACTGAACTTTACATCAGATATCGATGATATTATTTCTGAAAAAAATGATCTGCTGCTAGGATCTTCAGGTTCTTCGAAAACTGCAGACAGAAGACAAAATTACACATGAAACCAACACCAAGTTTTACAGCTCTGAACATTTTTTGGTACTTGGAAAATTTTACACCAATATAGCGGTTTATTTGTAAAGAAAGTTGCTGTTAAGTACTTTTAAAAACTAATCTCTTTATAAAGAAGGTCATACTCTTAGTCGCCAGATTGCTAGATGCCCACCTCCAACGTTTTCAACTGGAGCACAGCACCAGCAAACTACAGCTCCCAGCTCTTAGGGATGAACCAGAGAAAACACAAAAACCAGCACACGGGTGCAGCAAACACTCCAACCGCTCTACACATCGTGTTGAACAAGAGCCGACGCAACCAGCAGCACCCCGAACACCGCCTCAACGCTCGAGCCATGCACTGACACTACTGCACAGCATCCTTTGCTTCACACCCGGACACGCGCTGTACAACACAACCTACTGGAATATTAGTATCCACATCTGAAACACACTGTGTGTGGTTTATAGAGCAGATAAAGAAACGCATTATTTAAACTGAAGAGTCAATCTTTGAAGTCAATGTTTCATGATGGAATCTACCTAGAACTATTGGTTTCATTTTTGAATAGACCCCTTTTAGCAGGACCTTATTTTTTAACCGCTTGTCACTGAATAAAGTGCTTCTAAGTGATTTAATGCAATTCCACGTCCCACAGCTGAAGTGGCCTCACATTCTACATTTCCTACTGCGCGAGTATCTGCTTCCACCACCACGAAAGCCCTCCCTGCACTCCAGAGAGCTCGGCTGCGGGTACCGGTGCAGCAGCTGAGCCCGCAGGACCCGGCGCACCGACACACCGGAAAGCAGCGAGGCAGGGCAGCTGTGGGCAGCGCCCAGGGGGAGCTCAGCACCACCGCCTCCTCACGACGGGATGGATGCGGCTCAGCAGACTGAAGAGCGTTCACCTCTCACCCCTGGAAGCTCACCTCTAACACAGTGCATATTAAGAATTAATCCTATCCTAAGAGCTGCAAATGCTCACAAAATAAATGGATTCTGGCAGCATCAGCCCAGCTTCTAATGCACAAAGGTGAATAAATGGCCCTGAACTGGCATTTGATAAGCAGATACCTTTGAGAAGCACCAAGACTGAGTGTGGACAGCAGACAGGTCCCACTGGTGCCAAAAGCACTTGTTCCCGTCAGTTTATGATGCATAAATGGGTAAACAGGAGCAGAGTCAGATCATCAATTGGCTCATGCTACACTTCTGCTTGTTGATGGCCTAGAACAAGACAATTAAAATGTTCCATTCTACAGAACTACCACCCCTTACCTGTGCGCTCTTTCCCGACAAGCAGAGCTCGGTACGTTTATTTACACCTACAGGCTCTATGGGTATGAACGCACAGAGGAACCCGGCAGCGCAGCCCGACTCACATTTGGAGTGGCGGTCGCAGAGCGCCGAGGAGCGCATGTCGCACAGCCGGATGGTGCCCTTGCTGCTGCTGTACACGAACACGTTGCAGTGGTGCGGGTGGAACTCGGCCGCCGTGATCACTTCTGTCAGCTCCTCCATGTTCGCAGGCTTGATATCTACAATATCTGGGAAGGGTTTTGTAAAGGCACGAACATGGCACGTTCAAATGGCCTCCAGCAGACAACTACTAGAAAACATTACAGACACCACGTAGAAAAGCAGGGCAAGATCTTAACTTCTGTCATGTACAATCTATACAAAGTGATATGAGCAGATTAAACCAAGAATTCTAGATTGTACAAATCAGCTTTAACAGACACAGAAGATAATTTCAGACTCCCCTCAAGCCTCCTCCTTAACACTTCCTGCTCAACACTGAATACACTTCAGTTATTTATCTACAGCGTTAGAAAACTTCCTAGTGACCCTATTTAATATTCAGTTTCTCTGCAACTTGTATTGCACTGCAGATTTGCCAATACAGGACATACTATTAGTTTTGGATACACGTGGCTGCAAAAAGATTTGAACATTATTTCTGCAGTCAATGATATCTTTGACATAAAAAACCCCTGAAATTTGTTTTCTTTAAGAGAAGTGTCACTTAGTTAAGAGACTTTCTGGAAAGAAGTACCTACAGTAACAAATGATCTACTCTTCAAACCCTTCAACCCCTATTTAAGTGAACTGAAGTCCACAAACAAAGGACACTCCCCAAGCTCCTGGATTTCCTTTTAGCAATCAAGCTACGCTGTTTCCCGCGGGAGTTTTCCACTGAGGGAATGCCTGCACTGCAGGATGAGCGAGAGCGTCCTCAGCCCTGCTTCCACCGCACTAAACCTCCAGACTCCGAAATCCTGTACTTTGACACCTAGATTCAAATCCCTCCTCTAAATAGTAAAACTGAAGTGATTCTCTGAAACCTCCACAATGCCGATTGCCCCAGTGTTCACAGAGAACAAAAAAGGATACTAAAACTCCTATCTGTGATTTCTAAATGCCACAGGTTAATTCTTAGGTCATCTGCAGAAAGATATGTTTCGTGATCACTATTTACTGAAATTGAGTTTATGTGATAAGTATGTGCATTTGCAAATATCCTTCTGGGACTTGCTTCTACCATTAGGTCCATGGGTTTCAATATTGGCACCTGAAACATGAAAAGAACAGTCAATTTTGGCATAAAACGGGCTTCTAATTCAGGAGATATTCATTAGTTGCACATCACAGATTTCTGCTTTGATTTAGTGACTAATTTTTGAAATCTACTGAGCAAGAAAAGTAATCAAATCAGCTCTGAATGCTAACTTTGCATGCTACCAACACACAACCTCGGGCAACTGCTTCTGCGTCAGGCACCTGCCATACCCAGCAGCGTTGTCCCTCCTCCCCCAGGAAATGGGGTGCACGTGGAACGACAGCTGAAGATTATGGCCATTTGATACCAGCCCCCCACATCTCAGAGGGGTAAGAGCGGTTTGCAGAGCAAGAGCCCGATTTGCTGAGGGAACTGGAGGAAGGGCTGGGTGCCACAGCCTGCTCGCGAGAGGGTGATGTGGCTGTTGGGGTGCAGTGGCCTGAGCCCCCCAGTTCATGTTGGTGACAGGCTGAGGTGGCCCAGGGACGCCCTGCAGGCCACCAGGCCAGCGACTCACATCGCCACCCCGAAAAGAGCTACACAGCGCCCAAGGGAACCACCTCACCCAGAGCTCTGGAATTGCTTTTGCAATGCTTCTATCTCACACTGTTTATAGCAAACTGTAATGATTCAAGCTAATCCATTATGTTTTATTAGGTAATTTTCCTATCTCACCACGAGTGTTCCTGGCCTGGTTGTGAAATCAAACATGCATCATCTGAATTATAAGGAATGGCATTTCTAAATGCCATTGTCTCTATGCACAGAACGCAGCTCTGAAACGCTGCTTCTCCTCTGTGTCTACTTCTTTATAAACAACTGGGGAGTATCCTTCTGTACCAAAATATGTGAACAAAGCCCAACACACATGTGATCATTTTAACACATGGAGGTAACTCTAGGCCAGGTGGTGTCCCCTGTGCCAGCGGTGGCTCAGCCTTGCTTCCCTCCACGCCCTCCGCAAGGTCTGCAGCCCAGCCCAGCCCAGCCTGCCTTGCCCAGAACACCCGCACACCTACAGCACATCTACAACACCACGTTTCAAGAGAGGCTCTTGCTTTTTATTGCTTCCCCCCATTCAGGCTGATGACTCGCAAATGGATTTTGGTGTTTGAAAAAGGTGCTAACGTGCTCCTCTGCAGGTACAGCCAGTGGCAGGTAAAACCCTTAGGTCATATTCTGGACTCTCCATGTTCCCAGACAGCTTTGAAAGCAGTGAGAACCTCAGTTCAATTTCTATTTATGGTAATAACAACAACATAGAAAAACCCAAGAAAAACCCCAACCCCACAGAATCACATTTCTTGGGCTCATGCTTAAAACAATGCACTAACCCTGCCACTCCATCACTATGCAAGTGCAAAAATGTCAAGACTATTCAAGTATACATTTTCCAAATGCTCAGAACTTGCCTCTAACAAAAACACCTTCTACCTAACCACGGAACACCCAGCACCCTGCTTGAATTGGTGAGTCTTGTTCTTAGATAAAAACACCGAGCAAGTTCAACATGAGCATTATTGAGAGGAAAGAAAAAAAAATATATATCAACACATCAAATCTGAATTCCTCCTAAATTCAGAGGGGCATGCGCTTTAAGCCACCACAGCACTGTAGCTGGCAGTGCCACAGGGCAGCACTCGGGGAGACACAAAGGTTCCTGCTGCTCCCGCAGTGAGCGGCACAGACCCACACACCCCACAGCCGTCACTGTGTTATGGGCTGCTCAAATCAGCGTGTCCCCGCACCCTTCTGCAGGGTGCTCTGAGACCACCCAGTCAGCGTGTCCCCTCACCCTTCTGCAGGGTGCTCTGAGACCACCCAGTCAGCGTGTCCCCGCACCCTTCTGCAGGGTGCTCTGAGACCACCCAGTCAGCGTGTCCCCGCACCCTTCTGCAGGGTGCTCTGAGTCTGACTATTTTAAGAACGCAGCCGAGTAAGCCCACGCTGTCTAAGAACAGAGCAGAGAGCAAGGCAGCCCCACAGATACTCAGAAGTACCGTTTTTTAATATGCTGAGGTGGAGCAATGCTGTCTGTAACAAAATACTTGATTTTAAAAAGCAGTTTAAATTTCAAATCAGTTTTACCAGGGGCCACATCAGCCTTGTGGTTGCCTTGAAAGGGTCAAATGTAACTTCAGGACTGTTATACATGTAACTACTCCTACATTTAAACAGTCCTAAAATTACACTGGGCCCTCTGAAGGCAACTGTGAGGCTGCTGTAGCCCCTGGTGAAAAGGAGTTTGACACCCCAGTGCTAGGATGTTCCAATAAAAACAAACTATTGGGAAGCTAATAATATAACATTCTAATAATAGAAAGCTCGCCTCAGCATTTCCAGAGGAACCTTATTTAACAGTTACATATGTATAATAAAGTGCCTCCATGTCCTATAAAAGTTTTCAGTGCCCCTGACCAAAACATCGTTTTTAATCTGCACACGTCAGTTGGCAGCGTTGGTAGTACAAAGGCAGAGAAGAACATGCACAACGATATTTGAAGACAGAAACATACCCGTAGTGCTGTGATTCTGAAAGGATCCCTAAGTCTTCCATCTTCATCTTTTAAGTTATAACCTTCGGCTCTTTTATCCCTTTCACTTATTTTCCATAATTTAATAGTTTTATCTAAAACCAACAAAAATTCACATGCTTGAGAATGCATTGAATTCAAAATAAAATCACCAAACAATGGAGTCAGCAGAGTGGATATTATCTATCTGTCTGGGTTTCCACAGCAAGGACCCCGCGGGAGCCCTCAGCACAGGAGCGTCACACCGAGCACAGCCCTCCCTGCGACACCAGAGGGGCTCTGCCTTCCAGCTTCTTGTTTAGCAAACTGACACGGGCAAACCAAACAAACAATATACCAAACACATAGAACTGGAGGGCGTGCATGCGAAAGGCAGGAAAATATCAGGAAACGGAGAAGACTGATTCCATCTTAACTCCAGTCTCAGGTTCAGTTTCAACAGCACACAAGTTTCTGCCTGAACAAGGCGCTACCACCCCCCAGAATGACCCGTCACAAGGGAAAATTCACACACCACTTACCAGAACTCACCAGCAAGCCCTGTCTGGCCATCTCAATTATTTTTAACAGGCAAACGCCAGGGGAAAACCCAGCGGAGGCAGGATCCCCGGCACTACCCACACGAGGAAAGCCGAGGCTGCCCCGGGCGCGTGGCAGGAGGCAGCCCGGGGCGCAGGGCCAGCGTGGGCCTTGGTTCAGCCCATCCCCGGCCGGTGCTGCCCGGTCTGCAGGGCAGGAACGTGTGACCAGAGGGAGATCCTGAGCTAACGGGAACAAACCTCCCAACCGCTGCATTCTTTAAAGCTTTTCAGATCACACGCTTTAAACGCTGCTTTAAGTTCAGTGGGACTTAGATCAAAGTAAGATTATTTGAATTTCAAAGTCCAGTAGGCAGAAGTCATTCCTGCTTTTACAACTCCATATAGCAGGGAGGGGATCAGCCCTTACATCAGGTCATTGAAGTACAAGGCAGAAAACAATCCCAACTGTTAAGAACAAGCACATCCATCTGACAATAAGTGCAGGTTTTGCCATGCACAGCTCTGCACCTACATTTACAGCAAAGCTAAACAGACCCAATACCAATAACCGCTGCCAAAAGAGTGGAAGAAGCTTTTAAAAAGCGCATGAAAACTCCCAAGTTGTAATTTTTACACTTCTTTTCTGTGTTCTAAGGTACACAGTAAAAATAGCACAAACATACTCCTCCTAGAGTGACTCTTATCTTAAAGTTGCTTTTCAAATCACACATGATGTTTTGGTGTTGGAAAAGCAAAAAGAGCATTGTAACCACAGTGTTCCAACTTCAAATGCTTTTACTAAAAATTCATCCGGGATCACAAAAAAACCCCTATTTGAAAATTAGGATGATCAAGTGAAATTCAAACTTCTGCTCCAGTTCAGCACACTGGGAACCCATTTATCCACAAACCAGAAAGCAGAGTAAGGGGTATGGGAAGCACAGTCAGGATATCACAGAACAGAGCTCTCTGTGCCTACTCTGTTGCTGCTTCATCGCTTTTACATCCATAAATCAGGTATTTACAGAGTATTACAATCAAAACATATTTAGCACATAATGAGAAGACATTAAAACAACCCCCAAGCACTCCAGAAAAAAGCCCCACAGTGGATCAGAGGTGAGATTAAATGACATCAAAAGTTCTTTGTGCAAAAAGAAAGCGTCCTTACCATTTGTAGAGAGCAGGAAGTGAGCAGCGTTCTGTTGTGGTAACCACCTAATTTTATTAATTTTCTCCTCAATTTCTAGACTTTTCAAGTAGTCAAACTCAGGTTCATGACTCTGGAAGGTACTGTAAACATTGTATTCTCCCCTAGAATGAGGACGGCTCTTATTCTGCAAGGAAACAGAATATTTATTGAAGCTGATATTACTCGGTTCATTAGGAATCACACATACAAACTAATGACTAAAAATCATCAATTACAAAGCATTATGTATGTATTTTTGATCTTTTTCTTCCACTTCAGAAATTCCACAGTTTTGCACAACAAGATAAACAGCCCTTATGCCCAACTCTTTCCCCAGTTTGCATGAACTCCAAGAAGCCCGTTAATACTGCTGTGTGAACAGTTATATTTTCTTTACCACTGCGGAAATGACGTGACAGCTGGGTCTGGTTTACAGACCAACCGAGCACTAACAGCTGAGCACCAGCCAGGAATAGCTCTAAAGGACCCGGAGAAGCCAGCGATCCCGGCAGGCAGTCACTCCTGACCTCGCTTCAGTCTACGCAGCAGACTAAATGACAGATGAGCTCCGGGCTGGCTCGGTGCAGCGGGATAACATTTCAGCTGCTTTTGCAGCAACAGGATTTTCATTTCACTACTTCTCAAAATCCTCACAGTAAAACCTTCGGTAAAATGTTTTATAAATGGAATCACAGTGAGGATGAAACGCAAAACGTTGGATGACTGCTTGTTAAGTGAGCATCAACTGAACCACAGCATGAAAGAACTGGGATTCTGCTGAACAAAACCACAGCACTATGCACCTTGTTTGTGCACAGTTCATGTGCATAGTTCATGCACAAACAAGCTGAATTTAAATTCCATGATCAATGTAGTTATTTGTGACCCAGGACAAGGCTCTTCCAAGGGAAGGACAACCACTCCTGGGTGGCAGGGACGCAGGAGAACGGCCGTGTGACCTCTGGCTTTGGAAAGAACACACTTCCACACTTCTCCCTGACCTGACAAGGCATGACAGTTACTTCTCAGCATACAGTGCACTTTTCCAATACCTGCTACTTTTCTGGATATAAAAAGCTCAGTGACGTATCTGAATACATCATAACATTATCACGCAGCTGAATGCCACTGCAAAGGGCCTTCTGAACTGAACATGCTCAAGCGTTTCTAGAGAAGTAGCTGTTCCCGCTGGTTTTGATTCACAGGATCCAAACCACATCAGAAGCTTAATCCTTCAATTTTTGAACAGTCTTATCCTGTTGTCCTTGAAGTTGAACATGTATCCTTTTTTATAATCTTTTCTGACATTATCTTCAAAAACATTACCATTTGTCTTCGACCAACCTGACCAAGCGCAAAGCTGAGGAGAAAGTCTGCAAAGTGATACTGAGCACAGCAGGTACATACATGAACAATTCATCGTATGTTTGTGACTTTTCATTTTTTGAAGGTGAGAGGGGAACCGCCAAACAAACTCAACAAGTTCAGCACAAGGCAGATATTTAGAAACTTGGTTAACTTAGGGGTTTCTGAGAAAACTATCTGACCATTTAAACCTCATGGGATGAAAAGGTGAAGTGAGACTGTGCAACTCAAGACCAGTGTAGTAAGAGCACTTTTGTTTTTCAAGTCACTGACCTCTTGTTCCCTTTGAAATATAACCACTCTGCCACCTTTGTCTCCTGTTGCAAGAAGATCACCAGAGTAATTAAATTCAACTGTTGAAATAATATCAGCTGTAAACAGAACAGAAATAAAACAGCACTGTCACGTGTAAAGCAAATCAAGATGTTTCAAGACTTGAACACAAAACAAAATTACAATTTGTATTAATTTAACAGCACAACTTCTTGATTGACATCATTAGTATCCAGAAATTAAGTCATGTTTTAAAGAAGAACAAAACTTTATTTACCATCTAAACCACTTCCTCACTTCTCATTTTTGAAGCTCTCGAGTACCTCCAATGCCAGAAGAGGAGACACGCGGTTCTGTAGCGCGGAGCCGAGCTCCAGCGCAGCGCTGCCCGGGGCAGAGCCACCAAAGTGCCCTTGGGAACCAACCTGCCACACAGCCACGGGCCACAACCCAGCCGTGGAGCTGCCAGTAAAGAAATGACTGCCATCAAACAACCTCTAACCAAGGGGCAGAGAGATAAGGGGCTATAAACCTCTGTCACAGCTTTTCGGCACACGGTAACCAAATCAACAAACCGCTTGGCATGAAATTGTAAGCAGACATTTCTCCATACTGGTGCTTGCTGCCTCTGCAAGTATTTCATTCTATTATGCAGGCATAAGAACTGTA
This sequence comes from Columba livia, assembly GCF_036013475.1. Lineage (NCBI taxonomy): Eukaryota > Metazoa > Chordata > Aves > Columbiformes > Columbidae > Columba > Columba livia. The sequence continues at coordinate 987,011 of NC_088607.1, forward strand.
CAATTTGAAGTATACAATATCAATTAGTTTCAGAGTTTTTCAATTGCAGACTAGATGAAAACTACTTTCCTGTATTGATTCTGACATGCTATCTTTTAAATTCCCTTCAATAATCCACCACTCTTATGAGGAAGGTGATTAGCGAGTCTCACCAGTTTTCCCAATATATAATTCATATTTCATCTTTTATTAACAGATGCCCTTTAAGTAGTTTTTTCCTAGTGTATAAATATCATTATTTCCTTTCTTTGATTTATTAAAAGAAAAACATTAAAAGCTTTTATAGGGACTTATCCCAGCCTTCAAATATCACACTACCGACCTGCTTCTGGACGTGTCTATTATTTATGTTTCAGTACAGAACAGGATGGTGGCTAATCCCAAATCCTCAGCAGAGCCAGAATATAAGAGCAAAGCCCAGCCCCTCGCTGCACGTACTCCAGACCCCAAACACCCACCTTTCCTCACTCATCTGCCGTTCAAATGACCCTGCTGCTGGCTTCTCCCCAGTGCCCCAGCCAGTGACCCTCACCTGCCACCGCCTCCCCGCGTCCCCAGTCACCGAGCTGCTCGCAAACCTGACCCGTGTTACCAACCCCTCCCGGGTAACTCAGAAGAAAACTCCTCTGGCTTTTCACTGCACACACTGGCAGAACTAAAATCACTTCCCCTGTTCTCCTGACTCCCACTCCACACTCGGTGGGCAGCTCCTGGCACAGGGACATTCACCTCTGGAACAGACTATGGAGAAAGTACTGAAAACACAACCCCCGACAATCCTTCCCCTCTCCAAACCGCCCATGTGAATTTACAGCAGTAAGGACACACATACAGAAAACTGCCTATGGGATAAAGGTTTCACTGGTACTAATGATCTCTTACTTCAGAAATTGTCTTAGAATTATGAGCTTCTAGGAACACATTGACAGAATTTTAAAAGATATATATATATGTATACACAGAGATATACACACACAACCTTAAAAATATTTGATATATATTTTTATACACACACACATATACACAAATAAGACTCAGACCATAGAGAGTGGTGCAACATGTGCTCAAAACATAACTAGAAAAGCTACTTATTTCCACCTACCACAAAGATCCACTTTGTTAAAAGTCTCCAACATTTCACCCAACCTCAGCAGTGAAATAAGCAAAATACTCAAGTTTAAACAATGACCAAAGATCTGTCAACTCGCATGTGAATGGATCTCCGTTCTTCTCTTTGAAAGGTTCTGATACACTAAGACCAGATTATCAATATGAATATCTGTCCTTCCACACTACAAATAAATGGTGCTCAAGAGCTGATGGACAGAAGGTTTAGATGGCTGTAAAGAGACCAGTTTCTAGTTCACTAATTTCCTTGTGAATCACAGATCCTGTTCACACTTTTTACTCCAAGTAAGTAAAAAGAACATACAGGTTATCTTGTAGTTAATTTTAACCATTTCTTAAATACACTTTCTATCACAAATAAGAAAACAATCTGTCTACCTGTAACACTGACACACTACTTCACTTTCCAAAGTTTGCCGCATTTTCTGATGTGAAGTCTCACGCCCCACTCAGGTTCTCAGCAAAGAATTCCTACATACAGAGTCAATGAGCTGGTCCATGTAAGCTTTTTGTTCATGTGGAACTTTCTGCTTTCTCAAGAAAGAAACACTTGACCAAGGCTCTTTCCTGGCAAGCTGTAGAACATATGGATATGGTAATCGTGAACGTGCCTTAAAGCCAGCTCATTCTTCCTGCCTGATAATCGTGGGGAAAACAAGATGTATGAGAACTGAGATTCAGTTTTAAAAAAAGAAATCTCTGTATCTGGCTAATACTGCTGCTGGGCTTTAATACTGATCCATGCTAATTATTTTCACAATTAGATCTTTACTTTGTGCCCAAAACATACCTAAACTGTGTGAAAGTACGAACTACAAGCCACGACAAATGCCTGGCTAAGAGGTTTTAATAGTTTCAAATACCAAATATCATGACATAAGCAAGGCATTTTGTACTAAGATGAGAACGGCAGTGCGCTGGCTGGCCATGTCATCTCAATGAAACTCTAATCCAAGACTGACAATAGTGGGAGAATAAAACACAAATTCCCACAGCCCAGTATCACACAATCACACAGGACAAACCAACCCAGGAGTGTCCAGAGGCACCACGGGAAAGGGGGAAACTAGAGAACAAACAAACACTGATCACCAGCAGATTAATCAATTTGCAGCTGTAGCTCATGCTTAGAACTAACTTGACACGAGCAGCATCAACTTCTCCCTCGTTCTTCTAAGCTACGTAAAGACTTTTGTCAAAAGCCCACTCCTGAGACGCTGAATGAACAAGGGAGTCAAACAGCCACTCGTTTGGAGCATGATCTAAAACGGGCTGCTCCAGCTTCTAGGGGATTCCAACTTAAAACTTCTAAATATGTAATGGACAACAGAACACTTCACATTCAGTACACAGACTGACAAAAGAATGCATGTTTGCAAACCTGAATCCCATCTCTCGCTTTGGAAAATCTTTTGACCCCCAGCACCTTCGGCCATGCTCTGCTGTCGAGTGCTCCAAGGAGCAGAAGCAGCTCCCGCTCTGGAGCCCAGCCAGCACGCTGGCACCAGCCGCCGGGGAACTACACAGAGCAACAACACTTCTGTGCCTGTGATCAAGATGAAAGGTGACACACCTTGCCCTCCACCACACACTGTTATTCTAGCAAGTGTTTTATTCTACAGCTGCAGAAAGTCACAGGAGACACTGTGTGGTCTGCTACAGGTGATGGGAACCAAGCAGAGACCAGAGAATGGGGCTAAGTGCAGGTTACACGCTCCTAAATCCACCTGGAAATCAGAAGTTGTGATCTCCCTCTGACGTTGTGCTGAACTGTAAGACATGACACGAGAACGAACAGAACAGGCGGTGACAACACACCCTTCCCAGGTTCCCCTGCTGAAAGCACGGGCAGGCAGGGCCCGGAGAACAGCAAGAACCAGCAGTGCAGAGCAACCACGGCTCTACTGGAGCCAAATAAATATAAGAGGTGCAAGTAAGATTAGTGATAGAAAATAAAGATATGGAGACAGGTTAGGGGGAGCAGATTATCAAAGAGAATGAAGAAAATCAGAGGCTAAACAGTAAATAATAGAAAAAGCGTTTGAAAAACCAATAGCATGTTTGAGCTTCACAAGTTAGTGACACGCAGGGCCTTAGAACGTGTTAGCTGATTAGCAATAACCGCCAGGGAACTCTGGGCAGCCAGCCCCGCGCTGCCTGCTGGCACTGAGGGGCTGCTGGGGCAGGGAGGGGGCAGCCCTTGCTGTCAAGTGTGACACCTTTGCTTTTACTGTGCAGTTGGGATGGACTGAGATGGGCATGTCTAAGCCCTCCTGAAGTATTTCCTAAAACACTTTCTTAATTTCTCTCTCTGAATTGTACTGAAACGTGAGCTGAACTTTTATGCGTATTGTCAATTTTTAGACTTCCACTTTGATGGTTTGTTTGAAGTTAACACAGAAGTGAGATTATTAGGAGCCAGGAGAATAAAGCAAAGGTGGTATAGTTTTGCTTAGACCAAATTTCTTCCAGCTCACACTGCTCAGCACCCTGCATGCTTTAACTATCCACCAGGTCTAACAATTTTTTATGCCTGAAAAACCTTGCGAAATGGCTTGAATTGCCCTTTAAGTAGCCAGTATAGTTTAACAGTCCACAATAACCGGCAGGGCACAGCTCATCACTTGATGCTGTAATTCCTTGAAATAATATTTAAAAAATCCTGTCTTCCCCGAGTTTGAAGCACAGGCAGTTGTCCGGCTGTGTTAGCACAAAGACAGGGTAACGCAGCAGCAAGAGTACCAAAGCTGCAGTTCAGTAAGACAGAAATAACATCACCTTCATGCTTGCCAAAGCTCACCATGCCTCCTCTTACAAGCAATAAGAACTTATGGATGCTATTTATAATATTCAGGACACAAAAGTATTCAGCATGCAAATCTATTGCCTCAGTATTATTTATTTTAACCTCTGCAACAGTAATTCCAATAACCTTCCTCCTACTGGAAGCATATTTAATTAATTTGCGATATTCTCTTAATTTTTCCTAAGCAGTTAATTGTCATGCCTTTTTTTAATTAAATGTCTTAACACGATGGGTAAATAATTTTTTTCATCTAGGTACGGCTTTCACACTTAAATGACAAAACCCCCTTTATTTATTTATTTATTTTTATTAAAGCTCTTCCCCTGGCTGTTAAAACACCCAATGAAGGGCCCAGCGGCAGCAGCTGGTGCCGCTCACACACCAGCAGGAGATGCAGACCGGGCCCAGCTCCCGTACCGCAGCGCTGGGAACGGCTCAGCACGCACTCCCAGCTCTCAACCCCCACTCGCTGCTTACCCAGCGCACTCACTGCTTACCACTTGTGCACGGGTTACACATTCCTGCAGCTTCACATTTTAACCTAAATAGCATCCAGCTACATCTACTAATTTGTCTTCTATTGTAGCACAGTGGTTGCTTATTTTTTTTAAAGGATTTTCTTATCTGTTAATATTCCACTTGCCATCTCTTACTGGTACTGAGAATTTTTCCCCCTTAATGCCCATAAACCTACACCTCTGTAGTTTCTTTGACAAGATAGTTCTAACTTGTTTTATGTATCTGTACCTGGAAAAAGATGCTAGATACAAAAGCTATGGGTGAACTCCACCAGTGAAATAAGACATTTATGAACCACTTCTCGCTGCCTTTAAGGTCTCCACCTAGGTCCTAACTTTCCCAGTCTCCTTTACAAAAAACAACCATATTTTTCAAAATTCTCAGAACACTAAACATTTCTGTGCTTATATTCATACTCCCCTGTCTGCACACGGAATTCCATTAACCCATCATGTGCATGTGCCAGAAAAATAAAAGAAGATTTGATACCATAGTAAAGATCACCAATTTCAATTCACTCTGAGTACGATTTGGCAGGACAGATTCTCTTGTCCACAGAAGGCCAGGGAGACGTCACTTGACGTGACCACTTTTATGAAGCCCGAGGAGCAAATGGAGCTTTTTCGTTTTTTAAAGCCCAGGTAAATCTGGGCCCTCTCGCTGCGAGGGGTCACACTCCAAAGAGCATGAGAGGAACTTCAAAAAATTCACTAATACAGCATTTCTCAAACACAACACCTTTTGTTAATAGTCTCCAGAGTTACTTAGACATCAATATACAGTGGCACAATATTGCCAGTGGCATAACACACGTTTTGTTGTCTGACAGAACTGGAATTCAAAGAACACTTATTATTAAATACTGCTCAATGAGAGCAACATTGTTACAGCAGGAAACCACTACATAACATGTACTCGGGTCAAAACTGTTCGCAAAATATTATTTCTGCCCACACTTAAACACCCCCAAACATTTCCCAAAGTTGCTATTACATCGCCGTATGTATTATGCAGAATACCATACACAACACACAGCACAGGTAAGATCAAGCCCTTGGGGAGCAGCGCGGTGGTGGAGGTGCAGGAGCACAGTGGGACAGGGACCAGGGACCGCGCGGGATGGGTCAGGGGTGCAGCAGAGCAGCCAAGCCCCGCTCGTGGCCAGACACCTCTGGTCGTGGCAGAAATCCACCCCGCAGCCCCTTCAGACAACCAGCTACCTGCCGTGAGAGGAAACAACACACACGACCGCAGAATGGAGTCATTAGTGCCATATTTTACAGTTCTTAAAGAGAAAAAAAGGTCTTAGCCATAGCAACCAATTCTATCACTTCTTCTATGCAATTTTAACCCCTTTCGGACTTTTTTTTTTAAGCAGCTGAAACCATGCCAGAATTTGATTTAAAAAGAGAATAGGGCAGTTAAATTCCTGAACACATAAGAACATTTTTAAACCCCTGATTTGTAAACACAATGTAACACTAAGCGTGTTTTTAAATCACTTGTATCCGGATTTGAGAACAATCACAGGATTATAGTCCAATATGTTTTTATTAGATCATGGTTTTCTACTCAAGTTGTGCATTTTGATGAACTTCAGAGGGGGACTGACTTTGCATTGTAACCACCTTTAAGAGAGGGAAATAATATGTTGAACTGATGATAACAGCGTATCTTTTAGTTTATCAGTGCTGTCAATGCCAATTACTAGCTGGAGAATTTGAAAACCAGTACTTTTCTCTGATCTTTACACAGAGACACAAAATTTCTTCACAAGTAGAAAATCCAATACAAGTCTTGTGGAAGCCAACAACAAACATTTTCAAGAAGAGAAGTTCTGCTCACGTGAAAGCCCTTCGGAAGGTTCATCAAGTGAAGGAGCCGGAGCTTCCAAGGAGCTCCTGTCCATCGGGAAAGGGCACCATGGGCAGCACTTACGGCAAGACTCTGCTTTACACCCAGCTGCTCCAAAAAAGGTTTCGAGTACAGCATTTAAACCAGGTTCAGAGTTGAGCTGACAAAGCTCCACTAGAACAGCATCACCCATTTCGTTGAGGGCAGTAACCATACAGAACATCCAGCCCAAGGGAATCTGTGCATATCTGTACATTAGGGAATAAACTGGTTCATCTTTTGCTTGCAAAAATAATCCCAAACTTTTTGAACAAGTAAAACAAATTGAACACTGAAATCACAAAACTGATTAGGTCTCAGGCAGCATTATATTAAAAAAGTGCCTGTATTTAGGAAGCTGCTTTCTACCAAAAAAGGTAATCCAAGAATAACAAGTTTCACAGGGAATCAGTATAATGTAGTAATCACATGGTTTCACACTAACAACAAAATTACAACCCAATTTTAAATGACTTTTTAACAGAAAAATTAAGCTAGTTGCCACCCTCGGTATCAACTCTTTCATTCAGTACCTGCTTTAGCCTCCAACCCTCCTCCTGGATCCAACTGAACTTTCCTGCTTTAGAAAGCTATGTATTTCTCCAATTGGTATATATTCCTGATCTTTGTGAAACAGGCAGATGGGTCATACAAACATTGCTCTTCTGCTCATTTAAAGAGGGTGTTGTACAGATTGCAAACGTTACTCACTGGAGAAAGGGGATACACGGGAAAGACAAAGTCATTTTCTGTATTAATTACCTAGTTAGAAAAAGTCCTGGGAATGGAGGCAGCAGTTGTGCATCTAACTACAGCAATTCGTCACAGCCACGTTAATAGTTTTATTAAAGCAATACACATGAGAAGCTGTTGAATATAAAATGTATTTCAGAATTGCATTGCAAAAAGAACTGACTTTTGGGTTAAGTTGCTATCAGCTTTGAAATTTCCACTATCGAATGAACTGTTTGTAAGAACATTTAGCAAAAAAGTCCACATTTAATATGTTGGACAGCTAGTTTATGCTGTCGTTTTCAGATTTCCTCTATAGAGCTTATTTTTCACAAAGCAGAAACAAAAACGTACCTGAAATTCACAGTGGTTTCATGGAATATTTGCAGCAAGGCTATTTCAAGGCAACTGTCGCCCAGATAGGTCTAGATGTGCAGTTCGATTAAAGAAGTTTTAAAAAAAGGTAACGAGTAAATAGTTACATAACAGGGGCTAAAAAAAAAATCTAGCAATGTAATTGCACTCTTATTGCACACTGCTGCATCAAATTCAGGCAATTATTAGCAAATTAATTGTATGTTTTCTCTATTTAGTTCCAATTTCAAGGCAAAAAACTAACAGGAGGGGAAAGTCCACAAACCAAAATAAAGACAATAAGTCACAAAAACTGTGAGCAGCTCTCATATTCCAGTAGGAAAACCAGGTGCTGAATGATTACTTATATTAATTGCCCTATGAAGAAAATTCAATTCCTCCTGTGTAGTAGCATCACGCACAATCCGCGGCCCTGACTCCAGAAGCAGTTGCATTAACAAGGCACATCTGGGAAAATCCAGGCTAAAAGCCTTGAGCACCTTTGCCAGTATTTCCCTCGGCCCCTCCTAGAGCGCCCGGCTCTCAGACGGAGCTCGGCCCAGCCAGCGTGTCTCACCAGAACTGCAAGCTCCTCTGTCAACAGTCCTGCTCTGCACTTCAGTAACTCACTGAGTCCGAGGCATATTGGTGTTTCAAAACCAAGAAGCTCTCCAGCTCTGCACAAACTCCTGTTGCTCAGTTACTCACTGAAGAGTAAGGTGCTCACACAAGTATATTTTTTGCCACATGGAAAACTGACTTTTAGTCTCCTAGACGGTAGATCCTTAGAAAAAAATGACTGTTTGGCCATAAAAGCTACTTAAACACATTTTCCTAAGAATTCTAGGAACTTCAGAACAATACTACAAGTTATAAAATACGTTTAGGCGGAAAAAAGGAAGAAAACAACAACTGAGTGTGAGTACTAGTTGCTCCAGCAGTTTTCAAGTCTGTTCTTCCCATAGCTATTATTTCAAATGGAATGCCAAACAAGTGGCATGAAAATGAAAACACTGTCAGCATAATTCCCCTGTGGCAGACAGTAAGAGAAAATATTTACTGCATCTAGTAGAACAAAATCCAAAAGCCAAGACGACCACACACTGACACTGCAAGTTATTTCACTTAATACAGTAAATACAGCTATTTCAGTTAATGCAGTAATGATCAAGTAAACAGCACAGAATCACATTTCACACACATTTCACAACCTCTTTTCTAAACAGCAATGCCAGCCTGAACAGTTTGAACACAGAAAATTTAGGAGAAAGAAAATCACTCTCTCAAAGTTCATCAAAACTTCACATTGTTTCTACACACCACAGAGAAACCCTTCTTCTAATGAAAAGATTTCTACTCATTCTGAAACACACTGTGCTTACAAACTTTCAGAGAAATGAAAGGTGTGCCCACTTTCCTTACTTAAACATCCCTATTTATAGCTTCCAAATGTTAACAAGCAGGAATAAGATCTCTCCACAGCTGCAGGAAGCCTTTAAACTCTACTTTTTAAATCAAGCACAAATGACAGACCTGCACACTCTCTCTGTTGCTCTCTTTGCGTCACAGTGAAACTTGACAAGCCTGACAGACTCCATTTGTGCGGTGTTTTTTTTTCCCGTGTTTTATCACTGTCATTACCTCTTCTCCCCAGCGACTGGAATTAAAGAACAGAAGGCAGCCACCGCGCCTTGTCTATTGTGCTCTCCCCAGCGAGCAGCACCAGGCGCTGGGAGCCCAGCTTAGTCATGGCCACGCACACGCGTGCCCGCCCGGGAGCCGCTGCAGCACCGCCGGCCCCGGCTCCTCCAGCACACGGATGTGGTGGCGAGAACGGGCCGGGGTGCCCGCGGAGCGGGACCGGCACCGGGACCCGGCGGCTCCAGCTGCGGCCCGGCCGAGGCTGCGCGGCCCGGCCCTCCCCTCCCCTTACCTTCCGCCACGTCCTCGTCGATCGCCCCCTTCACCTGCGAGAAGCACCACTGGAAGTCGTTGCTGCCTCCGCCGCCACCTCCTGACACCCCTGCGGAGGGACGAGAGGGTGCTGAGGGGAGGGAGGGCCGGCCCGCGGAGCCCCCGCCGCCTCCCGGCCCCGGCCCCGGCCCCACCGCCCCCGGCCCGGCCCCTTCCCCAGCGCGCCCGCTCCGCCCGGCCCAGCCCAGGCCCACCGCCCCGGTCCCCGCCGCGGCCCAGCCCGGCCCGGCGCCCCGCGGGGCAGACCCGCTCCCACAGGCCCTCCTGCCGCCCGGCCCCGCGCGGTGAGGCCCGGCCTGCCGGCCCGGCTCCCGCAGCGCCTTCCGCCCGCCGGCCGGAGCGGAGCCGGAGCCGGGGCCGCAGCGCGGCCTCACCTGCCATATCGCCCGGTACCGCTGGGGCGTGGGCCCGCGGGGGGACGCGCCGGCCGGGAACGGGTCGCAGCCGCCGCCGCTCGGAGCTGCCGCCGCGGGAGGTTTCGGGGTTTCAAAATGGCGCCCATTGCCGGTCGGCCTGATCCGGTGACGTCATGGGCCCGGCTCTCCTGACGGGGCGGGCGGGGGAAGGGTCGGGCCGGGCGGCGGCAGCGGCGGCCGTTGGGCCCGGGGCGGCCGTTGGGCCTGCGGCGGCCCCGCCGGGAGGGCTCGGAGGGGCGGCGGAGGAGCCTCCCGGGCAGCGGGGGCTCCAAACTCACCGTTACACTCGCACCTTTACGCGAAGGGGCGCGGCGGGCCGGGGCTGCTGGAACAACCTGTTGATATCGGTGCGCCTTCCGCAAATCGGAAGTTTTACTTTCCGCAGCCAGGTGTTTAATTGTGGTGTTTCCCGCAAAGACGAACACGCTCTCGCTTGTTGGCGCTGTGGCTGCGGGGGCTCCGGAGAGCCGGGGCCGGGCAGCCCGGGCACCGGCGGGGCCGCCAAGATGCTCTTGTGGCTCGTAAGCTGTGAACACTACTGGAGCTTTGCTTCGTTTTGGCCTCTTATGCTGATTGTTTGTTTGTGTTTCCATAGATACTGAAGGCTGTGAAGATGCAATTTTTGCCCCTAAACCCCAAAAGAAATCAAAATTCATTTCGTGTTTTTCCAAAAACTTCTGTCTTAGCGTATTTTTGACCTACAAGTCTCTCAGAACGTGGTACAACATGAACTTTAACGCCCTCATTGTTTCTAGGGAGGCGCTAAGTGCTTGGAGAGGTAACAGGTCTGCGTTGTTGTGTCTTAAATACTGGGTACGTTTCCTAAGTCACAGCTGTTGTAGGAAATATAGACAAAGCTGTTGGACAGGGACTTGGTTTTGATCTCGATGGCATATGACAAAAGAAGTATATCCTCTTATGGAGTAAGAGTCTCGTTAGCAACAACTCACACTCGCTAAAGTGCTCTGCAGAGTCTCCATCTCTTGATGAGCTGCTCCCCTGCGGATGAGCCATGAGCCCATGAGCCAGCACTGGGCCCTTGTGGCCAGGAAGCCAATGGCATCCTGGGGTGGGTTAGAAGGGGGTGGTCAGTAGGTCAGAGAGGTTCTCCTGCCCCTCTGCTCTGCCCTGGGGAGACCACACCTGGAATATTGTGTCCAGCTGTGGCCCCTCAGTTCCAGCAGGACAGGGAACTGCTGGAGAGGGTCCAGCGTAGGGCAACGAAGATGATTAAGGGAGTGGAGCATCTCCCTTATGAAGAAAGGCTGAGGGAGCTGGGGCTCTTTAGTTTGGAGAAGAGGAGACTAAGGGGGGACCTTATTAATGTTTATAAATACATAAAGGGTGAGTGCCATGAGGATGGAGCCAGGCTCTTCTCGGTGGCAAACAATGATAGGACAAGGGGTAATGGGATCAAGCTGGAACACAAGAAGTTCCACTTAAATTTGAGAAGAAACTTGTTGGGGGTGAGGGTGGCAGAGCCTGGCCCAGGCTGCCCAGGGGGTTGTGGAGTCTCCTTCTGTGCAGACATTCCAACCCGCCTGGTTCCTGTGTAACCTCACCTGGGCGTTCCTGCTCCATGGGGGGGTTGGATTGGATGATCTTTTGAGGTCCCTTCCCATCCCAAACATAGTGTGATACTGTGATAGGTGCCTCGGGATCCTGCCCCAGGGCTCGGGTGCAGCCTGAGCTCCGGGAGGTCCTGTCCCGCGTGATTTCTGCTCTGGGCTTGCAGCTTCTGCCTGGTACCTTAGATACAGAAACGCGTTTGACTTCAAAATGTTCTGAACTTCTTAGTTTGATATCTCTGTTTCAGAATTTATTACTTGATTTGTGTTGTTTATTCCTTATGCAGTGTGTTATGTATTTAAGAATTTAAATGAAATCATTTTCAGCTTAGCCTTTTGGATGTGTCTCCTTTGTAGGTACAGGAAAGTCGTCTTTTAAGACAAGCGGGTGTTAGTTGTGTTTTATTTGCTATCTAGTCTCTTGGTCCTCAGGAGCAAGTTCTGTGTTTAGCAAAACTTGTACTTGGCTGGTGAAAGTTTGCCATTTTATTTATTTTTTTTTTAATTGACTTGCATATTTGCACCATCGTGATTAGCCAGCTATCTCCTTATATTAGATTTATCTTATAGGTGTGTCATAATTTTATGGACACCTGAAATTTCTGTGTTGAAAAAATTAAGAGCATTTCACTAGTGGAAATCCAAATGGTTTTAATTTTGTTTTTAAAGGAACTCAGTCTTGAAGTTTTTGTCTTTGAAGGGTTTTTCATTGTTTTGTATTAGCAACAGAAACATTTCAATTAAAAAATGGGATTTCTGCACACAGTGAGCGGAACAGACACAGCCCAGCTGACAAGGGGCTTTATGTCACACTGCTGGCCTGAGGCTGCTCGTGAATCAGCTCTGGGATGTGAGCTGCCAGGAACTTTTAACAGGATAGAACGATTTAAAAGAAAAACATCAGCAGAAACTCTGTGTTCTTACAAGCTCTTCTTGCCTGTGTCACGTTGGCATGATGGTGAGCTGTGCGTGCAATGGTGAAATTAAAGGAAATAAATAAACCTGTTGGCTGTTTGTCTGTGTTTTGGATGTCGCAGCCCTCTTGGGTGCCGGGACAGCGGAGGGACGGGGACAGCAGAGGGACGGGGACAGCGGAGGGACGGGGACAGCGGAGGGACGGGGACAGCAGAGGGACGGGGACAGCAGAGGGATGGGGACAGCAGAGGGACGGGGACAACGGAGGGACAGGGACAGCGGAGGAACAGCCGTGCCCAGCACTTGCAGCCCAAGCCCCTCGGTGTGAGCTGCATTGGGGGAAGTTCGGGCTGGACGTGAGGAAAGGAGGTCGGCCGGGCCGCCCCGGGACACCGCGATACACAGCACTCTGAGTCCTCACCTGAGCACTTTCGTATCTCTCTAGGGGTTTTTTTCCCACTCTTGTGCACTAATGTACTTTTGGAGCGAACTAGATGTCTTCGTGTGTCATATGCTCATGCAAATCAATGAGTATCTATAATCTGAGGGAGAATTCAAAAGTTGACAGGTAAATTGTTTTGAGGGTATTCTGCTAATTGGAAAACTGAAGCTAAAGTAGCCATTAATTAAGTTAGTCTCTTGAAGTGGGTATATGTATTTGTTCATTTTCTTATGTATGCAGTTTTAATGAGCAGGATCTTTTTAAAAGCGTTGTTATATTGTGAACTACTTTAAAAAGAAAAGTTTAACTCATGCAGAATGCACCTGTTGTCATTGATTATATTCAAATAATAGGTTACTTAGACTGAAGGAACTAGTTAGTTTTTTACGAGCTTTCTAAAGCTTGTAACTCAAATTCAAGAGACTTGTGTGGACAGAAGACGACTCACCCCGCGGTGATCTGCTGGGCACTTTACAGTTTGTAAACCTGTTGTGCGACACTGGTGTGGGACGCTGCCGCAGTCTGGCTCAGCTCCTGCGGGGGTTTTGTCGGCGACGTGTCTGGGGTCCTGGGGAGGTTTCCCGGGTGCTGGGGCAGAGGCTGTTGCACAAGCCGCGGGGTGGGGGTGGGCACAATAACCTCAGCGTAGTTCTCAGAACCGCAGCACAGAGTGTTTGCAGCGGCCGTTTCCAGCGCGGGGGGCGGTGTCCTGTCCTCGGGAGCTGCGCTCGAAGAAAGGGACGCTTTGCTCTCGCCGCACGCAGCAAGAAAAGCCCCTGGCAGCGATGTTTCCAAATGTTCTCCCGAAATAGCATCTTGCCCACCAGCTGCCTCGTGCCCCCTGACACATGCTGCGCAAAGTGTCGTTGCCAACTCGTCAGCAGTTGCTTCTCATCGTATTTCCCATTATCTGTTTATGATTAAACAGAGCCCTGAACTCTGGTGGTCTGTAGTAGCCTTTCACCACTATTGCTTGGAAAACAAAGCATGCTGAAAGTGTGTTTATATTTTCAAAAGACAGTGCGAGCCATAGAAAGAGCATTTATCATGGAGTGAAATACAACTGGTTGGCATACAGGATCAGTTTTCTCTAATAGATGCATATCAGATGCTAATTGACATAAAAACATCTGATTATTCTTAGGTGAGAAGAACAACAGATTATTTTTTTTCTCATGGAATTTTTGTCAGTTTTCCAAACTTGAGCGAGAATCTGTGGGTTAGAAGTTGGCAGGGTTCCTTATTAGCCCTGTATTTGGTTGTATTACCTGTAGTTTTTCATACTGTGTTTATCAATATGGTCTATAAATGTATTCTGGACTTGAGTCCGTAACCTCAGGCTGGTCTGTATTTAACAGGGCACTTTGCTGCCCTGTCTTTGCCCCCCACCCCGTCCCAGGGAGGTACCTGCTCTCAGACCTGGCCCAAAACCAGAGCACAGACCCCGCTCCCCCTCAATATTGTCAGTGAGGCCCTTTCTGCACCACAGTCCTCGCACCCAGGCTCCTCAGGAAAGCAGACCTCTTTCTTTATGTCCAGCCTAATGTCCTAAAACCAGCTGCTCAGCTCTTGTCTGGCTCCTGCTGTCCCGCACCCCAGCCCGGGCAGCGCCGTCCTGTCCCCGCTGCCACCGGCCCGTGTGCCGGGGCTGTTCCAGGAAGGAGCAGCACAACCTTTATTCCTGGCGCTGTCCGTGTGTCCGGGACAGCTTCTGCGGAGGGACGGTGCCACGAGCTCTGTTTACAGCTGCGGGGGCCAAGCCTGCCCTAGTTAGTCACGGCTTCTTGTCCTGTTTACCTTCCAGTAGCATCGGCAGGCATTTCACGTGGCTGTTCAGAGAGGAAAGAATCTGAGGAGAAGGAAAGAGCCGCAGAGAGCTTTGCTGCGGCGAGCGGTCGTGACCGCCGTACCTTGGGAACGGCAGCTTTACACTGCTCAACGCAGGGATTATTTTAGGGTGGGTTTTTTTTCCCTCCCCAAAATAGAAACAAAAGAAAGTCTTTGACAGCTGGATCACCCCCTGACTGAAGAAAATGTTCTCTTGTGTCTCTCACGCTGTGATCCAGTAATTGCTCTCTGGCGTTATAAGGAAAGATCTTGAGCTAAGCTAAAAATTCAGGCGGCTTCTCAGCACCCTGTGAGCACTTCTGTATAAAACACCTTTTTAGTAATGTCAAAACTATTGCTGCTGGGAGAGCATCTTGGGGATGGTTGCTTTGGATGCCCGGTTGAGGAGCTACAAGAGTTTTCTACTAAATTGCGTTGCTGTGGTTTTGCAATGGTTTTGCGTCCCCTCTGTCCTGCCCGCGGCGCCTCTCTAGGAGCAATGCTGCTGATGGTGATGGGGAACAGCTACTGCTGCTGGTCGCTGAAGGTGAGTTACTTCCTCAGCGGTGGATCCTCCGACATTTAGCAAAGTATTCTTACAGCATTTCGCTGTGGTTTTGCGTGTTTGCACCCCTCCTGACCGACTCGGCTCATACCGATAGTTTTAAAGCACAGAGGACATGAAGTGCAGCTGTGGACATGCTCTGTTTGATTGTAGTGAGGTTGTAATCGCTTCCATCAGAGCCGCCCTTAATTTTCAGTTCTCAGATGAGTTCAGATAGTATGTTCCGTGAAGATGTGAATGTGTTTTCTCCTGTGGAAGCAGCAAAGTGCCAGCGAGCCCCGGATGCCGTTTGGTGTTTGTGCTTTCCCCAGCAGGTAAAGTCCTTTGCAGACCCTGCTGTGCGCGCTGCTCGTTACTGCTGAGGGCTGCGTGCTTTATTTGCGTGAAAGTTAGGAATTCTGCCTTGTTTCAACTGAGATTCTTCTCGGTTAACTTTAAGGTTATTATTTCCCTTGACCCAAGCGGATCTTTGCTTCGTCCTGCCCAAGCTGGTCTGTGCCATTTTGCTTTGAGACTCGTTCATGGCGGTTCCAGACGTGGCACTGCAGAGGTGCCATCCTTCTGTTTCTCAACTGGAATGACTAGCAAAAGGAACCGGGGGTGTCATTGCAGTCTTTCAGTTTAAAATGGGAGCCGAATGTCCACTGTCTTGTAACAAAACCCAAATAAATCTCTGTTTTGTCACTTGCTGGTTTTTCTACATATGGTTTAGAAGCTGGCTCCCCTGAACACACTCTTATCTAACTAGAACTGGTTTTGGGGACAGTCAGTGTCACTCTGTGATGTGCCGCACGTCTAGAGATGGCCCTTTGTGCTATTTTAAGTCCTATGCAGCTGGTGAACTATGAATGTCTTGCTAAGATATTCATTTTCAAGTTATCTTTGAAGGGAACGTGTATTATTTGGTTTGAATGGAATTGCTCATCCCTCTTCTTCTCTCAGATTAAAGTAGAAATTATCTTGATTTCCCAGCTTGGAGAAGGTGGATGTCAGACACAGAAGCGAGTGAGTCATATCTGTGATAGCAAGATTCCTGTTCCGTGACACCTTCCGAAATGTCGGTGTCTCATTTTCCCACCCGGCCGCAGCTGCTCCGCTCTGGGAAACTGCCGTCTGGAATAATTCCGAACATTTTTGGGTTTGTCCAGCCTCACCCAGTTTTTAATTGTAACTTTGCGTTTTCCACTGGAGAAGAAAGCGTTCAAGCCCGTCACAAGGCAGTTGTGAGTCACCCCTGCGCCAGGTGTGGCTGCAGATCCTCCCCTTGGCCTCCAAGGATCCGCTCTTTACCTGCATCTGGACTGCGTGGCAAATCAAGTGTGGGGTAGGACTTACTCAACTCAGGCGCATTTCTTACTGCGTAAAACTGACACGGATACCTAAGGGGGGGTATAAAGAGAAAAACAAATGCTACTCCCTGAAAGGAAATATTTGAATCCTACTGTAAACACTCCAGTTAGGAAACCCCCTGTTTATTGAATGCTGGAACAGGCTGCAAAGAGCCGCACTGGAGACCTGTGTGTGGGGATACACATGAATGTAGGAAATTACGTTTTTTTCTTGATGCAGCTTTTCTGTTTGAGGTACAGAAGGCTTGAATGAAGACTATTTGCTCCCCTCTTACCACGCTGATTGCAGTGTATGATTTCAGGAGGGTCAAAAGACCAAAGGGCCACAAGGACCAAATCAATGACCTGAACACAAGCACAATTCCCAAGCCGTCCCCCGTTTGTTGTGAGCTGCTGCAGGAGATGTGTGTTCTGATGGCAGTGCTGCCGTAGCCTGGGCTGTCTGCCCTTGGGCCTTTGAGATGGGAAAAGCCTCAAGCAAAACTCTTCAATGTGGGTTTTTAGGAGACATGGGACTAGATGAGATGTTGAAACCTCTTCACAGCCAGACAAGTGTTCTGCACGCTCTTTGTCCAAAGGGGTGGTGGTGTTTGGTTGGCTTCCAGAGCTGCCATCCTCTTAAACCGATTGACTTTTCAGTAAGAATTAAAAGTGTACTGAAAATAACATTAGAGCGTTTAAGTTATAGTAAAATAATGGAGAAAATTCACTGTTGGAGTAAGTAGCACTAACATATGCCAGAGCTAAGTCTGGTTGGAAGGCTTAAAAAGGGTATTTGAGATGTCAGGGATATTGGTCACACAACGTGCATTTCACTACAGGATCAATACGGTGACATTTAAAATTATTGCCAAATTCTGTCTTAAATGGCTCTGTCTTGTGCACCCTTTAGCATTAATGATGTGTGAGGAGGAGGAAATTCCAAGCCTGTGGAAGCTGTGTTTCGGCAGGTTTTGCGGCTCGGCTGAGGACTGCCGGCGGGACGGGGATGCTGCGCTGGTGGCAGCTGCGTGGCGGTGCCCAGCGCGCCCAGCGCCCGGAGCTGGGGCGCCAAGGGCGCTTTGTGTGGAGCGCAGGGGACAAGGCCGATTGCTGCCCCGCAGAGCTGCTGTCCCGGGCACCAGCTGCTCCGGCTCCAGCTGCGCTTGGCAACGCTCCGCTCTGCCAGGACGTCGCGTCTGTGGACACCGGCGTAGCCTCCAAACTCCCTGTTATTCCAAACACACATGCCAGTGATGCACCAGTTTGCTATGAACCTCACACACACGTCGCAGGTCTTCCGCAGTGTTAATCACAAGTTTCTGTTGAAAAAAGAGAGATGTTTTTTGTGTGTTGTGGTTACAGTTTGTCTGGCAAAACGTGTCAGGAAACAGACTTGGGTCCTGTGGTGTTCCCGCCATGGGCAGCGGGTGATCTGAGCAGGACTGGGGACCGCAGTGGATGCTGTTGTGTGTTGGCCACAGGTGGTGTTGGGTGCAGGTTTGCGCGGGGACTGGTGAGCGGGAGGAAGGGCCGGCAGCGTGTCTGAGCGCGGCTGCGGCTCCGTCCTCGGCCGAACGCGCGGGCTGGAAACGCGGCGTGTGCGGGAGGGAGCCGCGGCAACACCCGGGGAAAGGAACACGGCTATTTGCTAAATACCCATCTCCATTGTTTGAACTACCCCGCATCCTTACCACAAGCTTATAAAGTGTTTATGGCCACCTCCCGATTGAGGATTACTGACTGAAATGGAATATCTTCATTGCGCAAGAATACAAGTTTTATTAGTAGCGCAAGTTGTCTCTACTTTTGAACTGTTGATTTTTTTTAGCTCAAAATTCCAAAATGAAGCCTTTTGTACTGATTCATTTACATTTTGGTGTCATAAACGCTGCCAACAGAAGCACACACGTGTTAAACAAAGCATTAAGGTTCTTGTTTTCTCGTATTGCAAGCAGTGGTTGGTTACCTGGGCAGGTACCTTTGCTGTGCTGTGTCAGGAATCACTGCGTACAGGGTCAGCTGTCTCTGGTTTGCTTTTGCTGCCTCCCTGACAGACAACTTCTGCTGCATTTCAGCTTATTCCAGTGGTGCAGTACACGAATCATTAATGCTTTTAAACTTTACTGCTTTTTGTACAGTGTTTCCAAGGTTTGACTTTTCTGCTTTATCCACATGCCAATATTTTTGTCAAAACTCTCCAGTTCTCGTGGCTGGGGTGCTGGAGCCTTCCCCTGGGCCGTGACCCGTCCAACAGGCGTTTATCCAAGCCGGTTCATGCTCCTGCTGCCGACTCCTGCTTTCCTGCTTCGATAAAAGTGCACGAGCCCCTTCCCAGGTTCTCCTGCATCAGCACATCAAAAACAGGCATCGTACTTTCCATTGTGCAAACCTTCCCTATGAAACCTTTTGTTATCTTAGCCATGTAATAAATAGTAATGCTTGAAGCATCCCAAGAAACCCCCAAATCCCTGCTGAGGGCTCCAGCCCCACATGTGGCCCCAGGGGGCGAGGAGCCCAGGACCCCTGTTCCCTCAGCCTCCTGGGGCCGGGACAGCGCTGACACACAGCCAGTGCAATTGTCTCCATTGAGAGCGTGTGGAAAACCATCTTTCTGTTGACTGCATGAGAGCCCTGTCCTGGGCCATGTCAATCCAGTTCAGTCTGGAGATGCTCTTTGCTTTCCTCCATCCCAGCTGAACCTCTCCATGACTTGTCTTGCACACATACTGAGTCCCCATCCCAAATCAGCATCAGGTTTCAGGCCTGTAACAGAAACAGGGAGAGAGGCGTTTTTCATCCACTCAAAGCAAGGTTCTCTCCAGTGATTTAAATATTCGTGGAGAGTTGGGCTTGCTAAGAAGCTACTGGTCCAAAAGTCTCTCTGTGGCAGACTTTTATTTCTTTATAGGAGATTGAGCTGCTTGAAATTCAGAGAAGGGAAGCTTATTTTGAAGTGTGCAGCCACATCATGCATTTCAGAGCAGGTGCTGGCCTGGGGAAGATGGTACTTGTGTGGATGGCTTGCAGAAAGTCATGGTGATGAGTTCCTGGAGGGCTGTTCCTCCTGCCTGTGAATCAGAAGTAAGTCAGTGGTCCTGCCCCAGAGACAAGCTGATGGGGCTGGAAGAGCTGCTGTCCCACCTGGGCTGCTGGAAACTTGTTGTTTCCCAGGAGCGGGATGAGTTTGGTGTCTCTGTGGAGTGAGAGGTGGTGCTGGGGCTGCAGGTTTGCTGGTGGTGACGGGGAGGTCCCACGTGTCTGCTCAGCCTTGTCCCCTTGCCCGGATGCCTCACCTGCTCTGCTGCGCTCTCTCCTGGCTCCTTCGGTTCCTGGGTTATGGAGCTTTGCGCTTGTCCTTGTCTGGGGAATCCAGGCTGTGGTAACTGTGTCCAAAGTGCCCCGTATGCTGATGGTAACAGGGACAGATGCTGCGTCCCGACGCTGCTGCGCAGCCAGACAGAAAATGCAACCGGCTGCTGGGAATGGGGACGAAATGCCGACAGATTCCTCCGCATTCGGAGCATTGTTCGGGTAGTTTGTATCAATTTGATAACATTTAGGCTAAATGAATTGCGGACGGTGTGTTTTGGAGTCTCACCCGTTGCTGCGCAGCAGGAGGGGCCAGCGGGGCTGAGCGTGTCGGTCACGGGTGTGTTTGCGCTGATAGGGGAGACCCGGCCAACCTGTGCGGTGGAAAGCGAGCACGAGGCGTTAGCTACAGTGGGGCCGTAGAGTTTTAAATACGGATTGAAGCTGTAACGATTGCATTTTGATTTCTTTTGAGCTAGTTAGTAGTCCGCAATTAAAAATTCTTACAAATACGCTGTTTTCTATGCAGCAAATTTAAAACTCATGCAGAGTTTAAAAAAACTTTTTATTCTTTTCTTTGAAGTGCTGTACTTTATTTTTAATGTATGTGATTCCTGACTTGGACCATTTGGCTGTGATCTCTTGGATTCCCTTACCAGTATTGGGATCTTTGGCAGAGCAGAGTTTCCTGTGCCCAGGCAGCTCCACCTGTCTTCTCTGGAACAAAACATCAATAAATAAAGTTCCCATGAAAGGTTTAGCCCTTAGGCTACCAAATATTCAAATACACATTGTTTTCCCAAAGTAGCACCTTTTAATATGTTGCATTTTTTTTTAATGTGGTATAATTGATAGTGTTGATGTTATTTGCTCTTTTTGTACAGTGAGAGAACGCGTTGTGGTGTTTCTATGGTGATGTGTTTTGTAGATGTAGGTGCACAATGCTCATGTGTGTGGTTTTCTGTGCGCACTGGTGCTCTCTGCTGTCCCGGGCTTCCAGCTGCAGCCGGGAACTCGGCGTGTTCCTGCAGCTTGGAGGGAGTTTCTGGATGATGTAGAAACGACATTTTAATTTACCGCCAAAGCAGTCACATTTTAGGTTCTTAAATGGCTCAGTGTCAGAGCTCTGGACCAGCACTTGAGGTCTGCAGTGAGAACCCGCCTCTGGTTTGCACAAAAGCAGAGAACGGAGCATCAACAGAACAAATCATACAACAGTCGCAGCAGAGGACGAGAGGTTGAACAAGAGGCTGCGAGGGGCACGGAGTGAAATGTCCCTTGCAGCATGTGCTTGTCCACAAATAGTCCCTGGTCAGCAGCTAGCGGTGCCCATGTCCGTGTGTCCATCGCCGTCCCGCTGTCCCTCTGCACAACTGAGGATATCCCAGGCAAAGCAGAACCCTCTGAGGCGCTTCCCCTTGCCTGTGTGGAGAAAGAAGCTGGGGCTGGGGGCAGAGGGGGCCGAGCAGGCAGAGCTGTGTTACGTGGGCTGGTAAAGGGGATCTGCGAGGGGCTGCCGGGAAGGCCATGGATTTCATGTGCTGTGCCGGCTGGAGACACGTCCAGGCTTTCTCCTTGGATTTTGCTGTAGGTGGGGCCTTTTCATATACAGCCAAACCTCGGATGGGACTTAGTTTTTTCTTGGGGAGCTTTGTTTCGCTGGGAGGGCTGTGCGCTGCTGGCCGCGACACACAGGACTTGCACTTAGGGTTGTGTTTTTGCTCTCTTATGCTTCCAGCCAAATGTGGGTGAGGACATTGCCCCTTCCCGAATGAGGTTGTGCTTGACACTAGTGGATCTGTTTGTTTCAGTTGTTTACAGAGAATTCATTACTTTCAGTGCATTTGTTCTTAAAAGATCCCGAGGGAAACGAGCTGAGCTTTGGCTTTCACCATTTTTGAATTATTTCAAGCTACTTCCACATCACGTCTGCGATCTCGACAGTGTCTTTAAGGTCTGACCGTTACCTTCCAAGCTTGTGACAGCTCAGGATCTTCCCAGCCCAAGCCCAGCGCTGACACCGGAGCCTCGGCTTGGTGCAGTGGGGACACCATGGGCTCCCGGTCCCCGCAGTGCTCGTGGGTTTGGCAAAGGGGGCTCAGCCCTGCAGTGTTATTGTATTATACTAAACCCTATCGCTTGTTCTAGAGTTTTGGGGTTTTATGGTCTCTCTTGCATGTTACTAGAACATGCGTGTTCTGCAGTTTGTAAATCCTTGGCATGCGGTGCATTCCTGTTTGTGGAGAGAGACCATGTTTGAAATAAGGACCTCTCAAGCACTTTTTAATTATTAAATTTTTTTCTCGGCCTTATGGTGCTTAAAAATGTAAATAACAAATATATAGCCTTCTAAAAGTAGGAGAAAAGTCAACATGATGGCTTTCCTTGAAAATGCTGTATTTGCTTTCCTATGGCTTTCCATCAAACCCATGAGTTAACCCGCATTCCTCCCTCTGCGGTCCGTGGCCACTTGGTGGCACCGTTGTCCTTATTGTACCTCCCTCACAGCTGCGTTTGCGGATAAAAGCCATTTGAACTTTTGGGGACTCCTAGAAACAGCTTCTCCACATGAATGAAAAGAGGAACAAGTAGGATTTTTTTTTAATGACTACAATATTATGAAGATTTATCATAATGGGCCGGCTTCTCTAGGTCATGGGTTTTCATCTTTCTTTAAAGTGAAAAATGTGTAAAACACTGGGAAATGTCTCTGAACCCATTTTTATGTATTCACACAGTGCAAGTCAATGGATAGAATACTAATAAAGGAAAAGCGTTTTGTATGGAATGCTCCATCACAAGCTAAAGGTTAAGGATTCATTTCTATACTCCGTAAGAATGAATGCATAATTGCTCTCCGCTAATTCAGGAAAACGAGTGATGGATTAATAGCTACAAGACCAAAGGCACGACAGAGAAGACAGATGGCATGGCTGGTTTAGAAAAAGGACAAAAAGATCCCTGGGACCTCTTCCATTCATATTCCTCTTCTCCTTCTCGACACTTGTCATGTTTCCTTTTCTCGTTGTGTGCAGTGAATGAGGGCGGCTCATCCCCGCACAACAGTCACATACTCCACAGTGACAATCGGCTCCAGCACAGCTGCTGGGGGACGGTGTCCCAGGGGACGGTGTCCGGGGGACGGTGTCCCAGGGGATGGTGTCTGGGTCGCCCTGGTGGGGGTTGAACGTGTCTTCCAACTCCAGTTTGCCGTGGTTTGAGTCCTGGTACTCAGGCAGCTGTGAAGGCATTGTCTCATTTGGAGAAAATGAACGGAAGGTGACTGTACCGTGCTGAAATGCTGCCTTGAGAAGTTGCATTTCGAAGCATAAGCCTTCCCCATGCAGATACGAAATTAAAGCAATAATAAAAGTACTGGGAGTCATTACATTGATAACATTGTGTCTCCCTGATGTCTCTGCCTCAAGTCATCTATGATTGTCTTCCTGCTTGTGACATGGAAGAAACTATTCTGGTTCATGCGCAGTCCCAGGAGGGTCCGTGTCTGAGCCTTTGGTGGGGCAGGGAGTTGCCTCGGGTTGGTCCAGCTCCTGGTGTCGGTTCCTGCGTTGGCCTCTGTGCATCCCTCCTCCTACTGTCCCACAGCCGTTCTGTGCCATGAACCCAGAGGGGTTTGTGGCCAGGGACCTGCAGCAGCAGCGCTTGTCTGTCCTTCCCCAGTCCCCGGTTGTGCCCACGCGTATCTCCCACCTCCTGTGCTCAGAGGAGGGGAGAAAAGCTCGGTTTTATTCTTCCCTCTTCTTGACGTGCACCCATCAGTGCAAGCAGCAGCACTGAGCCTTCAGCCCAACGCCTCAGAGAAATGGAGCTGATGCACTCGCTGCTTGTTGGCCGGGTGTCTGCTGCACCTTCATGTCTGGGGGGCTGGCTGCTGCTCTTTGGAATTCCCAGCATCATTTCCTCTCGTTGGGCGATCTCTTCTCAAATTAAACATGTTGATGAGTTAAAGCAATATTTAAAGGTACTTTAAAACGTTACATCTGGTGGCTGGTTTCATGGCAAATACACCGGGACTGGAATGGTGTTGTCACAGACTGTATCTTCCTGCCACAATTTCTTTTCTCTCATTTCATGCCTAGAAAAGGTGCAGGTGTTTAAACCGTCCGGTAGGAATTTGTGTTTGGTTGGTGTTTCAGTTCGCTCAGGTGTGTAAAGGGAAGTCGTGGCAGCTTATAGCAAAGACAGCGCATTAATGAGATGGACTTGAGAGTCAGCTGATGGACTGAAGTGAGGATTTTCCTTTGGGGCTGGAGAGATGCTGGTGACCTGGTGCTGGTGACCTGGTGGCGTCCTGCCCTGGCACGGCTGGGCCAGCGGTGTTGGGGCAGGTGGACGCAGCAGGGACGGTGGCACAGGGCACAGTCCCCAGGCTGGGAGCAATTAGGAACAAAGGGTTTATAGTCAGACACTGGTCTCCTGGGTTACTGAGCCACCAAGACTTCAAATGCTTCACAAACAATGCTTTAGTTAAAGATATCTGAGCATGAATTCAACTAAAATAGGTGATACTTTATGAATAATTACAGCAGCAGGCATCCTCCAGTATTTAATGTAGGGAGCAGAATGCATCAGCGAACCCTTTTGGATGTTTTTTCAGCATTAAATTTTTGCCAATTTTCAGTGAGGCCAAGTCTGTGTTTGCAGTTCAGTGTGGTCTTTATACAGGAGGGGAGCTTGCGAGGAGGAGGAGGATGAAGAGGAGAAGGAAGGGGATGCAGAGAGGGGAATGAGGATGAGGAGGGGGCTGCAGAGAGGAGGGTGAGGATGCTGAGGAGGAGGGGGTTGCAGAGAGGAACATGAGGATGCTGAGGAGGATGAGGATGCTGAGGAGGATGAGGATGCTGAGGAGGAGGATGAGGATGCTGAGGAAGATGAGGATGCTGAGGAGGAGGGGGCTGCAGAGAGGCTGCGGCCGGAGCTGCTCCCCTCGCCCCATCTCTGTACCAGTGGTTGGACACCCCGAGAGCTGCTTTGGACGGACAACTCCCACGTCTCATCGGGAAGGGATCACTGGCCGTAGCCCCTGGGTTACTGCCCTTCCCCTTCCCTTTGCTTTTGCCTGCATGATTTTCAAATAACGAAGAACGAGATGACTATAGCTGGAAAAAGAGTTAATCCATTGCTTGTCATGTCTGTTCTCTTGATTTATCTTTCTTGCCTAAAACCTGATTATAATACAGTAACCGAATGAATCCCGCAGCGGTTTGTGTCCTGTATGAATTATTTTGTCTCATTTTGAGTCTCGCTAGCACAGCGTCCCACAGCAGAGCTTTATGAGAGCTGAGATACTTTATTATCAGCATGCTGCAGAGATCCAAATTGTGCTCCCAGTGATATTGGTTTAAGTGATCATTGCTCGTTCAATCTCAGGTTTAAAGTGTCACAGCAAAGATCGGAGCGTGTTCCTGTGCTTGGCGGAGGTAAATACCCGGCACGCTGGGCTGCTGCAGAGTGACCATCCGTCAGTGGAGTGGCTTTGTTTTGCTGCTCCAGCAGCCAATTTTCAATTACAGTTTTGGTTCAAAATATTAGAAATTGATTGAAGTAAAACAACAATTCTTGAGCTGTTTCCAAAATCTGCAGGTTTGCTGCCATCACAGTTGGTTAGGTGATACATGTGTATTTTGATGAACACAGCTATTAACAAACTGAACTTTGTCAGGCAGTTAATTAAAAGTAACAACAGCACTGAGAGACATCCATTTGCTTTTACTGTAGGGAAGAGCCAGTCCGAGAGGAATGAGACCTAGAAGGAGAAGGATTCAGTAACTTGCAAACTCTGAATAACTTGGCTCACAAAGGCATCAGTAAAGTTTGCCACCAAACTTACAAATGCACCCGTTGGACCATTCAGTACTGGAATGAGTGGTGAAGGGCTCTGCACCACCTGCCCCTCGGGGGGAAACCGGCTCAGACCTCTGTCCAAACAAAAGGCCCCAGTTCAGATGGCCCCTTTGGTAATCATGCTTTTAGAACAGATTCCTCTCTTCTCTTACCAAGAAAACCAGTTTCTGCCAGGCCCTTGAATGCTTTCTCTGAGAGGTAACAGAGCGAATCCTAGATCCAATGGTGGCATTACTCGTTTGTAAATCAGAGAAGTATTCTCCAATGTGTAAGCAATTGTAAAATGATGTTTGTGGAGGAATTTCAGTGGAGTGCTGAGGAATACAGGGGGTTTGAGGGCACTAAGATGGCACACTGGAGAGCTTCAGCGTAGCCTCAATAGTGACGGATAATTATCTGTGCGAGGACTATCCCGAGTGTGCGCGTGGTTTCCTCGCCTGGTTGGTCCCGCCGTGTCCTGGGAGCGGGATGCAGCTGGAGCACACGGCTCGGGATGGCCCATCTTCTGAACAGCTTCTGTATGTCCGCGTAGGCAGCTGGCGGGCAGCCCCATGTTAATCTTACTTAAACTGCACCAGTTTAGTGTTTTTCTTCCCAGCTGGCTGGACTGAATTGGGTACTTGCTCCTGTAATTAACTACTGAATGGGAAGAGTCTGATCTGCAGAGATACAGAGGACCTGTTGCTCCTGGAGAAGCTGAATGATGAGTTTAGCATTGGGCTTATTCTTAATAGAGACAGGCCGTGCACTGGTGATTGACCCTTCCGCACTGAATATTGGCTGTATTAATCAGTTTGCTGGGAACATCTCGTCCCAGCATGTTTGTCCGTCCCGCTCCGAGGGGCTGCAGAGCTGTCCTGGCACGGCATGTAGAGAACTGTCCTGGGGAAACCCACGGGTGTTACAGATGTGAATAATAGACTTAGTGGCAGAAATAGCTGAGCAGCTGCATGCCAATATTCCCTGTCCCAGTTTGCCGTTTGCCTTTTTAAGTGACTCTCTCATTGCTCCTAGGACCTCACGTGAGGCCAAACCTTGAATCCTGGGGCAGTTCTGGGCCCCTCGTGCCAAGAAAGGCCTTGAGGTGCCGGAGCGAGTGGAGAGAAGGGAACGGAGCTGGTGAGGGGCTGGAGCACAAGTGTGATGGAGCGGCTGAGGGACCTGGGGGTTCAGCTGGAGAACAGGAGCTGAGGGGAGACCTTCTGATCTCTGAACTGCCTGAAAGGAGCTTGGAGCCAGGGGGGGTCGGGCTCTGCTCCCCAGGAACAAGCGCCAGGAGCAGAGGAAACGGCCTCAAGTTGCCCAGGGGAGGTTGAGGTTGGATCTGGGGACAATTTCTTCCCCAAAGGGCTGTGGGGCGTTGGAACAGGCTGCCCAGGGCAGTGCTGGAGTCACCAGCCCTGGAGGGCTGGACAGACGGACATGAGGTTCTCAGGGACACGAGGTTGATCTTGAGGGTCTCTTCAACCAAGATGATTCTATGATTCTGTGAATTGCATTGAGTATCACTTATTTTAGATTTTATTTTTGTTTATTATTATTTATTATTATTATTATTAGTAGTAGTGGTATATTAGTATTATTTTGCTATTAAACTATTTTGATCTCAACCCACAAGTTTCTCCTTTCCCTTTCCACTCTCTCCCCTACCCGGGCAGTGAATGAGCAGCTGTCATGGTTTTGCTTACTGGCTGGGGCTCAGCCACGACACCTGCACACCCGGAAATGCAGTTTATTACATTTGGAGAGAAGAAGTCAGCAGCAGATGGGCCACAGGACGCAGTGCGGCGGGTGTTCCCGTGGCCGCGGTGCCGGGCGGTGCTGAGCATCCCGGCTCCGGGTGCTGGTACCCGCCAGCAAACAGCGCACAGAGCTCCAGCGCGATGGAGACCAGCGTCCTGCTTCCCCCCTCCCAGTTCACTATCAAAAATGTATTGGTCAGGTTTTTAATAAAAGAACAACGACCATTTTCAATTTGTTAACTGCCTGATGACCTGGGGTGGATTGCCGTTCACAAAGCTCTGCTCCGGTTAGAGCAGCTGCCAGGAAGCTGGGCTGTTTTTAATACTTGTTCATCGTGCTGCAAAAAGCAATAAGAAGAACAATCCAATCGAGGAAAGAACATTTCCTTAAATTATTTTTTTTAATTAGCAACTTGCAAAGATTTCGTATTAAAAAGTAAGAATTTAAAACTGGTTTTAGCTTTTTAGAATGAAACCATGAGGGAGTGACAAGTCTCTCCCATGCATCTGTAATGAAATATTAATTGGCTAAAAGCTTTAATATGGATTTTTAAAGCGACTTTTTTCCTTCCAGTGTAACATATTAGAGCTGGAAACTGTTCTTATTTGCCTCCATAAGAGCAGATGAGAACCTGCCTTTCTGCTGCTGTGGCTGTTTTCTACCAATTCTTCACTCTTTATTTATAGGAGGCATTAAGAAAGGATTAGGAATAGAAAGGGAGAGGAAATGCAAAAGACAAAAGAGCGAGAGGCTGGGTGTGACGAAGCAGAGGTATCCAACAAAGAAAATGAGCTTGGGAAGACTTTGTACCCTACATCCTAGACAGAAAAATGCGTGCATTCAGTCCTTTTTGTAGCACAGGAACACATGGGAATCGGCCTTTTGGTTCACGTACAGCTACACTTTTAGCACTGGCTTTCCCACTTGAGCCCTTCTCTGTCCCTGAGGTCAGAAGGCATTGAGCAGCGCTGGCGATGCGTTAGCGCATCCCGGAGAGGCACGTTGGATTGCTGTGGGCTGAGAGGCGCAGAAGCTGGGAGGGCAGCAGCAGTGATTGCAGGGGTTTTCTGGACGGGACTGTGCACCTTGCCAGGTGCACCTTGCCAGTGCTTTCATTTGTTCCAGTTATTGTAGTTACTGTAGTAAATGTCAGATGTACAGTTAATTACTGTGGTCAGTGATAAATATGATAACCGCTTAATGCATGTACAGATATACACATTAGAAAGTCATTGTTAGCGATGTTTTTCAAGGTGTTAAACCAACGTGAATTTTAACTTGGGCAAGAGCTCTAGCTTATGTACATTATGTACAAGTGTCTTTTAAAAACATATCATTAGGTACCTCAAGGGAATAAAGACTCTTAAAACTGATGAATCCCTCAAATAATGTAGGTAGAAACTCAGGGAACAACTTCTGGATTTGACTCATAGTTTCAGTCAAAATCTGGATTTCTGGTACCCTCATCCTGGTTCCCCTGAAGGATCCAGCGCTTGCGGCAGCGTTCAGGATAGGGACGGGAGTTCCTGTCAGTTGTGTTATGGGGACGGCGGTGGTGACCGACCCATTTAAATGAGTGTGAGCTTTGATTCACCGCTAAACAAGATGAGACTCCAGTTCTCCCCCCTTTCAGGAACGTGTTTTCTCAGTAGTGTGGAAGCTGGTGGCTGCACGTAGGGCTCAGCTCAGCTGGGCCAAGGTGGGTGTCACCTGGTCACGCTGGTTATGACACTGATCCGAAAGCAGCGGGTCCCCTCAGCCTCCTGCCCGGACCCGATGAGTCCGTGTGCTCACACGGGTGATTTCCGTGTCCTTCTCCCTTTTGTCATTTCCTCTCTTTCTCTTGGTGTTTGTTGCGTGTTGGCAGTAGCACTATTTCTCATTCCCGTGCTGTGAAAAGCTGTTGGAATGGGTGTCAGTGACACACATTGTATTCATAAAAACGCTTTGCATATATTTTCTCATTCAGATGCGTCAATATTTCTCACAGAAATTATGTATTAAGGCTTTAACTGCCTTAGATATTTAAACCAGTGAAATTAGATAACAATTCATTTATTATAACATAATAGTATCAAAAAGAGCTGGATTTTCAAGATGGATCGACTAGTTTTAAAAGTGTGTCAAAGGCTTTTTAGAAAACTCGTGCTGGGAAGCTGCTGAATTAGCTGCTGGATTAGTGGCGGGTCGGGGTGTCCTGGTCCTGGTGTCTGTCGAGGAAAGGTTTGGACCCTGTCCAGCTCACTCCTGGCTTTCCTGTATCTTCCTGGGCAGCTCACAGACACACATTTGCAGAAATAATTTCTCTAATTTATTCTGGAAATTCTAGTTACTGTCTTCTCTGTACTTTAGCACCAGGGGAAGATGCTGCTGCTCCGTCCTGGCTGCGTCCCGTTTGCCCACGGGTGACACCTCGTCTCGGAGTCACCGAACACAGCAGGACTCTCCTCCCTTTTAAATAATTAAGCACTGAGATATTTCTGTTATGTGTCCTGTTTGTATGTTTTTCAAGCAACCACAGAGCTGTAAAACTGCTGATCCCATATTGTGCTGCCTCAGCACAGCAACAGAATCTCTGCCATGTGAAGAGTGTGTGTGTGGGGAGGGCTGCTTGGGGGTGGAAATCACAACTAATGCAGGCAGAAGTGATGGAATTTCTCTGAACATATGTCATGGAGAAAGTTAATAGCATTCTTCAGCGATCAAAAAATACAAATATTTTTTAGATTATAAAAATCAGTTAGCAAGAGTGCCTCTGGCGATCTTCCCTGGCACAGCCTTAGCAAACCCCTGTAATTCTGTGTGTATTGCAGCTGCAGTCCCTCAGAACAGAAAACCCGTGATCCTGTTCTGTGTGGGGTTCAGCTCCCCCGTCCGTCCCTCCTCCCAGCCCGGGCTGCTGAAGGCAGAGCTGCTCGGGGCAGCTTGGTCCTGGGCTGAAAAGGCCTGGGGCGTAAGAACGGGGGGGCACGGGGACGAGCACCCGTGGGTGCGGGTTCCTGGGCTGCTGTGGCCCTGGCAGCCTTTGGAGGGGCTGCCGGTGTCCCAGCTGGCTGCTTTGGCTCCCTGGAGGCGTTTTTGGCACAAGTAACGATGTTCTGCTGCTGCTTCTTGACAGCGGGTGTTTGAGCACCTCTCACCCGTTCTGATTGCAAACAGGGTTTGTGATTGCCTGATCTCAGCAATCGCTTTCTTGTTGGAAGCTACAAACTTAAACCCAGATCTCAACAGATGTGGAATGTTGAGCTAGAAAAGATGGATGGAGAGCTTTTCTTTATCACAGCCCTTTCTGGAAGACCTTTTTCCTTTGTTCCATGCAGTTATAATAATTAACTCTTGGTGGGTGTGAGAGCTGAAGGGCCGGACAGTCCACACGGCTGATGGATCTCCTTTCTCTGCGCAGATCCCTGCCCTCCCTGCCTGCTCTCCCACAGGTCAGGCTTGTCCCCAGCCAGGTTTCCATGAGGAACATCTTGTGGGGATCTGGCCCCTGCCCTGGGCCTGTCCCATCGCAGCCCCAGGGCTGGTCCCAGCAGTTGGTCACAGCAGGACGTCCCACGGTCTCCTCTCCCGCTGCCCATGGCTCCTCCAGGCCATGGGGATGGAGGGATGGTGGGTGTCCCGTGTCTTGGTGTCCTCAGCAGGTGTCATCGCAGCCATTAGCTCTGCCTCAGCTGCCAATGAGGAATGCCTGCGTTTGTTCTTTATTTTAGTCTCAATTTTCAGGGAAAAAAAACCCCAAGCGTTTTAAAGAATTGAGGAGAAAAAAGCTCATGTACAGTGAGCTGAAGGAGACTTATTTTATTGACTGTTGAATTTAACTTGCATATGACCCAAGTATTCTTCTGTGTTTATGCTGGTTTTGTGTGGATTAACCTTAAAGCTGTTCTTACAGTAGATTCATTAATCTGGGAAGTTTTTAAAATCCATATTTATTCTATATTTCCAAATAGGCATCTCTCAAGTGTTCCAAGCGATGGAGGTGATGGGGATGGTATCACCCAACAGGCTGTCAGGCTCAGCACTCCCGACTGAACAGGAGAGATCGGGTTGGGTTCAAAAGAGCTTTTCTTAGGAGGAATATATATATTTCTTTTGCTTGGGTACTTAATGTCTCATTTGCTATTCACCCCTTCACCCTTGTTTGGAGGAACAGGTACAGGGGCTGGAGACCCAAGCGTTGCTCTGTCTGCAGCCCGGCCAGCACAGGTGATGGGGGGACCCTCCGTCCTGCCCGTGTCCCCAGCCACCGGCTGACGGGTGTTCCCAGCACCAGCGTGTCCTTCACCCGTGATCCTCAGGCTGCAGCTCCCAGCCTCCAAGGGTGGGATGTGCTCAGAAATGTGACATTCTGTGCTCAAAAATGTGACATTCTGTGCTCAGAAACGCGATATTCTGTGCTCAGAAACGTGATATTCCCCCAGCCCTTCCGGCTTCCCCGTGACCTTCACTGGCTCCGGCAGCTGCCCTGGCAGATAATGATCAGCTTTTAAATGGTCTGTTTGCCAAGAAGGAACTTTTTGTCTCTTGAGTGACTTTTGCTGAGTTTCTCATTTGTTCTTCTATTAATGTTATTTTTTTTTTTTGTGTTGAGAATTTCCTTCTAAGGTTTAAATTTAGTTCTTTTTACTATTTTTACCATATTGTATTAATCTTTAGTGTTCTCCTGCTGTGCTATCGCTTTCTCTTTGCCAATTGTTTGTTCAATTGGGGTTTGATTTCTTGGTGGGATCCTGAATTCCATGTGCGTGCTGGAGGCAGCGGGTCCTGTGGGTCAGGGTGGCCATGGTGGCTCCTGCGGTTTTCACAGGTGGCTGCGGTGGCTCTGGTGGGTCAAGGTGGCCGTGGTGGCTCCTGGGGGTGTCACAGGTGGCTGCGGTGGCTCTGGTGGGTCAAGGTGGCCGTGGTGGCTCCTGGGGGTGTCACAGGTGGCTGCGGTGGCTCTGGTGGGTCAAGGTGGCTGTGGTGGCTCTGGCAGGTGTCACAGGTGGTCGTGGTGGCTCTGGTGGGTCAAGGTGGCTGTGGTAGCTCCTGGGGGTGTCACAGGTGGCCGTGGTGGCTCCAGCGGGTGTCGCGGGTGGCTGTGGTGGCTCCTGGGGGTATCACGTGTGGCCACAGTGACTCTGGTGGGTGTCACAAGTGGCCATGGTGGCTGCTGGGGGTGTCACAGGTGGCCGTGGTGGCTCCAGCAGGTGTCACAGGTGGCCGCGGTGGCTCCGGTGGGTGTCACAGGTGGCCGGGACCCCCGAGCCGTGCACTGCTCCTGATCCTTCCTTCCTTCTTTTGCTCTTTCTCCTCATTTCAAGCCCTCCTGGTATTTTCCATACCCAACAATTCAAAACGTCTTAGCAGTCAAGATGCAGTGACACAACATCCAACACTTTACTGCAACTCAAGTGTATCATTTTTCTTTTTCACTTCCCAGTCCATAATGCTGTCGGGAGAGTCAATCAAGTTCCTCCACAAAGATTCCTTTTCCTGAAAGTGTTGTTTATTTCATGCCATTACAATGCTTGCTTGAGTTTAGAGATATATTTTTTCCTTACAATTTTCTCCAAATGGATCATCTCCCGCTGAAATAAACACCTGAGTGCGCTGCCCATAGGATGTTGTTGGGAGTGGTGGCTCCCAGAGAATTTGAGCTCTCTGCGGAAAAACTGCTGAAAATTCCTTAAGAAAATGAAGCATTGGCTCATTAGAACAGCTTCTGCTCCACGGCAGTTTCAGCCCCTGGGGATGCAGAGGGAGGATAAGAATACAGGCACAACCTGTGTTTTCTAGTGGGTGCGCAGGGGTTGTTGTAGAGCTGTGACAAACACGGGCTGCGGCTTCACGTTCAGCTGCTGCAAATAGAAAGTGAGAGCTGGAAATTTGCTGCTTCTATCTTTTGCTGATGAAGATCTGTCCAGGTGGGCTCAGGATTTCTGCGAATTACGTCACCGGGCGTGAATCTCCATCCCGGGGCAGCCGGGCTGGGGGGACGGGTCCCAGGGACGTCCTTGTACATGTGCCATAAGCGCCCTGCAGCGATGCTGCTGATTGCGAGGGGGGCTGGATAAACTGTATTTACTAATTACTCGTTAACTACTGGTTAACTAATATTGGTGCTTCATAAAAAGTGCTGTGTACTGAAGAAACTTCTTTCTTTTCCCTTTGAATGTAAGATTTTTGTTCACATTAACACAACACTGATAACAAACCCCCCAATTCTCCCCGAGCCCAGACGTTCCTTAAGAGCTGTCGCAGAACTCTGAGGGAAAGGTGTCACCAGCTTTTCCAATTTAACCTGTTGTTCATGAATTTTCATTTTTCATGGGGTCACAAAAACATCAAGTTTTCCATTCCGGTTTTGTATATTTCTTCTCACATAACACATGTAACAAAATTAGATCCATGCGTTTATTTTTGTTTGTTTCAAGTTGATATACATACTGATACCTTTTGCTTGCTGAGGTTAATTCACCAAGGGAAACGTACCAGG
The DNA here is from genome assembly GCF_036013475.1 of Columba livia. Lineage (NCBI taxonomy): Eukaryota > Metazoa > Chordata > Aves > Columbiformes > Columbidae > Columba > Columba livia. Next base: position 1,020,879 of record NC_088607.1, read on the forward strand.
CAGACTGCTATTTTCCATGTGATAATCTGCCATTTTCCAAATAATTATCTTTTCTTTCCTTGTTTAGAGATCATTGTGGTGTGGGTTTTTTCCTGTGTGTCAAACCTGGATGTTTTGCCAGAAACCATCCATTTTTGGCCTTGTGCATGAAGAGCTCTCTGGGTTTTATTTATTAAGAAGCATTTTAAGGTGTGATGGCTGGCTGGCGGCGTCTCTTCCCCGCCTGGATCGCAGCAGTTTCCAAAGCCGGGGCAGGTGCGGTTCCAGTGCTGATGTTCGTTTCTGGAGGTGTCTCTGGTCCTGAGGACGTGTTGTTTGCAGGGTGCCAAAGCGGGTGCTGGGGGGTTTGATCCTGCTCCGCACCCGCCGCCTGCGCTGGGGGAGTCCGGGCAGGAGTTCCGTGGGAACTGGAAGGGAAAGGCCACCCAGGCCATCAGGTAACCTGGAATTCTATCCTATGAGAGCTGACCAAAGCGCCAGAATCATAGAATCCATTTGGTTGGAAAAGCCCCTCAGGATCATGGAGTCCACCCACAACCCACCCTGTCACTGCCCCATGTCCTGAGAACCTCATGTCCGTCTGTCCAGCCCTCCAGGGCTGGTGACTCCAGCACTGCCCTGGGCAGCCTGTTCAATGCCCCACAGCCCTTTGGGCAAGAAATTGTTCCCACATCCAACCTCAACCTCCCCTGGCGCAACTTGAGGCCGTTTCCTCTGCTCCTGGCGCTTGTTCCTGGGGAGCAGAGCCCGACCCCCCTGGCTCCAAGCCCCTTTCAGGCAGTTCAGAGATCAGAAGGTCTCCCCTCAGCTCCTCTTCTCCAGCTGAACCCCCCAGGTCCCTCAGCCGCTCCATCACACTTGTGCTCCAGCCCCTCACCAGCTGAATTTCTGGATTTTACTAATATGGTTTGTTAGTTTGGGGCATTATACACATATTGGCTCCATCCCCTTCTCTCCACTCGCTCCAGAGCTGCTGTCCCAGAGCTGTCCCCATCACCTGGCCAACTCTCCCGGGGTGCATGGGGCTGAACCTCCAAAGGGGAAGATGAAGAAGGGAGAAGCAATGACTGTAAATGCAGCCCAGCGATGCATTTAATCAGCCTTCATAGTTTTTGGAGGCTAAAATTCAGTAATTTCCTCCCATTCAGGGAGGACTGAGAAAACTTTTGGAGGCGTTTTTGTCTGAGACTGAATGGGTTGAAGCTTCCACTCGTATTGGCGGCACTTTCTTGGCACAGCTCGGTTGCCCAATTCAGTGTGATCCGCTGTTTTGCTACATTTTTCAGCCAGTGTAAATTGGTGCTGCTTTTTTGCAGCCATATGCTGTGTCACAGGACATGGGCACCGTCCTCCTCGCTCTGTTTAAATGTGCTTTCCACTAGTGTTTTGGCTTCTGCAAAAGCACTTTAATATTTCTGTTTACTCTTTTGGAGACAAAATCAATATTTGTTAGATGCAATTATGAAGAATGATGGATGTGCTGTCAGTGGTATGAGAGTATGAAAAATAATATTATGGCACAGGCCTGCTCTTAATAAAAGCAGAGAGGGGTACAAGTAGCCAGCCTGAACAATCCCATCCCAAACCATGGGTTCTGTAATAAACAGGAAGCTTTTCAAGTGTTGCTTTAAATTGGAGCTGATTGCCTGCTTCATGGCACTGATTGAAAATTTGTTTAAATAAGAGTTAATGTGCTTGGGCCGTGTTTGTGCCCCTTGGGGTGTATTTTGGTGACTGCCCTGCGTGCCCCACACACGGCTCTGCAGATCCGCTCTGTCTTCTGCATCACGAGCCGTCGGTGCCGGCTGGAGAGCTGCCGTCAGTACAGCCCGGCCATGCCAGTCATTTCATTTGCCTTCGATTTTTAGTCTTGGCTTAATCCTAGACAGCTTGGAGGCTCATGGCATCGTCTCACCGAGACAGGCCACACGTCCCAGACTCCTTCCCAGCCCTCCGGGGGTTGTACCCGCCTCTCTTTGCGCCATCCCATGCCCAAGCTCTGCCTTCCTTGTGGGGGTGAGAGCTGATCACTTCTCCATCCCTTGCTCATGGGAAGGATGTTGGAATCTGCCATCATTTCTACATATATACGGATATAAGCAATGCCTCTTTTTCAGATGTCATGTATATTTGTAGCACAATCTGCTGGTTTTAATAATTAACTGTGTGTTCCTGGAGATGGGCTCGCTGCCCGCCTGCTCCCCCACAATCCAACAGGTGGCTGGAGCCATGAGATTCAGATTTATGAGGCTGTTGGTTTTAAGTATTTTTAAGTATTTTAAAGTATTTTAAAGTATTTTAAAAGTATTTTTAAAGTATTTTAAAGTATTTTTTTTCTCAATATTCCTATACTGCCTTGTAGGTTTTACCAAGAAGTGACTCTCAAAACGTGATTTCCCCAGGTGAATGGAAGCAGTGAAGAAGCGGTGGCTGGGAATGAGCAGTACTGGAGGGGCTGGTTTTTCTGAGCTTAGCAGTGAGTGCAGGTGATGAGGAAAGGGAAGAAACGCTGGTGACTGTTTGCGTGACCTAAGCACTTCCTCAAAGGGCAGCAAGTGCACAAGAACGAAATAGGGTCTAACGTGTGAGCTGCGCAGCCAGCGAGGCTGTGAGAGCTGGGAGGATCCGTGTGATCCGAGGCTTTGTGCAACCAGGTGCAGAAATTCTGGTCCCTGGATTAAAACCCAGCAGGAGCCCAGCGCCCACCCCGGGAGGGGACCGGGGGTCCCACCGCTGCGGGGACAGAGGATTCTCACCCTGGTGCATCTTTGCGGGACCCAAATACTTCATAGTGCCCATTTTGCTGATGTGCATGTATGGCTTTGTTTGTGGATGGTTTGGTTTTCTTTCCTTCTCTGTGTTCAAGGTTAAACCTTCCACTATGGAGAATTAGTTGGTAAAAGACAGAGGATGCTGATCAGTAGGAGCGGGAGAAGATACATTTTACAAAAGATTTTTAGCCGCAGTACCTGAAGATAGATCAATATTTTCTATTTGCCTTAGCACTAAGCTTATTTTCCTTCATCACTGAAGAGATACTCACTTGTGCCTGCTACCAACACATTAAACTGTTCTCTTCTGATAAATGGCAAGGCAAACAATAGAGCTTTCCAGGAGCCACTTTGCTGTGCAGAATTACATCGGTCCCTTTGGAGCACGGAGAGAACCACAGCTCTGCCTTAGCCTGGGGAGTCCGAGCTGGACCCGAGCGCGGCTGCTGGAGGAACCTGATCTGTCCCGCTGCTCGGGGACCCTCAACGTGTGTCCCTGTGGCTGGTGGGAACACCCCCTGGGGACACGTGGAGAACCCTGTTTACAGGTGTTTACCCGTCCCTGTTTGACGGTCCTGTGAGCTGTGGTACAAACACCGCAATAAACCAGCTTACTAGAGCTGGGATTAAGCCTTATACATGGCCGACAAACGCAGCAACTTAAGGCCAACTAAAAGACAAGGAAAGCACATAATTACTGATTCCCCTCTGCTCCCTAACGCGTTTGTTGTCTGGACTTATAAAGGAATTATGAGTACCTAAGATGTGATAAGTATTAAGAGAAACCAGCAGAGCAGAAGCGGCGTTTGGGGTCACGCTGGGTGACGTGCCCGTCACTTGTCCCAGGAGGGACCGGCGAGCACTGACGCTCATTCCTCTAACGGGGAAAAGAGGGTGAGTCTGGTTTTAAACACGGGAAGGATTGGTCAGCATGAAGTAAAACCACTGAAATGTTGGTTCCTAGGCTCTTCCCTGCAAGGTAGTCAAAGTTTAAGGGGTAACACCATGGTAAGGTGATATAGGGGTTACAATAAGTTGCGAAGGATACATATACTTTGCGTTTCACTGAATTTCTGGATTTTACTAATATATTTTGTTACTTTGGGGCACTATACATATACATTGATGTTTTTGTTACTTTCATGCAAGAAATTGTGATATTGGTGCTTTTGTCCTGTAAAAAACTATGCCTAGATAGTACATTAAATTCTCCTTGAGGAATAAGATAGGAAGTAAAACAAAACAAACCAACTATAGCCATGTGAGTGCTGATATTGCTCTGAAAGTGTAACAGTCTGGTGTAAGTTGGTGCCGCAGATGTGGCTGATGTGTCTGGAGGCTCCAGTTCTATCCCAGGTGGGCTGCAGCCCTGTCTCATGGAAACCCCCATGCAACAAGGGCTATAATATAATGTAATATAATATAATATAATATAATATAATATAATATAATATAATATAATATAATATAATATAATATAATATAATATAAAATACAATAATCAATAAATAACCCTGGTGTTTTACCAGGGCAGCCAGGCAGCCTTGTGTTCACAAAGTGGTCAGGCTGTGGGTGCAAACCTGATCAGTCTCCTGTGGGCCAACATACATCACCAGTGGATTTAGCTTTGGTATTGAGGCAGTGACTGCAGAATGCAAAGCTCCTGCAGATATTGCTGTTAGACCGCGGTGGTGTTCTGGAGGCACAGATATAGTGCATTTCTTCAGATATTCAAGCCAGTGGTGCCTTTACTCTTACTAATAATTCTACGGGTGACTGCAGTGTGTGCTGCTTTGTGGTGGTGCCGTGCGTGGTCCCCAAGCACCCGCAGACCCGAGGGTGCCGGAGCGGGCGCTGCCGGTTCCGCTGGGTGCTGGTGGGTGTCCCCAGAGCTGGGGACAGCCGTGTCCTGTGTCCTGCAGTGCCAGGACCAGCGCCGGGGCTCCCAGCACCGACTTTCTCTGAGATTCCATGGGATTTGGGTGTGGGAGAAATACGCGATCACCGCCGGCCCACGTGGTGCTCACGGGTATACGCTTTCCTAATTCCAGGGCTGATTAAACACCTGCGTTCAGATTGCCTGGTAGCATCCAGATTTTATTTGTATGTAAACTGCGCTTCCAGCTCCCTTATCAGCAAACATTGCAATTTCTTACTCAATTGTGTACATGTTTAGTAAGCCAAAAGCAAATCTATTCACATTTGTATTTTTGTTCAGCTCTAAAGCCTCGGCATATGTAAATGGTGCAGAATGCTATTTAAAAGTTTTGCAGAATATTTATTTTTCCCCTGAAGAATGGCTTCCACCAAACAAGGAGGATTTAGATACTTTCCAATCGTGTTTGGCTCCTTAAGCCTAATTCCAGTGTGGAATTGTAGATGGTCTTCAGGTGCAAAAGCATTTGCATTGGGCGAAACGTTCTCGAAAGGCAGAGCTGCGTTAAGGGCTCATTTCCGAAGCTGCAGACAATTTGAAGGAATACGGTGCTGCTTTTTCAGCTGTGGATAAATAGTGACACATTTGTTGTCTCCTCATAAAACTTCATATATTCGTAATTACAGCATCAATTCATCATAGTTATCTTTGTCATCAATCTTCACCAGCACCAACTGATGCAGACAATTGCTTGCAAGGGTGTTTTTTAATGTGGTTTTACTAGAGCTTCACACACCTAAGTGTGGTTCTGCCAATATTGTTTCGCTTTCCCTGTTCTTCAGGCTTCGGAGGCTCTTCAGGCTCCTGCTCTGGGCAGGTTATGGTTGTTGTGTCTGCTCACTGCCCAGGGCAGCAGAGGGAAGCCTGGCTGCTTTCCCCAATGTGGGAGGGATGTGGTGCTGGGGGCGATGCTGCGGCACAAAAACCCATTTCAGCAGACTGGGTGATGTAAAAGGAATCAGTGCTGCCCGTCAGCTGGACCTCCGGGGGCTTCAGTAAACTTCACTTTTTCACAGAATGTGGGAGACCAAGAGGAAATGGCCTCAGGGTACGCCAGGGACTGTTAGGGTATTAGGAAAAGATTCTTCATGGAGAAGGCTGTGGGGCATTGGAACAGGCTGCCCAGGGCAGTGCTGGACTCACCATCCCTGGAGGGCTGGACAGACGGACATGAGGTTCTCGGGACATGGGGCAGGGACAGTGGTGGGTTATAGTTGGACTTGATCTTGAGGGTCTGTTCCAACCAAAATGATTCTATATAACAGGAAACAGAGAAGTTTTGTTGCAGGTCTGTGATGCTTCATCTCATTTCTCCAGCGCTTCGGTGACCTCAGGCTCTCTGCCCGCGTGCATCCATGACAAACCCACAGCAGTGAGTGACAGAAAGTCAGAAGAGAGCAGAGGTGGTTATGATGTAATGATGTTTTCTTTTTCATTAAAGCAGCGCTGGATCTCAGAGATGCCACAGGAACCGTGGCCTCCGTGGGACAGCTGGGCACCGCACCATAAAATCCTGTGTTTTGTCACACTGGCAGAGTTGAGTACAGACCCCAACGGGGAGAGCAAACCCAATAAAGCAAACAGAGATGGCATTTCCCGCAGGGACTGCACAGCAGATGGAGTTTACACGGCTCAGGGAAACAGAAATATGCACACTTGAGCTTGATCCAGCTTCCTGAAGTCAGTGGGAGTTTGCTTTTGACTTCAGTGGTGGATTTGGTGCTTTTAAGGGTTCTTTTGTTTGTTTTGGTTTAGGAGAAAATACCACCTCTGTTATTCTTACAGATACTGAGCACTCACAAGTTTCTCTGTATATGATGTATAAACTAAACTACGCCCAGGTAGATTTTCCTCTGATATGTGTTTTTGCTGTTGTGTTTCATCTCCCGGGGCAGCTTGGCTGGTCACAGGCTCCAGAGCTTTAAAAGACACGTGAAACCCCCGCTGCTTCCCAACCAGGGGGCAAAGCAGGTAAGGACCCTCATTACACTTTTCTGATGGCTTTGTACAACTATGTTTAGGTTTGGAAGAGATGTGAATGTTCCTCCTCTGAGGAGCTTTGCACCATCACCCTCAGAAATGGATTATTTGTCATTGAAACGGTCAATAAAGTAGAGAGCATAAGGACAGGTTGGCCATGACGTGGGTGCACGTGGTGCCTCCGGAGGTTCTTGTGCCAGACGTGGGCACGAGAGGGGAGCAGGAGCGCCGGTAGGTCAGAGAGCTCCTTGCTTTCTCTCTCTTTTTCTCTTTTTAATGTATTTTCCTCTTTTTCTTTCTAAACCCCACATTTGGATGCAGTTATCAGTTTTCTTACTTTCCTTTTCCTCCCCATCACACGATCAGCATTTTAGAACAGTCTCAAAGCGAGTAGTATTTACCATTTCTTCTTTCCAAGGTAATTCCTCAAACACGCTGGTGCACTGAGACTCCTGACCCCGCTCAGTGTAATCAAATAACTATTGATTGCGCTTAACCTTACAGATCTTAAAGACTGATAGCTTTAATGGTTAATTAACAATTGTTAATTGCTTCAGTCGTGAAAAGGCTTTTTTATTCTTTTCCAGCTATTATTGCAAAGCCCGTTCCTGCCCTGCTGTGTGTGCCCTGATACGGCGTTGAGCCACCACTGGATTTCAGGCAAACCTGTGGTCCCAGAGCATCCCCACCCTGGAGCATCCCCCCATTCCAGAGCATCCCCCCCACCCCAGAGCATCCCCCCCATTCCAGAGCATCTCCCATTCCAGAGCATCCCCACCTCAGAGCATCCCCCCCATTCCAGAGCATCCCCATTCCAGAGCATCCCGCCCCAGAGCATCCCCCCCCCCCCATTCCAGAGCATCCTCCCATTCCAGAGCATCCCCACCCCAGAGCATCCCCCCCATTCCCAAGCATTCCCCCATTCCGGAGCATCCCCCCATTCCAGAGCAACCCCCAGCGCTCCCCATCACCCAGGTACCCTTTGAGTTCTTAACCCATATTCTGGGAAAAACGGAACAGACGCCTTCGAAGCTGTTTTCACAGCAAATAACAGGAATCCCCACCTCCCTGGGGTACCTTCATACCTAGTGACCTTTTTTCCCCGTCTTGCTAATGACAACATACTTTCTTTTCACATTCACTCAGTGTTGTCTGCTTTTTTATTTTCCAGGTGACTGTTTTCAGCCTTTGCTGTGTCCTTCTGCGAAGCAGCGTCAGCGCTCGGGCTGGTGTTCCCGTCAGGACGCACAGACCCGCTTCGCTCCTTCCCTAAGAGCTTCCTATTGACTGAGCTGCAATTGCAGTCGCCAGAGCCTAATGGTAGGGCAAGGACAAATCCTGCGGGGGCAAACTGCAGCTCTGCTCAGGTCTAGGCTGCTATTAACTTTGTGTGGTATGGAGCAAGCCGTATAACCTCGCTCTGCCTGTGTTTTATGAGGTCCAAAAGAAAATTACAGCTTTTTCCACGTTAGAAAGTGGTACAAATAAAGAAAGAAATATATAAATGCTAAGTTCATGTTATTACGTTCAGACTCTTTACTTCAAAGAAATTACTCTGTATAGGAAAGTTATTTTTAAACACCATTTATTTTCAGTTGTTGCAAAAGTTCTCTTGCACATCCAGTTAAAACCCACGTTTTGTGTGATTTATAACTTAAAAAAAATCAATTTTGGCTACGAGTCTTTCATGTTTAGTATTTTAGTATTAGGTGTGAGACTCTGGCAGTGAGTCACGGGTAAACCACAGAATTAGTAGTTGTAGTTTCTGAGGGGTTGTGGAGTTTTTCTGAGAGCCCTGGAGGAAACTTCAGCCGCCGTCGGGAGGAACAGCTCTGCAGGTGCACCTGGTGCGTTCCCCATCCGCGCCAGGTTCGTGCTCACTGACACCACTAGGAGACACCTTTTCCGGACCTCACCCTTCTCAGTTGCTCCCTACCTGTTCTGGGTAAGTGTTGCAAATAGATGATCTTTAAGGTCCCTTCCAAGCCAATCTGTTCTGTGATCCCGTGTTTCCTGTGTGCCATCGTCAGGCTGATTGAAAGCGGGTGCGTGTGGGTGGATCAGCTGCGAGAAGCCGCTGTCTGTCATCCCTCCTCTACCCTTGGGTGCTTTTGAAAAGTGGGGAGGGCAGCTCAGGCGCAGAGTCCCAGGTGCACGGCAACTCAGCTCTGCCCAGCCTGACTGATTGGGGAAAATATCCAGAGAAGTGTGTAAATGATCCTGAGCTCTGAGATGACCAGGGGGTTCTGGCTCCATCAGGCCGCCTGAGCTGACCCGTGCTCTGTTCCGTGCCTGCGCACCGCCCGGCGCACAGTGACACGGGACGAGCCCCGGTGACAGGAGCGGCACGGTGCACGGATAGGGTTATCCCGTACTGCTTCCCAGGTGTCTGAGCAGCTGAAACAGCATCTCCTCGTGCTGTGAGCGCAACACCATGCACCATTAGCTGCAGAGGTCCCGAACTGCCAAGGAGATGGACAAACAGCTCTGGCACATGGCTGAAATACTGCAGGGAGAAAGAAAATGTAGCGTAGCACCATCGTGAGGCAAAAACATTCTTATATTTCATCATTGCAAGATATCTCAAAATCTGCTGTCAGCCAGGACCAGCATGCCAGGGTTCCTGTTTATAACATCACACAAATATTTTTGTCGCCTCTTCCATCAACTTAACAACAAAAAAACCACAAGGCTTTCAGTTTATCCTTTCCTGCCTGATCTTCTTTCCAGGCTAAACAAAGCAAGTGTCTCATCTAGATGCCAGGCTGTAGTTCATCTGGGCTTTATCTCTCCTGGTGCAGAACCTTCTCGTCCCTGCCATCCCCAGCTCGCGGTGCCGCGGGACCGACAGCTCCATCGTTCTCTTTCCCCATCTTCTACTTATTACGGAAGATGCAGAGACCTCTGTCACACGGGGGCTGGAGGGGAGTGGAACAGGTAATTGTGAGAGGAACACAGTGTATTTTTCTCCTTGGTTTGAGCAATCTCTTTTACTTTCTCTTGTTTGTATAGATTACACATCCTTGCCCATCCGCTTTGCACCTCCAGTGTTGCTTGAGCATCCTGATGATAAAAATAGCTGACTAACTCTGGTTGACAACGATCTGAAAAAAGAGTCAGTGGGAGTGTGCCTGCCCTATTTTTTTTGCTTAATTAAAATATCTCCTCCATCTCAATCCCATGCGATTTCGTTTCTCTTCTTCCAGAATAGTGAACTTGAAGTGTTACATGCATTTATCTCAAAACATGGACCCCTGACCATGTCACACCAAATGTCCCTGTTCCCAGAGCTGGCAGGAGTCAGGGGGTCCCTGTCCCTCCCTGGTTCAGCAGGTCACCAGGACCTCTCCATGGATGCCGAGCATCTCCAAGGCTGGAGCTCTGGGCAGCCGGCCCGTTATCCATCCATCCGCACTGGAAAAGGGTGTCTTTGTGTTCAGACATAGTTTCCTGTATTTAGTTTAGGCTGTGCAGAGCGCTGCCTTCCTCACCAGGCAGCCCCTTCATGCCACGGGGAATAGCGTGTTTCTCAGTGCTAGTCCAGCTGCCCAAAACTGTGCCGTAGTTATAATACTGGCATTAAAAATGAGATCTGAGGTCTGAGCCCACCTCCCTGCTCCACACAGCGCCCGGGGAGCCGCAGCTAAACCACTCCTGAGATAATCCAGCACTTGATGGTCCGTTCTAAAAGCTTATTGCAGATTTGCTGCCATATTAGCCAGCTCGAGCTCTCACTTGCGGCCCCTTGCGATGCAGATGCCCCTTCAGCTCTGGCTGCGGCTGTCGGGAACCAGGTGGCTGCGGATGCGCGGGGTTCCCAGGGGGCTTTGAACTCAGTAAAATGGGGACAGATACACATGTGCACTGTGACTGATCCCGCAGTTTTTCATTGGTCTGGACCAATCTGGCTTTTTTTTTTCCTAAAAGTAAACAAACAAACAAACAAAAAAGAAAAAGAAGGAAGGTAGAGCTTAATAAGCGATAGTCCTGTATGTAAAATAAAGAGTGAATGGCAAAACGTAGCACTGGGAGCTCAGGAAAAGCCACATGAAGCCAAGAGTCCCAGCTCATTTAAGCCCCAGACCCAGTGTATCACATTTTTAGAATGTTTCTAACGGAGCTGACTACAGGCAGACCAAACTGTGGTGTTTTTCAGAAAATAGAGTTCTTGTTTTCCGCACAGCTTCTTCAGACACATTGCCATACTGTGACAGGAAGGAAATCTGAATCTGTTCTAGGTGGAAGCATGATAGATTTCTTCTGTAGGTGTTATCTATCCTACACATTCCTGGTTAGTTAGCGGGTTTCAGTAATGGGACAGCGCAAGGAAACACCTTATGGGACTGAATATTACAGGGCTGCAATATTGCAGTGCAGACTCACACTCAGCTTCAATGACGGTGTCAGTTCAAGCATGGCTGTTGAATGATCTAATCCGGTCCCTTAGACACCTTGTTCTGAGGAAGACTGCGAGTTTCAACTGGGGACTAGCAAAAAGAATTAAATAGCTTAACTGGAACGCTAGAAAATGTGTGTAATGACCAGGCTTGAGGAATGTTATTGAATTTTTGAAAATGTGGAGTTTGATCAGGACAGAAAAATGTCCCGTATCACTTACATCTCAGAGCAGAGGTGGAATGTTGGTGTCCGGGGTTCGGCCGCTGCTGGGCCTGCGGTCGGGAAGGGCTTTGGGGTGGAACAGCGTAACTGCAGAGGCTTGATCTCTTCTGCTGGACACCAGCGTGGTTCTTCAACTGGGGGCAGGTGGCTGCAGCCGGGGACCTGCTGGGCCAGCCTCCTGGTGTCCATTCAAAAGCTCTCTTTTCTTTCACTCTCAGTTCCTTTATGCTTTTCTACTTCAGCTTCATCCTCTACAATAAAAGAGCAAGAAATTTCAACCCCGAGGAAGAATGGACAGGCAGAGGTTCCTGCGTGTGTTCACTGCCCGTGTTCACTATTGGCTTCTGAGATGAGAAGAAGGCAGGTGCTTATGGGGGAGAAGCCAAATCCCCAGCAGACGGAAGCGCTGTGGTCTGCAGTGACGGCCAAGCACAGTAACGTGAGTTTATTTCTTGCTGGAAGGATCCAGAAGAGTTGTTGTATTTACTGCTGCTCTCTGCTGTGAAGTGCAGGCACCGGGTCCCCTGCACGGAGAACAAATTCCTGCAAAGGAAAAGGATGAAATGGTTTCAAAGTGTGCGTGGAAAACCCAAAAAAATGCAAAATTTCAGCTGATTAGAAAATAACAGCTCTCGAGTGGAGCTGGGTTCAGTCTTTCTTCTTTTGAGATGTTTGAGAAGGATTCTTTTATTTAGAGAATATTTCTCGATTAGATATTTTACTGCACAAAATAATAATTATGCAAATAAATCCATAGTTCCCATATTTAACTTAATTTTCTTTCTCATATGTTCCATTCTTCATTTATTTCATGTTCTAAAACTAAATATTTTGAAAGAAAATGAAGACTCTATAGGAAGAAGATAACACTGAGCCCCTTCTAGCAAGACGTGCTAATCAGAACGTTAAAAATGGCTTTTATTCTCCAATTTGTTATATGCCAAAGCCTCCTCTTTGCTGCTGTGCCAGGGGAGCAGACATTCCTTCAAGTAAGGTTTTATTCCTAGTGGCTCTTGATCAATATATTATAAGAATTCTTAGAATAATGAGGAAAGACTCTTATATTCTCAGAAAAAGACAATATAGCAGTGAAAAAGTAGCCATGGAAAATTTGTCAGAAGGGCAATTTCCAGCTAAGGAGGACATACATTAATCTCTGCTCTAAAAGTCAAGTGTTCTTATTACCGCTTGCTTATTGTTCAGTACTGCATGTCCTCAGTTTGCTACCAATTCAAGTCCCATGTGTTTGAAAAACTAAAGAGAAACCCAGTAAGTTTCTAAATGTCAGGAATTGAGGGACATGAAACAGGTAACTCCAATTATTCCTGTTCTCAGATCTCCCCATTATGCCCATGGACGTTTTTCAGAGTGAGGACATGGTTTGGAAAGAGACCCAACTGATTTCCAATGGAGCAGGTCTCGGGTCTCCAGGGCGCACGGCAGCTGGCTCTGCGTCCCTGGACCAGCCGCCTGGGGAAGCCACGTGTTGGTAATGTCTGTTGGTACCTCGGTAGCCCTTGTTAGGATTTCAGGACTGTCGACTTCTAAGTCCTTCATGAAATGACGTTTTGAACAAAACAGTTTAAAAGTTATTGTGGTTCTCTTTTGGAAGCTTGAGCATGTTAATAATCCACACAGTTATGGGGTTTCTGTCTAATGCAAAAAAGTAAGTACTGGCTTAAACAATGACAGCATGGGAAGAAAACTCCTCCTTTGTCCTCCCCCTTTACTTAAATAATTTATCCAGACATCCCTCCCACCCCGATCACTGTTTCAGAAGAGCCAGTCTCCCAGGTACGTAACGGTAGCACCACATAATCTTATACTTAAGAAGGACCAAGTCTGTTTATTCAAATTTTAAACTCATTACTCCATAAGCAAGGAACATTTGGTCAAACCTCATTCCTAGAAATGATTTCCTATGAGAAAGTGTTTGTTTAAACGCAGAGACTTAACCAAGCCAAGCACAGTTATGACTGATTTGGATGGATGTTAGTTTTCAAAGCTGAGAAGCATTTTAAGACTAATCCTCATAGTATTTACCCTGCATCTCATAAGGCTGTTCACCCTGGGGAGGGCTTAACCTGGCAAGAATTTGTGGAATACTATGAGAATAATTCTCCTTTTCATGCTTTTCTTAACAACCCAGGCAATGATGCGGAGGAGCGGGATTATTCCAGGCAGGCTGTAGTTATGTAAAAGTGCATTGCAAAGAACTGAGCATTAGTAGCTGTTATCCATGTCCACGCAGGACAGAGCGAAAATGGGTAGTCTTAAATTACAGAGAAAGAGGGTTCTTCAGTTATTAATCAATGTTTTCTGCCACATTTGAGAGCAGCGGGGCCCTGGGCGATGCCCGGGGGGGTGACGGGTCTGCGAGGGGCTGGAGAACATCGTGGGGACGGCTCGGTCCTGTGTCACCCCCCTGAGGGCACAGGGACCCTTAAGGCATTTAGAGTCCCTTCCAGGCCCTTGTCCTGCTGAGTTTTATTCCTGCTATATTTTAGTTACATGTTTAGCGATCAAACGTGCCCTGAGATTAAAATATCCTTAGGTTGTGTAAATATTAATTAATAAAGATTCAGGACAATCCTTTGGGGCCCCTATTCCCATTTTACAGATGGGGAAACTAAATAAGGCAGATAAAGCGCTCAGCGATGCACACAGAGCTGCCCAGGAGTGCTGACTCCTCTGCTTTTCCCTGCCCTGCAACCAGACACATTTGTTTTCCTCTTACTACCTCTGCAAAACACTCTCGTGCCTGCTGTCCAGAGCGGGCTTCTCCTCTGCAGCCTGGCGGAGGGTCTGAGATCTGGGCAGAGCTCATCTCTGGAGCAGGGACTGAACGAATGTGCTGGGACGGAGAAGGCTGAGCACACAGGGACAACAGATAATTTCCTGTGAAACACAGCAAAAGGAGAAAACTAATGAAAAAGAGCAGTGTTACTGTTGTTAGCAAAGTGTTGTTTTAAGTACCATCTTTCTGTGCCTTAGAAAATTTGTACAACGTTTCAGACATGATAACAGCCTATCAATAGCAGTAATAAGATATTAACTTGTCCAGATATTACTTTGTATATGTTCTCCTGGCTTTAGCTCATTTTTTCGGTGAGTTGCCTTCTTTCTGGAAAGCATTCTTGTGAGGTAAATCAGTGTTTTGTACCTCCCTGGGAGCTACCGCCTCAGAGTCAGCAATCTTTTTCTGCTTGATGTCTGAGCCACACATTACAATAGTTAATAATAACAATAATACACTATGAAGGAAGTTAGTTTGCAAAATGCCTTGTTTCAGTCAAATTAAGACTAATTTTTCATTGTTCATTGGCCTATGGCCCAGCCTCCTCACCTTCAGGAGACCTACACCAAGAGCATGTGCACTGAGCTTCAGGCTCCGTTTCACTAATGACCGGTTCAGTCAATACTGAAGTCAGCTTGGGTTACTCCATGTGATTGCTCAGTCCTCTTAGGAAAACACTTGCTTATATTTGGTTTAGAGGTAAAATGGTAAGATTTAGAACCATAGAATCATTTTGGTTGGAAAAGACCCTCAGGATCATGGAGTCCAACCGTAACCCACCCCAGCACTGCCCCATGTCCTGAGAACCTCATGTCCGTCTGTCCAGCGCTCCAGGGCTGGTGACTCCAGCACTGCCCTGGGCAGCCTGTTCCAATGCCCCACAGCCCTTTGGGGAAGAAATTGTTCCCACATCCAACCTCAGCCTCCCCTGGCGCAGCTCCAGGGGGAGTTTGTGTTCCTGGGGAGCAGAGCCCACATGCCGCCCGTGGGCACTGGGCAAGAGGGGCTGCCCTCCTGCTGCCTTCCTGCCCGTCTGCCCTCTTCAGATCATTCTGAACTGAAGATAAGTAATGACGTCTCACAGAACTGCTTTGAGAAGGTGATCCCTGCCGCTCCGAGGGGAGGCTGCACCGTTACGTTCCTCCGTGCCACATCCCATCTCTGGTGCTGTTTCCACACACAAAATGTTTTTCCGCCACACCTGAATCAAGAAAACAGCTGTTGTAAATACAGCTTGTAGAAATTTGGCTGGCTACTTAAATCAAAATGGAGCATTTGAGCCTAAACCCCCAAACCCCAGACAAGGCAATTTGCAGGTTGTGGAGCGGCTGAGCTGGGGAGGCATCAGGTTTCTCTCTGCTTTGCTCCATGCTTCTTGTTTCTAATTTGTCCAGCCTTGGATGGAAAAGCCAACAAAGCAGAACTGTCTGTTCATTCTTCCACTTTTCATGACACGGTGATTTCCTCAGCTGATGCTAAATGGCCATCTCTTCAGGCACCTGATTTCTCACACTTTCCAGCAGAGCTGCAAGGAAGTGGCAAACCAACAGTAAAAGACATCAGTGCACAAGGCTTGTCACAGCACCTTGTTGTGGAAGCTCAGTAGAGCAGAATCTCAGTTAATGCAGCTGGAAAACTTCTCAGAGGGAAAGCAATAATTGCAGCATGCTTTAGCTAGCTGGTGAAGGGAATGGACTTGAAAAGTAAACAGGAAAAAGAAAGTAAAACAATAAATCTACAGTTTTTACAAACGTGCTATTTCAGAAGGAAAAAGCACCGTGAGTGGGCTGGGATATGCAATGGCAGCGTATCCATAGTTTCTTACATTCCAGTTTGGAGTAAGGGAAATTCAGAATTTCAAATAGTGATGTCAACAAGTAAAGAGAGAAAACGTTTCTTTTTGGGGAAAATGCTGAATTCTCGGATCCAGAGGTCGGTCCATCCTGGGGACACTCACACCCAGCTCTGTGCGGGACAGGAAAGCTTTGGCTGCTTATTGTTACGGGACACGTGATTATTTTTTATCTCAAGCATTATGAACTATTAAAACTGTGAGCTGTGACCATAGATAGCCTCAAATTATCTCCTCTACCCATACGTGTATTTGCGACCCAGCACTATGAAACTCCAGAGCCATTATTAGCACTTGTCAGTAACTGATTTTATGGCTGTGCGGGGACGCTCTTCAGCCATGGGCAGGGTTCATGGAGCAATGGATCACAGGTTTCCAGGCAAAGCTGCTGACACGGCTGTGTTTTCTTTGTGCTTTGGGACTCCTGAAGGGAGGATGAATAGCACATTCAGCCGCTGCCACCACAGGATGGACAAGGAGCACGGAAAGGAGCCGCCGGCATCTCTTACAGGAGCGTTTACAGGACCTGAAACCTTGTTCTCTTTCACGGTCTTGAAAGAGGCATTAGTGTGTGCTGGGAGTCACAGCATGGCTGAGGAGGCCTATTGCGTTCCTCACCAATTAGTATAAATGAGAAAATGAACCAGGGAAATTGCTGAGCAGGCAAATTAAGAGCAAGTCAAGCGACTAGTGAGATTGACATGTCCCTCCAGGTAACCACTACTGATTTCTGTGAAATAAATGGTGTAATGGAGAATTTCAGCAGCTCTTCCTCTCTGGGGAGTGGAGCTGACGGCTCCAGGCCCCCCCCCGGTGACACTGGAACTATTTAGGTCCCCAAGTCAGGGTGTTGTTCACAAAGGAGAAGAAAAACAGTCATATGGGGAGTTATCAGTACCTGACAAGTGCTGATAAGTGCTAAATCACAATTCTTTCTCTGCACACAAAGCTATTGGTAAGTAATTGAATGTTTTCTACCTCTTTATACTGAACTTTCCACTTCTGAAGATTAGCGATTTACCTGTCATGCAAATGTAATGTGTCCCATGTGCTTCAGCAAATTTTAGATTCTTGGAAGGTCAGAGCTTTATAAATATATAAGCATGCAAATTATGCAGGTCAGAGGGCACACCTGAGAAGTATTCCTTGGAATCCTCCATCTCTTTTCACAAATGACATGCTAATTTTTTCCCCACTGTTGGAAAAGCATAAGTTTTGCTGCTTTTTTTTTGGTCTTGCGTGTGAGCTCATTACCTGGTTAATCAGCTGGCCCCGGCAGCTTAACATGCATGATGTGCTGCGGTCCCTGCGGTGACAGGGACGTCTGCAGCCCACCCGTGTCCCAGAGCCGGCAGGTCCATGTTCCACAACGGCTCCGCGTCCCCAGCAGCGCTGCCAGCGTCCCTATGGCTTAACACACACAGGTGTGGAAGCGCTATTTCATTTCTCCTGAAGGCTCTGTTATCCCATTCTCTGTAACATTTCTGGGCGGTCATCTTGCTTCTGAGGTAAAAATTAATCAGTATAGAAAGGCGGCGATGCCATTGTCACCGTTCGGTGGTGACACGCTTGACCAGGTCTGGCTTTGCGTGGCAACAACCGCACCAGGCTGTTGTTATGACAGCAGGAGTGCAGACCCCAATGATTTGCATATAAACTACGCCACACGCTTTTGCAGAGGTTTTGAAACTTACGCCGATCTTTCCCTGCACTGCAGGTTCTAATCAATACCTCAAACAAGATTTCTTTTAAACCCTGACCCGAGATGCCGCGTGACTCACACCCGCGTCCCGCCTGAGTGCCCTGGGCTTTGGGAGACGGGGACGGGACAGCATCCCCTTGTCCCCAGCACTGGCAGCACCGGTGTGATCGACAGCCCTTCATTTGGGAATGGTGCCCATGGCTCTTCTCCCATTACACGCCCCGGTGCCCTGGAGCTGCTCCTGCCCTGGCGTGCTGAGCATCAGCCAAGGGGAGCACCTGCAAGTTGTCCTTTCCCAGAGCTCTCATTGCTCTCCATTTTTTCTGAAGGATAAGGAAAACCATTCATTTGCTGTTTGACCTCGAGGGCTCAGCTCTGCAACAAGAAACTCCGGGCTGGGAGAGACTGCACTGCCGCTGGGTGATGTCTGTCTCCTGCACAGGTGACTTGGCTTTGCTTCCAGTGATGCTTTGCTGCTTCTTTTAACAGGAATCCTGAGTCAGGGTGAGGGGTGCAGAGCAGGGCTGGCCCTGCAGCGCTTCCCAGGAGCTCCACGGAGCAAACAGGTTATGGGACAAGACATCAGAGCTTGGCTTATGGAGCTGGGCTTGTGGAGCTGGGCTTGTGCAGCTGGGCTTGTGCAGCTCAGCTTGTGGAGCTGAGCTTATGGAGCTGAGCTTATGGAGCTCAGCTCGTCTTCTTCCCAACACGTTGTTGTGCGTCCTGCTTCTCCTGGCGTGTGACAAACTGTCAGGTGGCCTCTTTCATACTCTGGCAAAGTAAGCAAGACAAAAGGAAGCAGTCGTCATGTGTACATCTAAACAACCTCTAAAATTGCTGAATTCAGTGGGTTAATTGGACATGGTATAGCAACCGCAGGTCGCAATGGAGGGAATATAAATAACACAGCTTATGCAGAAACTCCTTTAAACTCAGCAAAAGCTTTTGGCCAGTGCGGCAGGGACCTGGTTACAAAAGAGGCTGCAGCTGCATCAAGCTGAACCCTGTGGCTGGTCCCCAAATAGCCCTCTGTCACATACCGCATACATTTGTTGACTCTAAATGGAATATACAACTTGAGAATTATCTCCTACTCGTGTAACATTGTCTCTGAGATCCCACTGAGACCTTGATGTCATGAGGGACGTGACACTGGGAGATAAACGTGAGTTAATGGGACCTCTGTTCGGTTAATCTCGTGTTCCTGTACCCTGGTAAAAGGTCCGAGCAGCCCTGCAGCTGTTTCCCCGTCCTTGCCGCCTCTGCATTGCCAGTCAGCCAAACTGGAAATCGGCCTGCACACTTTATCTACTAAAAGCAAAATGATAGTAATGCCATATCTCAAAGCCATAACCTGTCACAACACCTCTAGGATCTCCAACATGTGATGGGATGATCCAATGTTTTGGGAAGACTAATTTTATTTTATTAAAATAAGAATTAATTATATCAGGTCACTTTGTCGAAGTGGTTAGACTGTACTGAAGTGGTTGTCTGTATCAAAGTGTTTGGATCTCAATTTGATATTTCACTCCCTATTTCAGACAGGAATATTACTAGTGGGGCATCTTATGAATAAAGATAAATGTGTAATAAACCATGGTATCTACTGAAAACCTCGTTATCTTTATGCTGGTCTTTTCCTTCAAAGCTGCATGTGAGTTTTGTTGCAGGTAGAGAAGAAGCTGTTGCTCTCGTCTCTTACACCTTGTCCGTCCCAGTTGATGTTCTGAGTTTGAGGGGAGGAAGGATCAGTGGAAAGCAGCTTGGGAACCAGGTTAAACATGAGTGGAGCTTGATGCGGCTCTTTATGAGCAGGAGGAGCCGAGGGCAGGATCCCTCCGGTCAGCGCTGGGAGACGGGATGCAATCGGAGTCTCCTGACGTGGTCCTGGCTCTGAGCTGGGCTTTGCAGCTCAGTCTGTGCTCTGAGCCGGGCTTTGCAGCTCAGCCTGGGCTCTAAGCCAGGCTTTGCAGCTCAGCCTGGGCCCAGCACCCTCCCTCACATGCAGCCTGGGCAGACACGTCCCGCAGCTCACACCTTGCGAACCTCCTGCTATTTTAGACTTTTCCGCTTTTTGGAGAGGCTTTTTTTGTTTTTCCTCCCCAGATTTTAAATGTAGCTTTTTGCATCTCTCACTGACAGCGCTGTGAATTGTGATTCACTGCTGGCGTTACTTTAACAGGTACAGCACTGATGATATTGTCGCCCTTCCCAGGCTCAGTTTTCCGTTCCCTCTCGCACACACAGAACCTGCCCCTGTCCCCTCCCCACAGAATCTCTGGGTTTAATGCTGCTGCCACGGGGCATCTCAGCGTCGTTGGCCCTTTGCACCCAGTCAGAAGCTGCTTTTCTGCTTTATAGGATTCTCCTTGGACAATGTGTGAAACGGAGCTGAGGAAACAGACTTGCAAAGCATCCAGGCGCCGTCACATGCTGAGAAACGGGCAACTTTCTGGCACCTTTTAAAATCGGGCTATTCCTAGAGATTTGAAATCATAGCACACAACTCTGTGGTGGGAAAACAAGTGGAAAACAGGGCTGGTATGGAAAATATTAGCAATTTGCTTACATACACCGTAGAAGAGGCATGTAGATACATTACCAGGTTCAGGTGAGGCAGTATTTTCTCACCTAGATTTAAGAAGGGTTTGGTTATGATTAAAAGTAATTACTGACATGCTCTTTGGATTTAACGTACCAGTTTTGTATAGGTCTGTAAGCAGGTAAGAAATCAAAAATCTCTTGATATACTGTTCTTCTCTGCTGCTGCTCTGTTCTCACTCATACTCCATGAATCTGGTTATTCTCCTGGTGTGAGATCTATTCAAGACCTGTAAGATCCTCAGGCTCAATGTCTTGCTCCAGCTGAATTGTGTTTGGAGGGGAATTTCAGGAGGGAGGGCAGAGGTGGGTTGGGCTGTAGGGACACCTGACTGCATACAGCTGGGCTTTGATTAGGCCTGGCTGTGGGTGCAGCCTATAAATAAGCGAGGATTATGCTTAGGTTGGGACTGTTAGTTTGGGGTTAGGTTTGATGCAGTGGTGTGAGTTAGACAGAAAGCAGCCCTAGTTGTTGTGGACTAAATGTTGAATCAGGAGGATGTGAAGCCTGTTGGCTCTTCCAGCGATGCTCACAGTGTGGCTGAGAGGGGACAGAGGTGACGCCTGGCCAGGGGACAGCAGAGCCCAGCAAGAGCCCCTTCCCTCGAGATGTCCTTGTCCCTGGGAGCCTCGCTGGATGCTGTGAGTTTCTAAGTCACTTTGGCTTCTGAAAGCAAGTAGTCTGGGCTACTGTTCTTGTTTGTTTCTCAACTGATGAATTCCAGACTGCCTGAGCTTAATGTGATGATGCTTGTGGAGATACAGAAGTCTCTCCAGGGAGTGGGTTTTTAACAAAGCAGCCTTTGTTTCTCTGAGACCCTCTTCCTTTTTGTTTCTTTCACTGAGGAGCATTGCTGTATCACAGCAGTAAACAAGTGTCTGGAAACACCACAGAGCTTGAGCTTTAAAGAGAACCAGTTCACAGTTTTCTCCAGTAAGCTATGTGCTGAAGTCACAGTCTTTTACCCCATCATGAGATTAGCGGCTGCTAGAGAACATCATGCTTGATCCTGACATGTACCTGGTAAATAAGAAGGTAATGCTGATAGTCTCTGCCTCACTCCGCCTCGTCGGTCTGGTCTGTGGGGCTGGAGTGATGCTGAGCACAGCCCTTGGTGCCCTGAGCTGCACTGCAGCTGCTTTCGTGTCATTAGATCGGGTTCTTTCTATTAAACAGGGCCTGAGAGGGTTCTGGAAGGCAGCAGGATGTGCATTGTCATTTATGTGACCTACTTGACCCAGGATGCTCTTGTGGAGCCTTATTTAAAAACTGGTAATAGGTGTAGAAAAACTTCCAGTGCAGCTCATAAATATGTGTGTCCTCCTGAACCCAGTGTGGAGTTAGTGGAGATTTTGTTCCATATGGAGTATAAATCTGAAGGTAGATATTCTGCTTCTTTCCTGAACAAAGGTTTTTCTGAAAACTAGGCTTTTCGAAATGAAAAAATGCCAGCATAAATGCTTTTCCCCATAACTTGTTTGTACTCAGAATACAGATGAGGGCTCTGTGATTGAATCTGGTCTGATGTACACTGGTTTTCCAACAAGCAGATTACTCGGAGTTCGTTGCAGCAAGTGCTGTGTGAGTTATGGGCACAGTGCACTGCGCACGCTCCTTCGCCTCCGCAGCTGCTGCTCAGTTTACCCCCAGTATTTGTGCTTTCATTCCTCCCTCACAGCTTTGATGCTTTTTACTGAATTACACTTGCTTGCCTCCTGTAAAATGTGCTTCAAATATGTTATGCCAGGATTAAACAGCTAAAATGTTGAGTATGGAGTGTCAGTGGTGTAACACAGCATGCAAAACACGTGAGACCCTTTCTGCCGCCGGAGCAGCGGTTTCTGCAGGGAAGCTTTTGTCCCGAGGATGCTCAGGGACACTGTGGCTTCTCTGTTGCTGCCGGGTGAGCGGGTGCGAGGTCTCCGTGGGCTGTGGTGGGCGAGGAAGCTGTGCTTACCGTGTCCTTGTTCCGCAAGGCCACCCTCAGCTCAGGAATGAACGTCTTGTCTTCCTTCAGCTGTATTTAAGGACTTGCACCTCACCTTAGGATTCCCCAACACTGGACACTCTAAAGATGCAGCTGGACAGGTGCTGGGCCAGCTTGTCTAGACCAGGCTTTGCCAGGAGAGGTTGGACCAGGTGATCCTTGTGATCTCTTCCAACCTGGTGTTCTGTGATTGTCTTCGAGCCTGATTAAATCACAAAACAAGAAATGGGGTGGACTGCTGTGCATTTAATACACTTGTGCCTAATGAAAAATCTGAGCCATTGGAAGCACTCAAAGGCAAATTTCTGAAGAATGATTCTCTCCCCTTCTCCCTGTGATGGGTTATTTTAATACTGGCAGTTAAAGTGCTAAATGCCGAGTGCTGATCTAACTATTATCCCACAGGTATCTGAGACTGAAGTTCAAACAATGTTAATTTGAACAGGCTGGATTTCAGCAAGACATTTCTACTGATTGTTATGCTTTGCAAGTAATACACTTTAGATGACGGGGAATTTTTTTGGTGTTTGCTTTGAAAAATGTTGAATCTTCCAGCAATTTAAACGCGCTCCAGTGTTATAGAGAGCTGCTTTGTGTTAAGGTTCAGTGAAATCAACCGAGCAATCCCCAGTGCTGTGATCCCTCCATGTGCAGCTTTCTTCTGGGAGGAAGAGGAAGGGCTGGACAGGCTTGGCTGAGCTCTCTCACCAATACTAACCATAGCTATGGAATAAAAGCAGAAACCCCACCATTTTCATGTGAGCAGCATCAAAATCTAGAGCCACATGAGGAGCAGATACATCCCTTTACCTCCTGGAGACCAGGAGGCATTGGTCTCTTGTGGCTCGGATCAGAAGCATCTGCTGATGCAGGCAATACAAAGCGCAAGGTTTGCCCTGTTCCAGCAGTGCTTAAAAGACTGAAGTGAGAACAACACCTCTGTTCAACGAAACTGGAGGTAATCCTTGCAATGGGGCATTGTACACGCAGAGAACTAAGAAGTCTGAGTGTTGGTGAGGCTGCAGTGAAGCAGCCGGGGATTCGGTGTTCTGTTTCTGGGGATTCTTTCAAAAAAGAGTTTTAATTTTCAGCATGTTCATCCACTAATTGATTTATTTCTGTCTTGGGCAGATAAATGACCTCGCTGTTAATCCAGACAATCAAAAAAATTCTGACCTTTATCAGTGTACAGGAAATACTCCAGTTACTGAGAAGCACAGTGGTGTTTTGTGATCGCCCATCTACTCCTCAGGCGCTTTCTTTGGCCCGAACAGCTCTGTGTGCAGCAGCACTGCAGTTTGCTTCAGCATTTAGAGGGGACAGAGGCTGAATCTGGAGCAGCAGTAGCACATCTGGGTGCTGTTTGAACACCGTGTTGGAGATTGTTTCCTGTGGGTTATGTAGAACAAATCTGTTTAGCTTTTCAGATGGCAATTCAAATCTAAATAGAGTATCCCCATTCAAGCCTTCCCTTGTCCCGCCCTTGTGTTCGCTGGGCTGTGCCAGGGGGCCTGTGGGGTCCGGTCGGAGCTGCAGGGTGGATGCGGTCGGAGCTGCAGGGTGATGCTTACACTGTGGGAGCCCTTCAGGCATCTGGGCTGTGCTGGTGGGGTGGGACCTGGCCAGGGGCTTTATTGCAGGTGTTTTGTGTTGATTAAATAGCAGAGCATCTGATGGGACTCCAAAGCAGCCGCTGTGTAACCTCCTTTGGTGGTTGTTCTTATCATAATGAAGTAAGTATGAACTATCAGCTTGTAAAATTCAGAAAAAGCAAACAGATGGGTCTAATTATGCAGAACTTGTGGAAAATATCGAATAATGTAGTTTCTGTGGACTGGGTTATGCTGTATAGCAATTGAAGTTTAGCTCAGTGTAGCTGAACCAAAAATGATGATTATGGATTGGAAAACGGAGCAGTCTCTTATCCGGCTGGCAAAAGGAGAAAAACTAATTCAAACAGTTTCACAAAGGGCACTTTTAAATAGTTTCATCCAAGATCATCCTGATTGAAATCACCAACCATCAAATAACTTTTGAATTGTAAGTGCTGGCGAGCAAATATGGATTCAGGGTGTATGTTAATGAGGTGACTCCTCTTACACAGTTTGAAAGGACAAGCCTGTTGTCTTTGTTTTGGTTTTACAAGGACAAAAACATGTTCATCTTGGGGTTTTTTTATGGCTCTGCAAAGTGTGACCTTTTCATGGGTTTGTGTTCTCTATGAATGCCTCAGTTTCTCTCTCCTTCTCAAGGCTGTGCTTTCAGGTTTCGGGAAATTAAATGGTCTGTGGTCACTCAGCAGTGCAAAGTCAGAAGTGGAATATTTATAACTTGTTTAGGCTGAATTTACCTCATCAGAGACTGAGCATCACATTGAAGCAACAAGAACTATAATAGGTAGTTGTGCTAATGAGGGCCCCTGAGGGGGCTGCAGTGCCTCCAAGCACCTGAAGATGATCTGGTAATGAAAAAATTAGGACAAAAGCCTCAAGAACAGTGAATAGAAATATGAGAAACTAAGCCAGGCTTTTGTGGTGAGGATCAGTGGGAGACAGAGTTAAAAAACCCAGTGTAAGTGTCTCTGTTCTGAAATGGGGCAGAACTCCCGCCGGGATAAACCCGGCTTTGCCTGGGCGGAGCTGAACTACTAAAACCAAAACGCTTTCCTTAGATACAAAACTTCTGTTGTACCAAATGGAAATAAAATCAATATACATGGAAATGACTCGCATTTTGGGACCCTGGGTATTGTTGATTTAATACTATTTATTTAACGGCTTGGCAAATGTGTGGTTTGTCTGTCTCTATAGATTTTGAAGAAAAGGGTAATGTTTTATAGCAAACAGTATAAAATTCAAGTGAAAGCATCTTAATCAACTCCTATAAAAATTAAATGAGCGATTGAACATGCCATAAGCTAAAGTCATATTTTATCATGCTAGTCATACTAATGCTGTAGCTTCTTTTGTGATGGCTTCATTAATATTGCAGAGGGTTTTAGTGTGGGAGTGTTGTCATTCTTCTTGGGTTTCTTTGCTCCTTGTCTCCATGTAAAATTCAAACCTTCTCCAGCCCCTTAGAAAAAGCTGATTATTTTCAAAGCTTCTGTTCAGCATCAGCATATGTGACATCTTTGTGCTATCCTCAATTTCAGAATTACCCTGGGTGCTTTGTTAGAGATTTCACTATAGTTTATTATAAAACTACTGATATTTCCCAGTATTTGGGGAAAGAAACCAAACTTGGGTGAATCAATCCAGTACATAATGCCATGTATTCATGTATTTCATGTATTTATTTTATAAAAGCCAAAAAAAGTGTACTGGAAGATCAAGTAGCTGCCTTTGAAGAAATACCTAACAAGAAATTTGTGGATGAAGGTCTCTTTAGCTGCCACAGCAGTGCTGATATAGTGAATGACAAATAATGACTCTGAATGAATAAATTTGCATTCATATTTATTGAAGGCAATCTCGAAATATCCTGAAGCGAGGAGGTTCATATTGTGAAAAAGACAAATTAAGGTGACATTGGTAATCAAAGCAGTGACTTCCTTAGGAAAAGTGTCAAATGCTGGGGGCAAAACCAGGCTCTTTGATACAGCATTTCTGTGCCAACAACTCAGCAAGAGCCAGGCTGCCGGGTGTCCTGCTCGGTGTGGGGACAGCGTTTTGATCTGTGGTTTTATTAAGCCGGTGTTGATGAGGCTTACCTCAACTGGGGGAATTTTGCTAATAATTCATTTGCACTGGTATTCATGCAAAGGTGCGTTTTCTGAAGTAGCCAAACCAAACCTGCTGTTTAATTCAAGCTTTGGGCTATTTCTCATTCATGGTTTCTCTCCTTTTCTCACAGGGCTGTACTCTTCAGCTGCTCAGCACAGTGTTTTATCATTGTCCTCCCATCACTGTTTTGCAGCAATAAGTGGTTCAGCATGTGGCTGTTGGGACCACACCTGGAATATTGTGTCCAGCTGTGGCCCCTCAGTTCCAGCAGGACAGGGAACTGCTGGAGAGAGTCCAGCGCAGCCACCAAGATGCTGGAGGGAGTGGAGCATCTCCCGTGTGAGGAAAGGCTGAGGGAGCTGGGGCTCTGGAGCTGGACAAGAGGACACTGAGGGGGGACTCATTCATGGGGATCAAGATGGAAAGGGGGAGTGTCAGGAGGATGGAGCCAGGCTCTTCTCGGTGACAACCAGTGACAGGACAAGGGGCAATGGGTGCAAACTGGAACACAGGAGGTTCCACTTAAATATAAGGAGAAACTTGTTCCCAGTGAGGGTGGCAGAGCCTGGCCCAGGCTGCCCAGGGGGTTGTGGAGTCTCCTTCTGTGCAGACATTCCAACCCCCTGGACACCTTCCTGTGTAACCTCATCTGGGTGTTCCTGCTCCATGGGGGGATTGCACTGGATGAGCTTGCCAGGGCCCTTCAACCCCTCACATTCTGGCGTTCTGTGATTTCTGGCAGAGCAGGTTCCTGGCTGGGTCCCCCTGTGATGGGGACCAGGGAACCCTTCCTCACCTATTGTCACCCCCTCGCAGCCACAAATAGTGCCTGGTGCTCAGAAACACATACCAGGTGGCTTGATGCTTCTTTCCCAAGTGTAGTCATCCAAGGCAAAACTCTTAAATAATTGACTATTTTAAAATGCTTCAATGGAAAGTCCCCAAACTCAGTGACAGATGGTCAATCACACCTTGAATGAGATGATTATCGCAGCAGCCAACAGAGATCTCTGAATATTGCCTTTCCCACTGACTCCCACAGTGCTTATTTGGGTCACGCTGAAAATAGTCTTAGCTAAAAGGTATGTGAAGCATCTGCCAAATCTTGTAATCTGTCTCAGCTCTCCCAAGTAAATACACTGGAACACTGAGATGGCAAAGAAAGTGGATGAAAGCAAGTGTTTGGAGTCAGGTCTCTTTTTGTCGGAGTGAAGGGTGGTTGGTTGGTTTGTTTTTAGTTGTCCCCTTCTGAATATCCTTCCTCTTTAGTGGCAGAAAGAAAACCAAGCCATCAAACCACGGGCAACTTCTGGAACTCCTCTTCTCTTCCAGGAACATGTTTGACTCTTTGCCTCACTCACCAGTAGCCAAGGGCAAGTGATTGTGCAGAAGTTCAGTTCTGGGGTTTTGCGTTCTGTTAACGCTGCATCATGAGATGATGTTGATGGCCCTGTTGTCAGAGGCACTAAAACAGACTGCAGAAGGTCATAAAGAAAAGATGTAAAAGAGGATGTAAAATGCTGTAGTAAAGAGAGGATGTAAAATTCATTTACCGTCCCAGCACAGATTGTGACTCACCTCAGACTCGAGCTGTGAAGTCAGGGGTGCTGAATTCCCTCTGTATCCCAGTTTCATCTGTAAATTCTCTCTTTGATGCAATTTGCTGAAGACAACCTATTCATTAACTCTTTAAAATGGGATATTAAAATGTCAATCATAAAGCTGATAATAGTTGCAACAACCATAATGTCCGTGTAGAACACCCGCAGAAAGAACCAATTCCTATGGTCAGTCCGGCCAGTGCTGAGTGTCCCGCACCCTCTGCACGGGCACGGTCACTGGCCTTTGCTATTCCTGACAATATCTGTGGTGAGCTGGAAACTGCTCCCCAGTTCTTTGGAAAAAGCCACGTTGAAAGATGAGCTGTAGTTTACCCCGTGCTTTGATCTTTCCTCGAGCAGGTTTGATAGGGTGTCTCTGTGTCCATCTGAACACAGATGTTGTATTTGTCTAACACTCAAGGCTCAACAGCAGTTAGGATGATGCAGGCAATTTTTCAACACCCCAACTGCAAATCACTTGAGCGTGGTTACAGCATTCTGTCATTTCCCACCATGCTGGTATAAAATTCCGGGTTTTGTGGCAGGTGATGCTGCCCGGAGGTGCAGTCCTGCTCCGTGTGACAAAAGCACACGTGGAGGTGACGGCTTGACTTGCGTACCCTTGTGATTTATTCATCTGAACTGCCTTGCCATGCAGGTGACATCAAGGGCTCCTTTCCATAGAATCATGGAGTGTCCTGAGCTGGAAGGGACTCACAAGGATCGAGTCCAACTCCTGTCCTTGCGTATGACAACTCCACAATACTTTTCTTTTGCCACACATCCACAGCTCCTGCACTTTTCCAGTGTTACCAAAGAGATGAGAGGTTTCATGAAGCAGGTGCGTACCTAAAATCTGCCTTTTTTTCTGAGCAATTTGGAAGGGAAACTTCCTCCACTGTAATTTCCTTTCCTGTTGATGGCTCTGCCACCAACACAAGGACAGGTGGCGCTCAGTTCAGCGCAGTGACATTTAGACTCAGTTCCAGTGGCCTTTTGGGCTCAGAACCTCCCTTTCCTGTTCCCGGGGAAGAGTTGAGTGTTTCCCAGGGCAGCAAATGGGGCGAGCAGGGCGAGCGTGGCCCCGGGCTGATGTGCTGCTGCCGCTCTTCATCTGAACCTCCCAAGCGCCGCTGCCTTGTGTCATCAGTTATTTTTAGCACTAGCCGGGAGTTTTGAGCAGAGTCTGTATTTTGAATTCAGTCCTTGCCTGGTTTTGCACTCTGTAATGTCCCACATTACCTGGATTGGATTAGGTCCTTAACGCTGTGAGAGAAACTGGCTCATTGCACTTGCTGCAGGAGGGGTCTGGGTGTTTTCCAAGGCTGAACTGAGGGCTGGAGGTCACAGCATCCCTGTTCCTTGAAGAGACCGAGGCAGCCCCTGTCAGTCTGGAGATGCCATCAGCTGCACCATTTCCCAGTTTTTTTGCAATTACTCAGCTGTCTTTTTCAGGGATCATTTTAGTTTAGTGCTTCAGATGTTTATATCCTACCACATGCTATCCTGTAATTCCTGTTCTTAGGAGATCCTGTGCTAAATTATGTATAAACACCCACACAAGCTGTGCAGCAGCCAGCATCGCTATTCCATTTGCACAGAGAAGCTCTGTGATTGAGATTTTGGGGGTGAATCCTGCTGTGTATGGCTGGCATTTAACAGGAATTACCTTTACAGCCACATTCTGGTCAATAAAGTGGCTATAAACCTGTATAAACCTCTGTCCATTTCTAATAACTTGTGTCCTGAATGACATCAAGGAGATGGAAATTGCGCTCGGCAGCTCTGAATTGGCAAGTCCCTTCTACTTCTCCTTTGCTTTTATCTCCTCCTGGATTTGCCTCTCGGTTTCCTCAGCCTGACCGCCTGGGTGCCGCGGGGGGGAATGGACAGTGCGAGACAGCCCTCGGCGGAGCTCCTGATCAGCCGGTTTCAGAGGGTGGCAGTATAAGACATTAAATGAGCGGCCGCTCCTGCCGGGAGATCCTGCCTCTCAACCACAGGGGGGTTTCCCCGGCCCCTGCAGAGGGGCAGCAGCAGCACGCCTGTGTCACCTGTGCCAGGAGGAACCTGCAGGTGAAGATGGCTGTAACTCTTAATTTAATTACCTTTTGCTCTGGAAAACCGCAATGTGTGCCTCGCCATGGCGAGCGGGAGCTCAGCGCTCACGTGTGGATCAGTTCAGGTATCTGGGTCGCAATCTCAGCTGCTGCTCAAACCCTCAGGGGTGTTTTCCATGATGAAGAGCAGAACATGGATTTCCATCCCTCCTGCAAAGCCCAGCTTAGTGAGCATGGGGTAGGAACAGGTGTTAAAAGTGCCAGACTATTGGTCAGGGCAAGAGCATGTCTGTAGCACAAGAACAGGATTTAATATACTTAAATTGCAGGATTAGTGCTACATATTCCTGAATGTAAATCAGGCTTTGCATTACAACTTTATTTCTGTGCTGGTTTTATGAAGCATCCTTAAGTATTTTCTTTAAGCTCCCTCCTTATTTCAATTTTTAATTTATAAATTATTAAGCATTTGCCTCTTTGTTTTAATTCGTTAGATACAAACGACTGCTGCTCATTCCAACATTTTGGTGTAGCCGTTGTGCAGCATCCCCTCCACGAAATATAGAAAATAGGGCATACCCCTTGGACAGGCCCTGTGCTAACTGTTTGCAGGAAAATATATCACCCCTTTCTGATGTGGGTGTGCAGTGTGGACACAAAGGACAGCCCGTGCTTGCCGTCCCAAGCCCTGTGCCACAAGGGTGCGGATGAGGCGGGGGATGATGCTCTGCCCTGGGTTTGGGCAGCTCTGGCAGGCTGGTACCAGCCGAACTTCTGAGAAATGGACTTAGAAGCAGTTATTTCCCCTTCATTTTATGAACTCATAAGACCAGTGTGGGTATGTCAAAGGTATGGTCTCGCTATGTTTTAGGCACCTTCTAAAGCTCGGAACTTGAGCGTGGCTGACTTTAATATTATGACTATTCCTTTTGAAACAGATGGCACAGCATGAAAGAAAAAAAATCAGCATGTGTGAAAATCCTTTCAGGATGGGAAGATAATGGCCCTATTATTTTTTTTTCTCTTCAAAATGATGGCAGTCCTGGCACATCGCGGTGAAGCTGAAGGAGCAGATATATGTGGCTATAGCAAAAAACGAGTTAAGTGAGCATAAAGGCAGAACCTGCGGGTTAGTGAGCAGATCAATGGGGCCCTGGCAGCGCACAGCAAGCACCACAGTGACCTTCAGGTCCCGCTGGAGCTGCTGAGCCACTGCCGGGTCCCCTGCCCGCTGCTGGGGTAGTTTTGTCTGTTCATTCTGTCTCAATCACTGAAAGGTCAACAAACTGCTCACTTGTTTCAAGAGCTAACGCTTCACTGGGCTGACAAATCTTGTGTCTCTCAGTGCTGCAGCATAATAGGGCTTCATCTGCTTTCACGGCTCAGGTGCTCCTGCAGATCTGGGTTTGTAGCTCTACAAGTGAAACTGATGCAAGTTAATAACCTGGTAAGGGTAGTTTAACCTTTTTCGCCTTAATTTCCTTATTTCTTTTTCAAATTCATGTTTCTAGAGCTCCAGTAGCTGTCCTGTTTCAGTCAAACTCCATAACTCTTTCAGATGTCAATAGAGCAGATTTGCAACCATTTCTTCAAAAATTCATCGCTTATGGTTGTCATGTGAGCAAACCCCAAATCAGCTACAACCGTACTGTTCTATTTGGACCGTTCAATCTGAACAATGAAGTAAAGGATGGTGTTGATTCACAAAAAAGACAAAGATCTGTCTTAATTTAGAATCCTACCTCAATAAGGCAACGGCCTTGGGGTTTCTTCAGGTCATTGGGGAGTCACTTCTTGGGGAAGAAAAAGAACAACAAAACAAAACCACAAGAAGACCCACCCCACACAGAAAGCCCCGGGTTGGGGAGCAGTTGCCCTCACTAGGGTTGCATTGCCTGTTCAAAACTGTATTTATTTTGAGTTGCCTGGCTGTGTCATTGAAAGGGAACGTCATGGGATATCTGCTTACAGGTTGTGCGGAACCGAGCCCTGGAAGGAGCACAACTGATGCAGCTCTTGGCTCTGAGCAGTTATTGAACCACCCGGAGCCACAGTGGCTGCTGTTTAAAAACAAAAGAGCTCAAGTGCTGCCTAATTTAAAGCACATCTCATTTTTCCACTGGCTTTTTGGAGTTTAAATGCCAGTGAACATATTCATAATTGCAGAGATGTAAGAAAAAAAAAAAGGAAGATATCTTTAAATATATAGAGCAAAGATAACTTGCAAAGATACATTACTAAAGATCATCGGTTCATTAAAAGAGACCTAGAACTGAAATTTCAGCCTTGCACGGTGAAGAATAAGAGAAGTGGTCAGGAGTGTCTCGGTGATGGTGGGGAAGCTGATATCAGTGGATATGGATGGGAGATTGGGTGGAAGGCAGCCTGGGGTGATTTGCTATGGCTTTTAAAAATGGATTTCTGCCCAACTGGTGGATCCATTTCCAGGTGGTGTAGAAGCTCAGTGCCTTCCCTTCATGCTAGATTAACAGGACTCGTTTGGGAGAAAGTTGGAATACTTGAGTTAAGATGCTTCATTTATGGGCTAAAAATACCCAAAAGCCAGACTGAAGCAACGAGAGTTAACACAGGAGAGTTGCACAAAGGACATATCTTAAATTTAACTTAATATACTTCAGAGCAAACTCTGAGGACCAGAAAGTATATGGAAAACAAATCAAGTTTTAAAATAGCAAAATAAACCAACAAACCTGATCCTATCACACAATTTCAATTGTGGAGTAAGACGCAGAACTAATTTAACTGATGTAGTTCTGAACACACTAAAAAAGCATACTGATTAAGTATATAACCAGCAGCGGATCAGACAGAGGGAGAATCAGTGGAATTTTTAGTCACTGTTAAGAATTAATCTGTAAGGAATTGCAGGGGTACTTTTAAGGAGGCAAAAGTGCAGCCTGTCTGCAGGTCAGGAGCCACTTCTGACTGTGAGATGTCCAGAGCCACTAGCTCCATGGGGACACTGTCCCCAGAGATGTCTAGAGCCACCATTGCCATAGGGGCACTGTCCCCAGAGATGTCCAGAGCCACCGTTTCCATAGGGACACTGTCCCTGGAGATGTCCAGGGCCACCAGCCATGGCCCTGGGTGCCTGTACTTGGTTGGGGGGGATCAGATGGACCCCGAGGTCCCTGCAGCCTCAGCCAGGCTGTGGTTCTGTAGGTCTTACTGGCTTCCCTGACGAGTCATCAGTACCTCCCTTACCTACACCTGATGTTTCTCTGAAGATGCAAGAGAAGCAATTGCTCTTTTCAAGGAGGGAACTGCAGCAGACAAGTCTCAGATGAAGCCTTGTTCAGCTTCCAGCTATGAAATTCATCATAGGAATGCACGTTATTAATGAACATTTTTCCCGAGGCATGCCTTTGAGCTTTGCTCCTTGTCCTTCACATTTTCCCTGTAAATAACGCCGGTTGTCAGGCAGGACAGGCGTGTGGCGCTGCCAGCAGCTCCTCCTGCTCCCCTCGTGGCACTGGGGGTGCCCCCAGCTCCCATCTGGTTCTGTGCCGCAGGGGCGCTGTGTGGGGCCGTGCCCGCCCCCGTGCTGGGGTCAGTTTGTTGAAGCGCTCCTGGTCGTTCAGTGTGTGGTGGGCATTGAGCACAGCAGTGAGAGCCGGGCACTCAAATGTTGTGTCGTGTGTGGCACCAACTACAACAGGAGTTGCACAGCTCCAGTAGCAGCTGTAAGCTCAGCGTATCTGAACACAAAGATAAAGATCTTCCACTGAAATGGAAATGTGACAGAGCTAAACACCCCATCTCCAATTCCATAAGCAGGAAAAGAGGGATATATTCATTAAAAGACTGAGGAAAAAACAGAAATTATTCTTAGAAAACTGTATTTGAATATGGCTTTGTGTTGAGTGGTGCTTCACCACAGGGTTCTCACCATTGCCTCCAGCTGGCGGGCATGGGGTTGAACTTCAGTTAAGATGAACCTGTCTCTGGTGGCCATGGATGTGCTAAAGTGTCATAATTCTTTGTGTAAGTTTGTGCATAGTCAAAGCAAACAGTGAAATGGTCGTCTATAAATAGTCCAAAGCTACAAACTGCCTTAAGAGATCATCAGATATTGACACTGTTAAGAGGAAACTTACTCTTACGAAACTATGTGAGCACATTTTAAACTGCTGCTTTTCTAACAGGGTTATTACCAGTGTAGCCTGAGTTGTGCTCCGAGCACAGGCTGCTGGCTCTAGATGGGGGCAGACACTTCTTGCCCTGCTTTCCAGAGGGGAGATCCCCTCGGTTACGGGAGGAAACCCTGAGAGACAGGAGAGAAAGATTGTGCTTTCGCAGCTTCTTCCCGAGCACTTGGTTACCTGGCTTTGTCCCCCAGGCACCGCAGTTGTGCTCACAGTGCGATCATCAGCACAGGGAAAGGCAGATTTTAGACCTAATGTGGGTCTGGATCCTTCAATAGGGCAGCTGATGGCTCTTTAGAGGGGATCGTATCTGATTATGTACATTTCGAGTGGAAAGGACTTAGCTTTCCATGTTTTAATATTTGAGATCAGTTTTCAGTTCAGTCTACGCTGTTGCAACACACTGATTTTTGCAGGATGTCTATTTGTTCTATATGATACGTGCGGTCTTCCCAGTGTGTTACTTCTCAGCACAGTGTTGCCTTCTCGTGTAGCTCCTTATTAGGACTCTGCTTTATTTTCATCACTGTATTTTAATTTATAACATCTTTTTACATTTTTTTTTTTTGTCTGACAAGACCATATAACGCATGGTGAAGTTCACCAGGATATCCTGCCCGACAGCCGGGGCTGGTCCTGCTGTCCCATCTCCCAGATTTGTCACCTCTGCGCTGAATTTCAGGCTGTGCAGTGTCTGCGTACACCAGGTGTTCTGGAGAGGGTGTCGGACCAGGGTGCACCAGAACCCGCTGCTCTGGAATACCAGCATCAGAGGAATAATTATGACGGTCAAAAGAGGTGGGAAGGAGCAGAGTTGTGCTTATAGCAAGTAAGATGAAACCAATAACACTGAAACCTGACAGGTCTGGTCCAAGACTGCTGCTAATGAATCATTGCCTGCTGACTTGCTGCAGGTCTGTGCAGCTGAATGCTATTTTTAAAGAATGTATTGCCCAGCTCTGGACCCATTGCTTATTTAGGTACTGGTGAAGCCATTGAGGTTGCCAGTGGTGAGATCAGCTGGAGAGCAGCTTTGCTGGGTCACTGCTGGGGGGCATTGGTGGCTGCTGGGGGGTGAGACCTCTGCATTTAACTTTGGTTTAATGTCCACATTGGGCTCTTACTGCAGCCCTGGGAGAGAGAGCCCGACCACACTGGGGAGCTGGGGGTCGGGTGTGCTGCTGTGAGCGTTATCACAGAATCCCAGAATGCCAGAGGTTGGAAGGGACCTGGAAAGCTCATCCAGTGCAATCCCCCCATGGAGCAGGAACACCCAGATGAGGTTACACAGGAAGGTGTCCAGGGGGTTGGAATGTCTGCACAGAAGGAGACTCCACAACCCCCCTGGGCAGCCTGGGCCAGGCTCTGCCACCCTCACCAGGAACAAGTTTCTTCTCATATTTAAGTGGAACCTTTTGTGTTCCAGTTTGCACCCATTGCCCCTTGTCCTGTCACTGGTTGTCACCCAGAAGAGCCTGGCTCCATCCTCCTGACACTCCCCCTTTCCATATTGATCCCCAGGAATGAGTCCCCCCCTCAGTGTCCTCTTGTCCAGCTCCAGAGCCCCAGCTCCCTCAGCCTTTCCTCACACGGGAGATGCTCCACTCCCTCCAGCATCTTGGTGGCTGCGCTGGACTCTCTCCAGCAGTTCCCTGTCCTGCTGGAACTGAGGGGCCACAGCTGGACACAATATTCCAGGTGTGGTCTCCCCAGGGCAGAGCAGAGGGGCAGGAGAACCTCTCTGACCTACTGACCACCCCCTTCTAACCCACCCCAGGTACCATTGGCTTCCTGGCCATAAGGGCCAGCGTTGGCTCACGGTCACCCTGCTGTCCCCAGGTCCCTTTCCCCTAAACTGCTCTCTAGTAGGTCATTCCCAATTCTCCAATGGCTTTATCTAGAAGATGGGATGCTTGGGTACCTGGTGCTACCCTAACACTGACTCCTCTCCAAACCTGCTCATCTGAGCTCCTATAGCCTGAGCAAACGCTGGAGCTTCGGATCCATAGTGATAGAAACGTTGAAGTAGGAAGCTGTTAATCTTTAAGGAACAACGGACATAGAGAAACTAGACATAGTGCAAACTAAGCAAGCAGGATGTTCTCAGCATCTGTTAAGAAGATAAAGCAGAACTACATGACTTTTGTGGTGTATTTTTACAAGATGACAATGAAGAGGCATAACTATGTAAAAATCCCATGTTTAATGCATAAACTAAGTGGTAGAAACTAATGAATATGTGATCAGTATGTGTAATAAATATGGGGATGTTTAAGCGATAGGCGTGCTCGATTAGAGGAAGGATCCTCCGAGTGCCTGGCGTGCCACAATAAAGAATGCCTGCTTTTCAACACTTTTGAAACAGTGTTAAACTGTCTTTTTACCAACTTTTCCAGTATCCGTAGCCCCTTTCATGCACTGAGCACAGCCAAGAGGGTCAGTGAGAGGGACCTGCAAGGGGCAGCAAGTCCCAGCCCCGGAGACGTGCGGGACACCAGCCCTGCACAGCTCCTGTGGACGCGTCTCCACGGAGGAGACACTGGTGACCATGCATGGAAGCAGATGCAGCCCTGACCTCCGGTCACAGAAATCCTGTGGCAAATTGGGTTGTGTTTCTGTTCTATAAATGGTATTAAATCTGCATCCTGAAACACCAAACACACGTTGTGATGCCAATTGCCCTCTTCTCAGTAACAACTTGTAGGAAACCTGGCTCTGAAGCTTAGTTAGCATTAAACTGCTGAATGAAGGAAAAGATTCTCTTGGTTTAAAAGAGAAAAAGTGGGATTTCCCTTTTTGCCTTTGGAAGGTGATGCTTGTGGAGAGCGGTGATTTCCTCACTCCACACTGACTGCCATTTCAAAATTTGCCCTTTTCAAAATCCATCTAAATCTCATATTTGTTCAAGTTTACCTTAAATACTGATTCTAACCTTTGTCTAGCCGTGCTGTATTTGTTTGACTTGTGTGAACTACTACTTTTACAGTTTGTTTTTTTTTGTGGTACATTGTGTGTTTTGTATCTAAGCACAATCCAATCTTAAGCATTTATACAAGTCCTTAAAAAATATGAAAAGTCAGACTGAAGAATAAGCTGGGAACTGATCAATCTGTTATGGCACTTGAAATAAAATGTGGTGAGGAGACGAACAGAGCAGCACAGGAAATACTGAGATTTAGAGCTGTGCTTTTCTGAAAAAAATAACTTGTGCAGGTTGTTAACGTGAAAAACAAAAGATCATTATATAACAAATTGAACAGATTTGACAAGGTAGGATTAGGACCCCAGTGTTGAAATGAGTTCCATGGCTGGCAGATGGGAGCAGAGGTTGCCATTGCTTTGGTGCCGGAGGATGCTGAGGCCTCTGGGAGCCATGAACAGGTGTTTGGGGCCGAATCCCTCCCTCCTGCAGGGGTTGGGGTGCCTGCAGCGCGGGGCATCCTTAGATCTGCAAGGTTAGCACCATTTCTTTATGCTAAAATCGCTGCTTTTTGCATCATGCAGTGTAGGCGATGTGAATGTCGGTAAAGAGCAAAGAGAGGGGGAAAAGGTGGAAGGTTGGAGAAGCAGTAAAAAGGTTGATTGCAGCCCTCTGAGAAGAAGCGAGTGCAAACAGCACGAGTGGAAGAGCAGGACTGAGAGGAGCAATGGAGTAAATGGAGACACTGCAGAGACTGGAAATAAGGAGAGATTGGGAAATAGCGGCTCCAGAGGAGGTAATGCTGTTTTTTTGTAGGGGGGAAGCAGGGCAGTGTGGCTGGCTGTTCCAATGGCCATGCATTCACATCACAGTGACATGGCTGGGACACTCGTGGTGCTGGGGACGGGGTGCTTCTGCAGTGACTCTGCCCTTTGGCTGGGGGACACGAGTCTGTTCCTGAGCCGAGGGAAAATGATGTAGAACTGTACTTACAATTCCTAATTATTAGAAGCTAAGACTGTAATAGGCCATAATGAGGAGGTTTGGGTGATAGATCAGAAAATAAGCATTAATAAAAATTAAGGAAAAGGGGTTTGTGTTTCCGAGCCCAAGCATTAACCTGACTTGGCTGTGCCTGGCCCTGCAGCAGCTCCAAGCTGCTCCACTCTCCCTGTGGGCTCAGATGTCCTGGACAAGGGACGTGTCCCCACATCCTTGGCTGTCCTGGAGAAGTTACGTGTCCCCACGTCCTTGGTTGTCCTGCACAAGGGACGTGTCCCCACGTCCTTGGCTGTCCTGGAGGAGTTATGTGTCCCCATGTCCTTGGATGTCCTGGACAAGGGATGTGTCCCCACGTCCTTGGTTGTCCTGGAGAAGTGATGTGTCCCTACGTCCTCCGCAGATGCCCTTCGTGCTGAAGTGGCAAAAGGCTGTTTCCTCCAGTAAAGCCATCGCTGTTGTCCCCTTCCCTGCAGGGCTCAGACCCTCTCTGCTGCTGGAGCAGACAGAAGAGCTGTGGTTTTTGCACGAGCAGACTTTATAGTCTGGGTTAAAGTAGCACCAGAGCACACAGGACTGAGAATCCATTCGGTGTTAACGCAGCTGCCACGAGGAGACTGTCAAAGGCTTCAGAAGGTGGTTCAGCCTTTGAGGAGGTTTCTCCTTCAGCCCGCGCCCGGGGGCTTTGCTCAGGCAGTGTGAGGAGCAGAACCCTGGTGGCTGGTTAAGGGCAGGTGAAGTGCACGGCTGCACGGCTGCACTCCCGCCCAACCCCTGCTCTTTCGGCTGCGCTTATGTGTAGGAAAATAGTCAGGTTGCAAGTGCAAAGTAAGGTTTTTATCAGGCTAGATGTTTGAAAACAAATATTTTTGAATCTCCGGTCAGAAAGGAAGTAATTCTTTCAAACAGAAAATAACCTGATGAGTAAAATAAAAAATAAGAAGACACTCTAGCTTATGGCAGAAATGTTTCACATAGAAGAAAAAGTAACACAGAATTTACCATTAGCCTTTCATTGGTACTGTGATTTTCCTTCCTTCAGCATGTTGGCTGGTTTTGAATCCAGATTGACTCAGGTTTTCATGCCCCCGCTTGGGTGGCTCAGCAGAGCCCTCCTGCTGCCTCCTAACACAGACGCCGCTGCTTTTCCCCGCTCCTCCCTTCCTCAAAAGGGCTGTGCAAATATACATTTTACATAACCGGATAAATAATCAAGACTGCACTTTGGGCCAAAAAGGACCCTTGGTTTGCTTTGCTTCTGGCTGCATTTCTGTGTCTATGGAGATGGGAGGGGTGGCAAAGGCCATAGGAAAGGCCTGGCTGCTGCTGTCCCAGGGCTGGGTTTGTTTTTCCTGCTGTGGCGTTTGTTTCTTCAGGACCTCGCTGGCCACACGGGGCTGGAACAGGACATGGTACCGTTCACACACGTGAGTCCCAGCAGTGTCAGGATCCGTCCAGCCCTGGGACACCCCTGTGCGGAGCTGCTCAGCTTTGCTGGGCTGGGCTGGGCTGCAGCTCGGGGTCTGCAACACCAACGAGCTCCTAACGCCTCTCTGGCCTTGGTGTGCGGTAACAGGGTTGGAAAGTGTTGTCGGAGCTCTGGAAAAAGCTTAATGCTGCCTAAATGGTGACGTTAGTTTAGTCCAGCATCCTAATGATACCGTCTCGGGTTGTACCCCAGCCTGTCTGCACACAGGCCCTGCTGCTTAGCACTGAGAAATCTTCATGCCTATGGTCTAACACTACAAAAAATATTAATTATAATATAAGCTATACTATCATAACCGCTCTTGTGGTTGATTCAAACAATTATAACAAATGAAGATTTTACACTTCTATTATAATGGGAATGTTTTTAGACCATGCAATTAAACCATAGGTGCCAGGTAATCAGAAAAGCATTCCAGTAAAGAGCTGCTTTGGTGTCAAGACACAGAAATGAAACAATTAAAATATCTGCTTAGAATTTCTTTTTAATTAATCTTAATCTGTTCTTTGGATCACTTATTGTTAATAAGCGTTACTTTGATTACAAAGGTTACGTGGTGCTCTGGCTCAGCAATGCACTGGTGGATGGCACTTACAGGGCAGCAATTAGATACTGTATGATCCTCTTCTCCAGTCAATCCAGGGGTGAGTGTGTGTGGTTTTTTTAACTAGATTTCTCTGTCTTTTCTATTCTGTAATGACTGACGCCGAAATGAGAAAGCTTCACTCCTGGCGTCACCGTACAGCTGTTGGTTGAAAACTGCTGGTTCTGAATACAAATGGTCACTAAGCACTTAGTCATTGATTTGCATGCGCAAACATTGATTTCCATATTAATGTAATGTTGATGTACTAGAGTAAGCTATGGATTTTTGATGATTGATTTAAGTTGTAATTATTCAGAACAGAAGATAAGGTGTGTGGCTCGAAGGTCCAGATGGTTTTTGCATGTCATTTCTTGAATCATAGTGTCAGGTGCTTTTATGAAGATAGTCTCAGGAAATGAGTCAAATACAAAGATGAGCTGTGCTTAGGGAATGCCTAGTTAATAACTACAATCATAATATTTTGGTCTAAATATTAAAGGAAGCCTCATTAAAGGAATGCAGAGGCTGTTTTTCAGGCTGGCTTGGCTGCAGGAAAGCCAGATCTGTCACAATGAAAAGTTCTCCAAGAGCTTTGATTATGCTTCCGAAGTATTTAAAAATAAAATAATGCTTGTGCATCAGCCAAACTGATGATCATGGCACCAAAATGGCAACTGGCAACATGTACCAGGAGTGTAAAGGTGCCCGGATGCTGCAGTGAATTGGGGTAGTGAGATGTGGCTTCCAACTCAACCTTCTGAACCAGCGTTCTGTAAAATGACAGCCGACCCAAGTCTTTGTTTGCTCTTCTTATGACCTGTCCAGCTTTCCTTGCACACTGGTGCAAACAAGATGCTTTATGCATCCTCTTCTGAGAGTGAGCGGTACCAGCACCTGCCTGCTCCAGCCTGCTGGGGTTTGGGGGTCTGTGCTGGGGTTTGGGGGCTGTGCTGGGGTTTGGGGGCTGTGCTGGGGTTTGGGGATCCGTGCTGGGGTTTGGGGGTCCGTGCTGGGGTTTGGGGGCTGTGCTGGGGTTTGGGGGCTGTGCTGGGGTTTGGGGGTCCATGCTGTTGTTTGTGGGCTGTGCTGGGGTTTGGGGGCTGTGCTGGGGTTTGGGGGTCCGTGCTGGGGTTTGGGGGCTGTGCTGGGGTTTGGGGGTCCGTGCTGGGGTTTGGGGGCTGTGCTGGGGTTTGGGGGCTGTGCTGGGGTTTGGGGGTCTGTGCTGGGGTTTGGGGGCTGTGCTGGAGTTTGGGGGTCTGTGCTGGGGTTTGGGGGCTGTGCTGGGGTTTGGGGGTCCATGCTGAGGTTTGGGGGCTGTGCTGGGGTTTGGGGGTCTGTGCTGGGGTTTGGGGGCTGTGCTGGGGTTTGGGGGTCCATGCTGGGGTTTGGGGTCCGTGCTGAGGTTTGGGGTCCGTGCTGGGGTTTGGGGGTCCGTGCTGGGGTTTGGGGGTCTGTGCTGGGGTTTGGGGGTCCGTGCTGGGGTTTGGGGGCTGTGCTGGGGTTTGGGGGCTGTGCTGGGATTTGGGGGTCCGTGCTGGGGTTTGGGGGTCCATGCTGGGGTTTGGGGGTCTGTGCTGGGGTTTGGGGGCTGTGCTGGGATTTGGGGGTCTGTGCTGAGGTTTGGGGGTCCGTGCTGCGGTTTGGGGGTCCGTGCTGCGGTTTGGGGATCCTTGCTGGGGTTTGGGGGTCCGTGCTGGGATTTGGGAGTCCGTGCTGGGGTTTGGCACCATGCGCTTTCACTTCTCCCTGCACTTTCCGTTTCCAGCCCCGAAGTTATCAGGAAAATACTCTTTGTTACATGTGTTTTTGGTGCTGAGGGAAACAAGGTTCCCATGCTGATGAGCATTTCAGAAATCCTTCCAGTGCTTCTGTAAAACTAATACTTTTATTGCTGCTTGTAATGTCCCTCAAAAGGCCTCCTTGTAGACACTATCTGCTCCCTCAAAGTAATAACAGGGGTTTGGTCTTACTTTTTAAGAGGAAGCAATCTTAGTGGAATATCTGCTGTAAACATCTGCAGTCTGCAGCGGTGGAGTGGGCAGGGAAGCGCCTCCCTGTTCCCATTCCCAGGACATGGCTGGGGGTGTTTTGGGTCACTTGCCTTCTTGGGGTTTTTCTTGCAAAGGATGGAAGGATAAGATCTAAATTTTGAGTAGTTTTTTTAAACCTACGTGGCATAACCGAAACGAAGGATGATCACGCTTCATAGACGCTTACCGAACGGGTGTCTCCATGGGGGTTTGGTTACCTGAGCATCTTAAGCCCGTGTGTGAACTCGCTGGGACAGCACTTTTGCTGGTCCAGATGGAGGATGCTCCAGGAGCAACACTTCACGGTGCTGTTCCCTGGGTGCTGCTGGGAGTGACCAGCAGCCCCTAGGCACAGCTTGGTTAGGCTGGACTGGTGTGAGCCTGCCTGTACCCCAAACAGTGAAAGCCCATGGCACTGTGACACCCAGCCTCGGCTCTAACGTGCCCCCAAACTGCTGTTTGACGGGGTTCATTGCTGGGCAGCTGGCTCGACTGGAACCTCAACCCGCAGTGGCCCGGACAGCACATCTGAAGCCCTTCTTCATCCATTTGGTCTATGGAAATATAGTGCCGGGAGGTTACGCCTGATGGATACAGATCATTTGTGTGTATTGGAAAACAGCTTGTGTACTTTTGGTGATTACTACTTAGAAAAAAACATATAATTTTCTATTCTGAATGTTTATTGCTGTCTCATAAAATCTATGAGTCCTTGATATTTCTAACATACTTGACTGAAAATTCCCTGTGACTTCGTACCGGGTCCCTCGCTGGTGAACAAACTTTCCCTGGAGATTCCTGCCGCCCCCAGGCGGCCCAGCAGGACGAGTCGGGCACAGGGCGTGCTTACGGGATGCACTTAATTACAGGGTCAGCTCATAATTGTTTAAGATGTTCTCCGCACACCTGTGAATAGCTGCTATGCAAAGCATATGTTTCTGGGGACAGTTGTTAGTGATTGTCGTGGGCTTCAGATAGAGAAGATAATGATATTAGGATAATGTACTGGTTTCTATGCAAATCACAGGCAATTTGCTGTGGTTTTAATAACTATGACTTGTCATTTCAGACCCAGTGAAGTAATGTAGAGAAACAGATAAGAACTTTATCTAGTAATTCAATATATCCCATGCCTATTATCTCCTTTGTGGTGAGATTTGTGTAATGTGAAGTATTACAGCTTGAATAGGAGATTCTATGAAGCTATTAGAATTAATTTCCATGAGCGGCTTCGTACTGAGCTTTTTTGGGCAAAAATCCTGGGAGAACATGCCCAAAATATTTTCTGGTCCAGGTTTCAACCAACATTCCCAAGGGGCTCAATAAGAATGATTTTCTGCTTCCACCTTTGGCTTCTGTGAAGAGCATTTGATGGATTTACACGACTGCTCCTTATTGTGTTGATCTCACAGGCAGTATCGCACAAACACACATGGAGAGATGACATTATTCCTGGTTGGGTCTTAACGTGGCCAGTCTGCGGTAAGGGGCGTGAAGGAAAGGCAAGGACATGGAGAGAAGAAATCAAAATTGTTTTAAAATAATAATACTAAAACATGGAGCTAAATGAGACCTCTTTACTTAGCACTAGAGCTACCTAAAAAACCTAAGCCTCGTTTTTAAATGCCACTGGGTAGCAGCTAGAAGATACCCAAAACTGAAATATTTATAGCCTCCTGTTGGTGTTGTTTTCCTTTCAACAAACTGTAGAAATGCTGAGTGATTTTGTTTTAATTATCACGCTTTGTATGCAAAGGACATTCTCCATTCAAGGCTACCAAATATTTTGGAAACACTCAAATGAAATGTTGACATTTTCTGCATAAGCCCGGTACACAGAAGGAACGTACAATGCCAACTTCCGCTCGGGTTAAATAAAACGGTTCTTAATGCTGGAGGTGTCTGCGGTGTGCGCGCGTGCCACGTGTCTGCGGTGTGCGCGTGTGCCATGTCTGCAGTGTGCATGTGTAACATGTCTTTGCAGTGTGCACGTGTGAAACGTGTCTGCGGTGTGCGCATGTGCCACGTGTCTGCAGTGTGCGCGTGTATCATGTCTGCAGTGTGCATGTGTAACATGTCTTTGCAGTGTGCATGTGTAACATGTCTTTGCAGTGTGCATGTGTAACATGTCTTTGCAGTCTGCACGTGTGCCACGTGTCTGCGGTGTGCGTGTGTGCCACGTGTCTGCGGTGTGCGCGTGTGCCATGTCTGCAGTGTGCATGTGTAACATGTCTTTGCAGTCTGCACGTGTGCCACGTGTCTGCGGTGTGCGCGTGTGTCATGTCTCCGGTGTGCATGTGTAACATGTTTCTCTGCGGTGTGCGCATGTGACATGTCTGTGCCGTGTGCGCGTGGGACACGTGTCTGCAGTCAGAGACCCTCAGGGATCAGACCCAGACTGGCGGATTCTGCCCAGCAGGCACCTGAGGAATGAGAAACCCCACACAGTACTCAAATGACCTAGATTTGACCTATCAAATCTATTATTTTAGGTCAATAATCAGTGTTCTATGGATTAAGAGCTGGTGAAAAGGGGAGAAGCCTCGGTTTGCTTTAAGAAGTCTGAATATCCAAACACAAAATCAAAAGGGAATTTTGCAGTCTTAGACAACAGATATTCTCACACCAGTCCTTCCCTCCTCTTAACTGCAGCGAAGAGATGACATTCAGTACAGGCAAAATGCAGTAAATAAAATACATATACAACTGTTCCACAGGCCCCAACTCAAAATAAATCACAGGTCGTTATCTTTCCCTGTTGAGTTACAATAGTCTTAACAGCCCTACAACATGTTATTGTTATCCTGGTGGTGTGTTAACTCTGGCAATGACCCTTAGT
The DNA here is from genome assembly GCF_036013475.1 of Columba livia. Lineage (NCBI taxonomy): Eukaryota > Metazoa > Chordata > Aves > Columbiformes > Columbidae > Columba > Columba livia. The sequence goes on from NC_088607.1 coordinate 1,065,544, forward strand.
TTTGCTGATGTTTGCAAGATGCTTCCAATCCCCCTGGCTTCCCACAGGGAACTGTTCCTCTGCAGCTCCAGGGCTGTTTCCTGGCTTTTGCACTTTTTTCTGTCTCTAGGTGTTGCAGTGAAGTGTGTATGAGCTTGTCAAGGTCCGACTGCGGGGTGACAAAACCATGGCAAAAACCTTTAGCTCCTCCCTCTCCCCCCTTCCCGCTCAGCACAGGAGATCGGGAGGGAAAGGAGGACACAGAGAAGAGAGTTGGAAAAAATTAAAAAGGTTTTACTAATGCTACTGATAAAAACGGAGAAAATAATACAAATTATACAAAACCAATCTTGAAAGTCCCAGCAACTGTAGGGCTGGCACCTGAAGTCCTGGACTGGACTCTGCAGCCAACCGGAGCTGGATTCAGTCTGTCACTGGCCTCAGTTCACAGGAACCACTCGTAAGGTCCTCTCCTAATGTTGACCATAGGGAAAGGGGTGAGATCCTTGTGATCTCCCACTTTTATATGAATGGTATACTCAGTTGGCCAGTTTTCAGTCACCTGTTTCTCGTTGCCCCTCTCATGAGATGTGCATCCACTTACCAGTCCAGCGACCTTGCACACCATTGCTATGTCTACTAAAACATGTATCTGGCTTTCAGGAAAGCAGCTAATAAGAAGGCTTTAGCTGACAGGCAAATTCACTAAAAGAGAACCTGTTCTTTTAACAAAACCAGGACAGAGCTAAAACCAGCCCAAGGCACCGCGGTCTGTGCCGAATGACACCGGGTGACCCACACAGGCTCTGCCTGTCAGCAGCTCGTCGTGCCGGCTCCCACCCAGCCTGTGTTTTGGGAGGGTTAATGAGTGTGTCCCTCCTGCTCGCAGGGTTGCTGTGCCTTTTGCACCGTACAGCACGTGAAATACTCAGCGCTGGGTTTGCTCAGCACCGACGCGGTCGGCGTTAGTCCCCTTCTCCAACAGGCAGGCGTAGAGCGCGTCTACATAGGAACAATACCTTTCAGAAATGGATTAAATATGGAAAACAAAGGGGCGAAGTTAATCGAAAAGGAACATGACAAATGAGCTTTGTAATGAATTCAAAAGACTTTCTCACTTGCTAAAAGAGAAGAAAAAAATCATAATATGCATTTTTCCAGTCATGAGCTGTAAACCGCAATTCTGCAAATACCTGAGGAAAAATAGTGTTAGTTTTGGACTAGTGGGTAATGATAGAGTCGTTAATAAAAGTCTGCTTTTTGCGGGTGCACATCGGGCTTTGTGCAAAGTATTCCTGCAGGTATTTTGATGCATATTGAACATGGAAGAAAACCCGGGTATTTTTTCTTCTTTTTTTTCATAAAAACTCATTTTGTCCAGTGATGTTCAGTGGATGTTTCTGGGAGGAACAAATATAACTATTTTGACTTCTCTCACTGAAAAGCCACTAACAGGCGGAATTTGCGTATGACACAGTACCCACTAGAAGTCATTTTGTGTGTACATATCAGACAATCAGGTGATTCTCGCACTAAGCAAAACCAATATTAGAAGAACAAACTTTTGGCGATATTAAGACTGTGAATAACGTCCTAGTTGCAGCCTCTGTGTCCGGTGTCCTCTCAGTTCAAGTCGAGTGCAAACCCAGAGGCTGTTCTGACTCCTGAAGAACTATTTTAGTGCAGTTTGTTGCAGCTCGCAGGTTGGCTGATTTTCCCCCTAGAGCAGCTGTGACCCCACTATGAATTTTCCCAAACGTATTTTTCAAGCTAGAGCTTAAAAAATGCACTGCATGTAAATCTAGTTTGCATATTTTTGAATAATGTAGCAAGCCACTTAATTATACATACATGCAGATAACATAACTAAATATAGAAGCACTTCTCTGGAGGTTTATCTTGGGAAACTTGCTAAGTGCAGGATTGCCATTAAAAATGGTTATTCCTTTCTGAAGATCTGCCCTGGAAATCATCAAATCTTCCCGTTTTGAGAGCAGAACCTCTGAAGCTCCCAGGGATGCACCTGTAACCAGGTGGTTCCTGCAAGAGTTCAGCTCCTTCCCACGTTAGACCAGAGGAGAATCCCGTTAATCCATCCCACTGGTGCGACTTGTGGGGGCCACTTTTTAATTTTTGGGGTACTGGATTGTGGGGGATGAGCTCTCCCCTATTGCCATCCCCATCCCCATCCCCATCCCCATCCCATCCCCATCCCATCCCCATTCCCATCCCATCCCCATCCCCATCCCCATCCCATCCCATCCCATCCCATCCCCACCCCATCCCCATTCCCATCCCATCCCCATCCCCATCCCCATCCCCATCCCCATCCCATCCCATCCCATCCCATCCCATCCCATCCCACCCCATCCCATCCCATCCCATCCCATCCCATCCCATCTCCCCCTCCTTGCTCAAACCTTGTTCTCTTCTTTCTGTGCACAAGGTACAGCAAGCAAAAGGAAGCTATTTCACACAGCCAAGGTTTGTCATTATTTCTGCAGTTTTACAACATGCATTGATTTGAAAGGCGAGAGAGTAAACTTTGTTTCACTTAAATTGTCCTTGTATCTCCTGCACTTCGAAACCTTCAATCCACCTTTTTGGAACGAAGAATAGCACTTTGACTCACCTCAGTTTGCATTCTGTAACTTGAAGTCCCCATTGAGCTCACATTTCTGTTCTGAAATGGCACGTGGTAAGTGCTGAGATGTCAGGAGTAATTGCTTTTTTGTTAATGTGTGCCTAGCTCTGTTGCTGAATAACTAGAAATTAAAATTCAAGCTTGCTTAGAGCGCCAAGCTTCCAACTATCACAAAAGTCTCATTAAAATTGCATGCTACCAATTGAAGCAGGTTTTGGCAGGGAATCGGAATTCCACATGAGTCTATATTTTTTCCTCCCTAAGTGTTAAAATTTATGTGCAGTTTTACATTAGTGTGGAAGACGCCATGAGTAATATTGATGGTAGAAGCCAAGCAGGAAGCAGGTTCCGCTGTAATAGAGGTGAGTGTGTAGCCATTATATTACAGGTAATAAAATGCTGGCTTAGTGTGTAATTCAAAGTGAATGGATCTGTTAGAATCACCACTTAGACCTAAACCTTCTGGTTCGGTTTGATTTGACCTTTTAAAACCAGTTCTCCAGTTCTGAACCCAACATACTTTTTGTTCCGAGCACAGAGAGGCAGCATTTTATTTTTTCCTGATGAGCAAAAGATGTCCTTAAATAAAGATTTCCAGTTTTCAAATGTGACTATAACCCTGTCAATTTAAAAGCTAATTGGGAACTGCTTACTTTGAGAACACAAATTCCCATTAGCCATTCTGCTGTGTCTGTGGGGGTGTTAGTCGCTCTAGGGGCTGCAGGTATGACTCAATCTCTTGTTTCTTGCTCCAGACAGTTTGATGTGACCCCACTGCAGGCTCGTAACTGTCTAAAAGATTAGTAGCAAAGGAGGAACAAATCCACCAAAATTAAGGCTCTTCAAAGATCGCCTTGTGGTAAATCTAGAAATATATCAGAGATATTTCTTATTATACAGACTCTTTTCTAGACAATGTTGCTCAAATGAAGTGTCTGAATTAGAAAGCAGTTCATACTTGGTTTCTCTTGGACACACACCTGGATGTCCTTCCTCAGTGTTAATTCCGCATCTCGCGTTTGTCGCCCCCTGGTCCCTGCCGTGCTGCTGGAGCTGTCAGAGCGCTGCCGGCCCTGCGCTGTGTTCTGGTCAGTGCTTCTGAGAAAAGGCAAATGATGTGGTTTTGCTCCCTCCGTGGTGTGGACTTAGTGATAAGTATTTCTAGCAATAACCGAAAATACATTTCATAACTCACCAGCATCTTAGACCCCGCCAAACCGTTCTCTAGCGCAGTCCATCATGTCTGGGCAGTAGTAAGCCCAAGAATCAGGGCACGGCCTTTCTTTCCTATTCCAAATCCTGTAACTGAGTCCTCCTGTCAAGGAGATATATTGGGGAGCTTGTAGCTTGTAAACTGTAATGCCACAGTTGAGGGAAACGTCTTATATCCATAAAATCCCAGTATATCATTGCTAAGGAGAGTTTTCTGCTTAAAGCAGCTGCTTCTGTCCATCAGACAGCATTGACCAGCCCTGTTTGGATCAGTGGTGCAGCCTGGGGACCAGCACCAGCTCCTCTGGTCCCTGGGGATGTGGACAGGGACCTGGGACACCAGCTCTGTCCCCTGGGGACAAGGACCGCAGGCTCAGGGTGGCGTCACCTGGAGGTGCTGGATCCGGGTTTGCTACCAAGCACGATTTTGTCTGTCAAATTATGTGGCACAAGTGCTTGATGTGGGTGGTGAAAGCGCAGGAACTGATGGGAGATCTGGTGTACAATACATTAAAAAAAAGGAAGTGGGTCCCATTAGCGGGTCAGGTCCTGGGACATGTTCTTGGTGAACTGCATCCATCTGCACCCATTGAGGACATGGCTTCCTGCGGCTTTATTGGTTTCTTCTCCTCTTGATGATATTGGATCCTCCTCTACAGGACGAAATTCAGACGTTTGTACCCCACAAATACCTGGAAATGCAGCACAAGTCAGCCCAGCCCTTTGAAGGAGACAGCACGTGCAGAATTATTTATAGAGAGTAAAACATCAACGCACTACTCCACATAAATTTGTTCATCTACAAATTAAGCAAAGAACTCTGAGAATTAGCTGCTTTACTATAAAATGAGGTATTTAGCCATTTATTATTTACAAATAATTAGGGAAACAAATTGCTTCTTAATCAGTTCAACTGCGAGTGCTTGTCAAACTCATTTTTTTGCCGTCAGATCCTGAAGCATGAGCGTTTTTCACTCGCTCCTTCTCCCACCTCTAAGACGTTTATCCCTGGACACTCTCCAGGAAGGAACAAGGTTACAGGAGCAGTTGCACCAGCTGCAGACAAAGCCCCGGGGCTCTCCATCCTCCTTTGCTCTGACTCATCCTTGCGCAGGGCTGCTGAGCAGCTATTTTGATATATTGGTTCTTTTTGAAGGATGTGGGTTGTCTGTTGTACAGGCGGTAAAGATTAACATAAAAATTAGCAGTCTCTTCAGTCAGAAGTATACGGACAAGTATATGGTGACTTTAAGTATTAAGCCCATGCCAGCAAGAAAAGCAACTGCCATTATATACAAAATCTTATCACTGCTTGCACACCCTAAAGAGCCAATTTGTGACGTATTTGCATGTGGGTTATACCTTCATTTTAGCATCTAATGAGCAACACTCAGCTAAAGGACACTTTATCCAACAGTCTCAAGACTTGTGAGGTTCCAGACAGTCTGCACTGCAAGGACAGTTTTCTTCGTAGTTCAGGATTAGGTGTTTTCAAGCCACTCTTTCTCAGACTGACCCAAAACTGAAAGGGTTCACATACCTTTCGGTTAGCAATTGCAGACAGGGTTCATTCTTTTAAGTGGTAATGACAACAGCAGCTTGACTGGATTTCCCACTTAGAAGATAAATACTGTAAAAGGAGAGGGCAAATAGTAGGATATCATGTGTTTATGAGGCAGTACTCGGGCAGGTTTTGGTAAAGGAAAGGTTTTCTCACCTGCCTGCCGGCAGCTGAACAGGGAGATGGATTCATGTCCAGGTCACCCTGGAGTGGTGAGGGGCGCAGGGTGGGGTAAACTGGCAAAAAGGCAGGGGTGCGGTTTGGGTTTACGCTTCAGAGAATGATCACAGAATCCCACAATGTCAGGGGCTGGAAGGGCCCTGGAAAGCTCATCCAGTGCAATCCCCCATGGAGCAGGAACACCCAGATGAGGTTACACAGGAAGGTGTCCAGGCGGGTTGGAATGTCTGCAGAGAAGGAGACTCCACAACCCCCTGGGCAGCCTGGGCCAGGCTCTGCCACCCTCACCAGGAACAAGTTTCTTCTCCTCTTTCAGTGGAACCTCCTGTGTTCCAGTTTGCACCCATTGCCCCTTGTCCTGTCACTGGTTGTCACCAGAAGAGCCTGGCTCCATCCTCCTGACACTCCCCCTTTCCATATTGATCCCCATGAATGAGTCCCCCCTCAGTGTCCTCTTGTCCAGCTCCAGAGCCCCAGCTCCCTCAGCCTTTCCTCACACGGGAGATGCTCCACTCCCTTCAGCATCTTGGTGGCTGCGCTGGACTCTCTCCAGCAGTTCCCTGTCCTGCTGGAACTGAGGGGCCACAACTGGACACAATATTCCAGGTGTGGTCTCCCCAGGGCAGAGCAGAGGGGCAGGAGAACCTCTCTGACCTACTGACCACCCCCTTCTAACCCACCCCAGGTACCATTGGCTTCCTGGCCACAAGGGCCAGTGCTGGCTCATGGTCACCCTGCTGTCCCCAGCACCCCCAGGTCCCTTTCCCCTACACTGCTCTGCAGCAGGTCATTCCCCAACTTATACTGGAACCTGGGGTTGTTCTTGCCCAGATGCAACACTCTACACTTGCCCTTGTTTTACTTCATTAAATTTTGATGGTGGTTGAGGTTTGCGTGTGTGAGACGCCCAGATCCACGTGCTGCTCTGCAGGACCTGCTGTGGTTTCCATCCCCAGCTGCTCGCAGGCGGAGCGGCTGCCGTGCTGCTCACCAGTGGGGTGAAGGAACCGAAGCAGCAGAAGTGAGGATCTGAACGAGCAGCCTGTGGTTTAGTAGTGGTTTGGGCAGCATCAGAGGAGAGCTGGTTCTTTAGTGTAAAGAGTTATTCCTCTAAGTCTGACAGGGTTTGAAATCAACTCTCTCTGTTTCTGATCCTTTCTTGCCTACAGGAAAAGAAAAAAAAATCCGTAGGCAGTAAAAAATGACATGAGAAAAATTACCATTTCTGGTAGTGTTGATCTAATTTCCTACTAGAAAAAGGATCAGAACAGAGATAAAATGCACAGCAACAGGGTACCCGCAGTCTAGCCTGGGGGTGATCTGCTCGGTGTTTTATCACTCTGCAGAACAGGAGGGCTGGGCAACGCTCTACAAATGAGATGATTTCTTCAAGAATGTAAGTGCCGTAATTTAGAAGCTGCAAAATTGCAAGTATGACGAGCATGCAGTGCTGGTAATCATTACAGATGTATTTCAGCCTGGAGATTGGGTGTATTTGCTGGGGAGCAGCGCGTTTTGGGAGGAATTCTCCCAGTTAGTGCCCACCCGGGCCGGTGGTGCCACTGAGCCGTGGTTTGTTGTGACCCTGCCTTGCAGAGCTCCGAACACAGAGCTGCTCATAGCGACAACGTGGTGGGCTGAGCTGGTGCCCTAACAGACAAAAGCAATTTATATCAAGTAAAGACAAATGACACACTTAGGGCATTAATATGGATGAATCACACCCACGTACGCCATATCTTGCTCTGTCTACCTTTTAAAATTAAAGCTGTGTTGGTGTTATAATACTCAAGTTGCACTTGGTGTTTGAATTCTTGCTGTTTAGAGCTCAGCCATCTTTACCAAGGCAAGTGGAGGTTTATAATGAGAGTTTTGGCTTACATTTTGAGAGAAGGCAGACTTGGGAAAAGCCCTTAATGAAGTTATGTACAAAAGGTACAAAGGTGATAAAAACCTGTCACAAAATTTCATATTAATAACCTCCCAGTGAGGTCATTCTTGCTTTCTGGACTCAGAATCCCCTCCATTACCCCTAAAAGATATTTTGCAATTGAATTTAATGATTTCTAGAGGTAAACACATGACCTGAGCTGATCAAATAGTGCCAATGACCCAGTAATGAATTATTTTCCAAAGTTTACCCTTGAAATTTCCTTTTGGCGCCTTAGAGTCAGAGCTCTTTGAATAGCAATCACTTTGGAAGGATCTATAAGTAAACCCAGCCATTTGCTAAGCCCCAGCGCTGGACAACTCACGCTTCAACTTTTGTTCTTATTTTCCAGAACGGGTTTGCAGCATCTCTCTGCAGCTTTAGCCATCTTCTGCAATTAGAGTTTGTTTTGGTTTTGCTGCTCTCTTGTCTTTATTTAATACAACATTTTGAGTTTGTGACGTGTTTTCCGTTGGACAAACGCTGGACGTTCAGTGGTGCTTTGACTCCTGCTGGAGACACGTCAGGAAACCAGCACCGAGCCGCCGTGGCTGCGGTGCCTCCGTCTACCAGCGCCTCCCTCCCTCGGCTCTGCTTGGTGCTTTGCTGGATATTTAAACTTCCATCAGCATAAAATCAGCATGATGAATTTGTAATAATCTGCACATCGTTAGCACATTTTAATTGTCAGGACTTTGTGAACAAAAGGCTTCTGAGCACAGATGTATTTCAGCATGCTATTTACAGCAAATATCCATAAATATTGGATGCTTAATTTCAGATTATGTGAAAACGTTGATTTTTTATTTTTTAAACGCCAGGTAACGCTGTAACGATTCCCGTGCGCAGGTGCACCGTGAGCAGGGTACGGCTGCGGTGTGGAAACCCTGTTTGTCCTCTTTCGGTGACTCCGGGTGTCCAGGTGTCCGCAGGATGTGCAGCTGCAAAGCAGGTGCAAAACGTTAGTGTGTTCACCTTTGGTACCTGCGAGGAAGCTGAAGAACACGCACGTGGAACACCTGCCTGAAAGCAGAACTGATGCGGCTCTTAATGAAATGGTTATTTTTATACCACAATACATTTAGTCATATAGATAAAATGTTTATTGAATGTCTGTAATGGATAGGAATAAAACTTGATTTAAAATACAAAGATTTACAATGATAAACATGGAGGAATCCCGTACTTTGGACTACCCTGTTTACCCGAAAATAAGACCTACCCCAAAAATAAGCCCTAGCATGATTTTTCAGGCAGTTCAAAATATAAGCCCTAGTTACAGTTCAGAAAAAAACCTCAATTTAAATAGTGTCCATGTAAAAATGTATTAGGTTTTGGAGAAAAACTTAGTATAAGACCCTGTCTTATTTTCAGGGAAATAGGGTTTTATTTTGTTTGGTTTTCTCTGCTGCTTTCTAGAACTGGGACAACACAAGAACCACCTTCACCTGTCAATTTGTGAAGTCACATCTACTATAAGAAATGAGAAAAATAAATGATAAAGAAAATCAGGAGTTTCTCGGCTGATGCCAGTGGAAGGTAAAGCGTTCAGGGTGGCAGAGTGATCTGCACCGGCTTCCCCATCGATACACAAACAGGCATTTAATTCCCCTTATTTATCCTGAATGAATGGGCTGCTTTCAGCTCATCGGCATTCACTCGTTATCCGGAACAGGTTCATTATCCAGCATCAAACTGTTTATTTCAGTGAGGTTAAAAAACTACAAATCAGTCTGCGGGAAGCGGCAGTTTTAGAGGTGGTGATTTTAGGGTCAATGATCAAGTTCTGCTGATGCCTCTTAGTTTGGAAATGTCAGGAGCTGGATTCAGGGATTAGAGCAGAAGCAAAGCCACAATACCACCAAGTTCACTAATATGGATATTTCCTGAAAATTCAGCGAGCGAGGCCAGGAATATACATCTTAAATAAGATTAAACTCCTTATTTATCTTACAGATGTAAATGCGAAGGATGTTATCTAACTTAGGTTCTGAATTTTTAATCTCTCATGTCTGACATTTAAGAGTCTGCCCTCTCCATTTTTGAGACTATATTGTTCTCATATTATAGATTTATGGAAAAATGACATCTCCTATATACCTGCTAGCTGCTTTGCATATTACGCTTTTGAAAGCTGGAATAGATGAATAGATTTAATAAGAAGCTGAATGTATCACCATGAAGGAGCCAAGTTATGACAGCTGAAGAGCACAGGAAAATTGTAAGAGAGTGGTGAGGAGGGGATGGTCATCTGCTAAAGATGGACTGGAAACGGAGCTACAGGCACACACATGCAGGGACAGACACACATGTGCAGGGACAGACACACACATGCAGGGGCAGACACACACGTGCATGGACAGACACAGGGACAGACACACGCACAAACTGCCGCTGCTTTGCTGGAAAACCAGGCACCAAAACGGTAATCACCGCAGTGGCTGGAAATTTCCTTTGATAATATTGAGTGTTTGATTGGAATGCAGGTCTTTGTTTCCAGTCAGGAAAATGTACGAAACTAATCTGGTCAAAAGTGAAGATATTGAAAAGCTGACACTGTGCTTGAAGATCTGGGCTTACAGGATATTTAAAACTTGATTATTCCTTCCCAAAGCTTCAGGCTAAGATTGAATGCACTGCCTATTGACATCAAGGAAAAGAGGGTAGGTTCCCGATAGACATCCAGAATTGAATGTAATTAACGATCTGTGTTTTATTAGAAATATAAATCAATTTAATGAAAAGAAATACAGCTGGTACTTGGATAACAAAAAGTTCAAATAATTAATTGTTATTGCAAGGTGTGGATCGTGAATTATTGGAGTGTGTGAGCACCCTCTTGGTTCCTGTTCGCCCTGAGTTCAGCATTCACACAGAATCTGGCAGGTCGTCCCCAAAAGGGGCAGTTTGAAGGGGATTTGGCCGGTGCCACAGACAGCACGGTGGGTTTGTCACCGCACTGACAGGGACGGGACACTCCGTTTGCTGCTCCAGCAAATATTCAAGTGTATGTCGTCACAGATAATCACTCCAATCAATCACAGCTCACTGGGATTTCTCTATGTGGAGGTGAGCTGGTATGGTAAAGGCGTTTCGTGGGAGCTGGTGGGGTATGTGCACAAATGTCTCTGTGTTTTCCTGAGCCCTGCAGATTTTTCCTTACAAGAGAAACAGGAACTTTTCCGTTTCCAGCAAGGTCAGGGTTTTTTTCCATCTGTATATTAAGGAAAGAGGCACATGGTGCTTCGCCGGGAGCACTTGGGTTTTACCAGCCTGATGGCTTATTTGGTTCCATCTGCCCAGCTTGCAGAGGAAAGGGAGGATGTGGCCTTTTACCCCCTATTTGTTGGTTGGTTCTTCAGGATTCTTTGGTTTTCCTGCAGTCAGACAGAAAATGTGCTATTGCAGAGAGGTGGTGGTCATGGGATGTGATGGAGACTGTGCTGATCCCCAAAGCAAGCAAACCACCCCTTGGAGATTCAGATATACACCTCCAGGTGTGCCTAACTCACAGCTTATAGAGAGGAGGTTGTCCCGAGCTCCATCAGGGCTGAAATAAACCCTAAATAGTCGTTACAAGGCACCAGAAGGGATTCCTGTGGAAGGCTGGAGCGCAGCCCCCCGCTCTGCGCCTGCATGAGAAACTCGGCTCGCTGTTTTATTGTCATTTCTTCCCTCAAAACCAGAGATGACAGATGCTGTTCCTTAAATAGTATTTGTTTTATCTGCATACTTGTTCTGTTGAAGGCAATCAAGCCAAGAAGTTTACAGGAATGTATTTTGGCATGGTTTGCTGCGCTGCTCTGCGTGTGCCTCCTGGGGTCCCAGGGGCTCAGGGACCTGCCACCCCATGCAATGGTCTTTAAATCCCCGTTAAACGGGCCCCGCACAGCAATCACTCGGGTGTCGATATGCTGCAAGGCGACTGGGCGCTTTTTCACTTTACACTAGTGCAAGATTTTTGCTGGAAAAGTATAATTTTAACAGTTGAAAAGTGTGATTTGGACTTTGAGGAATTTTGAGCTGCCCGTGTTGTGACTGGTGGGAGGTTCACTCGCAGTTCACACTTTCACGTGGTGCTTCATTGATGGCAATGGGACATAAAACAGCTGTGACAGGAGACTGAAGCCCTTTGTAAAAATAAGTGATCTTGACCAAAAACCCAGATACATCTGGGTGCAGACCCTGTCCAGCTTGGGCTGTTTCCTTTTCCCTTTGGAATGTGATTAGACGTGGTTTTCTCTTGTGCCAAAAAGGGAAGGTTTCGAAACAACTCATCTTGTGGTGGGGATGAAACCCCAACTGTTACATGCGGGCTGGAAAGTGAGGGACGAGTGTTCCAGTTTTGGGGCGGGGGCAGGAGGGGCAGATGTGGGAGCAGCTGTGCACCCACCCTGCGGGACAGTGGGTGTGCTGTGGGGAACGGGGGGACATCTCAGTCCCACGGGTCCGAGAACCATTTTCCACCAAAAGCTTCACTAAGCTGATGTGTTTCAATGAAAGGTTTTCACTTTGATGAATAACGGAAAAAAGCACTTTGTGGGAAAGTTGTTGATGAGAAGTACCTTGCAGTGCTACTGGATTCCTCCCTTAGAGCCCCGTTGGCAGGTGGCTGCTCTCTGCCGTCAGGATTCCCCTGAAATGGCACGTGGCATTTCCAAAGATAAGGAGAGAATTTAACCCATCTGTGACATAATTGAGAGCTGGGCAATGTGCAGTGTCACAGGTCATGACACAGGTAAACAAGGGTCGATAACTCAGCCTTCATAGAGTGATGTTTGCTCTGCCTTTGCTAATGTCTGTGCTATTAGAAATAAGTTAAATGTGTGGGTGGAGGCCAGGGAGCCCCAGCAGCCGTGTCTGCTCTCGTGTGGAATGGTGGGTGCCCCCCCGGGCTCTGCTCTCTCGAGTGGGATTTGGAGGACAGGAGGTGACTTTGTGGTCCCAAATGAGTCACCCAGGGCCACCTGGGTCCAATTAATGGCTCTGGCCACAGAGGGTTCCTGCTGGGGTGTGAATAGAGGCCACTCCACTTGTTGGAGCAATATTAGCAAAACTAGAATACTCTTTGCAGTGGGCGCAGCCGCGCAGTGCACCGCGCACAACAGGAACGGGGGGCGGCAGCTCAAAACCCCTGTGTGTGGTGGGGGGAGCATTAACAATGCAGAACCATGTTACTAAAGAATGTTTTCCAACCAAATCTCTGTTGCGCGGAGAAAAGAGCTGTTTCCCATTGAAGCTCTTTCGTAGTCACGACTTGGGGCTAAGGATTTTTAACCTTCTTGTCACACCGCTCTGGCCTGCAGCGCAGGTCTGGCCCCGAGGCACAACCACCGCCGCGCTCAGGCAAGTGTGGTAATCCTGAGAAACAACCCGGCCCCGCGGGCTCCGACCTGGTGGCATCTGCTCAGCAAACCAGTTTAAATTCTCCCCGGTTTTTGATGGGTGTGAGACCAAGAGCACCGACTTGCCTTCTGGGAAAGGAAAGCGGAATGCTGGTCCCTACATTAAATCAAATCCCACTTCATGATTGCATGTTTTGATTAGAAAAACACAACCAGCGCTACCGTAAGCTGTGTGCCAGCCATGAATTGAACACTTAAGGTGTAATTGTACAATGAGTAGATGTTACATTTACATGAAAGCCAAGCAACTGAAATCTGTCGCCTGGTTTTCGCGTTTGATGAACATTAAAAGATGCACCTTGGGGTTCATGACGGACGCGGCTGGAGCATCTGCAGCTGCGTTCCCAGCAAACAGACCTCCGGGCGCTCCCGCGGGACGGGGACCAGTAAATACCTTTGCTGTGACGGGGACTTGCTGTCTTCAACTCAAAATAGGGAAATGCAGACAAAAAACTTAGTTTTCGTGCCTGTGGTGATCCCAGCAAAATGAAATGATGTATTCCCATCATAAATATTATTGTTTCAAAGCTATTTCTGCTTAGGGCTACTTCATTCCGCTTCCCCTTCCCACTGGAGTCCATTACAGATGACCTTATTTGTGCACTGATTTTCGGTTTCCTAGCAGTAAGGCACCTTGAGGATAAAAGGAACAAACGAGCAAAACAAGCAGAGGTTCAAAAGGAAGCCAGTAACCGAGGGGAAGCGGAGCTGCCCTGCCTGCTCAGCATTTGGGCTGTTTACTCCTGCAGTTTGCTGCGGTGCCGCCTCGGAGTTCCTGAATCATGGAATTAGTCAGACGGTTCTTGAAAGTTGGTTATTGCATTTTAATGGCTTTCTGTCGTTTACCACAAGAGCTCTCCTATATGATGCCGGCTGAAGGATAGAAGCACATCCAGGTGAAAGCAGATTCCTCCATCAATATTGATGTTCTCCGGAGGGTTTGGAGAAGCGTCATAGGGTGTTACACACCCAGGGATGCACAGCGCTGCGAAAGCAGAGACGGCTTTCCAGCCAGCGATAAGAGGATTAGGGAAAACATCCAGCTTTGAAAATCTGAGATTACAGAAATCTTGGGCTCCCAAAGGTAGCACAGGATCCAAGGGAGGCCCCAAAATCCTCCTGTTTACCACACGCCCAGCGTAGCACAACCAGCTTTGGGTCTGCGCTGCTTCCAGCAGCTCCCAGCTGTTTGAACAGCTTGGGCTCCCAGGCTGCGGGAGGGCGTCCAGAAACCGGCTGCATGTGAAACACGCTGTGAAGAGAGTCGTGGCAGCAGCTCCTGGCCGGGGCTTTAAGCCCGGCTTTGTCCAGCAAAGCTGCTGCCGCTCCGCTGGGGGTGCAGGAGCCTCGGCGTGTTTGCTGCTCACACTTCAGTGCCAGATGCTTTTGCTCCTGTCTTAAACCCTGCTGAAAGTTTTCCAGTAGAAGTCTCAGCTTAAAAATCCTCCACTGAAATACGGAGACACTTTATTTTAGAGCATTACTTGCTTTCTGACAAGAGCCCCTCTAATGAATTATAACCAAAACCTCACCACTTAAATCTCTCTCAAGAAATTCCTATTTAATTAGAGATGCTTTTGGGATTCCTTCTTGTTCAGCTATGTGTGTGCATTAAGTCATTTGCACTATTTTGTTATATTTATGATACAACAAATAAGATGACCTATAAAACCCCTGTTCTATCTGCAAATACGATGTGAGTGACAGACTGTGCTCAGGAGGAGTAATGAGATGTAGTTAGGGGGAGAAAAGCCTCACTCAGAAGTGAGCCCATAAACTTTTCAAGAGGCTTTAATAAAACATAACGCTAGTGTCTTGCTGCACCTAGCACTCTGAAAACTGCTAAACCTCTGTGGGCAGTTTAGAGGGATCATCCGAGCCTTCACAATAGCACCACAAATGTGCAAGGAATCAGCAATTCCAGCGCTTTGCTTCCACGAAAGCAGTTCTCTGCTGGCACGAAGAGCAGGGTGTGCTATTGGGGTAGGAAATGGGGGTGTTGAGCAGTGGGAGGAGGCAGACTTTGTGTGGGGGAGCAAGCCCGGGGCTCAGGAGCATCCAGAGCAGCCACAGGGCCAGGGAAGAGCGATCGCCCAGCGGAGCCTCCCGTGCAGAACAGAACGTGTGGCTGTGATGGAGTTCCATTGAGCCTGGTGGGCTTGTCGAAATTTGCTCCCTGAACTGCTTTGCAATTGTTTATCCAAATAGCATTGGTTTAAATAATTTCCTCTTTGGAGCCCTGTCTGACTGTATTCCTGTAACCTTTGAGTTAAATATTTCAGTATTTCTGCATAAGCGTACGAGCTGAAATCCTCCTCCTGAAACTCATCTGGGAAAAGTTTCCTTTGAGCTTCAGGAGTACGGACAGAAGATCAATATGTCCCTGCTCCTGAGTATCATCAGAGAGAGTTTCCTTCTCCTTCCTCCGTCCCCTCTCCTGTTCTGCAAACCCTGCTCTGTTTTATTGGGAGTGCGGCTGGTCTGTTGGTCCCCGCTGGGACCCGCTGTCCCTGCTGTCCCCTCCTGCACCGGCAGGTCTCTTGGCAGCCGCCAACAGCCCGAGTTCTGCCGGGAAACTCCTCCGTTATCATCTTCATTTGCTGCATTTTTCGTGTAGGGGTTTGCTTACATGACTTTTTATAATGGTGTAGTTCGGTGTAAGCAGTTTCTGAAAGCTCTGTCCATGCTTTTGGGTCTTGCTGCCTGATTTATGCCCCTTTGGAGTCGCCGCAGAAGCCAACATGTGCTGTCAGGTACCAGCGTCTGGGCAGGAGGTTTTCAAAGGTATAAATCATGGCAAAGTGCCCTTGGAAGATACTCAACTGTCTTCTCCAATGCAGTAAGAGCTTGATTTGAGATGGATGTTTTACATGAGGAAATACGCTGAAAACCCCAGCAAAGCAGGCACTTAATATCCTGCTTAGTTTCCCCCAAGGTTTTCTGATGGATATATGAATTCACCCCTTCTAATACAGCAGTGAACATCGAGGCAGTGATCTGCAGTGAACTGTCAATGTTCAGCTCTGGAACTCACTTTAAAAAACCCCAAAGCCTGTCCTTAGATGACCAAAAAGCTTGAACTTTGCCTGCACAGCCGGCTCTTGCGGTTTGGCTTGTGCTGGAGAGGCTGCCCTTCCATCAGGGTAACGAGAGCACCGAAAGTGCGACCTCCCCTCGAATCTGACCTTTACGCTCTGGTTTTGAAAGGCCTGTGTATTTTGAAGTTATATATTATTCTCTAAAAACTGCAGAGTACCGACATGGTTTCTCTTGTTCCCCTGGTAACTTAAAATACCACCGTTTACTACATTATCCTCCATGGTGCTTGCACAGGATCAGCTGCTGGTGATGGCCTCTGCAGAGCACTTCGCTATGCTCTGTGGTTGGTTTGTCACGCAGGTGCTGAGCTGCAGTTTTCTGAGCAAGGTTTGGGAACAAAGTTGGTCGTTTGGTCCCTGGAGGTCTGAGAGACACCCCAGGAGGAGGGTCCCGTCCCCAGGGCATGGGGGGCTGGTGGGTGCTGATCCCGAAATGGGGTGGGATGGGGGAGCTGCTGTTTGAGAGCAGCAGGTGCCCAGGAACGCTGTGATATTCCTCCAGTGAGGCTGTCAGATGCCATTTGCCTTTTGGAGACGACAGTCTAGAAGTGAATCATGCAAACTCCATTTTCAGACTTTGTTAGAGGCTGAGAGGACAAAGAAAAGGCAGAAAACTGTGTGGAAGGAGAGTAGTGGAAGGTACTGGATCCTGGATTTTAGCTGGCTCTATTTACTAGGTTCTTTTTCTTGACGTGGAACAGTTTTCCTCCTGTCTAAATGTCTTCCCAAGTTTCGGAATATTTTGACAGGTAGCATCATTTGTATTTACACCTAATCCATAGAATCAGAATAGATGTTTTCATCAAATCTGCTGTGGGACAAGTCTACATCAAATATTAAACGTGTAAAAAAAGTTCCCTTCTGTAAGAAGCACAAAAAGGACCCTGTGCTAGGATTTCTATGGAGGGAGTAGCTGTATGGTACAAACTGTATTACCTATTTTAATTTCTTCTCCACAGAGTTATAGAATCACTGGGAGAGTCTGTTTTATGTGACTGGCCAGATTTGATAACCTATTTGATGCACCTCCTCTGCAGTCTGGTCCATGACCAGCGAAGGGCTCTGGGGCCATGAGCAGGGCAGGGACAGATGGAACCGGGGGGCAGCGCAGCCAAAATAGATTGAGTGGCTTCTGGTTTAAGTGACATTAGAAAGTAATAAAGCTTAATATTAATGGTCACACTAGCTTTAAATATTGAATTTTAACTTCTTTCTTTTCTTTTCTTTCCCCTCTCATGAAAGAGAAGCCCGGTCAAGTTTGGATTCTCCTGGTGTAGCCAACAGGAAATAGAATGAATGGAACTAACTCAACAAATCAGTCTTCCTTAGGAAAGTCCCTCTCTAGGAAAGTTAAAGAACTTGAAAGAAACAAGCTCAGTCTAAAACCCAGCTTCATTTTTCTTTGCTGATTCTACCAAAACAAGCCACAGGCTTAGCCAGTCACATTTTTTTTCTCTTTCAAATTAATACATATCTGTGCTTTCAGAGTTTCAGTTTTGATGCAACACTTTTCCTTCCCCCAAACCAATGCCAACCCCTAAAGAGAAGTTTGTAGTCTCTGTGTGGATGGCAAAGGATTTCTGACACAGCTGCATGGCCCAGCACGAACTGGGCTGAAATAGCAGCTTCCCAGTGTCCCCAGTTGTCAGACTGGGCTCCATGTGCTGATCAGATCAAACCCTTAAACCTCAACCTGTGTCTATACAGTTTCCCCAGTTCAGATTTGTGTTCTCTGCATCCCTCCACTATTTTGTAACAGCTGAGCAAAATCACACATTCAGGACTTACAGGAACCTCCTGTTTACTTATTATTTTTAAATATATTTTATTATAAGTTATTTATTGACATCTAAAGCAGTTGTTATGTCCTGTGTATAAAAATATTATGCAGGGAGCTGAAGCAAAAATGCAGATTCTTTTAACGCAGGGAGACTCCCATACCCGCACCTCTCAGGCATCAGTTCTTCTTGTCTGCTACTATTGAATCGCAGAGCAGGAGCAACATGTTTCAAACCACCTTTAGCAAAACCTGCAAGTTCAAACCTGCCCAGGCTGGTGCCCTGTGCTGGACACCTGAGAATGTGCAGTGAAAGGTATTTACTGACAAAGAAAGTTACAGGGAGAAGGACAAGAGAGTGGCAGCCTCTGCCCTGCTGCTGCCTCCAGCACGTTTGAATGCCTGGTTGGCAAACATCTGCATTACCAGCAAAATGCTGAAAGGCAATAAAATTGAGATAAATTCTTGAACTACATCATGAAAATTAAGCTGGTTTCTAGGAGCAGTAATTGTCCTACTGCAGCTGAAATGATGCACTTGGGATGCACGGCTGAGGAGAACGAGAAGTTATTTCTGTATCATGTAGTAAGAGGGAACATTTTGGTATCATAGTAAGGATGTCTCAGTTAAAGTTCATGCAGGATTGTTCTCATTGCATGCCGTTTACTGGCTGAAGATGAGGCACGAAAATCTAGATGTTCAGGGGCTCTTTATTTTTTAAGTTGCCTCCCGCATGCTGAAATTTGTGTTCAGCTGATCTCGCTCAGGGTTTAATCTTGTAAGGTGATGTTTGCCGAAGGAGGTGGGGAGTGTATCTCGCTGTTGATACTGGCTTAGAGATGTTGTCCTGGTGCTTCACTGTACACAGCGGCTCAGCAAACATCAATAGATCCAGAACGGCCCTAAATAATTTCTTATCCATTTATCCTTCTGGTGCGCTGTACCTGCGCTAATTCCTCAGCCTCACAATCTCTCCTGCTGTCAGGAGTATTGGAAAATCTATTGGTGAGATCTTTCTTGTGGGGAAAATCTCCAAGGGTTTGATGGCAGCACTGCTGGGTTTCCCTGGAGCGCACCCGGAGCGGCCGTTCCGCAGGGACATGCCCCGAGCCCAGCCCTGGCCTGGGGCTGCCAGAGCGGGGTCCTCCCCGTCCAGCACTGCAAAACAGCCCCAAAATGAGCAGTAATATGTTCTGACCTTGTGCTTTGAAGCAAGAAGGCATTGCCTATGGGCTTGGGAGATGGGAAGATGCAGTGTGAGCACCATTAATTTTCTTGGTTCAAATGAGGGTGGAGGATGGTGTGCAGGTCTTCATTATTCATTCCTTCAAAAGTTTCCTGGCTTTTTTGGCAGTTTGCATCTCTAATTGATATTTTTTTCATGAGAAAACCCGATAAGAAGTACGACTTTGATC
Organism: Columba livia; assembly: GCF_036013475.1. Taxonomy (NCBI): domain Eukaryota; kingdom Metazoa; phylum Chordata; class Aves; order Columbiformes; family Columbidae; genus Columba; species Columba livia. Next base: position 1,084,745 of record NC_088607.1, read on the forward strand.
CCCCGACAGGTCATCTTCCCTCCTGCCAATTGCCTGGGGCTGCTTGAGGGCGCTGGGACCGCACGTAGGAGATCCAGGAGGTTTTGCTATGGGGGCTGGAAGGGCTGCGGGGGAAGGTTTTCGAGACGTGGATGCACCACAGCCTGAAGCAGGAATTTTCCCACCTGTAATGTGGATCACGAGCCTCTCTCAAAATAGTTCATATTTGTTCAATGTTCTTAGCCTGTGACATTTTAGAAGAAAGTAAATTTTAGTAGAAAGTAAGTAAATCAGTAAACCCGGGCACCTGTGGTTGTGCTGCGCCACCCTGTTGTCTTTTGGGGACTAGGTGAAGCGTATATACATCAGATCGTGATCTTTGGATGAAAAATGTCATTTTAGATGAGATTATTATTATTAGAATGGGTGATTTTGACATACAGTGTGCTCTAATGGCAAGCGAAGCCAATGTGCTGTTCTAGAGAGCGATCATATTTCTCTGCTTGGCATAGCGACGCGTGTTTGCCATCAGGATGCCAAGTACGAAATGCAATTTGAATTTTTAGGATTTATTAAAGTCAAGTCAAAGAAAAAGACAGTGGCTTAGGAATCCCTGTAAAACACTGTTCTTAACAGGGAGGGGCAGATTATACATTCCAGGAGGAATTCATACATGGTCAGCCCAAAGAGCTCTGAGCAGCTTGGATCTAGGACAGGATTTCCAGCACAGCTCTCGTGGTGCTGGTGAGCCAGGCGAGAAGGTGCACGAGCAAAATACAACAATCTCCTCTGCTGGCCTGGGAAGGCTGAGATCTGCATTTGGTGGAGTCACCATCCCTGGAGGGTTGGACAGACGGACATGAGGTTCTCAGGACATGGGGCAGGGACAGAGGTGGGTTATGGGTGGACTCGATGATCTTAAAGGGCTTTCCCAACCAGACCAGTTCTGTGAGTGTATGATTTGCTGGTTTGGTGGAGGTCTCTTGGCCGCTGTGCAGCTCCCCGGGTCCGTGCAGGTTGCTTGGCCACCCCCACCTCTTCTCCACCGAAGTCTTCCCGTGGTGGGTGACCCTGCAGCCAGTTCCACACACCTGCGCCGTGGTCACTGCCCCTGGTGAACATGCATCTTTGCTTTCCCCGGGTTCCTTTTCCTCTCCCCAAAATGCAAGTTTTGCTCTGCCTTTCCCAGGTGGGAATAGCGCAGCTCTCACTGACAGCGCTCCTGATGCCTCTGAGCTGTTCTCTGAGCTGAGCCGGCGTTTTGCAATATCTATTTTTAATGCTGGCCAAATATAAATAACTCCATTACAATTCCATTTGTGGTAAGAAGTGAATGATTTGATTTAGAGTAAACTGAGTCGGAGATGCCTGCTTGGCACTGCACCTCGGCCTGTAGACGAGACTTTGTCCTGCAGCGCTCGCCTTGCCAGGAGCGCTCGTGCTTGTGGGCAAATTAAACTAATGCGGAAGAGAAATCAGTATTAGACAGCGAGGCCAGGGCAAGCTGCATTTGCATTTTCCATCAGTATCTCTTTTGTTTTGCGTACAGGAAGGAACATTTGTTCCAAGGAATCAATATGAGAAGTTTGTTGTCAGTGGAAAAACTCGAATATAGAGCACACCAGGATACTTACTAATAAAAGTTCAGGCGATTCTCCTAATTTCCATAGTACTTATATTTATGTAATTGCTATACCTGCAATAATTGGTGAGGCTTTACTACCTATGAAGGAAACGTTAAAACTTAAAGCTTTGACCACTGCTAAAATAAAATACCTGAATAAAACCGTGCTTGCAGGTGGAAGCTTGTGACTCCCATTCCCACTCAGTGTTGCTGATTTTTAGTTGCTGATCTGCACAGGAGCAGCCTGAGCTCCAGGAAACTGCTCGGAGCTCAGCAGAGGGAAATGGAAACAGGGAATCTCTAGAAATGACTGACTTTGTCTTTGCTCTGGGTTGTAAATGATAATGTTTTTACTAAAATAACAGGAAAACATTTTGGCAGGTATTTGTAAAAAAAAAAAGGATATGTATGATATGTACTTATGTACATTTGCATGTGCATGCACAGTGTACATATGGGCAATAAAATCAATTTATTTTAAGCAATTACTTAGGGCGATATCCCCCCAACGTGCCCCGGTGCTCACAGCACACGTGTTGTGCTTCACTCTGTTTGACGGGGCTGTGCCCTGAAACATTTGCCATTTGTACGAAGCCCAAACTGACCAGAATCCCTTCTTTATTCGCGAGGTGCTGTGTGATTTTGGAGGTTGTGTACTGGGTTATCCCTGCGGACAGTGATCCCGGGGAGGTTTTGATGTCTCGTGGACACCTGGAGTCAAAGCAAACGCTGCTGGACACGTTTGTCATTGCGTCACCCACAGATACTTCTGTGCTGGAAAACCCAGCCCTTGAGGTCTGGGAAACGCACTCTTGACTTAGCATCTTGCAGTATTTGGGATGATTTCCCCTTTAATTACATGGTGACGGATGCGCTGTCCGTGCTGCCCACTGCCCGAGCCAGTACTGCCCTGTGGACACAAGTACTGGAAGGGATATAAATCCCCTTGCCCTGGGCAAGGTAAATTCTAGGATACCCAGGTGGGATAAATGCCCAGCCCTTCGTGCTGGAGTTTTATAACGTTCCTGGATGATCTGTTCACGTGCTTGACTACCCCTTGTGCTCTGAAAAGTTCTTCTCATGTCTGACTTCCACATTCCTTGCTTTAGTTTAAACCCATCACGTTTTGCTCCCTGCTTGGGAGCAGGAAAACCAGCAGGCTTGTTCCAGGCTCCTTTCATATTGTATTTGGTGGAATTTTGTGATGTTGGGATTTTTGCATCTTAAAGCCAAGTTATTGGAGAATTGCACAATGACTTTATTGCTAATAAGTAGTTCATCCATCCGCAAAGGTTCCTTTAAACTTAATGCAAGAAGTAAAATCTGCACTAGGGGAAACACAGGCTCTATGCAGATATATTTTACATTCTGGCACCATTCTCACTAGTGCTTATGACACTGTTTTGCTTTCAGGGAAATACATTCTAACTGATAGATCAAGTGGCTTCCTTTTCCTTGTCGTTTGTGGGATAGTTGCTGTTCAGAGCTGCAGGACTAGCGGTTGTTGTTATACCAAATGCTTTTGACTCTGCTGAATTTTGGCAGTCACCGAACAGAGTGGTCTGGCCAAGGGACGGGACTGGCGGTTGCTGAGCAGCTCATACGGGGCATCCAGATGCTGGGGACCAGCGAAGCACAAGCTGCTTTGAGCAAGTCTGTTTAACACTCAAATATGATACTGAAGGGGCTTCTTCCTAGAAGTAAATCAGGATAAAGTGCTGGGGGGTGAATGGCTGCTGGGGTGGAGGCTTCCCCTTCCCTCTGAAGTCCTTCTGCACCTTGCTCGGATTGTTCTGCAGAGCTCTTACTAATTTATTTGAGACAATAAAATACACTATTGTTGTTGTAGGGAAGAAAAAGATTTTTGCACACTAAATTAAGCAGAGACACGCACTTTATCCCAGCCTTTGTTTAGGGGAAGGGAAAAGCAGATTGATAGCCAAACGTCTGCTGCCTCTTTTGTGCTAACGGAAAGGCATAAATGCTATTTTCAATGCTTTTAACATATATATGTATTTGTGTTACCTGTGAAGCTGTGATAAGTGCAATAGCCAAACTGACTGAAAGGTTTTTTTCTCACGGTTGGTTGTTAATTATATATATTATATATATCTGAGCCGGGGCCTGAGAAACTGCTGGTGAGCACCAGTCATTAGCAAGCAATAGCTGTGTGGCCCTGGGTTTCTGCACCTCACCGCTGAGCACATGGGCTTGTGGCATCTGAAGTACAGAAAATGAAACACCTACTCACAAGATCCCGTGATCTTTGTCTGCTGCTCTGATATCGGATGTTCCCAGGCACCTGTCACTATAACCAGCAGTGTGTTACTGGCATGCTTCTCATTTCTTTCTAACGGGGGTTTTTAACAGCAATTGTACCAGTAGCTGTTCGGAGGAATGAATTTTCTTAAAGAAAGTCATGTTTTGTATGCGTCTGCCTGCCACTCTGTAGAGAAACTGGAGCTGTAGATCATTTACTTGCTCTAATTCAGAAACAGACAATCACGAATGGGTGTCAATGGTAGCAATTAGCATTAAGCAGGATACTTTAATAATGTCTCTCCAGAAAGCATGTGTTCAGATCTGATTTACCATTTATATGCAGATTTTCTGATGTAAATGAATGAGAAGAAGAAACCTTCCACTGTTCTTTTATGTCCTCCCAAACACTTAAGTGATCTAAATGCAAATACATGTATAGGTAGAGTAACACATGCCCAGTCTTCGCTTTATGACACTGCATCACAAGATAAGCAGCAGGATGGTTTGTTTATGGGTTTTGGTTTCAATATGTTTGCAGTTCGGAACAACAGTGTAAACACACAGGGGTTTATGGTAATAAATAAACCAGAGTGAATTAAAATAGCTAAAGCACCTATCCCTGCTCAGACAGGTCACTAGGAGGCACGAGATCCTGCAAGGATTTAGGGATTTGGAGCCTCACCCTTTGAGTTCAGAGTTGGGTACCGGGGGGTTCAGAGAGCGCTGTGGTGGTGGATATAGTCTGGAGTCCTGGAGTCACTGCTCAGCACCACCTCTCTGAGGAGTAACCACATCATCAGGCATCGCGTCATTTCTGACTCGCACAGCTGCCCGAGAAGCCATTGAGCATGTCCACTTTAAAATGGATATTTCTGTGGTTTTAAATTTCAGTTTAAATTTGGAGAGTGCCCACGCTGTTTAGATAAAATGCCCTATGCATTGCCTCCTGATAAACATGATTTGTCTTCCTTAGTTCCCTTTTTGTGTTAAGGTTGAAAAGCTGCAGTGCTGGGCTCTATGACTCAGGTAGCAGAGATGTTGAACACATCCGTGCAACTGAGATGAATCCTGACAACGTTCTTGCTCCCGAGCACACAGAAGGTCTGTGGGAGATCAAGAGTAAGTGGCAAAACTTCTGTACAACTTCAGTCCAGCAATCGTGAGTGCTGTATCTACATTTTGAATCATTTCCATGGTTATTAGTGACGTTGCTCAGGTTGCACTGAGAATCCAAAGACAGAGTTAAAGTAATCAAGCGCCTATCATGATATCCAAGATAGAAAGACCATGAGAAGTCAGTCTGGGCAGCGAGCACACGTGGGAATGCACAGCTCGGTGGGGGCTTCCCTATAAACAGACTGGTTTAAATGGGTAGGACAAATTAATCCAGTTGCCAAGAATGCAAAACAGTGGCCAAAAGTTGCTGCAGGATTTCTGTGAGAATCCACTTAGACATTGGAAAAGAAAATACCATTTGCGCACAATTAAGACAAGAGGAAAACATTGATTAAAAAAAAAATAGTATTTTTTCTTCAAATCTGGTTAAACTATTATAAAACAATCCCAATAAAGACATCAGCCATGGGTATTTCACCTTGGTTGGCTTCTGCCTGCCCGGCGTGGGGAGCTGGTTCGAGCAGCGCGTTGCAAATGTGCTACGAGCCCCCGTTTGCTGATGATTGTCTTTGATCCTGCGATCACAAAGAACGGGACTGACAGCACGAGCAAGTAGTACAAGACAGTAACAACTCTGGTTTAATGCATTTTTAATGCTGTAAAAGAGGTGGTGTGAAGATAGCTAAAGATTTTACAGCGCAGTTTTAGTGCCTGCCATCATGGCAATAGGAAGTTATAACCTTTCTTCTATAGGTTAAGAATATTTTGCCTGTGCTTAAAACTGCATTTTCATTTCATTGATAGTGTTTTCAAAGAACATGACATCAGAAGATAATATTTTTGCTTCCATGGCAAAGATTAGATTTCTTGGGCGAGTGTGTGTTTGAAAGACATGAGTGTGAGCTCCAGGTACAGGAGCTGCCGAGTGTTGCTGCTGGACTTTTCCAAACTGCTGCTTGAGGATGTTTAAACACCAGTGGGGTTGGAACTTAGATGTGGGGAGATGGGTAAAATCAGTGCATTTGAATTGATGGAAGGCCTGAGGTCACTGGAGGCGACAGACCCTTGGTAAACAGACAGGCTTATTAATGTTATTGTTTATATTATAATAATGTAATAGAATTATTTTATTTTATATAGCCTTATAATTATTATAGAATAAATTATATATATTATAGATTATATGTTTATAATATGTATCATTATAATCATTATATGAGATCATATAAATATATTATTATGAATACTATAGTGCTTTTTCCAGGTATTCAAAATGCTGGAAAAGCAATTAGAAAGATGTATCTGTAAGTATACAATTGCAATATTTATAGCTCCTTTCCTGCACTGAATCTGTTTCTAGGAACAGGATGAAGAATTCACCCAAGTAGAGACGAGACAAACATGAAGCAGATCGCACTGCTTTTACACTTTAGCAGAAAAATGGGAGTTTAAAATACTTGTTTAGTCATTGCATATATAGGGCTACATTTTTCTTTACATTAATTTATCTTTTTCATATTTGGTTATGCTCAGAAACATAAATACGAGGAAGCAAAGAAGATGAACAGTGGAGGGCTCCTGAAGCTGCTGCTTGCCCGCGTTTCGCTGCGCATTGCACAAAAGCTCGTTAAAGGTTCATTAGCAGTTCCCACGTGTGGCCGGGTCCTCAGGCTCTATTTGCCAGCCAAACTCATCCACAGCGGTTGCACACGCTTTATTTTCGCTGGTTCCCATTTGTCACAAGTGTTTTGAATAGAAAACTGCACAAGTCAATGGTGCGGTCAGACACCCTGGAGCTCAACTCGCTGCCACAAACAGCAAAGAGCAGAAAGTTGCTCAGGCTTGTGCTGGAGGTTCCAAGCAGCCCTGGCCATGGAGGGACCTGTCAGGAGCAGGAGGGATCGTGGCTGGACACCTTGACCCGTAGCATGGAAGCAATTCAAATTTCACATGCATTTGTGCGGTCCCTGTGTGTGTTACTGACACATTTTGGTGGCAATCAGGGGCAGGCAGGATCCTCTCGGCACCGGCGGACAGCAGACACGGTTCTTCCTTTGGGCAGTGAAATGGGTTTGGGGGTTTGCACCCTGCTCCATCCACCGCCAGTGAACAACAGAACCTGCTGGTGTCCTGGAGCAGACCCAATGCCCTTTTAAACCCAGGGACATGCTGAGCAGCGTCACCGTCACCGCAGCTTCAGGAGGAACACGTCTGAGCATCCCAGCTTCACTCAGAGGAAAGCCATTAGCTGCTCAGCAACAGGTGGAAATGAAATTTAAATCTCTGTAAAAGACAATTGCGTAGTTAAAAATACATTTAGTCGTGCTATTAGCACTTTGTAGATTTTCTTTCGTTATCCCTTTTAAGGGAATGGGCGAAATGTGTGTGTGTTGTCTGAGTCTGCCTCCTACCACCCCCAACCAGAGGCAGCTTGCGGCAGCCGAATGACATTTATTTGCTGCAGAAATATTATTTGTCTCTTATACTCTTGAAGAAATAAATTTTCCATATGTTTGAGACATTAAAAAGTGTACCGAACATTAAAAGCAAAAGTAATAGTCATCTTTCCATGGGCTTGATGAATACAGTCTGGTGAGATTAACTTCAGGAGCTAAATGCCTTGAATTCAATTAGGGTAATGGAAGTTGTGTCTCAACGTGGGATGGCTCTACTTCTTATTTATCACAGATCCCCATGAAGAAATTGTCCCTGAATTCTTTAAAAGCTTTTACATCTCCTCCATTCGAGACACTGAATAAAAATTAGCTATCCACCAATACATTCTTATTTTCAATATGAATCCTCTTCTGGTGTCATTTACAGTTTTAGATGTGATCCAGACATTTCTGATTTTTGTGCTTTAGATGAAATAACTCTTGTTGGAAAAATATTGCCTGCCTGATTTTTTACCAAATGACTAAACATTGATTTTTTTTTCCTCACAGATTATTCTGAGGAAGAAATGTTACTTTGCAGTGAATTTATGCAAAAGAGAAAAAGCCATCTGTGCACATTAAAAAGAGAGCAAATAAATAGCTGGCTTAAGACAAGGAATCCTGATAGATGTTTCGAGCAAAGAGCTGATGGCAATAGGTGGTTAATGCCAATATCTGAGGAATGACTCAGCTCCAACAGTGTCTGCAGGCTTTGGTTTCGGCTCCTTTCCTGCCCTCCTTGGGGATCAGCACAGACAGAGGCTGGAGAAGCAAATTAACGCCATGCACAAAACTCCTTCTGGGCAGCAAAGGGGGTGATCTGCTCTGCTGTCCCGGGGTCACTGAACACCCCGCACGGCGCCTGCGAGGGGAACCCCCAGGGTCCTCACAACACATACAGACTGATGAGACCATTCCATTAATCACCTCCTATTGACTGATTCCTCCACTCTGATCCAGGTATTCACCTCTCTTCTTAGTTGGGAGGTATATATTTTTTTCCTTACGGAGATTGAAGTGCTGCCCTTTTATCAGTAGTGGACACAAGGTGTATTAATTAATTTCAGGAATATTCCGGTGCTATGCGTAGAGATTACGCACTGATTTTTTAAACAATTATAGTAATGTAGTTGTTATTCTCTCTAAAGATGAAAACAGATTCTTGGAAAACTAACAGAGTCATGTTTTGAACTGAAGTGGAGGGTTTGCCTTGCGCAGACTGGTTCCTGCAGGAGAAGCACGAGAAGATCACTAGAAACCTCCTGCAAAAGGCTCCTAGGGAGAGCACTGCTCCCCAGGGGTGGGTTTCATCCATAGAGTGCTGAAGTCAGAGGAAAGAATCCAATTAATGTCAGTGAGTTTTGAATCAGACTGAGGAATCCTGATGAGTCCAACTGGGGAATTCATTCTGTTTTTAAGACCCCTGAATAGTTCTGCACTCCTGCACTTGAATGAACCGGGGGAAGGGGATAGATGAGCCTCCAGCTCCAGGGCCACCCCACACTCTGTCTGCCCTTGTGTTCAATCACACGCACTGGGCAATAGTTGTGGTCATCCTATTGAGCATCCCGGGCCTTCTGCACAATTTTCCCATGAAAAATTGTATCTGGGAGCAGGATCTGCAAAACCGCATGTTTGCCATCCATGAAGGGCCGTGCCTCGTCTGCGAGAGGTGAAAATAAGAGTCTGTGCAGAAGCGGCCAGTTCAAACTCAGACCTTGGGCTCAGCTTTTGTGTTTAAACAAGGCAGTTAAGCCAAACTGTCAGGGAAACTGAGCAAACACGGATTGTTTAGTGCAAAACACCAATGGCATCGCTAATGCTGGTCCTGCCAAGCAAGTTTCCCTCAACCACCAGACCTGCCTGTGGGGTCTGTGGTGCTGGCACTGCCCTGCCCTGTTATATCATACTCTAACAGTGTTGGTTTAGACCGTAATGCTTATATATTTTTAACTTCTTTTTGTCTGTCCACCAGATGAAGGTCTGTCCTAGAACCAAGCAGCTCCTTGGCTTTCCATGTTGAGAGGTGCCGACACGTGCAGGCAGCATCGCTCAAGGGAAAGCCTTCTCCCGTTCCTCAGCCTAATGCCGAACCACCCATTCAAGAGAAAGAGTTTACTGAAATTAATGAGATTTGTAGCATCACCAGCACCGAGGGAGCGTTTTGGTGGGTGGGAGATGACACGGGGACAAGTGTCTGCCTCAGGAAGGTGCGTGGCGTCAGGTCGTTGCACCAATTCAGCTTATCTCAGCCCATTAAAGCCTCTTCTGCAAATCAAAATTCACGGTCCGATGAGTTTTGCTTTGGTCACATGTAGAACAAAATACTGGCAGCCTGTAGGAATTCTCTCACGTTTTCTATGCAACGTTGCATTTAAATATGCCTCATCTAGTCACAAACACAAAAGTTGGCAATGAGTGCAAATGGCTTGTGAGCATGTAATTAGAAGAAATAATCATCAGCATTTACTGGTTATTTTCATGAAAAATGTCACCAATGCACATCACCCGGATGATTGCTGCTGCGGCTGGTTATGAAATGTGCATTTCTTACAGCATTTGCAGCTTGCTTAGCTCAGGTAGGAAACACAGGAGAAAAAGCAGAGGAAATGAGACGTGATGGCTCATCTCCGGGAGTGACCGTCCCCCGGCCCGAGCACTGTTGGGGATGATATGTCCAGCTCGGTATGTTGCGCTGCCAGCAGAAACGCTGCTATTGCTCCGTGGTTGATTGAGGGAGACACGGCTGGTTACTCTGGGACACCAGTGAGGGCTCATTGTCATTTGAGAGCGTGTCTCTGTCCTCACTGTAGGGGTTTGGGCTGCCAGGGTGAGTGAAGAGGATCCTGGATTGGAGCCCCCGTGTGTACCCACAGCAGCTTGAGCTGCTGCTAAGTGTCACCGGGCTCCTGGGCAGCTGCTCGTGCGGACAGGGGTGAGACAGGGACAACCCCTGGGCGCAGGTCACATCGCTTCTAGAGCAAAGCCATATCCTAAAACTCAATGGGAATGTTCCTTCTTTTGAAACAAATCTATATTCTAGCTATCTATAAAAGACTTTGACATTTTCCAGCCTGTGTGCTGCAAGCCACAGTGAGTGAGTGCACTGTGAGTGCACTACGGAGGGCAGCTGAACGTTATACCGTAAATGCATTTAATGTGCCCCGTGGCAGCTCACAGCCGAGCAGCTCGCTGTCCACAGGAGCTTTTGCTCTGTGCTCTGACAGGACAGAGACCCAAATTGCATCTTGGCATCACATCAACTGGCAGAGGGTCTCATGGACACTGGCAGGAGAGGGTAGCACCGAAGGGCAGTGCAGAGGTGGACCTGGAAGCCCCTTTATGTTCTGCCTGTGTTATGCATTTGCAGAATTTCTGGAGGCACATGCCATCGGGCTTGTCTTAAAGTGACATAATCATAGAATGTTTTGGGTTGGAAGGGACCTTAAAGATCATGCTGTCCAACCCCCCTGCCAAGGGCAGGGACACCTTCCACTAGACCAGGTTGCTCAAAGCCTTGTCCAACCGGGTCTTCCATGATCCCTCCATGTCTGAAACTGCTTAAAATTCCCGATCAGGCTGATGATACTCACATGTGAGGAAACGCTGTGTTTCGTACTCCACCTTTGTACCGTGCATCCATCACGGCTGCAGGAGCTTCGAGGTTGCTCTTGACAACTGCTTCCCATCTCCCTTTCTTCTTGGGAAGGGTTTGAGAGCTCATGAGCTGAGCATGGCAAACTTAATTAAAGCCTGTGGTCTGACAAAGTCTCTGTCTCCCTCAGGTCTCGGATGAAACAATTCTCCCCAAACTGAAAACACTTAAAAGTATTGTCTTTGTTCTCTTGTTCAGAAAGACTATAAAGGCCCAAAGTCCCCTCAGCTATAGAAGGTGAAATTGTGTTTGGCTTATTTTTCCTTTACAACAATGCTGCGTCGTGTTCTTGAGAGTTTCTGCCTCTTTTCTGGGTGTGACCCCGCGATCTCGCTGGGAACGTCTCATCGCACGCAGCATATGCTGCCGGCTGCCCCACGCCAAGGAAAGATGAGCCGGGACGTGCACCGGCACCAGACAGTGGATTAATAACAATTTAATGTAGATCCTTCCCCAGGAGCACCCGCGTTCCTCCAGCCTCGACCCCCTCGCCAGTGCGCGGGTCTTGCAATTACCTGCCTTTGCTGTTAATGAGGGGTTGAACAAGAAGAGCAACGAGGCTTCCCCTCCTCCAGACTGGTTGATAGACAAATAAACAGAGACTGAAAAAGAAACCCCAAAGACTGGGTTCCAAAAAAAAGACAGGGGAAAAAAGTACAGGGTGTTACAAAGAGGTGGACCCAATTGGAATTTACACCCTGTGACATTTTTTTGTGGGGATACGTCAAAGACTGTAGGGCATTTATAAAAGGGTTACTTAAACTTGATAACTCATTAAACCATTGGTAATTTTTTCCATAGTCATAACCTTTTGCCATTGTGAAACATACTGCTTTGAGACTGGGTCCATGTTTTGGGAACACTCTGCAGATAATACGTAGGGAAGGGATCTTGTCTAATTTTGGAAAGGGAAGAAAGCCCCTCTGGACCTGCCTTGCTGACACCCATACGGACCAAGCCCTCGGTTGGGGTTCAGTCCCCTGGGCCTCTGGGGAGCAGAACTGAACAGCAGCACCAGCCAAGACTATGTGCTTTACTACTTGATAGTTTTAGTCAAGTAGTTTGAGTTTACTGCTGGCTTTATTGCGAGATTTTGTTTCTCCTTGAAGTCACCCAGCTCTTTACTTTTTATTTTGCAGTTTTGCTTTTCATTTGTCCTTGATTTGAATGAGATTTCCAGAGCTGGGAGGCCTGCAGGGCGGGACAGGCTGATCAGGAGAGATGAACATGTTATGGATGTGCATGTTACTGTTACCTGTTACCGCTGACCTGGGAAGAAGAAGAAAGGGAACATCACCTCCCACCAACTTCTTTCCCCTCCGTCCCTGCTTGCTGCTCTCTGAAGCAGTTTCCTTTCTATCCATCCCAGTTTGTGTGTAGTACAAATCAGCAAATCACAGAATCATTTTGGTTGGAAAAGCCCCTCAAGATCATTGAGTCCAACCATAACCCACCCCCGGCACTAACCCATTGTCCCTCAGAACCTCATCTCCGTCTGTCCAGCCCTCCAGGCATGCTGACTTGCTGCACAAATATTGTTACGCACAACTTGAAGAATGCGTGTTCGATTAACTAATGGCCATGAGCACACGAATTTTCCTCTGCAAACACAATAGTCCATTTAGAAGTTTGCTGGATACTTCTGAAGATTTTTCTCTAAAAATACAAATGCAACACAATATATCTAGAGTAGTACAAGGGTAGTATTTTCCGCTCCAGTACTAAGGATGCAATTGGGAATTTCAGTGGTTGTAACACTCGGAATGTACAAAAACCAATGTTCTAAAATGGAAAAGGTTTTTGTAACACTTGAGAGAATATGAAGGTCAGTTGAACTTTTTTGATTAATTGAGGGAGTAATTAATTGGCTCATCTTCTTACTTTGAAAGTTATAATTGCAAAAGCCTGTGTTCTGTATGCTCAAATCGTGACTGTTAGCAATTCTGGATATTTAGAACACATTGAATTTACAGAATTTGAGAAGTAATTCTAGTCTTGGGGCTAAAAATATCTTACCCAACCTTAGTGCATGATGCATTTATTTCTCATGGACTAGATGTATTCCTGGTGAGTTTGTGAACTGAAACAAGATTCACAAAGAAATTGGCACAGATTCACAGAAATTCTGCCTAAATTTGGGCTAATAGCTCCCAAAGGTTCCTTGGTTCCTGCTTCTGGGCATGACCACTGTTGGGTACTGTTGAGAAGGTCCACGTCCATCTCGTGCCTCGATTTCCCTGCAGCCCACAGGTCATGGATAGGGTGATGTGGTCCAAGAGGTGACAGCAGCATCTCTGTGGCATAAAGACACACAGGTCTGGAAAACCTCAGCTCTGCAGAGAGGAGACAACAAAATCCACCAGGAAGTTCAATTTAATCTCTCCATTGGAGCAGGGAAGGTTTGCCTGCTAGAACAGCAGACAAAGCGTGGGAAGGTTCAGCGGCAAGCTGAGGTTTGATTGCTGCCACGGGTGCTTATTTAGGGGAGACAGTGGGAAAAGGATCTAGATGGTCTGAAGTGATCACGAGCAGGTCACCATGGAGCTGTGTCACATAAGCTCCTCTTTTTGTCATGTGGAATAGTAATTTATGCTGTATAAATAAATTGCGAAAGCCATTTTCACCTATTCTGTTACCTTTTGGGTCAACCCAGTCGCAAAAGGAAAAATATACCCAAGCCAAGAGACAATTTGGATAGGCCCTGCTGTCTATGATTTATTGTTTTAATTAAAAGCTTTTTAAGCTTTAATTAAAAAGGTACATGAGCACTCAGTATTCAAGAAAAATGCCTTTGTGTTTAGGTCAATTGAATAACGTGAAATATAATGAGATACATATTTCTAGTCGGGAGCTTCACATGAAAAAAAACAATATACATAATTAAAAAGTAAATTCAAACTGATAGAAGAGAGCTGTTGTCAGACAAAATCAGAAGTATGCTTTAAATTAACACCACTAGAAAGGAGGGGTTTTTTTAATTTCTTCGCTGTAACATCACTTCAAAATCCCCTGGTACAAATTGAGTCAGTTCCGTGGACGTGCATCACAGACAGTGTGCTAAACTCAGTAACAGGTTATTATTTCTAATCCTAATGATGCTTAGCACAGAGCAGATAGTAAAAGCTGGGAGGTGACAGGCTGTAGCACAGAAATGGGGACACTTTCTGCATTGGAAACCACCCGAAGCTGCTGAAATCCCTCTCCAGCACCACCACCCTAGGTTCCCCCAAGCTGAATTTCATCCTGGCTCCTGGGGAACAGATTTACCTGATGTCCCCAGGTGGGGAACGTCCCCATGGTGGGTCCCATCCCACTGTCTGCACCACAGCCTTGGGGTAGAGCCACTGCAGGGAGGATTCTGGGTGATGTCCATTACTCAGTGATGTCCACAGCTGGGTGATGTCCATTGCTGGGTGATGTCCATTGCTGGGTGATGTCCATCGCTGGGTGATGTCTATTGCTGGGTGACGCTCATTGCTGGGTGACGTCCATTGAGGCCATGCTACGGCTCACCCTATCTTGCCCCTTAACCTCACAGCATGAACCAATGCAAGACCTGGCCCCAGGTATCCAAACCAGCCAAGTTCTCAGTTTTGGAAACTGTCTGGATTCACAGAATCATTTTGGTTGGAAAAGACCCTCAAGATCATCAAGTCCAACTGTTAACCCAACACTGGGATTAACCCACGTCCCTAAGAACCTCATCTATACTACCTCATTTCAGCACAGAGGTCTGAGATACTTCCAAAGCTGCCACCCACATGGTCCCTCACATCCAGCCTCAACACAAGCTGAAGTCTGAACCTTCTTGTTGCAGCTTTGAGCCATTCCCGTGCATCCCATCCCTGGAGCCCAGGGAGCAGGCTGGAGATAAATCTGTCCACAAATAATGGATGTGATGAAACCACGTCAAGTTGATCATTTTGCAAAGAAATCCCATTTAACTCAAAATGCAACTCATATTCCAGACATCTGAAGAGTGAAGTAGGTGTATTTTGGCCTATATTCCTGCTAAAAGCTGCAGAAAGAATAAAATATAGCATCTACAATTTCTTTTAGAAACATGCAGGTATTTGCACTACTCGAATGGTCTCTTTCTGCCCTAGCTTCTCCTAAAACACACTTATTTTGCAGAACTGGAGCTTTTGGGGTCAGTACCTGAGAGGGGGATGATATTTGCGTCTGTCACTGAGGACAGAGGGACAAAACATGACTTTCAGCAGCCCCCGCGCCTGCTGGGCCATGGGAGCAGCTTCACTCTGTTCTGCAGCCCCCAGGACCCAGAGTTGCTCCTTGCCTGTCCCCGTGTCCCCGTGGGACAGCTCTGCTGGGGTGTCACCGGCACAAGGGCAGGCCTTGCCTTTGCTGCATCTTTGTGGTTCCTCTATGCAGCGCCTGCCTGCTTTAAAACAAAATAAAATTAAAAACCAAATCTCTTTGGATAATTTTAAGTTTTCTTCCCTTCCTTTGCATTTTATGTTGTTCCCAAGGCTCCCAGGCCGGGCGGCTGGGAGGTGCTTGGGAAAGGCACGAGAGCCAGCGCACCCTTTGGCAGGACTGTCAAGGCTGTGGTTATTGAACTGCTGCTCCCGGCTTCAAACACCTCCCAAGGTCTGCGGGAAGGAGCGTTTATTCACTCGAAAGCATTGTATCACTGGAACAGTGCGGATGGAGCGTTTTTGTGTGTGTTACTGCCCTCCCTGGACACAAACCCCCACCGGGAGCCTGACTGCTCGGATGTAGCTCTTACGGTTTCAGCACAATGGGATGATTTCGGGCTCCAGCAGTGCTAGTTTTGGGAACACCCTTTCCACGTCCACAGGGACCGCTGTGGATCTGCTGGTGTGGGATACGTGGTGCTTTCCACACACCGGATCCAACAGTGAGACAGCGGGTGAACCAGGAAAACCAGCAAACAGCTGGATCACGGCTTTGTTGTTCACATCACATCTGTGAGAAGTGACGGAAGATAAACACCAACCGCCCGCTTTCTTAATAGAAATGGAATGTTTTCATAACTAAGCCTAAAGGAAGCAAAATAAGATTATATTTTCCTATCGCTTAAAAAAATCGCCAGCATTTGTGGTAGAGATCGAATGTTGGAGAAATGCGGTGAGTTTGCTTATTAAGCCAGAAGGAGCCAGAAAGTTTGCGTCAGTCTCTAATTCTTGTCTTGTTTATCCACGTTCTTTCATAACCATCACGAAGTTCCACTTTCTGTGTATTTAGAGGGGAAAAACCTTTCAGTAAAGATACAGATGCAGCAAATAGAAAGCATTTTTGACATTGATTTTTATCTTTACTTAATTCAACCTCACAAAATGCTGCAAATTGATTTATCCATTGGAACAAAATATTTTGATCCCTTTTAGAATACTCTGAAAATCCATACAAAATATTTATACTTGCATTGTAGAGCTTTAAAATGGTATGATTTTATCTTTTTAGAAACTTTTTAAGGTTGCTAATAGATGACATTTTTCTGTAGCTGTGGTGTCAGTGGTTCAAACAGTGACAGAGACTTTGAAGTCAGTGTGTACAATTTGGAGATTAGTGGAAGCTGAGTGAAAACTTTCTATAAACTATCTGGAGTTGTTGTCTTTTTCTATTAAAACATTATTTTTTAATCTGTGCATCGTTATGTGTCAACACTGTAAATAATAACTAGAATTGACAAATAAAATTTACGAGGATTTGTTTTAACAAATTTTGGCTTCAGAATCTCATTGTAACTTTGTATGAATCAGCACATGAATGTTTCTTGTATTGCAGGTCAAATGTAGAGATTCCATCCCAAAACAGGGGCTCTGCACAAATCCCCTTATGCCAGGTCCCTGCAAGGCGAATGTTTTACACAGTAGAAGGTGGGGTTTTTAATCAGTCCTTGATTTCTTTTTCAATGCTACAAGTAGCAGAAGTAGATAACATGCAGCAGTGTGGTTTTCATTTACACATTCAATTTAAGGGACAAAATCCTCTCATATTTTTCCCCCTGTGTTTTTGTTTGATGGGAAAGTCCCCGCTTCAGTAACCGAGTTCTGCCTTGGCAATTTCCTTCATAGGCCTCTTGCAGCAAAATAACTCCAGACCCTATGGCAGCACTATGTGTTAACTACAGCTGGGAATAATAAATGCATCAAGGAAGAACCAGCTGGAGTAAATGCAGAATTAAGGTCATTATTTAAGAGGAGTGGAGCAAGCTCACTCTTTCTGTATCACCGCAGTGGTGGGACTGTGATTTTTGTGGGGCAACAGCTGCTGGTGATCCTGGGGTTCCCGGTGCTGTGTGGAGCCGTGTCCCGGGGAGACGTGTTTGCAATGCTCTGGTTTGTCCTGGTGCAGCTCTGAGGGTGAGGACGTGCCCCATGGGCTCTGGTTGAAGGAGAAGCCTCTCACGAGCTGCCGTGCCGCGTCCTGCTGGTGCAGCTCGGAGACACAGGTAGGTTTCTATGCATTAAGATAATCTGCCTGATAACTAACAGAAAAGGGCTTGGGAAGTAAGTAAGCCATCTCCTTTTTTGTGTACAAAATCCTTGAAAAGCTTTCAAAAAGCTGGTGTTCCTCAGCTGAGTCGGGCAGAAGAGCGGCTGTAGCTGAGGGAAGGTGACTTTGTGGTGTGAGTGCCTGTGAACACGGGACTGATCTGAGATGCTGTACCTGAGCCCCATGTGTGCTGGGGGGTGTTTGTAGCACGTCTGAGGCTGATGGAAAGGCACATCATGTAGAAAATGGGGCTGAATAAGAAAAAATAAACCCTAAGAATGATTCAAAAGCTGTAAATTAAGTGAGACAGTGTTCTTGACTTGGGCCATGCTTCAAACAAGGGTGGTATCTGCTAATAGGATGTGGGGTGGCAGGAGCTGGTGAGGGACACTGGGGGTTGTCACAGGTGACCTGTGCCCTGCTGAGGGGACACGTATGAGTATGCAGCCCCAGATGATGGCTACTGCTTTCTGCCCCAATAAGGTATTTGATGCTGGTATTCATGTGTTGCACAGGTGGTTGGTATTGTACCTGATGGTGACTTTTATCTGTGGTTATTTTATTGTGCAGCCTGGCCAGAGCATGGGTTATTTGACCACAGCAATGGGCATGGGCTGGACCCTGGTGTGCCATGGGCTGCTGGCGTGTCTCCTGCCATCCGCAGCACATGCCCCAGCCACCGAAGCCCTCGCTGTTTGTCTGCATTTATTGTTCTTTGTAGCTTTTCCATCTCCCCCAGTTTGTCAGACCTCCTTTTACCCTCAAGTGGAGTGAATTATCTTGGTGCTTATCTGACTAGACTAGAACTAAACCATGGCCAAGTTAACTGTTCTTTATTTTACTGTTAATTGACATTTGACCAAATACTCCAAAATTATACTGCAAAGCTGCGTAATAAAAGAAGAATCCACAATTAAGAATGTTCATTTTTAAAATTTTAAAATCAAACAATTTTTTGTCTGTTTACATTAATGTGGCTTCAAGTGAGCAAGCTGGGGCTCTGGAAAGGTGGTGCTGGCAAAGCTTCAGAGCTCCTCCTTCCCCTACAGTTGTTTTTGTAACCGCTTCAAGCCACTGTGCATATTTTTCTTCATCATCCTACTCAAGCACAAGGGCATTGGCTGTTCGTGCATTTACACTGCCATTTATTAGCTCATGACTGTGTTTCTGCCATTACCTCGTGCTCTCCCTGGAGTGTTCAGCAAACACTCCGTGCTCCAGCTTGGCAAAAGCACCTTTCCTTCCCCAAAAACCAAGTAGGTCAGGGTAACCTTTCCGGTTAAGAGCATTGCACTTATTATGCAGTTCACTTCTGTCAGGCAAACTTCTTAGGTCCATGTTTTTCTTGCTTACATGTCTGTAAATTTAAAATGACTGGATAGCCTCAACAATCCGTTCCTGTTTAAAGGAAAGTCAACTCAATTTTCATCTTACAAAGTGGCTGGGTCTCCAAGGCACACAAAAAAAGACCATGTAGCGATCTTGTACAGCTGAAGCTTGATTTTCCTGAGTTCTTTTTTAGCACTGCAGTTCCCTGTAAAAATACAGCACATTAATACTGCATAAAAAACCAGCAGGTACTTCTGCTCTGCTTTGCTTCCTCCGTTTGTTTAGTTATTATTAGAAATTAATGTTTCTAGAATTTTAAATTAATGTGCTGCTGATGGTTGTGCAGCCTTGTCCGAGATCGCATTGACGCCCTGCAAACAGATCTTACGGTTTATGGTTTTTATCTTAGTGAGCTATATCTGCCATATCCCCCTTTCTGTCAGTCTGTTGAGCTCATATCTATCTTGTGTAGCTTTCTGCCTTTTCCCATAGTCTGCTCAGGCTGCTCTTGTTTAGCTGATGACTAAATAACATTTGGTCTATTGTGGAACAGAGTTTCCAGTCTGCGTGCTCATCCCTTCTGATCTGTGTGAGAAACAAGTTCCAAGACTACCACAGATATATATATGTATATATATTTGGTGGAAGTGGGGTAAGCAGTGGCATTTCAGGAGTATTTGCATTCTGGTTTTTCCCCTCTGTAGTCAAAACTGAACATAACGAAACTAAAAATAGATGCCAAAGCATTTTTGAAGGACAACTGGAAATACAAAGCATAGTGAGGTGGAAAAGATGGAGCACAATGAAACGCTCGTAATGTGGGTGCATTTCCAGTTATGGAACTCTTGCACACGAAAGCACAGTATTTGATGTACACAGTGCTCCTGATAATATAATGCTCTTATTTCGAAGGTCTCTCCCAGTCTAAGCCATGAGCCTACAATAGGTATAAATTATTGGTCAAAATTTTTGATTCAGCTGGAGAATATAATGACATTTATATTAAATTTTAATCTATGGACTAGAGTGAGCTGGAAAAGTACCAGAGAAAACAAAGCTTTAACGAAATGGTTATTCTGAGAGCTTGAAGAGCTGTGGTTGAATCGCTGTGGACAGACTCAACACTTTGACAGCAGACCTGTTGGAAATCTGGCCGGTTCAGCCCAGGACCCAAACCTGAAGCCCCCAAGGTTCTGCTTGCACAGCACCTCCTGCGGTGAGCAGTGCAGGGTGGTGTGTGCGTGGGGCTGAGCGGAGCCCGCGGCTCTCGGGACTTTCAGCTGGGTATTTCTGGTGCGGTACATCCCACACTATGGATCTGAGGCTGCTTGCATTCTCCTAATTGTGGGGCTGTCCCTGCTGTCTGGTGACAGTGCTGTAAAACACTTATACCCTGCAGAAACACCACGTTACCTGACGTGGTAGGCAAGTCGATTAGAAGACTATTGTTAGGAATAATGTACCCCTCATCAGCTCAGTCAAAACAAAGAAGATCCCTGGAGGCAAGGTGTCTCTGGCCAGGCTGTGTTCCTCTGACCCGAGATCCCGTTTTGCCTGCAGTTCACATGGCAAAAGCAGCAGAAAGCAGGAACTAGCGTGGACATTAGCGGTAAAGCAAAAAGGTAAGTCTGCAAAAATCAAAATGGGTCCTACATTTAGCACAGCCTTAAATATGCGGCAATGAGAACAGTGAGGAGATGTAGCATAATGGAGTAAAGGGTTGATACTGGGCATTGAGGGCTTAAAACTTAAGCAAAACCAGAAAGAAATAAAGGCAAAATAAGCAAGGGCAAGATGTTTGCAGCACTGACTGGGATGTGCCAAGTTAGGTGGTTTGCAGTTAGTGCAAAACCATCATCGGAGTGAGAACTGGTGCTGGTCAGCAGAGTGAAGTTTTGCACACTCAGCGCAGTTCCCTGGGCATTCCAGTTCTGCACCAGTTGCGAAGGCTCTGGGGAGACATCATTTCAGGTGGAGTGACTTTGAGGTGTTGTGAACAAAGCTTGTTACTGTCCTTCAGAAAGTTTAATTAAAAGCCATGAGCCACACCCAGGTGTATTCCTGAGGGAATATATTTATAGGAGTGTGGTTTTTTGCTGTTTAAATTGTATAGAGTGTGAAAAACCAGGTATTGCTCAGACTCTGCTGCCCTTTCTGGTTTTGAAAACCAACAGTTGGACTGTGCTGTGTTGATCAAGCTACAGAGACTGTACAATGTTTTAAATTTGGATGTGGCTGAAATGTGTGTTTTGCCCCAAGCCATCCATTGCAAAGCCCTGCATAACTCCATACTGATGAGATCCCAGCCTACATTATCTCCTCGATTTCATTGTTGACTTGGAAATCCATCCAGGACAGACTGAGGCTTGTGTGAGCTTGGGCTCAGGTAGGAGCAAATCCGAAGCATCTTGTGATTGCAATGGTTTGTTATAATATAAACCCAGAGCTTCACAAGTGAAACTGTGTGACTAGGAAATGCAGGGTTTGCCTGTGATGGTAGTGTGAAATTCCACCCTGTTTTTGTGTCCATTTCTTTGAAAATGGGAGAGGAGTTAGAACAAACAGCAGCAGCTAAAATTAACACAAGTCCCAACTCCTTCACTAGTGGGTGCTGATTCCTGTTTCTAGGGAAACAATGAGCTGCTGTAGTTGTTGGTTGAAATGCCCCAAGTTATTGGAAGTCTAATACTATCAGACTGCACTCTGCAGGCTTTGTGGTAGACCCTTTTGTTGGAAATCTGGTTCCAAAGCAATCGCTGGGATTCCCCTTGTAGTGCTGAAATAAATTAGTGACCTACTGCACAACCACACTTTATCTTTTGAAGTGATGTAATTCTGATGGTTGCTCCTGATTTATTGTTCTTATTGCAAGCTTCTTTGTCAACAGTGAAGCAGAGGTAGAGCAGGAGCGGTGTCCACAGGGGGCTGCTCAGCCTTGTGTAGCTGGAGTCCCTGGCCAGGGCCTATCTTGCTCTCCTTCCAACAAGCTCATCATGCTTGTCCCCTTTCTGCAGATTGACAGAGACTTCTGGCTATTTATTTTAGCCCAAGCCATCAGGAGAATTCAATTACTCAGGCAACCACTCTTTTCCAGGGCAGGATACCAAGTTTGTTGTCGTGTGGGAGCTTTTACTGGATTAGAGTGGAATTTGTCTTCTCCATGCAGATGGTTTAATTTGTATTCAAGTTTCAAAAGCCTGCAGGGCCAATCCAAGCAGATTTCAGAGCAGAATTTCAAGTGGTATTTCAAGCAGGTTGCAGAGCACAGGACAGAATGGGGGAAGAGGTGAATTTCTCGCAGTCTGGATGTATAGCCAGAGCTGTTTGGGTTCTTGTTTCTCCTGGTTCCCTTTCCCTTCAGCATTCCTCACAAATTTAACCACCATAGGCTGAGGGATACCTTTGCATACACGCTTCTTGTTAAGCAGATTTTTAAGAGCAGCCTTTAGATGTTTGTTTAGTGTTTGTTTGAAATCCCTCTGCCCCATGCCAGTGCTTCACAGCCCTTCTCTTGCTCTGGTTTTACTCCATCTCCAGTTCACCACTCTGCAAGGTGGGTGATTTCTCTCTTTCCCCATCCCTTTCATTCCTCAGGGCTGTATCCTGTTCCCTGAGCTCATGTCTGTTATTCTCCTTTGTTCTTCCTGCTCCTGTCTCCCACACTCCCAGGATTTATTCCAGTGCCATCTTTGCTCCCACTCTTTCCAGCCTCCATCCAAAAATGACACATTTGTGAATCAGCATAAAATGCATTCCAGCTACTCTTAAAAACTAAAACCCCTTGTTATGCCCAGGCAGTGTCTTCTCCAGCCGCTCTCCCCCAGCGCTGGGTCTCCTGCTGATGCTTATTTCTTATCTTATTTGTCTGAGCAACGGCTGTGGGTGTTTTGTGCCTCGAACTCTGCAGTAAAACGCAAAGGTACAATTATCGAGAACACCTTTTTCCTACTACTGGCCATTTATTGTTTCCTGCTAGCTGCCGGCTTGCTCCTGGGGCACCGTCATTTTGGATATAAAGCCCAAACAACAGAGATTCACTAGAACTGCGTTTTGTGGACTGCAGGCCTACATAACATTGCAATCTTATTACTCTTGTCTGTTAATCCTAGTGTTTTCTCCACTTCTGTTTCCTGTACTAATTGCTTTGTTTTATTTCAGGGTTTTTCTGTGTGTGCTCAGACGGCTCTGGTTTCCCTGAGGACTTTGGGTATTAAAGTGGATGATCTCAAGAGGAGGTTCTGGGGGTCAGAGGAATGAGAACATGTTTAATGTTACATCCATTACCTGCGCTGAGCACACGCTTTCCTGCCATCAAAATCTCTCCTGCTTCCCTCTGTGCTCACAGCTGATGAAGGAATGTGGGCAAACTCCATCTGCCCAGCGCTGTATGAGCTGTGCCTTCTGTTCCCTATGAGTATTTATCTTGTAGCATGTGCACCTTACCATGTCACTTCAACTGCAACAAACTGGAGTTGTAAGAGTTAAAATCAGCTTTATCCCTGAGTTCCTTGGGAGCTCTTAAGGGTTAACATCAAACTTTTACTCCATTTTAATGTAGGAGGGTTTTTAGTGTGGTTGTTTTGCATGGATATACTTCAGAGAAACATCACAGAAAATATTCTGAACTATGACTAAGAACC
Organism: Columba livia; assembly: GCF_036013475.1. Classification (NCBI taxonomy): domain Eukaryota; kingdom Metazoa; phylum Chordata; class Aves; order Columbiformes; family Columbidae; genus Columba; species Columba livia. The sequence goes on from NC_088607.1 coordinate 1,108,268, forward strand.
AGTGATCAGCAGAATAATCTCCATCTGTTTTGCAAAATCAGTTCTTACCGCAGTTGGCCAATAGAAGTATTTCCAAATGAAGTGGAAGCATCAAACAAACGCATCTGTGAGTTAGAACCTTTCAGTATCTGGTTCATATGTGCAACAAATAATGATCAGAAAGGACATCTGTTACTGCTTTCAACAGGCAACAAGCCTACACTTGCAAGCACCTTATTTTGACATTAACTAGTGTAAGAGGAGACTAATTTTTCTGTGAAAAGATTATTGAAGGTACCTAGAGATGGTGGAAAAATTTTCAGTAGTCACAAAGGTAAAGCAAAAATTGATTTAAATACAGCAAATATATACAAACTGTACATTTCCCTTTGCTCGCTTACTACTCTAGTTCAGTTTTATGGTGCCTGTTCCTGTTTCTTAAAATGTCAAATTGTGTTTGCCACAGCACATGCGGCTCTGGGTGCTGAATTTCAGAGGTTGGGGATGAACCGGTGAGGAGAATGGGGAGAACCAGGGTGGAGATGGGGCTGGGGACCAGCACCCCGGGGCCCCAGACTGGGCTGAAATGGGGTCCTGGGCCATGGGCATGGGAGGGAGACCTCAGGGAGGTTAATCAGGGACATTGGAGCTCATTAGTGCCTAAGGGGCTCTGACAGAGGGGACATGGCTAAGGCTAAGGAAGAAATAAAGGTATGAAATAAAGTATAAAAAGAGAACCAAAAATAGCAACCAAGAAAACCCACAAAACTTTGAACCTGGAGAAGCAGCAGTGTGAGCAGTGAGGTATTAGACTGTTCTCAGGTTTGGCAGAGCTCTGGGTACATAATGATGTACATGGAAAAGATCTGGTGTACCTGTCACAGCATTGAACAAAAAGGCATTTAAGGGGGAAAGCAGAGGCTTGCCTTTTAATTTTACTGCAATACAGAGGACAAGAAGGAGCTTATTAGAGGACCAGAAAGGAGTGAAGACAGAGATTTTTGCTATTACAAACACAACATTTTAAAGGGACAGCTGATCCTCATGAGAGATGCTGCCAGGACCAGGAAGATCAGCAAGCATATCAGCTGCTTACATCAGCTGTTGAGGCAAAAGGTGCTCCTGAAGTATCAGGAAGGAATTCCTGCCTTGTCTGCTGTTATTATTATTATTTTTTCTGACGGAGGTCACTTCCCAGGGTCTCACTTCTGGGTGTTTCTTTGCAGCAAGACTGTGCCAGGTGCTGATGGCATCAGCCCCTATTCCAGCTCAGAGCTGATGCTGCAGCTGCTTCACTTCAGAACCTGAGCCATACACTGACCAGCCTGCTGCTGCTGCACTGGAGGACAAATAGAGAAGAAAGAGGTAATAACATGCAACTTCTCATTTGGGAATGTTTGATGTTGGGGTCCATCTCGTTTGTGATGTCCCTGGTTGTGCCTCTCCCTGCCCCAGCAACCCTGGTGGCTCTGGGTCATCTGCTCGTGCTTGAAGTTCAAAGCTTGCATTTCATTTCATGTTGCTTCAGGTATGCAGGATTTGTATAATGATGGTTTCTGCAGCGATTCATCAGCTGGAAGTTTATTAATATGCTTGTTACTACAAACAGCCCTATATAACAATGAGGCAGTGGAAAGACATCAATAGCAAGTGCAGAAAGCACAGAGTCACCAACAAAAAAAGTTGTAAGAGAGATGGGAATAGATGAGAGAAGTTAAAAAGGATGGTCAGTGCTGCTTGGCATCTTTACTGATAGCACTTACAGAAAAACTGTCTTCTCTCTGGCTGGTGACATATGGCCTTACGCTGTGCTCTCTGGTTTTACCGTTTCAATGCAAAGTTGTGTTGAGGCCCCATGTTCACAGCTGGGGCAGAGGCCTCCTGTGTTTGCAGAGAAGTTAAGGGTAAGGATGTGCTTGACAGTGAGCTCCAGCTTCAGTACGTATGGCTGGGCACACACATTTATTCTGAAAACATCTGGTACATAGAAACAGCTGCACTAAACTGCAGAGACATCTCTGTTGGTTTTGCTTTCTTCTCCAAGCTCCTGGAGCTGTACTTTGAACCCAGCAATGAGGCTCTTACCCAACAGGCTTAACCATTAAGTATTCTCAAAACATATTCCATCAAAACCTGCAAGATCACACCCAAAAAGCATGATGCCTCTAGAGGATGTGTTGCTTATTTTCCTTCAATTTGTCCTCTTCATTGCAAAATAGTTTGGTGGCAAATTGCTGAGATGAAATATGGAAGAAGGGGCTTTATATCTCTTCTGCTTGAGCAGTTTCACATAGACACCTCACTGCTGTGGGAGCTGACTGATTTACTGAGGTCAGGGTGCTGGGAAAGGGACCCCAACCCATCCTGCTGTGGGAAAGGTTTTGGTGTCCCTTGGGTTGAGGAGGAGAAGCGGGAGGAAAGATTGCTGCAATAGGAAGGGCACAGGGAGCTGGGCAGGTCAGGTCCCACTGACATGTAAAATGTATTAACGGTCCTGAAAGAAAGGTTATGGACTGCTTCAGTCTGTCTTGAGGAGTATATTTAAAGCCAGCTCTTAATAATGAGAATTCCACTTTCTGGTACCTAAGTGTACTGAAGAAATCGGCCCCAAAGGGTTCGTCTGCCCTTTCCTGCTGACAAGCGGCCTCCTGCACCTTTTGCTGGAATAGAATATTCTGAGTGATATAGGGAAACAGGAGAAAAACTTCTGTGTTCCCTGCACAAAAAATGACCTTATTCCTTGTGCTTCTCTCTCAGCTTCTGCCGTGAGCTTTACATTCTCTGAAAGCCCATAAACTTGCAGACTTGGTGGAGCAGCAGACATCCTGTGCCCCACCTGGTCCTGAGCTTTACTGGGATGTGCTCTGGGCTGGCCCTGCCTCTCAGCTTTCCTGGATATTTAACCGCACTGGGAATTGAGCTTATTTCTTGCTCATGAGTTTTACTACTGAAGGCTGTAAAATAAGTCTTCAGTGAAGTGGAGCCAAATGTTTTGCAGCTGGTATAACCCCCATGAGTTCAGACATTGCAAGTCTTGATAATTTCAAGTTCATTACTTGCTGTCCTTGCACTGGAGAACACATCCCTCCTAGTAGTTGAAGCTCGAGCACATTGTATAGTAAGAGTGGCAATGGCAGTGAGACTCACAAATCATGACTCTCAAATGTTCTTATTCTGAACACTTGCCTAGTATTAGTTTATATTGATTTATGTTCTACATCTGTCATGTTTCACTTTCACCAGTGTTGAGAGATGGTCTGTGAAGATAAGAATACACTGTATAGTATGAAATCAAATACCAAGAGACAAGGGAATAGAACCTGAATTATTTGGTGCAATCACCTGATGGAGTCATGCTGCGTTTAAAAAGAAGTTTCCTTCCCTCAGTTATCCAGTGCTCAGTAGCCAAGAATCAAATGGTGTTCCCTGAGCAGAGCTGTAGTGCTGCCACGTTCTCCTGCTCAACCATCCCCAGCTCCAGGATGGTTCCTGGCAGCTCCTGGCACTTCTCTGCTGTCACATCTGGTATTTTTGCAGGCAGGTGTGGAATCGCTGCAATGGAAAAGTCATTGACTTGCGAGTGCCGCTCCCCAAAATTATTGTGAATGATCTGGGAAGTCTCTGTCCTGGAAAGCCCGGATCATTCGCTGCATTTCTGGTAACCAATGCCACGCTGGCCATGCTCAGCCAGCATTGTTGTTTGCTTTGGTTTGTGTTTGTTTGTTGTTTTGGTTTGGGGGGGTGTGTGTGTGTCTGTGTGTTTGTTGTTGTAGGTTGTGTTTTGGCTTTTTTTCCTCTGGTACATCAACAGTTCTTATCTGCAGAATAGCAAACCAAAGCTTTGAGAGATTTTTGTGGCTCTCCTCATTCTGATTGAAAATGAAATTTCAAGCATGTATTTGTGAAATGAGCAAAGTGAAAGAATAACAAATAAATAAACTAGAGTGCAGACTGGGCACCGAGTTCCTGTGTCTGAAATCTGGTCTGAGTCCTGCAGATGAGTACCTGACCCGTTCACACCCCAAGTGCCTTAAGTACCCACTTTCTGAATGCTCACAGTAACTCCCCATTGAAGACTCTATAGTCTTTCACATGCCCAAGCATCTGCTGCTTAGTCCAAAACTGTGTCTTTCCTTCTTCTTATGGATATTTGATGACAGAACCTTTTCTTTGTGCTGTTGTTGAGGACACTGAGAAGAGCAACACTACCAGTCTTGTCTAACAGCATTAACTTCTCATGCAACACATTCTCTGAATTCTGACAAATACTGGATAATAAACCAGCTGTGAGGGATGGCTGTGGAAGATCACGGTGTGTTAGTGCTGGGGTCGTAACATCAATAAATCATAGCGCTCCACAAGCTGCAATAAACTTATTAGCTGAACAAAAACTTGAACAGTGGGGTGGACCATTACTGAAGATAAATGAACAAGCTCCACTGGTAAGTTCTGAGGCTTCTGAACCACAAGGATATTTTTCTCAGCAAACACTCAAAGTAAAGTTAAAATCTTTCCTAAGTCTAAGCAAATTTATAACTTTTACCTTTTAAAGACACTAATTATGAAGATTTATTTTTTTTAGTCTAAATCAATTTTTTAGAGTTTATGGCAGGAACAGTCTCAAACAGCTTTCCGGGATCTTTTTTTCCTCAGTTTTAGTATTTCTATGTGCTAGAATTGTGAGTTTAAAATCAGATGCAACTTTTGGCCAAGAGGTTTCAAGTACCTGTGTTTAAAGTTAATATAATATATATCAAATCTGGGGTAAGAAGGAAGAGTGGAAGCACTTTCATTGAAGCCTTCATTCAAAACAGTCTTGGTGCTGTTGCTGCTGAACTCCTGCAGATGAAAACCTTGAGCTGAGTGGTGCTTGGAATTTGGTCAACACACCAGGAGCGGTGGATGGAGCCTGAATGGCATGTGCTGGATGACTTGAGGTTGTGGTTTCACACACCAGGAGTGGTGGATGGAGCCTGAATGGGATGTGCTAGATGACTTGAGGTTGTGGTTTCACACACCAGGAGTGGTGGATGGAGCCTGAACGGGATGCGCTCGATGACTTGAGGTGATGGTTTCACACACCAGGAGCGGTGGATGGAGCCTGAATGGGATGTGCTGGATGACTTGAGGTGATGGTTTCAGTGAAAAAAAAGTGCATGCTTTACAGGTGAGACAGAATTCATTCTTCTGGAAGAGAAAAGCAAGTTATGCTTGTGTGTCTGTGTGCTTCAAGTGAGCAATGGGCCTTTGATCTCACTGAAATGCAGCAATAATACCCCGTACAGTTATCGCCCAATAACAGTTATACAAGGAGGTGGAGGAAAGGGCTTGGAAGAAGGTGTTGGTGTTGGACTGGGGATTGAGGTAAGTGCTGTTTGCAGACCTCCTGTGCACCTAGGTGGAACCTCTTCAACACAGAAGAGACAAATAAAGCTGGGGGATCTCAGGTCTTGCATAAAAGAAATCAACTCTAACAAATAAGATGATGACACCCCACCAAATTAACCTCCTGGGGACTGGTAAAAAAGATCACCTTCAGTATAATATAATGTCAGTTGTTACAGTGAATGCATCTTGCATTGCTTTTGTTTCTGTATTATCTTCCCAACTGATTTTCATAAGAGAAAAATAATTCTATGTCACATGAGATGTTTTGTGCCACCCTGAAGTAGTTAAATCTGTAATTGCGGGGCAGCAGAAGCTCATACAACTTTTGGAAAGAAAACAAACCTTTTTGAAATGGTGCTTAAGCCACTGCCAGCCTTGGCTGGTCGGGTCTGAACTCTACACTCAATGCAACCCGCGCTGAAAAATAGAGGCCTTTTGGAGGTCATTGCGAATTAATGCTCCTGCTGTGGTGGGGAAATCGACCTTTGACTAATGTGGCATTTCTTTGTACATTTAAGTGGCAGAAAGGTCCCCTTCTGAAAGGCTGCTCAGGAGAAGTCAAAATATTGTTCCTCTTCCCTGTAAATAAATGCTGTAGCTTTTGACAGCCTTCATGGATCTAACTTTAAATTTATTCTGTGTATACACAGTTTATCAAAAAGGCTTAGAAACATCAGTTTAGAACAATGTTTTGCTGCTTTCTGGAAACACAATGTGTAAATAATATTTTCTCTAGCACTTCATTTATACTGTGGCTTTTGGACTTTTGAAACCAACCTCCATGTGTTTAATCTACATTCATCTGCCTGACCTGAATTACCTGCTGTTGTGGGGACTTTCTGTGTCTGAGACTGCGGAACTTGGGATGGATGCAAGAACTTTCCTGGCTCTGGTCCATGTTTTGGTGTTGGGAAACTGAGGCCATGTCTCCCTTCTCCTTGACTGATAGGATTGTTCTTCTTCAGGTTGCTTGAGTTTGAGCATGTAGGAAAGGTTTACATTAAGTATTCCTCACAGGCTTGCAGCGGGAATACTGCTTGCTGCACGTCACAACATGGCACAGCAACCAGTGCATTGGAAAAACTGGTAAACAAAGCTGATTTGGGAGCAATTTTCATATTAATCATGCCCTCTGAATTTGCTTGTTTGTTCTTTTTTGGTACCTAAATAATGCTAAAATATATTTGTTTCCTTCCCAGAAGCAAATATTAACTTGACTCTTATATACAGTGCAACCTGGGCTAAAATGATCCTTTTTCATCCCACGAAGGAAATACTGACTCCCCCTCACAGGCCATACTGCTGTTCATATTTCATATAGAGGGACATCTAGGTTTTTTTTTTCCAAATTAATCTACTGGGAGTTAATTTGTATGTTTTCTTTGCACAGTAATCCAGCAGATGCTGATGTTGTTGTGATGGATCTTGGGCATTAGGGATGCCAAGGGTATTTCAGGGGTGGGTTTTTGTACTGTGTACAGCCTCTGGGTACGCAGTGCTGAGCCTGCTCTGGACCAGTACATACCCGGCAGCATCCGGTCCTGCTGGTACAGCCCTTGCTGGAAATAATGGAAAAGAGGGATGTCCACCATACTTCTCGAGTTTCTAGAGGAAAAAACAAAGATTTAAAAAAGAAAGGTAGATATCCAAGGTGCTCTCAGTGCCAGACAACACATCTCAAGGCAGCTCCTTGCAAACCGCTCTTCCCTTCTCTGTGCCCTTCAGTCGCATGGCAATATTTCTTCTGGTTGTGTTTGTTTGTGCAGTGTTGACCCAGCAGTGGGTCAGAGCAGCCCGTGGCTCTGTGGGACGGGGTTTGACCGCCCCTCGCAGGCATCCGCTCTTATTTACTCTGGCAGAAACACATTCGGTGTAAACAGGAACAGGCTGTTATTTCAGGGAGATGCAGCACTGATGTTATATAAATCAAACTTGTTTCTCACCTCCCATGTTTGTAAGTCTATGTATGCTTTTACCTTTATTTTATCCTAAATGAATAGAAAATAAGCTCGATCTACTAAAATGAGACAGTACCAAAAAAAGTCTAAAAAGCCCCTCAGATGCCAGGGGCTCTGTTGTCGTGGCACAGCTGATTTCATTGTGGTGTTGAGATGGTGTGGTCATTTTTAATGGTTTCAACAAAGTATTCTTGCTTAGGTGATCTTGTCGCTTCAGTTTTTAAATAAGAGCCCTGAAAGGTTCTTTTTCTCCTTGGAAGGATTTTTCCCCTGGATGGTGTTTACCTGCCTGTACAGCCTGCACACCACTCTCATGTACTCTTTTTTTAACCCAAGCATTGCCCGAACCTGAGTGGGCTAGAGGTCAACCTGGCTGAGTGGGCTGCCCAACAGGTCCCACTCCTTCTTAGGACTCATTTACTGGTGATTTAGTCCCTCTAGACTGGAGCCTTTGGGCTGGTGTGGGTTTTGGTTCACCAGTGAGATGCTGTTGATGTTGCAGCTGTTGGGAGAGCAGCAGCAGCTTGGATTTATAGCAGGTAAAGACGGTAATTTTTCTGATGAAATATCTCCAACTGGACTTGCCAAATAACACATGCCTCACATACTCCAGTCTAGAACAGATTTGTTTTTCTTTAGGGACCTTGCCAGGAGAAGAGCTGCGTTGAGGCTGCAGGAAAGGATGATGGATCAGGGCTTACAGGGCCCCATCCCTGTCACCCCGCTCCTGGGGTGTGGAGCTGAGGCTCATGGACACCTTGTATTATCCACCCCCTGTAAGAATGGGATCAAACTTTGAGGCTTTATTTTATTTATTTTATTTTTAGCACATGAAGAAACAAAAAATTCACCTTACTTCTCCCATAAACTTGCCACTTTCCAGTATAACTGACTGGCAAAACTCAGATAATTTTTGCGTTTGATTCCAGGGCTGGAGCAATAACTGCCACTATCCCACACCTATTGTGCTTTTCACTAGCAGGGGTTTTGGTTTGATTGTTTTGTTTTGATCACCTGGCATCAGTGTTCCTGGAAGCTTTGATGTTCCATTAATGTTGAGCACCTTTTTCCCCTCTGCATTTTCCCTGTTGCCTACTCGTGAGGTTACGCTGGCTCTCCAGCATCTGTCTGCCCACCTGGCTCGCTGATCCTTGGGCAGCACAGCTGCTAGCGCACCAAACAGGTATTGGGGCTTCAGCTCTTCCTGATGGTCAATTTTTCAGTTAGTCGAGCTCAACTTCCATCCCATGTAACTGCAATTACTCCAGTTTTTAAACACCCCATCTATTTTCTTAATGAGAAATTAATTTCATCCCATTTAAAAATCACCCTTTCGTTTTTCTGCTGGTTGAAGTGCGGGCATTGCAGGTTCTCTGGTGTGAGTATTGAGAACCAGGTGTGTGCTGCAGAGCTGCCTGGGGACCAGGGCGGTTTAATGGTGTGAAGTGATATTTCATTTGGCACGCAGGATCTTTGCTATTGTGGCGGAGTGAGAAGAAAAGACTGTGTTGAAGATGACTCATTTGCATGATGGTGAGAGCATCTAACATAGAGACAAAGATCAAAATCTGGACCACTTGGAGTAAATAAATGCTGGTAAAATAGAGTCTTTGACCTCTTAAATACGGTATTTCAAAGGCATGGAAGGGCATACTCTTAATATGCCTTGGAAACCGTATCTAGAGTTTGACAAACTTTGGGTAGGAGAGGGGAAACCTTCCAAGTTTGAGAGCCAATGCTTTTCACTGCTATCGTTCTGAAGCTAGGGCTGGCTGGCTGGCTTGGGATTTGCTTCTTTCCCTTGGTTCATGGGGCACATGGGCAACTCTGATGGCCACTGTCGGCATTTGTATCAGGCTGGTTTTGTCCCAGACCAAAGTGCTGTAAAGGCCATCACACTGAGGTTTGGTGCAGTTCTGTCCTCTCCGGGGCTCCTGGCTGGGTGGCACGTGTCCCTGTGCCCGGTGGCATCACCAGTGTCACCTTTGGGGTACAGCTGTAATGCTCGTGTGATTCCATCCACTGCTCCAGCATTTCTCTTATGGCTCCAGAATTAAATTGGTTTATGGTTTTATGTTCTGTGACCTGCTATCTAATGCTATTTTTAATACCATGTCAATATTTTAGAGGTCAGAAAGCACCTGCTTTCACCAGCTGCTCTTTGAAGTTCCCACATTGTAGCAACACTTGTGCTGGATTTTGGGGCAGTTCCTTGTGAAACCTGGTTATTACGCTGCACCGGCTGTACATGTTTATCAAGGGTAAGTATTCTCAAAAGCACTGAGCCTTTATGATCACTTAAGTCCTCCTGAAAGTCTCATTGTGCACACAAATGTGCAAGAAATAAAATACAGCTGCAAAATCTTCCCCATAAAGTCTCCACCACCACTTTTCCCAAGTACTTTTCACTGGTTCACCTGTGAGTCCAATCCTGCTGGTGCAGATGGGCCTGGGGGGTCTCCAGTCTGGGTCCAATTATGTAGATTGTGAAGCACTTTCACCCAGCAGGTTAGTGTGCTGCTCTTGTTTCTGAATTACATGCAAAATGGACTTCATTACAGGTGCTCTTTTGCTCACTTTCCAACACTATTTACTTCTTTTGAAAAATGTCTTTCATTTGTTGATGTGTTACACATAAAATGCAGAATAGCTCCCAGGCAACTCCTTAATGTAGGCAAGCCTTGAATGCGTGAAACCTTGTTATCCAAGTTTTGGATAATCTGAAATTCATATGTTGCTACTGAATCCAAAATTCACATAGAAATTAAATGTAATCCCAAGTGCTGGTTATCTGAATCCTTCAGACATCCCTTAAGACATAAAACTAATCGGGATCACCGGTATGCACCATTTAACCATCCTAATTTGATTCAGGGAGGAAAAATATTATTTAATAATAAAAACTGTAGCATGGTAAATCATCTGGATCCTTTTAGTAAGGCTTAATGTTCTCATTTTCTTCTTGGCATTTGCCATTAGGATCAGTGGAAAAGGTTTGACTTGTGCACTCACGGATACCCCTCCCTGGCAAGGAATGGCAAAATCAAATCTGTAGGTTTAGAAGTCTGTTCTGCAATTAAATTTTCAGAAGGACTTACTGATTTTGACAAAGATCTTGTTTTTCAGAAGCTGATGGCAATGTGCATTAGTAGGCGCACGTTATTCAAGGCTCAGCTTTGTTGAATGACAGTACGTTTCACAGTTTACTGAAACTTCTGTTCAGCACCGCGGTGGCAAAAGTGGAAGAGAAGGACGGCGCTCACGGAGCTGCGGGCGCAGGGTGAACCGGGAGCTTGCTGCGGACACCGGGAGAAAAATAGTTACAAGAGAATGTATGTAAGTAGCGCTGTGTAACTGGTAGACGCCGTTGAGCCTTGATGGCCAAACCAATCCATGCAGACAATCTCGGAATGGTTGGGGTTAAAGGGACCTTCCAAGCTCATCCAGTCCAAGCCCTGCCATGAGCAGGGACATGTTCACCCAGACCAGGTTGCTCAGTCTCATCCTTCCCCAGACATCCCTGCTGTGTCTGGGGGTCCAGGAACTGGATGTGGATGTCCTGTTGGTGGGGTGGCCAAGCCCAGCCAGATCTGTCACTTCCAAATTTGTTGTGGCTTCCCCTGGCTTCCATTGCAACCAATACCAGCCAGGGTTTGGCAGCGCAGTGACTGCGGCACGCTGGATTTGGGTGACCTGTCTGAAGGAAAAGCCTGCCAAAGCATTCTCCGTGTTAATTCATCCTCCTGGACTGTGCCTCCTGTATGGATGTTTTCATGCAGTGGCGGTGTTTGCCAGGTCCTGGAAGCGTTGAAGGAAGATGTCGGGAGGCACATCCGCAGGCTCCGAGCTTGGCTGTCTCCTGGTCTGGCACTTTGTGTTTGCCATGGGGCTGGACGTGTCCTGACCTTGGTCCTTCCAGGACTGACAATTTCTCGAGGTATCACTCCTGGATCCATGAGAGCAGATCACTACACAGGTTGGTTTTGTTACCCTGCCTGTCCTCTTCAGCTTCTCTTATTCTTTAAGACAAACTTTTGAAGTGAAATAAGGCATGCACTGCTTGACCCCCATCAGTTCTTGGTGAAATGCCCCAAGACCACCAGTGGCCCTGGCTTCTGAGCACCCCAAAGGCCATTTCCCACCTTCCCATGGCTGTGGGTGACTTCCCATGTGCTCAGTAGTGAATGCGTCTTTCCTTTCCTTTGGCAGTATTTTGCTGTTTCCGTCTTCCGCGATGTCTCTGTGGTGACAAAGTGCTGTCTCTTTGTTTCTCTGTTTGTTTATTTTGGTTTAGTATTCTCAGCTTGAGTCGCATTAACATAATTTTCCAATCTTTCCTCCCAGACTTACAGTCTGTGACAGGCTCGTGTATTAGCAGCTTATTTGGACGGATGGTACAGGTGCAAAATTTGAGCAGTGTTATTGTCCCAGACCAAGTGACTTGTGGATATATTTTGGCTTCTCTTTCTACCATCTACTACTTCTCTAACTCATTATTGTTGCTAAGGGAATATGCTGCCACTTCGCGCTTTGCTGGGATGGCGGTGTTTTTATTAGAGGCATCAGAAAGCCATCAGTGTGGTGTATTTTCTCCCATCATACCTGAATTCAGCTCCTGAGCCTCTGTAATTCACCCGACGCGTGCATCCCGCACACTGCCGAGCGTGGCGCGTCCTGCATGGGGCCAGAGCGTTCTCTTAGCACGTTATTTAATCCAATTTTTATTCTGTGTATTTGAAATGCAGTGATATAAAGCGAAGAGCTGACTATTGGAATAACTTACTGGCATTAAAATACAAGTGTGTGTGGATAAGCTGAGGTACTTATCAATCTGTATTTTGCTGTCATTTCTGTAATGATAATGCTTAAATGGGCTGATTATACAGTCTGAAATGCAGTTACGTGAATGTACAATTTCCTGCATGACACTGAGTGAGGAATTTGACCTATTTAAATCTCAGAAGGAAATGCAGAAAATCAGCATTATAGTGTGTTGTCTCCTAACAGCAGGGGACACACAGTCTTGCAAAGATTTCCTCTGTCTTCAGCTGCTCCCGTAAGTCTCTGCAGCATGTTGAATGCAATACCTCGGTCAAAGCAGGCGAGAGGTGCAAATGTGGTTCTTTGGGCAAAATAAAGACTCTTCCTGACCGCAGAGGTTTGATATTGGTGGGGTTGGAGGGGATCCACATTATTGCCCACCTCCTGCTCCCTTTTTGTGAATGATACCAGTGCATAGTCTGCGTTTTATGTTGATTTGGCTGTGGTTGAGGTCTTCTAAAGAAAAGGAAAATGCAAGTTTGTGAGGTTTTTTAGGGAAGGGAAAAAAAAAAAAAAGAAAAATTTAATAATGAAGCTGATATTTCATGATGTTTTTTTGAGCTTCTGAACAAAAAACTCACATTTGCATAACCTTTTAGCTACAACTGTGACAGAAGCACGAGGAGATTGGTGAAGCTTCAACATTTACATGTCATATGGCCTATGCTAAATTTTTGCCATCGTTCTAAAGGAAACTGGTGCAGTTTCTTGATGCTTCCCAGAAAGTCTGTATGGAGAGTTGCTGGGTTGGGTTAGAAAGATTTGTGAACATTTGTGTGGTGGGGATAATTGAATCATGTATGGGGTGGAGACTGTTTATGGGTGACATGAGGAAGAATTCTGAAATCACATGTGTTAACAGATGGTGAAACCTGACACCAAATGTTAATGTATTTTGCTTTTTACTGTGGAAAGCACCAAGAACAATTTAAAGATTGTCTTTTCATGCAATAATGAAGAAGAAAATCCTTAATTCCAGATCAGACAACTTCTTTTTGATTAGGTAATTTGTATTTTAAAATACCATAATGTCAGGGCCTACACAGAAGCTAACGTTAGGTAGGGACGGTCCCAATAGCAAGATGCTAAGGGTGACGCTGTCAAAAGCCACCATCATGTTGGAGAAATGGCTTTGTCCTTCAGGGCTCAGAAAGCACCAGAGGTTTAGGAAGCGGCTGAGATGTGCTTGACCTCAGCCGGTGGGACCAGAGAGACCCTTGTCCCTGTGCTGTGACGTGGGGAAGGGGCTGGCACTGCTGCTGTCCCCCAGGCCCAGCCCAGGAGGAAGGTGACTTAGGAAGACTCCACTGCAGGTGACTTTGGTCCTGCTCATGTCCCAGGGACAGACTGTGCCTCACTGCTGGCTCCTGTAGTGGTTCCAGAAGACCTGAAGGCTGCTGTTGGGTACCTGCACAGCTTGGGGGCTTTTGGAGGGGACGCGCATGGCTGGATTTGAGGGTCTCTTCCAACCAAAATGATTCTGTAATAATTTGATGCAATATAGTTATTGCCAAAATGCTTAGAGATACACGTCCAGTTCAGGGCTTTCTCACCACATGGGTCCCCTGAAGCCTCTGGGGTCTGGGAGCTGCTGCTCCACAGCTCGGCTTTGGGAGCAGAACTTTCCATGGGGACGTGTCCCCTGTGGGGCTGGGGCAGGAAACCTCCGTCAATGGCTTTGGAAGTGATGGAACGTCACTGCTTGTGTTTGCATTGCAACAGGAACTGTCGCTCTGCTGTGCACCTAAACAGCATTTGAAGTATCATGGCTACAGTTTAAGTGGGCTTTTTCTTTCTTGCACTGGAAGTATAGATTAAAGATGACTGCATAATTTTCATGGTGCATTGTAGCTTTTCCTCCTTTCAAAATGCAGAACAGAACTGCTTTAAAAACAGCAAACACCAGCTGAAGGTTCGCATGGTTACACAACCTAATTATAAACATTCAGCGAGTTCCAAAAGCACAGTGGAGTAAATAAATGTATCACACAGCTGAAGAATGCATCCCTTATTGTCAGATATTTAACAGTTTTGAAAGTAATTAAAAGCAAAGTATCCATTTGAGTCTGCAATTCAGCAGAAGTTTAAATTTTATAAATTAGCATGTAGTTGAGGATAACCCCCTATGCAAATAACAGCAATGAATATTCAGATTTCTGCTGTTAGAAAGTGAGCAATTTCTGTTGAAAAGATAAACAAAATGATTTCTTTTTATTTGTCTTTGAAAATGAAAAGCTACATGCATTAAATAAATATGATCTGTTGTGCTGCTGTCACATTTTATTATATGGGGGACTGAGATGAGGGCTGGGCTGTGAGTTGTTGTTGCTTAAAGCACTGAGAGCTTATAGATCTATTAATTCATTAGTACAAGTGCGGTGTAGCATCTTCCTGCTCTGTCGTTTGGTTTGAGCAACTAAAGTCCATTTTACTGCTGAATTATATTTGATGCTGGAGGAGGTATTCTTGAAATAAACAATATTATCCACAAGAGACTGATATGAGATGATAAAATCCATTTTATTTATGGCATTTTCAGCTATCTTGTCAGCATAATGTATTGCATTGCTGGAAAATACTGGATTTATTTTAACCTTGCTGTAAGAAGTAGATTTGCTATATACCTGTCCACCGAGCTGCTCTTTTCATGTGCGGATTTGTGATGCTGTGATTTATGTTTAGTTTTCTGGGTCACAATAGCTGTGGCAGGATATTACATATTATGCCTCTCCTGGAAGTATAACTATGAAGACAACATCACTTATTTTGGCACTAACATGTGCATTTATTTTATCTGGCTTTGGGAAGGGCAGAGGACGTTTAACCCTTGCCTGGGGAAAGGCTGGTTCATGCCGACGTGTGTCTGGGAGCCCAGCAGCCCATTGGGGCTGGTTCCTTCTGCTCTGCTCAGGACTTTGACACTTGCAAGAAAAAATGGTTTAGGTGAGGAATGGCTTGTAATGAAGATCTGCTAGATCCCATTTTCAGTAGAGAAATGCTAATGGAATGGTGTTTCCCAGGTAGAAGGCTGCAGGAGCTGCCTTCTGTCTCTCTCTGAAGGTCAAGGTCTGTATTTTTCATCCTGAAAATGCAGGCGTGTGGGATCTTTCTGGTGTCACTTCTGGAGAGTGTCCACGGGAGATGGTGTGTCTGGCTGCCATGGACCTTCAGCTGGTCAGTGCCACCCGGGTATCGGTGCTGCGATGTGGCGGTCATGGGGATGAAGGTGGTGGAGGGGATGGTGCAGCGCCAGGGCTGCAGAGAGCTCGGCTGTGTGCTCCTCTGCTCTGGAGGAATCTCATCCCAAAGCGGTACCCGAGGACAACACACCAGGAGTGACGTGGGAGGTCAGTGCTGGTTCTACTGCTGGCTTTGTCTGGGTTTCCTTTCTGCCTTCCTGTTCAGCTGTGCTCTGTGTGCTGTTGGCATGGCAGCCACCCAGCCTAAACCTGCCTTTACACAGCAAAGAAACAGTAAGTATTGCATAAAGGGATGATTACTTCATACAAACCCCCAACACACCCACCTGCAGATTCTGAGCTCAGCACAGTTCCATTTATGCCAGCCTCAAGAACTGAATGCATTATTTAGTTAAATGACTTCTTCGCTCAAGATATCTGCTCACCTGCTTTCTGCATAGTTTGCACAAATTCCTTGTCCCTGACCTTTTGTGTTTGTTTTTGTAGTTGATATTTCTTCTTCTGAGTGGATTTTAATTGTAGTCTTTCAAGGTTTAGAATAAATTTGTGGAGATGAAATTCAAAAGGCCGATAAATTCAGAAGTTTATCAGCAGAGGAGCACCTCAAAGCGGAGACGCAAGTAACAGATTATGATTTAAAAATGAACAAACCCCCAAAAACTAAAAACCAAAACAACAATTTCCTTATCACTGTATAGATAATTCTAAAACTTTTAGCACGTGTCAATGCAAACTCGACTGGCTCAGAATAAGAATAATGTGTGGGTGTTTTATTTGGTTACTGTGTTAGTAATTTAATATTGGCATTAAAGGATATTCCTGCTATATCTAACATTTGAAGATGTTTTTTGTCTTTTGCCTCCAATGCAAAGCCCTGATTTCTCAATGCCCAAGCTCTCAAATTCTTATCTTTAAGAAAAAATTGTTTCTTTATAACTTTGGTTAGAGACCAAAGCTCTTGCCAGAGAGCTTGTGATGTGTTTATCCACTCAATCAAATTAAGTCTAAATACATTTAATGAGATATCTGTCAAGTTTGCTATAGCTAGAGTGCAATAAGACCGAAAACACGATGTATTTGGTGGTTAAACTGCCTATGAAGACCCTGAACAATCAAGGCTTTTTGTGTGCCCAGTATAGCATTGCCAAGGTTTTTCCAGGTTGCTCTGACCCGTGACCCTGATGTAGCTGCTACTGGATCCTGCCGCTGGTTTCCAGGATTTAAATCCAAACTCTTGCTCCCTCCGTCCCCACAGAGTTGATCTACACCGAGCTCCTTCAGCCTGGGGAAGCCTGGCCTGGCCAGGCCTGAGCTGCCTCGGGGAGATTAAGAGTTTTGGTGGCGGATGGTGGAATCCAGAGCCACACGATTGGATAGGACCAAGATAGTCCCACAGATTCAGGTGGGATAGACGTTGACCCCTCTCTTGGTATTTTTCCCTCCATTGTCTCCATAAAGACTTTTCTTATTTAAAAAGAGAAAAAGGTTTTGTTGTGAGGTGCAATTTGGGGTTTGCTGAGCTCGCCCTGGGAGCGAATGCTGTCCAAACACTGTCAGGAGCAGAGTTCCAGTGTGTACGTACAGAAACTAAGCGGCAAATTGAATTTGCAAAGTAGTTTGTTCATTTTCTGTGATTATAACAAGAGGCCAATGACTCTTTGGATTTATTTTCCTGGTTTCTGCTGTGCCTTTCCCTTCTTTGTGTATGCTATTCAATTTTAGTTTCCTTATAGGTTGAACCACTTAGGGAAATAACCACAGCTTTCCTTTTTCTTGTCTTTCAAGTCTCTGGAGGGTTTGGCAGTGTAGGTTTCACTAGTACTTGTGTCCTGAGCTAGCCCGAGGTCGCCCCGTGGACTGTTATTGTAACGCTTAGAATTATTTCCCATCTTATGAACTCTTTATCTCACTATACTGAATTAACTTCAAACACGTTTCCCATTAAAGGCAGTCTTGCAGCTTTTGCACTTTTCCTTATTTGCAGAGTTTTTTTAACCAGTCATTAGAAGATAAGTTGTTTATGTACACACATGTTATATATGTATATATATGTGTGTGTACATACATATATATATATAAAGGAATAAAGAAGTTCTGCCCTTTGCATCTTTGGCGCTTCCCCCTGGTCTGAGCCCCAGGGAAATCCCTTTTCCCTCCCCACTTGCCCAGCACTTCTGTGCATCTTTCATGATGAGTGGAAGCAAATCCAAACTATTGGATTGTCTCATTCTTCCTTTCTCTGGCTCGTGATTCCAGAAGCGTAGTGGAAATTATCTGAGCGTTGTGAGTTGTTGTATCATTTCACATTTAAAAAAGCTCTATGCATTTGTTTTCCTTCAGCCCCTAGGAGCTGCCTAACTCAGGCCTGTTGAGCGGGTATACAGTTGAAATGATTCTGTCTTATTCTCAGCAAGGTTTGCACTGTGCATCTCGGTTATTGTGATTTTACAAGAGCTGTTACCATTTGCGACTCCAAACCAAACTTTTCTTCCACTTTGTCAGGTTTTGTTCCCTTAGCACCAGTTGTGTTTTTGCAGCACCTTACCAGTCACCCTTAGTTATATTTTTACAGATTGTCACATATTTCACACTAACTTTTTTCCTGTGTTGCTTAGCGAAAGGTTAAATACATTCTTGATTACCCACGTAGCTTTTTTTTAATAGCGCTGTTGAATTAAATGAGTGTGATTTGTTGCATGGCTTGAGTATGAAATGTATACACTAAATTACTTCCCTACACTGAGTTGAAGGTAGGAGTTTTCTAGAGGGTAAATATCTATGCAAATTTCCTAGTTTTTCCATTTACAGAAGATGTATTTATTCCTTTGAAAATATATCACTGAAAACTGCAAAACCTTCAGGGTTTCAGGAAACATCCCAGACCCAGGACTGTGTTTTTCTGTTTAACCAGGAGCTGCAAACTGACCAGGAGTTTCTTAATGTTGTTCGTACCCGTAGCTCTGTGTCTGTCATCACTGTTATGGGACACGGGACAGAGTGCTCGTCCCCGTGCGGGACCGGGGAAGGACAGACGGACAGACAGCCGCACAGGACAGCGGGTGGTGTACAGGCACTTCGGAATGAAGCACGTGATTCTTTAATTTAATTGTATTGAGTCAAAATATGCACATGCGCTTTGATCCCTGTTTGCATTTCCTATAGTTTATATTTATGATGATAGTGTGTGGGTATATTTACATTTGATGTTACTTTGTGACTCTTTTCTTTGTTTTTACTAATGTGCTTTGGTGTGTTAAAACTGAACTCTTAAAATATACAAACAAACAGCCACAAAAAAAACCCAAACCAAAACCAAACTGAACAAACCTAAAACAAAACAGAACAAAAGAAAAAACTCTAAACTCACAAATCTAATCTGAAGATATTCAGCGTACTGTGAAGCAGGGAGATGGTCTTTCTGGGTCCATACGAGTTAGAAATCAGACTGATTTGGCTTTTTGGGAACGTGAATGGTTGAGCGTGACCAAGATCAGTAGGAACATAAATAAAACATTCCAGATCCTGTCTGGGAAATAATAATCTATATCCAATCAAGCCATAGCAAATGGCTGATTAAGATCCTGGCCTGAACTTGCTGCAGAATATGAGGAGCCAAATTATTTTGGTGGTGGTGAAGAATCAAACTATTAGCAGTAGCTGACAGAGAGGTGGTCGCGTGGTGTTGGTCAGAGCAGACCCCCAACTCGCTCTGGAAACATCGTGGGCACACTTGCTTTTTGAGCTCAGTTGTTTGATTAACTGTACCTTACACAAGGCATTTCTCCTTTAATGCGGTTTTGATGTAGTTTGATAATATATAATTTCATAATGTATCATGTTTAGTCTGGAGAAGAGGAGGCTTAGAGGTGAGCTCAGCACTCTCTAGAACTACCTGAAGGGCAGTTCTAGCCAGGTGGGGATTGGTCTCTTCTCCCAGGCAGTCAGCAATAGGACAAGGGGCCATGGGCTTCAACTCTGCCAGGGGAGATTTAAGCTGGAGATTAGAAAGCAATTCTTTGCAGAGAGAGTGGTCAGGCATTGGAATGGCTGCCCAGGGAGGTGCTGGACTCGCTGTCCCTGGAGGTTTTTAAACTGAGATTGGACATGGCACTTAGTGCCATGATCTAGTCAATGGACTGGAGTTGGACCAAGGCTTGGACTGGATGATCTCTGTGGTCTTTTCCAACCCAGTCCATTCTGTGATTCTATGATGTAATATAAGGATTTCTTTTTAGTTTAAAGAAGACTTTGATACATTAATAGGGTCAGATTTTGTTCCTCTCAGTTTACTCCCAAGGAGCTCAATCCCAATACTTTTTGCATGCTGGGCAGGAGCGGCACTGGCAGGACAGGCGGTGAGCCCTGGAGTCCAGGCGCGATGGAAGGATTCTTCTGCATTTGCCGCAGCTGCCCTCGCTCCCCTCGGAGCCCGAGTGCCCGCTTGGTGCTCCCATTGCTACCAGGTTTGAGCCCAGCTTTGGCAGGTGGGGTCCAGAGACAGAGGAAGCCCAGGCCGGTGTGCGCGGGCACGGACGGTGCCGCGGGGAGGGCTCCCAACCCACCACAACTGCTGCTCTCGCACCAAAAAGGTAATAAGTCCTTTTCCAGTTAAGTAAGGAAACTGCCAATTTTATGCGTTGTTTTATAAATATGAACCTCATAAGAGTAAAATGAGGCATTCCATATGAACCATTCCTTTCGCACACTAAACATGGGCTGGTTTATTATCCATATTTTTGATGACTTGCCATTGTTCTCTGTTTATTTTTGCCTAAAAATATGTTTGTGCTCTGCTGTAGCAATTTCCAGGTTCCTTAGTTTTGTTTGAAGTGTGTTTCTAGCAGCCACATCCTACAGCATATAATGATGGTATAGAACTTGTTATTTAGCAAATAATTTAAATGAAAATAGACATAATTTAAATAGACCAAAACGTCTTTTAATACTACTTTTAAAGACTAATGGAAGTGCCACGCTGGCTTGTGCGATGCGCTGCTGAATACAAAATAATCACAATTGTTCAGATGCATTTAGATGATTCTTCCAGCACTTCATGGGGTTGTTTCAATGCAGAAAGACCGCGCGGTGATAAGATTTACCAAAGGAGTTGTGAATTGCTTTGATACAAAAGAGATATTTATTTCACTGCAGGCTTGCTTTTCCCTGAGCTGATAGCAGGGTTTTTCCTTTTGTTGAAATATTGCTTTAAAATTGTCAGTGGTGAGAAATGGAGCAAAGCGGCAGCCGGTCGGGGATGGGGCTGCGGGTCCCCCGGCCAACGGCGCTCGAGAGTGCGGGAAACTTGGGCTGTGCTGAAAAATCCCTGCATCTCCAAACACAAACAGCATTATTATAGGCAGGGCCTTTTTTTTTTTTAAATGTATAAATATTTATTTATTTACTTATTTTCATATTTCTTCCTTCTTTTACTGTAAGAAATAGCTTTTTTCTTTCTGAATTCAAAGAGTTTGGTGAAGTATCTGAAGTTTTCACAATCAAGATGAAGAGCCCTGGAGAGTGTCCTTATCCTCTCGTCCCAGAACCTGTCCCTCTCCTCGGCGTCCGGGAGCAAGGCTGGGTAAATCAGGGAAGGCTGATAACGAGTTCAAGCAGGGTTTGGGAAAAGGATGGGAAAAGCCTCATGAAGTCCAAGGTTATAATTTCCTACTCCTTGGTGAAACAAATGCAAACGGGGGTGCATTCAGGAGCTGTGCGTGAAAATGATTTTTTAAATAATTTTTTAAAAATAATATTTTAAACAATTTGAAGTTAACGTTCTGATTAAAAGGAGAGGTTGTGGTGCTCTGCCCACTCCTGTATATCCAGAACACCTCAGCAATGGTCCTCCTAGCGCTGTGGGAGCACCGGAGCTGTTGGGGTGTCATGGAGCAGAACAAGAACCTGTAGCCCCCATCCCCAAAATCCTCCTCACCCCGGGAGGCACCGGGGGCATCACACCCCCCCATTCCCAAAATCCTCCTCACCCCGGGAGGCACCGGGGGCATCACACCCCCCCATTCCCAAAATCCTCCTCACCCCGGGAGGCACCGGGGGCATCACACCCCCCCATTCCCAAAATCCTCCTTACCCCGGGAGGCACCGGGGGCATCACACCCCCCCATTCCCAAAATCCTCCTCACCCCGGGAGGCACCGGGGGCATCACACCCCCCCATTCCCAAAATCCTCCTCACCCCGGGAGGCACCGGGGGCATCACACCCCCCCATCCCCAGCACATCCCTGCAGGAATCACAGTTTCCCACTCCTGCCCCAGCTGCTTTGCAGTATCTGACAGTTGCTATTAAAACTTTGAACCTTTTGTGCTGCAATACCACATTTCACCTGTCCCTGGGTGCTTTACATATATAAATATGTTCCCAGGAACAGGTTGTTTTCTGGGCAGGTGTGTGTGGTTGGACTACTCAGAAAATACTCAGATACATCTACACTGCAGCTTTTTATGAAAGGTTTCAGAACATTGTTTCCAATCGAAATTATGGGCTGTTGTTACTGATTAAGGGAAATAAACCAGATGTGACGCCTCTTGCTTCAGAGCAGACACGTAAAACTGGATCTTCCCCATTCTGAGTTTATCAAATCGCTAAATTACCCACTTCTGTGACCCAGTAAAGGTTTTGTTCTGATTTTGAAGTGGTTTGCTTTCCTGAAACACTCCTGGAAGTCTGTTTCTCTCTGCCTTCTGATTTCTTTGTAATGTCTGTTCCCTGGGGGAGCAGACCTGCTGTGCCCCCCCAGCCTCCGCTCTGCCCATTGCTGTCCTGCTTTCCCACAACTGGCCATGTTTTCCTTCTTGGTTTCCTACTGCTGCTTCCTCCCCAGCAATATTCCAGCCCTTAATACACCGCTTTGCCCCTTTTGAGTTATCAAGGGTTTTATTCATAACACCTCCATGCACCATGTGAGCAAAAATGTGATTTTGTTTTTATTAGTTTCCAGCAGGCCTTGAGCTCCTGTGTGCTGTGCATTTTTCCAGGTTAAACCTTTTCTCCTTCGGTTTGTCTTACTGTGGCGTGGAAGGCAAAAGGTATTAATAGCACTTGCTCTGAATTTCTGACTGCATGTGCCAATGGCAGGTCCCTCCAGGATACATTATAGGAGGAACGTGAGGGTAGTTAAGACACTGTCTTTATTGCTGTAATTGTGTAAGTATGTGGAGCTATTAGGCTCCTCTTTGCACGTGGAATGAGGGAGCTGGTTGCGGTTCCCTTGCAGAACAAGCCGACCTGTGCAGGGGCAGCTCCGGGCACTTCCCTCTCTGCACAAGGAGGGATGTGCAAGTGCTGTAGGAACAATCGCTGCTGTTCGCACTAAAACCTGGTAAGTTCGGCGTCTGGCGAACTGTCCGGTGTGAGCAGTTGAAATCTGATTTACACAGTTGCTCACCGAGGGGTTTCTCCGAGCTGAGGTGAAGGATGGTGCTGCTCCGCAGGTGCTGGGGCAGCGCTTGGCTTCTCCTCTCCCACGGAGGAGAAATTCATCCCGTTCTGTATACACAGAGTTTATTAAACCATGACAGTTGTATAAATTAATTTTTATGACCTGCCGTATTTAATCTTATTAAATAGCTGCTTTAGGAGCCTGTTCCCTGGTGTAAGAGGATTAAACTGTTCCAGACTTTGTTTGCACTGCAACACAGAATTAGCTTAATGCAAGTTCCATTGAATTTTTTTCTAACTTATCTTTGGAGAAGCGTTTAAGCGCAATTAATTCCTGACCAATCTGCTGAGTTACAGTGATATTGTGTGCTGGAGTTTTTGCTTCTCCTGTGAATCTGGACCTGTTGGAATGAGTCCAGAGGAGAGCACGAGGATGCTCGGGGGGCTGGTGCATCTCTGCTATGGGACAGGCTGGGAGTCGGGCTTGTCCAGCAGGCTCCAGAGAGACCTTAGAGCACCTTCCAGTACCTGAAGGGACCTACAGGAAAGCTGGAGAGGGACTTTCTACAAGGGGCTGTAGTGACAGGACAAGGGGTGATGTCTGGGTCTGCGGGTGCTGTTCCCCTCTTAAATCACTCAGATATTTTCCTTCTAAAATGCAAACTGTAATAAACAGGCGGCATCGAGCTGCTGAAACAAAGATGCTTTAAAAACAAAACCCAGAAAAGTAGCACAGAGGCACTGAGAGTTTAAAATCCCTCATGCTTGTTGTTAATGTAACTTTGCACTTCTTTCCGTATAAGAAAAATGAAATTTCTACCAGTGTAGTATTGGCACAATATAATAAAATCAAACTATCTCAACAAAACCATTGCCACAGAAGGTTCAAAAGCAGAAAATGAATGTGGTTTGAGGTGGTGTCATTGTGGCTGTGCGGTACGCGTACAATTCAAGAAAACCTACTCGTTTACTTTTTCTTCACCTGAAAACAATTTTGAAGAAAAAAAGTGGGACACTACAAACAATTCCTTAATATATCTGAATTCAGCTGCTCCTCCTGCTAGTTCAGGATAACTCTCGAGGTTGCTTAATTAAGAGTAGAAATCAGGTGGGTAAATGGAAGATGCAACAGCGTGAAAGAAAGCAGCTTTTTACAGGTTGCAGCACTTTTACCTGTTTTCCCAGGCAGCTCAGCTTTCCTGCGGCCAGGGACACTTTAAAGATGATCAGCATGGTTACATTTGTTGGCTAAAGATGAGTTTCAATTTAATATTTAGGAGTAGTATATGTAAATTAATACAAATCTAAACAAAGTGTTCCAGGTCGAACATCTCAGCTTTCCAGCTTTACCCATTTTGAATTCTAACATCACTTACATGATTAAAGCCTCTTTCCTGGCACGAAGAGAACCCAAACTGAAGTGCATCCTACTGAAGAATTAGAAAATGACCTTTTGAAATAATGCATTAAGTATCACATTGTCAGTTCATCTCTGTTCATCGGACTGCTGTGCCTTGCAGCTGCTCAAGCACTAGCAGGTATATATGAACCAGGGATATTTCACAATAAAGGGTTATTTCTTCACCGTTATTGCTTCCCCAAAGGGCTGTGGGGCATTGGAACAGGCTGCCCAGGGCAGTGCTGGAGTCACCATCCCTGGAGGGCTGGACAGACGGACGTGAGGTTCTCAGGACATGGTTTACTGGTGGACTTGACAGTGTTGGATTAAAGGCTGGACTTGATGATCTTAAAGGTCTTTTCCAAACAAAATGATTCTGTGATTCTGTACATTACATTGATTTTTTGTTTTGTTTTTAAGACAAAACGGAACTGTTTGGTCTAAGAGGAGATGTCTTGTATGGTATTGCTGTGACTGCCATTGATAGCAGAACATCTAGAGTGAAACTGTCCCGGACGCAAGCCCAGGTAGGAGCACATTGTCTTTTACTCTCTAGAGTGTCCTGTTGGCCAGCAGAGGGGTTAATGTGCGTGATCAGTTCTGCTAAGCCGTGCCATTCGTTCCAGCAGTGATTAGCACTGGGAAGTGCCACCCCTTGACATCACTGGCTGTTGGATTGGGGTGACCCCTCTCTGCACCCCCTGCCCTCCCTGACTGTCCTGCCTGGATCCTGCTGCACCTGAGGTGCGGGACCTGCTGCCAAATCAAACGCTAACACCTATTTCTGTGTAATGGGGGTGGAAAATAGGTATGTACTGTGTGGAAGCACAATTAGAGTGCTTAACTGCATCGATGAGGAGCAGTGCAGAAGAGAGACTTTGCTAGGTGATTTTTCAGCTCTGTCATTCATCAGCTGCGCAGGGTTTAAAGCTCAGAGAAATGCCAGTCTCATATACATATCAAAATCCATGAAGATTTGTTTTTTCCCCTTATTTTCCCCTTCAGCTCTGCAGCAGTGTGAAGGCTGACATCCCCGTGTATGCATATGCACAAGCTGTAAACCCCCAAAGGCAGCAGATGCTGCCTTGGAGGAAGCCCAGCTCTGAAATAAAACATGAAATATTTATAGATCGGAACTGAATGGCTTCCTTGTCCAGGTATTGAGGGGAGAGCTGTCCTGGGGCTGGGGGGGGAGATGGGGAGAGCAGCCGCTGGAGCCCGTGGAGCAGCCGCTGGAGGGGCAGAGCTGCTGGGGACCCGGCCAAGGCTGCTCAGTGCGCTGGGGACTGGAAAACAAACATGGCACCATCCCGCCCGTTTAAAAAGAAGTTTAGCGAGTTCAAATAGGACAATAGGAGATGGCAGATAACATACAAACTTTCATTTGTTATGTTTCTGCCATTCTCTTTCGTAGACTTCTCAATTTATTCATTTAGACTGGTCCTTGCAGAGCTACTGAATCAATATGATGATAATTTTATGTTACTTGCATGTAAAATGTATAAAAAAATTGTTGTCTCTTTACAATATGGCCAACATAGATGTTATGACAAGGAATCCCATTTCTAAAAGTGATGTTTTGAATTAACTTCAGAATTTCAGAGCTGGGTATGCATTACTTACAATAATTTTAGCACCTTGTGTTTTGCAGCAATAGCTCTGTTTATATTTTGAATGACTGTAAGGAGAATCCAGTAATATGGACCAAAGTGTCTTGGCTGATTTTCCAAAGCTCCGTCTCCATATTCACAAGGCAGGACGAGGGAAAAGGAGAAAGGAAGTGAGAAGGAAGGTAAATCCTGTTTTGTATTTGCTTTCCCTATGATCTCTTCTCTTACAGTTTCGGACCAGTTTCTCTCTCTTTGTCTCTCCTTCCTCTTGGCCCACCCTCATAGATGGAGGCCATTCATGCTACGGGTTGGACACGCTAGAGCCGGCGGTAGGATGGGAGCACTCACAAAATATTGACTTAGTATTCTTATTTTGCTTTTCCTGTGCCAGAGAGCACCATGTTGTGCTCAAACGGGTGTGTGTCTGGATGATCTGGATTTTCTTTGAACCACCCGTGCTCTGGCTGGCGATGGTGACTGGTGGGCAGGGTGACCAGCCCTGGTGGGATTGTCCCTGGTCTCCAGACACGCCGTTGGAGCTGTGCCCTCCATACAGCTCAGCTGGAGGCTGGTTGTGCATCCTGACTGGGGACATTGCATTTATTCTTGGGTAGTTTTGGCCCATAATGCCTTAGCTTGGAAGCATCGGATGGGAGAAAAGCTGCGGGGTTCATTACTGCTCTTGGGGATGGGGCAGCTTCCTGGGCTTGTTTGAAACACACCAATTCATTTTGTCTGCTCTAAGTTTTTCTTTGTTTGCCAGTTTCAATTGGAAAGAAGCACTGGATGATCTCAATAGGTTCTCCTTGGGTTCAGGCTGAGAGAGAGCTTTCCCAACACTTATAATTTCAAAATGTGAAACTAGATCATGCAGAAACAACCGGAGTTGCACTGAAGCACTTCCTAGTTCTGGCTAGACAAAACCATAATTTTTTTTTCAATTTCATTTCCATTTCCTTTTACGTCTGGAATAAATTCAAAAGTATGAGAACGAAAAAGGAACTGATGAGGATTAGATGTCAGATAAGAAACATGAGGCAGGTTTTCAGGAGCAGCCACGTGTAATCCCCATCTCCTCAGTGCTGCTTTTCCGCCTTTCTCAGCCACCTGTGAGTGCCAGAAGAGGGTGAGAACGGTCTGAAGGATAAAAATAGAGCCATCTCGCAGCTTCCCAGTCCCACTTCAATGTTCCTCACGTTTTGTGGGTTTCCCAATGTGGTTCTTTGTGAATTCTCACATTAACCTGGGTAGCTGGCTGTAAAAGCACTGTCGCTGTGTGTTTGGGTACAGTGTATTTTTGAAAGCAGAAGTATGCTTAAGTGACAAACACATCCGTTTAACAGTGCCAAATGTCATTGAAGTCAGTGGGCAGGGTCAGGTCCTGGTGTATGGATTTAAACGAACCAGCAGGTTCTTCCACAGCGATGGATTGCAGAGCAGAGCTGGCACCAGGCACAGTCCTGGGGTGTTTTCCCAGACAAGCCCCTGAGATGCTGCTCTCCGTTACCTCCAGGGATGATTAAACCGCATTTAGCTTGCCGTTTCTTATTCCGCTTCTCCCTTACAGAGACGCACTGTTAGGTGAATGTCCCCAAGCGACTTGCTGACGTAACCACAAGCATTTCAGAGGCTTGTGGGTGAGTCGTGTCCCTCTGTGTGCGTGCACGGTCGGAGCAGTGCGGGCTGCGGGGGGCTGGTGTGTAAATGCATTAGGAGGAGCATTAGGAAGAAGTTCCTCCTGGTCAAACCAATGTCCTTACAGACCAATGTCCTTACAGCAGAGACTTGGTATCTTCTAGGCATCATTTCCTTTGATTTTATCACCTCCACAATATAGTTTTGATTGTGCTTTATGTACTGGAATACTCAAAACGCTGTGTAATGACTACATTGTTTAATTTTTCTTCGGAGACTGCACAGTCTGTGGATGAGACAGAGTTAACTTGTGCAGCACATCTATTCTTCTGAATGAGAACTGAGATTTTTGTCTTATTTTAATGAAACGGCTTTGCAAAAAGTAGAACTGCATTAAAGTTCAGAGTGGGGGTTTAATCCTCTAATAAGTCACTGGGCTAGAAGTGCAACATGCGGGTGGCTGAGATGGGGATGAGCCGTGTGACCCTGGAACGGGGAATGTGCTGCAGGTCAGTGTGGAGAAAAGGACCCAGTGAGAACAACTCGCTGGGCAGCAAAAACTTTGATAAATGTTTTGAGAAAGAAAGACAAACAGCTGTGATAAGGACAAGTGCAATCAAGTGAAACTTTTTCAAACCCGTTTTTATAATGTCACAAATGTTTCTTGTAACCTCCTTACAGAGGGAAAGTCACTGGCAGGTGCAGCAATCACATCTCGCTGCAACTGGGAGTGAAGTCAGAAATATGTTTGGAAGTTTATTGGCAATTCTCAAAGCTTTTTAAAGGTACAGTTTATTCAGAGTTACGTAGATCTGTAAGTGATGTCGTTTCACTTGCAGCTTTTATGTGCTGTTCTCCCAATTGTTTACTTTAAACTTGAGCAAATGTTATGTCTATCTAAATCAGCCTGCTGTATTAAATCAGGGAAAAAATACGGTTTCTCTGAGTTTTCAGTCCTGTCATCCAGCTGCTTGGATTGACTGTTTGTTTGAAGAAAAGAAAGGATGGGAAAAAGCTTCCAGAGGAGAAGTGTGTATTTCTGTAAGAACAGATAATTGATACAAAAGCTTTGGCTTGCCTTCACGTTGTACGACAGTAGCTCTTACAGACAGGCCTTCCAGAACCTGCTCTTTGTGGAAAGAGGAATGTGTGTTTCTGTTATAACAATGAAGTGCAGGGCGGGGGTCACGGCGCAGGATGTGGAGTGGACATCGTTGGCAGGATGTGCATGAAGGGCAGTAACTAACACTAGGGTATTTTCAACACTTAAAACCCACTGATTTTGCTGGTTTATTTGGTTTCATGCAGTCTCTAAGTGGGACACAAAGGCAATGGAATTTGACTGTACAATCTACTGCAGGTGACCCTGTTGTAGCGGGTGGGTTGGACTGGATGATCTCCAGAGGTCCCTTCCAACCCCAACCAGGTTTTGATTCTGTGACTTTGCCAGTTGATCTTCCCGGCATGGATCAGTGTTTCATTAGCCACTGTATTCACAACCGCCTGTGTTTGGCACGTGGGAGGGGTATCCCAGCAACGCCAGAGTCCTGCAGGATCTCACATGTGTGTCCAAGGCTGGATCCCCCGGTGCAGTCAGCCAGGGATGACACCCGCCTGCTTCTGAGAGCTGGAACGGTCTGGTCGGGATTGGACCATCGGCCCCGAGGTAAGAGACATTCTGGTTTGAATACAGGAGGGCAGTCTTCTCCTGTGCAACGTAACTCCTCTACCCAGTCCCGGTAATGGCAGCACTCGGGTATTTCTGGTGCCATTACTGGGGCAAAGCTGGCTGCTTTGACCTTCCGCAGCCAAAGGCAAAAAGCTGTGCGGGAATCTGCTTTGTTATCTTCTTGCTTCGTTACCTCCTTGCTTGGTTTACTGGGTGCTGGAGGTCTGGTTTCCCCAAGTAGCAGTATTGCACACAGCTACCTTGCTGCAATTTACCTTTTAAATAATTAGGTTATTAATATTGTTTCACAACTCTGTAATTTCCTGGGATTCATAGCAGCAGATGGAAACCACTGGGTTTCAAACAGCTTGACCCCTGCTAATGACCAAAAATCATACCCCATATTTTGATTTGGGGAGAATCTTTGCACTATCCAAATTATAACACATATTGGAGGTAAATGAGAAACCGGGTGCAGAGGCACTACAAATTCAATCCCGCTAAGTCTACAGAGCTCTCCTCCTCCCTGGAAGCTCTGGAGGAGAGGCAGGAGCACTCGCACAACAGCCGCTTCTTCAAAGAAATTCCCTGGGCAGAAGAGAGATGCTCTCACACCATCGCTCTGGAAACAGCATCACGTTTTGTTAGATGGTTTATGGAAGTGGATGTGAAGGCTAAAAAAGAAATGATATCCCTCCCTCACATCTTGATTAATAGCTGAACAAAGTTCACAGGAATTGCCTACCTTGGAGAATGGAGGGGATTTGCCATTTGGGACGTATCCAACCAATTATGGCCAGTTCACACAATTGTTCAGTTGTAGTTACTCCATCCAAAAACCCACCGGGCTCTCTATCACTTCACTGACAGTTTGTTTAGTGGCCACGCCACTCCTGTGTTTTTTGGTTCAAAATAGCTCCATCTTGCCACATCTTACCTTAATGATTTTTCAAAGCCTATCGGTGAAGACTTGCTCCCTCTTGGGGCTTTAAACACATCATTTTGTAGGAGCAGCGTTCTGGGTGGCAACGGCACAAGCCTGGGGAGCTGGCTGGACAAACCCTGACAGCAGTGCCATGGAAGGCAATATTTGTGAAGACAACACCTCTTTGAACCTTTGTACTAAAATATCCTTTTTTTGTTTTTCTTTTTAAATGACATTTAATATAGATGATGCTACCTGTATTTTTCCCAAGTCTTGGTCCCTTAAAATGAAAAAGGACCCTCCAGGAGCCCTGTCCTCCCCATCCTCCTCCACTGAGGGTGCAACACGTTCAAGCTTCCTTGGGGCTGTTCATTTATTTGCAAAAGACCAAAAGGTCAGGCAATTTCAGCTCAGTGAAGCTTCAAGTGAATTACATCATGCATAAAAATTTGCTATTTTCAAGCTAACAAACTTCTCCTATGAGGATATTTTGCTCATTTGAGCAGAAAACAGGCTGTGTTAGCAGCTTTTCTGAGCAATGTTCTCTGTTAGCAGATGGACGTGTGGTCCTCCACGCGGCCCCTGGATGTGGCACCAGCCTCCCAGGCCGATGCTGCCCTGAGAGCCCAGCCGCAGATTTGCTCCCTATTTATTCAACAACTTCTTGCATCACAGGTAGGGAAATAACCAATATATACAGTGCATGAGAGGTATGCACGATAGTTGCCTTTCCTTAAGATGTGTTGTACACATAAAGAATATTTTGAACATCTATTTATGTCCCCCAAACCCTCACAAAAGGCAGGGCAGGCAGATTCCCCGATGGCTGCAACTGCCAGCATGAAAATGTGGGAGTTGGGCTCCATCCTCCACATCTGGACGGTCTCACTGGTGAAGGCTCTGCCGCTGAAACGCATGGGGCTGAGCACACCTGTATGGGGACCTATATACACGCAAGTGCATCTGGAGTATTCTTATTTGCTGCTACACAGAGAAAGGCAATTCCCGAGATGGGAGGAGATAGGGGATGGAGGTTTCTTGCCCATAAAGGTTTCAATATATGAATATATAAGGTCTCCAGGGTGATCTTACAGCACCTACCAGTATCTAAAGGGACCTATGAGAAAGCTGGAGAGGGACTTTTTACAAGAACATGTGGTGATAGGACAAGGTCTGATGGCTTCAATCTGAGTGGAGATTTAGATGAGCTAGAAGGAAGAAAATCTTCCCCGTGAGGGTGGTGAGGCCCTGGAACAGGCTGCCCAGGGCAGCTGTGGATGCCCCATCCCTGGGAGTGCTCTGAGCAACCTGGGCTGCTGGAAGATGCCCATGGCAGGGGGTTGGAGTAGATGATCTCGAAGGTCACTTCCAACCCCAATAATTCTATGATAAATTCTGGATTCTAAGCAGCTCAGGCAGTGAAAAATTAGTTGTACCCTTAATAATCAGATTGTGAGGAAGTTTATAACCTTCCTCAGGCAGGAGTATAGTGAATTAGTATAGTACAGTGCATAGGGTAGTATAATGAACAACAATGAGCTGCTCTAGTTTTGGGCAGACTTGGGTCCTCCGTGCCTGTGGGTTGGGGACTTTTGCTCAGTGAGCACATGGACAAGCCCAGCTTGGAATGAGGCTCCAGCAGAGACTTGTTAACACCAGATAAGACTCTTCTCTTAGCAAACGAACACAGCAATTTGAAAAAGCGATCTATTTAGCAGTGTGGGGATCAGCAGCTGAGAGGGCCCGCTAATGATGAGCGTGGCCCCATTGCTGAGATGCCGCTCCGAGAGGGGAGCAGCCGGCCGCCCGCCCCTCACAGCAGAGCCCGCGGGCAGCCTGCAAAACAAACACACAGCAAAGTGGGAAGCTGCTTTCCGTGTGACCTCCGCATCTTTGCTCAAGGACTTAACGGTGTGATTTGTACATCAGCAGGAAGCACTGTGCCACTGCGGCGACACCGGAGGTAATAGGGGACAGAGAAGAGAGAGGCATGATGAAGTGAAATTCGTCTACTGGAGTATACAAAGACTAATCACAAATAATACTTTGGCACTCTTACGAGTGTGTTCTGAATGTCGAAACAAGAACCTTTCTGCAAGTGTGGATTCATGAAAACAAAGCTCTTGAAAAGCAGAAAACGAGAGAGTCTCCCAGCTCGGAGTGTCTCAGTGTCACTTGTCACCCTGTTCATGGGGAATGAGAGGCAGGGAAAACACAGCGTGAGCATTAAACACTGCTGTGCATTTAAAAGAACCAGAAGTTACCAGCTGAATAAAGTAGGACTTTGCAATAATATTTTCCAGTAAGTGGCCAGTTCTGCTTTGTGTGGTTTAATTCTGATCAGACCTTTGGTGTGAGGAGGATGAAACCCGCAGCCTTTTTGCCAGTAGCTTTGGGGAGCAGGGGTTTGCACCTCAGGTGTGTTCGTGCACCGAGCTGCAGGCTGGTGTCCGGACACGGAGCAGAGGGATGCGGTGGGTGGCACCGGCCGGTGTCCTGCTCTGCCGCATTAGCTGTCAGCGATGCTGAGCTCTCCCAGGGCAGGTTGGTGGTTTGTTGCTGCCTTTGCTCTAGGGGGGTGAAAGCTGCTTGAACCACTGGCTTTTACTCTGCTTTGGTGGAGCGAGATCAGGTCTGGTGTGCTCTGAGAGGACCGGGCGGTTTTCTAGTAGCCTGATTCTTTTCAGTAGCAGTTTTGTAATGGAGGCGAATCAATAGACGAGGGACTCCAAATCTCACCAAAACTGCAGGGGCTGTGGCACATTCCATAGCTAGTGTCCAACTAAACCATGGCACGGATGGGAGGTGCCTTTATGGGGACTCAGGTGAGGGGGCAGAGATGTGTCGGTGATGCTGCACTATGTTTTTTATTTTTACAAACAAGAGATGACTAATGCCAGATGAATCTCAAAAGATCTGGAGTTTCAGCTCCCTGTCTCGGAGTGGGGGTGCTTATTCATACCTGTGTGACTCACCCTGCCTGGCAGGGCAGGGGGACCGCAGAGCTGAGAGTTCTGCTCCTCCCCACCAGCAGCGTGTGGGGCAGGAGGAGCGGGGAAGGGGACAGGAGGAGCGGGGAAGGGGACAGGAGGAGCGGGGAAGGGGACAGGAGGAGCGGGGAAGGGGACAGGAGGAGCGGGGAAGGGGACAGGAGGAGCGGGGAAGGGGACAGGAGGAGCGGGGAAGAGGACAGGAGGAGCGGGGAAGAGGACAGGAGGAGCGGGGAAGAGGACAGGAGGACCGGGGAAGGGGACAGGAGGAGCGGAGAAGGGGACAGCAGGAGCGGAGAAGGGGACAGGAGGAGCAGGGAAGAGGACAGCAGGAGCGGGGAAGGACAGGAGGAGCGGGGAAGGACGGGAGCAGAGAGGTCCCATCAGAGCTGCAGCAACACGGGCACGTTGGCCCCTTCATCCTGCAATTGTGTCACACGCGGCTGCTTCCAGCTCCTGGGATGTACAAAAATAAAACAAAAAGCTAAGCGCAGAGAAAACTGTCAGTGAGAAGAGGGGAAGGAGCCCGGCTCGGGGAGAGTGTGCTGCCTTCTGCATCTCCCACATAAAGA
This sequence comes from Columba livia, assembly GCF_036013475.1. Taxonomy (NCBI): domain Eukaryota; kingdom Metazoa; phylum Chordata; class Aves; order Columbiformes; family Columbidae; genus Columba; species Columba livia. Next base: position 1,141,810 of record NC_088607.1, read on the forward strand.
CACCCATTCTATCTTCTGATGTGCAAGTTCAGCTCGATTAAGTTTTCTTCATTTCTTTAGCGCTGTTGTTTAAGTATGGCATTGCAACAAGAAAACTAGAAGCTACAGTAAGATAACACACACAATTTTCTCGGTGAATAGCAGTATTATCTCATTTGATTAAACCCAAATAGATAGCACAATCTATGTATGTGTGTGTTTAGGCAAGGCCTATGAATTTTAAGTCCTATCACTTCCAGAATCACATATCCAATTATTGCAAAACTGCAAATCCTCGGGAACTGGCATCTAGCCAACACTAATGAAAAATGTGTCCAGAAAATATAGTAAAAATGGAAGTGCTATGCTTGTAGCATCACTCCCCAAACTGGAAGAGCTACATGTATCTTCCCTCTCAGGTACGCATTTTGTGCTTTGGCTGCCTTAATTAAATGGCACCTAAGCATGGACTTTCCAATTAAGCAGGATGTTTCTCTAGTGTGGTCTCTCTGTAACCCTTATTCCAGAGGCAGTGGTTCTCTAACCACCCATTCATTCTGCCTGTGGTGAGGTGGAAGACTCTCCTCTGTTACTAATTAAAGTAATTTTGTTAAGATGACCATTACATGCATGGAAGCAACACGAGGCAATGCAATAAATTATGCTGAAAGGCACACTAAGTTGCCCGGGGATCTGGCATGTTGGGGGTCACCCCACTGCTGGGAGAGGAGCAATGAGAAGATACATCTTAAAACAGGCCCTACAGCAGGAGTAACGCTTTTCCGAGTGGGAGCTGCCCTGTGTGTTATTAATAGGTGGATGTCACTAGAGAGAAAACTGCTCTGGACAGCAGCTGGGAAGAAGTGATATCCTGGGGTGCTGAGAGCTGCTGCCGGGGACTTATGCTGCTGGCTGGGGGAAACCATCAAACTCTCTCCACCATCTCTTCACTAAGGGCTGAAGAAGTTTAAAGTGCCTGAATGAGGATACCTGCACATACCCTGAGAGAAGGTTGGGCACAGCAAAGCTAAGAGCTGCAACCCTCCCAAAGTGGCAGCGCTGCATCCTGACACCCCCAGATGCTGGGGCTCACCTCTGCTCCCGGGGCGATGCTGCTGCGGATGGATCAGGGCTTGGTGCTCACCTAGGAGCCCAGCACTGCTCATCTCCTGCCACAAGCTCTGCAGGCAATAACCCACCTCCTGAGGTATCCCAAGTACGTTATCAAACCACCAAAAAATAGAGGTGCCCACTCAGGGGTTCACAGAGCTTTGTAGAAGTGATGCTGGTGGATGTGTATATTGAAAGGCTGGCGTAATGGTGTGTGTTGGCATCAGCCTTTGACTGCTGTGTCCTTAATGTGCACAGTGACACAGGGGCAAGGGGTCACCATTCTGGCATGGTGACAATGTCCCCAACTGGTACAGTCAACCTGCAGATCATTAAATGTTGGTGCAGTGCTAGCTGATTTTGGATTAACCTTCCCCACTTCCATTGGTGTTTGTTGCTTGGGTTTGATTTGTTTTCTGGTTTTAGTTCTGAATTAAAGTTGGTTTCAGCGTATTATTTGCTTGGAGTCATTTTCGGGTGCCTCTGTGACGTGGGCAATGACTTAATTCTGGAAAATCCATCTTGGTTTCCAAAAGCTGTTGTTGTACAAAGTTTTTTTTTCCGTGTATCCTCAGATCTAATTCCTAATCAAGTCACACAAATAGCAACAAATGTAAAATTGCCTTTAAACAGAAAGGATTTTTGTATTTGCTGTCGTAGCACCTTTAAGGATGTGTTAGAAGTGAGAAACACATCTGAGGTGAGAAAAGCTGATATTTTATTCAGTACCACTGAGCTGCTGTGTCTCCTGACCCGCTCGGGAAGGACTTTCCGCAGGAACACGACCCGACCAGCACTGTGCTGATGGGCTGGAGCACATCAGCTGCAAAACCACCCCAAACCGGGCAGGGACAGATATCCTAACACGGGCGGGGGCTTCTTCGTGCTAAGCGGAACTTGCACTGCTGTGCTGCTTGTATACTGTAAGCTGCACTGCTATATACCAGCTATACTGCTATATACTGGTTATACTGCTACATACCAGCTATACTGCTGTACACTAGCTATGCTGCTATGTACTGGTTATACTGCTACATACCAGCTATACTGCTATATACCAGCTATATTGCTATATAGCAGCTAAGCTGTTATATACTGGTTATACTGCTGAGCAACACTGTTCGTGCAGGATCCCGCAGCCCTAACACACACCCGGAACTGGAAAGCTAATTGTGTTTTACAAAGTATTTATATTTGGTGAAAAGCTTTGATAAGAACCCATTATCGAATAGTGATATTGGATATAAGCAGAGCATTGCTAAGGGGAGATGCACTGAAGTGCTCTGGCTCACCTTGGTTTTGAAAGAATACTGCAGAATTGATGGCAAATGGGCAGGCAACAGAATGAAAACTCTAACAAAAGGATGGACAATTTCTACAGATGCCTTTGGCCACATCACAGACTAAAATAAAGGATGTGATTTTGTTTTTTCCATTTTGCTGTTATTTACCAGTTAAGCAGCACAAGTCGCTTTGTGTGGACACGTCTCTCGTGCCGGGGGGGCAGCTCTGTGGGTGCCCCCTCGCTGCCCTCGTGCTGCTGTGAGTCCAGTGCTGTTTGGGCAACTTGGTCAGGGCAAATCCGCAAGGAGAGATTTTTATGACCGGAAAACTTCCATTTCTGATTTTTAAGATTTTAAAACACAGCATTTAATATTACAGAACCCTGCTGGTTTTGCAATTTTTGTCCTGAATCTGGAAATTAATTCCAAATTAGTTTATTCAAAAAAGAATTACGATCGATCTATTTTAATTGGACAAATGAGACATGCCAGGTTGTTTCATACAATGAAAACATTTCAAACTATATTAACAGTATAAAAATGATTATTTGGGGGGAGATTTTATGACTTAATTTCATCCTTTTTCTTTTCTATTTTTAACCGTTAATCAAAGCTTCTGGCTTGTTAGGAAATATTATAAATCTTTATATCCCTGAAGCTTTTAAATTATTCACTGTGCTTACTGTTCTCTTTCTGACGGGAGATTATCCCTTTCAATTGGAAATTTTCTGTTATTTGTGTCTGAAATGCTTTAAAGTCAAAGTGTAGCTTCAAATACTGTTAGCAGCAAACATAATGAAGGTGAGGGGTGTGCGCAGGCTTTTAATTGCACCAACACTAACTGAGTCAGCTGCAGGAAGCGCTCTCACAGCTCAGCGCTGCACAGCGAAAGTCCTGCTTTTATTCTGGTGTTTTGGATCTGGGAACAATTTCTTCCCCAAAGGGCTGTGGGGCATTGGAACAGGCTGCCCAGGGCAGTGCTGGAGTCACCAGCCCTGGAGGGCTGGACAGACGGACATGAGGTTCTCAGGACGTGGAACAGAGGTGACTTGGCAGTGTTCAGTTAATGGTTAGTCTCAATGATCTTTAAGTGTTTTCCAACCAAAATGACTCTATGATTTTTGGAGTATTTCAGAACAATCAGTTCACAAGGTTATGTGATGTCTCATCACTGAAGTAGCAATAGCCACAACAATCAGAGATATGAGAGTACTGCTTAGGAACACCCTCACTTTCTCTAAATGATGTACATTAGATATATCTGTCACCATCTGTTATGAAGAACTCACAGAAGATGCAGATGATGCACCTAAATAGGATAACTATAGCAGATGAGTGTCCGTGACTGCTGGGGCAGTGGGAGAACCGGCGGCCTTAAAGCTGGTCTGTGGAGCCACGTTTATTTAGATCATTTTTACAGCCTGGACTTTATGAAGGAAGCTATGCTTCACAGTAGCGGATTTTAATAGAGATTGTATTGTAACTTTAGCTTTTATTTCTTCTCATTATCAATTTTTGCTTACAGCTTTTAAGCACATGTGTGTTTATTTCAGACTATTTTCTTAAAAGTAGTAAAATATAATATTTGTTGCAAGGAGCCTGAAATGCTTTGTTCTGAACTTTAGAGAGTTATCCGTTTCATACATACCACTGACACTTCAACTGAGTAATTCTAAAAGAAATGTACAGCTGAAAGGAAGATGGACTGTTTGAGATGAGTCCGTCCTCGTACTTCAGAAGCAGCAGCATTTCTTTTGAGCAGAGGTAGCAGAGTGTCGCAGTCCCATGGAGATACAGAAGATCTCTGTTTGGTTTTCGGGAGGACTCCCTGCCCCTTTTGGCTCTGCCGTTTGCTGGTGCTGGGGCAGGAGGGGTCGGTCGCAGAGGTAACCTTGTGGTTCAATGCACATTAGATCAAATGAAAGGGGCATCTTCTACTTGTGAACACTTGGGCATTTCCTCTGACTGTGTCTTTGATTAAATAATTCGTTAATTATTTTGTGACACAGGCTGGGTGTTTCCAGGCTTCCACTTAATAGTTGTGTTATTGCAATTTTGTTGTATTGTCTTACAACGAAGTTTGGTTGCAAAGACTGTTCTGTTTCAGTATGTGCTCTGAAACATATTCCTAAAAATATGCCACAGGGATTTGCTTTTTCAAATATCCAGAAGGAAACTCACTAACTAAAGCATCCGGAGAAAGTAGATATACAAAACACAGAACTTCATTAAAGCAGAGTTTTGCTCAAACAAACACTTCTGGCTACATTTTCAAACATTGTCCCAGTTCTGGTAAGGGCAAAAACTTATATTTAAATGCTTACCTAAATATAACACACATCTCAAATCTGCGTATATAGAGCGCTGGAACCCCACACAGGATAACAGGACACTTGACACAACTGTGAAGTTAGACCTCCCAGTGCTTAAATCCAGATAATTAAACAAGTGTTAGGTGCATAAATACCTTGACAGATCTGATTATAATCCTCCTAACCTCCAATTTTCAGCAATCCCATAGAAAGACCAAAAGAACGTGTAAGAAAACATTGTTTTTACCCCAGAAAATATGAGGAATAGAAAAGCAAATCAGTTGCTGATTCAGCCCATATGGGTTATTCTGCCTGCGACAGAAAAATACTCTGCCTTCGAGAATTTTTCTCTCTGATTTGCGGATTTAACTCCATTTAAGGTGTGTTCAACCAAACCCATACCAGGGTCTGAAATCTGATTGGTTTTTTTAAACTTTATCAACTTCTGTGTCTGTTTCTCTCTTGCCTTTAGCAATTCCGGATTCTGAGGAGGACTGGCAGCGGTGTCTTGCAGAGATCCCCAGCCCAGCAGAGTGTTGGCATTTCTGCTGAGCAACACGTGAGCAGGGAGCCGAACGAGTGCTGGCTGCTGCCATCGCCCATCCCACGATCCCAGCAGCGTCAGGAATTGGAAACAAACAGGTTTCAGTAAGGAAAGGCTTTGCGGTAATACTGCAACCCGCTGCTTTGATTTGTTTTTCATCCAGGACCCAAAAAGCTCACATAGTTATCCACATGCTCTGAACCTCTTGAGCTGGAGATGCCATGAGAACAATCTGCCTCATGATTTTCTGCTATTTCATGCTTTCTCTCTTGATGGCAAATTGCTCTGAGAACAGCCTCTCCTGGTGATTTCTGGAACTTGCCTTGTTTTCGTTGCTGCTCTGTGTTGTGTTTGACACCGTTTCCATGCACAGGGACCAGTAATGGGCACTATGGAGAAAACAGGACTAAAATGGTTTTGAATCTTAAATGATGTGTTTCAAGCCGATGGTGCCAGGCTGTGCCACTGCTCTGTTGCCCTGTGTGTGTTGCATTTCACAGTGTGGGGCCACCAGCCCAGCTTTGCTCTCATCCTCATCCTCCTCCTCTGCCTCCTGCTCTTCCTCTGGGGCTGTGTGTTTCAAGCCATTACTATACACGTTTCCCAGTTCTGATATAAGACAAGCAACGCCTGGCTCGTGTCAGCCAAGAGGCACTTCACTGCGGCTCTGGCTGAGATTGCTGAAAACAGATAAAGGCGTAATGTGAACTCAGCTGCTTGCTCATGCCCAAGCTCTGCTCAAAGAGGGCACTGCAATTATATTTATTACCAAAGCACCCAATGCACTGTGGACTGATCATCTCCTAATAAGCGGAAAAGGTTTATTGAAAAGCGTTTAGTTTTCATCTCCTGGGCAGATAAGCCTGAGCTGTTGCAGCTGTCTAGAGCTGTGCTGCTCTGAGTGACGGTGACACACCGGTTGCTCGAGGATGTTTCTTGTTTAACGAGGTACCGATAGATTTAATTACACCTGAAAGACTGCTCCTGTCTGGCTGAGCGCTCAAACCCGATACAGCATCAGACAGGTTTGATATGTGACAAGTAGTATTTAAATGGAGTATGATCTTATGATTTATTTAGGTCACGGCGCAGTTTAATTATTAATGGTGTTAAGCCGGTTTGAAGATGAGCTCTGAAGGACTCAGCCACTTTGTTTTAGATGTTTGAAATTCATAGCAGTCCCCAAGACCCTGCATTTACAATGAGTTATTCCTGCTGGTGTACTAATAACAACATCAAATGGTAAAGCAGAGGGCGGGGAAATAAAGCAAACCAGAAAGGATGATATTCACATTCTTATCGCAGACGTGTATCTCTGATGTTAAGCTGCTTTAGCAGATATTGTTGTGAGCTGTTCCTCTGGGTGCTGGAGAAGTTATCACATAGATGCTGTCACATTGGGTTGTGTCTTGGATTATAAGAGCGTTATTACCTCTGGGGATGTTGGGAGGAGAAGTGTCTGGTGTGTGGGACATCTGCTGCCCTTGGTGAACAACGTGGGCCTCAGCAGACAAAGGACAGGAATGACCTGCTATATTTTGCCAACTACTTCCATCCCAGATGAAGCTAATAGCCCTGCTCACTGCGGCTTTTTGGAAAAAGTTCAACGAGCTCACCCTGTGAATGTTTAAGACAGAGGTACCTGAACTGACAGGGGCTGGTGAGTGAGATGGGCTATGATGACATTCAATGGGCCATTAAGCAAAACGCCTGCCAGCATCTTTCAACTCTTACCCTTAAGTGACCCAATCTAAACTCATTTTCAGCCTCAGAAGCAAAGTGATTCCTGGACGAACCCACCGGGGGGGGTCCCTGCACAGGGGGCTTATTCAAAGGGCCGTTGCTCAGCGCAGACACAGCAATACTTTAAAATCCGCAATACTTTGAAAAGCCTCAGAAGTTTGATGTTCTGTATCCGTCCAGTTACCAGCTGCCCTTCTCACACAGTCTCACCTTCCCCCTCATCCCCGGGCTGCTGGAATCACCCCTTTGCCTGTTCTCCTTCAGCCCTGGCAAACCGCAGGGTTGCGGTGCCGGGCGTGGATAATTTTGCTGTAAGTCCTCCCTGAGATCAGTGGTGTGAATTGAACGGTCCTTGGTGTGATGGTGCGGAAGAGCTGCTGCTGGGAATCTGGAGCCAGGAACAGCAACCTGCTCGAAGGGAGGTGACAGGGCATTCATTCACCTCCAGGTGTTATACTTGTATTGCTCTGTGGTTCTCAACTTCTCCTCAGAGACAACAGAGGAAAGGTTGCTCGCTGGATAACCATCATTCTCCTCTAGGACTGAGTTTGGGGCTCCACAGCTGCCAGTCCAGGCGGGTGTGAGGCAGGAGTGAAAAAATTCAGGTTCCAAATCCAATGTGAGCGATGGAAGTTTGGAATATTACTGAGAAATAGTGACACCCAAGCTGTGTTGGCATCCTGGGCCGTGCCTGTGGTGGAGGGACAGGCCCTGCAGAGCAAGAGGGAGGCTCTGGAGACCTTTGTGGTCACATTGGTACAGGATTTGTTGTGTGCTGGGGCAGGGTTTCCCCATCCACGTCAGCCGGCTCGGCTCCGTGCTCCGCATGCAAGAGGAGAAATCAAAGCCTCGAAGTGCATATTTTATAAAGAAGCTGCATATCTCAGGAGTGTTGCAGTTCAGAAGATTAAACTCTTATTCCACCATCTCTAATTCAGTATTGCAAAATGACATTAAAACAACAATTGAAAAAAAAAAGGCAAGTTTTACAGCCTAAGTTACAATGCACGCTAAGAACAAGCATACAGGTGATTTGCTTGGCGTTGTATTTATTTTTTGTTGGTGTTGGTAGCAAAACTATTGAAGTTTTCAAAGTCATTTGGTATACTTTAAATATAATTAATCAATACCTTAATAACAAATGCAGCGTGACGCACGCGGAGGTAATTATCTGTTTAGGTTCTCCAGCTGTCTGGTGCAGCTGTCGCTAACGGAGGCTGGGTGAAAGGCGGTGTTCCTGTCGGCCTGAGGTGGGATGGCTGCAAAGAAGGATGCTCAGCGGGTGCTGGAGCCTTTGGTTGTGTGCGGGAGCGTCCCTGGGGACAGGTGATGGCAGAGCAGTCGCTTCAGAAACAGTCCGGCGGTTTTTGGGAAAGCCTACATAGCAGGCATTGCAAACGCAGCAAGGGTCAAGGAAAATCTTATTCCTAAAATAAAAAAGGGATAACATGAAATTGACTCTTTAACAGGTAAAGAAAGGATCCAGTATTGGTGTGGAGAGGGGCATACCAGGGATTAAATGTAGAATCACAGAATGGTTTGGGTTGAAGGGACCTGCCCAGCTCCCCAGTGCCCCCCCTGCCATGAGCAGGGACATCTTGACCAGCTCAGGGTGCTCAGAGCCCCGTCCAGCCTGGCCTGGGGTGTCTCTGTGTAGCGCCTGGGCAATCTGGGACTCTGCATTCTATTTATCTTACACTTATTCCTAATTGCTGATGCATATTTGTATTTGCTTCCATGTTTTACTACACTTTGTTAAACCTCTTCTTTTATGTTTTGTTCATATTGTGTTTCTGATCTACCTCCTTGCTTTCATCACCCTCCAGTGTATTTTAGTGGGTTTGCTTTGGATTGGGCACTTGGGAATGCCCAGGGCAGCTAGGTACATCCCTGGTACCACAGGGTTCAGATGCAGGGACATCCCCGGTGTCACAAGAACATCCCTGGTACCACGGGGATCAGATGCAGGGACAATCCTGGTGCCATGGGATCAGCCACAGGGACATCCCTGGTGCTGCAGGATCTGATGCAGGGACATCCCTGATGCCACAAGGACATCCCCAATGCTGTGTGATCAGATGCAGGGACATCCCTGGTGCTGTGGGATCAGACTGACCCCACGGAGGCCCCTTCCCTCTGGACACCTGGTTTCTTCCCCAAGGCCTCAGCACCTCAAGACTGACTCTTCAAAGTCTGAAAAGCGTATACAGAAATTTACTTTCAAAATTATTTTTAAAGGTATTCTTAAGTGTGTCTGCCTATTTACTGTATGAGCGACACTATAAAATAGCTCTGTATGCAGACTGGAAAAACGCTGATTCTGGCAAGATACTCGATGATGTGAAAACTGCTTTTCGAAGTGACGGTGTGAGGAAGGTCTCCCTGCAGCACTCGGGTGACAGAGGACCCCGCTCCTCTCGCTGTTTTCCTTCGCACCGCGGCCGTGAGAAGCAGGGAGCGTGGGAAGCGATGACAGGCTGTGAAACACTGAGCCTTCTGGCTGTGCCCACTTACTGCAGCTCTCGCTGCGAATTCTGAGCAGCGGAACGATTGCTTTAATCCCCGAATCCGCCAGGTTTGGACAAATTCACGTGCCACAGGTGTGTAGATAGTTTTTTTGTGGTTTTGTTGTTGTTTTTTTCTTTTATAAAGGAACTGTAGAAGCATATGCTGTGGTTATGGATGGAAACATCAAATTCAACCAACTTCGTAGCTGGGATGAATTGAAGCAGCAGCAAATCTGTTCATAAGTGTGTAAACTCTCAGCCAAAGCCCTGCACGCTGCTGCTCCTGCTTCTGCGTGTCCCCTTGCAGTGTGTCCATGGAGCAGTGTGTGTTACCCTGCTGTCCCCAGTTCTGGGACCCCAACATCAGAGAGACATGCACCTGTTGGAGAGGGGCCAGAGGAAGCCGTCAGGATGCTTGGAGGGCTGGAGATGTCTGCTGCAGGACAGGCTGAGAGAGTCAGGGCTGTCCAGCCTGGAGAAGGCTCCAAGGAGACCTTAGAGCAGCCTCCAGTGCCTAAAGGGACCTACAGGAGAGCTGGAGAGGGACTTTTTATGAGGGCACATAGTGACAGGATGAGGAGTGATGGCTTTAAACTGGAAGAGGGGAGATTTAGATGAGAGATAAGGAAGAAATACTTCCCCATGCGGGTGATGAGACACTGGAACAGGCTGCCCAGAGAGGTGGTGGATGAACCATCCCAGGCCAGGCTGGACAGGGCTCTGAGCAACCTGGTCAGGTGGAAGGTGTGCCCGCCCATGGCAGGGGATTGGAAATAGATGATCTTTAAAATCCTTCCCAACACAAAGCGTTCTGTGGTCTGTGGTGTGAGCTGGGGAGCCCTCGTGCTCGTGTCGCGGGTTTTCTCCCTGGGGTGGCTGCAGGGTGGGCAGATGCTCCCCGGTCACCCGTCCTCGTCCCAGCAGCCTCACAGGCCCCGGTGTCACCATAGCAGGGGCAGCTCACCCCACCGAGTCCTGTGATGGTCCCTGTCAGCCTTTCAGCCCCACTGGGGGTTTTTGTGGGGCTGTGCAGGGCCAGCAGAGCCAGGAACTCCACAGCTGCCACAGGGAGAGTTATTTGATGGAGAGATAACGCTTCCTTGGCTTCTTTATGTGCCTCATAAAGACTGAGCTCAATAATCTCGGTGGCTTTAATTTTACATCCACCCACTTCTGGCTGCACTGATCGATATTGGTAATATCTGTACACAGGGAGATTTTAACATTTCCTTACAGAGATGTGAGGATGTGTTACACACTCAGCTGCAAATCAGCTGCGTAATTTTGCAGAGGGAGTAGCTTTGAGGTCAAGCTGCATAATATTTTCAGAAGCACAGCTCTCCAGAGCGTTGCTTTTAGCTTGATATTGATTATTATTATTGTCTGCAGTCCCGGGTATTAGTGTGGACTGGAAACCCCAGATCCTTGCATTGGATTTCTTATGGTATCGCAGCAGCTGTGCGGCAGCGGGATGCAGCGCAGGAGCTCTGGAGAGCCTGTCCAAGGAGAGGCGGCTTTCTGGGCCCGCCGGGATGCACGTGGGAGCATTAAGGGGGCAGAATATTTCCCTGGGCACACATCTCCACATGTGCACATATCAACACACGCAGAGTTTTGCCCGAGGACGCGTGTGCTGTGCAGTGACACCGTAACCCTTCACCCTGCACCGTTCCCCATCCCAACGGAGGAGCCTGGGGCTGGGGGAGCCCCCAGTCCAACCTGCCTGCTGCATGGAACAAACCACGAGCCTGGGGGCACTTCAGAAACGGCTCCAAAAACCAAATCCTCTGCCAAACAAATAATTGTGTTGGGATAAATTAAATTTGAAAATGGGTCTAGAAATGTCTAAACAGAAAAGTGTCCTCTGCTTTTGTGCAAAATATGAAATTTGGTTTTCATTGCTGTGTAATTATATAAAGGAAGTATTCATTCTGCACAGTGATACATTGGAAGCTCTTAGGCATGTAAAAGGCGTTAAACTGAAGGAGGTCCTACTTTCTAGCTCATTGGCAGCCCAGGCAAACTGACAGAAAGCTGCCATGGCATGTATGGCTCTACGAAATATCAGAGTGGTTCTACAGAACTTTCGTGCTTGTTTTAGGACCAATATTTCAAGTTGTTCCAAGCGCAATATTTCCAGAATTTCACTATTATATTAAAACCTTACTATAGCAATTCTGAAAAATACTAATCCATTATTTTATTCTGTGCTATATGTATGGAATAACTCAGGGTGCCTTTAGGAAGTTTTTGGCATCAATTTTGGGGGAACACCATTTACTGCTACTGTAGCCAATTCCCAGTCACGGCAAAGAAAACACATCACCATTGAGTCACTTACCCCTTAAAATACATAAAATCCGTGGAAACAAATGTTAGCTCTTATAACAAGCCTACATGTTACAATTTTAATAGTATATGTAAGTTGAATAATATTAGTGGAGGTATGGTCAGAAGCTGGTAAATCACAGAGAGCAAATGTGGCGTGCAGTGCAGCTGCTTCTAAACGCTATCAATCTCTGGGGAAAACACAGAACTCAGTTTTAGTAAAAGGAAAACATGTCAAATAATGTTTCTGTGCAGTTGCACGGAGGGAGCAGGGCTGGCTAACCCGGGCTGTACTACGTGAACAAAGACGATGCGAGCGGGGCTGTTCAGCCTCCTTATGTCAAGACGCTTAAAGTTCACCAAGCTTTTCTGGAATACAAATTACCATGATTATAATATATATCCACAAAATGCCTGACATTTGTCTGCAGACCATCCAAGGCAATAGCGTTAAAATTCAAATGAATGTAAATTAAAGTTGCCTTTGTAATATGATGTAAATAAAAATAAAGCTTAAGTGGCAGCCTTTACTTGTTTTTAATGGATTTTACAGTCACCAAGACGGATGATTTTACAACAGAATGGTAGGTCTAAAGTCCCATGAAATGCACACTGTGGGGAGATACTGAATGACTTAGGTTGCTGTTTTCTTATTGCATCAGGCGTCAGTCCCACTCCTTGCAGAGACCCCCGGCTCTTCATGCCTTCGGGTACCAGGATGACAAAATGCCCCTTGCTGAGCTGGGCTTAGCATCCCTGAGCTCAGCCAGGGTGGTTTATGCCTTGGTGGTCCACCCAGTTCAGAACCAAAAGTTGTCATTCTCATGCAGCCTGGTTGGACTGGGGATAGCGCTGCGTAATACCGGAAACTCACTCGCAGACAGTAAAACTCTCAGTTAGGGAGAACTTCATAAAAACCAAAATATTGTAGAGTTTGAGGATCTTGCCCATATAAATTGTGACGCCGGGGAATACACTTAAAAGATGAATTAGTTTATATGAACACCACCCCACACCCCCTCTAAGCAGGGACAGTGGATTATGTGTAGCACAAGCAGAAGGTGTCGTCTCCACCTCCAGCCAGAATTGCCACTATTTATTTATTGCCAATATTATCAGCAGTGTCCTGAGACTGCGTGTGAGGCTGTTGCTTGCAAATCGCCTGAATGTCTTTACTTGAAATATAAGATGGATAAAAAGGATCTTTATTCTGTCAGTTTGATGAATAATTGCAGTACGGTAGCTACTAAAAAGCTGTGCTTGTAACAGGCTTCATGATCAGAGTTATGGTCGAAAAAGAGATGGTTTATTTTTACTATATTAACAAAAGTTATATTTACAATCAGAAAATTGACCAGATAGCTCCAGTCCTTTATAAGTGAATTAATACATATTTGATTCAAATATATGACATTGATTTTGGTAGTGCTGAATATAATGGTGTTTCCAGCAAGATGGACCTCTCTCGAATCTCCAGACTCCAAATGTTTTCCCATCTCTACACCTTTAACAGTATGTTGTGGGGTTTTTTTTGCAATTAGTGAAAATACATGAAGTTTCTACAGCTCAGGTTTGCTAATTAGAAATCAGCGTCTCTGGTGAAACTGTTACACACCAAGGTTCCCTTCCGGTCTACATTTTCAGCCTGGTGTCTGTGTTTTTCCGTACCAAGAGCTGGTGTGCTGGAACGCTGCCATCGCAATGACGACTCCTAATTTGCCCAGAGGTCAGGTTTGCAAATGTAGCCTGGGCAATCTGTGTGTGCTTCCCAGAGCTCAGCTCTGCAAACAAGGGCTCTGGCTCCTTTAGACTCAGGGGATGAAAAACCTCCCTCCTTGAGTTATCCCAGTAGTGCCGGAGAGCACCCTGGCCCACGGAGAATGAAAAAATCCAAATGGAGCTTTTGTGGTTGTGTCGGGAATAAAACAAACGGTATATCATCAACATTTAAATGGAAATCTCTCCCTTCTGGTAAGACATTAAAGGTTTGGTGGTACATTAATCACTGCAATGATCTGGCAAATACCAAAACTAAGCTCTTGAAGTGGCAGTGGTTTATTTTGGAATGGAAGCAAGCCTGGTGTCTGGGCACCTCGCTGTGCTCCTCATGGCCGAGGAACCCACAAATAACGGGACCTTCACGAGTCTCCTGGAGGTGAAGAAGTCTGGGGTGGGAAGGAACTGCAGAGGAAAGCACCTCCAGGAGGTTGGGAGCAGGACCTCGGTTTGTTTTCCTGAACCACTTACGCTTTGATGGAACAATGTTTGTTCTTTGCTGAGCTCAGCTCTTTGCTCTCAGGGTGCAAAATGTACCGTAAACAGACTGGAAAGAATACGGACAAAATAACACCTCCAAGGCCTTCGGAGTGAGGTGAGCTTTATGTGCCTGATGACAGCGAAACACTAAGATACCACGCTAAGTGCCTCCTCACTTTTTGAAAAACATTTATTTTGGAACTTAGCTCAGTAAATGCACCTGCCCCTGCAATTTACACCTCATTTGCTACGGCTAAAGAGGGAGGAGATGATGATTAATTAAGGAAAAGCAAATTAGCCTCACTTTGCATGTAGCAACTGTGGGTGATTTTCATGATAAAGAGGCTGTTTAGGGGCTGTTTTGTTTGGCCTTCGGCTCTGAAATAACAAGGTTTGTGTGTGTGTCTGTAATGACCTGCCAGGTACCAGCTCAGGTGAGTTGACCAAGATGTTACTAAGGAAAGAGAATGTGTAACACATCCTGGAAATGCTCTGTCCCCACTGTTGCATTCCTCCCCGTGAGGATTTGTTCTCACTTCTTTGTGTGCCAAGGATGATGCTAATATTGCTATTTTGAGATGTATGATAAACAAAATTTAGATCCTGAGAGCAGATAAAAGTTCCCCGAAAGTATGCTTATTTAGTAAAAAAATTCTAGTGATGTAAAGGCTCTGGGTGTGATTCTTTCCTGATGCTGGTGTAATCAGGAGCAAACCAAGGAGAGTCTGGTCCACTCTTGTGAGCTGCTGAGGATGATGTTCCTGGAGTGGTTTGTAGGAAACCGTGCTGGTAACGGGGAAATGTGCTGGTTTTGCCAGAAAGGTGAAATGAAGGATCTAACCCATTGTAAGGCGAGGAGGCTGGCTGCTCCACAACAGCATGGGCTGTGAAACCAGGAGCATGGGCCAAGGTGCCCCCACAGCGTGGCCCGAGAACCAGCCGGGGAGCCGCGTATGCTAAAAGTACATACATACAGAACATAAAAATGAAGCAGAATAATGGCAGGTGTAGGAAAAGTTAAAGTAGGAACAGCTCCAGTTTCTTTATTATGCGTAGCAGCTGCTGAATAACACTCTCGTCAAGTGGGAAATGATAGGTTGGGTTGTTTGTATTTTGGTGTTAACTTCGTGGTTCTGCTGCTGTTTTCTAAAAGCAATGATTGAAGATTTCTTCTGTCTGTGAAGTCTGTTACCCTGACCATAGCCTGTGGGCTCTGACTTCAGGAAAGCAGTCGGTGTACCCCCATGCCTGGGTCACCATGGGTCTCCCAGAGCCCTAGGGTGTCCATGGGCACCCACCTCCTGTCCCTGTGCCCCCTGGGCACCAAGCAGGGTGCAGCAGGGACCTCATCCCGGGGAGCCGGGTTTTCCGGGTCCCAGAGAATTTAGGGGATGCAGGACCTGTGGGGAATGACCTCCCGTTGTCTGGCCAGAACAAACTGCGACAGGGAAGGAACACACATCATGATATAAAACAAACACTGCACCAGGAGGTTGTGAGTGCTCCCAGGGTCATCAAGACTCCACAGTACCTGTAGTTTATGTTAACTGATGTACCAAGAGCTCTGGGGCACATCTGAAGGGTTTTGTGTAGGATCTAATGCAGTTTGCTTATCTGAGCAGATCTCTGTGTTACTGTTGATTTCCTTTGGCTGTTGGTGCCTGACTATCCCGATGCACCAGTTGTGCTCTATAGGTGAAAGGTATTTTTAAGAAATGGCTCTGAGTCTTCATTTCTTCTTTCAGTTTTTAATGTGGTTTGATTCTGTACATGGCAGGTTATTGTGTGCTCCTCATTACAGAGAAAGAGCTTTTTTTGAGAATGCATACCAGGCACTCCTTTGCGGAACAGCAAATGTGTGTGTTCAGCCTAATTAGAAAAGAAAATGATGAAGATGAAAAGACATATGGCTGTCTCCTCTGGACTTTGCTCTCTCTCCAGCAGCAGTAGCGTCTCCATTGGCTCCAGAGGTAGGAGAAAAAATACTCTGAGATAATGAGACTGGTAACTTATATCTAAACATTGAGAGTTTTGCTTGGAGCAGAGTAGAGGGTGTCTTGTGTAAGTGCTGGCAGCTTCCATTGCCTGAGCTTCCTATAGCTGAGTGTCACGAGGTGGCCTTCGGGGTGGCTTTCAGGGTCACCCTGGGTGACAGGGGGAAGAATGGGCGATGTGCAATAGATTTCCTGAGATGGGGAGGAGGAGCAAACTCCAAGCTGATCAAGCTTTTTGAAATGAGTTTTTCTCCAGCTAGACTGAAACTTGTTAAAAATCAGACAATTAAGGTAACAGGCAGCACAAATTCCATTCTAGAAAAAGAGAAAGAGAACAGAAATGAGCAGCACAAAAAAGAGTAATATTTTCTTCTGCGAAACCATGGGTATTTAGATTAAACGGATCAATAAGCCATCTGTATCATGGTAAAAACAGTCATAAATTACTCAAAAATTCTGTTTTTGAACAAGTCTTTGGGCATATGGGCAAAGGCAGAGCTGCGAAGTGCTGCCGCTGGAAGCCGTTCGTGCATATTGCAGATTTTAATGACTCTGTCTGCTGTCATTGGCAAGTGAAGGATGGCACGAAAAAATGGGCCAACAGTGATAAAGCCTTAAGGTAACACAGAATAAATGAAGTAACTACTTTGAATTGTGTTCTGCACAATGTATTGAAAATCCCAGCATTGATTGTGAGTGTGAGAAAACCCCATCGCCTGAGACTTGTTGAACATCATAACGGGAGAAAAGCAGAACTTTTCAAGTTTTGTCACTTACACAGCCATTGGAAAACTAGGAGTTGTAGTGTTTTTTTCCTTCTGGTTGCAGGCTAATTGCCGTGACTCATGGTGGCGTTATCTCCAGCCCTCGGTGCGCTGGGTTTGTGGGGGCAGCTGCCAGGACCCCCGACCAGCCGTGCCATGTTTGCCCTGGGTAAACCCATTTCCAAGGGAAGGCTGGCTGGGTGCCTGCCACCCTTTTCAGGCTTTAAAAATGAGCTAACAACAATTTAAGGTGTTGAAATTTGCCCTTTGTCCCTTTTTCTGTTTCTGTGGATTTATAAGCACATGCTGACAGTTAGAAGTGTTTTCCCCCTTCTGCCGTATTACCCGCACTGGGGAAATGAAGTGAACGAGCACAGAGAGGAAACACGATGCTGCACAAAATGATATTGAAAGCACACAGCAGAAACAGATTTTTTTTTTTCCTCATTTGCTCTCCCATTCTTCTCATCACGATAACGAGAGCTGGTGTTTGCAAAACAAGCAGAAGCGCCTGTTTGGGTGTGTGTCTGCTGCAGCGAATGGAGACAGACCAGCACCGAATTACCAGGGCTCTGTACAGCAGTGTGGGTGCTCCAGCTCCTTGTTCTGGCTCCGTGGGGCTCGTGGAGCAGCAGCTCTGCCGGACGGGACTCGTCCCACACCAAGACAGAGGCTGGGACATCCCTGGTGTTACCCAGTGAGCACATGGGGCACTGGGTGAGTGTTGGTGCTGCAGCAGGTGAGGCAAGATGGATCATAGAACCACAGATGGCTTGGGTTGGAGGGACCTCCCCAGCTCCCCCAGTTCCTCCCTGCCATGAGCAGGGACATCTGCACCAGCTCAGGTTGCTCAGAGCCCCGTCCAGCCTGGCCTGGGATGTCTCCAGGGATGGTTCATCCACCACCTCTCTTGGTACCTGCCCAGGCTCTCACCACCCTAAGGGACAACAGTTCCTTCCTCATGTTTAGCCTGAATCTCCCCTCTTTCAGTATAAAACCATCACATCAGGCCCTGCTGAAAAGTCTGTCCCAGTCTTTCTTATGGGCCCCTTTTAATTAGCCACTGCTGCAGATGGTTACGGTTCCTGCTGGCTGGACCTTGTCCTGCTCTGGGGTGCTGTGAGCCCCAACCTTCTGTGGGTCTCTTCTGCTCCTTAAAGACCAGGCGAGTGCCTCGGCCCAGCCCAGCCCGCAGGTCCTGACCATCACCATTCATTCTCCTCTAAAGACCTGCATGCTTGAAGAGGTACAGAATTATTTTTCCCTCTGACTTCTGCTAAATTAGAGTTTATGGCAATACTGCATCAATAAGCTTGCAAGATTTCTGCTGAAGGCGCTTTGCAGTGCTGAATGATTCCTTTGGGGGGATTGCTCTGCAGTTCGCAGCCTCCTCCATGAATCTCTCCTGTGACTTTAAAGGCAGAAGCAGCAAAGGGGAGGGTGGGATTCACCTATCAGCGACGTTAGCTCTTCCTTCCAAAGGTCACACCAAGAAAACGTTCCATAGTCAGCTGTGTTATCTGCTAGTCCATCTTCATATTACATAATATTTCTCAGGAGGATATTTTAATACCGCTTTTTCTTTGCCTACCAGAAACTCCTATTTCGGTCAAACAAGGCACGTGGCTCATAGCTGCGTGCTGGAGTTTATCTGTGGCTCAGATATAAAGTATAATAACATATCTTTAATAATGCAGGACAGGGCTGCTCCTTTGGTGATTTATAAACTTCATAGATAGAGCAAGTCACTGCTGAAGTAGATTTACTGCTCTCCATACACAAACATCACGGGAATAACAGGGCAAGCAGACGCCGAGTTAAGAGCGAGTCCCGGTTTGTTTCAGCCTGGCCTGGGGGTAAATCTGTCTGCCTGCACCATGGACCTGAGTTTTGCTTATGGGCCAAGCAGAACTTCTAGACAAAAACAACCGCAAGTGCTGCGAGGAAGACAATCAACAGATGGGGCTGGAGCAGGAAAGTGTGTGCAAAGCAGCTCTGGGTCTGCGGACGGTCTGTCCTCGGCACAGCTGCAGCACCAAGCAGCTCCTTGAGTCTGTCCTCCAAAACATTGTCCATTTTTCAACTCAGATTGTGAGAACTTGGTGCTAACAATTGGAGATAAATGCCAGGACAGCTGGCTGAGTCATGAAAAGCCATTTGGGGTCTTCTGTGCCAACACCAAGCCCACCCTCTACAGTCCTTCTGTTGTCCAGCCCCACTCCAAAGTGCTGCTTGTGGCTTCTGCCCTGAAAATTAATCCTCTCTGCTCAAAAAATGATATAAGGGGAGGCTTTGAGAATGCAGCGATTTGCTTGTGGATCTTCCAGAGAACAGCAGGAGGGTTTTTGAGGGGTGAGGGTGGATGCTTTGGACCAGCTCCAGGCTGCTTCTGTGGTCTGAACCCTGTGAGTGACTGGAGACCATCGAGTGGTCCCCAGGTCCAGCCCAACTGAGCTCTTGACTTATATGGAGATGCTAAGGTACCCAAAATAGCTCTTCCCACCTGTCGCTGCTGCTGAGCGCTCCAGTCCCCCGCGGGAATCCATCTCACTCCATCCCACAATTTCTCAGTAATTTTACAGAATCTACAAAACGTGTGCAACCAGCTGGGCTCTCATTACCAGATAATATATCATTACGGTGACACTGCTACTAACTAACTAATAACAACTCCAGATGGCAAGGACGCATTATGGGAGCTACTGACCATGAAGTGGGAGTCTTGAAAAGTCTTCAATGTTGTATTTGAATCTGCCACACTCGGTCTCTTCCGAAAAGCAGCAGGTCTGAGAGGTGAGGGGATTAAACACAAGGCAAAGCTTCAAGTTCTCCGGGTCTTGGGCTTTGCTGTTTTCCATCTGGAGGGGAAGGAAACCTGCAATTAGAGATGCATGACAAAGCAAGGGCTTTCTCAGGATTTTCCTCTAAGTGGTTTTTAAAAGGCCTTGTGTTGTGTTAAGTCATTTGTACCAAGTAATGAAGGAGGTTTGTCATGTCTTCAGTCTCTGCTGCCGTCAGTGTGAAAATGCGAATGCTACAGCCAACAAAACCACAGCAGGAGCGGGCTGAACACTTTGAACTTTTCAGAGGAAAGAAAAAATGAAGGTATTTTCTACAAATTCCCTTAAAATACATGTTCTTATTGTTCCCAGGCCTGTTAAGGAGGAGGAATGGACAGGAGCACCAGCAGTAGCTGCGTTAGCTGGCGAGGGGGTGAGCAGAGCTCTCAGCAGCCTGGCAAGAGAATTCGTCATCCACCTGGTTTCTTTCTTCAAATGAACAAATGGGAAAAATAAACAAGTCCATTCTCGGTCCATTATTTTCCCTTCATTGTCAAAGCAGATGCTTGCACAGTTAAAGAAAGAAGGAAAGGTCTGTGCTTCCTATAAAGGGCATGTTTTCACTTTAGCTGACACTTTTAAAAATGATAAAGAAAATGATGTTCTGTTTTTTTTCTTCCTGAGTATCTGTTTATCCTCGTTGCCGTGTCTCTGCTCTGAACTATTGTAATATGGTAGGAGGAGTTTTTTCCTCTCGTCGTGGGGTTGCTGTTGCACAGCTAAATCACAGCATAAGGCAGATGGTGCTACCGCAGCCTCTTCCATCCCCCATGTGTCTTTATTAAATAAAGCAGGCGGGGCTCCTGCGGAGGAAGGGTCACAGCCATGCCTCCGGTTTGGTCACCGGTGCTTTTCCACGTGTCCTTGGTGGTGGCTCTGTCGGTGTTTCCTTTGGCACCCAACTGCTCTCCTCCCACTGCCCCCTTTTCCAGCCCCAGGTGTCCTTAAAACCAGTTTTATGGCACTTGGTTCCAGCAGGAGGGGTAATTCTCTTTGCAAGGTTGGATTTTATTCCAAAGATAGGGCTGGGAGTTTGAATCTGCCGCAAGCAGGTGCCACTGCAGGTGAGCACTGTTGAAAGCATATGTTTACTTATGCTCTTGAAATCTGAAAAAGCTGTTATTTTAAAAAACTTCCTTCAATAGTCTGTGTAAGCGTTTGGAAGCCAAATGTTCTCAGCTGCAGGTGTATTCAACTTTTTGTTTAAAAACTAATTTCAGACTTACAAATAGAGTCAATTAAAGCAGTTTAAGTACAAAGTAAAAACTCCTTTGGCTCACACCAAGCACGTCTATGGCTGGAATGTGCAGGAGCGACCAGCGCTCTGATGCTCCTTGTCCAGGGGTCTCTGGCAGGATGATTTGGGTCAGAACCCTCATGGGCACAGCGGGGAGGGGACAAAGTGCTGCTGGGTGACAGCAGCGAGTGATGTCTGTGACCCTGGGAGGGGACCCTGGGGCACTGCAGGGACCAGAGGCTGGGCAAGAAGGCTCTTGTGAAAGGGATTTGATATGGGAACTCGCAGGAAGCCACGTGCCATCCCAAATGTCTGCCCTCACCTTTCCTGAAGGTGCTTTGATGCATCAAAACTCCCGCCTTCTCCCATTAAAATCAAAGGTGAATTTCAACATCAGACTGGACAGAGAAGACTCAGTCCTACAAAGGGAGTTGTGTGGGGTTTGGAGCCTTGGGTTGGTGGCTTCAAGACATCAAAGGATAAAGATATATGTGCTTACATTGAAAGAATCTGTGTTTTCAGTGTCCTAGCAGGACAGACAGGACACCCTTCTCTCAAAAACATACCCCAACCTGTTCCTATGTTTTTCTATGAAATAATAAGAAGTCACAACTAATTCTGCTCAATTCTTTCAGTGAAATATCTCTGGCTAGTTCCCAGGAAGCATCTGGAAGGAGCAGGCAGCCATCCCATTGTGGGAGTGCTTCTGCAGAATTACATCTCGGCTGCAGGGGAAGCAGTAATGTGGAGCCAGTGTAGACTCAGTGACTACAGTATAATTTTATTTATGGGTAAATAATACTTAGCACTGAGCTCACAAGCATTAATCTTAAAGCAAGGGGTTTAATTCTACATTTCCTCCTATTGTAAAATTAATAACAGGTAAGAAGCACTGGTGGATTTAAAGGGCTGTTAGACTTGCTGCCTTGGGAAGCAGCTGGGTTCGCTTGTTTACTGACACAGCTGCACTCCCAGACCTCTCCCGAGGCAGATTTCCTGCGAACCTCGGGTACCTCGGAGTTCAAGCAGCAACAACCAGGTGCAAATCCAAGGTGATGTTTCAAATGCATCCTCTGCCACTGAATCAGAGCCCTCTAATGACAGAACACTAAATCTATTCTGAAGGCTTTCAGTGAAGAGAGTTTCACCGGGAACTGTTGAATCACCACAACAGAAGAGTTTTGCTGCAACAAAAAAGGTGATTTGCCAGCTCGGATTTGCCTCTCTCAATGTCAGTGATCCTGCCGCTGCCAGTGAATGTGGCTCACACGGAATGCCTGTGAGTTCCCTTCCTATCCTCATTTCTCTTAAAACTCTGCCCTATGACTGAACGTCTCCATTCTTGCTCTTGACTTTATGGCTTCTCCTTGACTGCAAGGTCCTCCTTTGCCATGCCCTCTTCCAAACCATACACTCGCATTTCAAAATCCTGATTCATAAATGTCAACACTTGCAGAGATAGGAAAGTAAATGTGGGCTCTAAATCTTTATTTTAACTCAAAATGTCATCTTCTGATTTCTAAAGTACCTGGTGTTAAGCAGTTTCCATTGGATTCTCAGCCTAAATCAGCAGTAATAGGATATTCCCAACCTTGTAATATAGCCTCTCAACCGATCAGTCATGAAAAGTTTGCATCTCGTACATGCTTGGGGTTCGCAGCTCTCAGACCTACTGATCCATATTTCGAAATTTATTGGGCATTAATCTGTCTTTTAACTATAAATTTCCTCATTTACTTTTGTGATGTGGTGTGTCAAGGTAGTGTCAGCATTTGCTTGATCCTGGTAAAATAGGGAAGTCTTTCAAAGATGAATTGAGCGAGTGCTAAATTATTCATATGCAGTGCCTAGAAATCTTTACATTGGTTTCCTAAATCAGAAACACTAGAAAAAATGGAAACCTCAGCTAATACCTTGTAATAATGTGTCATTCTGAAAGGAATTAGAACTAATATTTTGTCACTTTTCAGCACTTTTTGTAAGCACAGGTACATATAAACGCTTTGTGCTCTTTGATGGAAAGCTGCGGATGGCATATTTTGGCCATTATTGAGATTGCAATCCCAGGGATATTGCAGGCTTGCATCCTAGTGACAATAATGGGAAATGATTACTGAAAGTGCATCTTCATTGTGAGCGCGGTGGGAAAGGAGGTGCCGGGGGTGTGTGGGGTGGCGGGAGCGGAGGCACCAGGGGATGCTCTGGTGTGGGTCGGGAGGTCGGGAACCCCACCAGCTGAGAGCTGTGCTGGGACCTGCTGAAATAAGGTCATCTTGATACAGCTCCTATGGGACATTACCCAGGGAAGTGCTTTTAATATTGTTATTACCAACACAGGGTAAACTGCAGGCAGTGGACAGTTGACAGGAGACTACGATTTTTTTGCTTTGGTGTTCTCTTTTTTTCTCTTAACCTTTCCGGGGACATGAAGGGGGTTGACGCCACTGAGGACATTCTTCAGGGCATGGGGGCACACCACTTTACCAAGGATGCAGAAAGTAACTGTGATACTTTCTTTGATCTTTCCCTTGCTCTGTTTTCCTTCAGGTGCGACATTCAGAATTACTGTATAGGTATGATTTCTGAAAGCACGTTATACTGGAGGGATTAAAAACACAAAGCTCTGTCTTTGCTACCCAGACCTCTGGCTTGCCCCTCGAGCAGACACGATGGGCTGATCTGTCCTGACGTTGGGAGGCAGAGGAGCAGCAGGCTCGGGGGCTCGTTCACCAGCACTCACTGCTGTCTGCAGCGCCACTTAACCCTCTGTCAAGGTTTGAATGTGGGGTGACAATAAAACCATGGCAGATGTATTGTTAACCCCCTCTTCCCCCTTCTCACTAAGGACAGGCAATTGGGAGGGAAAGAAGGACAAAGAGAAGAGAGTTGGAAAGACTGAAAATGTTTACTAATGCTACTAATAAAAATAGAGAAAATAATACAAAATATAAAAAACCAATCTTGAAAATCCCGGCAGCTGCTCTGGCAGATGTGGGGCCAGCACCCGAAGTCCTGGACTGGACTCTGCAGCTAACTGGAACTGGATTCCGTCTGTCACTGGCCTCAGTTCGCAGGGATGACTTGCAAGGTCCTCTCCTAATGCTGACCATAGGGAAAAGGGTGAGATCCTTGTGATCTCCCACTTTTATATAAAGTATCACGTGAATGGCATGGTATAGTCAGTTGGTCAGTTTCAGTCACTACTTGTTGCCCCTCTCGCGGGATGTACATCCATCCTTATCAGTCCAGCAACCTTGCATACCATTGCTATGGCTACCAAAATGTGTCTGGCTTTCAGGAAAGCACAGTTAGTAAGAACACTTTAGCTGACAGGGAAATTCACTAAAAGAGAAACTTGTTTTTAACAAAACCAGGACACCCTCACCAGCACTGGGGCTGCGGATGGATGTGCGGGGCCAAACGGGGCGGCTGGTTTGCAGCAGCAGCAGATGTGGGGTCCATCCTCAGCAGGGACCTGTCCCAGTGCAGTCCTGATGTTCCATGTGCTGCAGAGGCTGCACCAAAGCTGCTCGGCTTGTCCAGCATGGCTGCACTGTGGGGTCACCGGGAGGGTCCCCCACTGGAGACACCTGGGGAGAAGGCACCAGGGCCACATCCCCAGCGACTCCTCCAGCCCCACACTCCCATGCACACGGTTCTCTGTGCTTCCCAAAGCCTGGAGAGGACAAGGTGGTCACCGCCATGAAGCGGTTACGCTGAAGTGCCACCTGGGAGAAGGGACCTCTTCGTCTTACATCTCTATGGGAAGCTAATTAACGTTTGTATTTTATTGTTGTAAGTGGCACTGCCTTAATAGCCTTTGTAAGTGTGATCATCGAGTAGCGCTACGTTCGATTTTGTCTAGTTCTCTGTGCTGATGACTAATTTAGGTCCCTGTGAGAAACCATTGGGGACTGTTGGAGCTGCCAGGGTCTCTCTGAAGCAGCTGGAAGAGGTTTCGTCACAATCCTTTACACACTGTAACCACCCCAAGGGCCTTTCTGCCCATTTGCTCCTTACATCTGCATTTACAATTAAAATACCTAAAGTGTCTCCAACCTACGGGACTTTTAAATGTTTCTGGCATTTCAGTCAGACAGTTTCTGGGGGGGATGCGGGGGGGATGTCCATGTGTGTTATTGTCTGTCTCAAACATTGTTAATCCTCTATTATAAACACATCTTCGATGTGGATGAGCTTCCAAGTTCTTTTTCCCTAACAAATGTGCTCACGTGGTCTCAAAATGGAAATGTCCTCACGTGACATAAGGGTGTAGCCTGAGTGGTAGCAGTGACCTAGGATCAGGCAAGCTTGGCTTTAAGGACAGCTCATGTCTCTAAGCTTCTCCTAGCAAGGATTTCTCTTAAAGTCCAGTCTTACTGCAAATAGCTGTTGTTCAGAATAGCCTAAACCAGATGGAATCTGTCTAGGTAAACAGGAAAATAAAAAGCTCAGAAATGTCTTTAACATTTACTCTGAAGCAAAGTTATTGGAATGAATTCCAATTAACTGTAAAAAAAACCCCAAAAACAAATAAACAAAGAAACACAAACACAAGACATTTGCTAGACGGTCCCTACGGTTAACAAGAGATGCAGATGTTTTTTGCACTAATTGTTCTAATCTAAGTGTTTCCCTACTTCGCATTCAGAGTGCACCCGCTCACATTGCCCCATGGTATTTAAATACGAAAAACTGAGACTATGATGCTTTGTTTCATGAAAATGGAGAAATAAAACCTGCTATACTTTGCATTTCAAAGTTATCTGACAAATGTTATAAACTTCTGGATTCTAAACCAGACAAGGTTTCAAAGATCTTTTGCAACACCATGACTAAGTCGTTCTAATTTATAATTCGGTTTATCGTCAAAAAACATATTTCACCAAACTCTTCCACTGCTGCCAAAAAACTCCTCCTTGGAATCTCTTGTCAAGTAATGTTGACTAATAGATTTTAAGCAAAAATAAATTTAAGCCCTGTATCTTAGTTGTTGAATAGTCAATGTAAGTCTTGGAAATGAGTCAGAAATTAAACCACTGTGCTCCAGAAGAAATATTCTAAGCTTCACTTGACATCTTTAGTTTGTGTTAGACAGGAAAATGTTCCTGGGGAAACGTTTCTCTAGTTAAAGGAAAATTGTAATGCTGCAAAAAACACTGAACTTGTCAGAAACTTTGCAGTTTTGCCTTTGAAGAAGGAAGCGCTGACTGGGTTTGTCTCACACTCCCAGCTCCGTGTCAGGATGCGCTGCTCCATGGTGCTGAGCCTGCCCCGCGGCCACGCTCTGCTCAGCTCCACCCGGGCTCCTGGTCCTCAGCCCACGATTTGATTTCAGATGACTTTGGATGTACCACAAGTCCAGCTCAAGTCCAGCTGAATGCTCTCAACAGGGAGACCCTCCTTATAACCTTCATTTATTTAAAATCTTCACGTCAGTGTTTCGTCTGGGTTCAGGTTCAGATGTCCATGTAAGCCTGGTTAACTAGAACCTTCACCTTCAACCTGTCCTCTAATATAAAGTCATATTGTAACGTGGTGCTGCTGGTAACGAAGATTTTGAAGGAAAATCCCTCCAGTCTCAGTTGGAGAGAACTTCATACGCACACGGTTTATCTGAATGAGGTTATTAAAACGCTACGCACCTCTAGTCAAGAAAACTGGTTCAGAAAGGCAGAGGAAGGTAAAGACCCCGGGGGAGATGTCGGTGCTTCATTCGGTGGTCAAGTCTCCACGCTGGTGGTTCGACTGGACTAAAAGCTCAGCAATGGGGTGATTCTCCACATGTATCGTCTGGGAAAAACAAACACAGACCAAAAAACCCATCACCCACAGTAAAACCCTGTGTGTATGCATCGTATGTATACACATAAATACACAGAATTAGAATTGCTATTTTATGTTAATTAATTATACTTATCTCCACCTTTATACATGGTAGATTATCCTGAGCTGTTTAATAATTCCACGTCTTTGATCTCCCTGTGACCTTCTGGGGTTACTGTCACATTAAATGTCCCCTCATCCTCCTGAACATGACATTCCAAGGAGAGCAAGTGGGGTTTTGACACAGAGCACTAAAGATGTCAACCAGCAGCAGGGCAGACTAAGCCTGTGCTTAACCGGGGGCAGCAGACTCTGGATGCCCACCTCAGTGGGGCTTAAACGTCAAATAAACCTTGTGCAGTCCCTCAGCTCATTGTTATCCACAGGTGCCTCCAGGTTGGGTTGCACCCTGCCGGGTTCCTCATGGGGCTGGGGGCAGAATTTGGGGTTCTCCAGGGTCCCTGGCCGTGGTCAGAGGCCACATGGATGAACTTTCTGCTCAGGTCCATACAGGAAGGGTTTTCTCTAATATATGAATGATTCTGTTTCTTCATCTGCTGGTTCTTCGTTGTGCTATAACATTGCACACAGGAGTATGGGGAGAATATTTAAGAGAGGTTCATGCACTGGGATGCTTATGCCATGATCATATAGAAATGTAGTACTCCAGTTATAGTAACATTTACTGCAGTGTTGTACACGAAGCGAACATGAATTCCTGCTTTTCCCACCCAGGAACATAGTGTCAGGGCATGAAATGATGTCGCAGCTCCAGAGGAAGCCAAAAACGCTTCAGAGCTTTGCCTCTCGCCAGCCAGATTCCTTCGCAGAGATTTCGGCAGGAACGCGGCCAAGCCGGAGCCACCGCCACCGACAGAGATTTCTTTTGCTCCGGCTCATTAGCGAGAAGCAGCTGTTAGTTCATTCAATATTAATGTCAACCCTAATGAAAGACACCCATTTGTAGGAAGAGGTGGATTTGGAGAGAACTATAAAGAAGGACTCTGTGCCAAATTGCACGGTATCAGTCAGGGGGGCTGAATTATAACAAGACTCAATTTTTGTGAAACCATAAAGGAACAATGATAAAAGTAGAAAAGATATACAGACGACTGACTCAGCAAACTGGCCAGAATGCATGTACTTGAGTTGAAATTAATGCAACATATAAAATTCAGAGGACTTTTGCTGAGATGATTTGAAATGTTGAAACATAAGAGAGATATATATAGATAGAGAGATATCTGTGTATGATGCTGTTCCTGCTTGATACAACCTGACTCTGCTGCTGCTTCAAAACTTTGCTCCAGGGAGTGTCTGAAAAAAACCCTCCTGAAATGAAACTCACTCCATTTATTTTCCACTTCTGAAAACACAGACTAAGACTTTACAAATCCTTAACTGTTTTTCTCCCTTTTGAGAATTAAAAGGGAAACAATAACTCTGCAGTGAGCATATTCATTGCAGTACAAAACCAGAAAACATAAAGCCAAAGTATTTCCTAGAGGAAATGCATTTTCATAGAAATTATTCATTTTGCAGAAATATACAGGGATGGGGCTACTAAATGGTGGGAGGGCAGGAAAGAAAACAACCCAGAAGGTGGCAGCTCTGCTTGCAACAATGGGGAGTAATTTGGTTTACTGCTTGTGTGCAAAATTCAGATTAAAGCTACTGATTTTGTTTTGTAAAAGAGAAAAAATTGGCGAAAATTTAGTAAAAGAGAAAAATGTAATGAAAACGATCTTCTGACTTGTGAGCGATGGGACAGAATGAAGGAGGGTGGGTGGTTGGGAGAAGCTGGCGCTGCCGCTAGAGGTGGCACTGCTGGCCCAGCCAGGCTTTCACCAGCCTGCGGTGATTGATTCTGCAGCTTCGGTCCATCGCGAGAGCCCCCGTATTTGTTAAAAGGCTGCTGTAGCGGCTGAGCTGCGGAGCTCCGGGACTCGGTGCTCTCGGGGGTGAGCTCCTCCGCTGGCCCTGGAGCGCAGCAGGTTGCTGCAGGCAGCCGATATCCCTCCTTGCCCCACGTTAGGATAAATAGAATACTTCTGATGCAAATACTGCCGAGGTGGGTTAGTCAGTGCTTTACCTCCCTAACTGTTTTTCTCCTCCCTCTGTGGTGCTGATGGGTTCTGCAGCATCTCAGCCTTTGTGTTTCCCCCTCTCCTGCAGCTCTGCTCATGTTCCACGTGGGTGGAAGCCGGAGCTGAAGGCAGGAGCGTGAACACCACCGGGGCGGCACATTTGGAGTTTGGCTTTCACGTGAAATAAGCACATCCATGCAGACAGCGATTACAGAGGTAATCGCTGTTTCCCAGGGAAATCTCATCTGTTTGCCTGCCAGCCCTCCCAATTTGCTTTCTTCTCACCTGGCTTCATCTTCCCCAAAGGAAACCCTTCTTCTGGGGGGCACCAGTCAACCTGTAAAACACCCGACCAGAGAGGCAGGTTTCTGCAAACGTCTTACTCAAAATGTTGCTCCCAGCCATCCCCTCCTTCTGGGCGCTTTCAGCTCCACCAGGCTCTTCTTCGCTCTCCTGCCTTTTTTTTGTTGCTGTTAAACCCTGTCTTTGCTAGGCTTAAAGCATGGGAAATTTGAGCAGTGGCCCAGGATGAAGGAGATAATCCCTGTGCGGAGGTGATGGGGACTGGGAGGGAAGGAGATGGGAGTGACAGCTCAGGAGGTTCGGTGTGCTGGCACAGGTTGGGTCTCCAGGGTTAATGATACCATGGAATAAATGGCTTAAATGTTGTCACTCAGTCAATCGCGAGTGTATCAGCCTACTGCTGGGGTACTGAGAGCTGTTCTTGTATCAGTTTGAAAGAAATGTGTAGCTTGTTAAAATCACAAAAACAAGCAAACATCCAAGTAACTTAAAATTATTTAAAAAACCAACCCAAACTCCAGCACCCAGGATCACAGAGCGGTGTCACGCTGTGCCCCAAGCCAGTGGCCAGTGTCACTACAAGCCAGACTCACGACCAGTGCCTGCGGCATTTCACAGCCTCCTGGATGCCGACAGCTGTCAGACTGCGTACAAGAGAAACTATATAAGGAACAATTACTTTGCCACTTAAAAAATCTGTTCCGAACAGAAAATTAGTTGGGTTTTGGGGTTTTTTTGCTCTATCCATTCCTGAGCTCAAGCAATTAAGGTCCTTCCGCTGATCTGTGGGTAAGGCAGAACAATTTCCATGAGGAAAACCCATCTCCCCATTTCAATGCCATGGGCAACTGTGGTGATGCCCAAATAGCTCATGTCCAAACAACCTCTTTCTTTCTCATTTTTGCTGCGTGTAACCACTCCAGAATTACAGAGCAATGCTGTGCTGTGGAAAAGAGCTGTGTCCAGCACCACCGGGGCTTTCCTGAGGCCCCGTCCCAGCAGGTGTTGAATTTGGGCACTGTCCTTATACACTGACCCCAGGAACAGAGGGACGTCAGTCTGCATGTTAGCAAATAAATGGAGTTAGAGGTTGTTTTGGATCAGACCCTCCCTCTGCCCCCTCTCCATCTGCCATTTCTGGTTTCTCCCCAGTGCTGAAACACCAAGAGGAAAACACTTTGGGAAAGGTCGCATTTG
The DNA here is from genome assembly GCF_036013475.1 of Columba livia. NCBI lineage: Eukaryota > Metazoa > Chordata > Aves > Columbiformes > Columbidae > Columba > Columba livia. Next base: position 1,172,120 of record NC_088607.1, read on the forward strand.
CAGGATTTCAGTTATTTTCTTCAGGCCACTTCACTGCATTTTGATCCAGCCGTCAGCATAACACTTTCGTATTTGTTTGCACAGCTAGTGTGGGGTTTAGCAGCAAACGGATGGATATTTTCAGCCACAGCAGAGGCCACATTATGCCCCAGGGCATGCGAATTTCCTTGGTGGAAAAGTCTGACCCAATTACCTGTTGGTTTTGCACTCCTCTTTGTCACCTCTCTTTGAGTGGAACTGGAAAACGCGGTTTCCCCTGGTACACAGACGGGTCTTTGCCAAATGCTGCACGAGGGGTTTCTGTGCCTGTTTCTGTGCATGTCTGGGGCTCAGTTTCACCCCCAGCCCCCGGTCCCACCAGTGGCATCTGCTCCGGGGATGGAGAGGAGCTGCAGGACAGCCCTGGCTCCCTGTGGCCCCTCAGCATCTGCTCCGGGGATGGAGAGGAGCTGCGGGACAGCCCTGGCTCCCTGTGGTCCCCAGCACCGGGGATGAAGGATGCTTGTGCTGCAAACGTGTTTATGTGCAGCCTTTAGCACAACAAACCTCAATGCTGAGCCCCGGCTCTTGGTGCTAACAGTGTTCCTGGATAATTAAGACAAAGCAGAAAGCTTAAGGGATTGAGACATGTCATCTATTAAAGTTAATAATGGCTAGGTAGTTAAGCTCGCTGCGCTCCTGCAGAAACCTGAGTCAATTTTTATGCAGGGCAATTTTGTGGAGTTTTGTAGATTTAAAGTTAGGGAGATTGTAAGGGTGGGAAAGAAGAAGATGGGAGATAAGAAATGGGAATGCAAACAACTCAGACCTGATTGGGGCTGAGGGGAGAGAAATCCAATTCTCTCACAGCTTTTAAACAAACAGATAAAATCAGAATCAAAGGAAAACAGATGAAATGGCAAATATTAAAAATATAGTGTAATGTGAAAGCACATGTAGTGTTAGTTCTGCTTCAAAGCCATGCACAAGCTGTAATGCGACTTATGCGATGCAAAGTGTGATCACACATAAAGAAATGGGAATGTAGGTATTTCGATGGTTTCCTCCACGAGCCCTTTGGCTGACGTGCACTCCAACTCTAGTCTTTTATTTTCTCATCTCTCCCCAACACAACACAATTATGGCAGGTTTTGGGGGTGTGAAACACCCAGACAGGTAAATTCAGCTTCTCTTGAACTTAGGCAAGAGTAACATCTCCTGTGCCTAGCACCGTTGCTCCTATACAGACCAGCACTGCAGTGAACAAGCACAAAAAGCTGATTTTCCTTCTTTTTCCTTTCTTTCTGCAGATACACATTGGTGTTATCCAGCAAATTGGCACCTTTCTTTCTCATCATGTTGCCAGAACAGCCTGGGAATGCAGAAAATGATGTTGCTCCTTAAGTGGGAAATATTAAGGTCATGTGTGTAATCTCAGTGTGTCTCCCAAACAGTTTTCGATGTGTTAGAAAAACACCCATTTTCACCAGCTTTGTGCTGAGAGGGCGAGAATGTGCAATGTGCAGAGCACACCCGGGAGCCTTTGCTACCGCTCACATAGCCACGTCTGAGCCCTACGGCAGGAGATGGGGGCCAGGAGAAGACCTGGGCAGCACTTCTGCAGCTCTGGCCGTAGAATATTAATAGTTTGGGTTGGAGGGACCTTCCCAGCTCCCCCAGTTCCCCCCTGCCATGAGCAGGGACATCTTCACCAGCTCAGGTTGCTCAGAGCCCCGTCCAGCCTGGCCTGGGATGTCTCCAGGGATGGTTCATCTACCACCCTCTGGGTACCCGGGCCAGGCTCTCACCACCCTCAGGGGCAACAATTTCCTCCTCATGTCCCGCCTGTTGTCAACAGCCCTTTGCCTGATGCAATAAACAACAAAGGTTTTGGGGTAAAGCAGCCTCAGGTTCGGGGGGGCAGGTTCTGCCTGTTGCCCCCATGGAAAGCAGGTGGGTAAGGGCGGGGGGGGCTGATTCACTTCCCACAGCTGGGAGCAATCCCACACCTGAGCAAAACCAGCCACAGCAGGGGAATAAGAAGCCTGGGGAGGGCAGGGTCTGGTTGCAAGGTGCTGGGGGGATTCTGCTCTGCTGCTCTGGTGAGTGACTCTGGGATACGGGGGGACTGGCAGTGCCCTTCACAGGCACCTGCTGGGCTGGGGGTGGCTCTTGTGGACCCCTTCATCAAAAGATGTATAGATGAGGTTCTTGGGGATGTGGTTTAGTGCTAGATTTAGGTTATGGTTTGGCTCGATGATCCTGAGGGTGTCTTCCAACCAAAATGATCCTATGGTTGCTGTTTGGGTTATGGGGGGTTCTCATCATCATCATCATCATCATCCTGCCCCAGCTGACTCCTCCTGCAGGTCTCTGCTCCTCACCCCTGTGTCATGTGCAGGCTGAAGTGGTGATGTGACTAGAAATAACCTGGTTTAAGTGCAGTAGCAGGGTGGCATCATACCTTCCTCATGACTGGCAAAGAAAAGACCTTATTTTTCAACGATATGTGCAGTTTGCCTGTGCCTGTCACTCCTCTCTGAAATGATCTTGCACAGATTATACCCCTTGTATCTGCTTAGATGTGCTTCTGCATCTCCGCTTGATGAGAAGGCAGAGCATTGGGAGGGAGTCTCTGCTGTGCTGATGTGCACCAGCATGCAAGAGGGTCTGCAGGTGGAAATGGTGACGATAACCCCTCCTCACATTTGGGGAGGCACTGTGGGAATTTTGGCCATGGAATAGCTGCCATTTCCCTTTTCTTAGCTGGTGAAATGGGTTTTTTTAGGTACGATGATATTATGAACTCAGTAATGTCAGCTCTAGCCACATATTTTATGCAAATACTGGATGAATTTATAAACTGTAACTTCTTTTTAATTTCGTATGGGATAGCTATAAATACCTAGACCAAAAATAGGCTTATTAGGACAGCTCTGTTCTCATTAGGAAATTCAAATGCATGTTGATTTTGCATATACATATATTAAGTTGTGTGGTTTCAAGGATTCCCATGGAATAGCATTATGCGTGTGGTTAGGCTGTGGGTTGCAAGTGATGCTGGTGGGGAAAAAAAATCCAAAGCTCATGTATTTAACGCTTCTGTGTTGTTAGAACTGCAAGAAATCAGATACTCTGCAGCGGGTGTTTAATTTTATTTTGATCTGAGTTTCTGTCGCACTGTCTGCTCCTACCGACGAAGTGCAGCCATGGTTGGTGTAGTACCAACCACTTTTTTCTGGTGATGCCACAATCAAATTCCATTTTTCTGCAGTGCAGCCTTGTATCATGATGCAGGATGCATTCATTTGCAGCTGCCATCATTAATTATGTGCTATCAGGTAATTTTACGCTGTGTGATTTATGCAGCCAACTGTGAAACACTGCATTAAAGGCATTGCCGATGAGACACCTAAAGCTGAGCTTTAGTGAGACTTGTACTTAGGGGAACAGTGGATTTAATGGTGAAAACTCCTTCTACAGGTTGTAACGAAGGCGTTCATGCTGTGTGCTTGCTCTGTTTGCCAGGTGATGTTCTGTCTGCATTGTGGGGCAAGCCCAAAGAAAATAAAATGCTCATTTAGTAGCGTCATGGTGCTGTCGAGCTGAAAAAGAAGTGCATGAATAAGTGGAAGTCTTGAGAGAAGAGCCCATTAATAACAACAGATAGCGGTAGTCACTGGCACGTGTGAGGCAATCTTGGAGATTTCTGAATTGGATAAGTTCTAGAACCATAGATGTTTTGTTTTATGGATCCAAGACGTGTTTTCCTCACTCCCCGCTGTCTCACAACGAGAGCATTGCTGCAGTTCCTTTTTGTGTTGACAGGTTTATCTCTGCTCTGCCTGCAGTCCCCGTCCTGACGGCCGACACGGGCACCAGGGATGCTCCTCCCCACCAACTGGGGCAGGCACTGACACCGTTACTCTTCCATTCTATGTGTGGTTACCACGATCAACCGGAGCTGTGCATAGGTAGAAGTATCACTTATTATGCATTATTCATCTATACTAATAGACAACTCAATAACATATATTGATGGATAAATGCTGAGTTTTTAAAAACTGCTAGTCTGCTGTTTTAGGTGAGAAAAATGATCTGTAGAGCTGTACAGGTGTTGGGAAGGGGGATTTGTGCCTATTTTTAGCTGCAGACAACTGTTCTGCTGATGTTTGCTTGGGTAGCTTGATGCAAGTCAAATAACTAAAGGCTTTACTGGTGTCCATGGTGGTCCTGAGCGCACCAGCCCTGTGGCTGGTTTGGGTGGCCCTGTGCCAGAACTTTCCTGGTGGCTTTTGCTGTGTTGACTTGCCAGTGGCTTAAGTGAATGGAGAAACAAAGCAAAGTCAAGGTTGAACTTGTAGAAGTGCTATGGAAACCAATGCCTCGCTAGTAAATGTGATATATTCTAGTCATCCCCAAAGGCAGGCGAGCAGGGGCGTTTCTGAGAGCCTGGCACGTCTGAGCTCTGTTGCTGTAAGTCTGGAAAGCACTATTTCTCAAATATTTCAGGAATTTGCTATATCAAAGTTTATGTAAACCAAAAATATTGCTTCTCATAAGCCATATTGTACTAGCAGTATGAGCACATTTCTAAATCCTCGCTTTTCAGAGCGAAGTAATGTGCAAGCCAAGACTATAAAGCACTGAACTCAGCAAGCTGTTCTCTGCCTGACAACCAGGTAGTCATTAACTTAAATGATGCCTTTCTACCCAGGGTGTTTCAGTGTCTAATGAACTTCTGGATAATACTGATTGCAATCAGTTCTCTGTCCAAAATTCACTAAATGATGGCTTCTTTTTTCTTTTGCAAAACAATTCGGAGGCTTTAAATGCACATCTTCTGCCAACTGTCCAATGAATATTAATCTGCTCTCATAACAAACTGTCATATGAATAATTCCAGTTTCACAAAATGAGTGAATTTAAGATATTGCAAAGTTAAATGAACCATTAGTGATGTATCTCTTGTAAATATTGCCAGTTATTGGATGTTCTTTCAGAGAGTTTTCTGTCACACACTTTTATTCCTTCATTTATTAATGTGTTGCAAAGAACCTTTAGTTTTTGCTTCTTATCTCTCTTCTCATTGTCTCTATTGAAATGTTAGATGGATTTATGTTAGATTGCAATGGTTATGGCCCGTTGCTAAGCATGAAAGAGACTGAAACGCTGGTGTGCAGTGAAGAACAGAAGCAAGAGATGATGGAGTATCTTGATAAAACAAGGGCTAAGGATGCCTGAGTTAAGGCTTTAGATCTGAAATTGCCTACATTACCCTGGTCAGGACTTTCAACCTGCCTCAGTTCCTTATGTTATAAAATGAGGATGATATTCCCTGTTTTGTTTAAAAGCCCTATTTTCCTGGGCACATTCTGTGTGAGCGTGCTGCTTAGCTCAGGGTACGAAGTTCTGCCACCTGATTTTTAATAACAAAAAGCTTGCAAAGGTGAACCAAATCCAGCTTAGGTAAGTAATAAACGGAATAAATGCAAGCTTTCTCTGCTGTGCCCTTGCATTATGAATCTACTCCAGGGTCCCTTTGGCTCAGACCTGTGATCTTGGTGACAGGTGCCATTCACCGCTATTTCTGCAAAGCTTCAGGACTCAACAAACCTGGTGGGGGGGCAGGAGAAGGGCCCCAAATACACATGATCTGCATGGTTAGTTAACCACCTATTAATTAGTCACTAATTTATTTGAGAATATCATGTGAAGGCAGCATATATAGCATGCCAAGAGGTATCTGCTCTCCCTGTGTGTTCCCTGGTGAGCAAAGAACTCGCATCCAAAGAAAAGGAGGAAATCAATCCACCAACGTCTTCAGAGTAACTGTCTAATTTAAAACAAATCAATATCATCTTAATAACACATTGTTTTCCCATTGTTCTCTTATTTTGCAATGCAGGCTACTCATTTCTGTCGGTGAGCATCAGAGAGGCGAGATGAAGATTTGCCTTTGGAAATCACAAAAATAGCCAGACCATGTGAGCTTAATTATTAATCACTGAAAGTGCAGTGAAAAATTCCTTAAACTGCTTCCTTCAAACTAAAACTGTGGGGAAAAGGCAATTTTAAAGAAAATGTTTAGAGCAGTTAGATGATTTATTCCCTAGAAACCACTCTCAGCCTGACTTTTTGGAAGCTCTCAGTAAAAAATAAATTACTACTTTAAATGATGCAAAATTTTAAAGTAGACAATAAAGTCATAATGGCAGTGGCCTAATTTATCCTGCAATTTAAAGCATATTAAAAAACTAGACTCTTTGTATTTAAAGCTTTTAAAGCTGCTGTTATGCCTGATTATAGGAATTTCTTCATAATTGCTGATGTTCACCCCTTTTTTTCTTTAAAATGAAGAATGCGATCTATGTGTGGAGGAGGGAATAAGGAAGCAAACGCCCTGGTTTTGTTTGTGTTGTCTAATGCAGGGGTGGGAGAGGGTTTTCCTTGAGCGAGCACAGATCAGAACTGGTGCTTTGTCAGCCGGTTCCCCTTGTCACCCGCCACCAGTGGTTTCCAGTGTCGTGTCTGGGCTCTGTGTCACGCAACCCAACTCGCTCTCGTGGGGTCCATCCAACCTGCCAAGCTGGAAACCTCAGGCTAATTAAAGTCAGTTGTACAGCACCTGTAAATCCGTTTCCTCTGCGAAATGAGCTGAGACATGGATCTCTCAGCTTCCAGAGTGTGAATGGTTAAATAATTTAGCTGTTTATAAAAATATGCAAGCTGTACGGAGACAGATAAGGCTTGCTTATGAATAACATTACCCTATAATTCTCATCTGACGCTCTTATCCTTTCTCTGCCATTGCTACAGAGATTGCAAAGTAGATAATAGGCCCATTTGTAAATTAAACAGAATAGGTTTTATGAGTTATCCTAACATTTCAATTTGTTTCTCTTTTTCCACTTTGGGCTAATTTGGAGCTGACCTTTTCCTTTACTCCAGCAGCCCATCTCTCAGCTTCTCGCTGACTCCCGCTCACTGCGCAGGAGCCCCTGGGTACCGCGGGGCTGGGATGCTGCAGGGCATAGATGCGTTTGCTCGTGCTCTGGGCTGCTTCCTTGCATCACACATCTGACCACATCCAACGTCCTGTTTCCATCTTCACTTGGATGAAAGTTACTCTCCAAGTCACCTCTCCATAAAATAATGCAGGTTTATGGTTGGACTCTATCTTAAGGGTCACTTCCAGCCAAAATGATTCTATGATTGTTTTCCTGGAGGTGTTTAAAAGATGTATAGATGAAGTTCTTAGGGACATGGCTTAGTTCTAGAGTTTGGTTATGGTTGGACTCAATCTTGATGGTCTCATCTAACCAAAATGCTTCTATGATTCTGTCTCACTGGTATCCTGTCTAAAAACTCACAGAATCCCAGGTTGGACGGGACCTCAAGGATCCTGTGGTCCAAGCTTTCCTGGCAAAGCACAGTCTAGCCAAGCTGGCCCAGCACCTGTCCAGCTGAATTGGAGAAATGTCTGATGTCGGGGAACCCACCACTTCCCTTGGGGGTATTCCAGTGGCTGATTGTTCTCATCAGGAAAAAAATTCCCTCTTGTGTCCCATCGGAGTCTTCCCCAGGAGTAACTTGTGCCCACTGCCCCTTGTCCATCCTTAATCTTGAGGGGTGGTGGTGCTGGAGACACCTCGCTCTTGCCATGCAGGTGGTGACATGCTGGGGGGCAGCTCCAACAAAATCTGTACGAAACAAACCCTTTGAGCAAAGCTCTGGCCATTTTTCCTGTACCAGGAGCACATGGCTGGGAAGGTTGGGAAGGAATGAAACTGGAGCTGGTTTGTGGAGGTGATTATTCAGCTTTGTTCTTTTATAGAAAATGAATTAGGCTATTATCAGGGGCTCATCAGCAGCAGGTTGCCGTGTGGTTATCATGTGTGGGTGTAGTCCTGGAGGTTTCTGAATCTTTTAATTACTATTGAGGAGTGTAGCAGAGCCTTGTGGAGTTATGTGTCTTTGGAATATATTAATAGTATCTGGACAGGAGGCTGTGCGGAATATTTGCAGGTAGGTGCCTGGAGGCAAACCTGCTCACAGGCGTCTTTGGGAGAAGTACAATCAGGAGGAACAGCTCTATGGCTTTGAATTAACGTTACAACAGCAGGGGGGATATATACATTATGTTTTTAATTTAACAATCTTATCAAATCTGGCTACCGCAGAGAGGGTTTCTGAGGGCCTTTAGCACTGCCAATAGTTTTTTTTTCTCCACTAAAAGTGTCTTTTCATGTGTTTCCTTCTGGGAAAAAAACCCTTCCCATTTTCACTTGGCTAATCTGGTTTCTTATACAGATTTTAAAGGTTTATTGCTTAAGAACAGAAAACACCTCATCCATACACAAGCTGTGTTACATTTCTCAGCCATCACTGTGAAAAAAGAAAGAACACTTAGCAGAGATCTCCCTTGGAAGCTGTCTGTCCAGCATCACCGAGGACAGACTGCCATGCTCTTCAGTTGCTTGTAGTAAGATGCTGCTGAAGTCTCTTAGGTGTTCTCCTGAGCAAGAAATGCAGGTCTGGTCCATAATCCTCATTCATACATTTCCCTATAAAATAAGAAATGGTACCAGGTATCCAGAGCTGTGCTGGTGGTCTTGGTCCCTGTGAGATGTGGGGACGTGTGTCCTGTCCCACGCAGTGTGACAGAGCATCGTTTGGCTTCAGCACAGGGGACATCGCTGCGCACGTCCACTGCTCTATTTCCATTGGCCCAGCTCAAAAGTGAAGGTACAAACATTGGTATGAAGCCTAGAACAATGGGCTTAAACCAAACCCAGAGCTCTACAAACCTCTCTCTTAACCTGGGTTTATTCTGTTTGCCAGAGGAACCTCAGTCTTCATCCCACACTTGAGGCACAGCTTCTGCTCCATTTGGTGGGCAAATACAACCTCTCCCATACTTTAGGACATAATATTTACTCAAAAAATGACATGTTAACAATTCGAGCTTCTTTTTATTTGATCATTCCAAGGGCTGAACAACTTAAATGTTTCTTCTCCCCACCAGCTCTGTACTCTGGTGGCCACGGGATTAGTTTAGGTTGATTGGGCAAAGCAGAATGTGAATGAGGTGGGAAATGGGCATCGTTAGTTAAAGGTATTCAACCACTTTCTGTGGAGCAGTAGTACCAATAAATGCATCGATTTTTGGACCTTTCAGTGTCAAAAGAAAAATCCAGCCCTTAATTCTGCCCTGAAGTGGAGAAATACCCAAAGTATTATATTTTCTTCTGTAGCTTTGAACAAATACACTGAAAGCAGCGTGAAGTAATAATAAACCTTCCCTATAATTTCCAGCAAATTACTGGTTAGAGCAGTGTTTATTATCTATAATGTTACCTGTGATGTTGTGTAGTCTCTGCCAAACCTGAAATGTCAAAGATTGTCAAAACCGGAGGTTTGAGCAGCATTTGCTGTCCCTGCAAGGCAGCTAACTTTTGTCTTTCCTGACAATCCTTAGACGATGTTTGTGCGACTGCAGGTAGGAGTTTCTGCACGTAAGTTTTATTCTGAACTCAGACATTAGAGGGTTTTTTGTTTCTTTTTCTTTTAACTAATAGCCTGCAATAACTCATAATGTCAGTTCTTAAATTGTGTTTCTGAGGCACTGAGATTGGCACTGAGACTATAGAAAGGTTTTCTTCCAACAGAGGATCTGAAAGACCTGCGTATTTTATTTTCTTGATGAAGACAAATTCTTCAAATGTTGGGTTGCATTAGGTTAATGTCAGCGTGTGTTTCCTTAGGAATATGATGATAAATTAAATTGGTTGGTGTTTGGTCCGCGGTTGATAAGCACAAGGTTTCAGGATAGCGTGTGGAAGTTATCTACCTACAAAGGTATTCTGGATATACAGGTCACATCCCATGTGTCGCTGCCGTCGTGTCTGTTGGTTTCCCTCGTACCCCAAGTTCAGTTGTGGGATTTTGAGCTTTTCTGGGGCTCCCTTTGCTTCCACCTCTTCTGCACAGAAATTCAGCTGGTGTTCAGCGTTCAGTGTTTGGTGAGGATCCACTTCTGCCTCACCTGGCTTTCATCATGTAAAAAAACATTCATTTGCAAGATGCTTTAAAACCTGTATTTTTCTCTTAACTGAGCTTCTTTGTCTCTTTCTTGTCATTATTTTCTTTCCTTCTTCATTTTACTGTTCTCACTTGGTTTTGAGCAACCATCTTTTCTTTCACCTTGGTTTTTTGGTCCTTCTTTCCATTTCTTATCCATCTTCTTGATGATCTTTCATCGATCTGCTCTCTCTTAACATTACTTTCTTTACGTTTCCTTTTGACGTTGCTTTCTTTGCATTAATTTCTCAATGCGTTCTCTATGCCAAGAGGGAGGGAGGCAGCTCTGTCTGTGCAGAAATCTGACTGCTGGTGCTGCCCTTGAACTCAGCAACACCTGCCACAGCCTTGTAGTCAAACCCAGATTTTGGTCCTTCATTAAGGTGATGGCTGAATTAATAAATGAACCTTGCTGGGAATGTGGTGACATTCAGCTGGATCAGGCTCTTAGGGGGTTGTTTAGAAGAGGGAGAGGGTGAACCTGGTGATGCTTGTCTGTGCCAGCCAAGCGTTGGTTGGTTGTCAATGGGAAGCCCCTTGATAATATAACCTCATCTCCCTAATTCTGCACTGCTATTGAGAAAGAGATGGGAAAAAACCCCAGTGATTCAGAACATATTTGTCTCGAGATAATGTCTGTGCTTCCTGCAAACACAGCTTGACTATCTATGGAAGAAATATGATCTATTCACTTTCATATTTCAGACTTCTTCAGCTTCAACTAGTACAGCAGTAATGAATCACTGACCCTAGAAAAATATCACTGATTTGATTAATTAGCACTGAAAAGAACCCTTCAGAAAGGGAACTTTCAAAGGTTGGAAATCATGCTGGTATTTTATTTGTCATTTCATTAACTGGAATCCTAAGAAAAATTCTGATGTGGTTTTTATGGGGATTACTTTCCAGCTGGTGCAGTGTAACCTCTGATAAGGACACTTTTAGCAGAAATGTTACCATACGTAGACCAGGAAAGAAATCCAAAGAGAAGGAGGTTTCACTTGGCTGAGTTGGGGATTTGTCTTTAGAATTAACATTTTAAATTTAGAAAGCATGGGTTCTATTCAGGGTAGATAATGCATAGTTTTTATTAGTATCATAAAGATGGTGTTCAACCATGGTTCACTGTTTTCAAAGAGCTACATCCCAGTCTGACGTTTCTACTGGTTCCATCCTTTAACAGCAGAGCTGCAGAGCAGTGAGGGACCGGCCGGTTCTCCAGAGCTCCGCAGGGGCTGCTTGGATGGTGTTTGGGGTTTCTGATGAGATGGGTGAGAAACTGCAGATGGACCAAATACTCCAAAGCTGCCTGATGCTGTTGTAGGTGATCATCTTCACCTCCGCTCTGTTTGGGACCTACCACACACAGTGTTTGCTCTAGGACTTGCCTGAGCATCTCATCAGTGGACAAAGTAAACTACTAATGAGTTACACAAGGCTGGAAGTGTGAAGCTTGCCTTTGCTACGGGGTGTGCAAAGCCTTGCAAATGGCCAGTGGACGGCAGAGAGCAGCTCTGGGGCAGGGGAGCTCAGCAGGCACCTGCAGGGGTTTTGGCAGCCAGAGTGAAGAATAATGAAAACAGGGCAAATTCCAGGGGAATTACAGAGAATAACGCTCTCAGCCTCGCCCGGCGGCCGCCCCGCCTCTGTGTGCCGCTTCTCTCCTTCCCCATCCCTGCATCTTCTGACTTGATTTTCCCCGACTCTTTCCACCGGACCTGACTTGTGCCACAGCCAATTTCTTATCGTCGTGTTCACACAGAACACAATGTTGACAAGCAAATATCTTTCAAAGCACTATGGGCCATTACTTGCCCTTTTATCAAGATTGTTGTTTTGAAAGTGATCTTTATTTCTTCATTTTTTTTTAAAGTGCTTTCCAGCAGACCGAAGCAGACTTTGGAGGAGGCTGGTGCGAAAGGCAAGCCAAGATCCGGTGATGTACCCACACCTTCGCTTAATGAATTCACTTTGCCAGAATTTGAGTCTGTGTCTGCCCTTAGAAGGTGCCAGAGAGGAAAGCGGGAAAAGCAGCTTTCATTTTTATTTCTTTTGGGAATGGACATGTTCTGCAGTAATTTAGAATTCAATCTGAAAGCAATATACAGTGTTATCTTTGCATGATGCAATGTTATTACACGTTAATTAGATTAATTGAAATATGTTAACTGGTGATTAGTCAAATGCACTTTAATTGGATAGATGGCATTACAGCACAGGGAATAGTGACAGACACTTCTTACAGATCTCTCCTACCTTTGGCTTCTCTGTTCATGCAGTAAATAGACTTTGCATTTCCACTGCTGAACTTTACATGAGCAGCGTTCTGTCTATTGTGCCTCTGGGATGTTCTTTGATCCATGCTGCTTATGTTTTATTGGATTAAAACTACTTTAATAACTGCAGAAAGCCGTGTTTGGATTAAGGAGGAAAATGAAAGCTAAAAGGAAGGAAACAAGGAGACTGATCCCACACCTTGCTCATCTGGCTCCAACTCACTGCACAAGCGAAGTCTGTGTGACAGGTGAGGGATGGGCTGAAACGGGCACTTCTGATTCCTGTGGAATGTCACAGCAAATGTTTACTAAACTTTTCTTAAACTTTTGCAAATATTGTCATTTGGCATTGCATCTGCGGTCAGGAAACCCCTTGGTGCTGGGGAGCAGAGCAGCCGTATCCAGCACTGAGTGTCGGTGCTGAGTCCCTGGTGCTGATTGAGCTGAGCAGATGTGGCAGAGGCTCCTGTGGTGTGGGAGCAGGGACAGCTATGTCCAAGTGTGGGGACACTGGGGACCATCCCCCAGCGTGGGGACACCAGGACCGTTCCCCTTCCAGCACCGCATCTGCTCAGTGCAGTGGAGCTCAGGGCTCCCAGAGGCCGTTTCAAAAGTTATCGAATTCAGGATATTTCTTGCATTCCACCTATGAATGTGTGTTTCTAAGACAAGCCAAGATTTGCAATGGATGCTGGATAATTTTTAGCCACAAGCTATATAAAATTAAGTTTTTCATAGTGCTTCGGTGCAGCAGTCTCAAGTGTATGTGTTTCTTGAGACTAATAGAAAACTCACCACTCTTACGGAGAATTCAATTTGCAGACTTGTTGTGTTACCATTAGAACTGGTTTAATGTGAACATTTTTTCTGACACCATAAGAGGCTTCAACAACGAAGGCGCAACGTTGGTGTTGTGTCAGTTAATGCAGAAGGTGCTGGGCGGAGGGATGCTCACCCCGTGTGCCCGAGGAGCAGCCGGTGCCCAGGGCTGGCTGCCTGCGCAAAGCTGGGCTTTGCCTGGATCCTGGCACTGCTTGAGCGGGATTAACAGCCAGCTCCAGCTCAGCCTGGCGCCTGCTCCCAGCACAGCCTTGTTGTCATCTGTTGTGACTGGCGGTTTGATCGGATCTGATGATTTGGCAGTTATTCCTGGGAAGATCCCAACACAAGCCTATACTGTGTAGGGTGACTAACGAATGAAGTTAATGCTTTCTTTGATTGTTGTTCTCATTTAGATCCAGTGAGGTTTTTTTCCCTGTTTATAGCAACGAATCAGGCTCTAAAAGAGAAACTATGTAGAGTAACCTATTGCTAATAACTACTTCACTTAGACCTGTGCAAACGCAGTGCTCGCTGTTTGCGAAGCTGCTTGTGGAGCAGGGCCCGCTCTGGACTCAGGGGTTTGTTTTCCAGCGATTAATTGCTGACCTTGTTGAGCCAGTGAACAGTATGACTATGAGGACTTAAACCTTTTCTATTTTAAAATGTATGCTCTTCCTTTTTGTTGTTCCCAAACCCCTCTTGGTGTTGCAGACCTGCAGACAGGGGTGTGGGTGCTTGGCCGGGGCCAGAGGGGGCTACTTATTTCGTAGCAAAAACTCATAAGCTTGAGTTCTGTTTTCTTTTATGTTTAGGAAGCACAAACATTTGCCATAGAATCGTAGAGTTATTTAAGTTGGAAAAGACCTTTAAGATCATTAAGTTCAACCATAAACCTGACACTGCCCAGTCCAGCACCAAACCATGTCCCAAAGAACCTCATGTCCGTCTGTCCAGCCCTCCAGGGCTGGTGACTCCAGCACTGCCCTGGGCAGCCTGTTCCAATGCCCCACAGCCCTTTGGGGAAGAAATTGTTCCCACATCCAACCTCAACCTCCCCTGGCGCAACTTGAACTACTTGCACCTTAGCAAGAAGAACAATCAAGACAGACACCAAAAAGGAGAATTTGTGTGGCTGACTACCATGACTTTTTGGTCAACAGTCATTGTACCAAAGAACAAAAATAGCTGCTGCATTTTTAATATTTAATGAGAGAAGAAAAACTTCAAAATTCCCAACAATGTGCCACATCTCAAAGATATACCAGGATGTGCTTTCAGATACCTTCCTGAGGAAAATTGGGAAACAAGTAAAAAAGGTTAGAAAACTAAGAAAAGAGGAGGGAAGAAAAGCAACAATATATTGTGTAACTTTTAATTTCTTCCATCGATTTTTGACTAACAAAGGCAGTAAGTTCACTTGTAATCAGAAGGAACAATGGGGCTCCCAGAGGAGCCTGCGTGTTCTCGCAGGAGCAGCACGTGTGCTCGCCCTGTGCTTCCCGCTGTCACACCGGATCAAGCCACCATCTCCTCCTGTCCCTTTGAGCTCCCTCTGATGTACCTCAGGGAGTCTGAGCTTTATTATGGACTGAGAAGGGAGAGAAACTGGCCCTGGCTGCTAAAATCCAAGATTTGGGGACCAGCTGTGGTTAAACGTTTGGGTGTTTGTAAAACTCCTAGAGTATGAAAACGAGCCTTTTAAAAGACTTTGTTTGTCCAAACTGATAACTACAAGACTTTCTATCTTTTCTGAAGTGTATAATGCAGAGTAAGGTGCAGTGGAAATAAAATAAGGCCTTGGGGGTGTGGTGTGAGCTGGACTGGGCTGCTGGCATTGAAAAGAGGACGGTCTGGAAGCGGGATTGCTCTGGGTCACAGGCAGGGACACCTTTTCTGCTCGTACCAGAGGAAAAATAACTGACGTGCATAAAGTAAAATAAGAAAACCCCGTAAGAGCAACAGCAAAATTCAGAGGGGTTGCAGAGGACTGTAAAAACAGCACTGACGTTTTGGGAAGTTTTTAAAAGATAAGTGTAACTAAAACATTTGAAGTGTTGTGATGTTTAGTGTCTACTGCTCGGTTCAGGCACACGGGCCTGCTGAGACAGGTGGCCGCGGCAGCTTTTGCTGGAAATGCTGCTTTCCCATCCCTTGAGAAACTTTGAGGTCTGCTGGCTCATCTCCAGAAATGTGGAAGGGTTTCTAAAGGGAGATCTTAGGAGAGGACAGGCCACAAAGTTAATCGTGTCATTATCTCAGCAGGGAAATCATTCTTCAGGAGCAGCGTTAAACTCTTGTGGTTTGCAAACTGTTATTGAAACGTTTGGCCATGTCAAATAGAAATGTTTGTATTTGGTTTTTTTTTTTCCTTTATGAAGTTACTGGGGAATCCAGTTCAGCTCCTCTGTCCATCCCCAACCCGCGCGTGGTCTTACAGCCTGTTAGTACATTGAGTTTCCTCTAACAGAACCCATGAAGAACCCAGGAAGGACTTAATAAAACCCTCAGCCAAGCAAACAAAACCAGCAACCAAGAAACTCCCACCAGACCCCAAACAAACCCACAAAAGACAGTGATGAGCCCAGGGACCTCCCCCAGCTTTTCTGGGAGGACACGAGAGCTGCTCAGCACTCGTTCCAGAGCAGCAAAGCCGTGTGGGTGGAATCGCGGCTGCCAGCAGGACCCCCCCCACCCCGATCGGTTCCTTCCCCGTCAGGACCCCCCCCCCCCCCATCGGTTCCTTCCCCGTCAGGACCCTTCCCGATCGGTTCCTTCCCCGTCAGGACCCCCCCCCGATCGGTTCCTTCCCCGTCAGGACCCCCCCCCACCCCGATCGGTTCCTTCCCCGTCAGGACCCTCCCCGATCGGTTCCTTCCCCGTCAGGACCCGCACCCCCCCGATCGGTTCCTTCCCCGTCAGGCCCCCCCCCCCCCCCCGATCGGTTCCTTCCCCGTCAGGCCCCCCCCCCCCCCCCGATCGGTTCCTTCCCCGTCAGGCCCCCCCCCCCCCCCCCCGATCGGTTCCTTCCCCGTCAGGCCCCCCCCCCCCCCCCCCCCCCGATCGGTTCCTTCCCCGTCAGGCCCCCCCCCCCCCCCGATCGGTTCCTTCCCCGTCAGGCCCCCCCCCCCCGATCGGTTCCTTCCCCGTCAGGCCCCCCCCCGATCGGTTCCTTCCCCGTCAGGACCCCCCCCCCGATCGGTTCCTTCCCCGTCAGGACCCCCCCCGATCGGTTCCTTCCCCGTCAGGACCCCCCCCCGATCGGTTCCTTCCCCGTCAGGACCCCCCCCCGATCGGTTCCTTCCCCGTCAGGCCCCCCCCCGATCGGTTCCTTCCCCGTTAGGACCCTCCCCGATCGGTTCCTTCCCCATCAGGACCCTGCTTGGCAGCTGAGCTTTGCTTTCATTGCACTCTTTCTTTCCATTTTCGTCTGCTCAAAAAAATCCTTAAAAGAAACTTAGGGATTTGTTGCCCCTAGTAGAACAGCACTAGCAGCAGGTGCTTATGCTGTTTTTAAATTCAACGGAGTGGAGGAATTTCCTAACAAGAATAGAGGATTTTGGTAGTTATTAGTCTCCCTCCGAGCCCAAAGTGGTTTCCCACCTCTAGCCGTGTTTGGAGGAAAGGCACAAGTCTGTGCCAGGCACAGGGTTATTGTTTTAGTCTGGTTTTAAATGTAAGACTATTTACTCACTTTGCAATCCTCATGGTGTTTGGAGAATTAAAGCGCTTTACAAGGTCAATCACAAATCTTTACTGAGCAGTAATAGTGATTTCTATTTTTTTAATGAGCAATACCAAGATGGCTTGATGCGCATTCCTTTCAAAAACCTGCACTGACTGATTCTTTTAAACATGCTTAGAAATGCTGCTCCCCATCCCTGTCTCTCTTTCCATCTTCCTATGAAAATTTAAGGCCATATCAATTTGCACATTAAAAATAACCTTGCCTTTTCCTACAGAAGAAAGTGCCAATTTGGGATTGTCTCAATGACATTTTAGTATGCATTTCTTTTAAATGTACTTGAACGTTTCCTAAGAGTTAATCTTATAAAATAAATTTAGGAAAGTTCCACTATGGATGGATGAAATAACAAAGAACATCTTTACTTGAACAAAAGGAACTGATCTGAATGCAGTTATGGTTAGTTTAATGATAATGATTAGCAAAAGATACTTTGGGCCAACATTTTTTTTTGTGTAGGCTGGATGCATATTTATAATTTACTAAGTATATCTGGCACAGCAGAAAGTGAGTGTTTGGAAGCAAGATAATAGACTTCCGTGATATTGCTGCCAAAACTTCAGCAAAAAGAAGTGGCTGTGCTCCTGGGGAAGGAGGAAGGATGGTGCAGCGACGCCTGGGTTTCCGTTTGCTATTGGGGTTTGTGTCTGCTGTGTTCATTTTTTGTTTGTTTTTTAATTCAAGAACTCTGAGTCTACCAACCAGAGGGGCAAAACGTGCAGATGATTTGATGAAACATGAAATGGTCAAATATCTTGTCTAATTGTATTAATAAACAAAGACAGAACTTCTGCTGGTAACCATAACAGGTGCAAAATCGTTGCTGGTGTGTGGTTTTGAGATGAGAACCTACGGTGCAATTTTCAGTGTAGTGTAACGGGTCCTTTTTCCTTAACATATCAAGAGAGAGAAGGAAAAATGAACAGAGAGGAGAGAAATCAAGCAGGCGGTTATTGCGGGTGTTTCCACTGGCCATTACAGTAAATCCAGTGAGTGTTCATGGCACTCCAAGGGTGTATGATGGGGAATTCTGTTCTTCCGGGGACAGTCACCAGCCCAAAGCACCGTGTTGCTTGGTCCTGTTCACTCTTGCTGTGCGAGGTTAAATGGTACGTGAGGTTTGTGCTTTCACAGGGCGGAATTTCAGCTGCGGTGAAAGCACAGTGAGCACAGGAGCTGATAAAATGTGGTGGTGGTGTGGGGCGGGTGTTCAAACGTGGTGGTGTGGGGCGGGTGTTCAAACGTGGTGGTGTGGGGCGGGTGTTCAAACGTGGTGGTGTGGGGCGGGTGTTCCGAACCGGGAGCTGGTTCTGGTTGGGGGTGTCTCTGGGGTGATCTCAGGAACAGGCTCATGTTTGGTTCATCTCCTGATGCTGCTTCTCTGGTGCGTTTTGCTCCTTTCCGCACCCTGCAGCTGTCTGGGGCGTCTGTCCTGCATCCTCTGTGAGAGCGGCCAAGTGCAAAGGCTCTGTGTCAGCTCACAGCCGCAGGAACGCTCGTTAGGAGACAGGCTGCTCCACAGACCTCTTTGAAAATAGAAGTTCTTGCACAAGGAAGATCATTATTCAACAAAATGATTTCTTCAAGCACCAAACGAAATCCAAATCGGGCTTGTGATACGAATGGCATCTTGTGAAGAAGCACCAGTTGGGAGCATCGCCTTAACACAGCAAGTGCATCAGCCATGGGATGTGCGCTTTGCGCGGAGCCCCCTCCCAGAGCACTGAACCCGGAGAAGAAAGGGGGATCAGAGGGACACTCTGGCTGTAATGAAGGGAAGAAGGTGAGAGAGAAAACAACGCTGGCTTCTGCCCTCCGGTGTTTCCTTTTAACACGGGACGTGTTGTCCTCTTCAGCTGAACAAAACATAAATAACTTATGATGCTGGTAATGCTCAACCCAAAGACAGAAACGCACAGCTTAGAGAGGTCTCTGGGGAGAGGAGACCATGCGCTTACCTGCTGTGGACACAGAATAGCAGCCCTTGAAGGGCTTGCTTTGTTTTGTATGGTGTTTTTTCATTTATTGACCAAAGCGCCGGGGAAGTAAAGAGGGCAGATGAACTCCAAAGGCTGGCTGAAAAACGGCAGCAGCAACCCAGCCCAAAAATGTGTTTTAAGATTTCAGAATCAGTGGAAATCAGCCAAACCATCTCAGAGGAGGAAAACCAGACCTGAAATGCCAAGTGATGATGAAAGCAGGCTGAGCAAACCCCGGAGGCAGGGACGGGGTGGGAGAGTGCCAGGCAGGTACCAGAGAAACATGGCAACAGGGGGTGCAGGGTGATCTTCTGCAGCCTGGTCCTGAGTGATGGGAATCATTTCTTGTACTTGCTGCTCAGTACAATGTCGTGTTGTGGGATAACGTGCCACTAGAAACCGCTTGCAACAGTGCATGTGACAAGTTTTTTTGGTGGTAATTTGCGTATTACAAAAAAAAGGTGGTAAAAAGAAACAAAGCTATCCCACCACTTCCCAGAACCTTTCTTGGTCTTTCCCTTTGGACTGCATTGAGTACTTTAATCTGGGGGCCATAAAGTTGTACCCGCCCCTGTGTGGCTCTCTGCAAGTGGCACCTTCAAGCTGGAAATTCATGTTTGACTGTTTTACAAGGCAATTTAATAATATGTGCAGTTTTTAGCATGAGTTTCTTGCAAACAACAAGTTTCTTCTTATGAAATGAGAAAATAATGTTTTACAGTGTTTTCTGCAAGAATTTTAAAGGCTGAAAGCCAAAGATTGATGCTATTCACAACATCTGTGCAATGGGGTGATCGATAACTGCATCTCCCAAGGCTGGTGTCCCAGCCCTGGTTCTGTGTTTGGAGCCCAGCAGGGACTGATCCAGGATGGTCCCACCCCCATGGACTGGAGAGATGGGGCTGGATGCAGGAGTTGTCCTTTGCTCTCAGTGCACCAGTGTCCAGGGACATGCACTGTCACCTGCCTCCCCCCAAATTCCAGTCCCAGGGCTGGGAAATGGATTGACGACATGAGTGGGATGAAGCCACCTGAGCCCTCCCAGCATCTCCTTCCCCTGGGCTCCTCATGGCTGGTGGGGGAAGCCGCAGGCTGTCACTGCTGGACACTGGGGTGTTGCTCTGGTGGGGATGAGGGTTATCCTGGGGATGGGAGTGCCAGGGGATGCTCTGATCCCTTTGGGAATGGAGCACAACTGCTCCACTCAAGGCAGCAGGACCGAGTCCTACCCCCAAAACCAAAGGGAGAGACATTACCCGTATTTGCTCACGGTGCACCGGTATCTGCTGTGATGGCTGGGAGCTTTAGTGCTTACTGGAGGAGCTGGGGCTGCTTTTATTTGTTGCCAGGGGATTTCCAGGCTCTGGAGGTTCCTGGCAGAGCTCAGACCCTGCTTCCCCTCTCAGGCTCGGCTGTGCCCGGCGGCACGCACCCCACTCAGGCACAGGGATCTCAATGCAAGCGTTTCTTTTGAGGATGGTTTTGTGCTCTACTTAATTCTGCAGTGAATGGCTGAGCACTTCAATACATACGAAAAGCACGTCTTTTCTCCAGCCCACAGAAGGTGGTGGCTGTGGTGCAGCCTGCTCGCCAGCATCTCGGAGAGGCAGGGAAGCTGCAGCATCCAGCCCTGCTCGTGGGCTTGCCAGGCACCCCCGAACGGCAGGAAAGGGGCTGGGGGTGGAATAAATGTCCTCAGTAACAGCCAACTGCAAAGTAAAATCGTCCCTGAAATGGGTAATTAGGCAGCGAGCAGAAGTGGCTGCAATGAGGAGAGAAGGGGAGAGCTCTGCCCTGGAAGTGCCGCGAAATGTTCTTCTGGGAGAAGAGCAAAACCCATTACAGCTGAGTGGCTGGAGAATGATACCGGGGGATTTAATGCTAGAGAAATTAAAGTGGAAGGCTTCCAGATGGCATAATTAGTTCTCGGTACCTTTTTTTTTTTTTTAAGTTGACACTGATATTTCCGTGTTTGGTTTCCAAAATGGTTTTGGAGGTAAGTGTGTGATCTGGTCTACTGTCTCCACCACTGCATCCAGAATAGCAGTGATGTTATTTAAGAGCAGTAATCTGGGAAGGGAAATAATTAGGTAACAGAAGTGTATTAAAGTTACTACAAAGAGGATAAAGCTCATAAAACTGAAATTGCTTGGCTGATGAAGTGAAGTTTTAAACTTGCAATGAGCTTTCACATAACTGTGTAACCACGGGGAGGTAAAATGCTTAATTAAGAGGTTAAAAACTTGTATTTATACCTTGGAATAATGTGTACAAATTAGAGGTAGTAATGATTTTCCACCTTCTGCAGGGACCAAAGTGCCCACGACTCCTCTTTCGTGTTTTAAATAACCCGAGTTCAGGGTAACCAACTGTCTTATAGCGCAATCAGCCCTTCTCAGCAATTTGCGAGAACAGCGCGTGGGCTGATGATAATTGGGTGTCTCAGGAAAGTCTGTCCTTGGCATGAAGCACTGCCAGCTCTTCCCCCAGCAACTGGGTGCTCATTGGGTCCAGCAGTGGTGGTGGGGGGGGGCAGAACCTCCAGAACCCCCCCGGCACCCTGACTGTTTCTGGAGGCGTCACGTTGGCACCAGAAACCTTCTCCTTGCCTGGTGAACAACGTGACCATCCCACAAGGACCAGCAGTCCCTGCGCTTGATGGAAACAGCGGCTCCCAGTCGGGAAATTGCCCTGTGGGCAGTTTTGGAGACTTTCTACAAGACACGATGTGATGAACGACCATTTCCAGCCCACTGCAGAGCTGGCCACGCTTTTGTGGTTCTCCACACGCCCCACATTTCAGAGCTGTTCCTGTTCTTTCTGAGGTTCACCAGGGAGTTTGAACAAAGCAGGAAGGGCTTTATGACTACCAGATAAGCTGTGGGGCTGTCTGATGTCTTATCAGTTAATGCAATGTTGCTCCCATGTCTTTTCTGGAAAACTGACCCTTTCTAAACTGGTGATTAAGCAATAACAAATGTTCGTTTAGAACTGCAAGAGCCGATAGGAAGACTCCTTCCAACTTCCATGCAAGCCACAGTGTTAAAATGTCTCTACAGCACTGAGAAAACAACAATTTTCTATTCCTCTGGAATGAAATGCAACTTGCTTTTGGGAGTGAATAAACAAGCTGCTGAGGATGTGACAGGTTGTTTTGCTGAGCTGTGGTGTCTTCTGCCTGCCCTGCTAGTGCTATGGAGCGTGCAGACGTGGTTACTGCTCTTCACCTGGTTAGTGATAAACTAGTTACTAATGGACACCAGCGAAATTTGTATCTTTATATTTTAAACCCCACTGTTGGTCCTTCTACAAGGGAGCTCATCTTGTCCATCAAGTATCTCTCTAGAGTAGTAGGTAGATGTGAGGTGGCACCATCTGTTGTTTGTTGTTTTGGAATCCACAGCTTTTTGACTAGCTACATGTTTGGTGCTTACCAGATACATATTTTGCTGAAGTGTATGAAACAGCTAATTTCTGAGCAAGTTATTGTGAGTGAAGTCATTGATCTGACTTCACTGAGAACCTGGAGTGCTCCGAATTTATTCCTATCTACCTAAGGCACCCGAAATGCATGTGAGACACGTGGTGGTGCAGAGGGCCAGAGCCCCAGCCTTTCAGTGCTGGATGAAGAATGCCAATCAGGAAAGCATCCCTCTTCTGAATAGTTAAAAATAAACCACCCCCACTGATTCTCTTCTGGGGTGTACCAGCTGCAATCCATCTCTGCAAACCCGCGATGCCAAGCATGTGCTGCAGTGTTTTGGAGGACTAAGAAGGCGCGGATCCGGTCCCAAGAAGGCTGCCTTTCTGCTGCACACCTCCCCAGCATCCACAGATTCCTCCCAGGCAATCTGTGGGCTCTGAGAGACTGGAGGAAATAACAACATTCTCCTCTTTCTGCTGGTGGTCAACAACACCTGCCAGGAGTACCTGGAGGACTCTGGGTGTAGAGGAGAGGTGGGTTAATACATCTGTGGATTGTTTGGTCCCAAACTAGCGTGGAAACTTTTGGGGGTCTTTTAAAGGATCCAGGTGAGCTGTGTGTGTTCTCAAGAGGGTTCTGAGACGAAGAGGCCAGAGGTAGAGATCTTCATCCCAGGATAATTTACCCTTCTGCTACTGTGGGACGGAACTTGGAAAAAAATAAAGAGGGTTAAAATCAGGCCAGAGATGAATTCCATCGGACTAGTTAAAAAGCAAATCTTGTCTCCAATGGCTGTGCTCTTTACTCTCCAATTCAAAAGTGAAATGTTTCCAGCAACTTAGCCTCTTGCATGAGCATATGAAATATGCTATTTTTTGTATTTCTCTTGGTCTGAATGCCTTTCTGTTGCTTTTCTTAGCTGACTGAGTTGATCTTCCTGTATGCAAAACCCTGTAGAGCTTTACTCTGGACTGTGCATTCGTTGTGCTGTTTTTCAAGGAAAAAAGCATGTTTGACGTCTGCATCCAACGTGGTTAGAATAAATTTGGGATTTTAGCAAACGGGTTTATCTGTCCCAGCAGCCCTGGCAGGAGATATTTGTCTGTCCCCTCCATGCAACTGGATGGCAATGGTGTCTCGCTTGCTTTCCCTTCCTAAATGACCAGAGTTTGAAATTTTGGTATTGATAACTCCATCTTCATACAAAAAAAAAAAAAAACCCTCAATAACATTGTAGAAGTAATTGGAAAACAAATTGCTTGAAGTGCAATGGAAAGGAAATTCATATTTTACAGTTTAACTTGCCAATTACTCATCTTTGTGCAATCACATCCTTCTCTGGCAGCTGCTCCAAGTGCCATCGGGTTAATCTAGCACCAGCAAGGTGAGGATTTGCCATAATCCTCCTGAGCCAAGTGTCTCAGGTGAATCCCAGAGACTGGAAAAGGGCTCCTAGGAAGGCTGAAGTTGTGAATTGTGCATGTGATTTTTATTGCATTGAGGCTACTATTCATTTGATGCCTATTTCTGTGATTTCTCCTGATGGGGTTGAAATGGGGCTCCTGGAAATCAATGGAATTTTGCAAAAATCTGATCAGAGGTTGGTTATTATTATAGGAATGGAGACAAAAGGTCATTTTACTTTGGGATTCTTCATGTGATGTGTTTGCCGCGGGGACTGTTCCGTGGAGGGCTGGCTTGTGCTCTCTGGCTCCTTGGCACAAACATTGGCAGCTCCAGCACCCCAGAACCCCCTGGTTCAGCATCGGGGTTTGCTCCCTCTGTCCCAGGGGCAGGGGCTGTTGCACCATTCCCAAACAGAGGGATTTGTCAAGGCTTCCAATGAGCTGCAGAGAAGAATAGAAACACCTGTGTTTCTGCTAGATGGAATAAAAGACGTAGGAACAATTGATCCTCATGCTACAGACCATGAGCTGATCGCTAGCTGGACTCAGAAGCTCATTTCCCTTTGCAGTGCGGTGTTGCACAATTAGGTGCATAGTGCGTTTATTTGATACATTTCTTAAACATCCGCTGTTTGCCGCTGCTGGAAACAAATGGGTAATGCAGCAGACAAGGATTAAACTCAAGGGAAAGACCACTAGTCTGTGCTGTTATGAGAAAACTCAACAGAATAATCACCTGGCCAGCTCATTTGTTCGGACAGATGTTTTGACCGCTCTGCTTGGGAAGGAACGAGCTCCTCGGGTGGTTTCCTGATCACTGCATTGCTGAGAAGGATCGAACTATGAGGGTTAGGACCTCAAAGCAAAACCTGCTGGTGTTCACTCTTCACACCGTACAAGATGTAGAGATTCCCCCTCCACACGGTGCCAGCCCAGCAGTTTAACCCCGGGCAGACGCTGCAAAGAACCGCAGCTGCCCTCCCGGCAACCGGAGCGCACGGAGGCGGGAGGAGTTTACTTATTTATTAGGAATTTGCTGAAGCGTGTAATTCTGCTGAGATTCTGGTCCGTGCTATCATCTACAGGCAACTTTAGCACATTCAAACAGATGTGGTGACAAATATATCTGTAAATAGGGAGTGCTACATAAGGCCTTCTGGACCGTGGTACAGGGTACTGTTCTGTTCACGTGTGTCACACCAAATTGAATTTATCCCTATGGGTGGCTGCTGTGCCACAACAGTTACATCACCTATTCTGAACACAGTTTGGTCAGTACCCGGTATTGTCTCACAAGATAAATTCTGTGTGACAAAAAGTGGTTAATAATGACCTCAGTAAGAAAAGTCTGTAATTTAGATATTAATGAAAGGGGTAACTTTTTGATTGTTCAGATCCATTTTTCAGACTTAAAAATTAGGATGATGAACCTAAACCTTTTATTCCAGTGCTAAATGTGCTTTTTGTCAATCTGCAGCACGCTTGGTGGCAGCTGAGGGTTCACGTGTGCCCCAGGTGTGAGACTGATGGGCTGGCTCAGCTTTTCCTTATGGCAAATGTGAGGGGCGGGCAGAAGGAAGGGGTGTGTGTGTGTGTGTGTGTGTGTGTGTGTGTGTGTGTGTGTGTGTGTGTTCAGGGCAGTGCTCAGCCAGAACGAATCATTTAGGTGGGAAAAGACCTTTCGGATCATCGAGTCCAACCATTATCCCAACACTGTCCAGCCCATCAGCAGCAGTTGCTGGTGAGCAGCATCAGAGATGCTGCTGCTTCCTTTAGGAGAGGTCACCCCATGCTCTGCAGATGGACGCAATGCGGTTTGTGCATGTATGAACACCTCTGCTCCACAGCTGGGGGCTGGTCGCCAGGGACAGAACTGCTGCCCCAAGCTTGTGGATGTCTCTGCTGCATCTCTCCTGATACTGGACTCGCCACCACTGCCACTGCCTGGACTGGCGGGGAAAAGCAGAGCCCCAGCAGTGCTCATTGCCTGTCTGCCATGGGGGTGCAGCCCCCTCTCCTGCTGTCACCCCTTGGTCCTGCTATCACCCCTTGGTCCTGCTGTCACCCCTTGGTCCTGCTCCCACCCCTGGCTGCTGTTGTCACCCGTTGGACCTGCCATCACCCCTGGCTGCTGTTGTCACCCCTCGCTCCTGCCATCGCTGCTCCGTCATGCCGTCACCCCCTATGTCTGCCATCATCCCTCACTCCTGCCATCATGCCTTGGTCCTGCCATCACCCGTTTCCTTCTGTTATCCCTCATTCCTGCCATCACCTTTTGGTCCTGCTGTCACCCCCAGCTCCTACTGTCACCCCTCACTCCTGCCATCACCCCTCATTCCTGCCCTCACCCTCGGCTCCTGCTGTCACCCGTCTCCTGCCGTCACCCCTCACCCCTGGGCTGCAGTATGGGAAGCGCTGAACTTGGACTGTGATGGGACTCTTGCATGTGGGCTTGTCATTAACCTGCCGCACAAGTGGACCAGGAAACACTCAAACGCCTCCCCAGCTGCAGGGATGAAAGCAACAAGAATTTCGTTACTAGTTTTAAAGTGGAGGAAAAAGAAGGCTAAGCCAAAAAGCAGCTGATGCGTGTGTGCACATCCTTCAGCCAGGCTACGTGATGTCGGTCAGATGAGAAACTCCTCTGAGCCCCGCTGACCACAGCGAGCTGGGACTTTCTGAAGCCACGTTATACACTCAGACCTTCCCATGTAATATTAGGAGAATGTTAAGACTGCACACTGGTAAGAAATTTTGCTGATTTTGATCTATTAGTCAACATTTTTGGTGATCTAGACAACAACACTGCTTTGTGCTTTAAACAGATACTGATCTAGGCTGGACTCTGCTGATTTTAGGGGGCTGATGATAGTCATGGTTTCAACAGAGGGAATAAAGTCCTGTAAGAAACAATCTTTGCTCTGGACCTGAACCAGCAGCCCCCTCAGTGGGAAAGCTCTGCTGCTGCCGGGGTGTGGAGATGGGGGACGTCAGCCGACACACGGGCGGGTGGACACAAACAGGTCCTGAACTTCTTTGAACTCTCTTTCAAGCTTTTTCCTCCCATGATGAAGGAGGGAGGGGGAGAAAGGGGGGTTTGCATCCTGCCACACTCCCAAAAACAAATCTTCAGACACTAATAAAAATAAAACATTTAATTTTGCTCTTATTTTCAATGTTTTATAGAGGGACTATTGCATTTATCAAGGACCACTGCATTTCATAGGGAACAACCTTGGTTTTGTTTGTTTTTCTTGTTGTTGTCATTGTCATTAGGCTTCTGTTTCTCTGTTCACTTACAACTACCAGGAAGTGATTTTTGAGCTTAACAAATAGTCAAGCACTAAAACATTTAGAAGAGATCTTCTTTTCATCTGCTTTCTGTCACTGTGTACATTACTCAAACGCGTATGCCTCAGTATCTCTCTGAGGATAATTGTAAGCAATGTGTTTCCCTGATCTCGTGTTTATCCACAGATCATAACAATTTGATTTCAAAACTTGTCAAGAATTACCTTTACTAAGGTTATTCACTGCCACAGGAGATCCAGTTCCTCTGCACACCAAATAAAATTAGAGAAGCTGAGGAGACAAGATTAATTTCTGAGACCTTTGACTTTCTTCCATGCAGTTTTAAGAAGCCGCAGGTTTGCCTACGTACGGCTGTGTCACCCCCATGTAATAAGTTTTCCATTACACTCTCATGATCTGGGATCACGGTGATTTATCCTAGTGCAGCGGGATATTCGCCTTTCTCACCACGCAGCACTTGCCGCGCTGCTGCAACAGAGAGCTGGAGTAATGCTGGTGGTTTGGTGGGGAAATGTAAGCAATGATTTTAAACCATAAAGTTGAAGCATTTCTATGGTCTGCAGGCTCAGACTCAGCCCATATTACTGTTACTCATTCCCTTAATTTTCTGCTGGAGCAGCTGGAAGCTGCGATGCTGTCAGGAGCTGGAAGAGGCTTGTTCAGCTCCTCTCTCCTCCCAGCCATGGAAAGCAGGGAGGGAAAGGGAGGAGAAACAAGCCCATAGGTTGCAAACAAACAAGTTTGTCACCCCGGGTACCGCCTGAGCTGGGCCAGAGAAGGGAGCTGCTCTCGGGCATTTGCAGAGGTCGGTGCGTGTTTTTCACCAAATCATTACACGAAGTATGATGACTCACACCT